>NC_059339.1:28816886-30016886 GCF_018350155.1 Leopardus geoffroyi | reverse complement strand
TTGTTCATTAGTTTTGTCCAAACAATCTTTCAGTGAGACCATTTTTGATTCAGAATTTCCTTTGGAGGTCTCAACATAGCAACCAAAAGGTATTGCCAATTAGGGTCCTTCCTTTTTCTAAGATGCTTCTCAAATGAATGATTTTGTTCAAATCAGCTAGTCCAAAGTTGGCCGTGGAGATCCAAATCATCATGGGTGAAGTCGTGGGGAACAAGAATTAAGATTATAATGAGGAGTGCCTGGGTGGCTCAGTCAGTTAAGCGTCCAACTCTGGATTTGGGCTCAGATCATGATCTCACAGTAAGTGAGTTTGAGCACCACATCAGGCTCTGTGATGACAGCACAGACCTTACTTGGGATTCTCTCTCTCTGCCCCGTTCCTCCCTGCCCCTCCCCCACTGACCATCTCTTTCAAAACTATATAATCATTTTTTTAAAAGATTGTAATGAAGTATATGTGAAAAGCAGTATTTTTTTTTTCTGGCAGGGGAGAGGGTTTAGGTTTAGAGGATCCCAAAAGAGCTGGTGACATTTGTTAGAAATAGAACATTTGTGGACCTCATGCCTTGGGCCCCCAAAGTGGCAGTTGGCCAACTGCCTGAACACAGACCCAACAATCTGTACTCCCCAGCCTGTGGGAAACCAGAGGGAATACTCTCAGGACACAACAATCAAGGTGGTGAGAGAACCTCAGCTGGCTTGATTGGTGACTTTCAGCACAGTTCATCCGGGTTGATACCAGTCTGGTGAGATCATCAAAGTCACGGTTCTGTGAGGCTGGCTCAAAGGGTCTAGACTCACAAGGGCTTGTTTGTGGCTCTATGCTCAGATTCTTCTTATAACACACAACACTTTTACACAGCACAGCACAAAATAGTAAAACAAAAGACAGCATGAGGGGACAACAAGAGGCCAGATTCCACCAAGGAGACCAAACAAACGGGAACCAAGAATAAGACCCAGGCACCAGAATGAGTGTCAATAGCCTAGAAACTCACTCCAACAGAGCAAATTTCAGATGCAGTGTTCACTCACCGTGGCATCAGGGACTCGACAAGCTGCAAGCAGCAAGGCACAAGGGGCTTCTGTGGGCACCACACTTGCTTGAAGGTTGGGGTCTTGCAGCAACAGGCAGCTCAGACTGGGTCTCAGTGGGGCCTCTGTGATGAACTGCCCAATAAACAAAGGCCAACCAAATGAGCACAAGCAAAGAATATTTGTCAGAGCTTGCTAGAACAAGGGAGTCAGCCACCATTACTTGTGTTTTGGCAGAGATTCAACATCATGGAGGAGACTGGAAATTCATTTGAGTGGGGCAAAGCGAAGGCTTTAGCTATGCGCTAATGGGAGGCTATTAGCATGGGGGGCCTATAGTGAGCTGTCAAGAAGCGAGGTATCCTATGTGAATCTTAGGGGTACATATTTGTCTTTTCTCTGGTTCGTTGGCCCTCTGTTGGAAATGGGGACCAAAATTCAGGAATGTCTCTGTTATAAATATGGCCATTTGGAGCCAATTGTTACAAGGTTGTGGTGTAGAGTCCTGAGCAAGTTGCTAGATACAGCAGCCAGATTTCCTACAAGTCTGACTTATATATAGTAGACCTGCTTCCTCAGCAGAAAACAAGATAATGGGTCAGTTCCTGAATTAGTTGTGGGTCAGAAACCTATTTTAAATATGGTCTGGCTATGGCCCAGTGGTGTATTCAACCTTTGGTGTGGATTGGGGGAGGGGGTCAGAAACCAGGGAAATGCTAGGGAAGTTGTTGAGCATGGCTGAAGGCAGAGGATATAGATTTGAAGATCCAAGGATATCAAGTGCCTAGATGGGACCGGTCCTTCAGGATGAGAGTCACAAAATGTGGGAAAGAGGAAATTAGTCAAAGCTACATAAAGGAGCTGAACAAGAAGAAAGAGTGAGGGTAAAACAGATGAAATAGAAAAAAAAAAAAAAAGTACCTACCTATTGTTGATCTATGTATCAGAATCTTCCAAATCACCAGAGACGTCTTCCTTGTGTACAAGGACAGGAATGGGGATAGGTTGTCCTTGGGTAAGGAAAGGGGACAGTCAGGGTGAGGTGAGAACTTGAGCTGGTGCTCCTGGGATTAGGTTGCTGACCCCAGACCTCAATTCTGTCCTCAGCACTGCAGTCCCCTCCCCCCTCCCCCTGCCCCTCCTGGGGCCATGATCCCTTCTTCTCTGTGATGGGGAAGTTTTCTAGGATCTTTGGGCCCTTCTCAGCTCTCAGACTCCATACTTGGGACCAGGGAGCAATGCCTATCACCCTGTTACTCCAGGAAGCAGTCACTGTCCCCATGACTTTTATGTGTGGCATTCCTTGCCTTCCACCTCCTTCCACTTCCTCCCTGTCTTCCTTCTTCTTCTTTCTCCTACTCATTTATTTCTCATTTCCCTTCTCCTTGTCACCTCCTACAGCCAGATTGTCCTGTAACAAGGGAACAGTGGAGAAACAATCATGGGTTTACTGTCACCTTCCCTAATCAATCAATCAATCAGTTGATCAATTAAACCAATCCAGCCAACACAAGAGCACCTGCCATGGGCCCGGGGTTGCTCTGGGCCCTGTCAGAGTGACCACTAACTCAGCATATCAAGTGACTGTCCTGTGCCTGAGGGATCTTAGGTACTTGAGACACACTTATTCTTCATAACAGCTCCTAAGTTTCCAAGCCCATTGTGGGGATAAACATGAGAGTAGAGGTAAAGTAACTTGTCCAATTTCCTACAGTCTAAATTTCCTATAGTCTGAAAATGGGATGATGGAATTTCTAAAGCAGGTGTGGCCACATAAACATCAGTGCCTGCCTGCATTTAGCCCGAAACTGAAAGGACTGGGGTGAAGCCCCAGGCAGGCCTGAAGGAAGGTCACAGGGTGGAGCATGACCGTGGTGTTGGGAGCAAGTCCATCACTGTGTGGCTGGAGCAGCAGGTACTGGCAAGGGCAGAGACCCTGGCCCCACTTCAGGGAGCACCTGTCCTGGGCCTGGTCAGTCCCAGGAGACATCTCAGTGGGGCTGCAAGAGCCAGTGTGTGCATCCAGCCCAGCAGCCTTCACACAGGCTTCTAGAATTCCCCCAACCAGGGAGGGTCTCAGGGCACCTGCACACAGGCCTCTGTCACATGGAGGCAAGTGCAGGATTCATTCTGGTCCTGGGACTGGGATTTGGGTGAGGAGAGGAGGAGAGAAATGTGATCCAGGGGTTGCCTCCCACCTCAATTCTGCCAAAGGTCCCGGGACAACTTGCAGGAAGCTGAGAGTGAACATTCTCTGTGATGCCCACCCCAGAAGTGCCCTTTCACCCAGGTGTAAACCTGAGGGTGTCCCATGCAGGTGTTGCTCTGTGACCTGAAGGTGCAAAGGGAGAGGGTCCCAGCTCCCCAGCACCTGACTCACAAGGAAGCACTTTGTGTCCAGTTCGAGTGTGCGTGACAGAGTGTGTCTCATGAAATGGCCTCAATATTAGGTCAATGCCAACAACCCAAACCAAAATCTCTCATGCTCTATTCCCAAGAGATTCTAATCAAACATAACCAAAGACTTTGATGCTTGGAAATGGCAAAGGTACCCTGAACTGGTCTTCTGGGAAAGATCATCTTAAATACCGAACAACAAAAAAAATGATTACACCACTGTTGTTCAATGACAGCAGTGAGACAACAGAAAGAAATAAAAGGCTTACACATTGGCAAGGAAGAAGTCAAACTTTCACTCTTCGCAGACAACATGATACTCTATGTGAAAACCCAAAAGACTCCACCAAATGAGAGACCTGGGAAGATGGCGGCGTAGGAGGATGCTGGGCACACTTCATCCTGCTGATCACTTAGATTCCACCCACATCTGCCTAAATAACCCAGAAAACCACCAGAAGACTAGCAGAATGGTCTCTTCATAGACAAGAGGCCCACGGAAGAGGGTAGGAAGGGTGGAGAGGTGGTGCGTGCTACACAGACTGGTGGGAGGGAGCCGGGGTGGGGGAGGGGCAGCTCGCCTGGCAAGGCACAGCCCCCAGAGTCTGGCTTGCAAAGGTGGAGGGGCCGGACTCCATGAGTTCTGACAGCCAGCAGGACTGAACATCTGGAATGTTAAAGGTGAACAGCTCTGCTCTTGGAGAGTGGGGAGGGCAAGAGGACGCCAGGAGGAAGAGTTGTTGAGCCCCGGAAGACAGAGCTCAGCTCAGCGGGGAAACAAAGGCACTGGCAAGTGCTATTTCCCTCTCCCATCCCCCCAGCTGAAATTCCAAAGGGAGCCAGTTCCCGTCACCAAACTTGCTTGCACTGCGCAAATGCCCAAGGCTGTGCTTCTGAGGATCCATCCTTCTGACAGGCCTGCCTCCCTCCAGGTGCTGCAGGGCCCCTCCAGCAGGGGAAGACCGAGGGCAAAGTGACCTAAGCCTGCCCCTCCTACCCCTGTGCACCTTGCGGATCCACCCCAGCTAATATGCCCTTGGCCAGATCCCATCGAAGCAGCACCACAAGCCTGGCAGTATGCAAGTAGCCCAGACAAGTAGCCCACACTACTCCACAGTGAGTCCTGCCCCTGGGAGAGGGGAAACTAAGGTACACAACAGTCTGACTGTGGCCCCAGTTGTGGTCTGGGGGAAGACATCAGGTCTAACTGGGGCCCCACCCACCAACACAAGTTACTCCGGACAGCACAGGGAAGTGACTTGCAGTTTGGAGCTATCTCAGGGACTACCCAAAATGACGAAACGGAAGAATTCTCCTCAAAAGAGACTCCAGGAAGTAGTGACAGCTAACAAATGGATCGAAAATGATTTAAGCAATATAATGGAACAAGAATTTTGAATAATAGTCATAAAATTAATTGCTGGGCTTGAAAAAAGCATAGAGGACAGCAGAGAATCTATTGCTGCAGAGATCAAAGGACTAAGAAATAGTAATGATGAAATAAAAATGCTATGAATGAGGTGCAAAATAAAATGGAGGCGGCCATTGCATGGACTGAAGAGGCAGAGGAGAGAATAGTGAATTAGAAGATAAAACTATGGAAAAAGAGGAAGCTGAGAAAAAGAGAGAGAAAAAAAAATCCAGGAGTACGAGGGGAGAATTAGAGAACTAAGGGATGCAATCAAACGGAACAATATCCATATCATAGGAATTCCAGAAGAAGAAGAAGAGAGAGAAAAGGGCTGAAGGTGTACTCGAACAAATCATAGCTGAGAACTTCCCTGATCTGGAGAAGGAAATCCAAGAAGCACAGAGAACTCCCTTCAGACGTAACTTGAATCGCTCTTCTGCATGACATATCATAGTGAAACTGGCAAAATACAAGGATAAAGAGAAATTTCTGAAAGCAGCTAGGGATAAACAGGCTCTAACTTACAAAGGTAGACACATAAGAATAGACCTATCTACTGAATACATAAGTAGACCTATCTACTGAAACTTGGCAGGCCAGAAAGGAGTGGCAGGAAATCTTCAATGTGATGAACAGAAAAAATATGCAGCCAAGAATCCTTTACCCAACAAGTCTGTCACTCGGAATAGAAGGAGAGATAAAGGTCTTCCCAAACAAACAAAAACTGAAGGAATTCATCAGCGCTAAACCAGCTCTACAAGAGATCCTAAGGGGGATTCTGTGAGTGAAATGTTGCAAGGACCACAAAGTACCAGACACATCACTACAAGCATGAAACCTACAGACATCACAATGACTCTAAACCCATCTCTTTCAATAATAACACTGAATGTAAATGGACTAGATGCTCCAACCAAAAGACATCAGAATGGATGTCAGAAAGGTATCAGAATGGATAAAAAAAAATGAGACCCATATATTTTCTGTCTACAAGAGACTCATTTTAGACCTGAGGACACCTTCAGATTGAAAGTGAGGGGATGGAGAACTATCTATCATGCTACTGGAAGTCAAAAGAAAGCTGGAGTAGCCATACTTATATCAGACAAACTAGACTTCAAATTAAAGGTTGTTGGGGCGCCTGGGTGGCGCAGTCGGTTAAGCGTCCGACTTCAGCCAGGTCACAATCTCACAGTCCGTGAGTTCGAGCCCCGCGTCAAGCTCTGGGCTGATGGCTCAGAGCCTGGAGCCTGTTTCCGATTCTGTGTCTCCCTCTCTCTCTGCCCCTCCCCCGTTCATGTTCTGTCTCTCTCTGTCCCAAAAATAAATAAATGTTGAAAAAAAAATTAAAAAAAAAAATTAAAGGTTGTAACAAGAGATGAAGAAGGGCATTATATAATAATTACAGGGTCTATCCATCAGGAAGAGCTAACAATTATAAGTGTCTATGCGCCGAATACGGGAGCCCCCAAATATAAACAACAATTAACCACAAACATAAGTAACTTTATTGATAAGAATGTGGTAATTGCAGGGGACTTTAATACTCCACTGACAGTAATGGATAGATCATCTAGACACAGGATCAATAAAGAAACAAGGGCTCTGAATGATACATTGGATCAGATGGACTTGACAGATATATTTAGAACTCTGCATCCCAAAGCAACAGAATATACTTTCTTCTCGAGTGCACATGGAACATTCCCCAAGATAGATCACATACTGGGTCACAAAACAGCCCTTCATAAGTATACAAGAATTGAGATCGTACCATGCACACTTTCAGACCACAATGCTATGAAGCTTAAAATCCACCACAGGAAAAAGTCTGGAAAACCTCCAAAAGCATGGAGGTTAAAGAACACCCTAGTAAAGAATGAATGGGTCAACAAGGCAATTAGAGAAGAAATTTAAAAATATACGGAAACAAATGAAAATGAAAATACAACAATCCAAACGCTTTGGGATGCAGCGAAGGCAGTACTGAGAGGAAAGTACATTGCAATCCAGGCCTATCTCAAAAAACAAGAAAAATCCCAAATACAAAATCTAACAGCACACCTAAAGGAAATAGAAGCAGAACAGCAAAGACAGCCTAAACCCAGCAGAAGAAGAGAAATAATAAAGATCAGAGCAGAAATAAACAATATAGAATCTAAAAAAAACTGTAGAGCAGATCAATGAAACCAAGACTTGGTTTTTTGAAATAATAAACAAAATTGATAAACCTCTAGCCATGCTTCTCAAAAAGAAAAGGGAGATGACCCAAATAGATAAAATCATGTATGAAAATGGCAGTATTACAACCATTCCCTCAGAAATACAAGCAATCATCAGAGAATACTATGAAAAATTATATGCCCACAAACGGGACAACCTGGAAGAAATGGACAAACTCCTAAGCACCCACACACTTCCAAAACTCAAACGAGAAGAAATAGAAAACTTGAACAGACCTATAACCAGTGAAGAAATTGAATCAGTTATCAAAAATCTCCCAACAAATAAGAGTCCAGGACCAGATGGCTTCCCTGGGGAATTCTACCAGACATTTAAAGCAGAGAAAATACCTATCCTTCTCAAGCTGTCCCAAAATATAGAAAGGGAAGGAAAGCTTCCAGACTCATTCTATGAAGCCAGCATCACCTTGATTCCCAAACCAGATATAGACTCAGCAAAGAGAACTACAGGCCAATATCCCTGATGAATATGGATGCAAAAATTCTCAACAAGATACTAGCAAATCGAATTCAACAGCATATAAAAATAATTATTCACCATGATCAAGTGGGATTCATTCCTGGGATGCAGGGCTGGTTCAACATTCGCAAATCAATCAATGGGATACATCACATTAATAAAAGAAAAGATACGAACCATATGATCCTGTCAATTGACGCAGAAAAAGTATTTGACACAATTCAGCATCTTTTCTTAATAAAAACCCTCGAGAAAGTCAGGACAGAAGGAACGTACTTAAACATCATAAAAGCCATTTATGAAAAGCCCACAGCTAATATCATCCTCAATGGGGAAAAACTGAGAGCTTTCCCCCTGAGATCAGGAACACCACAGGGATGTCCATTCTCACCGCTGTTGTTTAACATAGTGTTGGAAGTGCTAGCATCAGCAATCAGACAACAAAAGGAAATCAAAGGCATCAAAATTGGCAAAGATGAAGTCAAGCTTTCACTTCTTGCAGATGACATGATACTATACATGGAAAACCCAATAGACTCCACCAAAAGTCTGCTAGAACTGATACATGAATTCAGCAAAGTCGCAGGATACAAAATTAATGTACAGAAATCAGTTGCATTCTTATACACTAATAATGAAGCAACAGAAAGACAAAGAAAGAAACTGATCTCATTCATAATTGCACCAAGAATCATAAAATATGTAGGAATAAATGTAACCAAAGATGTCAAAGATCTGTATGCTGAAAACTATAGAAAGCTTATGAAGGAAATTGAAGACGATACAAAGAAATGGAAAAACATTCCATGCTCATGGATTGGAAGAGTAAAATTGTTAAAATGTCAATACTACCCAAAGCAATCTACATATTCAATGCAATTCCAATCAAAATTGCACCAGCATTCTTCTCCAAGCTAGAACAAGCAATCCTAAAATTTGTATGGAACCACAAAAGACCCCGAATAGCCAAAGTAATATTGAAGAAGAAAACCAAAGCGGGAGGCATCACAATACCAGACTTTAGCCTCTACTACAAAGCTGTAATCATCAAGACAGCATGGTATTGGCACGAAAACAGACATATAGACGAATGGAATAGAATAGACTCCAGAACATACTTAAACATCATAAAAGCCATTTATGAAAAGCCCACAGCTAACATCATCCTCAATGGGGAAAAACAGAGCTTTTTCCCTGAGATCAGGAACACGACAGGGATGCCCACTCTCACCGCTGTTGTTTAACATAGTGTTGGAAGTTCTAGCATCAGCAATCAGACAACAAAAGGAAATCAAAGGCATCAAAATTGGCAAAGATGAAGTCAAGCTTTTGCTTTTTGCAGATGACATGATATTATACATGGAAAATCTGATAGACTCCACCAAAAGTCTGCTAGAACTGATACATGAATTCAGCAAAGTTGCAGGATACAAAATCAATGTACAGAAATCAGTTGCATTCTTATACACTAACAATGAAGCAACAGAAAGACAAATAAAGAAATTGATCCCATTCACAATTGCACCAAGAAGCATAAAATACCTAGGAATATATCTAACCAAAGATGTAAAAGATCTGTATGCTGAAAACTATAGAAAGCTTATGAAGGTAATTGAAGAAGATATAAAGAAATGGAAAGACATTCCCTGCTCATGGATTGGAAGAATAAATATTGTCAAAATGCCAATACTACCCAAAGCTATCTACACATTCAATGCAATCCCAATCAAAATTGCACCAGCATTCTTCTCGAAGCTAGAACAAGCAATTCTAAAATTCATATGGAAACACAAAAGGCCCCAAAGAGCCAAAGTAATTTTGAAGAAGAAGACCAAAGCAGGAGGCATCACAATCCCAGACTTTAGCCTCTACTACAAAGCTGTAATCATCAAGACAGCATGGTATTGGCACAAAAACAGACACATAGACCAATGGAATAGAATAGAAACCCCAGAACTAGACCCACAAACGTATGGCCAACTCATCTTTGACAAAGCAGGAAAGAACATCCAATGGAAAAAAGACAGTGTCTGTAACAAATGGTGCTGGGAGAACTGGACAGCAACATGCAGAAGGTTGAAACTAGACCACTTTCTCACACCATTCACAAAAATAAACTCAAAATGGATAAAGGACCTGAATGCGAGACAGGAAACCATCAAAACCTTAGAGGAGAAAGCAGGAAAAGACCTCTCTGACCTCAGCCGTAGCAATCTCTTACTCGACACATCCCCAAAGGCAAGGGAATTAAAAGCAAAAATGAATTACTGGGACCTTATGAAGATAAAAAGCTTCTGCACAGCAAAGGAAACAACCAACAAAACGAAAAGGCAACCAACAGAATGGGAAAAGATATTTGCAAATGACATATCGGACAAAGGGCTAGTATCCAAAATCTATAAAGAGCTCACCAAACTCCACACCCGAAAAACAAATAACCTAGTGAAGAAATGGGCAGAAAACATGAATAGACACTTCTCTAAAGAAGACATCCGGATGGCCAACAGGCACATGAAAAGATGCTCAACGTCGCTACTTATCAGGGAAATACAAATCAAAACCACACTCAGATATCACCTCACACCAGTCAGAGTGGCCAAAATGAACAAATCAGGAGACTATAGATGCTGGCGAGGATGTGAAGAAACGGGAACTCTCTTGCACTGTTGGTGGGAATGCAAACTGGTGCAGCCACTCTGGAAAACAGTGTGGAGAAAATTAAAAAAGACCTACCCTATGACCCAGCAATAGCACTGCTAGGAATTTACCCAAGGGATACAGGAGTACTGATGCATAGGGGCACTTGTACCCCAATGTTTATAGCAGCACTCTCAACAATAGCCAAACTGTGGAAAGAGCCTAAATGTCCATCAAGTGATGAATGGATAAAGAATTGTGCTTTATATGCACAATGGAGTACTACATGGCAATGAGAAAGAACGAAATATGGCCCTTTGTGGCAACGTGGATGGAACTGGAGAGTGTGATGCTAAGTGAAATAAGCCATACAGAGAAAGACAGATACCATATGGTTTCACTCTTATGTGGATCCTGAGAAACTTAACAGAAACCCATGGGGGAGGGGAAGGAAAAAAAAAAAAGAGGTTAGAGTGGGAGACAGCCAAAGCATAAGAGACTCTTAAAAACTGAGAACAAACTGAGGGTTGATGGGGGGTGGGAAGGAGGGGAGGGTGGGTGATGGGTATTTAGGAGGGCACCTTTTGGGATGAGCACTGGGTGTTGTATGGAAACCAATTTGACAATAAATTTCATAATTGGATAGCACTTCTCTCTGTGCTTCCACATTTAAAAATAATAATAATAATAATAATAATAATAATAATAATAATAGAATAGACTCCAGAATTGGACCCACAAATGTATGGCCAACTCATCTTTGACAAAGCAGAAAAGAATATCCAATGGAAAAAAGACAGTCTCTTTAACAAATGGTGCTGGGAGAACTGGACAGCAACATGCAGAAGAATGAAACTAGAGAACTGTCTTACACCATTCACAAAAATAAACTCAAAATGGATAAAGGACCTGAATGTGAGACAGGAAACCATCAAAACCGTAGAGGAGAAAGCAGGAAAAAACCACTCTGAACTCAGCCACAGCAATTTCTTACTTGACACATCTCCAAAGGCAAGGGAATTAAAAGCAAAAATGAAGTATTGGGACCTCATCAAGATGAAATCTTCTACACTGCAAAGGAAACAATCAACAAAACTAAAAGGCAACCGACGTAAAGGAAAGATATTTGCAAATGACATATCAGACAAAGGGCTAGTTTCCAAAATCTACAAAGAACTCATCAAACTCCACACCTGAAAAACAAATTACCCAGTGAACAAATGGGCAGAAGACATGAATAGACACTTTTCCAAAGAAGACATCCAGATGGCCAACAGACACATGAAAAGATGCTCAACGTCACTCCTCATCAGGGAAATACAAATCAAAACCACACTGAGATACCACCTCACGACAGTCAGAATGGCTAAAGTGAACACATCCGGAGACTATAGGTGCTGGAGAGGATGTGGGGAAATGGGAATCCTCTTGCACTGTTGGTGGGAATGCAAACAGGTGCAGCCACTCTGGAAAACAGTGTGGATCTACCCTATGACCCAGGAATAACACTGCTAGGAATTTACCCAAGGGATACAGGAGTGCTGATGCATAGGGGCACTTGTACCCCAATGTTTATAGCAGCACTCTCAACAATAGCTAAATTATGGAAAGAGCCTAAATGTCCATCAAGTGATGAATGGATAAAGAAATTGTGGTTTATGTGTTATAATGTTTAAATAACTTCCAACTAGTAAGACTCCAACATGTATAAATTAGACCTCACTAAAATGTAAAATTTTAGTGACTCAAAGGACACCATTAAGAAAATAAAAAGACAGGGCGCCTGCGTGGCTCAGTTGGTTAAGTGTCCGACTTCGGCTCAGGCCATGATCTCATGGTTCCTGAGTTCAAGCCCTGCATCGGGCTCTGGGCTGACAGCCCAGAACCTGGAGCCTACTTCGGATTCTGTGTCTCCCACTCTCTCTGCCTCTCCCCAGCTCACACTCTGTCTCTCTCTCAAAAGTAAAATAAAAAAAGTAAAAAAAAAAAAAAAAAAGTAAAAAGACAACCCACATTATAGAGAAAATTTTGCAATTCATATATCTAATGAGAAACATAGTTAGCATATATTACAACTCAGTTATAAAAAGACAAAGAACTCAATTTTAAAATGGACAAATGATTTCAAAAGAATATTCTCTAAAGAAGCTTTTCAGATGACCATTAAGCACATGAAAAGGTGTCCAACATCACTAGCCATCAAAAAACTACAAATCAAGGGGCGCCTTGGTGGCTCAGTCGGTTAAGCGTCTGACTTCAGCTCAGGTCATGATATCGTGGTTTGTGAGTTCAAGCCTCGCATCGG
Organism: Leopardus geoffroyi; assembly: GCF_018350155.1. Classification (NCBI taxonomy): domain Eukaryota; kingdom Metazoa; phylum Chordata; class Mammalia; order Carnivora; family Felidae; genus Leopardus; species Leopardus geoffroyi. The sequence goes on along the minus strand of NC_059339.1, from coordinate 30,004,398 downwards.
GCTCTGTGCTGACAGCTCAGAGCCTGGAGCCTGTTTCAGATTCTGTGTCTCCCTCTCTCTCTGCCCCTCCCCTGCTCATGCTCTGTCTCTCTCTGTCTCAAAAATAAATAAAACATTTTTTAAAAATTAAAAAAAAACTACAAATCAAAACCACAGTATATCCTTTCATAGACACAAGATAGCTATAGCCATAAGGACAGATAGGTGATTGCCAGTGAAATGACAGAGAAATTTGAAGCCTCACACATGGCTGGCAAGAATGGAAAGTGGTAGTCACTCTGGAAAACAGTCTTGCAGCTATTCAAATAGTGACACAGGGACTTACCTTATTACCCAGCAATTCCACTCCTAATTTTACAGCTAAAACAAATGAAAGACATATCCACACAAAAACTTATATATAAATGTTCACAGCAGCATTATTCATAATAACCCCCAAGTAGTAACAACAAACATCCATCAACTGAGGAATGAATAAACTGTCTTGTATCTATACAATGAAAGATTGTTCAGCAATAATAGAAGAAATGAAGTGCTGGTCTATGCTACAGCATGGGTTGACTTTGAAAACATCATACCAAGTGAAGAAGCCAGACAACAAAGGTCATACATGGAATTATTCCATTTATATTAAATGTTCATAATAAATACATCAATAGAAATAGAAGATAAATTAGCTGGGGACTTAGGGATTAGGGGAAATGAAGGTTGTCTGCTAATGAGTATGGAATTTCATTGGGTACATGATGTAAAGCATCTAGAATTTATTGTGGTAACTTGGCACTATTTTGTGAATACACTGAAAAGCAGAATTGCACACCATGAAGTGTGACTTGTGTGTGAATTTTATCTCAATGGGAAGTGAATTTGCCAGAGAGGATTTCTATATGAATGGCTAATGTCTCCTTTCCCCTCCCTCCCATCAGCACTGGCAGACTTCAGTGAGCAAAACAGCACCATGGAGTGGAGGCTGGAGCCATTTACACCAAGTCTCACACCCCTGTGCCCTGCAAATGCATCATCACTAGGACAAGTCCACCTGAGAATCAGCACAGCAAGCCGCAGCCATAGACTAGCACAAAACCCATGCTCCCACCAAATCTACTGATCGTAGAGTGCTGCAAAGCTTCAGCTCCAGGGGAAATAGGATCTACCTTCCTTTGTTCATTTGTTTTCCTCTTAATATGGCCATTATTATCTCAGGAGCAGGAATAGAAGTTTTCCCTAACAATCACACAAGAAATGCAGTGACAAAGAACTTCCACTCAAATCCTATGGTTTTATAATTCTTTATGCCTTGTTAACCCATTGGTGCAAGCCCAGGGAATTTTTAAGCTTCTAAGCCCACAGTTTTCTATGACTGAATAATATTCCATTGTATACATATACCACATCTTTATCCATTCTTGTATCGATGGACACTTGGGCCATAATTTGGCTACTGTAAATAATGCTGCTATAAACACAAGGGTCCGTGTATGGCTTCGAATTAGTGTTTTTGTGTTCTTTGGGTAAATATCCAGTGGTACGATTACTGGATTGTAGGGTATTTCTATTCTCACCTTTCTGATGATCCTCTATACTGTTCTCCACGGTGGCTGCACCAGTTTGCATTCCCACCAACATTGCAAGAGGGTTACTTTTTCTCCACATCCTCACCAACAATTGTTGTTCAAGAAATTTTTAATCGCAAGATGATTATTTAATTTGACTACAGGCCTTTAGTGATAGGTTATCTGAGAGGTCAAGCTCCTGTGTACATGGAATTGGTGGATTTAAAGTTCAATGACATGCCTCTTCATGTCTTTTGCAGATTTTGTAATCAGACCATTTGTTTTTCACCACTGCATTTAGAGAGTTTTTGTAGCTTCAGACACCTGGCCTTGGTTGAGTGTGTGGTTTGTAAATACTTCCTTTCAGGATGTATTTTGTTGTTTCATCTTCTTAAAATGGTCTTTCACAGAGCCTAGGTTGTTAATTTTAATAAATTTCAGTTCATCCATTTCTTTTTATGGATCATACTTTTGGTGTCAAGTCTAAAATCTCTTTTTGCCAACCCTAGACCCCCGACTTTTCTCATAGACTTTTTTTTCCTAATGTTTTACATTCTACAAATAAGTGTGTGATCCATTTAGAGTTAATGATTGTATGGGGTGTGAGTTTTAGGCTTTTAGCATAGTTTAATTTTGCCCTGATGTCCACTTGCCCTACTTCCATTTGATGGAGACACCATCTTTCATCCAGTTAATTACTTGGGCATGTTTGCCAAAACTCAGTTCAGCATATTTGATTGGGTTTCTATTCATTGCCATTGATCAACATGCCTATCCCTCTGCCAGTACCACACATAATTTACTAGCTATGTAGTAACTGTTAAAATAGGGGAGATTTTATCCTTATGTTTCAAAATTGCTTTAGCTATTCTAATTCCATTGCCTTTCCATGGGGGTATTTATTTAAGGTGCATTTTTTTTTTTCCAAGAGAAGCTCTGAAACTTGCTATTTTCATTATCAGGTCATCATCAACCTCTTTCCATGTCAGTACCTATAGATCTACCTCATTTATTTTAAGTTTATTTATTTATTTTGAGAGAGTGAGAATCAGGGCAGGGCAGAGAGAGAGGGAGAGAGAGAGCATCCCAAGCAGGCTCTGCACTGATAGTGCACAGGGCTCCCCACCAACCTGAGCTCATGACCTGAGCTAAGATCAAGAGTCAAATGCTTAACCAACTGAGCCAACAAGGGGCCCCTGGATCTATCTCAATTAAAAAGCAAAAATCAAAATAAAATAAAATACATCTAGTACATCATGGCATTGATGTACTAGAATTTATTTAAGCTGGTCCTTCTTAACAGCAATTATTTCCCCCCAATTTCCTGCTATATTAAGTAATGCTGAAATCAGTATCATATTCTACATGTGTTTGCACAAATGTTCCCCAAACCTGTTTGTTGCCATTTGACTTTGTTTGGGCTTTGTGCAAAGATCCATTTTGTTTAAACGTTGTGAGGTCAAGTTTACTGATCATTTGCCTAATGGCTTCTGGGCTTTGTGTTATGCTTTAGAAAGAACTTCCCCACTCCAAAATTGTAAATAACAATGATTCATCCATGTTCTCTTGGGGTACTTTCACGGTTTCAGTTTCCCAGTCCTTGTCCCGCTGAGCCCCCTCAGAACTGACCAAGTCTCCCTGGAGACCAGAACCGCCTGGGCTGCTCTGGGGAAGCCCACGCAGCGCACCCTGGCCGCCAGCCTCTCAGGGAAATGTTCCAAGAACCCCGTGCGCAGCAGTGTCGTGCCTTGCCGGTCAGCAGCTCTCAGGAGGAGGCCCCGGGACGCCCTGGACGCCTACTGCCCACCCCCAGGAAGACAGATGCCTTGCGAGGTGGGCTGGGAGGAAATTACCCTATTAGACTGCCAAGGTGCACCCTCTCCAGCACCTAGACTGTGTCGTCCCCTTGAAGGCTAATAACTGTTCTATGGCGCCATCTGGTGGCCACTTTTATATACTTTTCCACCGGCAGTCTGGCGAAATCTGCAAGTGTGGCGTTTGGCCTCTGTGAGCCAGGCAGAACTCCAGGAGGCCTGTGGCACCTGCGGCAATCTTCCGGGTCCTACTGGGAGTCGGAGCATTGACGCCTATCCATTTGCTGGAAAATAAACAGGCAGCGTTTTGAGAAGTGACCGTCGCTGTCCTGCCAGGTGTGGACCACAACCTGAGGGTGCCCCTTCACACGCGGGAACCAACCAAAGTCGCTATGGTGTAACGGGAAAAAAGTGTTCGGCGCCCAGACACCTTCACACACGTGGCTCCGCCATCGGGTCTTTGTGCTATCCGTTTTTTTCCACTCCCGCCCGAGGTGGGACTGGGTCATAATGGGAGGACAGGCTTGCACATCGCAGGGTCAGACGCCAGCCCGCGTGTGTCCCAGCTGTCAGCAGCGCCTCCTGAAATTGTTTTCCAAGGCCCCATTCAAAATGGTAGGCCGGCACGAGCCGTCTGTGAGGGACAGAACGGGGCTCTGGCTGGGCTCAATTCCTTTGTGGGGTCCGGTGATCGGAGGTGCCTCCAACGTTTCCCGAGTTCCACTTCAGAGACACGGACCTGCTATTCCCGCACAGATGGCCCGGGAAGGTGTGTGTCCGGGCCTGGAATCGGCCCTGCGTGGGCATCGGTTGCTGGACTTTCCCATCAGCTTTTCCGAGTCCCGCTCTGGAAGTGGAGACCAGCTTGAGACCCATGGGTTAAGTCTAGGTAGGGCCCTTCATTCCAGGTGCCTGTCTGTGTGGAACGCGGCCTTCGGAACGCCCCCACATATTCCAAGTCCCTTCTCCGGAGCTGTGGCCTGGACAGGACGGCCGATGCGAGGAGGCCTGCGAAAGGCTCTCCTGGGCCTCCCAGTCCTCCGTCATTTCACCCTGACGGACCGCGACAAGGCCAGGCCAGGCCCACAAGACCGGGGGATGCGCCCTCCTGCTTCGTGACCCAAATCCGTCCCGGTGCGGTCAGCGAGGGTGGTACTACGCCACCTGGCGGCCCCTTTTATATCGTTTTCTCCCAGAGCTCAACTTGAAAAGCTCTAGGAATAAGTGCGGAGGCAAAGCCCAGAGAGTGGCCACAAACAAGGGCAGGATCCTTCCAGTGGCCTCCCGAGCCCATGGGGAGCGATCCCAGAGATCGGACCGAAATCCCGGGAGGGGTGGGGGGCCGGGGAGCAGCGTCCTTCCCGCCATCCTCCCAAGCGGCTGGCTAACGTGGCGCTTAAGGGTCGACCAGCAAAAGGAGGCGTGGGTGGTTCACAGACTGGATCGCGTCCTGCGTGGGCTTCACTCATTGGAGGTGCAGCTCAGAAAATTTTCCAAGTCCCCATTTACAGTCAGGGACCAGCACGGGCCGCCTTGAGCTGTCGGAAGGGGGTCCCTAGCTAGGCTGCCGTCCCTCTTGGGGTCCAGTCTTCGGAGGCACCTTCTGGGGAATGTTTCCAAGTCTCACTCTGGGACACGGACCAGCCCCTGCAGGCGGGGTAGCTGAGGAGGACACCCCTTGCTGGGAAATACTAACTGGGAGGAGGCTGTGCACACGGAGGGGTCAGGAGGGAAAATAGTATCTATGAAGATAAGTTATTGAAGGGGGTTACTGTAATAGAAAATGAAAATCCTGAGATTTTTAGGAATAATGATTGCTACTATTGATGTTACTATTATTCATCATTATCGTAATTATTACTGGGTTTTTTTTCTGGCTAATTGTAGTTGTTGTAAAAACACTGAAGTTTCTACTCTACCCAAGAAGAGTGTCTGGTTGACTTAAAATGATGAAGTATGGGTTGTAGTCCACAAAATTTTAAAATATTTAAATACAATTGGCATAACAATGTATATTAGTTATAGGTGTACAACGTAATGATTTGATATTTGTATATCTTGCAAAATGATCACCACGGTCCAGTTAATATCTGTCACCATAGTTAGAAAAATGTTTTCTTGTGATGAGAACTTTCAAGATCCACACTCCTAGCTACTTTCAAATATGTAGTATGATATGATTAACTATAGTCACCATGCTGTGCATCCCCATGGCATTCATTTTATAACTGTTAACTTGTACCTTTTGACTCCCTTCACCCATTTGGCCCCCCGCAGGCCCTCCATTCCCTCCTCAAGTAACCACCATTCTGTTCTCCATATCTCTGAGCTTGCTTGTGTTTTTTTTTTTCCCTAGATTCCACATATAGTAAGATCATATGTTTCTGTTTCTGTCCGACTTATTTTACTTAGCATAATGCACTCAAGGTCCATCCATGTTGTTGCAAAGGCAAATTTTCATTCTTTATTGTGGCTGAGTAATATTCCATTTGTCCCACAGAATTTTCTAAATCCTCTCAGAAGCCCGGGAGCTTGCTTGCTCCAACCAGTGAGGCCCTACCCTGAGAGCTGCAAGACCCAGCCTGGAAGGCCAAACCACAGCCTCCACAACTGGACCCAAGCAATCAGGACCTGATCAATATCTGACATTTTCCCCTCAATGTCCCTCTTCCTCAAAAAGCTTCCAAAATAGAAAATGGAAGAAAGCCAAATTTTCTCCCCCTCACCAATCTTGTCTGACCTTGAGTCAGCCTGACCCTCCCATCAGGACGTGTCTTCCTTTTGTTTCCACCAGAAAGTTCTCCCACTCCTCCACCTGCCTTGGAGTCTCTGCAACTGCTGGTGGCTGATTCCCTCGCCATGTAGAGCAAGCTCTGAATACACGGTGCTTGTTCTCATTTGGAAGGTCTTCCTTTATCTCAGTAGTGGGGGAACCAAACAAAGCACTCAGAGAATCATACTGTTCCCCATGTTAACTCTTAAAAAAATATATATGTATTTATCATATAATTTTTTAATTGAGATATAATTCACATACCATAAAATTCACCCTTATAAGAATGAACAATTCAGTGATTTATACTCTATTCACAAAGTTATGTAAATGTCACCACTGCCTAATTCCAGAATATTTCATTGCCCTAAAAAAGACATTCCTTCCCATTAGTTTCTTTCCATTCCACCCTCTCCCCAGACCCTGGCAACCACCAATCTGCTTTTTTATCTGGATCTATGGATTTATCTGCATCTCTGTATTCTGGATATTTCGTGAAAATGAAACCATACAATATGTGGCCTTTATGTCTGGCTTCTTACACTCAGTGTCATGCTTTTGAGACTCATCTATGCTTTATCATATATCAGTGATTCATTTCTTTGACCTAATATATTTACACTTGAAGCCATTGGGACATTTTTTTTTCCTGTATGTTAACAAGTCCCTTTAAAAAAAAAAAAAAAAAAAGGTAGTAAAATGCCCATCACATTACATTTAGATTTTTAATCATTTTAAGCTTAACTACAGTGGCATTAAGTGTCACCCTCCTCCCCAGACCCAACCTGCCCCACATACCTGGAGCCACTGGCATGCCCAGTGGATACCATTCCAGCCCAGTTGCCCCGACTCAGAATGCTCTACTGCACCCATCTACCTGGACTAGAACCTCATGGGTGGGCATCCCAAAGAGTATCCAAAAGGAATGCTATTAAAGGGGAGAGACAAAGAGAGGCTCTGGGGAGGTTGGCAGCTTCCCTACAGGACCATGGCCATGCACGGGCTGGCCAGAACAAGGAGACTATGCCTTGAGGCTGGCAGTCACCCAAAGAGCTTCAGGAGGTACAGTGACTATCACTTAAGGTGTGTTCACCTCTGATTCCAGTGCCCATGCAGATCCAAGGGTGCTTGAAGGGTCAATGGCAGAGATGCTGTTTGCAGCCTTTGGCAGGCCCCTATTGGTGAACTACAGTGCAAGCCTTCAGGATTTGGGAGTAAGGCCTGCCATCATCTACAGATAATTACACTCCTTTTGAGAAACAGCTCTTAGCCCACTACTGAGTCTTAGGAGAGACTGAACACTGAACTATGGCCACCAAATTACCATGAGCTGCCCATCACCTGAGCTGCCCATCATGAACTGGGTGCCATCTGACCCACCAAGCCACAACACTGGGCATGCACAGCAGCACTTCATCATCAAATGGATGATGTCATTGGGCCTGATCAGGCCCTGAAGACAAGTAAGTTACATGAAGAAGTGGCCCAAATGCCCATGGTTCCCACTCCTGCTACACTGCCTTCTCTCCCAGCCTGCACCTATGGCCTAACATGGGGAGTTTCCTATGACAGAGAAAGAGAAGATGTGGGCCTGGTTTACAGATGGGTCTGCTTGACCACCTGAAAATGGACAGCAAGAGCATGAAAGGTCCTGTCTGGGGCATCCCTGAAAGACAATGGTGAAAGGAAACCCTTCGAGTGTGTGGAACTCCTAGCAGAGCACCTGGTTGTGCACTTTGCTCAGAAAGAGAAACGGCCAGATGTGCCATTACCAATTCATAGGCTTGGCTGGATGGTCAGGGACTTGGAAGGAACATGACTGAAAAATTGGTAACAAACTTGGGGAAAGAGGTGTGTGGACAGACCTTCCTGAATAAGCAAAAGAAGGAGAAGGAGAAGAAGGGGAAGGAGAAGAAACGTGTGTCCAATGTGAACGCTCACAAAAGGGTGACCTCAGCAGAGGAGGATTTCAATCATCAAGTGGATAGGATGATCCATTCTCTGGATACCAGTCAGCCTCTTTGCCCAGCCACTCCTGTCACTGACCAATGGACTCATGAACAAAGTGGCCATGGTGGCAGGGGTGAAGGTTACATATAGATTCAGCAAAATGGACTTCTACTCACCAAACTGACTTGGAGATGGTCATCACTGAGTGCCCAATCTGCCAGCAGCTGAGGCCAACATGGAATGCCAATATTGCACCACTATACAGGAGTAATGTCCAGCTACCTGGAGGCAGATTGATTCCACTGGACTCCCTCTACCGTAGAAGGGGTACTGTCTAGTCCTTACTGGAATAGACACTTACTCTGGATACAGATTGCCTTCCCTGCACACAATGCTTCTGCCAAAATTACCATCCGTGGAATTACAGAATGTCTTATCCACTATCATGTATTCTACACAGCATTGCTTCTGATTAAGAAACTCACTTTATAGAGGCGCCTGGGTGGCTCAGTCGGTTAAGCATCTGACTTCGGCTCAGGTCATGATCTCGCAGTCTGTGAGTTTGAGCCCCACGTCAGGCTCTGTGCTGACAGCTCAGAGCCTGGAGCCTGTTTCAGATTCTGCATCTCCCTCTATCTCTCTGACCCTCCCCTGTTCATGCTGTCTCTCCCTGTCTCAAAAATAAATAAACGTTAAAAAAAATTTTTTTTAATAAAAAAAAAAGAAACTCACTTTACAGCAAAAGAACTACAGCAATGAGTCCATGCTCATGGAATTCACTGATCTTACCATGTTTCCCATCATCCTGAAACAACTAGCTTCACAGAATTTTTTTTTTCTTGATAGAGAGAGAGGGAGAGAGAGGGAGATAGAGAGAATCTTAAGCAGGTTCAATGCCCAGTACAGGGCCTGATGCAGGGCTCAGACTTACAACTGTGAGATCATGACCTGAGCCGAAATCAAGAGTCCGACACTTAATCAGATGCTTAACTGACTGAACCACCCAGGCCCCTGGCAGAATGATAGAATAGACTTTTGAAGACTCAATTACAGTGTCAGCTAAGTGGCAGTATCTTGCAGGGCTGAGGCAAGATTCTCCAGAAGATTGTATACTCTCTGAATCAGCATCCAATGCATGGTGCTATTTTTCCAATAGCCAGAAGCCATAGGTCCAGGAACTGAGGGATGTAAACTGAAATAGCACCACTCCCATTACCTTAGTCACCCACTAGCAAAATTTCTGATTCCTATTCCCACAACCTCATGCTTTGCTGGCCTGAAGGTCTTGAAACACAGAGGGAGGGGCGCCTGGGTGGCGCAGTCGGTTAAGCGTCCGACTTCAGCCAGGTCACGATCTCGCGGTCCATGAGTTCGAGCCCCGCATCGGGCTCTGGGCTGATGGCTCAGAGCCTGGAGCCTGCTTCTGATTCTGTGTCTCCCTCTCTCTCTGCCCCTCCCCCGTTCATGCTCTGTCTCTCTCTGTCCCCAAAAAAATAAATAAACGTTGAAAAAAAAATTAAAAAAAAAAAAAAAAGAAACACAGAAGGAGAAAGGCTTCTACTAGGAGACACAATGATTCTATTGAACTGGAGGTTAAGACTGCCACTCAGCCACTTTGGTCTCTTCATGCCTCTGAATCAATAAGCAAAGAAGGCTGGTTGGGGTGATTTACCCTGACTACCAAGGGTAAATTGGACTACTACTCCACAATGGAAGTAAGGAAGAATATACAGGAGATCCCTTAGGGCCTCTCCTAGTGTTACCATGCCTTGTGATCAAGGTTAATGTAAAACTATAATGACCCAATTAATAGGCAAGATTATTAATGGCCCAGACCCTTCGGGAATAAAGGGTTAGGTTTACCCACCAGGTAAGGAACAAAAATTAGCTGAAGTGCTTGGTAAAGGCACAGGGATACAGAGGAGTAGTGGAAGAAGGTAACTATAAATACTAGCTACGACCACATGATCAGTTAAATGAAGACTATAATAGTCATGAATATTTCCTCCTTATTTTACTATGAATACATTTGTGTCTGTCTTTGTTTTCTTTCCTCCCTTACATTATTATCATGTAACATAAGATGTACCAATTTTTGTTATAGGATTTAAGTATGGCCAATTCTACATCATAGTGTTTAAGTTACATGGTTTCAAGGAGAAAAGTAAACATCACTCAAGGACTTCCCTCCTCCTCTAAGGAAGGAGTTAGTGCCTTTTTGGTCTTACAAAGGTTGTATCATGCTAGACAGAATCATGACCTTGTTACTGTCCTCATTTGGCATTTACTTATGGCTTAAAGATGTATATGGGTGCCAAATTGACAAGGGGTGGGCTTAGGATGGTTAATTTTATGTGTCAACCTGACTAATCATCGGGAGTCTATATGAAACATTATTTCTGGGTATGTCTGTAAAGAAATTTCCAGGTCAGAGCAGCATTTCCACTGAATCAGTGGCTTCCAAAGCATATTGTCCCCACCCTGTGTGTGGGCATCATCCGACCCACTGAGGGCTTGAATAGAAACAACAGAAAGCAGAGGAAGGAGGAATTCAACCCTTTTTCTTTGCCTTGCTGTCTGAGCTGGAACATCTCATCACATCTCCTGCTCTCAGACTGGGATTTTTATCATTGGCTCCCCTGTTCTCAGGCCTTCAGACTCATACCAAATTACACCATCAGCTTTTCTGGGTCTCCAGCTTGCAGATGGCCAATCATGGGACTTTTCAGCCTCCATAATAACATGACCTGACTTCACGTACTAACTTCATAGATATCCGCAGCGCACACTGACAAACCCATCATGTGTTTGTCCTTGCCTCACACACCAAAAAGGATGACAAAGAAACAAAAGGGCCAGAACTGCAGCAGGAGCTGTGGTATGCCCCATCACTGAGAAGCCCATTAGGGAGCCCACACCTCAGCAGAACTCCTCAGGAGTCAGGTTGTGAGTAAAAAGTGACCTCAAAAGAGCCTCCACAGGCCTCCCCAGCATTCTAGAAGGTTCACAGATGTTCTGCCAAGACTTCCATCAGCTGTGGTTCATGCCTTTGTCTGCATGGCCTATGTGGATGTGTGCAGGGTGCCAGGACACCAGGGCAGAACCATGTCTCTATGTACACAATAAGACACTCACACACAAAAACTCAAAGCACACACAACACTCAAGCACCAACCCCTATAAAAACCTCACAGTGAAGCTTTTAGCCCCACACACATAGATACACACCCCCTCACGCCACAGACTCAGCTGTGCCTGTTCAGGCACACAGTCAGAGACAGGGACTGTAGCTCCCCAGCACACAATTCAATCGACCGTACCCGCCTGATATTGAAGAGTCAGCCCAGTGTGCTCCAGTCACCGAAGTGCTACCAGCCAGGTTCTTAGGCTTGGGAGGTCAAGTGGAGTGAACAGATAGTGATTACAGAGTGAAAGTCTATGGTAGACACTATCCAGTGTGTGAGTGTTATGTGGCTCCACTGAGTCCAGATACACAGGGGATATGTACCCCCACTGCATGTCCCAGCTACATGCCAGTCCCCTGTTCCTGCAGACAAAGCTCCCAGTGGTGCCAAAACCATCAGCCCTGGGGATCTGGCGGTCAGAACACCTCCCTCCAGACTGGGCCCTTGTGATGACCCTGAGGTAGCCCAGGAGTCCCTGTGCCTGACTGACCCACTGTCTATGTCCACACTGGGGAGAAGGACCCCTAATGCAGGTCACAGTAGGGTTGCCAGAGAGGGCCTTCCTGCTCCAGCAGCAGAACAAGACTGTGGAGCAGCCTCCAAACCAGGTCTGCCTGACTTTGCCCACCTGGCCTTCCCAGGACTTGGAACAACCAGATACACTGAGCTTGTATGGGCAGAGGGGCCTTATGGTCACCCAGATGACACAGCACAAATCCCTATCTTAGACTCCAGGCTTCATGCAGGTACCCTTCACAGATGGGGAACTGAGAGGTGGGCCCAGACTGAATCCCCATCACTTCCCGTCACCCAGGTCTCCTTCAGAACTTGGGTGGGCACCCTCACCCAGATGCTGCTATCACCCTCTAACCATGACCTCCAGGGAGGTGACAGCATCCTGGCCTAAACCAGCCCATTCCTCCAGCCACTCACAGCTGCTCAGTGCCCAAGTCGCAGCTTCTGCTCCTGCCACCAGCTAGGAGTGTGGTGCAAGGTGCCAGTGTGCACCTCCAGCTATGGGTTTTGCATGTCCTCCATACTCTACAGCACTGGCCTGAGTGCTTGTCATTCATTCATTGTATTCATTCCTGGCCCCAGACTCAGAGCACATGTGGGGAAGGGAGAGCCACTCCTGCCAGGACTGAGGAAACATCGTGGAGAAAACTGTGAGGACTAAGTGGGGACTTCAGTACAACCCCAGATGGCTCTAGAACCCCACCTCCCTGTGTTGCCTTCCCCTGACCCTGACCCAGGTGAAGCCCTGTCATCTCACCAGCATGGTGGCTACTGAGTGGCTTGTGAAAGGCAAATCTGATCATGTCTGTGTCCCCAAACCTTCAGATCTCCCTACTGCTCTTAGGACAATCCCTCAGGAGCCTCTGTAACATGTACCCCGCTGCACTCTCCCTTTGGTTGCTGCAGCCCAGCCACATGGGTCCTCTTGAGAATAGGAGAGTAGGGGACAAGGAATCTGATCGGTTTCAAAGACAATCAGAGGTCAAAGGTAGGGAATTCTCTCTAAACTGACTTACCAGGATTCTTGCTGCAACTAGACTAGGCAGGCTTAAGACAGGGCCCAAGCATGAGGCCTAGTTAAAAAGAGAGCTAAAGGGAGCCTGACCAAAGTTTGGTTAAGGAGTCTTCTTCAAGGAATCAATCACCCCAGAAAACGCCCTAGTTAAGATGCCTCCTCTCCTTGGTGCTGATCCTACATAGCCCCCAGGGAGTCAGCATGCGTTTCTCCTCCAAAGTCTGGGCATTCTATCCATAGTCAGTTGGATTTGTCTGCTCAAGTTGGCCACACAAGCCTTCTTTCTGGTTGTCTTCTTCATGAATCTACCTACTTTTGCATTTCGCTATACAGCAGCCTCTTCCCAGTTTTTGGCAGCACTGAATACTCTCCCACTGGGATGAAGAAGACATGATGCTAGTTCTCCATGGCGGGAATCCCCTGCCCCCATGAGTCCAGCAGGATATTCAGCAATCCAAACTTTGTTTTGTATATTTTTGTGGCTTATGAAGAGTGTAATTGTGGATTCCAGGACTTTTATTCTCAATGTTGGATTGAGGCATTGGGCCAGGTTTTCTTCGACATGTTGACGACGCTGGTGGAGGCAGATAGGGGGTGGGGGGGTGAAGGTGGGAACAGAGCTCTCCCACGAAGGTGTTGGGGTTGGGGAGGGCGAGGGACTCACCGCCATCCTTCCTCCAGCGCGCAGACCCTTCCTGCACCGCCGCTGCTGGAGCTCCCAGACCCCGTGTCAGAGAGGGAGAGAGGGGTCTCGCTTGACAGGTAACCCGGACAAACGCCCCATGAGTGGAAGACAAGGAGACTGAGGCCTGAAGGTGACAAAAATGGCCCAAGGTCACGCCGCTAGTATTGGTGGAGCTCGGGACTCAGTGACTCAAGCGCTTTTGGGGGGAGCAAAGAGGAGCAAACACTTTGCGACAGCAGCAACCACACGGCATCCCAACAGGCGCATGCGCTGGACCACACCCACACCCTCGCTGAGTTAGCCCGGTGGGGCGGGGCCTCGGTCCGCGCCGACTCAGGGCGGGCAGGGTGGGCTTCTTCGAAATCTCGCGATTTCGAGGCTGTGGTGTTATGCCTCAGGTCGCATGGGCCAAATGGCAGGATAAGGGGCGGGGACAATGAGGGACCCTCCTAGGAACCTCTGCGTAAGAACGGAGCGAGCCTCGTACGGGAGGGTGCAGGAGGTGGGCCGCACCGCCTCAACTGTCGTAAAAGGGGGCGGGACGCGCCGCGTTGGAGATGGTCGTAAAATGGGCGGGATGCGTCTCACTCGGGCCTGACGCAGAGGAGGCGCGGGTTGCTCCGGCCGGCGGCTTGCTGGGCGCGACCACCATGGAGCGCTACGGTGGCGCCTTCGAAGAGGCGGTAGATGGGGCCCGGCAGCAGGAGCGGCATTACCAGCTGCTATCTGCACTACAGAGCCTAGTTAAAGAGCTTCCCAGGTGCGCGGCCGCGGGGTGGGGCGGAGCGGGCGGCTGAGGCGGCCCTGGGTCCCGCCCGCGCTCACTGCGTCCCTCTGCCCGCAGCTCTTTCCAGCAGCGCCTGTCCTACACCACGCTCAGCGACCTGGCCCTGGCGCTTCTTGACGGCACCGTGTTCGAGATCGTGCAGGGGCTGCTGGAGATCCAGCACCTCACCGAGAAGAGCCTGTACAATCAGCGCCTGCGGCTACAGAATGAGCACCGAGGTGCGCGGGGGAGGCGGGACGACGCACGCTTCTCCTCCGGGAGTTTAGCTCTCGGTGTCTGTGTAGGCCGAGTCCTTCCCTGGGTGTCGCTCGGATGAAGACCCTAAAATCGACCAGGTCAAGCGCGCGGAGACCTCTAGCCCTTTTTTGGTGACAAAAAGGTCAAGGCAGTTTAATTTTGTCAGTTGCGCGACCCCGCATCAACATAACATCGACACTCCCTGCGCAGACTTAGCCTTGTCTCCACCCTCGTCCACGCAAGATGGCCCAAGGCCTTCCTGTGTGGTCAGTCCGTGGGCGGATCCTGGTGGTGGTGGTCAGCGGTAGCGGCTGACTACCCTCGGTGATGCTCCAAAGTGTTGACAGTTCTTCCGTGCTTTAGGGTCAGTTCCCCTTCCAGCGGCGCAGAGCCCCACACCACCCCTGCCCCCTCACCCGCACTATGCCCTGTCACCCTTTGGAACCAAAAACTTATTTACTCGAGCCACACCCTCAGCCCTTGGCTCCTCCCAGACGTACCCACTCAGGGGTCTCCGGAGCCCCTTCCTGCAAGGTATGCTGGGCAGCTCTCCCTGCCCCCATGAGATTTCCTACCTTTGTTATTGTATTTTTACCAAACTTACTTATTTAAAAAAAAAAAAAGGTTAAAATATTTAGTAAAGTTGGAAGAATAGTGTATACCTGTATCCCCTCCAGGTAGATTCAATAATTAACATTTTGCTGAAGTTCTTAATACCTCTAAATATATATGCAACACCATAGGGTTTCACCCTGGGTCTTCAGCATTCCTCTAGACTGGGGTTTTCTAACACAGCACTGTTATTTGTGGCTGAACAAGTCTTAATGGTGAGACAGTGTCTTGTGCATTGCAGGATGTTTAGCAGCATCCGTGGCTTTTACCCATTAGATGACAGTGGCATATTCCTCCAGTGACAGCCAAAAATGTCTCCAGACATCATTGGGGGTCAACTTTGGCCCAGGATTGAGAACCAGTGCCCTAGAACAAGGACACTCCAACGTGACCAGGGACAGCATCCTGAGAATTTAATCATTCCAGGGTGTCTTCTGACCTTCAGTCCACAGTCACATTACCCAACTTGTCACAAACTGTCTCTGTAAGGACAGTGTAGGTTTATGCATTGCATTTGGTTACTTTGGTCTCTGCTCCTGGAATAGTCTCAAACATTTACTATGGCATTGACTTTTTGAAGAGAATGTCCCCATGCTGGGTCTGTCAGATTGCTTCCTCATGCTGTCATTTAACCATTTCTCCACCCTGTTTCCTGTAAACTGGACAGCAGTTGCAGACCCAATGATATGCAACTTAAACGTTTATGGCAGAAATTAGCATTTCTCTCAGAAATCGACATTGGATTTTGATGAATCCCTTTTTCTATATCTATTGACATGATCATGCGGCTTTTTGGTTACTATGGTGAATTACACTGATGTTTTTAATTCCTGGGATAAATCCTAGTTGGTCAGGATGTATTATCCTTTTTGTCTATGTTGGATTTGATTTGCTAAAATCTTAAGAATTTTTGCTTCTGTGTTCATAATGAACATTGATCTGTAGTTTTTTATAATGCCTCTGCATGGGGTGTTAGGGTAAGGCTGGCTTCATAGGATGAGTTGGGAAGCGTTCTCTTCAGGTTTTTAAGTTTTTATAGAATTGGTGTTACATTTTCCCTGCTGTTGTAGTGGTTGTCTTTGTAAACATTTCCATTGAGACGTAAAATGCATACAGTCAAAAATCCAAAGTACATAGCTCATTATTCTTTATAATGCTCAAATTGGGCCACATACGGTCAGTGGGAGAGCTCTTGGGCTGGCTCCTGTGTTCTTTTGATGTGTCCCCATCATTCTTGGAGCACTTCCTTGCTTTCTGGTACAGGAAGGTGTTTAGGCTCATCTTTTCTTGTCTTTCCCTGCCTCAGTCTGTTTCCAGCTTCAGCAGCCTCCCATCAGGATGGACCTTTCCCTTTGGCCAGCAAAAAGCTTTCCCACTCCTGCCTGTGGTTGAGTCTCTACCAAATGCAGGCAGTGATGGTCACTTACTCTTGCTGTCAATAAGTAGTTCTCATTCTCATGTGGGTGACCTTTGTTCATCCACAGAGATTACTAGTTCAGGGAGTGAATAAAGCACTCCGAATAATAAAGGGGAGGGGGGGGCAGGGAGGGCAGCAGTTTCTCCAGAGTCCTGGTTCCTTTTAGTGAAGATTTTTTGATAATCCTCTAGACACCTTGCTACTTGTGCTTCAGAAGTTTTGGACAGGTTTTGATGCCACCAGCAATGGGTGAGCACCCTGTGACTTTCTGCTTTTCCTTCCCTCTGACTCAGCAGGTGGTGGTGATTGGCTGCCATTGCTTTCCTTGGTCACTGCTAAAGCCAGGCAGTGGCCACAGCTCTCGTCTCACCCAGTGGAAGCTGGATGTTGTCCTGAGATTTGCAGCAATGTTTGATAAACAAAGTGAAGGAGATAATGTGTTCCTGCATTTATCTATTTATTTCCTCCCATCCTGCCTCCACGTGGTGTAAACATTAACCAGGGAGCATCTTCCTTGTCCCTGTGTGTATGCAGGTGTCTCAAGGGTGGTTCTTGGTTTCACACTCATTGAATGTGATAAATGCCATTGTTGAGGTGTACACAGAATGCCAAGAAACAGGAGATTGGTAAGATTTGGGGCACAGCAGGTGCCAAACCACTGGCTAAGAGGTATCTGCCAAACCTAGTGTTGGGTTTGTTTCCTTATGGCCGAGGACCCCTCCTTACAGGAGAGATCTAACCATTTGACATGGGTCTAGGATCTATGCTGTAGAGTTTTGTATATTCTGTTTTGTGATTGGTTTCTTTCCATCCCATGATACCTTTATCCTCAGTCCAGTCCTATCAGACTAGACAACTTTGCTTATGTTTATGGTATGATTTAGTGGCAACTGTAGGAGCTTTCCTCAGTGGCCTTGGTGAACTCCTCTCCAAGTAACATAGACACCCCCCGCCCCCAGCAGAGGACCTCTAATGGCTCATCTCGTCCTTGGGCCCATCCTACTCCCTCTGGGAGTGGTGGATGGGGTGGGGCAGGTCTGCCCACCCTGAAGGGCAGCTCTGAGGGAGGGACACAACCATGCCTCTGGAAGCAGAGACCATGCCATGCTTTGGCACAATGACTCCTCATCCTCCTTTTCCCAGACCTTTGCCTGGGTGGTCTCCTGGACATCTCTGTATATATCACATGGGTGATGGGCAGCTCACACCCAGGAATGCTGGCCTGTGGCCATCTGAACCTAGAAGCCTCCAGACCGCAGTCTCCCACTCCTGTTGGTCTTCTGACCCCGGGCTATAGCCCTGGCCCCACCCCTACGCCAGCCTGCCCTCACTCACCCTCCTCTGTTGCATTCTTGCACCGAGTCCCCTCGATCCTCGCTGCTAGAGAATGGCCCTGCCTTGGTTGAGGGAAAGACTGAGTGGGCTAGGGGATTGGGCATCCCCCAGAACTCCACCCAGCTGCTAGTGCAGGGCTTCGGGCAGGCTGGGTCATCAGGCAGGGCTTCATGTCTGCGCCTTGTCCTGGCTGCCCCATGGTGGGACAGCCAGGGCAGGTGCTGAGGCAAGAGGTGTTCCCTGACCCCCTCCCATCTCACTTCCCACCACCTACCTGACTTCTCTGGTCTCATCTCCTCCTAGTGCTCAGGCAGGCACTGCGGCAAAAGCACCAGGAAGCCCAGCAGGCCTGCCGACCCCACAACTTGCCCGTGCTCCAGGCAACTCAGCAGCGTGAGCTGGAGGTAGGGGTGTGGGCAGGGTGACTGGGCCATGGTGGAGGGGGCCCAGGGTGGAATGGGAGCTGCTGTCTGCTCTGGGCCTCAGCTTGGGTGGTCTACTAGAGACCTGATGAGCCCCCAGTATGGCTCTTCACTGTGGGGGTTGGGATGTGGCAGAACTGCGTAAAAGCATATGATTCCCTGCTCCCTGGGGCTGCAGCTGCTCATGGCCCAGGCCTGTGCAGGGCAGGTGCTGAGTGGGAGGCCGTTGTGCCCCAAGGCTTTAGAGGTGCAAGGGCAATGGTGGGATTATGAGGCCTGTCCTGTTCCCAGATTGCTCAGGACAACCAAGAGACCCATATGTAACCAAGAAGCCATGGGTGGTAGGAGTGCATGGAGGGATTTGTGCAGGGTCCCAGACGGCCCTGAGCCAGGGCATACAGGGAAGAGGTGCTGAGCTGGGGTTGGCTGGCAGTCCCAATGGGGAGGGAACATATGCAAAGGCACAGAGGTGGTTGGCAGCTTGATAGTAAGCAGAGGTGGATCTGGCATCTGGCCAGCTTATGGTGGTCCTGAGCGGTCATTGCTGGGCAAAGTCTGGCACAGCAAAGGAGGGACACCTGGCCCGAGGTCCTGGAAGGGAGAACATTTGGGGTGGGGCAGCCGAACTTTTCTCCAGGGTTCAGTGTGGCCGAGGAGGGAGCAACCTGGTGCAATAAGGGCACCATCAGTGGCCTTGGAATGATTGGGAAGGTGGGGGGGGCGGGGGTGGCTAAAGGAAGTGGCAAGCCACCAGTGTATGTTTGAGTCATTGATGGGCAGGGGGCTAAGCCCCTGAGCCGCCCTCACCGTGCAGGCAGTGGAACACCGGATTCGTGAGGAGCAGCGGGCAATGGACCAGAAGATTGTCCTAGAGCTAGACCGGAAGGTGGCAGACCAGCAGAGCACACTGGAGAAGGCAGGGGTTGCTGGCTTCTATGTGACCACCAACCCACAGGTCAGTGCCTCGGGTCTGCCCTGGCGCAGCCCAGGGGATGCTGGTTCCCAAAGGTCCAATTCCCTCTGGGGTTTTATCATTGGTCACTGGGGAGCCAGGCCCAGGGTGTGTAGACGGAGGGGAGGAGGGAGAAATTAGTAAGGCAAGTCCCACTGCCTCTGCCTCCCCTTCCCCAGGCCTGCTACTCACAGGACCCTCATCTCCTCCCTACATACATCTCCGTGTGCACCAAGCCTGGACAACTGCAGCCTTGTTGGGGGTGGCATCCCCACTTTTTCCCCTCTCTGGCAAGCCATGGGCAGGATTCACTGGAAGTCAGTCCCATGGGTTCATTGCTTGGCACTCTTAGGCCCTGGTAGCTGCCTGTGGGCCTTTGGGAAAAGGAGGCTTCTGCCTGGGGCTCTTGCCAGTGCAGGAGAGTCTAGGTGTCATGCTGGCCTCACAGCAGCCCTTCTGCATCTCAGGAGCTGACACTGCAGATGAACCTATTGGAACTCATCCGGAAGCTGCAGCAGAGGGGCTGCCAGGCGGGGAAGACAGCTCTATGACCAGATGGGGTCCCTGCCAGTTACCTGCTGCCCATCATAGCTGAGAAGACAGCCCTGTTCCTCAGTTGCTACAGGCAGCAGAAAGCTGAATGGAACCTGGCCACCACCTTCCCAGCTGCCTGCAGGAGGAGTCAACCCTCTGAGGAGAGGCCAGATGGGACTCTGGCTGCACCTGCCATCCACCTTTGCTTTTGTCCAAAGCTAGGATGGTATGGTAAAGGGAAGAGTGGGCCTATCCTGCTAATCGGATGCCTCAGAGCTGAGCCCAGTAGGGCTGGAGGTCCTAGCACCTTCTCACTCCACTGGGCGCACCCAATCTCTGCCATGCTTCAGGCTTCATGCTTGTTCTGGTCTCAGCCCTTCCCTTGGCAGATGCAGCCCAAGTCAATGGGAGAGGCTCCAAGGCCCAAGCCCTCTGAGGCCCAGAGAAATAAAGGTGCCACAGTGTGGCCTGCACGTGGCTTATATGACAGCTCTGTGGTATCTACCATGACTGGGGCCCTCACCTGGTAGCTCCATGGCCTATGGAGGAGCCAGCAGATGCCCCCACTCCCCATGTCACAGAGGTTCCTCCCAGGGGCACCCATTCTGGAGCTCCCTCATGGAGCTGCAGGCCCAGCCATACCACCTTTCCCCCAGGGCACTAAGGCTACATCTAGTCTGCTCTGGGGCTGAGGACTAGAGGGAGGAGGCAGCTTTGAGTCAGCTCTGGTCACAATACTAGGAGCCTGATGGGTCATTAGGACAACTGGGGCGAAGGGCACCGAGCAGCAAGTGTCGGGGCGGGGGGGGGGGGAGGGAATCCAGGGTGGGGAAGCAGCAAGCCCACCCCAGGAGCATCCTGTCTGCATTGGTCTGTGCCCAGGGGCACTGCTATCTGTCATCTTGGGGTGGGAGTGTCTAGCACCCTACATAGCCAAATCTGTGATACAGCCTGAAGGAAGGATTGGTGGGTCCACTCCACCCATGGTGGGCCTCACTCCCAGGGACACATGGTGCCAGAGAGGCAGAGCCATCAGAACCATTCTGCCTTTGATGCTGACCCCACAGGAGGACTTGAGGGGGAAAAACGTTGCAAGAAAGAAGTTGAGGGCTGCAGGAATAGTGGTTTATTGACCAGGCCAGCTTCCCCACTGGTGACATACCCGAGGGGCTCAGGGTATGGGCTGGATGAACTCTGTCAGAAGGTGGTCCTTTGGGTCCAAGGTCATGGGGTTGTGCCCACTTATTGAAGGGCAGTCCCTGACAGTTCCCAGTGGCTCTGGCAAGCATCAGACATGGTCTGGGTGCCCATGTCCTGGGCAGAGGCCAGAGGGGCACCGAGGCCTGACTTCCAGTGGATCTCATAGTCTTGGGCATAAAAAGGTGAATCCATGTGAAGTTTTGGTTGGGCTATAAATGTGGCATTGGCCTGGGAGGCCACAGCCCAGGCAAGGGAGCATCTGAAGGCCAAGTCTAAAGGTGGGTGGTGGTGCCCCACGAGCACTAGGCTGGACGGTGAAAGAGGCTGCCTGTGCGGAGCCTCCGCTTGAGCTCCTGCCACAGCAGCTGCCTCTCCCGCCAGGCACCCTTCATGACACCACTGTTCTCCAGGGCACGGCGGGACAGGTAGGGCAGCACTTCCATCACAGGGCCATAGGGTACATACTTGTACACGGGAAAGCCCGCCTGACCTGTACACACAGGCAGAAGCAGTGAGTCCCAGTCCTAGACTTCCCCACCCCTGCTCCCCTGGGAGACTCAGCTCACCTAGTGGGAAGCTGATCTGATCACACATGCCCAGTAGCTGTCCAAAGTACACCTGACGGTCAGCAGGGTGCAGGCCCAGCTCCTCCATCCTGTAGACAGACAAGATGGCAGGTGAGCCCCCAGGGCAACTTGAGCTAGCTCTGAACCCTCCACTTCCACTCCCAGATCTTCATGCACTTTAGCTTCCATCCCCTGCAGGGTGGGGCATAGGTTTAGGCTCTGTGCTGCCCAGACCAAGCATCTGCCCTGCAAGTCCCACCTCAGGTCATGGCCACCAAGTTCCCTCCTCTCCCAGCCAGCCTCCCCCTCCCACTGTGCTTGCTCCCCATGGCCCCTTCCCTCTCCCCTCTCGTCTGCCCTAACCTAGTGAGGCAGGCCTGCCCCAAAGCCTGGCCTGGGTAAGCCATCAAAAGACCCTCCTCCAACCCCTTTTTGAGCCCCTCTCCTTCAGTGCCACATCCCCTCCGTCCCACCCAGTCTCTTGTCCTCCCCTTACTGGCTGCTCTGTCCCATACAGCAGCACCAGCCACTGATGCCCGCTGAGTCTCTGAAAGTCAACTGGTCTAAACTGAGATGTGCTAGAAGTATCTAACACACATGGGATTTTGAAAACTGGAAAAAAGAATGTATTGTTTTTCTGAAATACTAAATATAGGTAATATTTTGGATATGTTGGCCTAATTGAAAGGTATTACTGAAATTAACGTCATCTCTTATGTGGCTAGTAGAACATTTAGAATAGATGTGGCTCACATTTCTCTTAGTGCTGCCCAACATCTGGCCCCCAACTGTGCCCAGCACCCTCTCCTGACTTCACACCTCCCTTGTATGGTCTTAGAAAAATTTCCAAGGTTTGCAATGTCTACTTACTGAGGATTCTTATATTTTTGCCTACAGCTTGCTGTATCCACATGTCCAGACTCAATTACCAGCGCTCTGGAATCTGCCCTCATCCTTCCACCTCCCTCCAAGGGCATGTTTAGCCTGGGTCCTCCTCACACGCACCCAGGCTGCAGGCCAGCAGTGTGCTTCCCTGTCTCCAGGGTCCCCCTCTTCTCACTGTCTCAGGCCCCTCACTCCTAGAGCATTGACGACATCTCACCCCGGCCCTCCACATGAGGATCATCCTCCAGAGGTCCTCTCCCTCTTTCTGTCAGAGTGGCTCCAGTGTGGGGGCCACCTACTCTAAAGCAGGCCATGGTCTCTACCATGTGGCCCCGGTCTCCAGTTTAAGTATCTCTGTCCCTCACTGGAACATGAACCCTGTGAGAGCAGGGCTGCCACCACGTTGCTGCCCACCTGACTGGCAGTGGTGGGGACATTCACGCGGTTCCTGCGGAAGTGGCTGCTGACCCCTCTCCACCCGCTAGGCCATGTGACTGCAGCTTCTCCCAGCAGGCAAGGTTCTCCACCTGGCTTCTGAGCTAGGCCTCCTGACTTCCTCTGGCCAAAAAGAGAAGAGCAAATGTGATGTGGGCAAAGGCTTGCCCTCTCAGGGCTTCTGGAAGCCTGAGACCACCATGTGGCAAAGCCTGCACTGGCCTATAGGAAACTAGATGTGATGCAGTCCCTTTGCTGCCCCAGCCATGAATGAAGCCATTTAGGTCCAGTCAGGCCTTAGCTGACCACAGATACAAGTCAGATCTCAGGGCAGGGCCAGCAGAAGCAGTCCCCAGCTGAGCCCAGCGAACACTGCTGGCCCACAGAACATGCTGTTGTTCAGGCCTCTTGAGTTCTGGGTTGGCTTGCCACTCAGCCAAAGCTTACACAGGCTGTCTGAGCTCCCTGATGTGGCATCAGAGACCCACACTACTTCGTCAGGGAAGGTAAGCCCAAGCTGCCATGGGCTCCCCAGCTCCCAGTGCAGAAACACAGAACCATGTCCTGCAGGAGCCAAGCCTTCTCCATGATAGTATTTGTGGAGCGTGGCACGGGCCCTGGGGGCTATGAGAAAGGAGAGCGCACTCAGCTGGCACTTCAGACAAAGGAAGCCGTGTCCAGGGCAGGAGCCTCCCTGGCTAAGATGCCAAGAACAGGCTTATTCTCGGCAGGAAGATTCAGAAAGCAGAAGAGAGGAAGCCCTTCTGAGGGCAGGTTATACCTTTAGAACTTTCACTCTTTTCTGTCTAGCTGGTGAGTGGCCTACCTGTGACCCCTACCTAAAATGGGAGTGGTCAGGCAAAAGCCTGCTGAGCTCATAACTGAAACCTGAGCAGATGCCACTTGTACATCACTGACCCTGTGGGCCTGCCACTTGTGTAGGGGTGCAGGTTCCCAAGGGCCAGGCCAGGGGCACAGGGAGGCTCTTTGTGTACATCATCTAGTGGATGATCAAGTTTCCGTCACGGAGTAACAGAATATTTTTTAAGTCTAAGGGAAAACCAGGTTTTAAGATTTGCAACTTAAACCATCTGTTTTAAAAGTCAAACCAGAATTTTTTTTTTCACCAAGCACAAAAGGTACCCCTGGCTCTCTGACATCCAGTCACAAGGCTGGGGCATCCAAGGCAGTAAATGAGCAGCTGGGAAGTCCCCAGGGATGGAGGGAAGAAGGTGGAGCAGTCCTGTCCAGCTAGGACTCCACTCAGCCCCTCACCAATCCCACAGAAACAGCCAGACCCTGATCCTGGCAGGGACTCTCAGGAGGGAGACTTACCACAGTCTTACTCGGCCTGGGTGGCACTGGTGGCCTCAGCACTCACATCCCCACCCTGATAGCTGCAACTGCTGTGCATTAGAAATCATGGTTTTCACTAACGGGAAAACATGCTCAGCATCACTCATCATCAGGGAAATATAAGTCAAAACCACAATGAGGCACCACCTCACACCTGTCAGAATGGCTAAAATTAACAACTCAGAAAACAACAGATGTTGGTGAGGATGTGGAGAAAGGGGAACCCTCTTGCACTGCCAGTGGGAATGCAAAGTGGTGCAGCCACTCTGGAAGACAGTATGCAGGTGCCTCAAAAAATTAAAAATAGAACTACCCTAGGGATGCCTGGGTGACTCAGTAGGTTGAGCATCTGACTCTTGATTTCAGCTGAGGTCACGATCTCAGAGTTTGTGGGATCGAGCCTGCTTGAGATTCTCTCTCCCCCCTCAATCTCAAACAAACATTTAAAAAATAGAGCTAGCTACCTACAATTCAGCAATTACACTACTATGTATTTATCCAAAGGATACAAAAATTCTGATTTGAAGGGGAACATGCACCCCAATGTTTATGGCAGCACTATCAACAATAGCCAAATTACTGAAAAAGCCCAAATGTCCAACTGACGAATGGACAAAGAAGATATGGTGTGTATGTATGTATGTATGTATGTATGTATATTATATATATACACATACATACACACACAATGGAATATTACTTGGCGACCAGAAGAATGAAATCTTGCCATTTGCAACAATGTGGATAGAACTAGAATATATTATGCTAAGCAAAATAAGTCAGAGAAAGACATATCATGATTTCACTCATAAGTGGAATTTAAGTAACAGATGAACATAGTGGAAGGTAAGAAAAAATAAGACAAAAACAGAGAGGAAAAACAGTCCATAAGAGACTCAAATACAGAGAACAAACTGAGGGTTGCTGGAGGGGAGTGGGTTGGGGGAATGGGCTAAATGGGTGATGGGCATTAAGGAGGACACTTGTGATGAGCACTGGGTGTCATATGTAAGTGATGAATCACTAAATTCTCCTGAAACAAGTATTATATGTTAAATAACTTGGATTTAAATAAAATTTTTAAAAAATAATAGTTTTCAGCTGCAATTTTAGGCTGTGAAAAAGCAGTGCCATCACAAGCAGAGAATAAGCACTGCTTCACCAAATGGGTGTAGGGTGACCAGAGTCAGCTTGTCAGGCAGCTGGCTGTGCCATGCCTTGGCTGTTCATTCACTGCTTCTTCTGGAAGCCCTGCTTGGCCACAATTTGGCTGCCCTGCTTTGCTCTTGGAAAAGGTGAGGGCCACCAAGGCCACTGCCACCGTGCTTCCTGTAGGGCCTCAAGCCCAGGAAGGTGGAGACTGGGGAGCAGGAGGAGTGGCTAGGACCCCTCATGTGGTGCTCCTTGGGTTAAGATAGAAAACACAAAAACATGGTGATAACACTGGAATATTTAAGAATTTACTTCATGGGGCACCTGGGTGACTTGGTTGAGTGTCCGACTTTGGCTCAGGTCATGATCTCTGTGGTTCACAAGTTCGAGCCCCGTGTCCG
The DNA here is from genome assembly GCF_018350155.1 of Leopardus geoffroyi. NCBI lineage: Eukaryota > Metazoa > Chordata > Mammalia > Carnivora > Felidae > Leopardus > Leopardus geoffroyi. The sequence goes on along the minus strand of NC_059339.1, from coordinate 29,978,616 downwards.
GCTCTGTGCTGACACCTCAGAACCTGGAGCCTGATTCAGAGTCTGTGTGTCTCCCTCTTTCTATGCCCCTCCCCCCTCTCATGCTCTCTGTCTCTCTCAAAAATTTAAAAACATTTAAAAAAATTTTTTTTTAATTTACTTCACCTTATTCCTATATCAGACTTGCGTGGATTCTACCAAAGTTTTGCCCCACAAGACACACACTTAAAGAGAAAACAGACTATATTAAGTTCCAGATGCAGTTTAAAATGTTAAGAGTAACTATTTATAAATAAGATGATATGCTGGAGGCCTCCTGAGGGGATCTGACATTGCACATTGTATTTGTGCACTTCAGTAAGCTATTTAAATCACCGAATGAAATTTAATTTCTGATTTGAAATTTCAATAAGTCAGGTATTAATTTTTAAAAACCCAAGTCATTGCAAATAGCCTTTTTGCTACTGCAGTGCCAATGGCCAGCTGGACCTGGGGAGACAGGAAGCTTGCAGGACACTAAAGGTGCCACTCTAGCTCATCCCACAGACATCACCCCTAAATGCCACCACTCTGCATAGCTTCCACACCACTCATCCCAAGCCTTCCCTCACTAAGGAACACCAGACAGCTGAAGAGGGTGCCTACCTGCGCAGCGTGAAGCGAACTGTGTCCTCGTTGTGAGAGGCCACCATCACTTTGGCCTTGGCATTGTGCTTCAGCTCCTCCAGGACATAATTGAGGCACCTGAAGGGAGTGCCATGTAAGCCCCAGCCTGTAGAGGCCACAAGCAGGCCCATGGCTGTCCAGCGAGCCCACTCCAAGTGTGGCCATGGTAATGGGACCAAGGCTGTACTTGTCATTCCTCAACACCTCATAGGTAAGAAAGAAAATGTGAGCAGTACCTGGGGCTAGACATTCAAAAGGAGACTACCTGGGACACAGTGCACTCAGGACAGATGGAGCTTTGCTTCCAGAAGGGGTCCATAAGGAAATTGAAGCCTCCCTGAGCATAGAGAGTGTGAGGGTTCTGCCATCTGGCAGCAATGGTGTGTGTCCTTATGACCATTTCCAGGAACATGTGACAACTATGTCTTTGCCCATGAGTACAGGAGACAGGGGCAAAGTGTGCTATGAGTCACTACTGTAATGACCTGACAGCAAACCACCAAAAGCTCACAAAGATGGGCACTCTGCTGGCTGTTGGGTTAACACTGTGGGCCGGCATGCTGACACAGGAGGATCCAAATACGTGTTACATGGAAAAGCAAGGGCACAGGACTGAATGCACAATGCCAAAGCAGATGTGGGTATACCCATGGCACACTTGGATACTCCCAGAAAGCAGGGCACTGCCGGGGAGGGAGCGGGAGCCAAGGCACTCAGAGTCTATTTGCAACACACACACACACACACACACACACACACACACACACACAACCTCACAAAGAAAAAGCATGGGATCTGCCTGTCCTTGCTGCAGGACAAGGTCAGAAAGACAAACACAGCAAAAGCAGATGTAGAAACAGTTGATGATCCTGGTGTGTAATTTGGAAAGCAAATGGGCTGCATGCGAGGCAGGAGGGCTGCTCAGGGATCTCTTGTCCTAAGTGTCAACAAGAGCTGGCTGGGGGACCTGGGCCAGTTTAGTTTTACTCAGTAGACTTTTCTGTACTAAAAATCCACCTTAAAAGTTTTTAGAAAGGGTAAAACAAAAGCTGAGGATTCAAAAAATAAGTAAAAAGCAGAGAAGATAATCAGCTCTGGTCTCAGGACAGAAGTCTTGCTCCTACAGAGGCTTCTGACACACTAGGCTGCTCCACAGTCAGATAGGGGTCACGTCAGGTCAGTTCCACCACCCCTGCCCTGTTTTGTCATTCCCCTCCCCAGGAAGCCATGAGGCCCCCAGGGGCCAAGAAGGGCTGGCGCACCTGTGATACATGGCATGAGTGGCCTCGTACGTAGGGTTAATGGGGTCCTCATAGCCAATCTCCGCAGCACGGGCGCGTTCCTGGGCCATATATGCACCCCGCACCAGCTTGGCCCCAAAGCACCAGCCCTCACGGCGAGCCAGCTCCACATCCAGGGTGACGTTGTCATAGGCGTCCTGTGGGACCAGGGCCAAAAGTTGCTGCTGACCAGGATGGGGCCCCCTCCAGCCTGTGTCCCCTGAGGCCCAGGTGCTCAGGGAAGCAGGGAGACAAGTGTGAGTGAGGAAGGCCCTCCAACCTCCATCTCTAAGAAATGGTGACTCCTCAGTGTGGCCTGAGGACAACTTTGTTGGGGGACAGACTAGGTGCCAGCAGCCACGGTATTCTCCGGAGTCTTCTCAGGCTGACTCAGGGCCAAGGGATGTTGCCCCATCCTCCCACCCACCCACCCACTTCCCCCGGCCCTAGAGCCTTGACACCCATCCCACACCATCTCCTCCAAATACCTGGCTGGTCCCAGCGCAGCCCAGCCCAGGTTTGTGCTCAGCGACCCCACCCTCAAGCACCTTGGGCTCCCTGAGGTACATGCAAGAGTCTCAGCAGGTCTCTTTGTGGGAAGGGGACCAGAGATTTCATCTGATCCTCAGAGGGACCCAAACTAAAAAATGGCAGGAAATAAAAATGGCAGGAAAAAACTTACTCATGAGGCCTTCAAATTTTAGGGATTAAGGCACATGAAGCAGACTGCAAAAAGCCTCCTTCATCTTCCTTCTACCCCTTCAAAACCCTGTCTGGGATCTGAGGCCCAGAGAAGGGGCCAGTACACAGCCGGTAACAGAGTCCTGGGGCCTTTCCTCCCACTCAGAGGCTGGCACACTCAGGCAGAGGCCTCTCCCAGCACCAGCACAGGACTCAAGTGAGGGGCATCACCTGCAGACCAGTGGCAGAGGTGGGGGGCAGTAGGCAGGGGCCATACCTTGAGGTAGCACTGGTATGTGTTGAAGATGAGCGGCTTCTCTATGTTGAACTTGCGCTGCATTTCCAGTGTCAGGCGGCTGATGGCTGGCTGGAAGTAGGTCTGCTCGGCATCCACCATCAGCCGCACGCCCACCTCGGTGGCTTTCTGAGAAGTGCGGGGTGGGACAGAAGGTTTGACTGGGATCAAGTGAGACAGGTGCCCCCCACCCTCTCTGGGCACATCCCAGGGTCCTCGACCTTGGCCAGGATGTCCATTCTTTGCAGCATCCTCGTCATCTGCAGCTCTTCCTCCTCCGTGAACCGTGACAGGAGAGGCTCCAGCTGTCCTGTCTGGGGCAGCATATGGTCAGGCCCCAGCAGGGCTCCAAGCTTCCACCTCTCAAAGCCACAGCTCCCTCTGCCTGAGGGCACCCACCTGCCCCCATGTGCAGGTCCTACCAATACCCCAGGACCAGCAAAGGCTACCCCATCCCCTGCCTTGGTCACATGGTACCCCAGAACCTTGCTGCCAGCCAGCACCCTCTGACTCACAGGGCTAGCCGCCCCAGGTCACACCTACACCCAAGGTGTCTGCTCCCACACAAGGGTGAGGAAGAAACCCTTGATCCATCCGATCACCCAGAAGGACTCAGCCCCTAGCAGAGAGAGGGATCGGAGAAAGAGTGGTGGCTACAAGCAGGAGGGAAAAGTTGCAGGAGACAGACAACACAGAGCGGGGACAGAGGCACCATCTCCAGACAGTGGTGGCCTTCAGGGAGCTGGCAGGTCAGCAGAAAGCTGGTGCTCAGCAGCTGGGGTGGGGGTGGGGGTGGGTTTGCGGGTGGGGAGCACCTACCCTGGAGGCCTGTGCAGCCCTGGGCCCTCTGCTAGCCCCAAATGCCCACTAACACTGCCCGGGGCACTCTCAGTGGGGCCTCAAGCATGCCCTTCCATTGGCCCTCGGTGTCTTAGCTTGGGGACTGAGCCCTCCATCAGCTGGGGCCGGATACTTGTGGAAGGCAGTATCTGTGGGATGTTTTCCCAAGGGACTTCTGCTGCTTTCCATCCCAGCTCAGGGGTGGTTTCAAACAGGGCACAAATTCCAAGCACCTCCCACAGGCAGGATGGGGCAGCTGGGTGGGTGGGGGGGGTCTCATTCCTCTCCCCCTGAACACAGGCTGGCCTAGTAACTAACTTTTAACAAACAGAACTGGGCATAAGTGATGCTGTGGGACATCTGGAGCTAGGTAATAATGCTTCCGCCTGGCTCTCAGGGGACACTCAACCTAGGAACCCAGCCACCACATGGTAAGGAAGCCCTGGCCCACAGCCAGCATCAACTGCTGACTGTGTGAGTGGGGACCCACAATGACCCCAGCTCCCACCACCCTCTGAGAACCGCAAGGGAGACCTTGAGCTAGAACCACCCAAGCTGAGCCCTGTCCTTCCAGAACTGTGACGTGGGATAATATGATTACTGCCATTTCAGGCCAGTAATCATATTAGGTTTGAGGTGACCTGACATGCAAGGAGAGAGGACACAGGTCTCTCTCCCCTTCTGTGGGGCGCTCATGGATCTGTCCTCTTCCTCCAGACCACAGGGGTGTTACGCAGCCAGGAAGGACTCTGGTTTCATCCAGCTGCGACCCCAGCTGCTGCCTCAGGGAAAGCAACAGGGAACATTTCCCTTCTCAGCCTTGTGCCCCTGTGAGACAGGGTGAGGGGGCGAGGGGTCATCACCTGCATGTTAGGGACCACCAGGTGCTTAGAGAGCTCAGTCCTGCTGTCGATGAGGCTGCTCCAGTCCAGTAGGTCCAGAGTGCTGTGGAAGAAGCTGCATCAGCACACAGGTGCTAGGATCTGTGGGGGGGCCTAGGCCCCAACCAGCCCATTCCTTAAAAGAGCATCCCAAGCCCAACCCCCACAAAACTTACCTCAGCTTTCAGTTTCAAAGGACAGACAAAATGTTAACATCATCCTCTGTTTACAAAATGGAAACCAAAACCAGAACATTCTTGCGTCAGGGTGGTGGCAGCTATAAAAACCCAGGGAGAACACCAAGAACACCACGAGCCATGTCAGGCTTGGGAAAGAGCCAAACACAGGAGGCCAGGAAGGAGGCAGACCCTGCACGTAAGGGGACAGCCTCTGCCAGTCCAGGGAACCTGGTGACCTCAGGTCCAGCCCCCAGGTCTCTCAGGATGAGGCATGGGCCCCTCCAGGATCTCAGCTGCCCTGACCCTCTACCTACCTGCCGTGTGGGTCCCAGGAAGGGCTGAGTGTGGCACCCTCATGCTAGGACCTGAATAATTCTGTGAGCAGCCCTGCTGGTTGTTGTCTAAGCTAGCCCTGGGCTAGCTGCAGCCCCAGCCCCCAGGACTCCAGACTCCCTGTCAACTCCTGCTGTTATGTCTCAGGGAACAGGTCCTTCAGCATTGTCACCCCAGGCCCATGCTCTTCAGGAGGGCAATCAGGACTGGGAGAAGCCGTTGCGGCTCAGCTGGAACCATGGCTGAACCAGAGCATACACTCCCAAATTCCCAGCTAGGGGGCTACTCTTACCCAGACACGCCCAAGGTCTCCGCAGTGAACCAGCTCTCAATCTCCGTCCTGGATGCGATGCCCATCTTTGCCACACTTTCCTTGAGAAGTGAGAAGGTGGCATTCCCATGGACGTGCCCCAGCCCCATTCACTAACATTTCCTGTTTCCCTGAACATTTGTGTTGCTCTTTTGACTTTATTACACCATTAGCAAGAACAAGATAGTTTTGGCCTGTGTTTCTGTTCCATAGACAGGTCTAGTCCTACCTGTCCCTGATGCCCCTTCCCAAACCCAAAGCCAGCACTCAGCCATGTGCAGGGCAAGTACCCCCGTCCCTAAATCCTGCCGCCCAGCATGTCCTCAACCTCTGGGAACCCACCTCAAACACTGCCTGGCGAGGTCCCCCCAGGCAGGGCTCCTTCCCAAGCCCCCACTGTGTCCACCCACTCATACCCACGAGGGCAGGGCTGTCCCACCTGTAGCACTGCCACCTCCAGCTTCATGTCCATGGCAGCCAGCCCAGCCTTCCCTTGCTCTGCAGCCATTTGGTGAAAGAATCGTCTCCACTTGGTCAGCACGTCTGAGAACTGCAGCTGCAAGTGCAGGCCTGAGGCACCGGCTCTGGCATATGCCCAGCTCCCTGCCCCCAGGGAGCATAGCTCCAGGCCCCCTCCCAGTCCTTCCTGTGTGCCTGGCTCCCAGCACCAAGGTACCAATACATGAGCTTTCACTTAATGCTCATAGCAGCCCCAAGTTCTTACAGACTTGTCTCTGCAGGTGGAAGGTTCTGGCACTTACCAGAAACTGGGGTCTCCCCAATGCGGTGAGCTTGATGGCTGAGAAGCCATCATCACTGGCTCTGCCTGTCAGAAGCCACAGGAATAACCATTAGGGCTCCACAGGGGGATGAGGAGGACCAGGAGCCTGTGCCCAGAGCGTATACCACTCAAGAGTGACAGACATGTGACAGACTGCAAATGGCTGGCGTGGCCCCCTCTTCTTATCAATTACCTACAACATACATGGTACTGGGTCTCCCTGACAGATGGGCCCCCAAGACCACCAGGGAGCCTTGAATGATCCAGTCGCCAAAACTGATGACAGTGCAGTGGGACCAGCAGATCTCTCCCCCCTCCCCCATCCAAGCCTAGCAGGGGCTGCAGCAATGTCTGGGTGGGCTGCCTGCTCCCCAGCATGCATGCCTTACCCTCCCTAGAAGTAGTTGTAGTGACAGCTCAGCAATCTCAGGCTAAGGTAGGTGGCACCAAGGATCCCTGCTACCCCCTGCCCCCAACAGGAGGGGACAGCCCAGCAAGGAGTCAGATATCCTGGGCTACTGGCTAACCATTTATAGGCAGAAGGACCATGTTTCTACCAAGCCCATAAATGCCCATGTACACAGCTACTCAGATACCCCACCTTGGAGGCGGGAACAGGCAACTTGGCAGGGTTTGTTGGCCACATGGGCCCAGGAATGCAGTGGGCAAAGGAGCCAGTGAGACTGGCCCATTCTGTCCCTGCCTCCATGTCCTCTCCCATGCCACTGGCACCCCAGGCTGCCCGGGGGGGGGATTCACAAAACACAGAAATGCCCAGTGAAGCACAGGATGGAGCACCAAAGGCACTCAATCACACTTGCCTCTCTCCTCCCTTCCAGAAACCCATGACCCATCTTGGCTTCTGTGACCTTTGCTTCAGGCAGAGCAGGCACAGAGGTAAGGAGGCGCACCATGCTCTGGACCCTCTCTGCCTGGCATCTCCCCAGCGCTGATCTCAGAAGGCTGCTTCTGAGTACAACTCACTCCTGCTCCTTCTAGCGTTCAGAAGGTACAGAGCCCACTGATGGAAGGGCTGCTGGGGCCACATGGTGGGCTGCACTGTGGCTGGGGGGATGTCCTAAAGAGTAAAGGACTCAGAGGCCCACTTAACTCACCTCCCTTGGCAGGCTCTCCACATAAGGCCAGGCAGGAGGAGTCCTCTGTGGCAACAGCACAGCCATTGGCAAACCCCAGTACCACATGTGGTGAGGCTCAAGCCCCTGACCTATATGGGGGTGCTACTCAGCCCACTGACAGCCTTACTGAGGTTCACATCTGGGCACTAGTATCTAGGAAGGGGCAGGAGGTGCTAGGCTCCTTGGGTAGGAGCTGTACTCAGGCGTGACCCCAGTGTGACCTAAGCCCAGCCTATCTTCCCCAGTGTCACCCATGGTCATCCCTCATGACTGTCCAAGCCCCAGGCAAGTGCTCTAGCCTGGCCTTGCTTTCACCCACCAGCATCTCTACACAAAGAGGTTGAGCCTCCCTGGCAGGTGTACAGCCGGCCCCACCTGAAGCCTCAATGCAGCGCAAGAACGTCTCCATGTGGCTGTCACACTTGGCTTCATTGGCATAGAAGTAGGTACGGGCACTGATGACACCATCCCTGCGGTCTCCAAAGGCCCGGTGGGCCTGGTACTGCTTCTCCCTCTTACTTGTACCTGGAGGGATGGGCACATGGCCTGAGCACACACAGGCTCTGTGCTGTGCTCTGGCTCCCACCCCACTCTAGGCAAACATGGGGCTTCCCCTGCATCCAGCAGGACCTGCCCATGGCCCACAGCCCTCTTCCCTCAGGACAGGCTCCTTAGCAGCCACAGCCCCCCTCCACTGTGCTGCCCACCACTCCCTGCTCCTATACTCAATGTTCCTTCCCCCTGGCCAAATCCTAGTCACATGGCAAACTCGGGCCAAAAGGCAGAACCCAGACCCACTTAGGACAAGGGGATGAGGACCCCTGGGAAGGCCCTGAGGATGTCAGCAGATCTGAAGTAATGGCCTGGGTGCACACAGGGAGAAGCCACATAGGCACAGGGAGGAGCCTTGGCCCCAAGTCTTGCCTGTGCCCTTGAACCTAGGTCTCCCAAGTAGGGGTGGTGAGGGTGAGGGGGGCAGGTGGTGAAAGTATTTGTTCCTGAATGGCCTCCTCATACTCACCACTGCCCTCCCTCTCTACAGCCGATGTACAGGACCTGTGGGAAGGAACAAGAGGGTGAGGGTGGGTCACACCACCTCAGGCTGCAAGTGACAAGCACGCATTCCCTTTGAGCAAGCAGAGGTGAGAGGAAGCCAGAAGTGGAGTCCTGAACCTGACCTGACATGGCGGACTGTACAAGAATAGCTGGGTTAGCCTGGGCAGGTAAGAGTGACTCAGGTGCCCCACCCGCCTCCTTACCCACCCCAGGCCTGCAGGGTCACCTCCCCCGAGCAGGGCAGGGCAGCAGCCTCACAGACCAACTTGGCCTACAAGCTCTGCACCCTGGAGAAGGCTCAGATTCCTCATGTGTAGGTGAGGAGTGAATAAAACTAGCTGATAGCCCAAGGCAAAGAGGAGGTGCTTGATGAAAGCTAGCTATGGGGGCATTCCTTCTGAGGGGAAGACAGAGCCTCAGGGCTAGCCAGGACTGATAAGGAACGGAGCCCGACAATTACCAAAGTACAAAATTCCCAAAGCTGAGGCCGCTTGCTCTGCCCTAAGCCCCCTGCATCCAGGCACCTCCAACCACTAGGAACCCCAGGCCAGGCTCTGGGCTCCTGCCCAGATGCACAGCTAGCCCCACCTCCAGCCACTGCCTGCCAGCGCCCTGCTTCAGTCTTGCCCCTCAGGTGTATCTTCTAACCAGTAATCAGAATTTTTCTTTTAAAATGCAAGCCCTCCCCTGGCCTCCCATCACAAGGGAATAACACCCCCCAGTCCTCATGAGGACAGATCAGGGAGGCCAGTCTGAGAACATGGTTGCCTCTGCCCACCCTCAGGCCTCCCTGCAGTCCCTTGGCCATGCCCTCACCACCCCTGCCTGGTCTGCCCCCACCCAGGTGCCCCCTCACCCAGAATGCCTGCCAGAATCACAACAGACACCATCCCCCTCTCACTGGCTATGACATCTGGGACAGCAAATGTCATGGCTAAACCTACTCAGATGAAGGAGCCGCTCACCATTACTGTCCTGGAGTGGCATTCGAGCAGCATTGTCCATCATCTGACTTTGTATTTAAAGCCTCTTAAATCAGTTCCCACAGAAAGAGTGCAGCTGAAGCCCTGTGGCTTATCTGGTGAACTCCTAAATGCTCAGACCCCTGGGGGCCCCTGAGGTTCTGCCCATACTTCACAGGAAAAGGACAGTGTTTTCCCCGTCCCCCACCCCCTGCGCTGGGGCACTTGAGACAGAGGTAAAGCCAGCGAAGCCACAGAAAGCTAATTGCACCTGTGGTAGCCTCAAGCTGAATCAAAGGTCTAAGGCAGCTTTTGACCTCCCTGCTCCTGCACCCAAGGGCTACCAGCCGCCTTCCAGGGAGCCCTCCCTTTAGACCCTGGTTCCTGTGTAACCCCAGGGCCCATATCTGGCAACTGTGAGCCAGGATGCCCAGGTCAGGACCCGGGAGTCCCAGTAGCTGGGACAGCTCACAGGGGCCGCGCACATGGCTACACAGCCCATAAGACCCCCACCTGGGAACAGGGGACAAGAGTCACTTCATGCCAACTAGACATATGTGCTTGACATACAGAAGAGGGTGAGGTGTGCCTGTGTGACAATATCTGACTCAGTAACATAAGGGAGGGGGTCAGCCCCACACACAACATCCCCACTGGGAACAAGGAGCACCTGTAAGACCAGCCCCAAGCTGTGGTCCAGGTACAACCAGGCAAATAGCATGACTCAGGACCCACCATCTGCACTAAGGCATGGGTCTAACCAGCAAGGACGATGGCTGCTGGGGACTTGGGCCTTCTCTGTAACCACACAGCCCATGGCTCAGGGAAACACAAGTATTCATCTTCAAGGTCCCTGCCTTCTAGGTAGGCTGCATTCTTTCACATGGGCTCCCAGGGACCCAGCACTGTGTAAGGTGCCCACTCAACATTTCCACAGCTGGTCTACCCACCCTCCAAGCCCCAGCCAGCCTCCAAAGGGTGTGCGCCACTCCCATCCTCACTGCCAGTAGGTTCAGTGGCAGGAAAGCAGTCAGAGTCTGTGCTATTTCCATCCATGAACCTTCTGGGCACAAACCAGAGAGGAAGCACTTTAGAAATGGACTGAGCAGAGGAACTGGGTCGGCTGCACAACCATGTGGTCAGGGGGACAGCGGCCTGTCTCTGAGCAGATGGCACTGAGAAGGATCAGGGTCACACTGTCAACCAGACCTGGTGGGTGGGTCATGAGAAGACAAAGATGGCAGCTGCCAGGTGCAGTGGAAGGGAGGAGGGTCACGTGACTGGCAGGGACCGGAAGAGACCGCCCAGTGCAAGCACACGCACACACACGTATGCACACATGCATGGCCCAGGATGTGAAGGAAGGAAGAGAATGCGCCAAGGGGCAGAGGGGAGAAGAAGATGAATACAAGTGGCCCAGGGGGTTGAAGAGGCAGTAGGGAGGCCCTGACCATCTCTTGGCCACCTTCAAGCTCAGCTCACTACACTGGGTGATGTGTTGACTGGACGCCTTTTAGAAAAAAGCAGAAAGTGAGGGGAATAAGGTAGCAGGAAGGAGTGAAGCACAGACAAGCCCAGTGGAGCTCATTCCTGCCTGCACATCCACATCCCTAGCCCCTCAGACCCTGGCTCCAGGCAGCACCTGAGTGTTCTGCGCACACTAGTCCTATAGAGCTGCCCCCACCTTGGGGCTCCACCGCCAGCCAGTCCTGTGTCTGCACAGGCAAGACAGACACACCTGCCATCCACACTATCCCCAGATGTCCTCGTCATAGTCAATCATCAGGAGGTACACTTTCCCTATCCCCACAGCTCTCAGCTTACTGGGGAGACCCTATGGGGCTCCTGCCTTCTACCAGGTGTTCTGAGAAACACCGTCCCGCCCCCGCCATATGTGGCTACTCTCTCCCTCTGCCACCTGTAGCCTCCTACCTCCTGCTTCCTGCCCAGGGATCCCTTCCAGGATCCCCTCCTCAGAACTTCAGGAGGCCTGCTGGGCCTCCTGTGCATTTAGACACTTCTATCCTTTCTGTGCCTCACATGGTTATGCCCACAGCAGGCCCAGCACCACCTGTACCCTTCCTACTCCAACCCCTGTGGCCTTAATTTGGGGTAGTGGCCTCTATATCACTCCCCAGAGCAGGGTCTATGTGCCTCGTGACAGGATTAGCAAAACAGACCTCTGGGCCCCACTGGGACACAGAAGTAGTTCTCTGCATGGGGGGCTGCATGGATGAAGGCTGCATGGTAGGAGTCACTCTTGACTAAACACCCAGGAAGCTAGGCAGGCAACTTGACAGTATAGATGTTCAACCAGCACCCACAAGCCTGGTTCTGTCACCCTGGTCCAGGCCTCTCCAAAGGCACATGCCTGGCAGCAGACCTGGGCATGAGTGGACACCTGCCACTGGCATCAGATGGTGGGCACCATGGTAGGATGGGAGGGACCACCACTCACATCCCAAAGCCCACCAAGCAGGGCTGCTACATCATGATGGGTATCAACAGCAGCATGGCCCAGGGGCACAGGTTCCTTGGATCCAGGACAGGGCAAGGCCAGCCCACATCCCGATGCTCCCCCTGCAGGACAGGAAGGAAGCCAGCCAGATCACCCTAGGAAATAAGTCTTTTCACACCAGAGGGAGAAAATCCTATTGTGAAATCACTCTGCCCTCAACTTAGACACAGCGGGAACACAGAGTCCCTTAGTTATTCAACAGGCAGCCTCACTGAAGGCTGCAGCCCCAGGCCACAGTGAGGAACACACAGAGGGGTGCCAAACTGGAGAACCCTGCCTTTAAGACAGCAAATGGCTAGACAGGGGCTGGGCTCCCCAGGCCAATCCTCTGCTGCTGTTGCTGCTTGGCTTGGACATTCCGTTCCCAGGGCAGGAGCCTCATGTGATGCCTTTCCCTCCCCTCCCCTCCTGTCCCCATGCCAGAGCAAACACCCCAGCATGCGACAGGGAAGGTTACTCAGCAGGCCTGTCTTGAGCCTCACGTGGTTGGGCACAGCTGCTATCAGAAATAAGGGTCCCAAATGCAAGCAAGGGCCTGGCATGGAGGGGTGCGTGTATCAGCACAGGAACCAGGCATTCTGCACAGAAAGGGCTGGTCTTGCTGGGATCTACTGTGAGGCCACCTCTCCCGGAAGCAGAGGGTGACCTTGTCCTCTAATTTTTTTCTGTGGCCCAGAAATGTAGGTCAGGGAGGTACCCATCTGTCCCTATACCCACTGCCCAGAGAACAGGTCCTACAGCAAGTTGGTGATCTCAGGAGGAGACCCCAGGCCAGCCCATCACACTGCTCCTGGCTGCACATTCCCTTCTTGGACCCCTGGGTAGGCACCAGGCTTGACAGGCTCCATACTTACCAGGCAGGGCCCACCTACTAATTAGAAAATCCTCCCAAGAGCTAGGCAAGGGTTAGGCAGTGGTACCTGTCCAACAGGTTAGCAATGCCTCAGAAGAAATGCTTTAGTAGAACAGAAAGCCAGAGCACTTCCTACATCAGGGTCAGAAAACGGTTTTTGTAAACGGTCAGGTAGCTTCTATCTTCAGCCTTGTGGGCCATATGGCATCTGTCACAGCTACTCAACTCTGTTCCTCTAGGTCAAAAGTGATTTGAATTTCATATACTTTGTTTCCAAATGTTTATTTTTGAGAGAGACAGAGAGAGAAAGAGAGAGAGACAGAGCATGAGTAGGGAAGGAACAGAGAGAGAGGAAGACACAGAATCCAAAGCAGCTCCAGGCTCTGAGCTGTCAGCACAGAGCCTGCCACAGGGCTTGAACTCATGAACTGTGAGATCATGACCTGAGCCAAAGCTGGACGCTTAATCGACTGAGCCACCCAGGCGCCCCGAATTTCACATACCTTTAAAGTGTCACAAAATAGGGGCGCCTGGGTGGCTCAGTCAGTTGACCATCTGACTTCTGCTCAGGTCATGATCTCACAGCTCATGAGTTCAAGCCCCGCGTCAGGCTCTGTGCTGACAGCTTGAAGCCTGGAGCCTGCTTCGGATTCCGTGTCTCCCTCTCTCTCTGCCCCTAACCCACTCGCATTCTGTTTCTGTCTCTCTCAAAATTAAATAAACGTTAAAAAAAAAAAAATTTTTTTTAAAGTGTCACAAAATAGTATTCTTGTTTTCTTTCAACCATTTAAAAAAGCAACAACCAATCTCACTTTGCAAATCACACAAAACCAGGCAGGCCAGCCACATTGGGCTGTGGGTCATGGTTTGCCAACCCCTATCCCTGCCCCTCCTCTAGGCTTGTGCACGCAAGACCTTTTGTGAAAGCCCAGAGCTGTCATCCTCACAGAGCAAAAAATACAAGAACCCCAGGTGGAACACAGGAGGGCCACTGGTAAGCAGACTGACCAAGCCCTCCTATCCTTAGGGACCTCCTCCCAGCCCAGCCCCAGGTGGCCCCAGGATGCTTTGGGGTTACAACCCAATGCCCAGGCAGGCCTTACTCCATCTCCTTGTGCTCCGCCTCCTGGGGGCTCAGATCCTCCTCCACCCCGTAGTCCAGGATGGAGCCCACGCCAAAGGCCCTGTTGTGCTGGATCAGGGGCCGGATGGACTCCTGGTCCTCACCAGCCACAAACTGCCCATAGAAGGTCATCTTCATCAGCTTGTCAAACAGCCTTTGCCCCAGAAGTCTCCTGGTGAGATGGAGCAGCTGAAAGGTAGAGGGAAAGGGCTGTCCTGGCTGCCTGGCCTCCCCCATCCCAGCAGGACACCCCTGCTTCCCCACCTACTTTGCTCCAACCATAAAGCCTTGACACACATCTCCCAAAGTCAAACACAACTCAGGGCCTTGATGTAACGGTGGACACCACCGGAAGCAGCTTGCCTCTCCACTTGTAGCTACTGTCAATCTACTCATCATGCAGGGCAGAGGTCCCAGTGCCGCCCCCACGGCCACTCACACTTCTCTGCCCTGCACACTCACGGGTGACCCAAGCAGCACATAGCAGTGCCAGACTATCATTTGGTGGATAAAGAAATGAATAGCAGGTCTCTCTGGGAATAGCAGTGGGTGTGTTCGTAACATCCTCTGTCTTCATACCTCAGTGGGTTATGCCAGGTAGGAGGATTCGGTGCAACTTTCTAGCAGGCAAGCACCCAGATTTTTTAATATTTTTTTCACTGTTTATTCCCAGTCCCTAAAACAGTGTCTGGCAAGGGGCCGGCCCTCTAGTAGTTACTGAGCAGATGAACACATGCTAAATTCAGAAGGAGTCCGACTTCAACTGGAGCAAACATTAGGCGAATAATAAGCCAGGTGGCCTTCTACGAAGTACACAGTCATCCAGGGCCACAGCAGACCCACAGCTAGAGTGGACATTCCCCTGAACAAGACAGTTGCCCATAAAGCACTCAGCTCCTCTAATCACATTTCACCATATCCTCAATTTCTGCCATCCTTTAAACAAAGTCCTGAGTCACTGCTTTGTGCCCAGTACAATTCCAGGCTAAACAAAAGAGAGAAGGAGCTCACATCAAGTCGGGAAGAGACCTCGATGGAGCGAGGCACCTCCACGGTGTGATTCAGAACAGGGGGTGAGGGAGTGACTGCCAGAGCACGGGTGGGAAATGTTTGCTAACTTAGACCCAGAGAGGGGGGCTTGCCAAGGCATGGAGGTGGAACGGAGTTCCTGCAGTAAGAACAGCCAGGGCAGGAAGGAGTGAGGACAATGGAGGCCCCTGAGCCTAGAAGGGATGGCTGCTTGGAGGGCACGTCTGCCACCTGTCTGGGAATTCCTATGTGTCCACTATCCCCCTCCACTTATCTCCAAGACGGAAAAAGCCTGAGGTCTGTCAAACCCAATGGATAACAGAACCCCTTTTGTGAGGAACATCTCTTGATTCAGGGCTTCAAGGAACAATCTCTAGTTTAAGCAGAAGTATCAGTAAATCAAACACCTTCATCCCCAAACCAGTCCTGAGCAGCCTCACATTGGCCCGAAGTCAGACACACCCTGAATCACAGGTGGGCATTTGGTGGAAATGCCTCGGGACCACACCTGAGGGCACCACAGGGCGTCCCAAGGACAAGGGTTTCCAGGCCATCACCTTTGCCTTGCTGCGTCCTCTCTGCAGTCGTGTCTGATTTTATTGCATTTCATTAGGATTTTGTCTGTTTTTTTTTAGAAAGAGATACAGAGAGAGAAAAAAAGGGGAGCAGGGCAGAGAGAGAGAAAATGGATCTTAAGCAGGATCCGTGCTGGGTAATGTGGGGCTCCATCTCACGACCCTGGGATCATGACCTGAGCCAAAATCAAGAGGCAGACACTCTCAACCGACTGAGCCACCCAGGTGTCCTGCATCTCATTGTTTTTATAAAGAGGATGAGAAAAAATTACAGCGCCAACTCGGGAAAACAGGACAGGGTGTCTCGGCACCATACAGCCTGGGCCAGTGGTCAGGGAGTCCATCGGCCAGAGCAGCCTCGCCAGTGGAAAAGCCAGATCTTGATTATATCAAAAATCACCTAGTGGCAGGTGGTGCAGAATCTGACACCCCAAAATCATTATCTGGCTCTGGGAAACCCCGACATTGTACATATCAGCTCTGAGAACTGTCAGAAACCACCATATGCAGAAATGGGCCAGTCTTCTACTCTTGGCCCAGCAAACTTTCCTGTACAGGGCCACATGGTAAATAACATAGGCTGTGTGGGCCACACAGTCTCAGTCATAACTATTCAGCTCTGCTGACGAAGCACAAAAGCAGCCACAGCCAATGCTAATAGAAGAAGCAGGAGCAAGGCAGATGCTGGAATTTGGCTCGGGGCGGGGGGGGGGGGGGGGGGGGGGGGCCTGGGCTGATAACCTTCCGCACACCCTGCACTTCGCACTGACCAGCTCCTCAGGTGTAGGCGGGGCTCAGAGGGAATGACAGGGAAGGCCATCCAGGTCACTGAGCCGGTCACTTACCCTCTCACTCTGCCAAAGGGGAGGCCAGCCTATCACAGAAGGTTATGGAACCACATGGGACAGGGCTGACAGTTTTAAAGCTATCTCCAGAGCAAAGCCGCCCCTTTAAAACCATCCTGGCATCAGGTGCATCCCTGGATGGCACAGCCTGAGATGAGGGTGGCGTCCCCTCCTCTCCAGGTAGGGACATCCTTCATGGGTTTAGAAACTCACACCAGGAACACATATACTTGCTTTCACTGTAAAAGACTCAAACAGATGTGTGCAGATCAAGAAGGGGTAAAGCCAGTTCTCTGTCCCACAAAAGCCACCATCACCATCCATCCTGTCTCCTTCCCTTTCTGTTACCCTCTTCTGCACTGGCTTATACGCAAGTACAGAAGCCTTTGTCATGGAAGACTTGGGTTTTCTAAACTCTTGTCTTCTGGCAAGGAAGGGACAAACTGGGTGCCAAACCAATGCAGCATCTCCAACTGAGCTCCTGCAGGCTGATACTCCCTGGGAACGGATTTGATGATCCCCCACCCCGCCCCACCGAAGGTGCCACACAGACCCACACTGCCCAGCAGGAAGAATTTTCACTGCAGGCCAGAGGACAAGGTAAATGCTGGTTCTGAAGAGCAGTCTACAACCCTGCAGCCTGGTCTCTGCCCCATTTCCTCCAGCACCAGGCACCGAGGCCACGGCACCAGTGTGACCCCTAGCAATGTTGTGGTGGAACAGGTCCCACGGGGGGCAGACAGAGTGCCGTTAGTGGGCTCCCTGAAGGCACCCCCAGGACACAGGTGGGACAGGAGGGGAGCCTGGGATAAGCCTCCCCACACCTCCAGGTACCTACAGTGGTCCTTGCACTCCAGCACTTTCTGGCACTTGGACAGTGGTCACTCACAGCACCCCCACGGTCTCCAGCTGTGCTGGCTTCTCTCTGGCTTTGATCCAAAGGAAGAAAGCTCAGAGAAATATGGCCTAGATGGCTCCAGCCTTCACTCCCTCCCTTCCAGTCACATGGCAGCAGGCACAGCTCCTGCACCACTTCTGCCCCATGCATCCCAGTCCCACCCAGCAGTCCCATGATGCCCCAACAGCAGGAGCCAGGTCCCTGTCCTTGTCCTCCACGGAGACTTCATGGCCAGCCACTTTCTCCCCTAGTCGTTCCCACCCACCACCCCCGCCCCAGCTGCCTCCTCCCTCCTGACCCCTGCACCTCCAGAACTTGCTGCTCCTTTCTGCCCTTCAGACGCTGGTGCTCCTCAAAGGGTCCTCAACACCTCCACCCCTCACCAGGCTCCTTGAACCCCAAGTGTTCCTTTCTGCCCTCCTCTCCAGTTGGCCTGGGCTCTCCACAGCCACAAATTTGCCTCAGGACATCCACATCTACTGCAAACACAGATGACTTCCAGAAGCCTCCATAACTCCAGTTCTGCCCCTTCCGCCTCCTTCAGGGACCAAGGGAGGCAGTTATGATACCCTCAGCACAGCCTCGCTTGAGAAATCAACACCACCTGCATAAAGAGCCTTCCAGACACTTAGCACCAACATGCACCTTTGCAAACTGTTTCCAGGATCACCCTGAAATAACTGTCATCTCCATACACCCAGACTGACAGTGGCTAAGACGGCGTTCTGCTTTTTACTTCCCCAAAGCCCACACACTTTTCACAAGTTACTATATTGAAGTAATAAAAGCTGTAGTTCAAGGGGCTTCCCATTTTCCCTCAACACTGTTCGGAGTGGCTGTGTCTGGCGAGCTCCTGAGTCAGTTTCTGAGAAACCAAGACCCTTCAATACCACCAAGATTCCCTTTTAGGCAACATTTAAAACACTCAATTTTCAGGTGACAACTTTGCATCACCACAAGGAGCATATAGCTTAAAAATTCAGAAACTGGTCTTTGTTTTTAGTTGATAGTAACTGGCATTAGGAAAATTCACGAAGCTCAAAAGACAATGCAGGAAACACCTCCCCTTCCTGACTTCCCGGCTACAGGCAATGCTCAAGGCGCTCCCCCGCTTTACAGTGAAACTCCACAACGGCTCCCGGAACACGCAGAGGATCCGGCGCGCTCCGCTGCGCACCTACCCACCCACATGCCCACCCGCGCACCTGCTCGTGGTGCGCCAGCAGCGCAGGTGAGGCGCACAAGCGCAACACCAGCAGGCTGCGCGCCAGCTCCCAGCTGCGCCGGCTGCGGTACGCCTCCTGAGTGTTGCCGAAGTCCACGACGGGCAACGGCGGTCGCGCACCTTCGGCCGCCCGGCATCCTGGAGTGGCCTCCCGGCCTGCGGCGGACTGCTCGCCAGCCGCGGACTGCTCGCGAGCCACGGGCGCCGTGGACAGTGGGGCGACGCGGGGAGTTCCGAAGCGCAGCACATAAACGATGCACCTCAGAGCCATGGCGGGGCGTCCGCAAGCGCCAAGACTGCTTAAGTACGCGCGGCCGGCCCCGCCTCGCTCCGAGCTCAGCCGCGCTCTCTTCTAGAGGCCCCGCCCCAGGACCCGCGCTTTCTCTTCGGGAGGCCCCGCCCGCCCTGCCTTAGGATGCGCGCCTGATGCTGAGCCACGGCCCTCTCCGATAGACCCCCACCCACCCAGCGCCCTGAGCCACGTCCCCTTGCCAGGAGGCCCCGCACCACGTCTTGTGCCGCGTGGGCTCCTTGTGAAGTCCCGTTCCGTCCCGCCCCGCTCCAGGACCCGCACCTTCCGCCCCAGAAACCCCGCTCGGCACCCTGAGCCGCGCCCTCTCCTGGGGGTCCCCGCCTCCCGCCCTTGAGCCACACCCCCACGTCGGGAGGCCCTGAGTGGCGCCCTCCCCTTGGGAGGCCCCGCCCCGGCCTAGGATCTGAGCCACCTTGCTAGGGAAAGCCCGCCCTGGACTCCGCGCCGCGCCCTCTCCCCTAGGAGGCCAGACCCTTGACAGTTCCCACATCCGGTACGTTCTGCGGCCGCCTCGGTCACCCAATGGCGCCAAACGCGCTTGAAACCCTCCTTCTCAGCCTGTGGCCACACCCTCAAAGAAGACCCTGCCTTCTTGGATACATATTCCCAGCTTCATCTTTCCCCTAAGAGACTCCGCGCCTCCAGGAACTGGGTCCGCAACCAAGTGTGCGATTTCTCCCTGAGTTTCCCCGGTCCACATGCTGGCCCTGTGGGTCCGGAGCCCGCGCGTCGGCGCCATCACACACCTGCATACCTGGGCTCCTGCGTGGTCGTTGAGCCTCACGGACTCACAGCTGAGGCTGGGAGGACGTAGAAGCCATTAAGGCTGTAATGTGGTGTCGTTCCTCGTGCGTACAGGGACGTTTAGGAGGCCATCTGGCCTCCTTCCCAGACCTATGGCGTGAGCGGGGAAAGGAGGCCCATTAAGGGCTTGCCCAATTCTGTTCCTCTCCCGTCCGTCCAGTCCCACCGCCCACCCAACGTACAGGCATGCACCTCCAGCTTCCTCTTGGAACCGTTGCAGCCCCCACAGTTTCTACCCCCAGCCACCCCTTCAGGCCCTCAGTGCTGCCCTTGGGTCTGATAGCAAAACCATCTGCTTTGCTACCTCTTTTGGGCCTCCCTTCACTCATAAAAGCCTTCCCACCCTCTGCCCCTTTGCCTCCAATGCCCTTCTTTCCAACATTGTAGGTGGCCTGCCAACGGAGCCCCAGATATCCTCTCTTGGGAGGGACCTGCCCTGACTGCCAGCCTTAGCACCTTCTTCCCCTTCCCTCACCCCTTGGCCCCTCCTACCTCTCATCAGGACATTCTGGCACCCCCTCAGCTGGGTCTGACTGTGGGTGGCAGCCTCTCTCAGCCTCACTCACCTGGTGCTTCATGCATCTTGGGGCATTGGATTCCCTGAACTATTTGACACTGTTGACATTTAGGGCTGAATAATCCTTTGTTGTGGGGAGGATCTGTGCATTGCAAGATGTTTATCAGCCTCCTTGACCTCTACCCACCCAATGCCTGTAGCATCCTTCCCCCAGACCTTACTAATGTTCCCGGAGGGACACCATCACCACTGCTGTACACTAAGGGAGACTTCCTGAGACAGTCATGGTTTTTCTACCAGCTCTTGCTCTCATTGGGGCTGAAGAGAAAAAAGGGAGAGGCAAAAGGGGCAGGTGAGTCAAGGCCTAGAGGCAGGAACTCAGGGATTCCTACAGCAGCTTAAAAACAACTCACAAGAGTAGGTCAGCGTTGGCAGCTGGCCATGGTCACCAGACTACTTTTCCTTTCACAGATGATCTTCCCTCCTCCTGAAAATCCTTCAGGGGCTCCCCACTGCCATCATAGCAAAGCTGCATGGCTGTCTGGCTCATCCACCATCAGCAGCCCTGCCCACACCCACCATACCTCTCTTACCCATGCTGGTCATTTCACCAGCCCCCCCCCCCCCCCCATGAGCTCCAGGCCACTTGAATTCTGCTCTCAGGCACCTGTCCCTCCCCCTGCACCCCAGCCTCCCTACTACTCCTCAGGATCAACCTCCCTACTACTCCTCAGGCATGTCCCTGGCTGGGCACCGACTCGGCCACAACACCCTCTTCTTACACATGTTGCTGGTTTTAAACCTTAAAAATAGGGACGCCTAGGTGGCTCAGTCGGTTGAGTGTCAGACTCTCGAATTAGGCCCAGGTCATGATACCAGGGTCTTGGCATCAAGCCCTTATGTCAGACTCCGTGCTGAGCTTGGAGCCTGCTTAACATTCTCCCTCTCCCTCTGCTCCTCTCCCCTGCTCATGCTCTATCTAAAATAAAAAATAAATAAACCTTAAAAATAAAACTGTCCGTTAAAACAAAAATGGGTTTATTCGGGAATCTCAGAGAATTGCAAAACCATAGGCAAGTCTGGAGCACAAAGGAAAGTACTGCTCTTTTATAGAGGAAGGGGGGAATTGGGGAGGAGCTGTTATAAACAAGAAGTCCATTGGAGAAAACTGGGAGTCTGAAGTATACTGGCTCTTCATTGGCTGAGTTGTGACAGTCTCATTGGCGGTCCTGTTGCTGGAGGAAGAGAAAAACCTTTCTCCTGCTAGGTAGTAAAGCAGCTAAAGTAGTATGGACAGGCAGGGAGCAGCTCCTCCTTTTGGGCATGAGAGCTCCCCCTGCTGGCTTCCATTCTCCATTTATAAACGACTTCTTTTTATTAATTTTCACACTGGTGACCCTGACTGCTGAGTCCCAGCCACTTGCCGTGTTCCCCCACACTGCCTCTTTAATGTGTCTTTATTGAATGAAGGAAAGAAGGAGCATGTGTGGTGTGGGAACTCAGTCTCTAGGCAGGTGGCTGTGGGTTTGAGACCTGTCCTCTGGGCCCTGCCCTGACCCCTGAATCACCTTGCTCCACATCCAGCCCTTGCCCAGCATCCGGGCTCCTACTTTCCCATGAAGACACCCCTTTGGGGCCACATTCTCTTGTGTGTTGTGCACACCAAACTTGCCAGGCTACAGTGTTCCCCCAACAGCATCTGTACCCAGGTACCATAAGTGCACCCAGGTTCCCAGCACTCAGCCTCCACCCCAGCTTTATGTGTCAGGAGAAACAGTGCAACTGAGCAGGAGGCACAGTCCTGCCTTGTGGTCAGGTACATATGCCAATCAATGAACCCAATGCACCAGTCAGTGTTGCTGCCAGCAAACACAGGGCTGGAGAAGGTGGGAAGAACTGACCCTAACCCTCCCCCACCAGGAGCCAGTACTGTGCTCAGCCCATCTTGGGTAGAATCTTATTGATTTTATCTGCTCCTGCCTAGTGACCTCTCTCTGATACACTCATATTAGGGGCAGGGAGAGGGGAGTACCTTGGCACCACCGGCTGTGCCACCTGTCACTGCCCTGATAATGGAGAAGGCTCATATGGACTTTTGGCAACACAACTGAGCACATGAAATTCCAGGTTAGCCCACAGTCTAACGGTCCCATGCTCTCTCCCCCAACATTCATGGCAAATGCCAGGCATCTCCATCCCTGCTCTGACTCAGGAAATATCAGAGAGGAGTCTAAACCAAAACACAACTGACAAGGTCAAGGCTAGGTCCAGGCAAAGCTCACATATGAGATAGCCATTGTCTTGTGGTGGTCAATGACGGGGTCCAGCCTAGAACCAGCACCCCAGACACCCAGGACAGTCCCTGGGGTTACTCAGTCCAACCTCATGCTAGGAGGAGGACGCATTGGGTTCATCACCTCTTACAGAAAAATGTTCACTCTGTAGCCTCTGGCTCAAAAGCAAAGGAATTGAGGACAGGCAGTGACAACAGTGGAGTGGAAAGCCCCAGGCATTTATCTCTCCACTGAATGAACAACAATTGAACTAAATGAAACTGTCTTAGGCAACTATTTTCTGGTTCTGGAGCCTAGTAGACCGCTTGCAGCCTGCAGGGAACAGCTAGATGAAGAAGTTGGTAAATTTCAGTGAATTTTAGCCAATTTCCACCTTTCTCACAGCATCTACCATCCCCCAATCCCTGAGCCAGGGGCAAGCAGCCTTGGGGGAGAGTGACAAGTGATCCTGGCTCATAGCAGCACTAGTCATAATAACCATAATAACTTTTAAAAGGTAGAAGCAACCCAAGTGTCCACTGATGAACAAATGGAGAAACAAAATTGTGGCACACTCAGATGGTGTGGCACACTCAGATGGTTTATTCAACCATAAAAAGGGAATGAGGTACTAATGCATTCTACGATATGGATGAACTTAGAAAATAGTATGCTGATTGAAAGAAGCTGGACACAAAAGCCACATGTTGGTAATTCTATTTATATGAAGTGTCCAGAATAGGCAAATCTATAGAGACAGAAAGTAGATTAGTGGTTGCTACTAATAGGTATGGACTTTGGGTATTAGATGTTCCAGAACTAGATAGTGGCGATGTTTGCTCAACATTGTGAATATATTAAAAGCCCTTCAGTTGTACCCTTGAAATAAGTGAGTTGTATAGTGTGTGAATTGTATCCCAATAAGCTGTCATGTTATAAAAAGCAAAAATCTTACAGTTAGGGCATTTGCTTTAAGGAAGCCCATGACCTGGGGAGAGGATACGGAGGCAGGGCACACGGTGTTCGCCAAGACCGTCTGCTCACCTCCAGACTGAGGCAGGACAGGGATGAGCATCGCAGTGCACAAGATCCCCAGGGAAGATAATCTACCTGTGAGTGTGCTTGCAGAGATAAGACTGGCCCGCAAGATGCCAGCCTAGTACAAACATAAATAAAACAACTGAGTTTCACAGGTGCTCTGTCAATGCTAAGAAGGCAATTCTGCTGGGAATAGCTGCTGGCACATTTTAAAAGAAGGACGGGGCCCCAGGGCCATCAATTCTGGTGGGAGTTTGTGTGGGGGTCTCCAGGAAGTGAGCCCAGGAGGCAAAGGGCTGGGCTTCTGTCCTCTATCTCAGAAGACTGAGGCATATCCAAGAGGGCCAGACCTCAGTGGATTTGGTCATGTGGCAGTCGCCTGGTGGTCACCTCCCGGGGTTAAGCCAGTCAGCAGGGCCAGGGACTCCTGGGGAGGAAGTACCCAGAGGACAGACCTTAGCAGGCCACCTGGCCAGGCATCTCAGGACACTTACAGACCCCCTTTTGCTGCAGTCATGTGCCATGGCTCTTCCCAGACAGCCCTCCCTCCGAATTCCTCCCGTGTCCTGTCTCCTACAGATACTTGGTGAAATATTTGTTTTCACTTCAGCCGTGAATTTGACATTGGAACTCTGTCAAAGCTATTATTTTGCCATGTGCCTCTTACCCATATTTCCTGAAATATCTATCTACCCGAATAGTCAGAATTCATTCTGATTTACTACGTTTTGCTGCTTGCTCTGTACCCATTTTTACTGATATATTTGCTCCGTCTGCTTGCAGAGGAATTCACTCACATTTGTTTAATTTGGGGCTTGTTTTCCTGTTATCAGCCTGCACCAAACACAAGCCAGTATTTGTGCCCCCATCTTGTAAATTCCCTCATCGGCACATTATCCCTTATCCACTCCATGCCAGCGTTCATGGATTCTGCCCAAGCTCTATTTAGCTAAGAGATGTTATTCATTGTTTTCAGAGCTAGTAAAACATGATTGTGTTCCTGAAGTTAAGATTGTCTGCTAGATCCTTTGTACTACGTTTACATGAATGCAGTCACACTTTGCCACACCAGCCACTTTGTATGGTCACTTCCAATGTTTGTGTGAGAAAAGGCGCTTACATCCCTTCCCCACCAGATTCCTTGTAAAATCAGGGGGTACTCCATATGCGCACAAGTGTGGCAATCACAACCTTCCCCTACAGGAGCTACAATTACTGCCCCATTTTGTGCAGGGGAAACTGAGGCTCAACAGAGGAGGAGCTACCTGCCCAAGGGTTCACAGCAGGATGTGAGGCCAAGGTGGCTGTCCCTAGAGCCTTCTTCCACCTTTTCCAATTGTCAATTGTCAAGGTCCACAGGGACCACCACCTCCCATGGGATCCCTGGCTGGTGGTGCCTGGGGAAGTGGGAACATAGGAGCCCAGCGTAGGCACAGGCCTTGAAAGGGGACCAAGCTGGAGGGGCCCTCAGCCCCTGGCAACAGAAGGGAAGGAAAGACAATGGATGCCTTTAACAGGACCAAGTAAATGTGTGCTAAGTGGAGACTGGAATAACACAACAATTACAGCAGTGGTGACCCCAGCTCCCATTATGTCCCAGCACAGTCTTGCACCAGGAGCACATGGATGGCAGAGCCGGTCCACAGATGGCAGTCTTGGACCAGAGAGAGTTTGGGACTTTTTGTATGGGGAAGTAAGAATAATCACAGTACCCACTCCTCAGGGTCATTGCCAAGATTCAACAGGCCCCAAAGGTGTTTAGCACAGGCCTGGCACCTACTAAGCACCCGACAAACCAGAGCTGTGCCTTTGCCATCTGTGTGGGACACCTGAGAGGTTCAGGGAAGCCTCAGGAGACCAGGTCCCCTGCAAGTGGGGAGGAGCCCCAGAGGAAATCTGGCTGCTTCCTTGGAGGGGTCAAGGCAGGGCTTGAAGACGAGGAGGTTACAGGTAGGGGGACCCCATGTGGAAAAGGATACCCTGCTAGCATTAATCCCAAGAACACGGATGTGACAGTGTCCCCGCACAGCTTTCCTGCATGGTGGCTGGTAGCCTGGGGGTGGTGGCAGGTCACCAAGGATCTGGACCTTTGGAGGGATGACAGGTTTTGGACCAAGTCTCAGAGGCAAAGCCATCCTGAAAAGCTTGACTTTGGCCTCCCTGCAGCCCTTTCTGAGGGCCTACACACACACACACACACACACACCTTATATCTGGACAGGATGTCACAGACATGCCACATGGGTCCTATGGGGTTGACCAGGAGCCAGAATGCTTGGTGACACTGGGCCAGCCACACCCTCTCTGCTCCAGCCCTGTGATGGTGACCCCAGCTTGGGTGGAGACTTCCCCAAAGAGAAGAGCCTGGCTGCCCCACACAGGGCCCCCAGGGGACTCTCCTGGCATCTCCCCAAGGCCATGGGGCAGGATGCAGAATGACACCCGTGACAAGCTGCTCTGGTGGCTTCAGCATGTGCCCCAGACCCAATAGGGTTTCCTAGGAGGAGTGAGGTAGGACATAAATGGTTACTTGTTACTCTATTTCAAGCTTTTTCTCCCAAAAAACATGTGTGACTTCTGTGATAAAAAAATATTTTGGGGGGCGCCTGGGTGGCTCAGTCAGTTAAGCGTTCGACTTCAGCTCAGGTCATGATCTCACAGTCTGTGAGTTTGAGCCCCACATCGGGCTCTGTGCTGACAGCTCAGAGCCTGGAGCCTGCAGCCTGCTTCAGATTCTGTGTCTCCCTCTCTCTGCCCCTCCCCTGCTCATGCTCTGTCTCTCTCTGTCTCAAAAATAAATAAAAACATTAAAAACTTAAAAAAATATATTTTTAAGTGCATAGATAATAGCCATAGAAAGAAAAGGCACAGCAGTGGCTTCTGGCTGAAGTCCTGGACACTCACGAGGGCTGGCCTGTCTGGATTACGTGACCAGCTTTTCATAGCTTTGGACACTGGTGGAAATGGCCTTCACTGAGCCAGCTGCCTTGCATCGGTAGAACCTCCTGTTCTCTGTCCTTGGCAGTGTGTCCTCTCAAGGTGGGTGGCCCCTGGTGTTCAGGGATGAGCTTGTCCAGTGTCCCCAGAGCCCAATCTGGATGTGTGTGTCAAGCTGGCTGCCAGCAAGGGCCTCAATGCTGGCTGTATTTCCTGGGTCCCCATGTAGGGGATGGAGGGCTTCCCAGAGGAGGTGACAGATGAGTTGAGACAAGGAGGACTCTGGCTTGGTGAGGAAGAGCTGGGGCCTCAGGGGGTCACAGTGAAACTTGAAGATGGATAGGCTGGTACCCCTCCTTTACCAGCCAAACTCACCCTGAGCTGCCCCTCTAGCCAGCAAAGTGCCTGGGGGTGGCTCACAGTCTCTGCTTCTGATTTCTGACCCTTTGCCATGGGCACCTCATGCCCCTCATCTCCCTCTAGCCATGCAGGGACGAGCCCAGCTCCCAAACTGAGGGTGCCAAACTATGGCCTCTCATGAGAGTCTGGGCACAGTAGGAGGTTGGGGACACCCTGCTCTACCCCCACCCCAGTAGATGCACCAGAACTTCCACCAGGGTCACTGAGCTGGGTCCCCTGGTAGAGCTGGGATGGAAGGGAGCTGCACATAGCATGGCTGAGGGCTCTGGTTCCACCTGCTGCCCAAGAGCCTCTCAGAGGCTTCAGGCCTCCTGTAGGGCTGGCTCCTTGGGCTTCGTGGGAGGCATTTCAGCCCAGGTCTTGCTGGACCTCGCTTGAAGGCAGGGGCAGAGCAGGCCTGGCCCACAGGTCCTGGGTGAGGTCTTGGACTGGGACCTCTCCCCGAGCCCCCTGATAAAAATGGTTCAGGATATCCTTAAATGTCACCACTGGGGTTGAAGGGCCAGGAGCACCATGGGGCATCCACACAATGATAACATGAGCATCTATTTGGGTGCTAACACCTTTACAGGTGAAGCTGTATGCCCACAAAGGCAGTGGGAAGGGGGCAAGAACACACAAACTGATGGGGCACCTGGGTGGTTCAGTTGCTCGGGCATCCAACTCTTGATTTCGGCTCAGGTCACATCTCACAGTTCGTGACATCAAGCCCAGCATTGGGCTCTGTGGTGACAGTGTGGAGCCTGCTTGGGATCCTCTCTCTCCCTCTCTCTTTCTCTCAAAAAATAAATAAGCATTAAAAAACATTAAAAACATAAAAATGAAAAAGAACACATGAACTGAGGAAGGTAAGACTCAGGATGACACTTGTTTTTTTATTTTATTTTTTTAATTAATTTTTTTAACATTTATTTATTTTTGAGAGGCAGAGCATGAGCAGGGGAGAGGGAAAGAGAGGGAGAGACACAGAATCTGAAGCAGGCTCCAGGATCTGAGCTGTTTGTCAGCACAGAGCCCGATGCGGGGCTTGAACTCATGAACTGCAAGACTATGACCTGAGCTGAAGTCTGACGTTCAACCGACTGAGCCACCCAGGCACCCTGACACTTGTTTTTTATGGTAATGTGCTTGTATTGATTGCTTTTTTATAAAGAATCTCTATCACGTTTTACAAAAGTTATAACACCATAAAATAACCCTATGGCTTAGTTTTTAATGTGTGATAATTTGGATGAGTTGGACATGTGGGCTCCTAGGCAAACCCCTAACCAGTGCCCTTCAACCCAGGCTCTCAGGAACTTATCAGAGATTGATTGACTGGCACTGTCCAGGTGTCTCTGGATGCTGTTCAAGGCCTCTGGCTCCTCTCTGGGAAATGCTCCAGTGCCCAGTCAGCACTTTTGCTCCATGTGGGCTAGAAGCCTGGCCACCCCCACCAGGGATGTCCAGAGCCCAGGTGGATGGGCTCCCCTGGCACTATTCACCAGCTGCCCCTCCTGTAGGTTCCCAAGGTAAATGGAAATGTTCTTAGGGCATGTGGAACCCCCAGTTGCTCTGGCACCCCCACCCCATCTGTGTCCCTGGCCCTGTCCTTGTTCCTGCCTGAGTGCATCTGCAGCTGCGGCTAGTCTCTCAGCCTGACATTGATTTTCATTCCTCACTCTGGCCATGCTTTGACGTTGGTACATGCTGTACCTCCAGGTGCTGAGAGATGCTGACCTTGGCCTCTTTGCCCCCGGCAAAATACACGGCTGACGTCCACCTGTGCATCCTGCCACTCTCCTGAAGAGGCTGCAACCAGCACCAAGGCATAAACAACCCGGCCCCCCGGACATTTGTGTTAGACTCTGTTATCACAGACAGCAGCCCAGATGGACCTCCCTCTCCTCTGATTAATGTTTAAACACACATGGGGGCAGGGGGGAAGCAAAGGCCAGGGGGAGTCTGGGGGGAGGAGAGTTGTGTCTTCTGCAAGCCCAGAGGCTGCCAGCTGATGAGGCTGAAGGAGCAGTAGGAAACCATGGACATTGGGGGGTCCATGGACATGGGAGCTGGCCCTGGGGAGTGAGGGTGTCTATCCCAGGCAAGACCCAGGGGCCAGGGGTGAGTCTGGAGGGACTGGGATGGGTGCCCTAGGGCAGAGCAGGGCTATGGGGCACAGTGGGAAGGTCCCACCTCCAGGCCATAAGGAGGTGAGCCAGGAGGAACCCAGGTGGAGACTGGGAACCCAGAGGTTGTGGGGTAGCTGGTAGAGAAATGTAATACATAAACACATGGTTCTGAAACAGAGCCTTGCAGGGTCCCCCCACCCTCAGTGCTGTACCATTTCTCCCTTAATCTTCATCCCAGTTTCCAGGAACCTAGCTCTGGCCTCACCCTCAGCCTATCAGAGGCCTTGGCTTGCTTTGAACACCACCTGATGTTTTGAAAAAGCTCATTTCCTTTCTGATTATAGAGCTAGTATGTAGCTTTTAGTAGACATCTTGATAAAAATCTGAAAAGGTAATGGACACAACAGCATCATCTGAGGTCCCAGCATCCAGGGCGGGAAGCCAGAGCTGAAATTTCTGTATATCTCTCTCCAATCTCTTATCTTTGTAGGCATGACACACATGTGCACACACAGCATGTGTGTACATGCACAGATCCGCACACACCTGCATGTGCACGCTCAGCACTCTCACCTCACACCATTCATGTGGTTGTGTATGTACACCCGCCCTCCTTTCTGGAACTTTCCACCACTCCTGCCTCCTGGCTCCTGTGCTCCTGGTGCCTTCATAGCATCCTTGTCCTCAAAAGGGCCTGTTTGCTTGCTTCCCAGGACAAGCCATAACCAGGGGGCTCCTTCAAGATGAGTTCTCAAAACACCAGACAGCCCTGTGCCAGTTCATAGCAGCTCGGTGGGTACAGAGACCCCAGGGAAGCCGACAGACCCCTTCAGCACCGTCCCTGCCAGCAGCCTTCTGGGAATGTGGTCCACCACAGGACTGGCCTGCACCCAGCAAGGGTGGATAAGATCAGGAGTAGTAGCTACGGGGAACATGTGACAAGTTGCCGCTGAAAGAGCAGGACAGGTTCTGGGTGATGTCCTAGAGGAGCAGGAGCCTTGGAGGTGCTGAGGGAGGCTGTGAGGGATATCCTGGGGCATCAAGAGCTTTTCAGTAAATGGCTTCTGTCTGGGTCACAATGCTTTCGCCCTGAGCCCTTCATGACCCTACCACCATGCCCACAGGTGAAGACCCAGCCTCAGCTTAGCCTGTGGCTGCTGAGAGCCACCAAGCTCCACAGACATGGAGAGATGGGGAACAGCAGTTACTACCTTGTGACAGCAGCCACCACTCACTGATTGATTACCCGAACCGGGTACCAGGATGAGTATCGAAGTCGCTGGATGTATGGAACGCCATTAAGATTGATGGAATTCACTTTTTCTTGCATAGAGCTCTGGGCACACGGAGAGAGGGCCACCATAAAGGGGCATTCTCCCTTCAACATGCTGCTCTTTACACAGTGGGTTTGGGTGGTGAGCCTGTGGTGGGCTGGGGCTGGAGGAGCTTGACCCAAGTCCAGGGTACAGTTGGAGACAGAAGGCAGGGGGCCCTGACCTTAGCTTCCCTTAGAGCCCCCTCAAGGGCCGAGAGTCGGGAGCCATAGTGCAGAGCGCACAGGGTGATGTTTCAGGATGTGGCCACAAGGAGGCCCTCCCGAAGCTGCCTCTCCTCAGAGGGCATATGCCAGGTTGGCCCCTGCTCTCTGCCAGATAGAATCCATCTGGACCTCCTGGGGGAAGTGAGGCTGGGTATAGGGCTTGCCACAAGCTTCCAGCCCCCTCAGACCTCAGGGGTTCAATCCCTTACTGGCCCCCAGCACCACCTGGGCTCCGTGGATCCAGGCCCACAGTAGAGAGAGGGGCCAGGCCCACAATGACAGAGCTGGCCAGCAGAGGGCAGCAGAGGGTTATAGAGCCACCTTGTCAGAGCCCCCTGCCTCCTGGGACTTTGTCCTTCTTCAGGGACACCTAGGCCCTGACCTGCAGCTGCAGGGGGATGGCAAGTTTCACCTCTCCCTCTCTCCACCCCAGGCAAGCTGCTAGCCTGGGGGCCACCTCCCCTTCAGATCATTCTCCTGCTGCCTACCCCTAGCACAGGGCTCTTGGCATCCTTCCTCACCGCCTCTCTCCCCCATCACACACACACACACACACACACACACACACACACACACACACACGCATGCACGGGTTGCCCTCCTGGACACTGTCCTGGCTTAGCCTGGAGCCCTGCATAGGGTATCCCTCCTGCACACCCGAGCCCCAGAGGATGGGGTGAGGGTCCAGAATGTTTCAGGTGGTGTTCATGATGAACGCATCCCAGGGGCCATAAAGCACGTTTATGTTGCTGCTGTACCACACAGCCCTAAGAATGTACCTCCCAGCAGCACAGAGACCCCTGCTTGGCAGGTGAGCTGATGGCACTGGTTTGTGTTTGTGGACACACAAGGCGCTCCGCCTCTGGACAAGGTCCTCCTCCGTAGACAGGGAAGGCACAACAGTCCCCATGGCTGGGCCAAGGATGTTCAGGGTCCAACAACTTCCAGTGGGGGTCCCAACAGAGGTGACCCCAGGATGGGCCCATGTGAGGCTCCCTCCCACCCAGCATCTTGAGGGCTGCAGAGCTTCATTGCCTCGAGTGACGGTCAGTCCCTTTTCATCCTCCAGTGATGGGGAGCTCACCCTTTTGAGGCTGCTGGTACCAGGACTTTCCACAGGTCCTTCCCATCAGCCCAGGCTCAGATATATCAGATCCCTCAGCCTCAGGGATGGTTTTCCAGAATTTGCTGTCAATAGTCTCAAGCCCCCCTCCTCCCTGCTTCTACTGTTGGCCCCATCCCAGTCCTGGGCCCCTCCCTGCACTGTCCATTTTCTTTCTCTGGTGAGCACATCTAGTGTTTTGGCCTTTACTAGGATCCACCACCATCACTAGTGAGGTCCACGGTCCTATCTCCAGCCTGGTGACTCCCAGGGCCCAGTTGGCTCCACACCTGACCTATCTAAAACTAGCTCCAGCCCTGTCCTCCCCAGCCACTAAACAGCACTACTGGCCCTAGAAACGTTGTCCCCCATTCTCCTTCACTCACCCGAACTTCTTCCCTTCTCTTCCTCCTCACCCACACCACTTGGCTGACCTCTGTTCTGGACAGAAGCTCCTAACTGCCCTCCAGCCCCCACTTATTCCTGAGAAATTTCCCAGGGCCACCCACTTACAATGAGCCTCAGCCGCCCCCCTCCCAGTCACACCAGCACCATTCCTACCCCACCTGCAGCAGCTGTGACATTGCTGGGCCTGGCCCTCTCCTGTTGTGAGGACTAGAGCCTGGCTGGGCTCAGCTTGAGCCCTATGACAAGCACAGACTTGTCCCTGCCACAGCAGTTGGTCCGGATCAGGCAGAATCCAGGCTAGCCAAGTCACTGTGTCCTACCCTGGGAATGGTGATGATCCAGGTTGGTGCAATGAGAATGGAGCCCAGGGTGGCTACTGGATGGCTAGGTTAGAGGTATAGACTGTGGGCAACCTGGATGGGGAGTTGGGTCCACAGGGCAATACAGCTGAGGAAACCCCAATGAGCAGAGCTGAGCCCTGATCAAGCATCACCTGAAGCCCATCTAGTTACACAAGCCCACAAGTTCCTTTCACCATCCCACTCAGTTTGCAGTGAGTTTTCCGTTTCTTGGAGCCAAAGGCTCACTGTGGGTGTATCATCACTGTCCATCCCCACTCCCCCCTACCTCACACCAAAGCTTCTTTTGCAGCATGCCGAGTGAGCTCCAACTGCAATACCATTGCCCTTATTGCCCCAGTCTGGAATGTGCCCAAAGACTGGCTCCATGTCCTCTCTCCCCCCACTCTAGCCAGGCTCTTTGTTGAGTGCTGGACACTCATTATTTATCTCTCACACCCCTCTCAAGTCAGAGGTGAATGGAGCCACCCTAGGAGAGCCATCCTTCGCAGGAGGTGGAGCAAGCTAGGGGCACTGCATCCCCAACCAGGAGCCCCTGGAACCAGGAAGTCCTCGTTCCCCCACCCATGCTGGGGTTCACCATGCTGATCTCTCTTCTCAGGGTCATTGGGGGGTGTTGTGAAAATTCAGGAGAATCATGTCAGGGACAGGGTACAAGGATTCCACCTGTTTTAATAGGGAACTCATGTTTTGGTTTTATTTTTCTATTTCCCAATTAGGAGTGAAGAGGCCTAGGAGGGAGTGTGGTTGCTGACCCCACGGTCTGCAGGATGAAATCCAAATATCCCCTCCACAGACAAGGGGCTGTTCTAGGCCACAGTGAACTCTGGTTTAAGGACCATTGTAGTTTTCTAAGAAAGAAAAATGAGGAGGCTTCTGGGAGGTGGAGGGGTGGTGGTACAAATTTCACTTCTAGGGTCCCAAGGCATCTGCTCCCCCACACCTCAGTTGCCAGAAAAACACCACCTCCCTAGGCCGACAGTGGTACACCAGGGCTCCCAATTAGCCACGGGGGCATGGTGAGCCACTAAATTCCTGAGTCCCAGTTTGGGAGGACGCACCCCAGTGCTCGGTTCCACGAGCCGGCCTCGTTAAAAAGCCTTTCTTCCCAATTATCTGCAGCCGGCTTGCCTTGGGGATAATTGGCTCCCTGTAGCTCTTCTCGAGGTCCTCTGCCTCCAGAGAGCAGGCGAGGGACAGGTTGGGCAGTGCCCACCTGAAAACCATCACATTGGCCCACAATGAGCCCCAGAGGTGCCCAGTGGCCCCAAAGGGCCCAGTGCCAGCCAACAGAGATGCCCATCTTGAAGTCATTGATTAGAAGAGGAGAATGCCCTCAACACAGATGATCAGGTCCAGACTCTGAAGGGACCCATACGGTCCCACTCCCCTGTTCCATTACCCAGGGGAGGCCACCCCTTGGCCCTGCTCACTGCCCCTGCCTGGGTCCACAGCCTTGTCCTCAAGGTCCTGCAGCCCCACAGCACCTTTGTCCAGCCTCCTGAGCCCACACCAAGAGTCTGCAGCCCCCTGCCCCACATGGGGAGAACCAGGAAGACAGGCCAGGCCTGATGTGTCCTGAAGTGGTACTGGGCTTGTGGCCAGGCAGGTCCGTGGGGCACTGGCCATGGTTGGGTCTCTGATGAGCTTTGAGAGGCTGGTGAAATATATGGGCTCCCTCTAGGAATGGGTACAAACAAAACTCCAAAGCCTGTCTCCCTCCTCAGGGTGTTGGGATGGATACCCACCCAGGACACAAATGTGGGGCCCCTCAGCAAACACCTGCAGAGTAAGTGACCGTCCAAGTTGGCAAATGAGACTCAAGCCCAGGACCCTGGTCCTGGTGATGCCAGGCCTCCTGTCAGCCGGCAGGGCCTCTGATTCGGGGAACGTTCCCTGAGGAACAGCCCCATCAAGTCAGGGCCCAGGAGAGTGGTCACCTCAAGCCTTCTCCACAGGGGACAGAGCTAACCCAGCTTCACCTTGCTCCTTCCAAAGCACTGTGTTTTCAAGGATAAGGGCATTTTGTAATGAAAGGATTTGATGAGTAACGGAAACAACTTCCCACTTACAAAAAATTGAATAGAGCTGCTGCTACAGGCTCCCCGTTCAAACAGAGGCCTCCTACCTGGCTCTGCCCTCTGGAGAGGTAAGCTAATCCTGCCGTCCCCCTCTGCCCCTGGTGGCGGCCTTGGGCCTCCTATACTGTCACTAGGTTTCCTGGACCTCCTCATCTCCACCGTCCCCAGCGATGGCCCTCACTGGGTCCTCCTCCACGCCCCTGATGATTGAGGCCTCCAGCTAGTGCAGCCTCGTGCCTCTTCCCATCAAGGCGCAGGACAGTGGCCCCTGTCTCCCAGCAGTTGAGAGCACCTCCTGGCAGAGCAGCTTCCAGGAAGGGGGAGAGGATACAGTACTGCCCAGCCCGGTAGCCCATTAGCAGCAGCTCCAGGAGAGAAGTCGTGTGGGGGCCTGAGACTGTCCAGGGGAGAGTCTGGCCACACAGAGGCCACCAGGGACGAGACAAGCCCTGGGTGGCATTGACGGCGATGCCATATCTGTGGGTGGCAGGGTCCTGGCAAGAGAAAGACCTCAGTTAGGATCAGAGAAGTGTGGATGGGAAGCAGGGGAAAGCACTTGGCAGCCACAAGCCTTTTTTCTGAGCATCAAGAGGAGTTGGAGCTTGTCTGGGCTGGAGCCCTGCAGCGGTGGGCAGTGGCCACAGCTGGAATACATCGTTTGTTACCACTGACAGTGTGGTTTGGCGGACATCATTTACACTCCTTGGGCTGGAGTGTGCCATCTTTAGAATGGAGGGGCCAGGGGCTGTTCCA
Organism: Leopardus geoffroyi; assembly: GCF_018350155.1. Taxonomy (NCBI): domain Eukaryota; kingdom Metazoa; phylum Chordata; class Mammalia; order Carnivora; family Felidae; genus Leopardus; species Leopardus geoffroyi. The sequence continues at coordinate 29,943,515 of NC_059339.1, read as the reverse complement.
GACACAGTGCCCATGGGGAGAATGGGTTCTGGGCTATGTGCCCACTCCACCTTGGCCACCTTCCCCCACCGTGTGCAGATCTGTGCTGGCTGAGCCATGTCCCCTGGCCTGTCTGCTAGAGTCTCCCCTCTTCCCCTTCAGTCCTGCCTGGTCCCCAGGAGCTCTCTCTCCCCTGCCTCATGGTTCAGACCCCAAAGTCAAATACAGGAGAGATCAAACTGACCCACAGGGAGGGAGGCAGACTCCCTGGGCAGAGGTGGGAGTGGGAAAGTGTTGTCTCCAAATGTGATAGGAGGAAACAGCCCCAAGTACCCTAAACCACCCTGAGGCTGGTGCTCAGGGAGTCAGGAGCTGGGGAAAACACTGTGGAAGGTATCAAAAGCTCAGACGGTCACATGGGTCTCAGGCTCCAGGCTCCAGGCTCCAGACTCCCCAAAGGACTTGCAGTTTCCCAGGAACCTTGAGACCAGATCTCGGGATTGGAGAGGACACAGCATTTTCTACAAGCCCCTCTTAAGCCCCATGATTTGGCTTCTCAATAAACTCTGAAGACCCTAGGGGTGGGCATCCTCCCACATCCCCCCCAACCTTGGCTCAAACCAGAAAACATATGTGTGGCTCACTGTATGGCTGGTTTTGAATTTCCAGTGAGGTTTCTCCAATTTCACAAAATAGTGCCTCAATCTAGACCTTTACAAGGAAAGGAGATGGGATGTGATGGCCGGGATGATGGGGAGGGACTGTTGTGGATAGGGGTGGAGGGGGAGCAACCGTGGAGCTATGACACTCATCTCTCTTCCCACACCCCCTCTATCTCTATGTCTATCTCTACTCTTGCTTGCTCACTTTCTCCCTCTCTCTCTCTCTCTTCAATCTGGCTCAGATATTTTTTTAAATGAAAATCTCTGCTCCACGGTGGTGGTTTCTGCACTGCAGCCTGGGTCTCTAGGGTCAGAAGTCCCCCTTGTGGCACCCTGTGTGCAGTTTCCTGCACTTTAGGGGATCAGAACTGAGGAGAAGGTGGGGTTGGCACCTGGACACCAGGAGTAGATGGCAGGACCCAAGCCTGAAGCAGGCGGGACCCAAGGTACCTGGTGCCCAGGGCCTCTGATGCCCAAGGAATGGAACCTGTGGCCAGATGTGTGGGAAGGAGAGGATGCAGTGGGTGGATCTGCCCTGACTTTCCTGCCTATACTCACATACTGGCAGTTCTGTCCTGCCTCAGGGCCTTTGCATTGCTGGTGCTTTTGCTCATGTCTGGCTCCTGGTCTCCTCTTCTGAGAGGCCCTTCATTAGTACTAGGAAAGCAGCCCCGGCCCGAGTTCTATTTCTGCAGCAACCCGTTCAGTTGCATTTCCTCACTGCCTGCACCTGCCCTAACACCTGGCATGCACCTGCCCTAGCACATGTGCCATAGAAAGACTGGGGCGCAGTGGAGAAGACTCCCTTGCCCCTGGGGGATCTCTGGGGTCATTTTGCAGGTAGATGTATGCTGGACTCTTGCCCCAGCTTTGCCCTCCATTTGTCCATGCTCTGTCCTCTTAGCCAGGCAGGATGTCTCAGTGGTCCTGGGAGGGTGCTAGGTCAGGGGCCTGCCTATGGGACAGAAAGCACAGCCTCAAGATCTTGGCCTGGCTGTGGGTGTGGGCACAGCCCAGCTCCCCGAAGCTCCCTCCCCATAAATAAAAGATTCCCTTCCTCCTTCCAGCTTTGCGCAGCCGCTGCCTGCTTGTTGGCCCGGCCCTTTGTGCCCACGCGTTGCCATGGAGACAGCAATTCAAAGGCCTGGTACTTCAAGGCTTCTTTCCTCTCCTGCAGGCTGGGGCTGGGGCAGGGGTAGCTGGTATGATTGTAGGTTCTGTCCCCTCTTTCCATCCAGCTAGAGGCCTGACCCTGACAGGGTTAGTGCACCAACTACCTCTCACTCCCCTGTGGGTGGCTGACTGGGCCCACCCGGGAACAGGTACGCTTTTACAAGGACCTTATTCAAAGTCGGCTGTAATGGGGAAACTGAGGCATGCTGAGCCCTGGTGAGACCTTGCTCCCTTTGGTCTCTCTGCAGCTCTCTCTGCTTGGCACGTGGAGGGTACTGCATGTCACACAATGGCTGTGTGACTCTGGACGTGCTCTCCCCCCCCCCCCCCCCGCCAATTTGCCATCTGTACAGTGGGGTATTGTTTGCTTGGGCTCCCAAAGGGTTTCTGAAGCTCTGGAACACAGGTCTGGGGAGATGCTGCCCCTTCCTTCCTGCCCCTAGCACAGGACGGCCTGGGACAGGCCATGGGTGGGCTCCATGGGGCTCCTGATCCAGGACCAAGCCCATCCCTCCGCTCTTCCATGTTTCCTGTGTGAAGCCTGTTTCTGAGTCACCCCATCGAGAGCATAGCAGGGTCTTTGAGGCTCTTGCACTTTCTCTCTATGTCCTGTGCATCACTCACACTTTTTATCTCACCATAATCCACCTTTAATCATCTCCTCTGACTCCTGCAACTAGAAAAATGTACAGCAGAATTTTCGGGCTGCAGCCACTCCCTCCCACCCACTCTGGCATGGCAGGGGGAGAGGTGGCCATTTGGGATTCATTGCCCTCTCAGTGTAGCATTCAGGCATACCTGGGACTACTTCAAGCTTCAGTTTCCTCTCCTGCGTAATGGAAGTGTCAATCCACCCTTTAACAAAAGTCCACAGATGTGTGGGCCCAGGACAGGACACCCCTTTGCTTCAATCCTGGAACTCTGGTGAGGGTGGCCAGTCATAGGGTTCCCTCTTGCCCCCACCTCCAGGCCAGCTGGACCAGTCAGGCACTTCCCCAGGAGTTTACAAATGGAAGGAAAGAAGCCAGAGGAAGGCAGGAGAGCTGGCTGCACCCTGGGCTGACTCCCTTGGGCCTGAGCTTTGCACCCACCTTCCGTGGCCTGGTCCCCCATCCAACCTGAACAGCATGGCCCAGGGTAGCTCTCATTCTCACAGGCTGCACAGATGGTGTCATGGTCCTGACCCCAGGAGCAGGCAAGTGGTGTGGACACAAAAAAATTTGGTTGTGCAGGTCAGGTCCATGTGACAGGGCACAGCAAAAGCCAGGCAGCTTTGCTAGATGTTGTCCCAGCACAGCAACTAGGCAACCCTCCATGTTTTACCTTAACCTCCTGGGAGCAGGAAGGTGTCCTATGACTCTACTGGGCCCAATCCTAGCAGACAGAGGACCACAGCCACCCCTAGGCACTGCCTACTAGTGTCTTGGGTCCACAAATGGGCAGTTTAAGTGGACGAGTGTGCCCCACGGCTGGGTCAGGGCTCCAGGCTCCTAGGTGGGCCCCAGGTGAGGCCTCCAGTCTTCATAAAGAGAAACAGTATGTGTTAGCTGCCCCCCTTCTCAACCTGAGGCTGTCCTGGCCTCTGTTGCTTGGAGGCCTGCCCATCAGGCTCTGCTGCAGTCTGAAGGTATGCCCCCCAAATTCATATGTTTAAATCCCAACCCCAAAGGTGGGGCCTTCAGGAGGTGCTTAAGCAAAAAGGGTGGAGCCCTCACAGATAGGATTAGTGACCTTATAAAAGAAGGTCCAGAGAGGTTCTTTGCCTCTTCTGCCATGTGAGGAAATAAGAAGCGGGTGACGCAGCAGAGAGCCCTACCATGCTGGCACCTGATTTCAGACTTTAGCCTCCAGAACAGTGAGCAATAAATTTTTGCTGTTTATAAACCACCCAGCCTGTGGTATTTTGTTATAGGAGCCCAAACAAACTGAGACAGGCTCAGTGCCTCTTCTCTACCGCATGAGCCTCCAGCAGGCCTGACCTGGGCCCCAGGTTGTGTCTGGGACTGACTGTAGGGGCCTCCGGCATGGTGCATCCTAGGGCCTGGCACATAGCAGGTCATTAAAAGAGCTAGGCCCTTCCCCACCCCCACCTCCACCCCCTATCACTCACTCATTCCCAGACATGAGCTCTCGGACATCACCAGGGCTAATTTAGGCTCCCCGGCCCAGTGAGCAGAGCCCGGCTTGGCCCCTCCTTGGGTGGGCACAGTTGGCTGAGCACCGCTGTCCCTAGCTACCTCCCCTGTTGCTGCAAGGGTGCTAAAGGTCACCTGTTCTACCAAGGTCACTCAGCCAAGAAGGGTTAAGGGGGTTTGAACCCAGTCTGTCTGGGGGTGCCTGTCGGTCCCCCACCACACTCTACTTTCTGTAGAAGAAATAGGAGGCCAGAGAGGCTGGGAGACACAGCCACAGCCTTACAGGAGAGAATCAGCTGGGACTGAGCCCACTGTCCCCACCTCCTGGGAGTTCAGATGGGGCTACTCCCTCCATCTGCCATCTATATACGGGATCACCCATGGGGGAGGGGCTGACCTCAGTCCACCAGGAAAGGGGTCCAGGCAGATTCCTAGGTGCAGAGGTACCCTCTGCAGAGTAAGAGCCAGACCAACTCAGAGCTCATCACTACGTCCAACAATGTGGGATAGAAGGATGGATTACACTCTTGGGGCCTCCCACTGCCAGGTATAACAGTCCTGAGGATGTTCCAGGCAGGGCAGGTGTGGGTGAGAGGAGAACAGAGGAGGGTGCTATGGAACTAGGCCTGACAGGGTTAAAAATGGGCACTATAAACCGCTTGAGCCATGGTCTGGGTCACCACTGGAGGGAGTGTGATCCCACTGCTTAATTCTGTATATCCCAGATTTTTGCTAACAGACCTTTTTATTTTTTTATAATATTTTTATTTTAGAACAGCTTTATATTTATAGAAAAAAATTGAGAAGACCGTACAGGGAGTTCCCACATATCACACACCCAGTTTCTTCTATTGTTAACATCTCACGTTCGTATCTATAATTGATGAACCAATGTTGATACGTTATTATCAACCAAAGCCCATACTTTATTTCTATTTTCTTAGCTTCTACCTGATATCCTTTATATGGTCAAGGATGTGCCTGATTTTTAGTCACTGAGACTCCCCAAGAAACAAAGAAGTGTGGTTGGCTGGCTGGGCCTCCAGCGGCTACCTCCCCCAGCAGCGCCCCCCCTCCCCCCCCCCCCGCCCCCAGTTCCCCAGGCACTCAGGGACTTCCCCAGAAGTCAGACCTGGACAAAGTGGAGAAAAAGACTCACCACACATCTGGTTTGTTGGCTTTCCCACTCCTTACTCCTAGGGAGACCTTCCTGGGCCTCAGTTTCCTCATCTGTGACAAAGGCCCAGGCTGCTGCCACATCCACAACCCACTTGGGCGTACAGCAGAGCCTTCCTCCTGATTTTGGCTGTGGCCAGATGCTTTTGGGGCTGGACTACCCCCTCCCAGGACCCTGGGTCCCCTAGACAGGGTGTCCCTGTCTTAGGGTCTAGGGGAGGAGGGAGCACACAGCCTGCTCCACAAGGGGCATATAGGAGGCATTTCCTGACCTGGCAGGTGGAATGGATCCTGGAGGCATCTCTCCCAGTTCATACTCCCCCAAATGGTGCTGCCATCCTCCCAGCTCCAGCTCAGACTCAGCTGAAAAGGTGACCTTTTCTCCAGAAAGCTCTGACAGGACAAGACAGGCTGGTGAGTTATGGGGCAGGGGAGAGCCACATGCTCTGCTTTGGTGAGAGCTACTCCCACATCACTCTGGTCCCTGAAGTTCAGCCCTAGGGCTTCCCAGAGCTCCAGCTTGTCAGGCACCCCCTGCTTGGATATGAGTAGATGAAGGGTGGACAGGCAGAAGTAGCCGGGTGGGTCCCTGCAGAGTGGACACTCAACCTTGGCTACCCTGGCCTGGCACTTAGGGACCAGAAATCTGACTCCTCAAGGCAGCCCTCCTGGATCACCATCCCCTTGTCCCAGATGATTGGCACCTCTGCACCTCCCGGATGGACATCACTAGGTAAGCCCTGAAAACTCAGAGACCCTTGACCTGTTCTGGGACCCCCTGAGAGAAGCTGTTTCCCCCACGTTCCACTCCTCTTTCCCTCCCTGTTGTTAATTCTCCCTCCTATGAAGTAGGTCTCACCCCATTTTGCCATCAGAGAAACTGAGGCTGAGACGGACAGGGACTGCCCAGAGACCATGCCCAGTCTGTGGGAGGCCTGGGATTTGCTGCCCACCTGTGACACATGGGTCCAGACAGCTGAGGCTGATAATACAATATAGGCAAAGCTGACTGGACCCAATGAGGAGGGGCAGTGAGGGCCGGAGGCCAACTAGAGCACACCCAGTTGAAACTGGCACTGCTCCCCAGAAGCAAGACTAACTAAAGCAGGCCACTGCCAGCACAGTGCCAAATGAGGACAAAGGGGGAGCAGGTGCTTACGGGTGCTTGTCAGCAGCTCCCCACAGGTGGACGGCCAGGAGAGCCCCTGCCTGCTGCCTTGGTGTTGGAGGCAGGCAGGAGGAGATGGTGTCATTAGTTTTATTTTAAAATAATGCTTTATTTCCTATTTTGGATCCCTGGGCCTGTGACATGGAATAAAAGGAGCACAAAGAAACATCTCCCTCCCTCCCCATTTCCAGCCACCTGACACCCCCAGCCCTACCTTCAGGTGTCCTCTCCCTCCCCACCCCAAGCAATACGTGTGAGTGTCCCCCTCATCATTCCCCCAACCATTTATACAGGTGTCCTCTCCCTTACCACTTCCAGCCATACATCCATGTGTCCCCTCCCTCATCTCCCAACAGTACCTGCAGGTGCCCCCTCTCTCACCAGAGTGAGTCCCCCACCTTGAAGGACTCCACTGCGCTGTCAGAGGACAGGGTAACTGCATCTTACTGTAATTTAAATTCACATCTTTCTCATTTCAAGTGAAGTTGAGCCTGTTTATATGGGTTCATTTCAGGTCTTGGTCCATTTTTCTCTTGGGTTATTGGTCCTTTTCTTACTGATTTGTGAGAATTTGTTACATGTAACAGTGACCATTTGTGAGATAGTTGCCTATATTCCCAGTTTCTTGTTTATCTTTTTATTTTGCCCCTCCCTCCATGCCTTTTATTTTTCTGAGGATGAATATACCCATCTTTTGTTTTATGGCTTCTAGGTTTTGTATAATTCTTAGAATGATTCAAAATTACAGATTTTTTTTATCCTTCTAGTAGTTTCACAGTTTCATTTTTACTTTTTAAAGCTTTGATCCATTTGATACTTATTTTAGTGTCAAAGAGTGAGGTAAAGATCCAAACATTTCCCCCAAATGTCTGGTTAGCTGTCCTAAGATGGTATATTTGTTATATATTTTGAATTATTTCATGAATAACCCATTTTTCCTCCTGGATTTCACCTGCTCCTTTCTCATATTTGCACTGGAGTCTCTTTCTGGGTTTTTTCCCCTGTCATCTGACTGTCCATGGGCTGTGTTAATTATTGTGGTTCTAGAACATATTTTAGGATCCCACATGGCTGGTCTACCTCGGTTGGCTTATTTTTAAAATTTTTCCTGGATTTCTTTGCTCACATATTCTTTCATGTGAACTTCAGAATTGCTTTGGCAGGGCCTCTTGATTTAATCAGAGAACAAGCAGTTAGAACTTTAGCAAGGCCCGAGAATACGCAACACCCAGGGCCCAGTTTTGGGCTCTTCTAGACGACCTGCGTGCCGCCCGCCCCTCGCCCCACCCCTCGCCCCCCCCACCCCCACCCCCACCCCCCACTCTCCAGGCCGACCACACCCACCCCTCCCGCGGTGGAGCGCGCAGGCGCAGTGCTGTCCAGGGTGCTGGGCTGTGGCTCTGTTCCTGGCCGTGGAAGGGGAGTGTCTCAAAGGAGTGGTTGAAGCAGAGGACCTTCTCTCTGGGTGTCCTCACTTGCCTATGGAAGGAGAGTTAATCGTGGGATTCTTTAGGCCTAAATGTGGGTCATTCTGTCACATGCACCTGAGCTGGACAGCAAAAACCCCCTCACTGTGGCCCCAGAATGGGTTTGTGATGCCTGCCCTCCCCTCCACTCCTGTCCACTCTAGCTGGCAGCTGTGGTCATACCAAGGTCTGCCTTCCTCAGCCCATTGGGTGCTCTCCCAGGTCCTCTCACCAGGTGCCCCCCCCCCGACCCGGTTTTGACCGCCCGCTGGGCTCCTAGTGTGAACAGCGCATCCCAATTTAGCTGTCACTGCTGGGTGGGTGGCTCTGGAAGGATCCACATTCCCTGCAGGGGTGGAGGAGGGGCATGAATCAAGCACTGATGCCTTGGGCACAGCCATGGGACCCCACCTTCCGGAGTTCTGCCCCTGCATCAGACTTTGGGCCCTCAGAAACAGTAGTATCTTACTTATCCCTAGCTGAGAGACCACCAACTACTGCACCTGCTGGGAGAAGACCCTGAGCTCACCCTTCAGTGACCGCCAGGGAGCCCTGGGGTCTCACTCCACCCTTTGGAAGCCAGAAGGGGCAGATCTAGCCTTGAGGTCTAGGTGACAGCAGCTTGAGTCTCCTCCCTCTGCAGGGTCAGGCTCCCCTCCTGGAGTCTGGCCACAGGGGCTCCAGGTCAGTGGCAGGGGTGGGGGTAGTGGGGGAGGGAAAGGTGGTGTGGTGAGGGCTATCACTATGCAATGCACAGTCCTCAGCAACCTCTTGGAGGTGGAAGGCCTGAGGAGCACACCTATGGGAGGAGGCCCCTGTTCAGTGCAGAGGTTGGAAGCACTTGGAGATGAGCAGACCAGTGGGATGCCTGGGAATTCTGCCAGGGGTCAGGCTGTCGGCCCCTTCCCTATAATGGTCCCGATTGCTGCTGTGTGTGGCTTTGATGAATAAGAGATGAAGAAACAGATTAATTATGGCTTAATATGCACCAAAATTGGGCAGAGGGACTCCTCAGGGGTGCAGGGCTGATGACAGAAGACCAAGACACCCCCTGAAGCCATGAAGTTGCAGACAGTGAGGGGCTGTGGGGGAAGCAGTGGCTATGGGCAAAAGTGGCCCTGGGAGAGGTTTCCAGGAGGTGGGTCTACCTAAACTCCCCTGACCTCCATTTTCCTGCCTGTAAAATGGGGAATGCTGGTGGTGTCTACACCACAGGACAGAATGGAACTGTGCACTTAACAGGCCTGGTGCAGAGTCGTCTCAGGCCTAAGGCAGGCAGCCACCTTCTGTGGTACCAGCAGATGGCAGGCCGGCGCCCCCTAGTTCCCTGGCACCAGGACCATATTCCCAGCCGCCCACTCAGAATGCCAGCAAGGGTCACATTGGAGCAGTGCCTGGGTGGTAGGCACAGGTTTGCAAGAACTTTGAGCTTCCTTCCAGGTCTCTCCCTGCACTGCCCTGGGGTGGCCCAGAATGTGTGCAACAGAGACCATGTTTCTTGCTTCCCCACCCCTCCCTGGGAAGGGATTGAGGTACTAAATGCCTGTGGGTACACCTCTGGGCTGCCCAAGTAAAGCCACTACAGGCCTGTCTCTCCAGGATAGAAACAAGCCTCTGGGAGCCTGTGGAAGCAGCAGCCTTCTAAGGAGGTTGAACTGTGTTCCTGTCAGCCCAGGACCAGCCGCAGCAAAAGGGTCCCCTTGTCCAAGCTGGATTCTATAAGTAAATGTGGATGTTTGAGTGAAAAATCCCACCCTTCTTGTTAGGTCCCCAATCAGCCCTCCCAAGGGATAGGAGAAGTGGACAAAGGAGAGACATTGAGCAGCTGACCCAGCCCAGGAAGCATTAGCATCTACCTTGTCTACAGGCTTCACTGAGCCCAGAGAGGCCAAGGGGCTGGTCTGAGGTCACACAATCGGGAGAGCTGTCTCACACCTGACATGCTGATTGTGAAGGCTGGTCCCCAGGATGGGGGTGATGCTGAGGCACAGTACCAGGCCTCACTGGAGGGGTGTGGTGGGCTGGATGAGCTAACAGAAGGCCATACCCTATGTATGGTGTGTCTGAGGGGGGGCAATTCAGGCAGAAGGCCAGCCCAGGCAGGCAAGACAGGTCTGTTTAGCCTAGAGAGTAGAGCTGTCTATAGGCTTCAGACCATGCCTACTCTTGGTCCCCTGGGCCATGTGTCCAGAAAGACTAGTGAACTCAGATCAGTGGGGCCCAAATGGCCTATCATCTCTGCACCCTTCTGGGCCTCCCAGAAACTTATCAGTACAGACTGCTTTAAAGGGGCAGTGTATGACCAAGCTCTTCCCATAAGGTCTCTGGCTTCCCACACACAGGTTGATCCCCTAGGGTTGGCTGCAGCCCCTGTCAAGCCCTCTGCCCACCCCCGACCCTTCACCAACTGGGGCCCTCTCTCTGTCACTCTTTGGACCCACAAAGAGTGATGGCTCCACACCTGCCCTCCTGGGAAGTATACTGTCCCTCCTGCTGTCCTGCACCTGCCCACATCCTGATAAATGTGCCTCACCAAACCCTTCCCATGTCTCCGGCCTAAGGAATGAGCCGTATCCTGCTGGAGGCCAACTGACCTGCCACCCAGCCCTGCTCAGCAACCCCTCTGTCTGCCCTGAGACCCCTCAGTACTGGCTTACACCTACCCAACCCAGCCAACACCTGCAGCCAACACCCTGGAGTCCCACAGGCTGGGTGTCACACAAGGAGGATGGTGGCCAAGGTGCTGACTGGGAGCACAGGAAACCTGTCCTGTGGCCCAAGGTGGTGGGCTCTCACCACACAGACCTATGGGCAGGTGAGAGGCCCAGGCGCCAGCCCAGAGCAGTCAGAAACATCTGAGCTTGGCAGCTGGAGAGGATCCCGGTGCCAGAAACCATACTGCAACACTGGTCCCCCATTCCCTCTTATGTGCACTTGGGCCCCAGAATGGCTATCCCCAACTGCCACAGGGCAGTATTTTGAATCTACAGGAAGATAGGGTCACAGTGTTCAGCAGTGGTGAGCCAGCCTGCGTCCTGGATCATTGTAGCCACCGAGGAGCATGAGATCCTGGTCCACACCAGCTCAGACCTCAGACTGATGGCCAGTGTCACATGACTTATTATTTGGTCTAAGGCCATGCAGAAAGAACTTTTCCTGATTTGGGAGCTGCTGTATGCAGGGACCCTGGAGGAAGGGTGCTAGCATGGGGATAAGCCTCAGTCTCTTGCTGTCTCTGTGAGTTTGGCCTCAGGTTTCTCATCTGTACAATGGGGGGACACACCTCCTGTATGGCTGTGCCAAGGATTCACTCATGGCACTAGCAACCAGCACCCACTGGAGAGGTGACTATGGGTGCATGGCTGGGGATAGGAGCGAGTGCACAGGCACTAGAGTGGTCTGGGCTCCACCTCACCTCCCTTGTGTCTGGGAATTGAATGTACTCCACCATGACCTGGTAAACCAAGGCTAGGATGAGGACAAAAGGGACAGAGCAGGCAAAGGTGTGCTCAGAGCCACAGTGCTGCCTGAGGGATCTGGGCAGTGTGGCCTCTACACTAGGTCAGAGGGCCAGCCCAGCATGGGCACCACCAGTGGTCTCCATCCCATGAGGTTGCCTGCAACTCTGTGCTCAGATGGGTGCACTGGGCTCAGAGAGTTCCCTGCTTTCCTTTGGTGAGGCCGGCAGGCCAAAAACCCTGTACTCTACTGACTTCTCCCAATGTCACCTCTATGGTCAAGAGGCTTGGTCTGATGGAGAGGCAGAGTGCACTGGGGCTTTCCAGTGACCAGGTCTCTCAGACTCATATAACCAGGTGACACTGGCTGAAATCCAGGGGGACCACCAAGCCCTTGGCCAAGATGCTGTAGTCACAGGGAAGGAAGGGTCCAGAGCCTGCCCTGGGCACAGGGTTCTGCAGACCGGAACCAATTTTGCCAGCCAGTCTCTCATCCACATGGTCCTTTTACCCACAGGGTAGGCTCAGAGAGGCTCAGGCAAGGCTAATCAGCTCCCATCACTCCTCCATGTGCAGGGCAGCTGCATGGATGCTGGCCTGACAGCTGGCTGAAGATGCCAGGATGCACCCAGGAGCTTATTCCCTGGTAGATTCCCTGAGGAGAGGGACGGAGGGAGGTCTGTGTAGGTGCCCAGGGGAAAAGGACAGGGTCAATGGGTTCTTTGGTCCTTAAGCCTAGGCTGGCTTTGTGGAGCATGGGGATACTCAGCAGGTGGGCAGCAAGGAATCACCTGGGTTTCCCCTTTCCGAAGGAGGGAACAGGTGAGGCGCACCTGTGGTTCAGGGCAGGACTGTGACTGCGTCACCTCCCTGGGTTGGTCCAGAGAGGGTTGGTGCAAAAACGGGTCGGGGCTTCAGAAGTCTCTTGAGCTTTGAGCCTCAGTTTTCTAACTGAAAAAATGGAGCAATCCTACTCCAGTAAAGGGTTGTTCGGCCCTGGCGCTCCAGAGAAAGCGAGGGGGCCATTCCAGGCCTCCGGACAAAGTCCTTACCGGTAGCTGGACGCTTCGGTGACCCTCACACCCCGGCCAGTCCGGGCCGACACGCCCTGGAGCCCACGCCCTCCGGCACGCGCCCCCGGCCCGCTCCGGCCCTCGCCGCCATCCCCGCGGCCGCCTGCAGGGGCCGCCGCCTCTTCAGAAATGCGCCGCCTTTGTCTGGGGCCGCGCGTGGCACCGGTGCACCGGGCGGGCTGAATACCTTCTGAGGCCCGGCCTGCGCGCCCCGGGACCCTGAGCTGCCCACGCTCCCTTCCCTTTCCCCCGCTCCCCTACCCTCCCCCCCGCCGCCCCACGCACCCTGCCGGGCCGAAGTCCAGGTGAGTGCCCCGCCCGCCGCGAGGCCCCGCCCCGCCCCGCCCCCGCCCCGCCCCGGCCCGGCCGGCGGGGGGACCGGGCGGATTCCTCGCGCGTCAAACCACATGATCCCATAAAACATTCATCCGCTCCCGGCCCGCGCCGCGAGCGCCCCTCCATTCCGCGCCGCCGCCGCCGCCCTCGCCCTCCTCGCCCGCGGCCCCGCCAGCCCAGCCGACCCGGCGGAGCGGAGCGCGCCCAGCCTCGTCCCGCGGCCGGGCCGGGGCCGGGCCGGAGCGGCGGCGCCTGGATGCGGACCCGGCCGCGGGGAGACGGGCGCCGGCCCCGAAGCGACTTTCGGTCCCCGACGCGCCCCGCCCGACCCTTAAGATGAAGAGGGCGTCCGCCGGAGGTGAGTGCTGTGCCGCGCCCGATCCGGGCAGGCGGGGTGGGGACGGTGGGGGCGGCCCCTCCTGGAGCCGCAGGGCCAGGCCGGGGCTGCCGAGGCAGGCGGAAGGGTCACCGGGAGGCTGTGAGGGCCACCGCAGTGCCGCGCCGGACTGGGGCCGCGGGCACCCCGGCCCCGGGAGGGCGGAGCCCGCGGCAGGAGGAAAAGTTGCCGCTTCCCGGGAAAGTTGGCCAAGGCGGCGGGGCCGGGGGCGGCGGGGCCCTGTGGCCCCGAACTCCGAGCCCGGGCCGGGTGGGTCTGCTGGCTGGAAGGGCGGGGTCCAGCCTCGGAGCGCCCTGGCCTCTAAGGGGTTAATGAGTAGGGTTGCAGAAACGTGGGTACGGAGCAGGGGTGGGGGTACTAGGTCGCTTTCATCTTTGCCCCTAGTAGTCCGCTCAGGACCTCTGGTTTCTCTGGGGTCAGGCCGCAGCGGGATGAAATGGGGGCGTTGGCGACAGTAGAGGGCGTGGGGGGGGGGGCGGGGCTGGCCCAGCGCTCTACCCCAGGGGGTTGGCGGTGAAAGAAGGCAGCCTTAGCACCTCCACACCCGCAACCTGAGGGCCCCTTGGGGGCTCAACTGAGTGGTTCCAGAAGTGGTGGGGCTGGCAGCACCCCCTCCCTGACAGCCCTCATGGGACCCCTGGTGTGAGGTCCTGAGAGGTGGGGTCTGGAGGGTGACTTCCTATGGGGGAAATTGGGCATGCCCAGCCTGGAGGGTGCTCCCCTGGTGCCTACCCGGGCTGCCCTGCTGATGTCCACAGTGCCGCAGGCTGCACACACGTTTCCTTGCACGTGCACGTGTCTACAAGGGCTGCACACTTGTACATCGCGTGTGCACATGCATGCCAGACTGCCCCAGTGTGCCCGCGCACACATGCTGTGGATGCACATCCATGTCCTCACCCCCGCCCGCACGCCCACAGCCACACATGCGTGCACATAGCGTGCCTGCTGTGGTCTCCCTACTTGGCACATGCTGGGGCCCCTCAGTGGGACCCACTCCCTTGCCTACATGCACATGTGTTGAGGGGGAGGCTCTGGGCAGCCAGAGCTCACAGATGGAGGGGCGAGAAACAGGCTGCAGGAGCATGGCCCCACCTCTGTCTGCCTCTCCCCAAGTCCTGGGAGTCACCCCTCCACAGCCCCTTTGGGTGTGTGTGTGTGTGTGTGTGTGTGGTGTGTTCATGTGTGTGACTCAGTATGCTTCTGCACGTGTGTGTCTGCACACATGACCATATGTGCCTGTGACCACATCGGCATGTGTTTCTTTGCCTCCATTGTTGGTGCCCCTGTATGCCCAGACAGGCTGCGACCAGGTTTTACCCAAATCTTCAGCAGAGGCACTAAGGATGTGTGCTGGGGAGCTAATTCAGTGCGCCCAGCCTAGGGCATGAGGCAAAAGGGCTCCCAGACACTCCTCCCCTCCCCCCCTTACTGGGGCAATGGTGGCCGATGGGGGCTGGGACCCACCCGGGCAGGGAAGGCTCATTTCAAACCTCGAGGTCAACACAGTGACACATAGACCAGACCCTTCCCCCATGCTGTGCAGTCACTGCCACTAAGCCCAATGGGGGACAGGTATGTGCCCACACCGAGGCTGACCCAGGGTGACCTCAGGAAGACCCTGTCCCTGTGCCTTAGTATCTCCATGGTAGGAGCCTTATTGGCGAGGTGCTCTGTGGTGTCACCGGCCTCAGATGCTATGTGCGGCACTGAGGTAAGGGTGTTGGTGATCCGCTCTCACTGTGGTAAGGAGGGCCTTGGGCCCGGGCTTGGAGAGGCAGGGCCGTACTGCCTTGTCCCCCAGCCACCATCAGTGTCCTTGTCTATAGAGTGGGGACAAGTGGGTCATCCTTACAGAGTGTGTGGGAGTAAAACAGAGGGGCAGGCTGGAGGTTGGGCCCCATAGGTGGGCAGGCTGAGGAGCTGGCCATTCCTCTTTTGTAAGCCAGTCAAGGTGAGGAAGAAGCAAGTTCTATGGGAGGGACTGAGCCAGGTGGTGGTCACACCCTACCACCTGGCAGAGGGCCACTCATAAACCCTGGCTGCTGGGTGTGGGATGGCAGAACGACAGCCTGGATTTGGGTCCTGGCTTCGCCACCCGTCAGTGGTATGACCTTGGGTGTGACAGTTCACCTCTCTGTACCTCGGCCTTCTCTCCTGGGCCAGTGACATGGGCCAGTAATCCCTCACGGGTTGTTGGGGATACTTCCAGGCCAAGGTCCCCATGGGCTTCTGATGCCAGTACTTTTGCCTTCAAAATACCCAAAACATCACTCCCCACGCCACCCCAGTCAGTGGTTCCCACAAATGGAAGTCCTTACAGAAACCTTGCACTGCCAACTGGACCTCCCTTGTGCCTATTTGCAGATGGGGAAATAAAGGCCCATAGAGGTCACAGGGGAGTTGGAAAGGGGTGATGTGCAGTTGGGGGGCAGGGAGCGAGTGAAAGCACTACAGAAGGTGGGAGGTGGCCAGCAATGTGCTTCCCAAGCTGGGCAGCATCTCTGCTCTGCCCCTCACCAGCAGAGAACTCACAGAATACCTGGGCCTCAGTTTCTCTATGTGAAGATTAACAGCCAGCTGGGTGTCCTGCAGTTGGGACTGACCCTCTCTCTGTGGTCATGGATGAAAGGTAAGGGAGAGGGCCCAGTGGGTCTCAAGAAGCAAGAGGGCTTGTGGGGGTGTCTGTAGAAGACCTCCCCCCACCACAGCCTGTGCTGGGGCTCTGGAAGGCAGAAGAGGAAGTCCCTCAGTCCAAGGAACCTGAGGGCTGGCCTGAGACCCATCACAGGGCCAAGAGTTTGTTTGCTGTTACTCGCTGTGAGCAACAGACTATGAGGGCCTGGTCATGTGTGGCCCTGGCTCCCCCATGCTCACTGCACTCCAGCTCCCCTCCCCCTGCTGCCCTCAGGCCAGAGGACTTGTTCTCACCCATGAATGGTGCTGCCTCCTGGCTCCGTTCCCCGCCTTGCTCCCTGCCCCAGGCCCGAATTCATGGCTTTGTGGCATGGATGCCTGTGGCAGCTGGTGCAGCACCAGGAGGGTCCCCGCTGGTGGAGGCAGAGGGAACCCATCTCCCAGGACTGCATTTCCTGCTCTCCCGGGCCTGTGGCCAGTGTCTCCACAGAGCCTCAGTCTGTGCATCCAGAAAGGGGTCAGGAGAACAGGAGCACGAGGAAGCAGTTCCATGGTGAATGAGTGAATTGCGTTGAATGAGTGAATGGGTGTGAGTTAGTGTGTATGAGTGTGCGACACCCCTGCCCCTGAGCCCTGTTGTGGGGCTCCTGAGGGCTCTTGACTGTGCCTGGTTAATGAAGTTCGTGTCACCCCTGCCCTAGCCTGAAGGGCCCTGACTCCCAGGCAGGGCTGCCTCCCTCGGTGGCCACCTAGGGCCTGGGTCTCAAGGTCCATAATGAGCCAGCCTGGCTGTCCCCCGCTCTCCCTCCAGCTGTGCCACAGCACTGGCCCCCAGCCCCCCCTTCTCTCTCAAGGTAACCCCTCAACAACCTTGACACCTCTCTGTGTCCCCCACCCTGTGTCCCAGCTGCCTCATCCCAGACACTGCGATTGCTCCTGATCTGTTTACTCAGACACCCGTTCATTTACTCACTCATTTGTCCCTGTTTGGAACCAGGCAAATAAGGGGATGTGATCCTTGCCCTCCTGAATTTATAGGACTCAATGCTTTAAAGGACAGCTGGTCACAGAGCCAAAACTGGAAGCCCAGCCAGAGGGTGGGCATGCTGTCCACACCCGCTCTATCTCCCCAGGCCGTCACTGGCATGTGTGGGCCCAGCCGGGTGTTGTGTGCTGCAGTTTCTTCTTTTGTCGCTGTATTTTAAACATATTGCACGTCGGGAACTATTCTTGTGCATCATGGGTTTACTGGTGTGTGTGGAATCCCTTCCTGAAGATTCGCCATCACTTATTTATCTGAACCTGCCTCAGTCTCTCACAGTGTCCATGGTCCTGGAGCTGGCCCTCAAGGAGATGCATTTAGTGTATGCCCCCAGTGTCCTCAGTGCAGGACTCCACGGGTCTCCCCCAGGGTGTGACCACAGGCCCCCTCCCCTGATGGTAGCAAGCCCTGATCCTCACCCCCTCCCAACATTTTATGGACGGGCTCCCTGGGCCTCTCCCTCCCCTGGGGTAGGGTTTCTCACTGGTAGTGGTGGAATCTGCTTCTAGGCTTTGATCAGGACTCTGACTCCAAGGATGGCCCTTATGCAGCTGGGCTTTGGGCTACCTCTCTCCTACCCCCTTCTCACAGCCTCTGCCCTCAGCTGGCAGCATCCTGACAGTCCTGTCTCCCTGTCAGGGAGGGCCCTCTGCCTTGGGCCCTCTGCCTTGCCCTGCTGAGCGAGGATGGGGGATGGGCCCTGCGGCACCATCCTACACCCTTGATCACTCCACTTGCTCCAGGACAGGGCAGCCAGGCCCGGGAGGTGGAGCTTAAAGGCAGGACTTGGGGCAGACCTCCTGGAGGGGCTGTGGAAGGTGCTGTGTGGGCAGAGGCCAGGAGCTTGGGTTGGCTCAGGTGGGTCTGACAGGCTGTGAGCCCCATCTGGGCTTGGCATGCGGAGCTGGGCCAACGGTGATACGGGGAGCCCAATTGGAGGGGCTGGGGTGTCAGGAGCTGACCCAGCTTTGTTCAGGCAGCTCGCCCGGCACCCTGGGGGTGCTCCTGTGCTCGCTGGTCAGCACTGAGGCGTTCCTAACTGGCCATCACAGATCACACTCCGTGTAATTGAAGTTCCACAGAATGTTGGTGCGGATTGAACAAGGGTTTTGTGGTCAAGCAAATTTGGGACTGGCTGGGTTAAGTGGCACTGACAGAGCTCCTTTACTGCGGGGTGTCTCGGAGCCTCAGGTTTGCAAGTGGATTGGGCAGGGCCTCTGATAGGCACCCCATGTGACATGATTCAGGGACTGCTGTGCCCAGAAACTGTTTTGGGCATCAGTGGCTCAGATTCCTCGGAGGGCCTGGGAGGGGGACCTTTGGGCCCCTAGTAAAGGCTCCAGGGATGGGTGGGCCATCCCACACAAACCCTGCAGCCATGGCACTGGTGGGTGGAGGGACCACGCTTCTCCTGGCAGTGTGAGGCAATGTGCAAATTTAACCTTTGGGTTTATGACTCTATTTCTTTGCAGCAAATGTCACGGGAAATGTCAGGCTGAGGCTGAAACTGGTGAGGGGCCCATTGAGGAAGGGGATGGCGTGCCCAGGGGCTCAGGCCAAGACAGAGCTCTGGGTCCCTCACCTCCTCCAGGGAGCCTTCTCAGATTGCCCTTTCACTTGCCTGGGCCCAGCTCTGTGTCCTCCATCTGTCCCAGTTATTGTGACCTTGTTGAGATGTTGCCTTTATTCACCTCCTGCTGGGGCCCAGATGGGGCAGGCTCAGGGACCTGCCAGAAGTCTCCCCATCCTGAAGTCTGGGCAGGCGTTGGATCAACCTGTGCAGTGCCGGCTCACTCTGTGACCTTGGGCAGCACCCGCCCTTTCCTGGTCACCAGAGGCCTCATCCATAATCAGCGCCTGTTGACCAAACGTGGTGCTTCTAGTTCAGTGCCTTTGTGGGTAGGAAAATGCTCCAAGTCTGAGGCGAGTAGGGTGCTGGGCTCTGGGGGAGACAGGTGGGGGCTGGGTGGCTGGCTCATGGTGTCATGTGGCTGCTCCAAGCACACAGTATGTGCTCCATAAAGAGCAGGGACAGTGAGCAGACATGAAAGGAGGGGAGGTGGGGGGTCTCAAGACCAGCTTGGGAATCCAGAGCCCCCAAACTTACTTACCTCCCTACCCACTCCAGCAAGGCCAGCTCTGGGGCCTGGTTTGACCTGTCATAGAGTTCTACTCTGGCCCTCTGGTCCCCATGATTGCTTAGTAAGTGTTTATTGCCTCCTTGCTGTATGCCAGGCCTATGCAATTGAGCAGGGATCTCAGGCCCCTATGCTGCCCTCACCCAGCAACTCCACATCTCTTTCCCCTGCATGTGGAGTTCCACTGGAGTTACAGGTCCCTCAGACCCAGTCGGTCTGGTGGTCATTACCCCTGTACCACCTGCCTTCTACCCCCATCATCCACACCCCAGGCCCAGGGTCTTTGCTGCCTCCCATCCTCCAAAACAAGTCCAGTGTCCAGTTGGGCTCCAGGGAGGTCCATCCCCTTTTATCCCTCACTGAGGGCCTGTTGCAAGCCAGCCCCCTCCCAGACCTATGGCCACAGATGCCCACAGCTGCCTGCCTGCCATCTTGTCCTCCATTCAGGCTCTGAGATGCTTTCTGTAACATGTTACCTGACAGCCAAGCTCCTCCTGCTTAAACTCTGCCATGTCTAGATGAGCCCCCCTTGTTTTCAGGGCCTGGGCCAGGAAGTCTCATTTGGGAACCTTGTCTTCTACTCTCAGTGGGAGAGGCCCCCAGTTTCTGGTCTCAGCACCTGACATGCATACCTGTGCCTGCCTCCCCATCTCCACGTCCCCAAGTCCAGCCCAGACCTGGCACTGGGATACAGGGAGCCATGAATGGTGGAGCAGCCTCACGGGCAGTGACTTGAGTCAGTTCCCAGGAGACACAGGAGCTGGCAGTCATGGCCCTTGGGGATGGCTGCTGGGTGTCAGGTACAGACCAGTTGTCTGAGGTGGCTGCAAGAGGGCAGCCCCCCTCCAGGACTCAGATGAGCAAAGTCTTGGGTCTAGAGAGAGACAGAGATGCCAACCTATAGGGGATCCCCTCCAGGCAAAAGCCGGGCAGGAAGTGTCTGGCATTGGGACCCTCCTGGCTTTAGCCCAGAGCCAGCTGAACACCTGGGTGTGTCACTCACCTTCTGAGTCTTTCTGTCAAAGTGGGGAGACTCTGAAGAGGGAGTCAATGTTGAGTGCTGCCCCCAGGGCCCAGCCCTTCATGGAAGCTTGATTGTCCCATTCAGATGGAACTTCCTGTGGAAATAGAGGCTGGTGATGGGGCTTCTGGGGCCCTCATTGGGTCAGGGGGCCTCCACCTCGCAGGGGACCCCTCAGGTTCCCAAGTCCTTTGAAGCGACCCTGCCCTGGGCAGGGGTGGGGGGGGGTCTGTGGTGTAACTCAGGAAGCAGGGTGTACAGCCACTGTACTCCTGAAGCAGAAGCCTCTGTTGAGCCATGGGAGCACAGAGGAGGAGCCCCCGCCGGGGCCTGCCACTCCCCGTCAGTCCTGTAGCCATGAGGGTCCTTGCCACCTGTCCCAAGGGGAGTCTGTGACATCACTTCATACCAAGGGGAGCCAAGTCAGAGGTCAAGGTGGGACGTGCAAAAATCCAGGCAAGGCCAGTGGCAAGGGAGTCTGGAGGGGACGCTGGGACCCATGTAAAGCACCTCCACTTCTCAGCGAGGAGCCCACATCCCAGCAGGGGCCTGGGTCAGATGGGCACTGGGCCTGGTCACTCCATCCTGACTTAGAACGAAATTCAAGGTTTCTCTACCTTCACAATGTGGAGACTTCTGCCCCACAATTCATTTTGCAGCAGCTTTGTGGTCTGGTGGAAGGGGCACCCCATGGTCATTGGGCAGGGTGGGGTGCAGGCAGAAGAAGGGTGGGCCACCTGCCCCCAGGGTGTAGCCTCCAGCCCAAAAGCACCTCCCATCCCCAAACACATGGGTAGAAGCAGAATTACAGAGAAAGGCCAGTCCTGGCCAGTCACCAGAATGGGCTGGACACCACATCACAGCAGTCTTGGGAGGGCTGTGGGCCCCAAGGTCACACAGGATGCTCGCACCTAGCTCTCTCACCTGCCTCCACAGCACACCGCAGCCAGGAACTGGGAGTGGGCCCTAGTGCTCTGTCCTGCCCCCCCCCACCCTTCCCAGAGCCCTGCCAAGTTCCTCCTACAGCTCTCCACTGTCCACTTCCCTCCGCCATCCCGCTCAAGGTCTCCCTGCTCTCCCAAGACACACTCAGCACCCCTCTTGTCCTCAGAGAGCACAGAGCTGGCTAGTCACGCCCCTGCCCAGCCCCACCCCGAGGCTCCATGGGGCTTCCCAAGGGATGAAGCTGTGTGAGGCAATGGCCAATGAGCCTGGTGAGAACTCAGCTCTTAGGTCTACTTGGGAGCTGAGACCAAGACCCCAAGGCCATCTGAGGAAGGTACAGGACTGTCACTGCCCCACTGGCAGTGAGCACTTCTCACCCCAGGGCATGGGTGGCTTTCCCCACATGGCAGGAACTGATGAAGGAGCTAAAGGGTGCCCTGGGGCTGTGGTTCCTACATATGGCCTTGCAGGTGACCCCCCAGCCCATCCTCTGGGCAGGATCCTCCCCACCTTTGATGGGGTTAGCTAGGCAACAAGATGTACACCAGGGGTAGGGGCTGGGTGGAGGGGACCTGGGCAGGTCCCTGAGGGTCACTTGTTTCTCCTTCCATTCTCTTTGGTTAAGTGTTTTCTAGCCTTTAGTTTGAGGCCAGCCCTGTGTTGGGCCCAGCCCCAGCGGGAGGCCAGCCCACTGCTCTGTGTGCTCCCGGCCGTATGACATGTGGCCCCTGCACACCTGTCATGTCCAGGCTGTCTTTCATCTCCCTGCCTCAGCCCCAATTTATGTCAGGCAGAGGCTGACACGGGGACAGGTGTGACAAGTGTCTGGCTTCCTGTTCGAAAATTGGCAAAAGAAAAACTCTCCCCATAAAGATATTCCATCTACATACCTCCCGGATGTCACTGAGAGGACCCGTCACTGCCGAGACAGATGGTGGCCCTAATGGACTCCATTCTTTACCTGCTGCTGGAGTCACAGCCCATCCCCCGGGGATGGCCCGAGGCAGGTTGTGGCAGTGTGTGTGTGTGTGTGTGTGTGTGTGTGTGTGCGCGCGCGCGCGCGCTTGCGCATGCACTTCAGTGCCCCTATGGAGCCCTCATTGATGCCGTGGTTGACTGCTCCACCCCCACTCCAGATTACAGGAAGCCTGACATAGACATGACCTTCCCCACCAGTGATTAAGGAGGCCTGGGGGGTGGGGGCGACATGTTCCTAGATAGAGCAGCCTGTAGGAATTAGGGAGGGAGGGCCTACAGACCTTCATCCTCAGGCCCTTGCCGCTCATTTCCTGCCATGTGGCCAGCACCAGCACTGGTAAGTTCACTACCCCTACACTACCCCAAGGCCCAGGTGGAGTCAAGACCTGCTTGGCGTGTAACTCAATGCAGGACCCCTCAGGCCTAGCTGTGCTTCTTCCCTGCCAGGTACCCCATGGTGGGAGCCCATGGCTGAGACCCTGACCAAGCTCCAGGTCTCTACTTATTCACCTGCTCCTTAAATGGCCCCATTGGGGCTGAGTCCAGCATTGGGGGTGGGTGTAAGAATGGACGGATGCCTCAGGCAAGGCTGCGGTGTGGGAGGGGAACAGATTGGGAAGGGTCCTCTTCCAAGGGCTGGCATGGTGGGACTGTGAAGAGAAGAGCCCTTCCAGGAGGATGTGTTGGGATAGGGCAGGCATTCTGGAAAGGGAAACTGCCTACACAAAGGCTCATGGAAGCCACAGGATCCAGTGCACATGACAGAATCAGAGGCTGGAGTTAGGCCAGGTCAGGCACCAGCATGCCCTTTATAGCTGTGACTTGACCTCCCTTCTGTCAGGTGGGGGCAGTGGGTCCCTGCCGGGGGGTGATATGACCCCACAGGTGGGCTATGAATTTTCTGTACCCACTGTGCACCACCCCTGAGTGGGCTGTGGGGTCTCTCCATACCCTGTGAGGTGGGTCTTGGTATCTCCATTTTCCAGGTGAGGAAGCAGGTCCCAAGAGGTTGGAAGACCTGCCTGAGGCCCCAGAGAGGCAGAGGCTGCACCAAAGCCCTGGCCTTTTTCTCCAGCCATCCTGCAGGGCTGGCTGTGGTGGGCGGGGACCCCATGGCATGGGAGTCTTGGAAGGGGGTCCTGCTGCCAGGGCACTGCCTCATTCACCCTTCTTAGGGCAGGGCTTCCCCATCCAGTGTTGGTACATGAGACCAAATAAACCAAACTAAAAGCATTTCTGATTTTACTGGTTTGTGTGCATTGTAAAAAAGATCTGGGAAAATATATCAGATGTAAGAAAGAAGTTGTATTAGTCAGCTCAGGCTGTCATAACAAAATGCCACAGACTGGGTGGCTTAAACAACAGAAATTTATTTTTTCACAGTTCTGGAGGCTGTAGGTCTGAGATCAGGGTGCCGGTGCGGTACGGTTCTAGTGAGAGCTTTCTTCCTGGCTTACAGATGGCCACCTTCTCACCATGTTCCCATGTGGTGACAGTGAAAACAAACCCCCCACTGTCTCTTCTTATAAGGGCCCTAATTCCATCGTGTGGGCCCCACCCGCATGACATCATCTAGGTGCCCATCTCTCAAGGCCCTTCCTCCAAATACCGTCACACTGGGGGTTAGGACTTCAACATAGGAATTTGAGGGAGACACAAACATTTCTGTAGCAGAAATGAAATTGCCTTTGACTTCCAGGTGCTGTTGCCACATACTCCCCACGGGGATATCAGTACCCCATAGGCTGTCTGGGCCTGCACATCCTCAGGGAATTCTGTTCCCACAGCCTGGAAAAGTCTGCAACTTGCCTGTAGTGGTGGACATTTCTTACATTCATGTGACAAACATCTATGGTGTGTGCTAGTCACCAGGTGTGGCCCTGTCCCTGTGGAGCCCACAGTCCATGGGGGCAACTGACAGAAGCAAGCAACATGGAGACCTGCTCAGTTGACCAGCGAGGTGTGTGGTTAAGTGGGCACCCTGGCAGTGGAGGAAGGTGTGGGGTATTAGGGACCCACGTCCACCCAAGTGCCCCCAAACCCCTGGGGATTTATCAGGTTCTCAGACCCAACTTCCTCATTTCACAGATGACCAACCCAGACCCGAGAGGCAAGGTCACTGGCGGTGCCTAAGCTGAGCTGGGCAAAGTGGCTGAGCTGGGAGGTGCCCTGGCCTCTCAGGCCTGTAGCAGCCATGATGGGACAGGGAGGCAGCTGGGGAGGAGTAGGAGTGGGGATAGGTGGGCACAGCCTGGTTTCCTGCAGCCTGGGCTGGGAGGGAGGCAGCTGACTGACTGCAAGGTTTTAAGTATGCATTTCCGGGAAGAGGTCTGCGCTGGCACATGCGCCAAAGGCGCCCTGTTCCCTGATCATCTGCTTCCTCCTCTGCACAGGGCTCTCCTGGCCCCATGTGAGGCCACCAAGGCTGCAGGGCCTATTTGAAGGGGGCCTTCAGAAGTGCAGTCTTTCTTACCTTTGCTTGGCAGTTACCGAGCACCTGCTGAGTGCAGCCCCTCACACAGATCAACAGACAATCATGTTGAGCCCCTGGGAGTTGGGGACCTGCCAAGGGCACTGTGGGGCCGGTGGGGGGCCCAGACCAGGTCTGACTGACCTGGGCCTCATTTCATGCTGGAGACCCTCATGTGTTGAACTGGAGGAGGAGGGAATGAGGTTGGGGAAATCATTAAGAAAATATGTAAGAAAAAGGAAAATGCCTTTTCAGGTTTGATAAAGTTGAACCATCATTGGCCTGGGTAGGAGTCCAGCCGGGCACTGGGTATGTCCTCTGTGAGGATGAAAGATCAGGCTAGCCCTGGCCTCAGGGTTACATGGTGGTGGTGGTGGTGGGGGGGTGGTGAGTGGAATGTGGCCTGCAGATGGCCCCCTGACCCTGATCATCCAGCCATGCCCACCCATGCCTGTGGTGGTCTCCAGTAAGGGCCTGGGCTTTCAGGGGCTCCTCTCCTGGCCTGATACTTCTTTGGCTGCGTCTAGTGGGGTGGGCTGGGCCTCTTTCAGCACTTCCAGCAGGTGTTGGAGGTAGGGAAAGGCTGTGCCGGAACATCTGCCTTGACCCTCCCAGATCCCAGGGGCAGGTGCTGAGGAATAAGGCCGCCTTCCCTAGCCCCTGCCCCCAGGGCAGCCAACCCCCTCCTGCATGCCAGCTCCTGGCGCATCAGCCTCAGGAAGTAGCCGAAATACACTGACCTGCTTTTCCAGGAGGCAGCGGCGCCTGGTCCTCCCACCCTCACTGGTGAGAAGCCGCCAACAATTTCCATCCCAAATTGATTTCAAATAAGGAAGAGTTATCACACACAATCATATAGGAATAATTTATCACTCGTTAATAAAAGAGCAATTACTTATTCACGTTGCCCCTGCCTGTGTGCCACGGGTTCCTTGGCAGAAATGTAATTGGGGCTCTCACTGAAGCCGAGGAAAGCCTGTTTGCACTCAGCCAAGGTCAGGGCAAGCCCTCCCCAAGAGCCACAGACCCCCACTCCGGAGGTACCATGTGCACACTGCCCCTGCCGGATTTACCTGCTGGGCTTCCCGCTCATGGGGGTCTTGCATCTGTGAACTGGCAGCAGGGTAGAGGTGAGGAGGAGCTAGGGTAAGGCTTTGTCTGACTGTGGAAGGTCTGAGCACACAGCTGAATTTTCAGGCCAAAGCTGTCCTGTCAAGTGTCTAAATAGCAGAGGCCTCTGAAGCCAAGAGCCCGGAGTGTCCCTAGAGTTGGGTCGCAACCTTGATGACCGTTGGCAGAGCATGATGCCGAAGAGCTTTGTTCAGGGCCATGGAGATGCAGCTCAAGAAATCACAGTCCCACTTTGTCCTCCTACACCTCAGACATGCCTGCTTCTAGACCACATTCATCTCCACCTTCTGGCAGATACACTTTCTCTTTTTTTATTTATCTCTATTTCTGACATTTCAGTGCCAAATATGCAGCCATTTTGAAAAGATAAAATGGTCGACCATATCTTGGTCAAAGTTAAAACCTGCACCCAGACCTCCAGGGCTAGTCTGGAGAATCGGCTTGCTCTGTCCCAGCCCCTGTTCCTCCTTGAAGGCAGCCACTGTTCCTGTTCCCTGTGTTTCACATTTCCATGCCCCCTCTTCTCTAGTATACTTCCTAGTATGGTTGTCTCACTACCATTAGCTAAATTCATAAACAGTGTTTCTCAACCCAGGTCACATAAATGCCCTTCACCACCCCACCACGATTGGGAGTGGGTACTTTGGTGGCCTTTCTACTCTTGTATGGCCTTTGGTTTTCCTGGATTTACAATTGACTCTATCTTTTCTCTCTTGTCCCGTCCACTACCCTGTGCTTACTCTTCTTCACCTCAGGTGCTCTACTGGGTCTCTCATTTAAACCTGGAGGTGTGACCCCAGGCTTCTGTCTTGCTGCCCCCACATGGACCAAGCATGCTTTGGCCCCCTCACAACTCCCCAGCAGACTTCCCAGCATCACCCAGTGTTTCCTGGGCCGCATATTTTCCTCTTTCAGGGTTTATATCCTAGTTTTGGCTGAAGCACATCCCCAAGTAACTCTCTAAGGAAGACACAGTGAAGAATCATTCTGTGAGTTCTCATATGTTAACAAACCTATTCAGGCTGGATTGGCCTGCTCCAGAATTCCATATTGAAAATAATGTCCCTTAGAATTTTGAAGCCATTGCAATTTTGTTATCTTCTTGACATCCAGTGTGCTGTAGAGAGGTCTGATGCCACATTGCTTTTCCCTTGGGAGCTCTTTTGACCCCGCGCCCAGAGGCCTAAAATCACATTGTGAATGTCATCTATTATGCTAGGCACTTGCCCAATGGAGGGCCAGGTCTTCAGGTCTAGGAGATTTTCTGGTATTATTTCTTTGATAACTTTTTTTCTCTTCTATTATCTCTGTTTCAAATAGATATTTGACCTATATTTGTCTTCTGAATCTCATCAATTTTTTTTCCTTCTTTCTCTTTTTGTTTTTCTTTCTAGAAGACTTCCTTGACCTTGTTTTCCTTCTATTGATTTTTTGGTAATTTTAGCAATTCTATTTTTAACTTCCAGGTACTCTTCTTATTTTCTGATAGCTCCTTGTTCATAGCACACTGTTCTTGTTTTAAATCTTCTCCTATCCCTGAGAGGAAACTGATTAGATTTTTTTACCTAATTTTTATCTATTCCCTGCACTGTCTCTGCTTTCTCTAGAGTTGTTTTCCCTACAGTCTGCATTGGAGCCTCTTTCAGATACCTGGTTTTCTGGGCACATGTTCTAGGGAAGCACTATTGAGAATGGAGCTTATCAACTGGCAGGTTTGGGGTGATCAGGTGGGAGCCCCCAGAAGCCCATGGTGGAGACCCTTTCTCTGGGTGTTTTTCCAGAGGAGCAGCCCCCATCTTCCTAGTCCTTGTCCCTCTTACCATATACTCCATCACCATCATCTTGGCTCCCGAGAAGGAGGAATGAACACCTGTTTCTAACATGGGTGGTAGGTGGGTAAGGAGGAGAACTACCGAGTATGCCAGTATTGCATGAGAAGCAGCAGCAACTTGAGGTCATGCTGAGCATAGACAGGATCTCTCATGAGACGAGTCACACTGTGCTGGGCTCCGGGCCTGTCTGTGAGCCTCCTCACTCCACTGAGGCTGAACCTGGCAGAGAGGGTGGGGGAAGCGGTTCTAGGCATCCTTACAGTACAGCCTGGTTGCTGGGCCCTCTTCCCACACCCATTCTTCTGCCTGGACTCAGCCTCTCCTGGAGAAAGCAGGGCCATCAGGCCAGGCTGGAGTGGTCTCATGACTGCTGGAAGCAGAGCGATCAGTATGGCTCTGGGATGCCACCTCTGAGCTGTGGGCCTTGACTCCCCAGGTCCCTTACCT
Source organism: Leopardus geoffroyi (assembly GCF_018350155.1). Lineage (NCBI taxonomy): Eukaryota > Metazoa > Chordata > Mammalia > Carnivora > Felidae > Leopardus > Leopardus geoffroyi. The sequence continues at coordinate 29,915,851 of NC_059339.1, read as the reverse complement.
GAGATGGGGCTGACTAAAGGTCTTCTGGGAAGGTGGGACCCCAGCCACAAAGCTGGAATCATCTCAGGGTCCCAAGAAGGCAGGTGCTATCCTGCTGTCATCCTCATGTCATGGGTGTGGAGACAGTCTCACAGCCAGCCAGCAGCTTCTCCAGCCACTCCATGAAGGAGTACAGAGCAGCTCACATCTGAGCCTGGGACTACCAGACTCCGGGCCCACCAACTCAGGGAACAATAAGCTTGGGCTGAGGACGAGGTGCAGTAGGGGTCAGGGAGCCCAGAGCATAGGGGGTGTCCTCAACAGCTGGCCCGCTATGGGGGGAATAGCTGTCTCTCTACTTTATGGATCTCTAGGGCTCAGGGTCTGTTTTGGTCACCTGGGGAAATGGCAGGAGTTCTTAGACCCTGTCCCCTGTCCTCAGCTAGTGTGTGTGGTCACCTCACCTCAGTAAGCTTCAGTACCCTTGTCTAAGGAGTAGGATTGATGGTCATCCCCTTGCTATGCTGTGGGATGTTGTGAGACCTCAGGAAGTCTGTGCCTTGGGCAGTCCCAAGGAGGCCAAGGGTTCATCTCTCCCCTCTCCCTTCCTCTTCCCTGGTGCTGGGCCCTGGGTGGACTGACAGGGCCTCAATGGGAGACATTCTTGGCCAAGAAGCCCCACGCAGCCTCAAGGCACCGATGCTGGAATGGGCATCCTGTGGCCCTACTCAGGGGTGTCTGGTGTCCACCCTGTGCTGGCCTGCTGCTCAGTCACTTCTGGGGCTCCTCACTCTTGTGTGAGGCTTACTGCACTCCAGATCAGCCTCAGGTTGGTCCCAGGTTTGTCTTGGCTGCCTGTGATCTGAGATCCTTGCGCATGGCCAGTGTGATGATGATGGCATTGGTGACAAGGATCATGGGCCTCCACAGTCCATTTTCCATTCAAGATTCTGGCCAGGGGTCCACAGGATGATCCAAGGAAGCCTGCTTACAAGGAGGCCCCCTCACTCCACTGCCTCTCTCCTTTTCTGGACAGAGTCATCTCACATTTACTTTTTCTTTGTTCTGAAGATTCTGTCAGCCCAGGCCTCGACCTTAACCACCTGGGAAGTGCATCATACCTGACCTGCCATGTCCCCTCCTCCCAGCCCAAGTGGACAGGCTAATGGTAGAGGGTCAGCAGGCTGCCCTCAGGGTGACCTGGCCACAGAGTCCCTAGAGGAGGGCACAGGGTCCCAGTGTTGTTGGATTGGCATGGAGAGAGTTGTGGCCTAGAGACCACCCCCCCCAGCCTGAAACCATCCTCCTTAGATGTGTCTCCCTGAAGCACAAGCAGGTGCCACAGGGATCAGTGCCTCCCACCACCACCCCATTGCCTGGGGACATCCTTCCTGTGCTTCTTACAGCCAGTTTTGTTTGTCAGTGTTGTAAGTGCCCTCTTTGATGTGTGTTTGACCACTAGTCCGTCAACAGCCTCTTTAATAAAATCATTGTTTCTCTTTTGACCTGCACACCATTTTGGGGTCACTCTCCCTCCTTCCCCCTCTCCAGCCCCGCAAGAGGCCACCAGGCTCTGTCCGTCCCAACAGTGTGGTCTCAGCAGGACAGTGGCCTTCTCTGATCCTTGGTTTCCTTTTCATTAGGTGGGGGTTCAAATGACCTCCAAGAGACCACTGTGAGGGTGAAGGCAGCAACATCCACACGCAGCAGGTGCTCTGTGTGCTCCAGTCACAAGCCAGGTCAGCAAACTGTTTCTCAGAAGGGTCAGATCCTGAACAATGTCAACTCTGTAGGCCACAAAATGCATCGGGACTACTCCACTCAGCCATGGTAGTGCTAAAGTGGCACAATAAACACCCAGGTGTGCCCATATGTTGATAACCTATTATTTACATACCTAGACAGGCAGTGGCTGGTGGACTGGTTTGCCAGATGCCGATAGAACAGGAGGCACCAGGACCCATCAGCTCTGATGAGGGTTTCACTGATCACCTGAATGTGGTGCCCTGGCTGGTGGTGACCCAAATGGGAGCATCTCATTCACTGCCTCTGGAAACCCTCGTCCCCTTGAAAGGGCCAGACTCCATGGTCCTTCCTATCTGTCTCTCTCCAGGGGTGCTCACCAGCCCCCACTGGGCTTCTCTGTGGTCTCTCTGTGCTGCCCCCATCACCACCCTGGCTTAGTTACAAAACCCCCGAGCAGCCTTCATACTTTACACACCTTCCTGAGGCCTGACTGCCCTGGTCAGGGGTGTTTGCAATATCTCAGCTGTCCTGGGCCAGCTTGGGTTGGCTGCAGTCCAGCTGCTCCCTCAGGACTAGGGCTGATCCAAGGCAGATGGCCAAGAGGCAAGACTGGCTGATCCCAGAGGGTGAGGGGGTACAGGCCTCCCGAGACCTGCACTTGTCTTTTCAATACTAGAATAAATCCCACTCAGGCAGAGGCCACCTGCCTGCCTTGCCAGTGATGTTTGACAAGTGCCCAGGGCTCCAGAGCATGCGGGGATATGCCCTCCTGTCTTCTCCCACTCCAGAAGAGAGCAGACCCTCTGTAGCCCTGCGTCCTGGGAAGAGCTCCCCATGTCTGTCTGGTCTCATCACAGCAACCCTCTGCTATTTGGCCGACTCACTCACCTCGGCCCTGGTAGTCGAAGGCCCAAAAGTGTCCTCTTGTTGTGTACTCCTATAGTGTGCACCCGAGTGTGTGTTCCTATAGCATGCACCACAAACGTACATTCCTGTAGCATGCACCCCAAGTGTGCGCGCCTGTAGCATGCACCCCATGTGCTACTACTGTGTGTACCCACATGTGTGTTTCTATAGCATGCACCCTGAGTAGGTGCCCCAGGTGTGTATTCCTGTAAGTGCCCCCAAGAGTGCACTCCTGCACTGTGTCTGCCCTATTGGAGGCTGATGCTCTGGGCCTCGCAGGAATGGTCAGCTTCTGGCAGGTAACAGATGCAGTGTCCTGGGAGGAGATGGGATGTATTGGGGTGGGGACAGGACCCAGCACTCTTGGCCCTGCCAGGCTAGGCACCCAGTCCTGGACAAGAGCTGGCAGTGGAAAGGGGTCAGGGAGGGCAGATGGGCATGGTGACAGGTATGTGGAAGTGCAGGTCCCAGGCCCCAACACTGGGAGTGCCCTGTTCCTGAGCCCTGCTGTGGGGGGAGGCAGGGGCATATTGGCCACTCACTAATTCCTCATTAACATCCTCTGGGGACTCAAGCCCACACTGGCCTCCAGATTGAATTAGTTGAGGGACCAACCAATGAGCAGTTGTGGAGACAGATTCTGCAGATAATTAGGCAGCGGGTGTTTGTTGGTGGCCTGATGGAGGGAGGTAGGGGATGCCCACCTCCTATAAGGGAGGGGATGGCTGAATCCCTGGAGTGAGGGGGGTGTGCCTTGTGCCCTGGGCAGGTTTTCAGCTGAACAGAGCCTCCAGATGCTGGCATCATCAGTCCCCAGTGTGGGTCTCCCTGGGGTGGGGGCCAAGGGAGATGGGCATCAGGTGGAAACATGGCTGGACAGGGTGAGTTTCCAGAGCCCTCCGGTCCAGCAGCCCAGCCTTGACCAAGGATGGATTCCCAAGGCGTGGTCACTGGACCAAGAATCCTACTCATCAGAGGGTCTGCCTGGATGCTCACCCTAGCAGTGGGCTCTGGGGCTCCTCCCCTGGTGACCCCTGATGTCTGGGGCCGGGTCAGGGCTCCCCGGCCCCTTAAATCCCCCATGTAGCACATGCTATGCAGCAGAGTGACCAACGATGGTCAGCCTGCTCTTTGACCATAAGTGTTATAAACCAGGAACTGGTCTTGTGCTTACAGTGTTCAGTGCTGCCCCTATCATGGGGTGTCCCCTTAGGAACACACCCCTAGGGTGAGCTGTACATCCAGAGCCTCCACCTCACAAGTGGGCCAAACTCCTCCCCTGGCAGTCTTTGCTTCTTAGATTTGAAAGGAACCCAGGGCCCTCCCATGTACTGTGTTGGCTGTAAATTTTAAGAGGGACTATGGGTTTGGGGTGGGGGTGATAAGCTGGGGATGGGGGAGTGTTAACTCTCCACTGCCAAGTGAGGCCTTTCAGTGACTGAAAGGCCTTCTAGTCCTGGGGCTATGAGCAAGTGGCTTCCCCTACCAAACCTCATTTTCCTCCCCTGTAAAATAGGAAAATAAAGTAGGCCCCTAGGAGGGTTCACTAGACCTCTGTTGGTCCTAAGTCCACCTGTGCACTGAGTGCATTCAGGAGGCTGGTCCTGCTGGCTCTGCCCGTGCTGGGCCTCAGTTTCCCCCACTGCACACAGCTTTGCCTATTGGAACTGCTCAGCCCTGGGTCCAGTGTCCTCCTTCCCTGGCAGGTGACCTTGCCTGTATCGACCTGGCCTGCCCCTGCAACTGCCTCCCCGAGAAGATCAATAAGGAGTGGGGCCTTGAGGGGCATGACCGGCAGCAGGGGCTGGCAGCCACCCCACCCCCAAGAGATGCAGGCCCCCTCAGGTGTGGGCTGCCACCCTCCTCCCCCTAGAGCCAGAGAAGGGGCCTAGGAAATGCCATGGGCATGCACACTGCCCCCTGCACCTGTCTATGGGCTGGAGGACAGACAGAAGGTGGGAGGTGACTGTGAGTAGGGAGTAAAGACCGAGGGGGACAGATGGACGACTGAGGGGGAAGGTGGGTGGGTGGTGAGCCAAGCACTGATAGAGGGCTGGAAGGGATGGGGAGCAGTCACGGGACAAGAAAGAGTGAGTGTAGCACTGCTGGGGTGCCTTGACCCTCTGCGGTGTGTGGACGCCACCAGCCCCCCACCCCCGCCTGGAGCTATTTCTGGCCTCGGTGTGCTGAGCTGTGGCCTCCTGTTCTGCCGTGTAACTGCGGTCTGTGACGTGACCCTTCTCGGGACGTTCTTGGTGATTGAGAGGGTCCTGAGCTGACCAATGTCCTGGCTGTGCTACAGCTGCCCAGGCCTTCCACAGCCTACTGACCCCAGCCTCTTGGGGGGGGGGGATTGGGGGGCAGGTAGCAACTCAGATCCTCCATGGAGATGTCCCCTACCTGCCACAGATGACACAGGAGGGAGCTGTATACCTCCTGGTGCCTGCCCACACCCTCGCAGACTGGGCTCCATTCCTGTGGAGGCCACATAGTGGCTGCTTTTCAGGCTTGGGCTGGACACGCCTTCCGGCCCTTCTGGGTGGCACCGTGGCCGCTTCTCTTTCCCACCTTTTCCCCTGGACCATCTCTGGGTGGGAGAAGTCCAGGGCTTAATCACTCTGCCTCAGTTTCCTAATCTGTAAAATGGGTTTGTGATAGTATTAAAAGAATTCTTATGCAGCTCTGACACATGGCTTTTATGCTAGCTCGTAGACCCTCGTAATGCCCCCTTGAATAGGGTGTTTCTGCCACCCCATTGCAGCGGGGAGGCCCAAGGACACTGAGCCTGTGCTCTGGGCAACCAAGGCTGCCAGCCCTGTGCTATCTCTATGACCTCACCAGGGGAGGGGAAGAAGTGTCCCATAGGATCTCAGGGGTGCTGCACCTGCATACCTCAGCCCAGGGTAGAGGGCTCTGAGAGCAGTAGAGGCCAGGGAACACACCAAAGACATCTCCTGAGCCTGCAGCCTCTGGCAATCCCTGCTTCTGAGCTGCTGACCTCAGCAGCCGCCTGCCCGCTGCCCACTGGCTCCTGCAGCTGCTGGTGAGTCCCCAGAAGCCTTCTGCCCCTCCTGGCTCCCCTCCCTTCTCCCCACCTTTCTTCTTCCTCTTCCTTCCTCCCCTCCACCCCTCAACCCCATTCAGTGACCATGAAGGAGAACCTGGGCCCTTTGCTGCCCAGGAGCTGGGGCAGGGTGAACAGTGCAGGTGCTCTTTAGGCACCTGGGCCACACCCAGGCCTGTTGGGATTTTGGCTGCATGGCCTCATCAGCTGTCCTTCCTGTCCCATCTATGGCTGCCCTGGTGGGAGAGGCCCTGAGCAGAATCTAATCATTGCCTCCCTCCATATCCTCCCAGGCAGGAGTGGCTTGTCCTTCCCCAATGGTGGCCTTTGTGCCATTGCCACTGCTCCTGAGGCAGACCTGAGCTAAGGTGGGAGCCCCTCCCATGACCTCATGGGGAGGGCACTGTAGAAGACCCCTGGAAGGGCCATTCTGCACTGAGGCCTAAGGAAAGAGGAGGCAAGAATCAGCCCCAGGGATGGCAGGAGGGTGATTGGTCTGGATTTGTGCAAAGCTCAGGTGGCCTGGCGGCCTGGTATGGGAGCGTGACTCACTGTGGTTTCTGCGTGGGGGCCAGGGTCATGGCAGGGCTGTTTTCTTGTCACTTGTTTGGAGGTGAGCTGGTATTGAGTGCTTACTGAGAACAGGAGCCCAGTGAGGCTGGGCATGAGTGGGAGATGGGGCTGAGGGGATGGGACAAGGGGATGGGCTGGGAAGACAGATGGGGGGACCAGATGGGGGACAAGATGGAGAGGCCTTTTTAAGATTCTGAGGGGTCAGATGAGTGACTGGGCCCAGCCCCTGGGGTGGGGTCAGGGAATACCATCCTGCAGCCTGGCAGGGCCTTCTGCGTCCCTAGGGCCCCTGCTATGAATATGAACACAGGCCGCAAAGTTGGGTTTGATTATCTCATAAAAAGATGCCCCCTCTGCTTGCTCAGCAGAGGGGTTGCCATGGAGACCAGCAGACAGGCCCCAAGGGGGTCCAGGCTGGAGCCAATTACTGTGGCTGCAGTGAGGAGGCAGCCCACCACTGGCCACTGCACTGACAGCAGGTCCATGCAGAGGGACCAACCCTCAGAAGTTGGTTTCCGAAAAGCAGTTGGCTCAGCGGGAATGGAGCCATGTCTGCTCCTGATGCCGGATTCCCGGCAGGGCTGAGCCACACGGCTGCCCTGCCACTTACCCCCATGGTGTGGCTCAGCCCTGGAGCCTTGGGCCATTCTCAGAGTGGGTGTAGCCCCAAGCACGTGGCTTACAGCCTCGTGGGGGCCCAGACTGGGGAGGGCTGGAGGCTGGAGGAGTGGCTGGTTCTGGTGAAGTCAGCTGAACCTGACACCAGCTGAGCTCACAGACCATGGCTCCAGGCCTGACAGCCACCGGACAGCTCAGACGGTGATGTAGCAGGCGTGGTGATGATGGGTGACTGCTGACATAGCCTGGTTGGTGGTGTGGCCCGGTTGATGACATTGGCACAGTAGCGTGGTTGGTGACATGGCACATCCGTGGTAGTGAGGTCCAGAGCCCAGCCCGGTGAGTACCCGGGGCCCCCATCCCACCCTGCCCCACTTCTTCCTCTGCTGTGAGTCCTCAGGGACAGGAAGTGCTGTTTTCATAGCATAGTTACATCCGGTGGCAGGTGAGATGCTGGTGAGAGCTGGCATGATCAGGCCCGACTTGCCCAAGAAGCCCCATAAGGAGAGAGCTTGGAGAGGATGTCAGCAGTTTAAATAGAACAGCTGGCTTAGATGCCCCCTCACAGCCTCCCATGCATGGCCAGCCTGGGGAAGGGTGCCCTAGGCTTGGGGAGTTCTGGGCCAGGCCTGCCTCTCTGGACCCCCATCCCGGGGCTGCCATGTACCCAGCCGCTAACAAATGACTCGGCATGGAGGCCGGCAGAACACAAGGGACAGAGGAATCCCCCAGGATGTGGGGCACACTCCAAGAGGGCACACTCCTTATGCCCAGCTGGCCTTGCTCAGGCTCTGGGCTTGGGGCATGCATCTGCACCAGCCCAGGCAGAGAGAATCCAGTGTGGTGAGGGACCCAGCATGAGTGGGGGTCCCCAAGGTCACAGTTCTGGGTAGGGGAAGCTGGCCCACAGGCCTCTCCTTCCTCCCACCCAGCTCCAGCCCCAGCACTTAGCCGGCCTCATGTCTGCAGAATCCTGCTCTTAGCTAACTGCCAAGAAAGGTGTTAGCTGTCAATGCAGGTGTTAGCTGTCAACGAAGGTGTTAGCTGATAACTCAAGTGTTAGCTGATAAGCCATAACCCTCCCAGGGGGATTCACATTTTAATAGACTCACTCCTGAAGGAGAAAAGACTCTTTGGCATTCAAAGAGGGGACTCTAATGGTGGGATGATAGGCAGTGAGCTTCGTATTGGGGTGTGTGTCCCTGCTGATGAGACCAGGGTGGATACAGCGTACCAGGAGTATAGGTCTTTGGTGAGGCCGTGTGTGTGTGTCTGGCCCCCAGATACGGGGGGAGGGCATATGAGGAATTATGCAGACATCGATTGGCTGGGAAGGAGTAAGCTCCTCACCCGGGGAGGAGATCAAGCAGAGAATGAGGCCGAGGGGAGGAGGCTGCAGGAGGAGTTCCATGCCAAGTCAGGATGTGTGGAGGAGGGAGCAGCCTGTCTGGAGGGGGCTCACAGGGTAGGCAGGGCTGCACCCCTGCCCTTAGGCATCCAGGCTTCTGATCCTGTGAGAGTAGAGTTACTCTGGAGTCTGCTGTGCCTGTAGCAGTTTCATGTGCCCTGTTGGTGGGACCCAGACCCCCTACAGGAGGGCCACTGGGGGTTGTGGCTCCTGGCTCTAAGGCTCTTGTGGTTTCCTCATTAAAGCACAGCTCTCTGCAGTGGCGAGGCCTCCTCAGAATCCAGGCAGCCCAGGAGCTCCAGGGGCTCTGGAGCCTGGGAAGGGGGCTTGGACAGGGCACAGGGTCTGAGCCACAGCCCCTCCCTTCCTGCAGCCTGAGAGGGCCCTCAGGAGGGGCTGCTGCGGAAGCTACTGGAAGTCCTGCAGCTGGCTGCCTGGCAGGCCTGGGAGTGAGCCTCTGCTCTGTGTGAGCTTGGCCTGCCTGATCCTCAGTGTTTATACCAAGGGCCTCTTTCCCAGACTGGTCTGTGGGCTGGTGGGGCAGGGGACAGGCTAGGGACAGTGCTGGGACTGATGGGAAGGGTGGGCAGGTCCAGGGATTCACTGGAATCTCAAAAAGGTATTTGCAGGCATGAGTGTTTATCTCAGGAGGCCTTTAAATGGGCTTTGGTGGTGACCCAGGTAACCCTAAGTGGCTGGGGTGCAGGCATGGCAGCTTGTGTGTTTGAGCGCTGGGCAGGGTGGCAGGGTGGCATGGGAACCAAGGTGAGGTTCCTCGGTGCAGAACATGTAACTCCCCTGGCAGGTTTTGGTGAAGTGGTTTCTGTGTGGCAGGTGGAGCAGGGATCACAGCACCTGAGTTTTCAGGAGTGACAGCATGTCCTAGGTCCGGCTCTAGGCCCTCCTGAGGCCCTGTCTCAGGGGCCAGCCTGGCTCCAGCATGACCCCCATCCTCACAGGGCCCTCTGCCTGTTAACCACCTTCTCCTCTGCCCACAGGGAGCCAGCTGCTGGCCTGGGTGCTGTGGCTGCAGGCGTGGCGGGTGGCAGCACCGTGCCCAGGTGCCTGTGTGTGTTACAACGAGCCCAAGGTGACGACGAGCTGCCCGCAGCAGGGCCTCCAGGCCGTGCCCACTGATATCCCGGCCGCCAGCCAGCGCGTCTTCTTGCACGGCAACCGCATCGTGCACGTGCCCGCCGCCGGCTTCCGTGCCTGCCGTAACCTCACCATCTTGTGGCTGCATTCGAATGCACTGACCCGCATTGATGCTGCTGCCTTCACCGGCCTAACCCTTCTTGAGCAGCTGGACCTCAGCGACAATGCACAGCTGCGTGCCGTGGACCCCACCACGTTCCATGGCCTGAGCCGCCTGCACACGCTGCACCTGGACCGCTGCGGCCTGCAGGAGCTGGGCCCCGGCCTGTTCCGTGGCTTGGCTGCCCTGCAGTACCTCTACCTACAGGACAACAGTCTGCAGGCGCTGCCAGATGACGCCTTCCGCGACCTGGGCAACCTCACACACCTCTTCCTGCACGGCAACCGCATCCCCAGCGTGCCTGAGCGCGCCTTCCGTGGCCTGCACAGCCTCGACCGCCTCCTTCTACATCAGAACCGTGTGGCCCATGTGCACCCGCATGCCTTCCGTGACCTCGGCCGCCTCATGACGCTCTACCTGTTTGCCAACAACCTCTCTGCACTGCCCGCAGAGGCCCTGGCACCCCTGCGTTCCCTGCAGTATCTGCGGCTCAATGATAACCCCTGGGTGTGTGACTGCCGGGCACGCCCGCTCTGGGCCTGGCTGCAGCAGTTCCGAGGCTCCTCGTCTGAGCTGCCCTGCAGCCTGCCCCCACACCTGGCCGGCCGTGACCTCAAGCGCTTGGCTGCCACCGACCTGGAGGGCTGTGCTATTGCTGCCAGGCCCTCCCGTCCCATCCGGACCGGCGGGCCTACTGATGACGAGCGTCTGGGTCTGCCCAAATGCTGCCAGCCTGATGCCATGGACAAGGCCTCAGTGTTGGAGGCTGGCAGTCCAGGCTCAGCCGGCAACGCGCTCAAGGGACGTGTGCCATCCGGCGACAGCCCACCAGGCAATGGCTCTGGCCCACGGCACATCAACGACTCCCCCTTCGGGACCCTGCCTGGCTCAGCTGAGCCCCCACTGACCGGGATGAGGCCCGAGGGCTCCGAGCCACCAGGGCCCCCCACCACAGGCCCTCGCCGGAGGCCAGGCTGTTCCCGCAAGAACCGCACCCGCAGCAGCCACTGCCGTCTGGGCCAGGCGAGCAGTGGGGGCGGTGGGACTGGTGATGCAGAGGGCTCAGGCGCCCTGCCCAGCCTCGCCTGTGGCCTGGCCCCCCTAGGCCTCGCACTGGTGCTGTGGACGGTGCTTGGGCCCTGCTGACCGGCCACCGATCGTGAGGCCGTTCTCAGCAGTCAGGTGTGTGTACATATGGGGTCCCTTCCATGACGCCAGCCAGCACCAGGCGGCAGGCCCTCCCTGATGGACACCTCCCGCCCACCCACCCCATCTCCACCCCATCATGTTTACAGGGTGCAGCGGCAGCGTTTGTTCCAGAACGCCACCTCCCACCCGGATCGCGGTATATAGAGATATGCATTTTATTTTACTTGTGTAAAAATATCGGAAGACGTGGAATAAAGAGATCTTTTCTTAAGCTATGGCCTCTCGGGCTGGGGTGCTGTGGGCAATGAGAGGCGTGTGGGTCCCAGAGGTGCAGCCCTGCGTCAGTCACAGGCACACGGAGGCCCCGAAAGGGGAGGGATTTGCCAGGTAGTGCAGGCTGCCATTTCACTCCAGTAGCACCCAATGATGGTCAGCGGGGATGTGTCATGCCCCTGCCCTCCACCCTAGCCATGAAGGCTAACATCAGTATGCCTTGGCCACTTACCCTTCTAGCTAGGCTGACAGTGGCATCTGCCCAGGGAGAAGTGTTTGTCCTGCACAGAGCCCACAGGAGAAAGATGAGGCTGCCTTTGTGGGGGATGTCTGTTCCAGTGCCACACAGAGTCCCCGGAGCTCCTAGCCTTCCACCCTAGCCAGCGCCGCCGCTCCCCAGCTCCATATGGGTTGGGTGTAGGTAGACAAGGTGGCCCTGAAGGAGAGCTGAGTGGGCAAGACCAGGCCCTTGTCTTCCAAGACCTGACAGGGGTCATGTGTACCCTCATACCACTGCTTGTGGTCTCATGCCACCTGCAGCTATGCCTTTGTAGGCATGTGCCCAGGCATGTGTGCACATCCACCACACTGCATCCCAAACACATGGGTCTGCATGCCCCTGCACACACATGAGCACACACAGCACGTACACAAGCAGGGCAAGGACCACACGTATGCACACACATGCACACACACGTGTGCTTGCAAACACAGCACACACAGCACAGGCAAAAATATGCACATGCACGTTTTCTCAAGGCCTGGGCCTGTGAGGACTTAGAAACAAAAGGAAAAGAGGCCATGTGGCCCGTGACTGAGGCTCCCCCATTCCCCTGGGGCAGGGGCCTTTGGGAGCAGGGTGAGGGAGGAAGCACAGTGAGTTGGGGGAGGGAGTAGGGGGAGCATTGCTGGTGGAGCCAGATGGCGGTGGGGGCGGCCAGGGCTCCAGAAGCCCAAGGGAGGGAGGAGGAGGGGGGAACGTGTGCAGCAACCAGGCTCTCAGCTCCCCTGCCCAGCTCTTCAGTGCCCATGGTGTGCTCAGACCCTCCCCACCCTGGGGGCCAGGGCAGAGTCAAGGGCCTCTTCTTGATCCTGGGCTCACCGGCACTGCCTGCCCACTATGTGGGTCCTGGCAGTTTGCCCCTCTGCACAAAGGACACCAGCACATCCATGCTCAAAGACCTGACTGCCTTGCCCCCGGCTCAGAGGGGGCGGCTCAAGCAGGCTCTACAGGAATAGGGACACTATTTGCTCAAAGCTCCTCTCCCAGCCCCTCTGGGCCTAGGAGACCCCATTGCTCACCCTTGATAGCCTTCTCAGAGGCAGCTCTGTGGAATCTGGTGTCGAGGTGTGAGACAGCTTCTGTTGTTTAATCCAGTGTTCACCTGAGCAGACCATGCCATACCTAAGAAGGTGTAACCAAAGTGCTAGATCTGGGGAAGAGGCAGGGCTCCAAACTGAGGCTGACAGGTTTTTGCACAACACAGTGGCCCCTGGGTTCCCACCACCTTCCTGGGAACCAGAAAATGGCAGATGACTATCTGCAAAGAGCTTTGAGGCCCACCTGAGCTCCTCAGCTTGCATGCCTCCCAGGACAGGACGTTCTCTACCTGTGTTGAGCCTGCTCTTCACTGAGTGATACCTCAAGGCACTTTTAAGGCTAACTGTATCTGTCACCAATGGTCCTCCCTCTGGCAGCTCAGGAGACTGCAGGGCTCCATGCTGAGCAGTGCCTTGGCTGACCACCCTCAGATGCCTTGATGGGCCCTGCCTCCACAGCCACACATTCATCCTTCCTGGTACTGTCAGAGCCCACAGCCCATCTCTTGGGACTCTGCACCCCACCTCCTCCAGAAGGGAGAAACCTAGACCTTGACAAGGAGTGGGGACAAGGGGCCAACCAGGTCTTCAGAAGCTGAAGCAGGTGGATGGGTGAGCCCAGGTGGAACTGGAGGAGATAGAGGGTGGCATCCCACGGATCTTGGAGACTGTCCTGAGAGGAGCTAGGACCGGATCTGATTTCCAGAAAAAGTCCCTCTGGCTGCTGTATGTGCAGTGGAAGCTTGTGCAGTGCGGGGCGAGGGGAGGAGGAGGAAGGCTCAAGCAGGGTAAGGTGGGAGGATCAGGAAGGACATGGCCGCATTTCGAGTTGGATCTGGCAGAAGGCAGAGATGGTGGGCAGAGCTCCCGGCGTCTGCCCTGAGCAGCCGGCATGGGGTGCCCATCCCCAAGGTGGGGGTGCAGGAGGAGCGGCCACCGTTGTCGAGGCCCAGGAGACATCTGGGCGGGGTGTCGCGTGGGCTGTGCGGGCTGAGCTCAGGAGAGGGGCCCAGGCTGGAGGACAATTTGGGAGTCGTGAGCGTTTGGGTGATATTTACAGCCCAGGAAGTGATGAGATCACCGGCCGGTGCTGGTGAGGGGCAGGGAGGAGTGGTAGTGCTGAGCCTGGGGTGGCAGGCTCAGCTCCTGCATGCCCCCACCAGACCCCAGACCCCTCAGTGGCCCCCTGCTGATTCCCTGAGGTGGGGCCCCTGGCTCCAGGTGGGTGGGTAGCTGATGTCCAGCCTCAGTCTCTCAAACCCTGAGATCTGCACAGGAAGCTAATTAAAGCCACAAGAAGTGGTGTTCAGTGTGTTAACCTCCCCCAACACCGGCTGCTGGTTTACAGTGGATGCTCCTGGCCCCAATCCAAAGATGCCAGGCCAGCCACAGGGCAACCTGTGGACAGAGCATCCTTCACAGCTCACAGGTCATCACCGCCAAGAGCAATCAGTGGAGGGTTACCCCGGGGCCGGGGCTCGCTGAGGATGAATTGAGCGGGTGAGTAGCTCTCTCAAGGTGCTGGGGTCAGGGCTGGGCTGCTCCAGAGGGTCACTTCTCTGGCAGCCCTGACTCTGGGGCCCTGGGACGGCAGTGAGGCACAGCCACAGGCCTTCTTGAGGGCCAAGAGGTCCCTGAGACCACTCTATGCTGCCATCCACCCAGGGGCTACATGGTTGGCTCAGATCCTGGGATAGCAGAACCTGCCCCCATTTATCTGGCTTCTGGGGCTTTTTGCACAGTAATCGAAAGAATTATTTTTTTTAATGTTTAAATTAGTTCTGAAATGATAGAAGCAGCAGAATGTTCAGCAGCTGATGGTAGACTGATGTCCAGTGAGACCAAGAACATGCCGGAAACATGTTTACAGGGAAGTGTTTATTTATTGGATGAACTGGGGCTTCGGGCAGCAGGTTGGAGGCCCCTCCTCACAGCCAGGGCTTCTGCCCTGGTTACAGCGCTGCCCCAGCCCTGCCCCAGCTCTCACATGCGTGTCCTCCCAGGAAGAGGCTGCTGACATCCCCAGTGTGCAGATGATGACACTGAGGCCCAGAGGCATGAAATGACATGCCTGAGCAGCAGTGGACCTACCTGAGGCCACCATGCTCGTTCAGACACACCCACTGCCCACGTGGCTTTGCCCCAGAGGGTTGTGTGGCCGGCACATGGCTCCCTCACCACACCTCAGCTTCCTTACCCCAGTTCCAGGACGGCACATGAATGGAGCATCAATCTCTCCACCTTGTGCCAGTCAGCCTGGCAGTGTCACCCAGCCTGGTGGTGTCCCTTAGCCCGAGGGCATCACTCAGCCCTGTAGGCAAATACACTCTGATCTGTGGTGGACATGTGACCACAATGACACAGCTTGTCCCACTCCCACACAGCATCTCTGGCAGGCTTGCTCTAGGTCCTGCCTTGTTCACCACCTCCCATCTCCCTTTTCCCATCCTGCACTGGGCTGAGGCTGCCCTGGAGCCCCAGACGACAGGTCCAGTCACTGTGTGCAGCACAGCCGAGGGGCTTGGCAAGGCTCCCCATACAAGGCATGGGCAGACCCAGGGAGAGAGCAGCATTCTGGATGTGGCCCTCCCCATGTGGCCAAACTGGAATCCTTTGGGAATCCAGGGGTCCTGCCTCCTCTCCTGGCACTACTGCCCCCTGCAGCTCCCAGTGACAGAATGTCTCAGGATCATCTTCCCAGTACCCTCCACCGTGCTTCAAGCCCTTAGCTCTGATACAACCCCCTCCCCCAGGAAGTCCTCCATGGAGGATGATCCTCCCAGGCTGATAGTCACCCAGCTGGGAGGTCACGGAATGGATCCATAGCACCCAGACCTTGCACGGCCAGGGCTCAGGGAGGTCCAGAATTGGGTCCTGTCCTAGGGCAGGTCATCACACCTCACTAGCTCTCGGTT
Organism: Leopardus geoffroyi; assembly: GCF_018350155.1. Classification (NCBI taxonomy): domain Eukaryota; kingdom Metazoa; phylum Chordata; class Mammalia; order Carnivora; family Felidae; genus Leopardus; species Leopardus geoffroyi. The sequence continues at coordinate 29,900,645 of NC_059339.1, read as the reverse complement.
TTCCTGCCTGTCATGAGGAATGAATAAATCCTCGTGGTAGGCATCCCTGCCACAAAGCTGCTGTGAGAGGGGCTCAGTTCAGACCCAGCACTGGAGAGTCTTAAAGACTGACAGGATAGCTGAAGCCCCCAGCAAAGGAGCTGGATCAGGTGTTCCTGCTGCACCATCTCAAGGCTATCCCACCCTCCAGGTAACCCACACACAGCCGGCTTGTCTTCTTGTCCCTCAGACCTCTGTGCAGAGCACACACTTGGATTCCCAGGCCCAGGCAAGCCAAGGGAGTCCCCTGAGGCCAGGCAGCAGGTGGTGGGGCCAGGCTGGGCACCTGAGCACACCTCACCCCTATGGGGTTGCTGGAGCTGGCCTCAGGGACCCCTTGCCCTGATGTCAGCTGAGTGCTCAGCCTGCCTGCAGTCCTGAGCATTGCACACACAGCATTTCCTTCTTTCCTGCAGCCGACTGGGGGTAGGGAGGCTAGGCGAAGACCATGGGAGGGCAGCAGGACTCACAGCCAGCTGTGCAAATGACCTGGTCAGCTCTCCCCCAGCACATGGCTGGTCTGCCTCAGTGGAGGGGGTCTTTATGTTCTGGCCCAGGTTGGGGAAGGGTGAGGCCCATTCATCCAGAAACCTACCAGTTCACCACACACTTATTAGGTACCTACTGTGTGATGGGTAGAACTAATGGGACTCCTTCCTGAGGACCAGCAGGGGTGCTGCTAGGGCCTCTGCCATCAACTCTCTGGGTCACCTGGGCAGCAAAGGGCCAGCCTGGGACTGGGTGTGGGGAGACCGGTTACATGGTCTGGCATGTTGAATCCACACAGATGGATGCACAAGGGAGGAGCCTTCTGTTGTCCCTGCACGCGCCCCAACTTTGGCCCTCCTAGACAAAGCACAGGGACAGTGAAAGGCTCCTTCCCTGGCCCAAGCCCAGCCCGCTCCTCTGAGGGGAGGGCTAATTAAACCTGCCGCCGACAAACACCGGGGAACTAGAGGCCTCCGATCTGTCTTCACAAAGGGCTGTGCAGAGATTTATAGGCAATAAAGGAACATCCATCTCGGGGCAGTCAGAGGAACGGCAGTTGGGGCAGGAGGGGTGGGTGTGGGGAGGCAGCCCCCTCCCAAGGAGCATGGCAGCTGCATTTTGATGCTCACAAAGGAGAGGTGGGGGCCAAGGCTTCAAGGGACTCTCACCAAGGAGGGAGAAAAATTAATGTGAACAATTAGGGAATGATGAAGACCTTGCAGGGAAAACACCTTGACACACGCATCACAGCCTGGGAGGGTCTCAGGGATGCAGAGCCAGTAACGGCAGAGTGGGGGTTGGGGGGATACCACCTGACAGGGAGCAGCTCAGAGACAGCTTGATGGCACACAATTATTTTTGAAAAATGATGGAACAAAGAGAGAGCAGAATTGGGGGGATGGGGGGGTGCTGCTGCAGCCTCCGGGGTTCCAGGAGCTTCTGGAGGGCAGTTGCTGTGTCAAGTTGGGGGAGGAGTGTCTCAGTTTCAGGACCACCAGGGCTTCTGAGAACCAAGAGAGCGGGGTCCCTTGGCCACCCAGGAGCAGCAGCCACACCTGTCCACCTGGAGGCTCTCACCAGTACTCCCTGGATCCCCGTACTAACCCCTCTGCTCCAGGACCTGTCTCCTGTGGCCAGCCATCAGAATCTGACTCTGCCTGAGTTCCGACCGCCTGTTCATGCATCCCACCCTCCTGTCTGTGTACCCACCATTCGGTCCATCCATAACACCTTCCCTGCTCTTCTCAATGGGCCCCACTCTGTCCATCAGATCCTGGTTGGGGGGACTGTGGTTTTTCTGTCCCCAGGGTCAATATCATCCAGGACATGCTCCCCACTCCAACCACAAACCCCCTCCAGTCCTACAGAGGGACAAACTGGTCACAGGACCATGTCCCAGGCCAAGCTGACTCAAATGACCACCCAGGCAAGGGCAGTGGTGCTATTGTCCCCATTCCTGCCTTGTCCAGGAAGGCCTGTGGCCCCCCACCCCAACTGCTGGGTCTGAGCTGTTCAAGGGCCTTGGGGATGTGGATGACTTCAGCCCTGACATGCCCAGGGGGCAAAATGCCCCCCAAACCTGCAGGTTTACTGGAATACAAAGACTTGCAGATTTTCCTACCCCATTAGGCTCATTCTGTAAAAACCAAACCCAATTAACACAACCAAATAGAAGCACCCGGCATGCCGCATTCTAGAAATAGGACATGTGCTGGGGTGAGAACGGCAGTGCGGCAAAGTGAGGGGGCGCCCGGCATCCACCGTCTCCACAGTAGCATCTCAGGAGAGCCTCAGTGTCCTCACCGGCTGATGTGGGCATCACAGACAGTAAGCACAGGGTCTGGCACCCAGCATTCTCCACCCAGTGGCTCCTACAGATGCTTTAAGACCAGGCTCTGAGGACACCTCCTGCCGGATGCCAGTCCTGACTGCACCCACTCACCATGGAGTCTGAGCCCTCACTCAGCACTCTTCCCACCACTGATGAAGCCCTAATCGTATCAGGTATTGTCTCAAACCCTCCAAATGTGGCCCAGGGTGACCTTGTCTCCTACATATGACAGGCAAGTGTCACGCATGTGCTGGGTGCTCCTGGAAAGGCTTCCTTGGTCTGGGCAGGGCATAAGAACAACCGAGACACCTAGAACAGCATCCACCTTCCTGGGACCATGGGACCAGCCTGAGCCAGAGCCAGGCAGTGAGTGACATACGGCCCCGTTAAGGGGGACCTTGGCATCCACTAGCCTTGAGTCTGCTCCTTCTCCTGATGACTGAGACATGGCCACCTACCATGCTATTAGTTGTCTGTCTCCAGCAGGTTCTCTGTCCTGTGGCCCTTAGCGGCTGGGACCCACCATCACCAATAGGAGGAGGGGACTGAAAAGGACAGAGAAGGAAGAGCTGGTGAGAGCAGTGGGGGCCAATGCAACTTGGATAAGAGAGCTCTCACCTGGGATCCCTGCACAAGCAGCCCCTCATCTTTCACCCAAAGCACTGCTGAAAACCAGTGAGAAGCTAAGAAGCAGTGGACCCTCCAGACAAGGGGCATCTTAGCCCTGCTGGAGATACTGAAAGTAATTTTTTCAGCCCAATGGAGAGCCAGCCTGTGGTAGCTGTCATCCTCCCCTGTGTGTCACAGCTGCTCAGTCCCCAAGGGCCCCAAGGAATGAGGGACTCACTCCTCCCCACCCCACCTGGCCAAGCAGATGCCAGGAAGGCCATAGTGGCAAAAGGAACATCCTGTGCCAGGCACCAACACAGGAGAGCCAGAGGCTGATGGCTTACCCTGAGCTTGGGGAGCCTCAGTGGGGGATGGGACTGAGCAAGGACCTGAGCCAGGTGTGCATGGGCTCACCTGGCTCCCTTTCCTGCCTCCCATGAGGAGTGGGGGCAGGGTCTCCCCAAGGAATCCAGTGAAGGGTGCTGAGGGTTAGAGTAGAGGGAGGTGACCCTGGACCCGGTAGAAGGATGAGGCTATAGGGTTTGCCCCACCTGTCTCTGGGGTCCCCAGGCCCCTTCGATGGGTGACTGCTGACACGTGACACAGAGCCTTCATTGCTCCCACCTGACCTCTAGCTTGGCTGGCTGCATATCAAGCTGGAGATTGGAGCAAGCACTCAATAACGCAGAATTTGACTTGCAAAATCTGTGAAGCTGTGCTAATAAGAGGACCTGTGCATGTGAGAGTGAGGGTAGGGACCTGAAATCCAGGCTTTAAGGGCAGAACACCTCCGGGCTCAGGGGACCCTGGGCCTGCCAACCTGGCCCCTGTCTGCTCAAGACCCAAGGGCATAGAGTGTTTTGAGCAGGCAGGCAGCCCAAAATAGGGGAACAGTTCACTCCACCTGCTAGTCCCCCAGCCTTAAGTAGGCAAAGCCTTTGGGGCCAGGATGGGGACCCTCAGCCTACCATGTGTGGCAACTTTTCCTTCCCTACACCCTTGCGGGGAAGGGGCTAGGAGTGGGGGGTCTTGCCTGACCTCTCCCTCACACCATCTAATTTCTGAGGGCCTCACACACCCCTCCTGCCCCAGCCAGGACCCCCATTGCTGTGGCTCTGAGTATGGGTCATCCTCAGTCCTTATGACAGCAGCTCACTCCCTCCTCTTGGTTCCCCATGGGGGCTCAGGGGCTGGCAGAGTAGGCCTGGCAAGGTCAAGGAGCTCAGCACGGGCTGAGCTCAGCACACAGATGGGGTCGCCTAAGGGTGACATGTGGGCAAAGGTGCTGCATCAGGGGTGGGTGTCTCCATGGGACAGGCCATAGGCATGTAGCTGGGGTCAGGATTGAGGACACCTTCCTGGACCATGTGCAGGCTGAGACAGGTCTGGTCTGAGTTGGGGGCCACAGACCATGAAGAAGCTCTTTCATGGACCCCTTTAGCGCATGGCACCTGTGGGAGGGGGATAGAGGGAAAGGAGTGAGGGGCAGGCCAGGGACCCCACTGAGCCCCAGGGAGAGCAACATATTCTCCTTCCCCTTCTCAACATGTTCCCATCACAACACTGGCCACGCCAAGTTGTGGGTCAGTCCTTGGTGCTGATGAGGACACAGTCTAGGCTGGATACTGTGGTCAGCTGTTCGTTTAACAGGAAATTCCCCAATTATGTCTCTGTCGCTGAGGCCAGCAGGTATGCTGGCTGCGTGTGACTGTGGCCTAGAAGCGGAGCTGATTTGGGACACCCAGCAAAGGTTTGCAACCATGTGGCATTTTCCCAGCAATGGCTGAGTGGATTGGAGGGCTCCTTATTCCCCAGCCCCTACTGCCCACAGGAGGTCCTTGTCCTCCTGTGTCCTGCCCGGAGATGCTGTGCCCGCCCTCCACCTCCCCTCTGCACCAGGCTGGAGCCTGTGCATCCAGGTCCTGTACCCAGAGCAGACCCATCACACTGGCTTAGGGGCCCGGCAGGTGTGGCACCAAGTGGACATATGAGGAGAAAGACTCCCTTTTGGGTATCCAGCATTGTCACCACAGCACTGTATAGTCCACCTACTGCCACTGGTGCCCAGAGGCTGTGTATGGCTGCCCAGGGCAGGCTGGGCCCAAGGGCCCACCCCCACGCTTGGCCTGGCCTGCCGCACCCCCACACTTCCCCTTTTAATTGGGCCTTCTCCCTGACAGAGTGCCATGTAGGCCTGTTCTGTCAACGTCGGCACAATCTTTGCTCACTGAAGCCTGGCGGAACGGAGAAGCCAGTACAGCAGAAATAGCTCCAGGCCCCTGAGAGCCTCTAAGCAGGACCAGGGAGAGGCTTAAATCCTAGGTGTGTCAGGGACATCCTGGGTCCATGGAGGCTTCCTAGACCTCCCCAGGCCAGGGCGTGGTCCAGGGCCCAGACACCTCCAAGAGACGCAGGGAGGTTCTGCACCCAGCTCAGGCCACAGGGGCACTGGGCCAAGACAATGTGCAGGGTTAGCCCTGGTGGGGCATCCAGCCTGGGCAGCAGGACACAATAAGACTCAGGACAAACTGCCATCCAGCCTCCTCCTCGAGAGTTGGTGTGGGGCCTGCATGGGACTTGAGTCTTTTCCCTCCACCAACCGCTTCTTCCTACCTACCTGAAACAGAATCCCCTGGTTCTTGTTACAAATGCAGGTCCCATTCTCTCACTGGAGGGTGGGACAGCAAGTCTGGGGTTCCGGAGCTGAGCAAGTGCCCTGAGTTACTCCTATGACTGGGCACATTTGGGACATGGACCCCAAAATGCATGGAGGACTAGAGAGGAGTTGAAGAAGGCTGTCGGGCTGGCCTCTTGCTGGCCTCCTGCTACCAGGGGGGTTGCAGCTATAACTTCGCTTCCCCAGACCTCGGTTTCCTGGTCTGTGAAATGGAGTAATGATTAAACTCATAGCACTGCCTTCAGATAATTACCAAAAGGCCCTGGCCCAGGTCCCCCTTCCTGGCCCAGCCAAGCACACTCACTGAGAAAACTGGGCACCATGGGCTGCACCCAGGGAGGGCCAACCTCAGGTGCACAAACTGCGTGCACACGCAGACTCTCATGCACACACAATGTGTGTACAATGTACAGAGGGAGATCCCAGCACCACACCAACACGTCACCTAGCCCATCAACTCTCAGGCTGAGATTTCAGGGGATTCGTTCTCTTCTGGGGTTCTTATGACTGTGGCTCCCCTCCTCCAGCCTGTGCCTCCCCTCCTCCTGTCACCACACAGTCCACAGCAGCAGCTAGCAACAGACACATTGTCAGCCTAGGGAGCCTCACCAGGGTGCTAGGTCCCCATGGAGAGACTCCAGTCAGTCCACAGCAGCAGCTAGCAACAGACACATTGTCAGCCCAGGGAGCCTCACCAGGGTGCTAGGTCCCCATAGAGAGACTCCAGTTCCTGGGACTTGAGCTCCTGCCATGTGCTGCCTTGGCCCTGGGAAGCAACACTTGTGCCCACATCGGGTATGCTGTCACCTCTAGGCACTCACTGGTGTTCAGTGCTAAGACACAGAGATGAGCAGGTGGGCCCCACCTTTTAACCCTCCCCTCTGTGGGCTGATCCCACACAGCAAACTGTACTCAACTTATAGTGTTGACCTCCTCCCTGGTCATTGCCTACCTTGACTGTGGGATCCTTGTGCCCAGTTCGAGGGAGGGAGGGTGGCCTGGAAGGGCCTGTTCCCAGAAGGCTCTAGAAGCTAAGGCCCCAAAGTCTCTGCCCTGTTCTGCATGCTCACACACTCTTCACCTTTGCAGGGCGTATTGTTCACAGTTCGCTCAGCATTAAAATCAGAAACTGCTGCTGAAATTCCAACAAATTCTGGCCCCAAAGGGCAGTCACTTCAGTGAGCCATGGAATGTGATGAGAGGGGCTGGACTGGCCTGAGATAGGCACCAAGCACCAAGCGTCCACACTAGGGCGAGCACTAACCAGGAGCCTCCAGAGAGCTTGGGGGCCTCTCCAGAGACAGACGGAAGCAAGCCTGGGCAGGGCAGCCACAGTCTGGGGTCAGCTCTCAGCAACTTAGCCTGATCTTGTGTCCTCCCCATGTGATGGCACATAGGCAACGGCTGCCCCAAAAAGGGCCAGAAGGAGCACAGCAGTGTCTTCTGTGGCTGTTCCCACCAGGCACATTCTCAACAACTGAAGCTGGGCCTCCAATTCCATGACCACATCATTGGATGGCCTCCAGGACCCAGACAGAACTTGGTTGTGTCAGGGTGCCACAGCCCACAGCCCCGTGGCAGGGTCTGAGGTTGTGTCAAGGTCTTTGTCCCTGGTCTCTTCTTTACCTTGCCAGGGGGTCAACACGGCCCCTGCATCTGCCCCCTATGCCTGTCTCTGGAGAGCACACCCTCCAGGTGGCACCCCACCCACACCTCTTGCTTCTCTCTGGCTGAAAGCTGGGCCACAAGGAACCCTGGTCTTCTTGCGCCAGCGTTCACACTCAGGTCCCCTCCTGGGCCCTTTCTTTTCAAGACCCCACATTCAGATCTGGACTCCCAGGAGACTTAGTGACCTGGAGGGAGCAACTGGCTTCTTGGCCACTGTGGGGTTGGATCTGGGAGTCCCCATGGTGAGCCTCAGACCCAAGTCACCCCCTTGCCTGTGCCTTCTGGCCATGCAGTGCTGGGGCCTGCTGACACCCACCCAGTGCCCCTGCGGAAGTCTTGTGGGTCTCCCAACCCCTGCCAAAACTGCTCTGTGTGTCTCCCGTCTTCCCAGGAGCCCCCTTCCCAGCCTTGGTACTTCTGCAGGGTAGGGTCGGGATGGAGATGGGCATAACAAGAAGTTTGGAAGTGTAGAGGTGGATGTGGCCTCTGGGCCATTGTATGCTGGGCTCACCCAGAGAACAGTCCAAGGCTCCAGGCAGGCAGTGGGAGACCCTGAGTGTGCACATCCTTGTGCTTCAGAGTCCCCTGATCCAGACTGTCATTTTTCAAATTCAGCAAGTATTTGTGAGCACCTTCTGTGCATGTACATAGTTGAGAGAGACACTGGTGTGGCCCTCAGAGCAGGCACAGGTCTACAGAGTGGGAGGAGCTTATGGGTGTCACAGAAAGCCCTGGGCCTTGGCACTTGCCAGTTCCCCACTCCCACTCCCTCTCTGTGCATTCTCTCCGGTCACACCCTCCCTCCTGCTCTGGGCCCATATTTCCAACCCACCTTCTCAGCAGGGCCTCCTGGAATACCCAACTACCTCAGTGGTCCTCCCTGACCTCCTTGAGTTCACTGTGTATACCCAGGATCAGCCCCAGAGAATGCTACTATATCTCCATTACCATTGCACTCTACCAGGCCAGTGTCCAGGAGCCTTAAGGACTACCTATGACAACTGCCACAGGGATATGGACCTGGGGGTCGGAAACATCTCAGTGTCAAGGAAGTGGCCAGGAAGAACATGGTCCAGCCCTCTATGGTATCCCTTGCCCATCCTGAGACTAGGCCTTGCATCACCCTTCTTTATATAGGAAGCCAACGGGAAGCTGGATCCAGTAGAATCACCACCCCAGGGAGTGGCTCAGACATGCTGACTGTAAACAGCTGTTAGTTTCTTGGAGAGCAAACTTAATTGTTTTAATGGCAGAGTAGTTATTCCTCACCGTGCAGCTTGGAGCTGCGGGCCTCGGAAGTTTTGTTTCCTGCTAGTCAGCCCTCACCCTGGACAGCCCTGCTCGGCCTTAGAACCTTGTATAAGCCAGTCAGGTGAGTCATGGGTCCTTCGCAGGAGTGGGCTGTGTCCCTGAGACCCTCACAGGGCCCCAAGCCAGGTGTGCATCTGTTAACATGCTGGGGGGTGGGAGGTGGGCCACAAGTGCATGTGGATACATGTATGTCTGTATGTCTACATGAGTGGCCATGTGTGTGTGCATGTGTGTCCACCTGTGAGGTCATGGCATCCATCCTCCTTGCTCAAACCCCTGCATTTGTCTCCACCTGGCATCTTCCTCTTCCCTTCCAGGGGTTCCTAAGTCAGCCCCCTGGCCCCAACTCCCCACCCAGTGCAATGGGAGGAGGGATCAAGGACCAAGAATGTGTACTTCTCCCATCACAGAGGGCCTAGCTGTGTGATGCTGGGTGGCTGATGACCCCTCTCTGGACTCACTGACACCATACTACCCTCCACATGAGGTCAAATGTGTGCAGAGCTCAGGGATTTTGCCCCAGTCATTCCTGCTCTAGAAAGGATCCTGGGGTGGTACAGAGGGTCTTAGCTGGGGAGAGGTCTGGGCTGGATAGCTGTCCGCAACACAGGGTAGGGTACAGTGCCCATGCCAGGTAAGGAGCCCCAAGCCACAGGCAGGAGGAGAAGCGGGAGTTCTGGGCAGCTCAGGCCTGGTTGGCCCTCCCCAACCACAGCAGAAAACATCCCGAGGCCGGAGTCCACTCAGCAACTACACCGGTCGGCACAGTGGCCTCGGTGAAGACAGAAAATCCATACTAAGCTGAGCAATATTTCCAGCGAGGTCAGACCTGTTGGCAAGGGGAAGGCTAGTTGGGGGGGATTGAGCCAGGCTGGCTACCCTCACCTGCTCACAGGCTGAAAGCAGGCGGAAGTGTCCAGGCCAGGTCCCCATGCACCTCTGTGAACCAAGTCAGACCATCCCAGGGCCAGGCCCTGCCTGGCTCTATCTACCCTTGGGACGCATCCCACACATGAACCCTGGGGCCAGGTCCTCTCTTGTAGGTGGCAGGGTCACAGGCACCATGCATCTGCCTGCCCCAGCACAGGGGAGCAGTCAGGACAAGGATAGCCTTGCTGACCAAGAAGGAACCAGTGCAGCCTTCTCTCAGCAGCCCCTTCCCCACTCCTCCGCGAGCTCCAGGGGCTGGCAGAGCTTCAAAGGTCCCTCCTGGGGTCCCTCTCCACTGTTGCCTTCCACAGGAAGCTGTAGTCCTGGATATACCACCTGCACCCTACCTGTGGCTATCAGTGGCAGCTCGAAGATGCTCCTTTGGGCCCCCAAATACCTTGGCCAGGCAGGGTGACTGATGGGATCAGGGTCCTCTGTCCTCCAGGAGATCTACTTACCAAGTGTGAGCCCTAGCTGTCTGGCCCCAGGTGGGGGTGGGAGTGGTGCTTCTGGGGTGTTTGCGAATGACTGGATGAATCAATGAGTGAATGAATGAAGAAAAGTACAAATGCCTCAGGCTTCCCTGGGAATTGCCCCAGGTGATGACAGGACCCAAAAGTTCCAGGGTCCCATGGGTGGGGGTGCTTCATTTAGGACCCTGGACCCATCTTTGTTTGAGGTTCCTGTCGGTGTTCTTTGGCTATCACAGGACGGCCTGGGTGTCCTGGCACCAATCCCCCACTGCACAGGGTGGGCAGGCTACTCTGTGCAGCCCATGGGGAAATAGAGGCTACAGGTGGAAGCTCCTGTCGCTGCTCCCCAAGTGTTTCCCGTTGGCACCTTCCCACCTGCAGGAAGTAGCCCAAGCCACATGGTTCTGGACAACAGACTATTGGGAAAGAGTGGGGTAGGACACACCTGGGCTGGTTCAAGTCCTACATATTCTCTCTCTCTCTCTGCCCAGAAACCAGCAACATAGCTGTCCATCAGTCTGGGTCAATAAGTGACTTAGAACTGGGTCCCTCTGCCAAGCGCTGTGGCATTCAGTATAAACAGAAAATGCTCCTCTGTTGCTTTAAGATTTGGAACTGTTTGTTTTGCCAGCATACTTTGGCCAGCATGACTGATAGGGGGGACAGCTGTTGGGTGGGTTCCTCACTAGATACACAAACAGGGCCACAAGCAGGGTCTGAGGCTGCCCCAAGGAGGCAAGTGTGGAACCCTCCCTCCCAGGCAGATGTTGAGTTGATGGGCCAGCCAATCTTCAGGCTTGAGGCCCATGAAGGTGAGCCCAAGAGAGAGGACTTGATTGGGGCAGGCCAGCAGGACAGGTATGCTGCCACTGTAGGTGGGTGAGCACCCCATAAGACAGGGAAGAGACTGGGGCTGTGGCCCCAGTGTGATTGGACTCTCCCTCAGGAGCTGTGTCCCATTGGCCCAGTCAGGCTGGCTCGCTGGCATGTCCACCGAACTGTCCCCTGGACTGGGTCATCTCTTCAGGTTGAACCTACCAGCCTTCATCTGTGTCTCTCCTTCTCTGCCACCTAGCCATGCCCCCTCCCTGCTCTCACTTCCCTCCCCCAAGTCAGACCCCACCCTTCTCCCCTGACCTGACCACAGAAGCCAGGCATAGAAGCATGTGCACTGGCCCCCAATAGTAACCAGCACTCACTGTTCGCTCCTCCAGGCTGGTCTGTCTCCCTTGTCCCCTGTTGGGTCCCAAGTGCTAGTGCAGCCTGTACCTGACACACACTGAACAGCCTTGAGGGGGTACCATGGTCACCCCATTTTACACAAGGGGACACTAAAGCTCAGAGCCACGAGCCCTGGCCCCACAGGCTCTGCCACACAGAGGTCTATCATCTGAGGCACCCAACCCCCCCACCACCCTCAGGCAAGGCTTATCAAGGAGCCCCTAGACCTCCATGGCGGGGTGGAGGGGGGGTTACTGTGTCGCCTGCAAAGGCATGTTTTCATTAGCAAGAAATGAATAATTAATGCCATGGAGCCTTTGAAACTGTTTTGGTTTTTATTTTAAACCTTTTTTCTATGTATAGAAACAACACTTCCGTTACTTACCAAATTTATTTTTTAATAAACACGGCAGATATTTATTCAATCCCTAGTGCTCCCTGGGGCGGACTGGCCCAGGGGCATCAAGGACCTGCCCGGCACCACCATCAGCTCCCACCTTGTGCCAGTGCAACCTCCAAAGTGCACAGTGGTGACAGAGGACAGAGGTCATGGGTGAGGGCACACAGCTCTCCTGCTGCCTCTCATCCCCTGTCACAGACCTGGGATGGGGTGATGGGTGGGTGGTACGAGGTCTGACATGAGGCAGGATGGAGCCAGGGTAAGATGGGCCCCAGGTGGAGTTCAGGTGGAGGCTGGGAGCTCCCATTGCAGGGGTAGCACGTGATGAGAGGCAGGTCATCTGTTCTGGGAGGCGAGGATGTGAGGTCACTGGCCCCAGGGAAGCACCTGCTTCCCACCATCCATGAGGCCTTCTTCCTTCTGTTGCTGAGCCTGGGACCCGAGCTGGGGGCCTGGATAATTAAACTCTGTGATTCTCTGGGCCGAGATCGGCGAAGCGTTGATTCCTCGGCTCTGCAAATCCATCCTCAAATGCTTGCTGCTTTCTCAGAGAGTAAGTCAGAAACACTTATTTTTAAATTACAAACCAAGCAGTGTGGGCAGCAGCAGAAAAACAATATGTTAACACTTCCCAGGCTTGAGGCTCTGAGTGCCAGGATGCCAGAGTCCCTCAGTCCATCCCTGGCCGATATCATGGAGTGGACATCTCGACCCCATGCCCCTGTCTTGCTCCCCAGCCGCGTTTCCTTAGCTAAACCATGATGCTAAACAAAAGAATTAGAACGTAGACATTTTTTTCTTGCAAGAAGTCATCATTAATTTTTTAAAGTGTGCAATATTGTCCTCCATGAAACATGTGAAAAATGAGTTGTCTGTTCCTAATAAATATTTTCTAGATTAAGTATTTGTAATGCTATCAATTATTTATCTCCATATATGGAGAATGCATAATTTGTAATAAAATGCAGAAAGGGTTTTAATTTTTCTGCACAATATATGAAATTGAGTTTTTGACTAATACACAAATAAATTGACTCTAATCCCATCCTGTCACAGTGTACGTTATTGTTTTAGGTATAAATCTCTTATTTTATAGATATTTTCAAAAAATTAATCTCCAATATTTAAGGATCGGAGTAAATCTCCCTAACGGGGTGTTTTCAGCGGGTTCCCATTTATAATACTTGTCGTTTCCACATGGCCCCCTCCACCCTCAAATAGTCAACTGTACATGCCAAAATCTCGCCAGGCCTCTGCAAACACTTACAAAGGTTCATAATTTACAAAATAGATGTTGTGTTGCCTGTAATGAGGAGACTCCAGGCCCATCAACAGTAAGATGCACGGGGCCTGGCCCCATCCTGCAGGCTGGGGGGTCCATGTGGTTCAGGGTCCCCGGTCTGGTCGCTGACGGTAAAGTGGAGGCCAGGCCCATCCCACACATGAGCGGGTCCCAGCTGAAAAAAGCATGTCCGGGCCCTGCTTGTGTGGCGCAGAGACTTGGGGAGGGAGGCAGAAAGGGGTCAGTGTGTGAAGAAATCAGCAGGGACCCAGGAGAACTGGCATGTGGCTGGGTGAAGGCCAAAGAGAGACAGGGGAGAGAGCCCAGCCACAAACATTAACCTATAATCATTAACTCCACAAACATCCGGGTCACGAGATACGCCCACTGAACCCAGTAACTGCACCAAGCACTTGTCCTATTCTGGACACTGGAGACAGATGCATAGGGGAGCGTCTCCCTTTCATAGTGTGACATCCGGTGCTGACCACCCCAGGCCCAGCTAGGCCAAGCCAGGAATGTTTCCCTGAAGAGGTGTTGCAGTATAGTGAGTGGCACCCAATCACACTCTGACTTGACACAGCTCGCTGTGTGACCCCAGTGAGTCTGTCCCCGACCCGGACCTTGGTTCCTCCAACTGGAAACACAGAGCCCAGGTTCAAGCCACCACAAGGCTGCAGGTCAGGCTGTCCACTCTCATCTTGGAGCCCAACTCCCAGTGAGGCTGGCGGCTCTGCAGGATACAAGGTTGTTGGGATGTTGATACCCCAGGCATCAGGGTGGGCTCTAGGCCCAGGCCAGGCCAGTCCCAGTACCTCCCCCTCCTAGCCACATCACAGTGATTGGGTGCAGGGAAAGTTGCATGACTCAAGCCAGGCTATTCAAGATGCCTTCTTGAAATTTTTCAGGTGGAAGCAGGAGGTGGACCCCCTTTCTCCCTAGAGCGAAGTCAGGAGGTACAAGCCTGGCACTACGAGGGCCACAGGTCCAGCTTAGGGATCAGCCACTCAGAAAGGTTGACCATGTAGGGAAGTGGCAACAGGGGCTTGGAGGGGTCTCCTAGGCACTCTGGGTCCTGAGTTCCTGTGTCCCAGGGCCAGCTCATCCCTGTGGTCCTGAGGCCATCCTAGGAGCCACGAAGTCTCCACTCACACTGTCCTGAAACAGTTCCCTAGGCCCTGGGGCGGTGGGGTGGGGGGGTCACATCAGAGCCTGGGTGCTCTTGGGGCCGTGGGAGCACACACTCATGGAGCCAATACTGATGTTCTAATAACTCAGGGAATGGGTTGGAGGGGTACAGAGCTGTCTGAGATGCCTCTTCCAGGCTCTGCACGTTAGGAAGCGACAAGAATTGTTTCATCAGAGGTACTTGATAATTGGAGAACCAGAGGGTAAAGTGTATTTGTGAAAACCAGGACTCAAGCCCTGAGAATTAAGAGCAGGACATCTATCCACCTGACCACCCATTGCTGCAGAACACAGAAAGCCAAAATGCCAGGCAGCAAAAAGGTATAAAGCAGAGGGGTGAAATAGGCCAGTCACAAAAGGACAAGTACTGTAGGAGTCCACTTATGTGAGGTCCCTGCAGCCATCAGATTCATAGAGACAGAAAGCAGATGGGGGTGCCAGGGGCTGGCGGAGGGGGTAGGAGTTGTGTTTAATGGGGACAGAGCTTCAGTTTAGGAAGATGAAAAGTACTGGAGGTGGATGGTGGGGGCGGATGCACAACAATGTGAGTATGCTTAATGCCACTGAACTGTACGCTTAAAAATGATTAAGACGGTAAATTTTATGCTACATGTATTTTACCACATTAAAGAAAAAAAAAGAATGTTTCCCCTCCAACTCCCCTCTCCCCAACATTATAGGTCTATATGCCACTGAATTTTTTTAAATACATAAAAATAGGTCTCTGGTTCATTCTAGATTTACTATGCAGAATCACCTACCGAGTGAATGTCCTGAATATGCAATCTTTAACTCAATAAATGGATCATTTTAGTTAAAAAAAAAAAAAAAAAAGGAAGGGGAGGAAAAGGGCATAAAACAGGGCCTATAAAACTGGATGACTGAAGCAAGACACGGCACCAGTCATGAATGATGTCAGTGTCTCACATTGTCCTTCTAGAAGGCAGATGTCCTCAGATGGGGACAAAGCAATGGAGTACCATCTGCGCAGCCTCAGCAGAGTCAGCGAAGGAGTTCATGCAGGTCGTGTCGAGAGGGAAGCAGGAAGACAAGCGAGGACCTACATTCGGAGGAGCTGGGTTCCAGGTCACAGTGGTAGAGGGACATTCTCAGGGGACACAGACAGAGCAGGAAACAGAAAATGTCCCATGTCTGAGATGTCCCCTCCAGAGGGGATGGCTCCTTCTTCTCTTACTCCCAAATTTTACCCAAATAAAAATTGTAACGAACGGTCACAACAACCATGGGAAGATGGGCAGCCAGGAGAGACACGACCTAGGAAGGGGGCTCTGCCCACCCCCACTCAGGCAGGTCTCTGGGCCCCAGTGGCTCTAGAGGGTGACAGGCCTGAATGGCTCAGTGGGACAGGCATGGAGGGTGGGCCCTCAGCATACTGGGTTCCTCAGCAGACAGGGGGCTCCAGGCGTCAGCTCCCGCGAGGAACCATCCCCATTGCCCTGGGCCTTCCCAGAAGGTACAGTGTTAACCAGGCCTTTTATTTTCTGTATACTGATGCTTTGACATCTCAGGTTCTGGCCGCCCCTGAAGGGACTGTCCCTCCCAAGGTTAGCCAATCCCTAGAGCGCAAACAACTCATCCTCGAGCACACATTTCATAGACAAACTAATCAATCCAGAGTCCACCCTCAACCACCTCTTGCATGGCTCCCACACTCTGAGCCACTGCCTACCTGTCCAGATCACCCAGGCCCGTGTGCCAGACAACCAGGGATAGCCCCTATGCCCCCAGTGCTGAAATCATTCAAACTAACCAGTCCTAAGACTGCTTCCCTGTAGCTTTCCTTCAGAAACCACAATAAAGTCTCCTGCCCCCAGTATCCCTCTCCTACTCTGCCGCTGACCTACTCTTCCCGGTGGCCCCCTGGAGCACGGTATGCCCCCCTCCTTTTAGGATCTGTGAGTAACCAACTATCTTCTCAATGACAGTTGTCTCCTGCTCTGTTGGCTTCGGCATAGCTGAATAATAATAAAACCTAGATTTCAAACAGGCAGTTCATGACAACAGGGACAGTGAAGGGGGGGTCATCAGGGGCGGGTGGTGAGTCTTGGGGGTGCACAGGGGCACGGTGGGCCCCATCCCTCTGGGCCAGCTCCTCCCTCACCTGGTTGGGGCTTGAGTGTAGAGGGTGGGACAGCAACCCTCCCTCTTGGGCTTCTAGGGCCTCCTGGGGACCACCTGCGTCCCAGAATGGCATAGAGCACAGTGGGCGTGCAGGGGTGCCGGGAGGGTGCCGAGAGCTCTGCTGGGCAGAGGCATCTGTGCAGTGGGGGTGCAGTCTGTGGTGGGACCCTGAGCCCAGAGCCACCATGACTGTGGCCTCACCCTGAGCAGGACTGCCCATCATACTGGGGGGGACCCAGCCACTCTGCCAGGTTCAGTCCTTCCGCCCTGAACCCTGGCACATCTGTCTAGCACGGAGGGCACTTCTGAGGCCAAGGACATGGAAGGCTGAGTAAAGTGGTTACCAGGGAAGCTATACAGCCTCAATTTCCCTGGGGGCCTCCTCATCCTGGGCTGACAGGAAGGAGAATCCGTCTCAGCAATGGTGACAGGCAGGATGGCGCAGGAGCGGCTGAGGCAGAGCTGACAGGTATCAATGAAAACCATGTTTCATGGTTTTCAGGAGCGCTAGGGCCAGGAGGGGCTGAGGGCTGGGGTGCAGGGTGGATGCAGAGCAGGGTTGGGGGGGTGCACCCCGTGAATTCATGTGGAGAGCGCAGGAGAAGACATAGTGTGTTTCCCTGCCCCCACCCACCTCTGCCCTTACCCCAGGTTGTTGGGTGGGAGCTTGAGTTTGACAGCAAAGGATACTGCACTGGGCTGGGGGGCCCAAAACCCCAATGGGCTGAGATCGAGGATGTGGAGGACTCCCATGGCCCAGGGTCAGGGACATGGTAGCATGTGGGCTAGAGCTGGGTGTGAGCCACAGGTTTGGGGTGTGAGTGGGCAGTATAGACCAGGGGACAGTGAGAATCAAGCTGCTATTCCCTGCACGTGACACCCCACCCGACCCCTGGGAACCTCTCAGAGCTCTTCTCTCGTTGGTCAGTCCCTGTGAGGGGCCTCAGGGACATCGGAAGATGCTCCTGCAGCACAGCCAGCACAGTGCAGGGAGGCCAAGCAGGAGAAGGCCAAGCAGGAGGAGCCTGGGGCTCTTTCAACCAGGAGAGCGGGGCCCAGGCTCCTCCTGCTGTCAGGTAGCCCTCTGGGAGCTGTACGGTGTCCATGGGCCTGGTGGGCACAGGAGAGGCCCCAGTGACTGGCCACCCATAGGATTGCTGGGTAGACAAGCAGAGGAGCCTGGAGTCACAGTGCAGCATCTTAAGGGCTTTGGGGACTGACTCTTGGAGGAGCTCTTGAGTCTGCAGCCCAGGGCTTGCTGTGGTCAGCAGCACTCGACCCATGGCACTGCTGGGCATGAGTGTACTCCCATGCCCAGGCAAGGTTCATCTACATACACTGTCCCTCCAGGGCTCATGGGTCCTTTGGTCAGCCCATGACCGTGGTGCAAGGGGGTGGCCCACTACACTGGACACAACATCCCACAGGCCTGATGTACCTCCTCTGTGTCTCCTGCACCCTGGGTAGTAGGATCCCATGTGCCAGTTGGAAGGACTTGTCTAACACCTGTGGCCCTGAGCTGGGATTCAAATCCCCGGCTCAGATGCCAAATCCTGGCCCCACCGGCTCACTTCCTCCAAAGAGACCCCCCCATCAGGTACAAGCGAAGGTCCAAGCCTTAGCCCCAGCCTGCCACCAGGCCTTGCTTTCCTGGGCCCTTGCTAGCCACTGTTTCTCATCTGGCCTCCCTGCCATGAACTCCACTTGTGTGTGTGTGTGTTTGTGCATGCACTCCTGCGCACCAGTGTGTGCTTGTATCCACTTATATGTATACATGTATGTGCATGCATGTGAGCCTGTGTGCACGTGTATGTAGACAATCAAACTACGGTGGCTGCCCCCAAGGACTATTCTCTGGAGAAGCTCTGCCCCCAAGTCCTCATGTCATTATATATTCAGAACATTGTGGGAACTGATTCTTAAATGGACTGAGGCCAAAACAGCACCACACTGTCAAGGCACTCATGCCCAGGGCCAGGCTGCAGGACACCCCTCAACCCCACACCGAAGTCCAAGCTCAGAGTGTCAGGAGCAGGCAGAGGTAGGTGGGCCCTGGGAAGCACTCAAGTATGGATTCTATTACTTAGGAAAAGACAGGCACTTCCTGTGTCTGAAAGAGGGCAAGACAGGGCACTCACCTTGGATGACAGAAGCCCCGCCCACCAGCGAAGCAGATCCCCAGATGAACCGCTTGCCTGCTAAGGACAGAGACACAAGACAGGAAGAGGCTAGAAGCCTGGAGAAGCACCGTCTTCTCCCCCACGTGGAGATTAGATGCCATTTTATTAGTGGAAACAGACTTGGGTGTTGCAGGCCTTGACCAAGGAGTCAGAATTTTCTATGGGGCCTCAGAGGAACTCCCAACTCTTGGAGCCCCCAACAAGGGCCAGAATCCATGGTGAGGTTCAATATCTATGGCAGGATCCCTTCCCCATGAAGACAAGGGTGGCTGGAGGTGGGTTTAATGACAGGAAATCCAGAAATTGCACACACATGACCCTGGCAGGGTACCAAGACTGGGAGGGCAGTGTGGCCCCAGACAGCAGGGCTGCTCCACTCGAGAGGTTGGATTTGTACCCAGTTGCCCCCAAACTCAGTTCCATAGCCATTGTGGG
The DNA here is from genome assembly GCF_018350155.1 of Leopardus geoffroyi. Taxonomy (NCBI): domain Eukaryota; kingdom Metazoa; phylum Chordata; class Mammalia; order Carnivora; family Felidae; genus Leopardus; species Leopardus geoffroyi. The sequence continues at coordinate 29,881,770 of NC_059339.1, read as the reverse complement.
CTGTTGGGCAACCTGGGGCAGGCACCATCCCCTCAGGCCCCAGTCCCATGTGTGTGGACCCCTCTGCACCTACCTTATCATGTATAAAAACTCACAGATGCTGCTGTGAGCACCAAGACACTCCTCTTGCCTTACAAATGGACGGCACAGGTAATGCCCCATCAGGGCCCCTGGCACCTAGGATCTGGGCCCCCAGAACCTGCCAAAGCCAGGCAATCCTGATCTCCATCATTCCCTGCATATAAAAAAATGTTTTTAACATTTATTTATTTTTGAGAGAGACAGAGACAGAATGCGAGTGGGTTAGGGGCAGAGAGAGAGGGAGACACAGAATCCCAAGCAGGCTCCAGGCTCTGAGCTGTCAGCACAGAGTCCGACGCGGGGCTCGAACTCACGAGCTGTGAAATCATGACCTGAGTCGAAGTCGGACGCTCAACCGACTGAGCCACCCAGGCGCCCCCATTCCCTACATATAGATGGTGCAGGGCCCAGCTGGACACTCCTCTTCATGCCAACCACAGCCTGTGCCCACCTTGGCCCCTCTGTGACTCAGTTTACCCTTTCCTCCTTGCCTGGAGCCTGTGGAGGCATCCCAGTGGTCAGGCATGGGGCAGGTGGAGGCACAGCCCAGCAAAGCTCCTCCCTGCCCAGCTGCCTCCCCCTGGGCCAGGACTGACTGCCGCCCTTGCCCTCAGCTCCTGCCCCATTCCCTGCAGGACTGCAGTGCTGATGATGCCCCCAGGGATTCAGGGTCAGTAATGCCCCTTCATGATTGTGATATCCCCTGCCCCAGCCACCTATGTGATGGGCCAAACAACACCCTATTCTTTCAAAGCGCACAGCTTAGATGACAGTAAAGCCAAATCCTCCTCCTGTTCCCTAAGAATTCTTATCATTCTGTTTGTAAACTACAGAGCATGCCATTTTCCCCTTTTCTGTCCTTTTCCCTTCTAAGCCCCAGGGGCAGAGTGGAGTTCACAGTGGCTCATGAAGATCTTTGGACGTCAAGCTCACAGACCTGCTGTGACCTGGGCAGCAAACATTTCTGAGAAAATCTTCCTAACAGTCCTTGTTGTACTCCAGCGGTTCCTGGGAGACAACCCCAAGCAAGGACGAGAGGTGACGGAGGACGGTGTGTCCCTCCCACCCCTGGGGATGCTGCCAGAATCTGCAGGTAATATTCAGCAACAGAACAGAGTCAAGTAACGGCAATGACAGCAGAGCCACCTCAACCCACAGCCAGTCACCTCGGTCACTCTTCACAGCAGCCCCAGGACAGGCTAGCAGGGTCGGGATCTGAGCCAGGGCCACGAGGCCGGTGGAAGCAATGCCAGGATTCCAACCCACCTGGGCTGATTCCAACCCACCCCACATGATGTGTGTCCCACAGGCAAAGCTCCTGCCCCAGGACCACCACGGAGTCTCTATGCGTGGCGCTGCCAGCAGGCATGGACGCAGGACCTGAGTCCCCCAGCAGCTGTGCCTGCCCCGGAGACCCTTCCCCTGGCTCTTGCCCACCCGTGAGGTCCCCATCACGCTACACCGCCCCAGGCTAGAGCCGGCTCTCTGAGTGACAGCAATTAGGGCCGTGGCTGGCAGAGCAGCCCGCTCCCCACAAAGCACCTGACGTGGCAGCAGCTCCCCGGGGGCTGCCGTGCTCCGGCTGTGGCTGAGGCGCTTGGAATCTCTGCTTGCTGCTGTAAAAATGGAAACATCCCCTACGTGAGACACAAGCTGGCAAGGAGAACGCCACTGTGAAATCTCGCACCCTGAGGCGGGCGGGTGGCGGCCAGAGGCCCCCCAGGCAAGAAAGGCTGTGGTGGGGGGGAGTTAAGAACTTGTGGGCACAGGGGCGAGGCGCAGACCCCCCAGCCAGACAACCCTGCTGGGAACATGGGTTAGGCCCTCCCTGCCTGAAGAGACCATTTTCCGGAAACGCCAACGAAGCCAGTTGCACCCGGCTTTCAGCACCCTCCCTGTGCTCCTGGAATAGCTGTGAAGGAGGGGGCAAGTGGGTGTGGTGGAGGAGGGGACATCCAAATGGAAGGTAGAGTGGCCCCCCCCTGGGGTCTGGAGGGGCAAGGCTGGCCCAGAGTCTACAGTTCTGCTGCCTGGAGGGGTATGGGGTCAGTGATGGTGTATCTGTGCCACAAGGAGGGTCCCTGAGGTGTGCCCAGCTGTCCCGGCTGGGGCTTCAGAATTAAACATGCAAGCCAAGCACACACAGGACCTCAGCCCATGTTCCTCAGGCTCAGTCAGGCTGGGGACCCTGATGATCCCCCTCTGGCAACACTTTCCTGGCCAGGACCCTCCTTCTTCCCAGCACCCCTGGGCACTGCTCAGCCGCAGGCTTGGCAGCTCAGGTCTGAAATGTTCTTCGTGCTAACTAAACTAGAGCCTGCAAACACCCACTAGTGCCAGGAGCCTGTGTTGTGCATGTAAAACACCCCCACCCAGCAGGGCTGTTCGCACCCCCAGATTCACAGAGAATACTGCACAGTGCCCATGTGTTCTGCTGACGGTGGACATTGGCCAGTGCAGACCGTGGGCTGTGAACCCCAGGTGACCCGGGGTGGAACGGACCCTCACCACTGGGGATAAGGAAATACAGCAGCCACCTCTGTGGGATGTGGTCAGGGTGGCCCATGGCAGGCCTGCCCTGTGAGCACTTTCCTTGTGAGTTGCTGGTTATGAGGAAAAGAGGGTCAGGGCCGGTCCTCTAGCCTTAGGGCCCAGGCCCAGCTCCCAGGCCAGTAATGACTTCCACCGGTAAATACCATCTGGCCAAGGGCTCCACTCTGAGGGCCCCTAGTATCCTGGGCGTGGCACCCAATGCCAGGAACCAGGCACTTCCGCCTTAGGACTGCCCCAGTGTTTAGCCACCCTTTTGGGCCCCCCAGCTGTCAAAATTAATTCCCTGGAAACCAAAATCAGTGTAAAACCTGGACCACCTACCTGTACACTCACACATATCTGCACACTCACAGACATTTGTCAATATATACCAACTCACATGTGCACACAGACACACTCATCACAAACATACACACTCACACTGATGCACATTTGGTGCACACTTGCACGAACCTGCATACACACCACGTACTTGCATGCTCACATGCACCCGCACACACATCACACAGGCACATTTTTATGCCTGCTCACTCACATTCTCATATACACATACATACACATATACACGTACACATACTCACACACATGTGTGCTGACATGCTCTCGAACATACAGCTTTGCACACACACATGTTCAGGCTCACAATTCACATGCACACACATGAGCACATTCTGGCTTTTCATTCTCACTCAGACTCTGTGCAGACCCCTCGGTGACATCCAGAGGTGGGTGTCCCACCTGCAGTTATTGCCAAGTCCCTTTCCCACATGTCAGGCAAGCAGCCGAGGGCCCACTAGCAGTTCCAGACCTTCCTCTGCACCGCAGCAACTCTAGGTCTACCCTCATCATCCAGAGATGCCTTGGGCTGAGCAGTGAGGAGGTGGGTGGGGGGTGACTTCAGGGGGCTGGCAGGCGGTTGGTGTGTCTGCTCAGTTGCCCACATGCTCAGTGGCTGTGGAGATGGGGTACTATGGGGTGCAGTGCTCTGGGGACCACCCTGGATGGGGCCCCCAGGTGGGCATACAGTGGGGTACGGGACAAGCAAGGACTTGGGTTCTGTCCCATAGAGCTGGGAAGACGGAAATAAGGCAGCAAAGATGAGAGCAAAGGTCTCTCTCTCTCCACATAAAACTCATCCCTGAGGTTACCAAAGGCCTGAAAGACATGTCATCTAGAGGTGACCTCCTGATGGGTGGCTTTGCTGGCCTTTGGCAGCACAGGCCAGTGACACTGGGTCTGGGTACTGTGCCAAGACAGGGCAGAGGTCAAGGCGAGCCCTGGAGCCCAGGCACTGGGAGTCAGACAGAGGGGCATCGTCAGGTGGACAGCAGGGGGTCAAAGCTGCATGCAGACCCCCTGCCTGGGGAGGCACCGCAGGTCTCACTGTGGCACCAGGACTACCCAGCCAGAGAGAGGTAATGGTCTGCCTTCCTACCCTCACTGGCCATTCTGGGGGAACCAGGAACTCCTTCCCTGGGGAGTTGGGGTCTGAGTCTGGGGAAAGGCTGGCTGGAGGATAAGAGTGGGCTGCAGGCTGTACCCTGGTGGTGGCAATGTGAGAGCTACAGCCACCGTCCATATGGACTTCTGTGCCTCTGGCTGCCAGCCTATGACTTCGAAAGTGACAGCAGCTGTGAGGCCCTCAGGGCCAGATGCTGTCATAGAGGCCAGCTCCCCGGAGGCCAAGGGTCATGATCCTGACCACAGGTCAAGGCCCAGCCAGGAAGGTCTCCTCCTCAGCCAGAGGCAACCCGCCACTCCAGGTGCCAAGCAGGAGCTTCATGGCAGCTGCACTGGCAGGGCAGGTGAGGGTGGGGCCGGACCAAGTGGGAAGGGAGACTGGGGGACTTGCTGGTAGTTGCCTGTCTTAGTGCAGCCATGCATGGACGGGGATTCTCAGGAGGCTCTGTGGGGAGAGTGAGGGAAGCTGCACAAGGGACGGAAGCCGAGCAGAGATGAGCACTCAGTGAGGCCAAGACTGGTTTGATTTCATGGCAGCATAGAGCATGAACAGCATCCAGTGTTGTCTGGCCAGCTCTTGTACCCCACACCAGCCAGACACTGATTGCAAGCTGCCCTAACGGCACCCTGTGCCCAGGCCTGAGCCCACTGACCACCCTCCTGCCTGCCCAGCCCCTTTCCATACCCGAGCTTTTGATGCAGAACAAACAGGCTCGTTGACCAAGTTTGCACTGGGTTTGCTCAGTGTTCTCAGCCTCCCGCCAAGGACCACCTACAACTTCAGGCCCTTCCCAGTGCCCTGGGCCCCACCCAGCATGGCCCAGATTCCATACTCCCAGCTTTGGGGGCCCAGTTCCAAAGTGGTTGTCCATGGGAGCTGCCCCCACCCTCAGGCAGAACGCCAAGCTCATTCAGCCACTGGGCTTGGGGCAGGACCATCCACCACCAAGAAGTTCCAGTTTCCAATAAAGAGGATTTGGGGTTCTAGGACAGCACCCCACGACCAGCCATGCCTGTACTCAGAGGAAAAGGCGAGGAGAAGCCCACCCAGCTCTTGAGGGTTGGCTGGGGCAGGTGGAGTTTCTGACTGATGTGCCAAGCTGTCCTCATCACCTGGTGGAGCCCAGACCCTCCGAGAGTAGACTGCGGTGGTGAGTTGCCTGCAGTGCTTGTCATGGTGAACAGAGATGGGTGGTGCTTCAGGAACAGAAGGAAGCAAGTCTGGACGGTGTGACTCAGCCAGCTGTCATCCCTGCAGTGGTGGGGGACAGCCTGGGGGTCTCCGCTTGTTCTCACTTTCTGATTGTCACGTGGTTCCCAGGCCTCTCTGGCTGTGAGGAGGAATTGGCCTGTGGAGGGGGCCTGGGCAGAGGCCAACCCACCGGTGGGGGGTACAGTCATATCTGGGCCTGGTCTAACCTCCTCCTCTCCCAATTGCCTGCTGTGGCTCAGACACCCAGAGATCAGAGACCAGAGCTTCCAGGGGTGGGGGTGTGAAGACGTGGCCAGCATGGCAGGGCGTCAGCTCAAGCATGGTTAGCATCATGGGCACCCAGTATCCCATGTGCCCTGGTAGTGGCCAAAGTAGGCAGTGACCTGCTTTGCTCTAGTTCCCTTGTAGCTCCTGAGGTCACCCAGGGAGGCTGGCCCTCAGCATGCCCTTTGGTCTCATGGCTCAGCATTTCACCTGTGGTCCATAGGGCCACCAGAAAAGGTCAGAGGCCACCGTCTGATTGGAGGGGCTACCAGAGATAACTAGACAGGTGGTACACAGGGGTCCTGACTCACCCTGGGCTAGGGTCTGTAGCCTGCAGGGGTTAATACTGGTGATTGGCTGCTTCATCGCACCCTTACACCAACCCTGTAGGTCAGGTTGCCAAATGCAGGGGGAGACTGAGGCTGAGACACACACTTGACAAACCCCAGGATCCCCAGCCAGATTCTCAGAGATGGGGGACAATACAGAACTTCCTAGAGAGGGACCAGTCTGGGCCTAGAAATCCCAGCCATTATCTGGACTGGCTTGGTCACTACTACCAGGGTTTTATTTGTGCTTTTTTTTAGAGAGGGGCAGTGTGTTACAGGGTGTCCAGGGATGAATGTAACAAGGCTGATCATGCTGGCACTACCCCACAATCCCCAAACACAGGGCTTGGAGTGCCTCTCTTCCAGGCTCCAAGAGGTCTTCTAGGCCTCCAAAATGCGCTGACCCACTGCCTTGGGCCTCCTGGGCCCATCACAGTCTCCCAAGGTCAGACTGGGGTGGGCCTGTGGCACTGGGACCAATCCTGGCACTGGCTTACCTCCCCTTCCTCAACCAGTGCCTGCCAACAACACCTGTCACGGTCCAAGGGAGAGCACAGTGGAGACCACACTCCAGCTGCTCAGGAGCCTCGCCATGGCCCAAGGCCACCTGAAGTGCCCACAGTGTCCCTAGCCATAGTCTCAGGCCGCAGGAGCCAGAACAAGGGGGTGACTATCCTGCTCATTCCAACTCAACCCATGCCTGGCTCCACAGCAGAAGATGGATGGGAGGACGGGGTGGGGACTGCAGAGCAGAAAGCACAGGTGAACTCCAGCAGGTGCACCTGAGTGTGGAGGGGAGGGGTCCCTTGCCTGCTGAGGCTCCCCACATGGGTCTGGACTGTCTCAGTCGCCAATGTGCATCCTGTGGAGGCTCATCACTATCCCTTCGCCACAGGGCTTGTCAAATGCATGAATGAATGAGTGAATGAGTTATGAGTCACTGGCTCCCCTGGGCTTATGCCAAAGCTACCAAGGCTCAGAGGGGACAGGATTGGCCAGTTCACACAGCCCGTGGGACAGGGGTTCAGCCTCTGGTTCCTGCCCAGCCAGAGGAGAAGGGACTTCACATAAGATTTCTCCAAGAGACTAGGCTGGAGCTTGAACCCACCTCTGTCCCCAGGGCCTCCCTCTCACCTCTGCCTCTGTCCCCAGGGCCAACCCTGCCCAGGAGTGGATCACCTTATTGAGAGCAGCATTTAAGTGTCCAAGGAGAAAAATCAATTCTCCTGATTCTACTTTAATCTATCAGTTCCATTTCTGATAAATTTCCTGGTGCCCAGGGTCACCATAGAGCTGCAGTGCCTGGCAGAGATTAGCTGCCAGGTCAGGACTGCTGAGGTGGCAGGGGCTATCCTAGAGCCTCAGCTCCTCCCCACATATGGACAGTCGAGGCTCACTGCAAGACTAACCCAAAGCCCACGCCATGCCTGTCAGGGGCCACTCCAGCAGCTCACTCTCTGTAAGGTGTGAGTGACTAGCCTCAGTCTCAGTTGAGATGGTTGGAGGCATTGCACAGGTGGGCCTAGAGGACAAGAGCCTGAAAAATGAGTGGATGTGCTTTCCTCTGCTTAGGGTTTCAGGGGTACCACTCAGGGAGGCCTGTAGTGTACTGCATCAGAGGGCCATTGAGACAGGACATGGCTGTCCCTCCTGAGTCTAGATGACCAGGAACCAGAGTCCAGGTCCTCTGCAGACCCAATTCAAGGTTCCACCATGCAGTGGCCCACAAGCAACGAGTCATGACAGAGGCACAGTGCCCCTCAACACTCCCCTTCTTGACCCCTCCATGACCCCTTCCCAGCCTCCTCAGGCTTGAAACCACACTGAAGGTACAGGGGTCTCGGGCAAAGAGTGTGAGGGGCAGAGTCAAGTTAGTGGATAAGGCAAGGAGCTGGCCCAAGGAGGGGCAGGAAGAGCTTAGAGCACACACTGTGTGCCCAGGGCATCCGAGCCCGTCTTGCTGCCAGAGAAAGGACCTTCACAAGGAGTGGCTTTATCCTACTCTCCATCCAGCCACCAGGCCCCGCTAAGGTGCCCCACACAGGCCCAGACTCAGGGTACGCTGGGCTCACCCAGCCTCCCACCCTAGAGGTCCAGGCAGAGTCTCTGGCCTCTCACCATCTTGACCCCTGGCCCACCAGTCTTGGTAGACCCTCCTCTGGCCTAAGCCCCCTCTTTATCCCCCCAGTCACAGTCTGTGGCTTTTGGTGGTCTTCCTGCGTGCAGAGGTCAGACCCCAGCCCTGGTCCCACCTGCTGGGGGCCTGGCAGAGCCTCAGCTCCCTCACTGTGACCCAGTGACATTGTTGGGGCCAGGATTAAACGGCTTGATGCAGCTGCAGTGCTGGGAACCTCAGAGGAACAAGCCAGTGCTGAAGGACGAGTGGATTAGACGGTGGTCAATATTTGTGGAATTGAATTGAATCTGTCATCTGGGAGCTATGCGTGTTCTGGTTAGTTTTGTGGTTTCTGCCACGGCAGGCAAATCCCAGTGCAAGGGCCCCTCCAAGGCCCCAGTTGAAGCCCAATCCAAGGGCGCGAGGCCCATGGGAGCCCTGTGTCCTCCAGGCATAGGAGGCTGGACCGGATGGGCAGGGGGCTAAGGCTGGAATGGACAGTTAGGGACAAAAGGATCCTGGGAGTGCCAGCACGGGGTGTGGATCAGCTGGGGTCTCAGGCTGAGGGCAGTCTGCCCTGGCCCCCCAGTGAGGCTGGGGTCTCATGATGCAGGTCCCGCCCCACTGCTGACTCTCATCAGTCCCTCAGGAAATGTGGTGCATCAGGCCTGGTGCCCCAGTGGTCAGTCTGCAGGCTGTGCTGTGTACTATGCCGGTTATCATCTAGGCTGGACATACAAGGAATAGTGGGGACACAGCAGGGACCAGAGGCACAGGGTGGGGAGCTTGGTCAGCATCCTCATAACAGCCCTCCTCTGAGGCCAGGCCAGGCACATGGTGTCACAGGGAGGGGATAATGACCCTGGCCCAGAACCCACCCTCACAACCCCAGCCATGGATACTCCGAGGGTCGTCCGCGGGCTGGAGCTGCCCACCTCCAACCCCAAAGCCCTAATTGGATTAGTTGTGTTTAGAAAGCAGCAAAGCTGCTTATATTTGAGCAAGGGCTCAGTAGATAACACTGGGCCAAGAGGGTGCTTGTCTGCAGGAAGGGGGTTTGACAGGGAAAAAACTGCACCAAGCAAGTGTTAATTGAAAACAAACTCAAGGGGATGATCCGTCTGATCTCGGGCTTCTGTCCACCCGATAAACACCTTCTCCACTGTGCACTCCAGGGTCTCAGGGGAGCAGGTCTCAGCCCCCGGGATCCAAGGCTGCCCACAAGAGAAAAGTGTGGTGACCGACATGGTGGCAGCTCAGGTCACATCATGAGTCTGTGACTCAGTTGCCACCTGTCACCCTGGCACATGGGAAGCGTGATATGGGAATGTTTTCTTATCACATCCATTCCTGCAACTGGGAAAGCCTCAGAGGGGCAGAGGTCCCATGGGCCAGACCTGGTCCAAGGGCCCTGAGCACAGACCTGAGCCTGCAGGGGACACTGAGGCAGGGCCTGTTGGGTGAGCTATGGAGTCATATGGCTATTCCTGACAGTAGTTTCAGGGGGGAGACCTCTCTACCTTACCCTCCCCAAGTCCCTGCCCTCAGTGCCACAGGAAATAATCCACTTGTGACCCTCCAACCCTTAGCCAACCACAAGAGAGGATAGCAAACATTTATTTAATAAAAATGCAAATAAAATCCCTCCACTGTAAAGATCCTGGCTGGTTTAGGGAGAGTAAAGTGAGCAGGAGTGAGGGCGGGGGACGGAGGGGTTTGTGATCACCTCCCTTCCTGAAGGAATGCCACCTTGGGGTGGCCAAACTGTGATCACTGACAACCCTGTTAAATGAAACGCTCCCCCAAAATGAAACGCTCAGAGAGAGGGCATGCCCAGGCCTCGTGGTGGCCTGGGATCCAACCCGGAACCCCATTTGGCCTGGCTGGTGTCTCTCCTGCTTCCAGGTCCAAACACAGTCCCCATTCCCGCCCGGATAGCACGTCACCCTGTCCCTGGCCTGTGTCCTTGGGCAAGGGAGCAGTCCCCAGCTGCTGGAGATGGGGTAAGGAACAGAAAGAGACAGCGAAGAGAGAGAATATAGACAATGAGGACAGATGTGTCTGGCAGGTGGGGACTGTTCCTCAGAGGGAAGCTGAGGTTGCCAGGAAAAGGGGTGCTCAGGGTGCCACAGCCCACCCCAAAATCCCCTACCTCCACTCAGCTCCCATCACTCATCAAGGAAAAGCAGAGCCCCGAGGCCCAATGGGGACCACATCCGGCCCAAAGGGGCAAGGCGATGGCAGCGGATGGGACAGACAGAACAGTGAGGTTGCTGGGTGGATGGACAGAGCGTGAGGCGGGAGTCGGGGGTGAGCCGGCCCTGGGATCTTTGAGCTCTGCTCCTTGCCCCAAAGTGTCTGTGATCCCAACTCAGGGTCCCCCCCGCCCCACATCCTCTGGCTGGTTTCCCAGCTCTCTGTGGCCAGCACTCGGCCGCCCCCTCCCCTCACACCCCAGGCCTGGCTGATCCCCGAGTGAGCAAGGGCCATCAATTATTTAGCTGCTGCCTCTCAGCCTTCTCTCTGTTAGTACCTCATAAAGTCAGAGGAGATAAATCTCCTCTCGGCTTGCTTCCGCCGGCTGACAGGGAGCAGGCAGGCGCCTGGGTGATGAGGGCCCGGCCCTGAGCCCCGGGGGCCCCGAGCCAGCAAGGAGCATCCCTGGCGGCCTGCTCGGCTCCTCTGCTATTAAACCCATAACTCAGTGGAAACGAAGCTGTGCACGCTGCGTCTTGGTTCCCGTGATGTGGTGAGGTCCGCCCACCAGTCATAACTGCGCCAGGCCCCAGCTAGAGTGAGGCTCCCGGCCGCACATGGGGCCACTTCTGGGGGACCCGTCAGGTTTCAGGAGCTATGTTTAAAGCTGTGCCCGGTGGAAGGTTCCTGGGCATGGACCTGGGTGAATTACGGAGCCCGACTGCCCACAGGGGAAGCCGGGCAGCCAAGCAGCACAGGCACAGGACCTGCAGAGGCAAGCGAGGGGTGAGGACACCCAGGGCACACAGTGGGCCCTTGTCTGCATGCCCCAGCCATACCCGGGGTGACCTTGGAAATTACCTGGGTCAGCCCTGGTGGAAGAGGCAGTCCTGGTCACACCTTTCAAGAACAGAGCCATCCACCCCAGGTGAGCTCCAGAGCCTGGGGACCCCCCAGGGAGGACCAGCACCTGCCCAGGCCATCCTGGGGGAGGACTCACAGCCCTTCACCTCTAGCGAGACACTTGTCCCAATGGAACAGATGGACAATGATGTCATGGGAAGTCCAGGTCAGGCCCTTGCCCCTCTGCATAGTTAGGAGAGAGTTTGTTGACTGAGTCCATGACCCCCACTCTGCAGGACTTGCGGTGGCCCCTGCTGGAAGTGGCGTGTGGGCAAAAGGGAGCAGTCACAAGGCAGCAAGACAAGGTGGGCCAGGGAGGTATGGAGTAGGGGTGAAGGCAGGGCTTTGGGACAGAGTCATGCCCACCCTGTGGACCCTACCACAGGTGGACCTACCCAGAGTTCCACTCTTAAATCCCTTGGGCACATGGTGAGACAGAGCTCCAAGAATCCCGGTGATTTTAGGCCAGGGGACTAGAATGCATGCAGAGCAGAGGGGCCTGGCCCAGTTGTGGGGACTTGGGCTGCTGGAGGCACTGCCCGACTGGAGCTCCAGCTCCTGGTGGGTGTTCCCCTTCCCACTCCCCACTCCCACTGGCCCCCATGGGGCAGGGGCTGAGACCCAGGTAAGGAGTCCAGAGGTGCCACCAGTCCCTGCAATTAGCAGTAACGAGTTGACAGGTGCCCAGTGCAGGCCACAGGTCAAGTGCTAATCGAGAATGATAATTACCTCGATAGGCTAGGAAGTGAAGCAGTCCCTCCCCTCTGACCATTAATCCTCTGGATGTGGCTCCTGCCCCACCCCAGAGCTAATGGGGTTGTTTTTCAGCTGTAACCATGAGGCTTCTGCACAGAGAGAGGCTGGGTGTGTGAGGGGCCTCAGGCCCATCCCCCTTTGGCCCCCAGCTCAATGGCCATGCTGGGTCCCTCCCAAGGCACTGGTCCTGACTCTCCGTCTCACACCCCTGCAGGTTGAGTACACCAGCAGCTGTCCTAGGCCTTTGTCACAGCCAATCCAACTCTGCAAACTACCTCGAGCTCCCAACGCTGCCTCCTGGACACCGGCCACTCCAGAGACACAGCCTTCCTGTATCCCAAGCAGCCATCGGGCCCACACCCAGCTTTGGGGGCTAACCACCAGGTACTTGCTCCTACCACAGCTTCAGGCTCCTCCCCACCCTGAAGACCTGTCCCCTTCTTCCCTCCAGGCCCCAACCTCTGTTGATGTGGCCAGTGTTGTTATATAAGCAGTGTCCAGCCACATCAAGGATTCGTGGGGCTTTATAGCCTGACTCCAAATCTCTCTCTTCTCTGTGACCAGCCAAGCCGACCCTCCACCTGACCCTGGATCATCAGGTTTTGTGGCCAAGAACGGGGCCCATCTATCACAGTTAGAGCCCATCTTGTCCCATCTGTGGGCAGGCCTGGTCTCGTCCCCACCTGTGCCTCTTATGCCATGCCTGGCTTGGTAACACCTCCGCAGCATCCCCAGGAGCACTACGTGCTGAGACTGCAGGGCAGGAGCTCACTCCTGGGGGCCTGTCCTGCATTCTGTCAGCTCACTCTTTGGGAACTGCTCCCTCGGAGGGGGCATGGCATGCCTCATCCATCTCTCTCACTGCCTATTGGCTGGGACTGAATACACTGGATCTAGGCCTCCCCTCACCTGCCCTCATTGCCGTGGGGGAAGGAAGGGTGCCTCCCTCCTGCTCTGCTTGCATGTGGCCTCCCCCACCGCCACAGCCCCTACAGTCCTGCCAAGGTCAGTTCCAGCAAGAAATGCCTCCAACAGGACCGTAAGCAGCTACAGAGATGAATTATGTGGGAGGACGTCCAGTGTCTGGTGCTGATAAGGCCTGTAAGGCCTCTGCCTGGAGGGAACCACCATCAGGAAGGGCTCGTTTCAAGAGAGCATCCTCTGTCCTGAGGAGAGAGCGACCCGACCGCTTGGCTTCCCAGAGCACAAAGGTGCATTCCATTAACTTCATTGCATCAACTTCTGCTGACTTGATTGTCCTTGAAGGGTGAGAGGATCAATCTTCAGTGCATATGGGGGGCCTAAAGCAGCAAGATCCACACAGACCAGAGCGACCTACTCTGGACCAGACCTTTGTGGCACAGAACTGACTGCCAGGATCCCGTGTCTCCTGCCTCAGGCACCCTGCATGGGACACCGCAAAGCTTTCTAAAACAAACACAGTCTGGAGATACAGAGGTTTTATCTCCGGCTCCCATGCTGGTCAATGAACAGGGCCAGGGGCTGCTCTGGACACAGGAGAGAGATCTGTCTTCAATGACTTCATGTCCAGCCCCTGCCTGACTCTGCCACCTCCCCACTTCCCTCTGTTGCCCTACCTCCTGCTCCAGGTGTTCTAAACACCTGACACAGGGACATAATTGATCTCAGAGCACGGTCCACTGCTCCCCTCCCTGGCCAAGTCCTGTGCTGCCCGCCCCCTGCCAGTCATCACTCCAAGAGTTTTCTGGCACTTCCCACTCTCTCTGACACCCTCTCCTCCAGCCCCCAGCTCAGACCTCAGTCCTCAGCCCTGACTCCACACCTGCTTTCTTTGCTTTGCACGTCTGCACTTCTGGAGGCCAGGGTCAAGTCTGTCCCCTCAGCAGCTGCAACACCAAGGCTACTGAGACAAATGTATGCAGGAAGGTGGGGAGAGAGGGAGGGAGTATGGGGCCCACAGATGTGGGCTAGAGGGTAAGGTGGTGCAAAAGGAAAAGAGCTGAAACCATTGAGAAGAACTGGAAGTAAGCAGGCAAATATTGACCAAATCTCCCATGGGAAAGAACTTTCTAAGAACAAAGGCAAAGATAAGTACACTTTGTGTGAAAGCTAAATTCTCAGGTGGCTCAGAAGAAACCATACAGTTAAAAGGCAAGCAATGAATCGGGCAAATTTTTGACACTAACATGACAAAAAATTAATAAAATTAAGATAGCATGAGCCTATCCAAAGCCAAAACACCAAGGAATTCAGCAAATTGCAGATGAGGCAGCACCCTAAAGATGAACCCCATTGAATGCCCCAGCCCCTCCAGCCAGGTATCACAGAAGCCCCTTGTCCACTGAAGGCAGCTTTAGCAGGCCAGCTTTTTGGCGTCCTGAGTCATGAGATGTTGAAACATTAGCTGAGGAAGCCCCCTTCCTGGAATCTGTGCTGATGGAGTCTGACTCAGAGGGGCAGACCCAGCTGTGTGGACTTGGTATGGCCACAGCATTTACTTGTCACTGCAGAAAAGGTAGAAACAGCTAGAATACCCAAAAATGCAAAGTGAAAATGAAGACCAGACACAGAGTCATATATGAACTTATGAGAAAGTGTGTGCACACAGCAAAACTGGGAGAACATAAATAAACCACCATTAACCACAGGGTTCTCCACTATTTAGACTGAATATATAAAGCATACAGACATGAAGAGGAGGTTCCTAGGGGATGAAGCACAAGGCAAGAGGGTGTGGGTGTTCTGGCCAAGTCCAAAGCAATAGTGTCAGCATTTCTGAATGATGATGTAGGTCCTAAAGGCTTTCCTAGGCTTGGGTCATCTCTGGGGGGCAGTTCTATCCCCTGGTTGAAGGGCATCTGTGAGGGGAGAGAAGGGCTAATGGAAAGGTGGGCAGGTGGATGGTGAGTGAATTAATAGGTGAACAGACAGATAAGTAGATGAGCATATAGGCGGACAGATGATGGGTGGGTAGACAGGGGAATGAATAGAAGGATAAATAGAGCAATGGATGGATGGATGGATGGATGGATAGGTAGATGAATGGAGGGATAGAAGAATGGATGAATTGACATGGATGTCAATGGATGGACAGATGGGTGTGTGGAGGGATTGTTGGGTGGAGGAATGGGTGGGTACACAAGTGGATGCATAGAAGGATGGATGGAGAGATGGAAGAAGGGATGGATGAGTGGATGGATGGATGGATGGATGGGCAGGTGGATGATTAGGTGGATAGATGGGTAGAAGATGGACAGACAGATGTGTGGAGCGATGGTTGGGTGGATGATTGGATGGATAGACGGATGGGTAGACAGATGGATGAATGAAGGGATTGGTGGGAGGGCCTCTGGTGTGTGAGGTATAGCCAATGGCCCCTCCCCAGCCTTTCCCTTTGCCTCTCCCTACCAGAAGCTCTAGTGGGATCACTGTTTTTCAGGGAGCATACACTCCCTTTGTTATTAGCCTCTGCCTCAGCATCCCCAAACCAGCCCCTTGCCTGGGAGCTGTGGGCCAACCCTTTGCCATGAGCCTCAGATCCCTGGTGGCTGGCCGAGGAATCCCAGGAATCTGGGCTGTTCAATATGCAGAAGGACAGGACCCAGCATGGCCACCACAAATCTTGCCCCCATCCTGCAGCCGATCAATCCTCAATCAGTCCCAAAGCCCCTGGATGTCTCAGTGGCTCAGCCTACATGGCTGCCTGATCCGTCCATGACAGCCATAGCCGCAGCCGGCTCTGAATGCCGTTGGCTACATATATTGAACTTGAAGCATCGGATTACATGTTTGTTCAATAGCAATAAACTCCCAAAGTTTTATAGGGTCATAAAACCGCTGCCTCGGCTCCCACTTAGGCAGTGCATAATGTACACAGGCCGGTTTCCCCGCTAATGGGGCAGCACGAGTGATTTGGGGCTATTAGCTGGAAACATCACATCTGCATTTCCCAAATTCTCATAAATAAAGCCGCCCGCCAGAGCATACCAGACTGAGCCTTGAAGTTCTAGGAGAAGCTAGAGAGGCAGAGTAGGCTGCAATCATGGGACGTGTTGGGGGTGGGGGGGCAGATGAGGGGGAGTAGCAAGAGGAAGTTGAAGAAATATCGGTGAAACACATGGGGGGCGGGGTGGGCAGGTGCCCACCCACCCAAAACACTGTCTCTGGAGTTATCCTGCTCAGCCTCTCCCTCAAGGGGTCCTGGATCCCCAGCCTCACCTTCAGGGAAGGACAATTCCAGGCAGGTGGGAGCTCAGAGGAAGGACGGAGGGGGGTTTAATGGTGGACAGAGAAGGGAGGGTGAGAGCTTCAGGTACAGGGAGCAGCAGGTGCAAAAGCAGGGAGGGGCAGTGAGGTCCCAAGTCCCCATGGGCCAGTCAGGCATCTGGACTGATTGAGGGCAGAGGTGATCAGAGAGCTGGAGGGGTCAGTCAAGGTGGTGGTGGCAGAGCTGGGGGAAATGGCCAGAATGACCTTGAGCAGGTAGAGGCTGTCTCCTGGAGTGTGCATTTGGGGAGGGGGTGCCACTTCTGTGGGCCTGGATCCATGGTGAGGTGCTGCTAGGGTCAGAGATGGAAGAGGTAGCTTTGGAGGAAGTGAGCTCCCCATCTCGGGGGCATGCCACAAGGGGAAGGAGATTAAGGGCTGCAGAGAGACCCCTGAGGAAGGGCCTCTGCTCTGGCCTGAACCCCAGCCACCAGGCACATACATATCAATGGGAGATATTCAGATGGGTTGGCATGAGGAAGACCCTGACAGGCATGAGGACACCCCCTCAGCCATGGTCAGGTGAGGAGGAGGGGCTGGTGTCTGCCAAGCCCCTCCTCTCCACTCTGATCCCTCAGGTGGACCCAGCCATTGGCACTCGTTGCTTGGACATGTGGCCAGTACTTTTTCAGTCCTGCCAGGCTCTTAGTGATGCTGGAATTGGGTGCGTGGATGACTTTGCCCTGATCCTTGTAATTTTGCTATCAAGCTAGGGCCTCAGAAATACATCGATTTTCCAGAATCAATATTTATTACAGCTTCAAAGGCTAGGGTGGGCGGGGGGGCTTCAAGCTGATGAATGGAGGCCAAGTAGCCAGGGAGTAGCGGTGCTGCCTCCACAGGCCTTGCCAACCTTAGCACCTGCCCTGCCCCGACCCAACAGCCTGGCCCCGGCCAGGGCAGAGGGCCAGGTGGTGCACCCTATGTCTAAGACATCCTAAAGTCCTGTTCCCTGAAGGCTGTAGGCTTGTTTTGGTTTGAGCTGCCAAGGAACAAAGGCAATCCAGGGTTAATTCTCCCCAGCAGAAGCCCCTCCCTCCAGGAATCAACCTTCTGCAAAAACCCTAGGAGGGTTGGGAGGTCGTATGGGTGGGCAGTACAAGGGCACCTTCCCATCCACACAGGGCATCTGTTTTGCCTCTGATCCTGGGCCAGCAGCAGTTGTGCTGAACAAGGTAGCAGAGCATCCATCTGGAGGAGACCCCCTTGTCCTGGTAGAGGGCTGCTTCTTCATGGATGACCCCAGTACGTGGCAAGCCCCATGTCTGACCAGTGTGAGGTGATGGTCAATGGTTCACAACCTGCAAGAAATAGTCAGGTTTGGAACATCTGCTAGTTTCTGGGGTGTAAGTGTTCCCACAGTGGCAGATTCCAGAGCTACCAATGGGCTGTCACTGTGGTCAGAGTGGGGGAGAGCCAGGTCTAGCACACCACTGCCTTGAGGGAACCCACTCCAGAGCTGTTGCTCCCTCCCAAGAATGCCATAGCCTCAGGGCTCAGGCAAAGGACAGGAGGAGATCCCCCAGTGGGCCCAGAGGCTGGGCCAGTGGGACAGGAGGATAGGGGAGGCTCTGGACCATCAGGGTGCTAGAGGGGTAGGCAGTTCCTGGCCCACAGGGCATCAAGAAACTCATTTCAGGAGATGTCCAGGCTCCTGCCCCACAGACAGCATGGAATCAAGTAGTAAGATCTGCCAATTGAGAAGTGTGGGGACAGGAGTGAGGATGCCAGGACATGGGACACACATTCGCAGAGGGAAATATGGGAGGCCCAGAACCCGTGGTGGAGCTCAGCTGGCTGACAATGAGAGAGACCCCTCTGGGGGAGCAGCTGGGGGAGGGGGGAGTGAGTAAACACAGAGCTTGAGTGGTGGATGCTCCCAGCCCACACAGTGCTGGCAAGAAAAGACCCCCACCAAGCCTAGCCCATGGCTAGACACCATGGCCAAGGAGTAGGACAGATGAATCTGTTCCCCCTGAAGGTGACACAGGGCCATGTCCTGACTTTTCAGCAGTGCACTGGCCACAGGCCACCCTGAATGAGTCCACCTCTGGAGAGGGTCTGTGTTCACATCCATCCCTGCCCCATGGTTTCCCTGCTCTCCTTTCCAGGGTCAGGAAGGACCTAAAGTTCTACCACTTGGAAGTGCTATCCCTGGAAAAACAGCTTCCCAGGAGACACAGATGTCAGTGTGAACTGGAAGATGTCCCAGGATGGCCGTGTGACCTGTGTGGGTACCATTGCCTCTCACAGCCTCAGTCTCCTCATCTGCAAGATGCCCAGAGATGCTTGAGGAGGCGGTGTGCACCTGGAAGGAAGTGGGCTTTAATGAACTGGTAACTTCCTCACCCTCCAAAGGTGGTGGTCCTGACAGGCTGGCACACAGCAGTTGGGCAAGGAGGCAGAGGAGCCTGGCAGGGTGAGAGGGTGAGGCAAGGACTCAAAGGACACCCTAACCACAAAGGGAACCCCCAAGGAGCAGGGACAAGATGGAGCTCCTGGTGCAAACACAAACCCATCCAAGGCCTGACTGGGGCTCAGGGGGGTTCCTGACCAAGCCAGGGTCCATGGCAAGTGAGGGGCAGACCAGTATGGAGGTCCAGGTCTGGAGATGTCTCTGGAAGTCTTCTTGGAGGAGGAGGCCCTGTCTCCAGCAGCCTCTGGGAACCACTAATGCTTCGTGGTGGTCATGGCCGCTACTTGCACTTCCCTGATCCCCACTGATATAGAATGAAAGTTGGGAGGAGGCCAGAGCCTGGCAGATGGCTGCCCTATAGCTGGGTTCAATCTCAAGCAAAGCCCAAGGTATTCCCCTCCCTCCTCCCTCTAGGCCTGTGCCAAATCCCTTCTTCTGTCCTGCCCTCGGAGGCAGATCGTTGGCTCTGCTGACTGCTGGCCCACCATTATTAACACACTGTTGCTTGTGCCCTGAGCATCTCAGCCTTCCAGATTAAATACAACTGTTTAGGAAATCCTTCCAAGAAGCTGTGAATTCTGACACCTTTTTGGCAGGGATTGAGAGCACAGCTAGGATGGCCCAAAAGGTGGGACACACCCCCCCCCACTCCAGGGCATGTTGGGAGGCCCTGGGACCCAAATGTGGGCAGAGGACAGACGGAAGACAGGCCCATGTGGATGGAATAGCATCAGCCTCCAGGGCCTTAGGAGGCAGCTCCACGAGGATGCCAGGAATTCTGGGAGGGTAAGTGCCCAGGTGAGTCTTGGGATGGGTTGGGGAGGGACCTGGGCAGGACAGGTGCTTTAGAAGCCACTGGGAGTTGGCAGCATTCCAACCTGACCGTGCGCACTGGGCTGGGCAGGCAGCCCAGGTTGTAATACCTGCATTGCTGTGTGTCTGCAAGGAGACGCCCCACCACTGTTTCACAGACAGACAGGGAAACTGAGGCTTGGAGGGTTGGAGAGGTGAAAAACCCTGCCTACCGTCTCAGTCCATCCAGGCTGCTATAACAAAAATACAAGACAGGGCAGCTTATGAACAATGTAACGGTATTTCTCACAGTTCTGGAAGCTCAGAAGTCTGAGATCAAGGCACAGGTAGATTGAGTATTTGGTGAGACCTACTTCCTGGCTCATGATTGCCGTCTTCTCACTGTGTCTGCATGTGGCGGAAGGAATAAGGCAACTCTCTGGGGTCTCTTTTATGAGGGCTCTAATCCCATTCCTAAAGGCTCCACTCCTATGGCCTAATCATTTCCCAAAGGCCCCACTTCCAAATACCATGGCCTGGGGGTTAGGATTTCAATATATGAATTCAGGGAGGGACTTAAACATTCAACCTACACCACCCAGCTTGTACCCAGCTCACAGACTCACATGCTAGAGCCCAGTTTTCCTGCCCCTGGCACTCACTCATCCTGAGGCCTTGGCCCTACCAGGGAAGGCTGTCCCTGTCTCCACTTTCTCCAGGAAGCTGGCACCTCCCTGGTTCCAAAACGGGTGCCAGGTACCAGGTAGCTGAATGCCCTGGGACAGACTAACTCATCAGAATCCGCCCCACATCTGCCACCCCTTCTGACTGAGGCACCAACTCCCCCAGCGAGGGAGAGGTTGGGAGTTGATGAGGTGGGGCCCTCGATGGAGAGTGGGGCTACAGAGGTCCAGGGAGCCCAAAGGCCTCCTGGAAGCTGCAAGCAGGGCAAAGGCCCAGGATACTAGCAGGAGGCCCTCAGCAGGTGTGCAAGCAAATACTGGGCGCCTCCCATGTCCAATTCCCAGCAGGTAGGGGCATCGCCTTTAGAGCCTGGCAGGCAGGTGCATACCCCATGTATGCCTTGAGCTGGGGCATCAGAAAGTACTGGGGTCAGGGGACCCATTGCTACCACTGGAAGGAATTAAGCCAACAGTTACTACGTACTGGCAGGAGCCAAGGCCACAAACGAACTGCTGGCCCCTCCTCCTGATCGGAGAGCCTGAGATCAGGAAGGTCTGCACGCCTGGTGGGGAGGGCCATCACAGGACACATCCACCTGTCAAGAGTTTTGTTTACCTGCCAGCCCCTCTTGCCCATAATCACCTCCTGCAGAGAGGCCACCATGCTAGGCCTATCTCAGCTCTGTCCTCCCTGTTTTGTGGGCATCGATTTCCATGTTTCCAACAGAGCCTGGAATTCATATCTGGCATTTGGTTGCTTGGGTAGAAACAGCAACAATATTGTCTGCAGGGTGTCCCGGGCCCCTCTGAGAGGTCTATTCCTGCCCTTGAGTCTGAACAACAGGCCCCGTGCCTGATCAAGAAGGCTGCATGACCTGCCCTGGGCCACCCCAAAAAGCCAGTCGCATGGAGGTTCTGCCCTGCTGAAGGCTGCTGCTCCAGTGCCCCCACTAGCACCTCATTGTTGTGGCCTGATAGCATCATCCTGCCACCCCCAGAAAGGATCATTACTCCAGTCCCCTTGCCCCATGCCTCGAGCAGCAGAAACACTGTGCCCTGAGTGGGGATCACCAAGTGCATGGGTTCAAATCCATCTATGGATTCTACCAGAGCTGTGGGGTGGGTATGTGGCCAGGCCAGAAGAGGGCGGTGGGGGGACGGTGGGGGGGATGTTGGGAGGCAGCTGCTGCTGCTGGAGGCCACCAACGTGAAGGAGCCAAATTGGACATGTCCCACACCTCATTCCCCAGGAGCGTCACACGATATCTGAGACTGGGCAGTCCTTACTCCCCCATTTACAAGGTGTGCTGGCTGGCCCAAGTAGTGACCAGAACCAGTCTTCTGACCCCTCATTCTGTTTCTAGTTTTTCCTCATTCCTGGCTCTAATCCTCACATGATCAGCCTGGAGGCCAGCATGAAGGAGGTGACAATGACCCAGGAGAGGCTGATGGGGCCTGTGGAGGAGGGCAGACCTCGCCACTTTCAGGAGGCAGGGTGTAGCTGACAGAGGCCATTGGACAGCAGGGCTCCTGTTGTCAGGATATGACAGTCCACAAGGGCTTCTGGATGGCACACACACTCCACTGTCTGCTGCCCCAGGTGGTGCGAGGTGTTTACAGCAACAAGGTAAATAAGCAGCTGGGCTAGAGCCCCCTCTCACCAAGGTCCCCTGTGGGCCTACCCTCACTGGGTTGGCCCAGACTTAGGGAGGTGTGGTGGTGACAGCAAGCACTATCATGCAGCCCCATGTGCATGGGGATCCTGGGATGCAGACCCAAAGTGGCAGCTGGAGGTAGAGTCAGAGTGTCAGACTGAGGACAGAAAGACTAGCGGGGGGTTTGAGTCCCCTGGGGGTGCAGCCCAGGGCTGACAACAGGCTCTGCCCCTCCCCCCTGCTTCTTCATCAGGCCCTTTCCTGAGGTTTAAGTTGAAATGGACACACAGTAGGTGCTTGCAGGCCCCTGGAAGAGGAAAGCTGTTCTGGAAACAGCCTGGAAAGGTAGGCAGTGGGCAGCACTGAAGGTCAGCCCTTTAGATCTGTCACCTCTGAGATTTCTGTATGGAATGAAATGGGGCTGGGACATATTTACCTAAAGCCCAGTTGAGAGCTGGTGTGGGGCCCAACCCTCCCAAGAACCATTTGGTGGTTGGAGCTAGTATGCCAGAACACACAGCCAGACTAAGGAGACATCACCACCACCAAGGGCCACCATGGGACCCCTCTGTCTCCACACCTACCCCTACCCAGGATGACAAAACCTGCTTCACAGGGAGGCAATGTGTTTGCAAGGGCCTGGCACACAGTGGGTGCTCATGCACTGCATGGCCTCATACACCCATGGTACCCCCTTCCAGGCCCCAAGATGGGAGGGGTTGTCCTAGGATACAGGGCTGGGTCTTCAGGAGCTCAGGGCAGGGAGACCCCCAGAGCCCAGCACAGCCTTAGCAGAGCACCCATGGGCGGAGGGGGGGGAGGGTCCAGGGATACACCTGTCCCAGAGGGCATGGGCAGGTCTGATCTATGGGAAGGGAGTCAGGTCAGCTTGACTGGGGGCCCCAAGGGGCCCCACGCTGGACTCTAGGCTGATCATGTGAGGATTGGAGCCAGGAATGTAAGTGGCTTCCTGCTCTTTATTACAATGCACCCTTCTGTGTTGTTTTGTTTTATTTTTGTTTAATGTTTATTTATTTTGAGAGAGAGAGAGACAGAGCATGATCAGGGGAGGGGCAGAGAGAGAGGGAGACACAGAATCCAAAGCAGGCTTCAGGCTCTGAGCTGTCAGCACAAAGCCTGACATGGGGCTCAAACTCATGAGACGTGAGGTCATGACCCGAGCTGAAGTCAGACGCTCAACCGAGAGAGCCACACAGGCGCCCCTACAATGCACCCCTCTGTTAATCCCCACATCAGCACATTTCCCAGGCTGGATGTCAGGGAGCCTCTGGGTGCCCCCACTGGGGGTCTCCCTTGTCCCCTGATCCCATCCCCACAACCATGCACCTGCCCACGGCATCTCCAAGGCTTCCCAAGCAGGTGCAGGATTATAGCTTCTTGTTGAGCAGCACTCCCAGCCCCGGTGAGAGGGTCTACCATCTTCTGGAAAGGTCCCTGCCTGCAGAGGGTAGGGAGGCAGATGGAGTCCAAGAGCCATGACGCCACAGGTCTGCTGCCAGGGATTGACCTAAATCAGTCAGAAACATGCTCAAGCTCCATGTTTAAGGATCTGCCCTGGTATCATTTAAACCGTGAAATCCCAGAACTGACCAAACTTCCAGGGCCCAGTGTTTGTCTGGGGCAGGAGGAGATGGCCAGTGGATGTCTGTACGTGGAAGCCTTGGGGCTCAGTGACACCAGAGGCTGTGGGCTCAAGGCTCCCTGGCCCATTTTCCCAGAGCATCACTTGGGCTCTAACAGTCCTTGCTCACTTCCCCTCACCAGACCCATGACAGGGGTGGCAGCTAGGTACACTGAAGCAAGAGCCCCCTCACTGTAGAGCAGCTACCTCAGGACTCGAACTAAGGCCTGCAGCCTCCAATGCCCAGGGTCCTGAGCTGCCCCCATGCAAGAGTCTATGCCCTTCTTTCCCACCTACCTTGAGGTGCTCATCCCCCGAAAGTGTCCATTCTGGACCCTGCCCATATGGGTTCATTAGCCAGATGACGTGACCTCCAACCACCAGCAGAGTCTGTGCTGGGGCCCAAGCCGTCCACACCCTGACTCACCAAATTCCCCTGCTCTACTATTTGTCAGGAAAGGCACTGAGAGAATAAGTTCTAACACACCAGCCTCAGACAAGGGGCCACCAGGATGTCTTCCAGCCGGACACCCACACACCTGCTCTCTGCACAGCCATGCCAGCCCTTGTTGCGCGGCAAAGAGGTCAGGCCTATCCCCCATGCCTGTTCCCTATGCCATGCAATCCTGGGCAAGGGGTCCCAGTTCACCCTCTGTGGAGGGAGAGAGTTGAGGAGGCAGCACAAGACAGCCGGCTTTGCCATCGCCCGTATGGGTATGAAGACAGAAGGCCCTGGACTGAGGAGGGCTCGGGGAACAGCTCTCTGCTGACTCAAGGCACCCCAAGCTTTCCCCAAAACATTCCATTCCTGCCACCTTTCCAATGAATCAATATGCTGACAGGTTGACAGGCAAAAAGGCAGTTGGACACAGGTTCAAGGGCACAAGTGGGCATCAGATGATGGTAGGGAGATCCTGGGAGCCTAGGGATGGACAAGCATAACTACAGCCACATTGGCCCTCAGGCTGTCAAGGGCAGCCTCAGCCACAGGACAGCAGCCAAGGGGGTCCAGCTGGGCCGAGCAGCAACAGAGGCAGCCCCACCCCTGTCCTCTCCCTCTCCCCACCCCATCCCCTGCCTGCCTGCCCCTAGCCCACACACCCACACTGCTGAGCCCCATACTCCACTCAGTCCTGCATCCGTCCGCCCACCTGCTTCACTATTGTTTACTGGAGGGTTTTCTTCAAAAGGTATTTTTTTCACTTAAGTGATTATATTTTGAAAGGAGATCTTACAGCACCACTGGAAATGGAAAACAAGCCTCACAGGCGGCAAATAGAAGGTATCCGTACAAACAGAGTGGCAAAAAAAAAAAACATGTTATAAAATCCCACAAGGCCTGGGACCTGCAGAAGGCTGGACCCTCGCAGGGCATCTCCAGCTCCAGCAGATGTCCCCATCGTGGGATCTCCCACCTACAGGGAGAGCACCCCCACACAAGGATCAGAAAGCTCTTCCTTTATTCAATGTATTAATTGGGTACAACCTGTGAGTGCTATCTAGTTGAAACATGAAATAACTGAATCTTGGCCCCACTTCAGGGGTGGCCCCAATTCAGGACAGGGATTCCTGCTTCCTACCGTTTGCCTTTGGCCTTGGGGTCCTGGGCAGCCCTAGCCTCACTCCCAAGCCCTTGGACAAGGCGCTGGGCAGAGCGAGAAGACAGCAACCCCAGCCTGGAGAGGAAGATTACTTGTGCATCTCTTAGAATCCCCTACCCCTGAGTTGTTCAAGGCACTGAGAAGTCCTGCAGGAGACCCCTTAACCTTGTTTAACCCAGGGTTTCCTGGGTGACCTTTTCTCCCTGGGTTTTCCCTGCATCTGGAGGGGTCTCCTGGATGATAGACAGAAAGGTAATCCCTTCCAGACAGACTATATCCATTCTTGTTGATTAGAACACTTATGGGGACCCCTGGGTGGCTCAGTCCATTAAGTATCTGACTCTTGATTTCAGCTCAGGTCGGGATCTCAAGGTTCGTGGGATCAAGCCCCAGGTAGGATTCTCTCTCCCTCTCTCTCTGCTCCTCCCCAGCTCGCACACACACTCTCTCAAAATAAATCAATAAACTTTTTTTTATTTTTTGAAAAAGAACATTTATGAATCCAGTTTTGCTCCAACAATGAAATGAGTCCCACCCAGAGGACATGTAGCCATTCTTCCTGTTGGGTCCAGCAAAGCCACAGGACACACAGGGCTTCCCATGGCTCCATTGATCCAGGCCAGGAGAGGGGTGACTCCCACCCCAAGCTCAGTCCTTGGCTGTGTGCTCTCTGCAGTCCTTATCAGCACCTTGGCTGACATCCTTCTATTGGGATGCCTTGTACTGAGGAATAAAGGGAAAGTGAAGATGACCTTCTCCTGCACACAGTGAGTGCTGTGAGAAGGCTTCCTGGACATAACATAGACTGTTGTCCACTCCACGATGGGCCCCAAATCTGTTGGGTCTGGCAGGAGGGGACTGAGGGAGGCAAACTTCACACAGGGACCTACATGGTGTTCTGAGCCAGGAAAGAGGGGTGGATCAGGTATATTGAAAGATCCCTAAGAAGAAGCTTGACCTGCCCAGTAAGGTCCTGTGACTGTGGGACAGTTCTGGGGATCAAACTGCCTGCCCCTTGAGACCAGTCTGTGCCTCAGAGGTGGCCGAACACACACCCAGTTGCTTTCTGGAAGGGGCAGCATTTGTAATGGGACTTTCAGGGTGGGGGAGCTGTTGGCCAGCAGAGGTTTGGGGAAGGAAATGTCAGGTGGAGGGAAGGGCAGGAGCAGACATGACCACTGGAAGTGCAGGTGTTTGGAAACCAAGCTAGCCCAGAGGCCAGAGAGCAGGTCCTGAATGTCAGGAGGTGAGGAGGGCTGGAAAAAGTGGGAGCTGCCCTGGGACCTACTGAGCCTAGGAGACCAAAGTCAGTATAACCAAGGGTCGGGGTGGGGTGGCCACTCTAACCACCACATCATGGGCCGGTACACCTCTGTCCCTGTGCCCTGGTCCTTTGAGGCAGCATCCTATCTTGTGTGACAGGGAGCAAGCCAGTCCAGAGGGGTCTGCTCCTCAGGTTCCCCTGCTCAGAGGGGCTTGGTGGAAGGTTTGTAAGCTGCAAGGATCCACTTCCTGGGTGGCTGGTCCATCCTTTGGAGGGTGCAGTCTGAGCCGACAGCCAGAAGCACGGTGGGTGGAATGACATCAGGGTGACCCCTCCCCAGCCCATCCCTGAGCCCGTGGGAGACTTACTGCCTGAGAACCTTGGTTAATTGGCCCCATCCACTGCGTGCTACTCAAACACTTTGACATCACTGCATGATTGGCAACCTCTGTTTTATGTGGTTTCTGAGGTGTTCCCAGGACTTGGTGATGCTGAGTTGGACCCAGGGTGCAATGGAGCTGCTGGGCTGGGCCTCTTGGGTGTCCCCAAGCACCCCACAGGGACTCACGCCCCCTTGGGTCCAACTCCAGGCCTTGGTGTCCTGCAGGGCCTTTCAGCCTGTTAGGCCCCGGGGACTTCCCCCAGCCTGGCCTTGGGATGCCAGGGGGCATGAAATCAGACAAGAAGTGAGTCCCAAGGGCCACTCTAGTGAACCACGGATAGCCCCACAGCTGAAGGAGGATGCCAGGCTCACCGCCAACACCTCCCCCCCAAGGCCTCACCCACCACAAAAGCTTCCTGTTGCCACAGAGTCAGCTCCATCCCATAATGCACTGGACAGAAGCCTGCATCCATGTATAGTGGCCATGGGGGCCCATGGGAGTTACAGAGGCCGTGGAGGGCTGTAAAGGGACTGTGGGGTCCATGGGGGGGGGCTGTCACGGGGAGGACAAGATTTAGACCAATAAGGTTGAGTCACCTGCTTAGAGCTTCACAGTTGGAATCTCCCCTGACAGCTTCTGGGATGGCAAGCGGCCAGGACTGGGACACGCATGTTCCAGCCAACAGCTTACTCACCCCTCAAAGTGGCCCCAAGAAGCCCCATGACAAGGCCTGTGGACAGGTACCTGGGACAGTCTGGCTGGTGCCAGGACAGGGGGCCAAACTCAGCTTCTTCAGCGCTAAATCGTCCATGCCTGTTGACTCAAGGTGATGAGGGGATGGCCTGGCAAGGCCCAGACCCCTTTTATCCAGTGATACTTATAGGCCAGGCCCTGAGGGCTGTCTTCACACGCCCACTCAGGGAATGCTCACAGGCCCCTGCCAGCGTGGCACTACCAGCCCCCTGCCAGACAGAACTATGAGGCCCAGCAAGTGGCAGAGCCAGGACTGAGCCTCAGGCCTGTAAGGGCATCTGCCACAGGGCATCTGCTTGGGCCTCTTTCCTTCTGGGCCACTCAGTGAGGCTACATAATGGGTCTCACAGGAGATGATCCAGGTGAGGGCCCCAAAGGCTCAGGCCAAGCTGGCAAGGGCACCTGTGGGGCCAAGTCTGTGGTGGGTCCAGTGTGTTGGCAGATGGCACAGAAGACAGTGAAGTTTTACTTCCCAGTAGCAGTGTTGGCAAGACTGTGGGGACAGCCAGGTCCACTGTGGCTCCCCGTGAGCCACTGCCAGGAATTGACATGAAGGAGAAAACAGAGATGCATGTGTGTTCTGGGACCTTTCTCTGAGCCTTATTTATAATACAGCAAAGTCAAAAAGAATCGAAATGTCCAACCAGAGGAAGACAGCACCATAAATGATGGATTCTCACCCTGGGAACACAGGTGGCCCCATGAACCTGCATTTCTGGGGAGTCTCTAAATGCAGGAGATGTGAAGTTATGTTAATGGAAAAGCAAGACTCAAAATCAAGTGCAGCCCGGGCACAGAGGCTTGTGGGACCAGCCCAGCTGAGACGCACAGGAAATCCACCCCAAGCAGGTCAGGCAGTGGGGCATAACATCTAGTTTGTCTTTATCAATTTCAGGTTTATTATGTTCCCATTTCCACAGAAATGTGTATCCTTTTATAATGACAAAAAACAATGAGGAGTTAATGCCGGACAGGACAGTAGTCGTTGCATTCCTGGGACCCAACCCCACCATGCATTCGAATCCCAACTATAGGCTCCAAATAGTCCCTGGTGCCCTGGCCACCACCAGACCTGGCTCTTCTGTGTTTGCCAGAAGATTTGCTCCATGCCAATTTGGGGCAGCTGGCCCCACAGGTGGGGGCACGTGTCCTGCCAAGTACCATCTGTCCCCACTGTGTATCAGACACCCCAGGCAGTCTCCCCCGCCAGGGACTTCAAAACAGCCACCTGTCACTGCCTTACTAACCCTGAGCCCTCTTAGGGCCAGGGGCCTCCCAGAGGGGTCAGGCCCCGGCTGACCATGCTCAGCTAGGCTCTGAGCTAGTCACTGCCCTGGAGAACCCTCAAGTCTGACTTTGGGCAGAGTGTGAACCAGCGTAGGATGTGGGTGAGATGGGTGGATGGTGGCTGAAACTCTGTATGCACCCTGTGTGTCTTTGGGGCATGCAGGAGCAGCATAGGGAGGTACCTGCCAGAGGCTGTGGGTGCCCCCTTTGCAGACCAGGCTTGGTGGGGGAATGTGCCGAGGGCTGCATGGAACAGACATGGGGCATCACTGACAGCATCTTGGAGTGGCCAGGTCTAAGGAAGCAGAGAAGACGCTTCTGTGGGACACCAATGGGATGACTGCTACACACAAGGCAGATGCCCTTGGCCCATGAGGCATGTTGGGTAGACTGAGGTACAGACAGGGCCAGGGTACACAGGAATCGTACTGAGCCAGGACTGGACCCAGATCAGCATAGTTGCAGTCTCCACAAAACCACATGGCCCGAGGGCCCGGAAGAGGCAGATCCAGTTCTAGAATGGAGACATTGAGTCCAGAGAAGAGGGGATATGGTCACCTGGGCTGGTGATAACATGAAATGGAGACAAAGAGCAGGGAGAGACATTGATGGAGAAGAAACCAGTGACAGGTGTGGGAAGCAGTGAAACCCAGAGGAGGGGCTCAGATGAGAGGGCCACACAGTCCCATCACACAGGTCGCCAGCTGGGAGTCACCCTCTAGGTAGCAGCAAGTAGCAGAGGACTCACCTCCAGGGAGCACAGACTCGGGAGATTCTATTGACTGTGTGATGATGTCATTTGGATCAGGCCTTGCTCCTTGTCATTAATCCACAATAAAACCTATTTCAGAGCCACCAGCCAGGGAAGGGCCTCTCCCCAACTAGAGCCAAAGCCTGGAATAGGCAGCTCAGTGCCCCTCCCCGATGTCAGGACCAGGAGTTCACCAGAGGGACTTGGATATGAGTGGCCAGGATACAGAAATGTGTTGGCTACAAACGAGGCCATGGAGGCCTGAGCCAGGCAGGGCGAACAGGAGGAAACAGCCAGGCTGGGCTATAAAAGGCAAGGAGAGAGGACCAAGTCCCAACTTGGAGGCCTCTCCTGGTGCCTCAGGCCTATGTCCCCTCCTGTCTCACCTGGATCCCACCCCCTGGGTCCCTCAGATGTCCTGTCACTGTGTCACCTGGCACCCTCCATCCCATAGACCCTCACCCTAGGAGTTTGTCTTCCTTCACTCTGGCCGTCTCCCCCAGCAACCTCATGGCCCCTGTTCCACCCATGCCCCCCACCCTGTGCCCATGACCCCCTCATCACGGCCCATAGTGTGCCCATTAGCCGATAGCTGGAATCCCTCCATCAGGCCCAGCCGCCCTCCCCACCACCCTGCCAGCCTACCACAGTTAGTTCTTGGGAAGCGTGGGGGCCGCTGCCAGCAAGGGGCCCCCGGGGAAATCAGCCAACACCAATAAACCTCCTTCAGACACCCACGGCCCTGAGCGCACCATCACTCTTCTGCATCAACCAGCCCTCTAGGGCTGCAAAACGGGCCGGGACAGGCCCTGGTCCATCAGCTTCCCCCTCTGGAGGCTGCCCTCCTCTGCCCCTCCCCGAGCAGCCCAGGAGCCCCCAGCGCGCCCTCCCCCACTCAGCAGTGGGGCCTGGCTCCATCACTGGGGCCTGCAGCCCAGGGTCCAGCATCATCCGACGGCAGTAGGGGGTGGCAGGGGGGGCCATGTCTGCCGCCCCACCAGCCTGACATTTCCAAACAGGCTGGCAACACTTCTCAGCAGCAGAACAAGCGCTGTCAGCAGCTTCCCAGGCTCCAAATGCCAGCATGGCTGCCCAAGCATGGCAGGGAGAGGCCCAGCAGCCCCGTTGGTGTCAGGCAGCCCAGCAAGAGCAACAGCAGCAGGGGGTGCTGTGGGGATCCTAGAGCTGGTCTCCCTGACACCACCCTGGGGGTGAGGGGTAAGCTCCAGTCTGTGCCAAGTGCAAGGGTGCCAGCTCGCCTCCTGGCCAAGAGCTGAAAGAGGTCCCCACAGCCACCTCCACCTTCCCCTATTTGAAGCTTCTGGCTGCGGGGAACAGGGGTGGGAGCCGCGCAGCCGGGCCTGGCTCTGCCCCTCCCCAGCCCTGTGCATGGAGCTCAGAGCAGCCCCTCCAGGGCCCCACGTGGCCTGAGAATCAAAGCCACTTCTATCCCAGGATGCTCCCACAGCTGATTTGGGAGAAGTTTTCCCAGTGCCAATGCTGAGCCTCAGCCCAGAAAGTCAGCCATCTGGGGCACCCAGGGGCTGACAGCAGTTAGCCCCTGGTCCTCAGTGGAGGAAGAAGCCATGAGGGAGGGGCTCAAGCCCCATGCCCTGTGGTTAACACACCAACATCCAGCACTGGAAAGCAAATTCGCACACTAGCAATGACCGGGGGACACCAAGCCTCTGAATCCACCGCGTTGCTATCGCAGCCAGGGAAGTGTCTGGGCCAGTAGACGCCACTTATCACGACATACTTGCAACAGCACTGCACCATAATAAGCCTGAGGAAACATAAATGGGGTTTTTTTCTTTACAGTTTGTAAGATTTCAATACAAAGTATAGGAGATTTTATTGCTGAACTGATTCCTGCCTGTGAGGACACCGAGGTAAGTGAATCATTTCAGGTCCCAGAAGGGACACGACCTTCATGAACCCTGGAAGAATGTGACCCAAGTGGGCTGAGGTGCCATGCTGTGAGGTGCTGCAGACCCCGGGGGAGGGATCCAGGTGGGACAGGGGGGGACATGGGCCTGGGGCACCGGGAGAGGCCTCCAGTCTGGGGCTTGGTCCACTCTCCTTGTCCAGAGACAGGCGGCCAAGGGTCTCTCTAGGGCAGGGTCTCAAAACCCTAACAAAGCAAGAGCCTGGGGAGGGCATTTGACCCATGCGGGAGGCACAGGCCTGGCAGGCTCCAGTGGGGAGACCAGGTTAAGGGGTGCCAGAGAAGCCAGCCAGGCACCTCAGCTCCCACCCACCGAGGGCAGGAAGCTGCATGCTGATCACACAGCATGGAGGAAGGGGGGTGAAGGCTTGGAAGAGCCAAGTTTGGGCCTACAGGGTGGACACCTACAGGGGCTGCCTCCAGCCTTTCCACTGCCAGATGGAAGATGCAGGTGATGGGGCAGGAAGAGAGAGTCAGGATGAGAGGAACCAGGCGGGTGGAGGATATGCAGAGAGGGATGTTCACACTGACAGGCTGCAGGTCTGAGTGCAAGATATCCCTGTCGGCCAGGTCTCAGAGCAGCAAATAGGCGAATAGGGAAAGCCCTTTACATGTTCCCGGAGACTCCAGCCTGACCCTCGGCAAAGGAGCCTGGATGGCCATTGGGCATGCCTGGGACAGACACCGCAAGCCAGCTGAGTGAGGGTAGACACTGCTGCGGGGAGGGGCCGTGTCATCATGGGGAGAAGGGGGAGCCTGGCCAGCTCAGAACCAAGAGGAGCCCACTCTCTGTGGGGTCAGCACCCTCCACCATTCTCCCCCCATCCCCGTAAGACACCTGAGAGAAGGGAGCACTGGATGGCTCTCTCAAAGGAGGGACCATGAAGCTTTGTCCCTCACGTGGACTCCAAACCAAACTAAGATAAGGCTGGGACAGGGTCTGCTCTGCCAGTCAGTTTCCTAGAGTCTGGCGGTGCTCTCTGGAGCTGTCCCCCTGGCCCTGCCTTTCCTCCTCAACCCCATCTCCCCCCCCCACCTCACTTCCACCTCACCCTTACTTCATGGCCCACTTCATCCCTACCTCCCCCCTACCTTACCACCTACCTTACCTTTACCTCATCCCTTACCCTACCCGTACCTCATTCCCACCTCACACCTACCTCACAGTCTACCTCACCTCTACCTCACCCCACCTCAGCCCCACTACAGCCCACCTCACATGTGTCCCTGCACCTCCAAGCTCCCAGGACACTGCCCATCTCACTTCCCCAGGAAGAGCCCTCCAAGACTCGGCCTGGGGCATCTGCAGAGCATACTCTCCACAGGAACACTGCGGTCTTCCTTCTCAACACTCTGGAGTCAGTACTCACAGGTCACCAGAGGGAAATTGAGACACAGAATCTCTGGCCAAGGCCATTGCCGGTCAGTAGATGAACTCATTGCATGTATCTGTATTCATAGATCTGGGCTGGCTGTCCCCTGTACTGGAGCACTGGGAAGTCCCACAGAGGGCCAAAGCCACCCTTCTCCTCTAGGGTGGGGTACCTGAGTCAGGAGACCTTGACCATGGTTGGCCATGCCCTGCAGCATACAGGACATGTGGGCCTACACTCTCTCTGAGTCTGCAGCACCTCACAGCCTAGGGCACCTCAGCCCATCTGGGTCACACCCTCCCAGGGTCGCAACATACATGTGGGAGGACTCCAAGGGCAGACCCTGGGCTCCTCCCTTCCAGGGACTGCCTACCCAAAAAGTTGAGCCCTGACACAAGGACAGGGCCAAATGGGGTGGGACCCCTGCTCTGCCTGCCCCTGCCCCTGCCCCTGCCCTGAAGGGAAGTCCCACCCCACAAGGGGTCCTGTTGAGGCCACGGCCACCCACACCCACTAACAGGGCTGCCAGCCCCGAGCATGAGCCAGTTGGTCGTTGATTGATGGGTAATTGTTTTACCTCTGAACAGCCCGAGCCCCATAATTTGGAAGCATAAATCCCAGCCTGTCGGGTTTGGCTGACATGGAATGACACCCAGAATTAAATGGAAGCATAACAATTAACAGCCCATAAAAATGTTCTGAGCTGAGTCCCGCCAACTGGGGAAGTGCATCTCCTTCTCCTGCCGACCGGATCCCATGGGCTTGCTGGGCCTGCGGGGGGCAAGGGGTGGGGCACAGCATGATCCCAGGTCCCATGATCCCAGGAGACCCAGCTCTCCTCCTGGAAGGCCTAGAACTCCTCTCTGTTCAAGAGCAGTTGCCCCCATGCAGGTCGGAGGATCTGCCTGCTCCCCCGCTCTGTTCCTGGGTGTGATAGACGCTGTCAGGTCTTCCCCCAACCCTGCATCTCTCAGGAAGATGTATGTCCCACAGAGCTCCCTGAAGCACCCCAGTGGACCCAGTCCCAGCAGTCTATAGTACCCCACTTCCTGGATTTCCCCTCCCAAACAAGCCTCTACCCCCAGCCAGGGTCCACTTTGAGGACCCATGCCTAAGATGGCAGTTAGTGTGCCCTCCACATATTTGGGGCTCACTTGTCCAGGTGTCCCCCCTGAGCTCACGCTTCCCCTGGGTCTCCCATGGGCACATGCCTCACAGGCCGAGTACTGTCACCCTGTGCCCTCAGCCTAAGGGGTCGAAGGCTCACCGGGAGAGGGCCTTTCCTCCCCTGGGCTCTGCTTCCTCCACTGGGGCTGCAGGGCACCCCCAAGAGTCAAGGCACCCTTGGCCCTGGACAGCAAAGCCTGCTCCATGGCTCTCCCCGACATGTCTGGTGTCAGGGCCTAGCTAGAGAATGAGATCCCTGAAGTTGGGGATGCTGCCTCCAAGCCCCTGGGTCTGGAGGCCCAACAGCCGAGCTAGACTTTGGGCCCAGGCATCCCCCACACCCTATGCACAAGGATCGGGGCTGTGGTCTCAGTGGGAGGACCCTCTCCCGGCATGTCATTGGGGACAGCTGGCACTGAGGCGCCAGACAGAGCTGGAAGCTCTGTTGGGAGACAGACCAAGACTCCACCCTGCCTGGCATGAAGATGAGGTCGTGAGAATCGGAGATGCCCAGCCTGGCCAGCTCCAACAGCATGATGGCGGCCCAGAGGAGCCATGCTGGCCTCGAGGACAGAGGTCCCCTGGGTGGGGACCCCAAAGCCTGGCCAGAGGTTTAACACCAAAAACTCTTACCGACTTGATGCAGAGCCCATTTTAAAAATCAACTTAATAAAAAGCCACTTGCCTAGCATTGGGAACAGTCAAATGGCTGCTGTAACTTAATTGTCTCTGAGCTCTCTGTTTTGTAACTCGATAATTGTGATTTTGTTTTCTTATTAATGTCATTGTTTTAAATCTCCTCCACCACTTTCTCTGCTGGGCCTCGGGGTGCAGAGCAGAGGCGGGTCTCCCAGAGGCTTCCTCCAAAGAGCCGAGTAGTTTCAAAGAGACTGCTCTGCTAAAAGTGCCCATCCTGACAGGCACCTGTTGGGGGAATGTGGGAGTGGGATCTCGGGGACAGGAGATTAGCATGAGGGCTGAAGGTATTCCTGACAGGAGGAACAGTCTGGGTAAAGGCAGGGAGGCGTAGGGGTGGGTCCTGAGGGAAGTTTGGTGAAGGTTGGATGCTGGGGAGGCCAGTGGGGAGGTGGAGGTGGGGGAAGAGTGGGAACTTCACCTTGGATGTGTTACTATGAGTGTGGGGGAGTCCAGTGGTCCTGGCTGCAGTCCTGTAACCAGAGGGTCCCGGGGCAGGTGGGCATACAGAGGAGAAGCGCTGTTGCTTGGCTCATTCCCACGCCCATCACGCTTGTCTGAACAGGGGCTGGGGAGCCACCCTTGAGGACATGGGTTCGGGAGGCCACATGCAGCCCCGGGCTCTGGGCCCTGCAGACACCCCAGCCCTCTCCCCAGGCACTTGGGCGGGAGCCGCACCCGCATTGGGAATTCTGGGCAGGTCCAGCCTGCATGCTGTGTCGGAGAAATGCAACACAATTAATTAGCCCCTAAAAAAAGCGTTTGAAGTGTTTATTGCAGGACGGCGCTCCTGGTTTTATAAGCAGATGGGGAAATAAAGTGGTGGGGATGACAAGCCGGGAACAGCTGCACGGGGACCCGGAACCTAATTCATAATTCAGCAGACTAATCAGAGAACATCTTCTGCAGGCGCCGTAATGAAGGGACGTGAGGCCGCAAGTGATGAGCCGCTCCCTGCTGCGTCCCGCTACGCCGGCCATGGCGGCTACTCCCCTGCGTGTCCAGACCCTGGGCAGCCCTGCCGCCCGTCCTGGGCCTGAGGCACAGTGCCTGAGTGCCAAGCTCTTGACGTGAATTTTCTCAGCAGCAGCATTAGTCGGAAACCCATTTTCCAGGAGAGGAAACTGAGGCCCAGGGAGGCTGTCTGAGTGACGGGTCCTCATAGGTATACAGCTCCCCCCTCCCCACAGGACTCCAGGAGGCTAGAACCCGCCCCCTACCCTGGCAGTAAGTGCAGAAGTCCCTCCAGCCTCAAGAGGTATCTTCCGTGAGAGGGCTTCACCCATGCAGCGAGCCTCCCGCAAGGCCTCCGGTAGACTGAGGAGTTCTCACCTCCCTTGCGGGTGGGAGGGGGGCACAAGACAGGGGCACAGCATTTAGAGCCTGGTCAGAGCCTCTTTGTTCCCAGGATGAAATGGGTGGCTGTATGAAACAGCAGTTAAGAAGACGGGAGGGGGCCAGGCTTTTCCCCTGAGCTGGGGTGGGGTGGGGATGGGGCCAAAACAGGGCCGGGGTTCTGGGGGGCGGGTACCTGGGGCAGTTCACGGACCCCTAAGCAGGGACCTGAGATAATGGAACATAAAAATTCACATGCATTTTATGAATCTCCTGGCTCCGACAGGAGCCCAGTGTTCACAGCAGTCGTGGACTGTAAAATGTGCAGGATGAAATATCTATGACGGCCGTTAAGTCCTTGTTTTCTCCTGGGCTGCTATTGAAACAACGAAGGTGGAGGGCGGCAGCCAGGCCTGCCCCTCTCTGGTTCCTGCCCCTCCTGGAGGGTTTGCTGCTCCTCCTCATCCCCATCCGGGACCTTCCCCTTCAGGCTCCGCGTTGTTGTCTGCAGAGACACACAGACCCAGGGAAGAGCCCAACCCACCCTGCCCTGAGCAGCTCACGGCCTCCTGAGCAAACAGGGGAGGTCAACTAACCCTTGCACACGTCTTTTATGAAACATACATAAAACCACAAATAATATCAAAATGGTTGATGGTGTAACAGAGGAAGGCACAGGTGCCATGGTGCCCCAATGGGGAGAACACAGGGGCCTTGTGGAGCTAGGCTTTGAGGCATAGGTAGGAGCTCACCAATGTGAGAATGGCCAGTCATCATCCTCTGTGCCACCAGCACTAGATGGGATCCAGACTCTCGTTAGAAAGGGAGCCCTGAATCAGACCCTGACCCCAATCCCATTGAACACCCCAGGCTGACTTGGCTGGCTGGGATCCTTTTCAGGGATCCAAGCCCCAGGGCACAAGCTTCCAGTCCTTGGACCAGAGTTACATCCCCTAGGGCTGTAAGGGGAGGGCAGGGGAATGGGAGAGCTAGTGCCCAGTTACCTGCCACAGGTAACAAACCAGCCCTATTGCTTTTGTGTGCACTGTCTATGGGTGCACACAGAATCTGGGCAGGGCTATGGGGGGTGAGGTTCTGCTGTATGCGGTCCCTACAAGGGTCCCTCAGTGGTACTCAGTGCATGCCTGGCCTTAGCGGGCCGGGTGTAGGGCCAGGCTCAGCAGGTTGCCCTCCTCTGCACGGCCTCTCCAGTGCTCAGACTCCTTTTGTGGCAGCAGAGCCAAAAGCAGGAGGTGGAAGCTCCAGGCTCTGAGGGCCTAGGGGGTGATACAGCAGCAGGTCCACCAGATGTTAATGGTCAAGGCTGTCCCAGGCCGCCTGAGAGCAGGGGAGGCCCAGTACAGAATGCTGAGGGACGAAAAGGAGCAGAAGCCCTCTGAGACCCCAGCCAGGAGCCCACAGGCACCAATGTGATCCCTGAAAAATAAGATCAACTGAAGTGTCCGCACCTCCAGATAGATGCCCTCATGGGTGTTCTTTCCAGAACAAAAAATGAACAGGGAGTGACCCCATGATTTTAGTTGGGGCCTGCCCTATTTGAATATTGATGGGAGATAAAATACAACTTAGGGCTCCCTCCACTCCTAAGTAGAGAAGGTGTGAGGTAAACCCAGGACATGCCCTCAGGAGGCGGAGCCGTGCTAAGGGATCTTTGCCAAGGCGGAGTCTCTGTGCTGAAGTGGGATTTGGGTTTCACAGGCAGGCAGGGCTTGCTGCCTTCAATGTCCCCCGCATGCCCCACCACCAGCATGACTCCCCCCACAGGCTCCCTGGCAACTGTTTGCCAAGGACCCAGTGGGGCTCGGCCCAAGCATAGCCAGCACATTGCTCATCTTTCATGGGACAGATTCTCCCTTGTCCCCAGTCCACCCATTTGAAAAGAGAGACCCACCTGCCCGGTGTCACCCAGCTTACAAATGGTAGAGCGAGGATATGAACCCTGGTGTCCCTGGCTCCAGGGCCATGTCTTAGCCACAGACTGGCTCCGCCCTTCCCCCCAGCCAGGCCCCCAGAGTGTCTACATCCGCTGCCCACTCTTGCCACATCCTACTCTTCCTGCGTGCCCCCTTTCCAAGTGAACAGGCTTCTCTGGTCTCCCTTCCCGACCTCAGGCACAGGGCAGCTCAGAGGTTAGCCAAAGGGCAGTGCGGCCCCTGAGTGTGGTGGGGCCACCATGCAAGAGCTCAATTTGTGTGAGTCTAGCACCCTGCCGTGGGTGGCTCCCTCATGACTGTGCCATCCAGCCCTGTGGACTGGCTGCAACACTACTACCTCCAGAGTGACCAACAGTGGACAGAGCCATTCTTGGGCAATGCTCGGTGTGCACACACATTCCCCCACCGCACCTAGCCTGTCCCTTGGGGTGGCTCTGGCAAAGGCAATCTCACTGAACAAACATGCCCCGGATTTGCTCTGTGCAAACAGCAGAAACTGCCGCACCACAAATGAGGGACTCGGAGAATAACTGAATGCACAATGGGCCTGGAGGGCTGTGTCCTTTGGAGCAGGAATGTGGGAGGTGACCCCTAGGCATTCCGAGGGGGAGGCATGGGACCCCAGGCCATCTCCTAAGACATATGCTTGCCCAGCCACTCAGGTGCACTGAGCTGGTCACTGGGGGGCAAGGTAGACGCAGTCCCAGCTTCAAGTGGGAACTGGACAGCATATAAGCTGTAGACAAAGTGCTGGGCCAGGCAGTACCCACCAGAGACCTGCCCTGGATCCTGCACCTGCACCCACCGCCGGCGCAGCCAGCCCCACCCTGACACCCACCCTGGGGCCAGGGCCATTCCTGCCTCAGGGGTCCTCCAGGCCTAGAGGGCAGTCAGCATCCATGTGGTGACCCTGATGAAGCTCCTCCAATGGCCTTCCTCCTGTCAACCCCTCCCAGTTCCTCCAGGAATGGAACCAAGATGCTGGAGTGACAGGCCAACCAGGCATGACCCCTTTGGCCACTGGAAGAGCCCCTCCCAAGGGCTGCCCTGGACAGTGGGGCCATCAGGGTAAGAGCCCACTGCCATCCTCAGCTGGGTCCCAGCCCGGCTGCCCCCTGTGTCCCGGGGGGTCCTCGTGGAACTGCCAGGTCCTGAGGAACAAAGGGCTCCTCACTATTGGTGTCTGTGCCCACCGTCTACCTAAACGACGCCACCCCTGCCCCTACCACAGGCCTCTGGCCTCTCGCTGAGCCTGAGGCAGGTGCACAGGTGGACAATGCAGGGAAAGGGGCACCCATTTCTGTGGTAAGGGGGCCCTCACATTCCTTTCTCTGTGCATTTTCCAATTTTGACACAGGCACAACTTTCCCATGTAGTAGGAACAGAGCGTCAGCAGGGAGAAACCAGGCTCCCCTCGGGTGTGTGCGGGAGCTTGAGACCCAGGGCTCAGAGGAGGGTCGGGCTCTCTCCAGGTTGGGCCCGAAGCAAGAGGCCCAGTGAAGAGCCCCCTCCAGGGTGCAAGGAGGGTACCCTCCCTGTGCGCAGCTGTCTCTCCTCCCAGGAGGTGTGCTCTGCGCCCCTCCCCAGGGACAGGCCAGCCTCATTTCATTGCCACTGCGACAGTTACATTAACTTGTATCTAATGGGACGCTGGGCTATTGGACATGGAGCAATTCCAGTTTAATTAGGCATCAGGAAGCTGGGCATTAATTAAAGTAACAAAAGACTCAGCACAAAGTGGGCCGGGCCTTTCTGGAAAGGCTGCAGTCCAGATACGCAGGAAAGGCCAAGAGCACGGCTAGCCTGGAGGGAGCCCCTTCACTCATCCCAAAGGCTTTCAACCACCATTAGCCTGAGTGTCTCGAATCTTCTGTCACCACTCACCCCTTAGGCCCAAGCACTGAAGGCCACTTGGAGACTTACACCCTGACCTCCCTGGCCACGCATGGCCCAGAGGTAGGCCTCTTTGAGCTTAATGTGCTGTTCTCCCAGGGAGAGAGGGTAGGGGACACCCTGGAATTCAGGCAGAGCTCCTACCAATGCTGTCCAGGCCCTGGCAGCCCTAGAGACTTGTCACAGCCCATGCTCAGCTCTGGCCAAAGCCCTCTCCCCACAGCCCTGTGGCCCCACCCAGGAGAAGCCTGGCCCCCGCTGTGTGCACAGACCACCCTCAGCACCCCTTTCTCCTGCTCCAGACAAGCAAAGGAGCTCAGGCCAAGGGGCAGTTGGGGACAGTGGTCAAGAGCAGAGGACACAAGAGACAAAATCTCAATGCTGCAGCCAGCACATGCGAACTATAACCACCTCCCTCCGTTTTCCCTCTGCCTGAGCCTCCCTTGTCTCCTGGCCTTCTCTTAGCCCTACTAGGCCTTGGCCCCTCTGCAGCCATTATGGAGAATCACACAAGGATTTCCAATCACATGAAATCTGCCACATTTCTGGGAGGCGCTTTATGTAACTTTTTATTTTAAGGGCAAGAGAGTTGAGGGTTTTATATTTCTTTCTCAGAGGAAAAACAGAATACTAGATTAGGTGGCTTACAATATGACCCCAGTTACTCCTCTCCCACCTTAATTGGCTCACAGTGTTTCCCTCTGTCCTTGGCCTGCACTTAGGGCCTCATAGGTGTGGCTACACCTGGTCCCAGGACACACTCCAGGCTCCAAAGTCAGACCAGAGCCCAAGGATCTCTAGTTTAAGCCACTTCTCCCAGCCTTGGTTTGGCATCACCTCCTTCTTCTCAGATGTTCTACCTCTGTTGATATGTCCTGCTCTCCATCCTTGTTCCCCTGTGGGAGCTCCCCAGGTCTAAACTGAGGGACACAGTGGTCCAGGTGTCTGATGCTGCTCACCATACACCTGCTGCCTGATGGGCCCCTGGGCAGAGCCCAGGCCTTGAAAGCCACATGAGTGAGATGGATTTATGTCAAGGCCACAGGGCCCTTCCCTCCTGCACTGGATCATCGGAAGGCTGACTAGGCAGGAGCTGTGGGCCCCAAGTGAGACTCAGCCAGGCTTCCCCACTGCAGTAGCAAGAAGATCTCAGCCACACAACGATATTGGGCTATCTCCACAAAGCATTGGCTTCAGCCCCCCGGGGACACACACTTTTCGGAAACCTCTGAGCCTTCCAGCCATCCCTGTTTCTGTGAGCAAACAGGCCTCAGCCAGGAGGTGACGATTCAAGGACACCTGGACAGTAAGTGGCAGAGCCATCCCTCCCAGAAGGGTCTGGAAGTAGGTTCTGAGCAACGGCTGTGCGGCCCCAGCCCGGAGCGCAGGCTTCTCACCATGGTGGGGTCCCAGCCTGCTCTAGAAAGAGAAAAATGCTCCGTGCTCTAATATTGACATTTCCCATAATGATGATCATATTTTCCCCATCAGTCGAGACCTGAATCAATGGCATTTGAGTAATTGGAGATTGATTTTAATTAAGTCTTAGAAGTTTTGTGACCGTACCTTAAAGGACTCCTTTCTGCCAGCTGCAGGGGAAATGGTAAGAACAGGACCCTGGTCTGCCTGACCCTAAGGTGGGGCAGGACTGCCACCTGGGGTATCCTCAGGTCCTGACCTCAGACCCCTCCCCACCGGACCCCCAAGATCAACCCCATCCTTTGTCCCAGCCAGGTCTGAATCTCACTCAGCTCATGGGGCAGGGCTGGACTAGGGCTGGATTCTGGGGAAAGAGCCTGGTGAGTGGTGGCAAGACCCCCCTCCTAGGCCCCACTTCCACAGCTGAATCTTGGACAGTGCCTGGTGCCAGGTGCTGACTGCCAGGTCCCTCCCCTCCCCAACCCCAGTTTCCTCAAATGTAAAGTGGAGCAAGAATGCCCCCCGTCCCTGCCCAATGACCCAAGCCCCACCCCACAGGAGCATTGCCATATTGTTTCTCTTCTGTCACCCAACAGGATTGCCCAGACAGAACATGCGGTCCAAGCCTGCTGCCCAAACCTCATCTTCTAACATTTCCATCATCCCCAGGGCCATACTGCTCTGATCACGAACTCACTGACCACAGGACACAGAGAGAGGGCTCATGTGGGTTCCCTGCCTGGCACCCCGCCCCCACCAGACCAGCTGTCTTCTGGGCCAGGCCAGTGCCCCTGCCAACCCTCCAGAGCTTCTCATGACAATGTCAGGACATGGGGATCCAGCCCATAGCTCTCCACTCAGCCCCTCATGGCCCTCTCACTGCTGGGGACCCCAGGCCTCCCCAGCTACCCCCACAGTCTCCCACCACCACCAGCCCCACCGGCAGGTTTAATGTCACAAAGGAGAGAAGGTCATTAGCAGGAATGTATTATTAATGAGGAGACCTAATTAAATAGACCACTAAATCACTCGGTCTCACCCTGAATCCCTGAGGACTAATGGGGAGTAGTCAAGCCCTCAGGAACAACTAGCAAGATGCAGGTGGGGGGGCTTCTGGGTGCCAAAGACTCCAGTGGTGCCCAGACGCCAGGCAGGTGCTCAACGGTAATCAATGCCATGGCCCTGGGGACCCTCGGCTCCGACCCCAGTCACTGGCTGAGCCCGAGTGCCCCCCATAAAGCCTAATTGCTCTGGATCAACTCAGCCCGGCTGAGTTGCTGCTACTGGTTCAGAGGACAGTCATGGCAGCAACTTCCCAGGCCTTGACCCTACTGGGGGAGCTGAGTCGGGGTCAGTGGGAGTCACTGCCCATGCCAAGTGTGTCTGAGTAAGACCCTCAGGGGTTTGTCCTCTCTGTCCAGCCCCCCACTTCTGAGAAGGGAGAGTCAGCCCCCAGGAGTAAAGCTGACTTAGCACCTTTCTGTTCTGACTGTGGGCCCCACAGTAGCACTCTGCTTTTTCACTGTGAGATGTGCCCACTTAGCATCCCTCCTCTGGGGCCACATGGAGCCTGCCATCGGACTGGCATAGGCCCTGAGGGCAGGGATAACAGGAACCTCAGCACCCAATGACAGTGCCTATGCTGAACCTGTTTCACCCAAACCCACTTTACAGAGGAGGAAATCCACAAGGCAGAGACTGGGGCCAGGCCCTTCCCAACTGCCCAGAAAGCCCGTGTTTCCATCCACCTCCAGGCTCCTATGGTTAGGGTACATCCTGGAAGCAACCTCCCAAGACCATCAGCCCCTACCAGCTAATGTAAGGAGGGGAGCAGTGAGCAGAGTTGCCCAGCCTGCTGCGTCGCCCATGGGGTCAGGGCCAAGGCCACTGGGTCCTCACAC
Organism: Leopardus geoffroyi; assembly: GCF_018350155.1. Taxonomy (NCBI): domain Eukaryota; kingdom Metazoa; phylum Chordata; class Mammalia; order Carnivora; family Felidae; genus Leopardus; species Leopardus geoffroyi. The sequence goes on along the minus strand of NC_059339.1, from coordinate 29,838,736 downwards.
GGGTGGGCAGCCAACTCCTGAGCTGGGAAGGACATTTACCAGGCACAGAAGAGCAGGCAGGCCCTGTGGAGGAACCTTAATGAGCAATCAGGCTTGGAGGAGCCTCAATCCCGTTAATGGTCTCAGAGCCTCTGGCCTCGGAACAGAGAAGTATGACAAGCTAATGAGGGAGCGCTGGCCAAGGGCACTGCCAGAGCAGTGACCCCAGGCCAGAGGTTGAGAGGGGCTAGACCTAAGCACCTGGGCTGGGGGAGGGGTCTGGGAGATCAGGGGCCAAGCCTCTGCCTTCAGGACCTTGGGCCTCAGTTTATCCATCCAGGTGTGTCTTTGAAACAGGGGCAATGAAGGAGGTGGCACTTTCGGGCTTTCCAAAGTGGGAAATGGGGAAACTAAGGCCAGAATGACACCTGCCTAGCCCTCCACTGTGATGACCATCTGTGGTAAGCCACAGAAAGTCACTTAACCAGCCCTCCCCATGGGGCTACCATCTTCACCCCTTTGTTTCTCCAGCTGCTACCTTTTCTTAATCTTGTGCTTTTAAAAAATTGAAACTACCAAAAAAAGCTGCAAGAGAAGTTTAAGTGGCCACCTGCCTGCCCCTGGCCCACCATCAGGCACCAGCCACCACTCTGTCCCATCCCATCATCTTGTGGCAGGCTGCTCAAGGACAGCACTGGCCCCAGTAGGGGATAAAGTGGCACTGAGGGTTCTGGAAGCTGTGATGACTTAGGGGGAGCGGCATAAATAGGATGGTCCTTCTTGGAGGACCAGGTGAGGGGACTGCATGGCAATGTCCGCTAAGAGTCTGGCCAGGTAGGGCCTGGAACCAGGATCAGAAAAAATGACTCATGTAAAGGGAAGGTCTCTAGGTCCTGCCTCTACCAAGGCCCCTGGTATCCTCCAAGCTGCTGTCCAGGAGTGACAGAGTCAGTCTCACGGAAGCCAGTGCCAGGCCTCCTTTGCCTGGAATTGCCCTTCTCCTCTTCCTGCAGTTGAAGGCTTCACACGGCTAAATGCCTGAAGCTGTAGACTTAGAGAATTAGAGCAGCACTGAGCAACCACTCACACATTAGTGAGAACTGATGGATGGAGCAGCCCTCGGCCAGATGACAGGCTAAGTCTGATGGTGGAGGGGTATTCCCAAGGCCCAAAGGAACTGTGGGCAGGGGGAGGATGAAGGACCAGCCCACAGGAGCAGAGGATGTCCCTGCCTACCAACCCTGAGACCTAGAATACTGCAGGTATGGAGCAGTGACTTCTGGGCCCAATGAGACAACCCTGTGGCCACTCCATGAGCCCCACCTAGGGAATGAGACAGGCACCATTCACTCGGCCCCGTGATTAGGCAAGACCCTACCTCTCTGCAAGTGGGTGTGGGAGTCCTCACCTTCTGTGTATGGATAACTCCCACCCCTGGTAGGCAGGCCCAAAGAAGTGTGGGGGACCCAGGAACCCAGTGGGGCCACATCCTGGCCCCCATGACTCTGCCACCCCCAGCACCAAGGTGTCTGTACTGTGCAGGATATCAGCAATTTAACTTTATCACAATTACTCTGAAAACTATTAAGTGTAGTTATTAATCATTAAGTAATTATATCTGCTCTTGTATTAATTATCTGGCCATTGGGAATGTCACCAAGATTTAAGATTTTTAATTGTTAATAATATTTCCCAAACATGAGGGAGATTTAATGCACCTTCATATATTCTCTCTCTGCCTGAGGTGAGACAGGGAGGGTCCCCTTGGGCCTCAGAAGGTACCTCAACCTGGCCCCCCTAATGCAGGGAGAGGCCCTGCCCTCACTAGCACTGCCAGGCAGGCTGCTCCCCTATGAGTGCATCCTGGGCCCTGGGTATGACCCAACCTTCTCTCCAGTGACCTATAAGGGCCCCCAAACACCATTCCAGAAGTATGGCCCACTCCCCAGCATCCACACCCTGTCCTACTACCATCAACTTCCATGAGGCCCACAGGTTGGGATGAAGATTGCATCAGGGATACTGCAAGGTGCCCCCCCCCCATGACCTTGATGTCCCCAGGTCAGTATCCAACTGTCATTCCAGGCCTGTATTCCTCCACAGGCCTCACTGACCATTCACCCCGCCGTAGTCTCCAGTGTCCCCAGGAGCTCTGGCTTTGGCCCCATGGCCAAGACTCTGGAGGAGCCACCAGGAGTCACTATTTTTGTGTGCTTGGGCCACAGAGAGGATAGAAGGCCATGCTGGTGGGAAGCTGGGATCCCATCCCTGGGGATGAGGAGACACAGCTGGCACTATGGAGTAACATTATGTGACACCAGTGACCTAGCACCACAGTGGGCATAAGCTCCCCGCTCATGTCTTGCTATTCTCAGAGAGCTGACATGGGAAGGCCATCCTGCCATCACTGGTCCACAGCCCTGTCTTATGTGGAAGTGCTCTATGGTCCCTCATGGGCATCACCACACTCTGCCCCCATGGCCTGCTTCAAACCAAGGCTCAGAGGCAGCAGACTGGCACAGCCAGGCTCTGCATAGTTGACACTCGCCTGGACACATCTTTGGAGCACCTGGTCCCACCCCAAGGCACCCCCTTAGTTCCCTAAGCACTGGATGAGGTCCATGGGGGAAAGGATGGCTGGGCCATCCAGGCACTTCCTAGCTCTGGGAAGGCCACAGAGGCTACACGTTAGCCTGGGGATTTGGGGAAGGACTAAAGTTTCCTCTGCTCCTTCTTCTAGCCATTGCAGCTTTCTCTGCCCCAGCATGGTCAAAGATAGAACTTGGGTCAGTGTTGAGACAGATAGTGGTGATGATAGTGACAGTAGTGGAGGTAGAAGTGGTAGTGGGAGTCCTTGAGCTGTGGACCCTCAAAGGCCCAAGTCCTTCAAGACCTTCCTGAGCCTGCCCCTCTCCCCTTCCTGTCTTCCCCCACAAATAGCCACGTCTGACATCCCTTCAATTACAATCAGAAGAGCATGGAGGTGAGCATATGCTGAGCCAAGCGATTAGTGCCAAGTGATGGTGGTCTTGAACCAGTGTGGGTTTGTTGACATGGTGCTGCAATTGTGGTGGTGATGATGATGGTGACAGTGGTGGTGGAGGTGGTAATGGTGGTGGTGGTGGTGCAGGTGGTGGTGGTGATGGCGGCAGAGATGGTGGCAGAGATGGTGGTGGTGGTGGTGGTGGTGATGGTGATGGTAGAGGTTGTGGTGGTGGTGAAAGTAGAGATGGTGGTGATAATGGTGGTGATGGTGGAGGTACTAAAGGTAGAGGTGGTGGTGGTCATGGTGGAGGTGGTGACGGTGGTGATGATGGTAGTGACGGTAGAGGTGGTGGTGGTGACACGGTGGTGATGGTGGAGGTGATGATATAGGTAAAGGTAATGAGGGTCATGTTCCTGGTGACAGCAGTGCTGAGGAAAACTGACTCTCCAGAGTACAGAGTTTTTCCAATAAGCCATGTCTTTGCCCTCACCGCATACCCCAGATGCTGGCCCCTTTTCTTCCTGGTGGGCTGTCCCTGGGAGGCAGGAAGAGGGAGAGCTTTGACCAGGCCCGACAGGAGAGTGGTATATCTTGAGCTCACAGAGAACATTTAATCTTAGTTAAAAATAAATAAGTTCAATTATTGGAAAGGGAAAAAATAGCCTAGTATTTACTGCAAGTGAATCAAAAGTAATTACTCTGGGGAAAGTCCCCTTTAAGGATCCTGGGCACCATCCCCCTCCTGTCAAGGTTATGAGTGGCAGGTGGGGTCAGTTCGTGCGCCTGGAGCAGGGAGGGATCACCCAACCCCTCCCCAGGGGCATATCTCCCCCTTCTGTCCCTGCAGGGCTAACAGTGTTCCCTCTTCCTTGGCCCCACCATTGACTGTCAGCCAGGTCCTGGCCCATGGCCCCCGGATGCCTGGGTACAGTCACACTCCAGTCCCTGGCAGAAGTGAATGGCTCTAGACATCCCCAAGTGCTTGACTCACCCACTCTATTGCTCACCTGCTCTGTGACCCCAGACAAGCCAGTCACCTCTCTGGGCCTGTGTCCTCACCTGGAAAATGGGTGATGAGGCAGCTGTCCCCCACAGTCCATGTTAATGTGTCCCTATGGCAGGATGTGGGGAGCCGCTGGTCTGTGACAAGGTCTACTGTGTAGACAGGGGAGCTTTGCCATCCCTCCCCAAACTCCAACCCAGTACAAGAGGTTCACTGTGAGCACCTTCCCTCGGGTGTCCCCAGTGTCGTTCTAAGACAGAACCCTGAGGCTTGAAGCCCCCTCAAGCAGGGTGGTACCTACCCACCCTGGCTGGGCACTGGGCAGCCTGGACTCTGGTAGAAAAGGACTTTCTGGTAGAAAACCAGATCTACAGCCAACTGCTCCAGGACAGACTAGCCCCTGACCCAAGTCTGTTTATTGGGGGCCTGTGGGTGCTGGTGCCAGGCAGACCTCCCAACCTCCACCTGAGGGCCTCTTTCCAGGCCCCTTCCTGATGTGACCCAGCCAGGCCACCTCACCCTCCCTCAAGGTCTTCCTCTTCCCTCCATGGTCCCTAACTGGATGAGGTCGCCACCCCCAGAACCAGCACCAGTGTCTCCTGAGATCAGGGGGCCTGGCAGTGACCCCAGGTCGCAAAGGCTTGCCCCATGCCCTAATACGCATGCATGGACAGGGGTGATGAGCTGCAAAGAGCTGCCACTGTAATTAGCGCGAAACGTGCTGCCTTTGCGGGGAGGAAAATCCCATCTCAGAAATACATGTCCATTGCAAGTTCAATTTCACCCACGGGGCCATAAAACCCTTTTCCAATCACCTGGTGCTGTTGGTTGCCAGCACCGTTAATCCTGGGAATGTTATTTAGAGCCAAGACATCACTCGGGAAAAAATCAGGTCCGAACCCCACAAGTAGCCCCACTCTGTTCCCTGCAAAGGCCTTGGGAGATAAACAATACCCAGTGAGGGTGCTGGGCAGGGAAGTGGGCGTCCTTGGAAGCCACGGGATCACTTCATCTCCCTCCCCCACCAGCCGGCAGGGCCCCAGATGGGCCCATCTTGGGTGGGAAGACTGAGGCCAGGCAGCTCAGCCCCACTCTACCCTGCCTGCTCCCAGCTGACCCTGTCCTCCTGGTCCCCAAATCACCGCTGGCCCTGATCTTCCTCCAGAGATTGGTCCCACAACCTTTTCTTTAAAATCGTTTCCTTGATTACTGAGGGTAACAATGAAAACTCTTAATTGAATCTCCAAGAAATTACCATTTTTATAACTTGCTCCTAGTTCCTGAGATAAATTAAATGTCTCCCTTGTATGGCGAGCCCGCTCGCGGCGCATCATCGAGGGATGATACTGCCCTTTATCATCCATGTGGGGCCTTATTAAGAAGAATGCCTCACGCTACCTCCCGGGAGGTGCCTGCTGGCTCCACCACACAGCCCTGAGTGGGCAGTTGTCAGCTTGAGAGGCGCTCGGCAAGCATGTAGTTGGGCAGGTGGGTGGGCGGCTGGCCCCTTTGCTGGATAGCTGGCTAATGGTGTGGGTTGTTGACGGGGGGCTGGCCAGTGTCTCAGCCCAGGCTCCCCAGAAATCCAGGCCTGAGTCCGCAAGGAGGGAGAGGTCAGGGAGGGGCAGCAGTGAGTCAGACAGCCCCCTCCTGTTGACCAGAGCTGACCCAGGGAGCCAACTGCCCACTGGGCTGGGCTGGGCACCCAGGGGTCCTGTGGCATCTCAAGGTCAGCCACCTAAGAGGCATGGGGGGGTGCAGAAGCAGTGCCAACAGGAAAGGGGGAGTAGGTGACCAGTCACTTGAACGGTCAGTAAGTTTGTTAGCTTGCTTGTTGGTGGGGTTGGTGGTCACAGTTAGATAGTGGGTGAGTTAACCTCTTGCTGCCTGGGTGGGTGGGTGGGTGGCCTTTTTTGGGTGGTAGGAAAGTTGAAGCCCCCAGACTGTTGACTGAGTTTGCTACAAGTGTTTGCAGGCTGCACCCAGCAGACCCACCTTCAAAGGACCCAATAGGGACACTACTCACATAAGAAAGCCGAGTGGGGGGAGAAGGAGGGTAGTGTGCTTATCTCTGCTCTCTGGGGACAGGAAGGGTAAGGCCCAAAGAGCAGCTTTCCACTGAAGACGTCTGGGTGTGCTTGGGTCAAGGGCAACAACCCAGGATCACCAGGGGACTGGGATGCTGGTTCTGAAGGTCAAGTGGCCTTGGGACTAAGCCCTATGGCAGAGCAACAGAGGGGACTGGAATGGGGAAGCAGGGGAGGCAGGCAAGGGAGGATGATGGACAGCCCCAGGAAAGAACTAAATGCACTACACCCTACCACTATGCACCCACCAACTCTCTGTATCCCATCCAGCCCTGCAGGCAGCCCTGCAGCCCAGGGCTTGTATGGAGGCTCTGCTGGCATTGTTGGTCTTGAAACCCCATGGTCTGGTGGCAAAGTGTGACCTCAGTCCACCTTCCAGCCAAGCGTCCTGATCCTGAGTGAGGGAAGCCCTGACACTCCCTTGTCACACCCTCCCAGCCATGTGGGAATTACAGCTAAAGGGAGAGACTGCCTGGGGCTACAAGGGACAGCGAGGCTGGGCTCAGGCCCCAAAAGCCCAAGGTTGAGACAGCCTGTGTGCCCCACCATCTCTGGCCTGCAGCCCCATGCCTCAACCCAAGAGCCTCTAGCCCATGCCCTGCCTACTTCCCTCTGACCTCACAGGCCCGGCCTCATATTGACCAGGCCCACCCAAGAGCCCTCACAGCCAGGGCACGTTCTCTGGGCCAGGCGCCACGTGGTCACACCAATACAGTGGCATTGCCTAGCCACCTGGCCAGCCCTCCACCCAGGCCAAAGCCCAGGGTGGCATCTCTGGGCACAGGGTGCCAGTGTCCCCCACCCCACACCACCACTGCTGCTGTGGGGTCAAGGCAACTCTTACTTGTGTTTTATGTTTTATAGGTGACTCCTTTACTGACCCCCTCACTGGCTCCACTGTCTTTTTCCCTCTCAGCACCCGCACCACTTTTTAGCCAAGCCCATTCCATGGCAGTTGCCAAGCACTGGCCAGGGGCAACCGTGAACCTGGGACCCCTCACGCCATCATAGCTGTCCACTAACAAGCAGGGCACCATGGGGCCAACCCAGGTGGCCTGTTAGGAGGGCTCCACCTGGGGAAGGCCCACAGATGGGAGCCCCAGGCCCTTGGGAGGAAGCAGGCGAGGGATCCCTGAGGTATGCAGTGGTAAGAGTCCCAGGGCAACTTATCATGGTATAAACAGTGAGGTGGAACTAGAGAGGAACATTCTGTCCCAGTCAGCCAGACAGACAGAACCACGACAGAACCGCAGATTCAAGTGGGGAGGAGGTTTCTGCCCCAGCATTGTCTCTCCTCCATCCGGGGCAGCCCCCTGCCCAGGGCCTGGGGTCCCCTAAAGCCATCAGCCTGTTTGCAGAGTTGTGGCGCCATCTGGTGGTAGATCTTGGGCCCCACACCTGGGCTGGCTGGAAGAAGGTAGGGTGGGAGCGCCCTGGCACCCATTGACACTAGCCAGGCTTCTGACCACTCCAGGTCTCCCCGCCTCACCTGACTCCCAGTTTCTCTCTCAACCTCTTTGAGCACATTTCCTGGGTGCAGTGACACACCCAGGGAGCTCATGGCGCAGCACTGTCCACTCTCAGCAAGAACAAGGTAGGGGCAGAGGGTGGGCAGCAAGGTGGACAATCATCCTGTATCCTGGCCCGGTAAGGACATATTGAAGTGACCCTGGCACTGACCAGACACTCGGGCCAGGCTTGGCCCCCGTGTACTGCCTAGCTAGCAGGGGCGGTGGGCCATGGAAGTATCAAGAAAGGGACAAGCTTAGCTGGATGGGATATTCTGCAAGGAAGGGTCTCTGGGCCCAGGCAGGAGTAGGCACACCAAATTTACCCATTATGGAGCACAGGGGCTCTGGAAGCCCCCAGAATGACCATCTCCCCAGCCTGGAGCCCTCAATGCCTTCCTTGGCTGATAGTAATTTATTGGGGCTGTGCATCCCTGAAAGGATTTTCCTTGACATTCTTATTATCTCTCTGATTCTTAAATAAAAAATGTGAGCAGTAGGTGTCCAGAGAGTCACCCTGGAAGGGAAGACAAATGTCCTGCCACTGCCCATGATCATGCCAGGGACAGGACAGACATGGGAGCATCGCCTTCTACTCCCAAGCCTCAGCTTTTGAAATGGGACCACCCTAGGTCCTCCTGTAGAACCCTCCCCTCCCAGTGCCCTCCCTGCCCTTCACCTGCACCCCATCCTAGGGCCCACCCCCAGTCTGTTCACTATCCAGCAAGGCTGACCCCACAGGCAGGGAAGAGAGGGGAGGCACCTATCTTGCCTGCCCTTTGGCCCTGGGGTGGGGGGATGGTCACTCCCCAGGATGCCCTATCCCTCCCACAGCCACACCCAGTGGACCCATCCGTCCTCTTGCAGATGCAAGACCACCCTTGGAGCCTATGGGCCCCAGCCATACACCACCCTCCGCTCCATGCTCAGAGCAAAAGAGAATTCACCCCTTCCCAGGCCCTGGGAGGGAAATGAGGGGGCAAGGGTGATCCGAGGCCCCAGGTAAGAGGGTAACTCCCAGTCTCAGGCTGCTCCAGGAAACTTGCAGGGCCTGAGGGACATACAGGTGGCTCTGAGTCCTGGAAAGGGAGAGTTTGGACCAGGAGCCTGGATTAGGGGACACAGTGATGGGGCTTCTCCTAAGGGGCTGCACTGGCCCAGGTACCCCAAATTCCATTTGCTGCAGGCCTGTTTCCCAGCTTTTGATATGAATGGGGCATTGAATGCTGAAGCCACCCCAGCTCCCAGCAGGAACACCCCAGCCCGACTCGGGGCAGGAAGGGCATGGTCTGCCACACCACCACTTCCTTAGCCACCCCCTGCTCACAGGCCCCAGGCTCCCTGAGGCCATTGGGCATGGTGGCAATTTGGGCAGGAAGCAGCTGCCATGGCAACTGGAGTCCAGGGAGGTGTGCTGCCTGGCAACAGGGGCCATGGCCTAGTGCTCCCTACAATGCCCTAGAGCCATGCTTTCCGCCCATGGACAGGAATTCTGGCCAGTACCAGGACCCAATGCAGATTCACACCCACCCTCACATGGACATCCTGAAGCCCAGACTCACTGCAGAACCCCCCACACCCGAATCCTGGGAAATGCATGCATTAGCCTAACTGTCCCCATTCATGGGAATGTCATCACAACTATGGGTCCTAAGCACCCTCTCTCCCTCTGAGAGTAACCCCCCCCCAACTTGGGGTGTTGTCCAGCTCAGGGCCACATTGCAAGGACCAAGGGAGGGAGTGTGGATGGTTTCAGGGAGTTGGGTCTTCAGGGCTGGGCTCTGAGCCTCCAGCAAGTGGGGGCACAACCTGGGTAAAGGTGAAACCTCAGGGAATGTGAGGTTTCCAGGTTGGGAAGGGAGGTGCCTCAAGGTCACAGGCAGTGGAGCGGGAGCCCCTGTGTCACCAGGGTGCTCTGAGCATCTTCTCAAACCCACTCAGGGATTACCACTGCCCTTGGGCCTAACAGCCTGGCCAGGGTGCCCACAGTGAGATATGAGGACCCCATCCAGTAGTTCTGTGTGACGGCCACTGTCACTGCGGGAATCACTGGTCTCCACAAGGACCTGTTCTCCCTCCCCCATTTCACATTCCTGAGCACCTGCTGGCACCTGGCAAGCTGAAAGACACTGAGGGCAAAATGCAGCACCCCCCTCCCCTGCCCTGCCCTCCCCACAGCAGCCACTCAGGACCTTTGCCTGGACTGCCCCATGGCTGCCTCACCAGAGGTCATCCAAGAAGGCTTCCTTGGCCCTTAACTTGAGTTGCCCTGCCCCCAGAAGGGTACTCTGAACCGAGCACATCCCGAGACCCGTAGGATTCCATAGAGGCATTACAGGATAGGGCCCATTCTTGCCTCTGGTGGCTGAGCAGTTTGGGGGGCAGCTGATGCCTGAACTGGGCTCCAGGAGCACCTGCCCCAGGTCATCCCCAGCCAGAGCCTGTGGTTACAGGCCGCACAGATGTACCCCGCCCCCTAGAAACACAGAGAGGCCTCCTGGGGCCAGGGCCACGTGTCCAGCCTGACACGACCTATGGACTGTGCACGCTCCCTCCTCAGTCACTGAGCCACCCCGCAGTGGTCCCTGCAGTACATCTGCCCCACATGGAAAAAGGACAGCAGAAACACATCTGCAGACGAGGGATTTTGACAAACTTCTTCAGATAGGAAGTGAGGGCTGGCTTAGTGGAATAGCCTGGGTGGGAATAAGCAGAAAAACAGCACTTGCTAGAGGATAGCTTGGGTGACCATCCAACACTGTGGTGAGGCAAACGGTGCTCTATTAATCACGATGGCAGGACCGCAGGTGATCCAGGAACTCCCCACACTGTCCCCTATTCCGGGCCACAGAACTGCAACAGGTAGTCTGTCTGCTCAGAGGTGGGAGGACCTCCTTTCAGGGACCTGACATTAGGATGCTCCAGCAGTTCCTAAAGTTAATGGGGAGAGAATAGTGCCAGTCAGCTCTTTCCTGCCTCCCTTATACACAGGAGTAGAATAAAAAGGAAAGCCAGACACTTGGGGACAGTGTCTAATAGGAGGTCCCAAGACCAAAGAAGAAAAGAACCACAAAGAGAATTAAAAAATGCAGGAATCAAAAACTTCCCCTCACCTCTAAACCTACTATATCCCTAAAACAGCACAGGATGTTCTGGAAAAAGAATAAGGGGCATTCAAAGAACAATAACAATATCTTGGAAATTTAAAACACGATTGCTGATGTTCAAAAGCCCAGCAGCCACGCTCCTAGCAGCACTGAGGACCTTGAGGCCTTCCTCAAATTCCCATGGGAAAGCACCCTGAGCTCATTCTCTCCTCAGCCTGACGCCCAAAAAGCCCGAGGTCAGAGTAAGGTGCTTTGAGACCTGCGAGTTGTCTCATTATCTATTCCCATTCGATTGGCCACTTCAAAACTTAGTGACTAAAATAATCACAACGTAAACTGGGGCTTGGTGACCTGGCTCACCCCTCAGAGCAGTTCTTTGAGGGTCATCCTGGGCTAGTCAACCCACCTTTGGGCCCCACTGGGGACAGGCTGGAATGACAGAAACCTTTATCCCCCTTACCTCTCATCTGACAACAAGGCCATGCCTCCCCAGTGGCAGAGGGTCCTCAGGGCAGCAAAAGAGAGAGGTCAAGGCCCAACACACAAGCCCAAATGATGTACAAGTTTAGCCCAAAATCCAGGTGAATAGAGGAACCCTGTTTCCCTCTCTCTCTCTTTTTTTTTTAAATAATTTATTGTCAAGTTAGCTAACCTATAGTGTATACAGTGTGCCCTTGGCTTCTGGAGTAGATTCCCGCAATTCATTACTTACGTACAACACCCAATGCTCATCCCAACAAGTGCTCTTCTCAATGCCCATCTCCCATTTTCCCCACCCACATCAACCCTCAGTTTGTTCTCTGTATTTAAGAGCCTCTTATGGTTTACCTCCTTCTCTGTTTGTAACTTATTTTTCCTTCCCTTCCCCTAAGGTCTTCTGTTAAGTTTCTCAAATTCCACATATGAGTGAAAACATATACTATCTGTCTTTTTCTGAATGGCTTATTTCACTTCATAATACCCTCTAGTTCCATCCACATTGCTGCAATTGGCAAGATTTCATTCTTTTTCATCACCAAGTAGGTCCATTGTGTGTGTATATATACATATACATATATGTATGTGTATACATATATGTATACATGTATGTGTATGTATATATGTATATGTGTACATATGTACATATATGTGTACATATATGTGTGTATATGTACATATAGGTATATATGCATGTGTATATGTACATATATATGTACATATATATGTATGTTATGCATATATATGTATATATGTGTATATATGTATATATATGTATATGTGTGTATATATGTACATATATGTATATATGTACATATATGTACATATATATGTATATATGTACATATATGTACATATATGTATGTTATGCATATATATGTATGTATGTGTATATATGTATATATATGTATATGTGTGTATATATGTACATATATGTATATATGTACATATATATGTACATATATATGTATATGTATGTATATGTATACATATATGTATACGTGTATGTATATGTATATACATATACATATATGTACATATATATGTATATACATATACATATATGTACATATATATGTATATATGTATATATGTATATGTGTGTGTATGTGTATATATGTGTATACATACATATGTATATGTATATGTGTGTATATACATACATATTTATATGTATGTATATATACATATATATGTATGTACATATATATATACATATACATACATATATATATATATATACGCATACCACATCTTCTTTTTTTTTATTTAAAAAAAAATTTTTTTTTCCAACGTTTATTTATTTTTGGGACAAAGAGAGACAGATCATGAACGGGGGAGGGGCAGAGAGAGAGGGAGACACAGAATCGGAAACAGGCTCCAGGCTCTGAGCCATCAGCCCAGAGCCCGACGCGGGGCTCGAACTCACGGACCGCGAGATCGTGACCTGGCTGAAGTCGGACACTTAACCGACTGCGCCACCCAGGCGCCCCTACATCTTCTTTATTCATTAGTTGATGGACATTTGGGTTCTTTCCATGATTTGGCTATTGTTGAAAGCACTGCTATAAACATTGGGGTACATGTACCACTATGAATCAGTACTCCTGTATCCTTTGGATAAATTCCTAATAGTGCTATTGGTGGGTCATAGGGTAGTTTTATTTTTAATTTTTTGAGGACCCTCCACACTGTTTTCCTGAGTAGCTGTACCAGTTTGCATTCCCATCAAGAGTGCAAGAGGGTAGGAACGTTGTCTCTTGATGTGAGGAGGGCAAAGTACAAGGAGAGGGACAAGGACAAGGAGAGAATGGATTTGTGGCCATTTCTACCACTCAAGGACTTAAGTTTTGCCTGATCCACCTTTCTGAGGATGTTACTTGAGGATGGGCTTCCACAGAACAAGGGAAGACACTGAGAAAGAGGAAGGCATGGAACCAGGACTTCCAGGAGCAGTGGGGAAGGCTGTGGTAAGACAGGCCACATAACGCTCGGCTAGAAAGAAGGGAGAAGCAGCAAACCTGGGGCCTGAATCTGGCCCTAGCATTGGATGTGTGATCTGCAGCCATTAAAAAGATTTCTGTTACATAGGGGCGCCTGGGTGGCTCAGTCAGGTAAGTATCCAACTCCAGCTGAGGTCATGATCTTGCGATCCGTGAGTTCGAGCCCCACATCAGGTTCTGTGCTGGAGCCTGCTTTGGATTCTGTCTGTCTCTCTCTCTCTCTGTCCCTCCCCTGACTCGAACTTCTCTCTCTCTCTCTCTCTCTCTCTCTCAAAAAAATAATAATAGGGGCGCCTGGGTGGCTCAGTCGGTTAAGCGTCCGACTTCGGCTCAGGTCATGATCTCACAGTTTGTGAGTTCGAGCCCCGCGTCGGGCTCTGGGCTAATGGCTCAGAGCCTGGATCCTGTTTCCGATTCTGTGTCTCCCTCTCTCTCTGCCCCTCCCCCGTTCATGCTCTGTCTCTCTCTGTCCCAAAAATAAATAAACGTTGAAAAAAAAATAATAATAATAATAAACATTAAAAATTTTTTTAAAAAGATCTCTGTCACAGAACTACAATAAATAATCCTAAATTTGCATGGAACCACAAAAGACCCCAAATAGCCAAAAAATTCTTGAAAAAGAACACGACTGGAGGTATCACACTCTCAGATCTCAGGATTTATTACAAAGCTGTACTAATGGAAACAGTATGGTACAGGCACAAAAACAGACACATAGATCAATGGAACAGAATAGAAAACCCAGAAATAAACCCATTATTATATGATCATTTAATCTTGGACAAAGCAGGAAAGGATATCCAATGGAAAAAAGACAGTCTTTTCAACAAATGGTGTTGGGAAAACTGGACGGCAACATGCAGAAGAATGAAACTGGACCACTTTCTTATGCTATACATAAAAACAAATTCAAAATGGATGAAAGACCTAAATATGAGACAGGAAACCATCAAAATCCTAGAAGAGAGCAGTAATTTTTTTTTAATTACAGGCAGTAATTTCTCTGACATCAGCCATAGCAACATTTTTCTAGATATGTCTCCTGAGGCAAGGGAAACAAAAGCAAAAACAAACTATTAGGACTTCATTGAAAGAAAAAGCCTCTGCACAACAAAGGACATGGTCAACAAAACTAAAAGACAGCCTCCTGAATGGGAGAAGATACTTGTAAATGACATATCCAATAAAGGGTTACCATCCAAAATATATAAAGAACTTATAAAACTCAACACCCAAAAAATAAATAATCCACTTTAAAAACGGGCAGAAGTAGAGGCACCTGGGTGGCTCAGTCGGTTGAGCGTCCGACTTCAGCTCAGGTCATGATCTCACAGCTCGTGAGTTCGAGCCCCGCGTCGGGCTCTGTGCTGACAGCTCAGAGCCTGGAGCCTGCTTCGGATTCTGTGTCTCCCTCCCTCTCTGCCCCTAACCCACTCGCATTCTATCTCTGTCACTCTCAAAAATAAATAAAGATTAAAAAAACTTTTTTTAATGAGCAGAAGTCATGAACAGACATTTCTCCAAAGAAGACATCCAGATGGCCAACGGACACATGAAAAGATGCTCAACATCACACATCCTCTGGGAAATACAAAGCAAAACCACAATGATATATCACCTCACACCTGTCAGAATGGCTAAAATCAACAACAGAGGAAACAACAAGTGCTGGCAAGGATGTGGAGAGAAAGGAACCCTCGTGCACTGTCGGTAGGAATGCAAACTGGTGCAGCCACTCTGTAAAACAGTGTGGAGGTTCCTCAAAAAATTGAAAATAGAACCACCATATTATCCAGTAATTCCACTACTGGGTATTTACCCAAAGAATACAAAAATGCCAATTCGAAAAGATACATAGATATATCTACCCCCAATATTTACAGCAGCATTATCAATAATAGCCAAACTACAGAAGCAGCCCAAGTGTCCATCAATAGATGAATGGGTAAAGAAGATGTGGTGTATATATACAATGAAATATTACTCATCCATTAAAAAAAAAAAGGAGTGAAATCTTCCCATTTGCAACAGTAGGGATGGATATAGAGGATATAATCCTCAGTAAAATAAGTCCGTCAAAGACAAATGTCATATGATTTCATCCATACATGGAATTTATGAAACAAAACAAAGAAAGAAAAAACAGACTCTTAACTATAGAGAAGAGACATGGTTGCCAGAGAGGAGGTGGGGGGGCAGGGAATGGGAAAATAGGTGATGGGGATTAAGGAGGCACTGGTTGTGATGAGCACTGGGTGGTTATGGATGTGTTGAATAACCATATTTTACCCTGAAACTAATATAACACTGTATGCTAACTATACTCCAGTTAAAAATTTTTGAATAAAGTTCTCTGAGAGGTGGCGGAAGGCCTCTGAAATGCTGAAGAACAATCTTGAATCTGCTTCCATCACTTAACAGTGATGTGACTTTGGGCAAGTGACACAATGTCTTTGTGCTTCAGTTTCCCCACCAATAAAGAGGATGATAATCATCCTTACAGAACCATTAAAGTAAATGTTTAATAAATAATTTTTTTCAACGTTTTTTTTTTTTTATTTATTTTTGGGACAGAGAGAGACAGAGCATGAACGGGGGAGGGGCAGAGAGAGAGGGAGACACAGAATCGGAAACAGGCTCCAGGCTCTGAGCCATCAGCCCAAAGCCTGACGCGGGGCTCGAACTCACGGACCGCGAGATCGCGACCTGGCTGAAGTCGGACGCTCAACCGACTGCGCCACCCAGGCGCCCCATAAATGATTTTTTAAAAGTAAAATCCCAAAGATAGGTCAGGTAAAAAAGCCAGGTGGTGGGCTAACCTCTTCTGTGTGATGAGGAGGTGAGGGCACAGGGCGCTCAGCTGTGCAGAATGTGCAGCCAACCCCAGAAAGAGTTTCATGACCAGGCTTGTGGGTGGTGGGGGGCGGGGGACTGAGGGGGGAGAGTCACACTGGACACCTTGTTTGGCGTTTGTTTTTGTTTTAACCTTATGTCTGCATGATCTGTTTTATGTTTTCAGAAAATAGCTAAGGCTGGTGAGTGAGCTAGGGTGAAGAAGAGGCAGAGGGGGTGAGTGGAGGAGGGTACTTCAAAAACAGGGATGGAGTGGGAGGGGCCCCACCAGCCCTGGCTCTGGCCACCGCCCTGACCCATTGTGACCTCCCTGGATGTGCCCAGGCCTTTGTGACAGGCACCCTTGAGGAAGACCTGTGAGCCATGACACCTAGAGGGCCCTCAATAAGAGGGTGGCACGTCAGGCCAGGCTAGAGCCTGGACCTGGGGTTTAGAAGGGGTTATGGAGGGGCCAAAAACCCTGGGTCCCTGTGGCCACTCCCACCCCCAATGCCCCCAACCATCAGCTTCGAGCAGCCATGCAGGATGCTTGGATCCACCCTGCCAGGGGTTTGTAAGATGGCCCTGCCTGGTACCTCTCAGCTCCACTCTCTCAATAGAGTCGGCCAGACCTTTCCCACCTCCGGGGGTAGGAGGCGGGGCGCCCAGGGTAGGGGCTGAGGTACCTGGGAGCTTTATGGCAAATGAAGAAGGAGAGATGCAGCGACAGAGACCGAGAGACCCAACGGGGACAAAACGAGGGCAAGGGGAGGCAAGGCTGGGGTGGGGCTGGCCCCTGCACTCAGGACGAGAGCAAGGGGCCCCCAGGCCAGGGGGATCCCCCAGCTCAGGGCCCAGACCCGGCCCTTGCCCACCCCTGCCAACAGGGGCAGGAACCCCGGCTTCACCCAGGGCAGCCCCCTCCCAGCTCCAGAACGTGCCCCTGGGTCCTGCAGAGCAGTCCTTCTTCCAGCTGGAGCAGGAAAACCAGAATCTGGTAAGTGAAGAGCCCACCGAGGCTGTGGGGCCAGCCCAGGCTCAGAGCCCATCTGTGCAATGGGTTTGAAGCTGTTCGCAGAGCCGCAGCTTCTGCCCCAGCCCCCACTGTCTCAGTCGCCTGCCCAAGAAGTGGCTATGACAAGCACTCCCATCTTTCTGCCTCCCATCCTCAGAAAAGACAGAACCAGGATCTGCGAGAGCAGCTGGGGGCCCTCCTGGGGCCAGGGCAGCAGTTTCTGCCCCTATGCCCGGAGCACTCAAGCTGCACGACCCTGGCCTGGGTAAGTGCATGGCAGACATCTGGCCCCAGCTGGACAGAAGGCAGCTGTCAGGAATGACCCAGTGACTCCATGTACCATACCCCTGCTCTGGCTCTCAAGCAGTCCGTGACCACAGATGCTGCCCATGGCCTTGGGGCTGACCCAAGGGCTCTTCCACAGACCCCTGAGCAGACCAGTACCCAGCCCCTGGAGGACAGGGCACCCTTGCAGCTGCTGCGGCAGGAGCTGTGCCGGGGGGAAGAGTCCTTCGTGCAGCAGTCTCAGGTGGGTCCCTGGGAACTGGGCTGAGGGGGCTGGGTCCTTCATGCAGCAGTCTTAGGTGGGTCCCCAGGAGTTGGGCCAGAGGTGGGGGGCAGGGGTTCTTTATGCAAGCAGTCCTAAGTGGCTAGAGGAAGAAAGAACTGACACTGCTGGCCTTGTCTGTGCCCACATGGTGCCCATCCTCCAGAATGAACTGCAGCAGATCCGACTGTCCTTTGAGAGGAAGAAGATGGCCATTACCGAGGTGCCTGCCTGGCTGGGATGGGACAGCTGCTGGGGGGCCCACCTGGTGGGACACATCATGGGTCCTGTTCCTTGGAGCGTGTGACCCAGCCTCCCCTCTCCCACCAGGTATGGGATGGCGTGGCCGAGGTACATATGGCCCTGAACAACCAGGCCACTGGCCTCCTGGTAGGTCCTCAAAGGGTGACACCCGGAGAATGAAGGGAACAGGGACTAGGCAAAGTGTGCAGGGGCAGGGGAGCTTTGAGAAACAGGGGAATATAGCAGAATAGTCAGGGTTAAAGGACCTGTCTTACTTCCTTTGCCTCCCCCCACCCCCCGCCAGAACCTTAAGAAGGACATCCGGGGAGTACTAGACCAGATGGAGGACATTCAGCTGGAGATTCTAGGGTGATGTGCAGGGTCAGGGGTCTGGGGCCCTGGCTGAACTGGGAAAGGGGCTGGTGTTCTGACCAGGATGGGTGGATCAACCCCTGACCCCTCCCCAGTTCCACTACACCAGACCGAGAGGTGCTGCAGGCTGGGGTGGGGAACGTACATGGCCCTGACTGTACAGCCCCCGTCCCCAGGGAGCGTGCCCAGTGCCGCACCCAGGCCAGGAAGGAGCAGCAGATGGCATGCCTAGCGGTAAGCCCCCCACCCCACACCCTTTCCCAGTCTGACCTCACCCTGGAGGCCCCTCTCAGGGAGGAGATGCAGGCTACAATGGAGGAGGCCCCAGGGAGGGAGCCACACCAGGAGCCAAATGACCCTGAGACATGGCTGCAGGTGCCTGTCCTGGGCACTGGTGGGGTAGTGGGGAGAAGGTAAGAACTCGCAGCACAGGGACCCCTGCCATTGGGGGCAAGCTCTGACCCAGCCCCTCCCCTGCAGAAGGCAAGGCCTCAGCTGGGATGTTCCGAGGGCCTCAAAAGCCAGCTCTGGTAGGTGGCTCTGTGAGTGCATTGGTAGAGCCCAGTCCCCTGGGACCATCCCCATGGGCACCCCCGCCCCCTGACCGCCACCGCCCACAGGCTGCTGGCCCTGAGGCTGCTGCTGGGCACCCTGCTGGCCTGTACCGCCGCCTACGTGTACGTGGTGGACCCCGCGCCTTTCGAGGGGCTGGTGCCTCCCCTGCTGAGCCGCGCCACTGTCTGGAAGCTCCGGGCCCTGCTGGGCCCGTTCCTGCGCCTGGAGGTGGACGACTTCCTGCCCTTCTAGGCCGGAGGCCCAGTGGCACCAGCGAGGAGGAGGCCAGGCGGCCGGCGCTGCCCCGGGTGCCCAGCGGCAGCGCTGGCCCCTGCCCACGGCACTGCCACGCGCCATCCCCACCAGGAGCTGCGGAGAAGGGTGGAGGCGGGGTCTGTCCTGAGGGCTGGGCCTGTGGCTGGACATACAGTGGTGACACACACGGCAGCGTGTGAGCTTGTTTCCATGGAAACGGGGGAGAGGGGCAGGAGGTTTTGCAGCCTTCTGAGGGCAATCTCACAGTGGGGATTCCTCAGGGTGGTGCCCCTGCCTCAGTGCCCACACCCCATCTGTCCACTGGTCATCAGCGCCTCCACAGGAAGCCCCCAGCCCACCCCTGGCCACCAGGGAGGGCTCTGAGCAGAGGGTGTAGCAGGAGGGTCTCCACTGAAAGTGAGGATGAGGATCCTCAGGCCTCATCCCTGGGGCTGGGCCCAATCAGTAGACCTCAGGGATGAGGTTCTCAGTCCTGAATCTGCTGACCCACTGACTTCACACCCCTCATGTAACCCTCTGTCCTTATCTGGCTGACCACCCCACCCTCCCCACACTTGACCGGCCATCACCCTCCCACCTCCCACCTCCCACTCCTGTCCCCTCCCTGACCCAGGGTCCCTATCCAGCCCAGCCTCCTGGCACTGCCCCAAGGCTCAGAGGACAGGGGGACCACGTTGGTGGACAGAGCCATGGAGGTAAACACCAAAAATTTTATTTAGGGCATTAAATGGGGTTCGGGGAAATACCTTTTAGGACAATAGAGAGTAACTTTGTGGCTTACTCATCCCCAAGTGGGAGAATTAGAGGCACCGCCCAGGCAGGAAAAGGGCTGGCCAGAGCTCTGCCCTGCCCCTGGGGGCGTCCAGGCCCTGGCTGGCTGGCAGGGACTGTAGGGCTGTGGGCAGCCAGGCCGTCTGAGGTCCCCCAGGTGCCACATCTCGGAGTGAAAGAGTGAAGACTGCTGGGTGGGGTCAGGCAGAGCTGTCACCAGGAACACACTGGGCTGGCAGGATCTCCTCCCCACCCAGGCAGGGCCTGGATGACTCACCAGGCTGGCGGCTCCAAGAGGTTAAGGCATCTGTTCATGTGCTGGGTGTGGGGAGGGGGGAGTGCAGTGACCTGCAGGGGCAACCTGAGACCCCCACCCCAGCCCAACCCACAGAGGCCTGGGCTCCCTGGGGAGGAAGTGGCATCTAAAGTGCTTGGTCAGGCAGGGAGGTCGGGGTGATTGGTGCAACACCCCGGGAAGGCCGTGCTGGTCCCAGCAGCTCCAGGGCCCCTGCCTGGGGTGTTGGACCCCCTACAGCAGGTGGGGACTTCCTGAGGTGGGTGGGCACAGGGTCACAAGCCCCAGTGGGCTGGGAGTCAGTCAAGGTGCGGCTGGTGGAGAAGGGACCCCCAGCCCACAGCCCAGGGTCTGTGGCAGCCTGGCTTCCTCGGCTGTCCTCTCGGGGCCCCAGAGCTGCCTACTTGGTGTCCCGCTCAGGCCCCGAGAGACCGGGGAAAAGGCTGGAGGCGGCTGAGTGCAGGCGGCACATAGCCCCTCGGGGAGGCGCCCTGGCGGCCGGGCTCCAGGGTGCCCGCAGCGGCGGGCGGTCCTCAGGGAGGCCAAGGTGGCATAGGTGCAGGCCGGGGGGCACCCTGGGCTGGCCACGCCGGCCCCATCCACGGCTGCAGGTGCCGATCCGCCCCCTGTGGGCCGCAGCGTCCCATGAGAGAGAAGCAGAAAGGTGGAGGTCAGCATGGGGCACAGCTGCCCAGTGCAGGGTCCGAGGCCCAGCTAGCCTCCCACGTTGGGCCAGCCCGTGCCCCAGACCCCAAGTCTTTGACCTGGCTGTCTCAGCCCTAAAAAGCTGTGAATTCCCAATTCCCCCACCTCCAACATTTGGCAGTGGGAGGTGGGGGAGTAGGGGAGGCACTCAGGTTGCCAGGAGGGTGAGTTCTAGTAAATGTAGCTACAGGATGCACCACTGGCCCCCACAGGGCCCTCAGCTAGCAGGTGGCCCCCAAAGCACCCCCTACTTCCCTTACTCCATCTCCCCCAAAAGCCGCTGGGTTCCCAGGGGGCCCTAGGGTGGCTGCAACCCCAACCTTTCTCTAAATGGCCTGTTACTACCAGGGGTGACGCAGACCCATGGGAGCCTCATACCTGGCAGCCAAAGACCCATCGGCCAGCCCCCACCTTCCAGGATTCCAACTCAGCTTAAGTCAGTGGAAACACCCACGAGGAATGCCCACACCTTTGGCCAACACCTCTCCCAGAGCCTGACCCACTCTGCCCCCTGCCCCTGGAGCCCCCGCATTCAGCAACAGCCCTGGCCTTGCTGAAGGAAAGGATCAAAATGACTCTTTTTCTTTTTTTAATAAAATTATAGATATATAGATGTAGATATAAAAACATAAAACAGACACAACGCAAGCGGACGCTGCCGTGTGCTTACTCTCGGGTCCCTGGCGCCAGGCAAAACTCTGACCCCCTCCCCGATGTGCTTCCCACAAGGACGCCGAGGCTCCAGTAGGGCCCAGACTGCATGCCATGGGGTGGGGAATCTCCAGTTTGGCAGGGAGGGGACTCCTGGTCTCATGGGCACCTTGTAGCAGCGTCCGGCCCGTGCCTGCTCCCATCTGCCCCCAGTCGCCTCCCACAAGAGCATAAAGCAGAGGTTAAGGCTTCAATGAAAGCGAGTTTCCCGGCAGTGGGAGCAGCGGGGGCCCGAGCGTTAACACATGGGACGTGGCATGGCAGCGCAGCGCACAGACACGGGGACGCACCCACCAGCTGGGTGAGACAGGACACACGGAGCCGAGACCCCACCCACAGCTGGCTGTCTGTCTGTCCATCATCCACCTGTCTGTCAGAACCCAGAGCAGTCCCAGAGCTGGGTGCCTGGAGGCCGGGGCTGGACTCCCCGAAGAACTGGCCTTGCCAAGCTACAAGCTTCCAGCAGGTCCCTGAAAGGCAACGAGTTAGGAGCAGCCAGGCGGTGGGGCCTCGGTCCAGTACAGCCAGGGACCCAGGCCTCTCTGTCCATCTCTGGGCCACAGTGACCCGTCTGTAAGGGGAGGAGGTGGGGACCAGCCTGGGGACAACCTCAGGGGCATGGGTGCAGTCGGTGCAGATGCAGTCCGCACCACCTTGCCGCCCCCACCTGTGGGAACAGGGGTACCAACACACAGATCCTGCAGCCTGGGGGCCCTCAGCCCAGCTGTGCCCTGGAGAGCAGATGGGTGGATGGACAGGCGGAGGAAGAGGGACAGGCTCGTGGAGGCGTGGTCTCTTCTGCTGACGTGTCCACACCAGGACTGGGCCTCCTCATCTCCCAGGGCAGAGAAGTCGGGAGGGGGGGCAGCCGCTGGGGGTCCTGGTCCCCGGGGCTCCACGGCGGATGGATGGCAGTCAGTCCTCACACTGAGATCTCGTACGTGGTCCCACCCACGCCGGACACCTTCTTAACGAGCGTGTGCCGGGCAGGGCTGGCGGAGGGCCCTGGAGGGCCAGCAGCAGGCCCCAAGCGGGCCAGGCCCGGGGACTGCCCGTTAAGCTTACTTGGGGGGGTCTTCAGCTGAGGGTGGTCCCTGCATCAAAACAAGCACATACACGCACACCCACAGTGAACACGGGATCACGGCATGACAGAGGCCAGCGGAGGCAACAGGACAGATGACGCAGACGTAGATAGAGGCCAGGGCAGCCCCTGCCTCTGAGCCCAGAAGGTCCCACCAGCAAATGGGTGGGGATGCAGGGTCTGCAGAGGGAGGGCTATTGCTGTCACAGGACAGACAGACAGATGTCAGAATAGCCATCACCCCCCTCCCAGGTCCCTTGGTCCCTCCCACTGGCACAGATCACAGAGTGCAGGGAGGCCAGGTGGACACTGGCCAAAACCCCAAGCCCTGGACTGTTCTAGCGTCCCAAGCTGGGGAGCCCAGGGGTGACTGTGGGACCCCTTCCCTGCTACCTCCTAGGAAGATGAGGGGAGGTCTTTCTGCCCTCCAGCCTGCCTAGTATTGACCAATAGCATTTCTGATCTCGCTGCCCAAACATCCACAAGGGTGGGAGCCACTCCCTCCTTTAGCTGCCACCCACTGGGACAGTTACACCCACAACAGGGACCTCCTCCCTGACTGAGCCTGTGCTCAATGTGGCAGGGGTGACACCTTGACGATCCCCATGCACCCACTGTGGGGCTGAGCACACACCATGTGTTCAGCTCATATACTTGGACCCGACCTGGCAAGGCAGCTAGCCTAACTTCCAATTATCCGTCTGCTAGGGACCTAGAACCAGCCTGCCCTGCTAGGCCTCAGTTTCCCCATCTCTGAGCAAAGGCCCTTACTTCCTGGGGCTATGTGCACCCAGGGCAGCATGTTCTGCCATGGGTGATGTCCCCCAGATACAGCCTCCTGGACAGACACCATCTCCAGAGGAAGAAGCCCTGGGGTCCCTGCTACACTTGATCACGCCAGCTAGGGGAGAAGGTGTTCAAGATGCAAATCCTCCTGCCTCCCATCCTGGGACATGCCGGGGTGTCCTTAAAGCTGGGTGATCCCCATACAGGCTGGCCAGGAGCCTCCAAGGAGGGTGAGGCTCACCCCCGTAGGCAGCCATTGGCTTCCTGGACAACCCCCACGTGCTCAGCCAAGAGGCCCCACAGGCGGTTGGACACCTGATTGGTGCTGGGAAGCCCCCTGCCCTCTGGCACCCACCTCTGCATGGCCAGCGAGGGTGGCGACTCCGGGAGGTCCGTGTGGATGAAGGCGACAGCTTTGGGGCCTGCATAGGAGGGTGAGCGGGGTGTGCTGGGTGGGGAGGGTGGGCCCTGGCGCACCGGGGACCTGTGCGAGCCGCTGCCAGGCCGAGGCCCAGGGGCGTTGTTGTTGGCCAGGTCAGCCTGCAGGGAGGAGGAGGAGGTCCGCGGTGCCCGGCTCACGGCACTGGACAGCGAGGACAGTGAAGTCTGCAGCGCGGGGTTGCGGGCACCACCGAAGCCAGGCCCTGCCACCAGGTCATCTCTGGAGCCATAGCGCAGGGAAGGGCCCCGGGGGCCCTCGGACAGCACACTGGCCTGCTGCAGGCTGTAGGAACTGGGCGCATCATAGACGCCCGAGTCGCCAAAGAGCGAGTCGGCCTGAGAGCGCAGCAGCCGTTCCCGCTCCTCCCTGTCCTTGCGCTCCTGGATGGAGGCCATGATGGTCCTGGACAGGTTGTCATAGCGCACAGGCGAGGGCTCCCGTGGCCGGGGACCCAGCACCGGGCTAAAGCTACGGGGCGGGGGTCGTGGCGGGTCACCCACTGCCCCCGGGTGCAGGTAGGGCGAGCGGTAGCTGGCCATGCCAGCCGAGGGGTGGGCTGGGCATGTGTGGCCACTGGGAGATCCAGGGTTAAGCAGACTGTCATAGGACAAGCTGCCATTGCGGTTGGGCAGCGCGTGGGGGGCAAAGATGCTGCGGTGGGGTGTGGGGGGCCCACCCTCAGAGCGCAGAGGCTGCAGGGCCACGTGGTCCCCGCCCCGCCGGCTTGCTGCCTTGAGGCTCAGGGAGCGCAAGGCACCCGAAAAGGTATCAGCAGCACTGAGTGGCGGGGACGGCGGGTAGGCTGCGTGCAGGCCTCCGGGCGTGTAGTCGGGGAGGTCCAGGCTGGGCTCTGATGCAAAGTCCAGGCTGTGGATGCTGTCCTCCCCTAATGTCAGGGAGTCAGGGCCCGGGACCTGCAAGGAGAGAGGGCACACCTCGACCACTGCCCAGCCACCATGTCCCACCCAGCCACCACGCGCTCTGTGTCCACACAGAAGCTACAATCCTGGTGACATCAAAAGTAGCCACACGTGCAACCAACAAACTGTTCCTGGAAGCTCTCCATCCCCTGACTACCTCTTCCTTGCCCACCACAGAGGCAAGTGGGGACAGGGTAGACCAGAGCACCCAGATGCTGCCTCCCCAGAGAAGGCTTTGCACCCTGCTCCTGCTCTTACTTCCCTGGGGAAGAGGAGGGGGCTGTGGGAAACAGCCACAGGAGCTGGACCTTGAGGAGACACAATAACCACACAGTGGCCCAGAGCCCTCTGCTGGGCACTTCACAGCTGAGGTTTGGAGTGTCTGCAGGGTAAGACCAGAGCTGGCTGCTACATCCACCCAGGGCAGTACCCTCAGAGCCCACCTGGGCAGGGTCTCCTGGGGAGGGGCCGGGGGGCAGCCACAGCCATAGGGAGGAGGGGCCTCTTTGATTCTCCCGGAATCAAGGCATGCCGGAGTAGGCTTGGGCTGGGGATGAGAGCCTGCATAACCTCAAAGCCGAGACAGGGTGTTGGTAGGGACAAATGTGGCCTTGGGGTACTTGGCCAACCAGCCAGAATCCTCATGGGATCGAGGACAATCCCAGGAAGGAGATGAGGCAGGTAAGGGTACCTAAAGCCTCCCATTCCCAAGGACACTCCTCCTGGGGCAGGGCTATGGCATGTTGGCCAGGGAAGCCCAGACTCCCTGCCCAGCCCAGAGGGTCCTGAGATGCAGGGTCAAACAGGCCAGGGGTCTTGAGGGAAGGGGAGTGGTCCAGGTATACTGGCCCAGTCACAGGCTAGCCTCTCAGCCAGCCATGAAGGAGGGTGGGCAGCCTGGGAATGTTCAGGGTTCTGGATCATTCCTCAAGCTGTCCAGGGCTGCCAACTGCTCCACAGTGATCGTAGAGTACTTATACAACTCAGAAAAAATAAATGTGCTTTCTTAAACAATCTCAAATTCTTCTGAAGCCTTCCCGTGGGCCTTACAGAGTGACTAATGGTGGAATTTCAGGCATCCTGGCACATACTGCTCCTGGGGGCAGCCGCCTACCAGGCCAGTGGGCAATGCCAGCCAAGGAGAAGGGGCCAGCCAGGACTGCCTGTGCCAGGCCTTCCCTCATGCCTAGCAGGGATGCCCACAGGGTGAGGCCCTGCTGGTACCCACAAGGCTCTCTATGACCCTATGGCCCCAGGGGTGGGGCCTCTAGGAGTGGGACCTCTGGGGACAGGGTCTCCAGAAGGGGTAGAGCAGGACTTCCTGGGGCGGGGCCAGGCCTCCTCACCTGCTCACCAGGCCCGCAGAAGGGAGCCTTGGGACCCGAGGGAAAAGCAGGCCGGAACTTGTACATGGCAGGTGTCGGGGGGCTGGTCCTCTGCACCGACAGGGCGCTCTCTGGGGAGATGGACCGCGGTCAGGCTGGGGTCAGTCCATGTCCCTCCCTCTGTCTGGCCACCCCTACCTCACCAGCACTGCTTGGGCGTGGGGTCTGCAGGTCGCCTCCGAACGTGCCGGCCTCCACCTTGGGGGGCAGTGGCGGCCCCAGGTCCAGCGGCTTCTCATCCAGCCGGTCCAGACTGCCCTTGGACTGGGAGGGGGCGTGGTCAGTGGTAGGCAGGGCATGGGCCAGGGGTGGGGCATAATGGGGACTCCTCCCTGGGCCCTGAGCTTTAGACCATTCCCCAGAATCTACCCAATTCCTCCCCCTTCCACTTCTAGGTCCCCTCCAACATAGTTGCTTCCTGCCTTCAAGGGTCTGCCTTCATCCCATCCCCTACCTGACCCCAGGGCCCCCACCTTGCTGCGGCCCAGGCCAGCCTTCAGCCCGTTGTCACTAAGCTTGACCTTGAGTGGGGCAGCTCGCTCCAGGAGCTCAGGCCGAAGGAAGGGAGGCTTCAGGCGAGCAGCCAGCGGCAGCCGGGGAGGCTCCACCACGTACCTGCACCAGGGGCAGAGGGGTCAATGGCCAGAGTGACCTGGCCTGAACGCTCACCAAAGACAAGGCTGGCCACACCTGCCAAGGGCAAAAGTAGACCAGGCTGAGGGTCCGCACCTGCCCACCCCAAACCCTGCAGGGGTCCCTTGACACCCCGTTCAGGCCTCACCGGGGTGCCAGAGGGCTGCACAGCACGTGCTCCACATTCCCATAGCAGCCTCGGGTGAAGGGGTTCACTCCCCCACGGAACTTCCCCGTCACCTGTGGACATGGGACCCCTCAGCCAGCCTGGCCACCCAAGGTCCAGGCCAAGGTGGACAGGGGGACAGGCAGGGACAGCTGGGGTTCCTCAGATGTAGGCTGGGCAGGGTCAGCCCATGAGCGCCCCCCCCACACCCATTTACCCCGAGTGTCCCTGCAGGAAGCTGTAGAATTTCTGGGCCCTGAGTTACTGCTAGTACAGTTGTCCACAGGTAGGAGTGAGCAGGGGGACAGGGCAGGTGAGGCCCCATACTCCATTCCCCCACCCAGAGTCTCCAGGGCCAGATCCTCCCCCTATAGAAGCTGCATAGTCCACCTCACTAGAGGGCTCCAGTAGTCCTTTCCCTGACACCACCCCCACATGGTCCTGGTGTAGTCCTGGCCCTCTTGGCCCATAGGGGACCTCCCCCCCATTCCCATCACTGCATGGCCCTCTTCTAAGGTCAGCACCTGCTCGTTGGTGGTACGCCCCCGAGTGACTAGCACCACATGGAAACCAGTGAGGCCGATGACAGGGATGAAGAAGAGGCCAGCCACACACATGACGGCCATGCTGGCCCGTTAAGGCCAATGGCCATAGGCAAAAACATGGAGCAGGTGCCTGTGAACAAACTATTCCCACCACCACCCAACCAGGAATGGCAACCCACCCCCTGGGGACTCCCAGGCAGTCCCCAGCCCACACTGTCAGGCAGTCCCCAATCCACCCTGAGCCTCAGTTTCCCCCGTGGAATGTGCCCCCAGCCCATACTGTCTTTGCGGTTAAGCCAAGGATACGTGATGGTAGTGTGGGCAGCTCCCAGTCCCTCAGCGTGGTTCAGCACATAGACCAGGCCAAAGGCGACGACACCCACCATGTGTGCACTGAGCGACAGCAGGAACAGGAAGAAGTAACGGTAATTGCGGCGCCCAATGCAGTTGTTGACCCAGGGGCAGTGGTGGTCAAAGTCCTGGGCAGGAGCAATGAGTCAGGGCACAAAGTGGGTGGGAGAGGAGAGACATGGAGATGGGGGCGGACAGGGTGGTGGGATGGTCACCTCTACGCAGTTGTCGCAGACGCTGCAGTGGGAACAGCGAGGTGGACGGTAGAAGTGGCAGGTTGCACACCACTTCATTCGGACCTGGATGCCCCGTACATCCACATTCTTGTACAGCGGGGCCCGGAAGTCATCCTCCTTATCCTCGTCCTCATCCGCTATGAGCCAGAACCAGGGGAAGGTGGCAGGAAAGTGACTTCCTTGGCAGGAGAGCCCTTCCCGAATCTCTGCCAGCCCACCCACCAGGACCCACCCCACCCCAGGCTCTTTCATGTCAGCCACTCACACTCTAGTGAAAGTGAGCAGATTATGTGCCCAGTACAGGGCCCTACCTCGGGGGAAGACGCCAGGGTCCATGAAGGTGGCCATGCTGAAGTTGGCCAGGACAAAGAGGAAGATGATGCCATTGTAGACGGGAACAGCTGGGGACACAGCTCGAGTCAACCATGGGCACCTGCATTGGACAGCAGGATAGAGGTGGGTCTGGGGGTGCTGAAGCTGGGTGGGGAGGGGAGGTGGCAGCAGATGAATTAGGCATGGCCACACATAGGAAGGCTGGGCCACTGAGACCACCATCAGTGCTCAGTGTGGGAGTCAAGAAGGCCACTGCTGCCATATCCCTGCTGGGAGACCCCCGTACATCAGCCTGCTGCTCCTCTACTCAACCATCGGGGCTGAGCACCTTGTGCATGGTGTGCTGGCTCCCTCTATGCCAACACCAACTCCAGCCACCCTCCAGGTGGCTATTAGGAGCTCAACTCACAGTTGAAGAAACTGAGGCTCAGAGCAGCCCGTGGGCCGGAGGGGTGGCAGACTGGGGGGCGGGAGCCAAGGATGAGAAATGAGCCCACTCTGCCTGTGTACTATGATAGACAGAGGCCAGCCCCAGCCCTTACCCAGACCTGTCCCCAAGCCCAGCAAGGCCCCTTCACCAGGGAAAATTCTCAGTCAGTAAATGCACGGTGGGTTGTCACCCCCGGTTTTCCCTGAGGGGTGCAGTCTCAGTGTCTGGGCCACTGGGCACATCCCCATCCAGGCAGCCCCTTCTTTTCCCTTCTTTTTAGTTTGTCACCTTACTATCCATATGGCAGTGCAGAACACCTGGAGACTCTAGAAAAGCACAATACCCCGCAACCACTCATCATCTCTTTCTACCCCTCAGCCCTTGGCTCCAAGCTGCCCCCTCTTCCAGGAAGCCTTTCCAGACTCCTGGCACCCCATAAGGGTCACACACACCTCCCTGGTGGGTGTTTTGTCACAGAGAGTGTCCTCTTCAGCCCTCTTGGGACCTGATCAGAGACCCCTCCCTGGAGACAACCAGTCCTTGGGCACATGGCCTGTGGTCCCCTGCCCTGACCCTGCAGCAGGGTCCCTGAGTCCATTCACTTGATTCCCACAAAGTTCCTCTGGCCTCAGGTTCCTCCTGATCTCTCCCATGGCTCCTGGCTGCTTTGACAAGTGGGGGGCACCCACTTGGGAGTTGGGGGGGTTGTTCCCCTTCCCATAACTAGCCCCTCTGTGGAGTTGGGAGTGCCAGAGGAGATCCCCTACGGTAGCCCTGACTAAGAGGACAGGGCATCGTGGCCTCCAGCAGGGTGAGCAGTACCCATGGCCTTACCCACCGCCCCAGCGCACACCGGCCACGCTGGCGCACCCACGCCTGTCTTGGCCAGGAGCCAGCCCTGCCACCCCAGCAACCACCTCCATGGTAGCAGAACTTCGCTATTTTTAGTGGAAAGCGAGAGGCTATTTAAAGATTCCACTTCCCACGGCAGCAGGCTCAGCGGGCCAGGAGCCGCAAGTTACCCCATCCTCTTCTCCAGGACCTGCTGTGGAGGTGGATGCACTCCCCGAGGACACAGGTCCCCTCTGCCGGGAAGGCTTTTCTCAATCACCCCCTACCCAGGCAGCCCAGAGCACCCACCAGTAGACGCCTTCCACATTCCCCATCCCTGTGGGCTGAAGCCTGGCATACAGATGGTGCTGAATGTATGCTGTGGTCTCTGATCCAATCCCATTCAGCAAAGTGACGGTGGGTCCCTGAGGCATGGTCTGCTCAGCAAGGCGGGATGGGGGCAGAAGCCAAAATGCCAGTGGGGATGGGCTCTCCAGGCAAGTGAGAGCTGCTCGCTTAAGAGAACCAGGTACTCCAAGGAGCCAGGGAGAGGCGTGGGACTGTGGGCCCCGCTCAGGTGGTACAAGCCAGCTCTCCATGATGCCTTCTGGGAAGGGCTAGCTATGCAATCTGTACAAAATGAAAATGCGGGCGCCCTTGTTTACAAAGTATCAAGGGGCTTCTGGGTGGCTCAGTCGGTCCAACTTCGGCTTGGGTCATGATCTCGTGTTTCGTGGGTTCGGGTCCCATGTCAGGCTCTTTGCTGACAGCTCCAAGCCTGAGCCCTCTTTAGATTCTGTGTCTCCCTCTCTCTCTGCCCCTCCCCCGCTTGCACTCTGTCTCTCCCTCTCTCTCAAAAGTAAATAAACGTTAAAAAAAGTTAAAAAGTATCAAGAATTTCAAGACACTGACAGCAAATCATTAAGGGCAAGTGTGGGCTCTCATGCACCTGTGAGTCCCATGGCATCAGTGGGGCCAGACTGCTCTGGGAGAGGAAGGAGCTGAGAGGTCCTGAGGTGCTCCAGGGCCTGCAGATGTGCACACACAAGGTGGAGGTGGGTGGGCACTGAAGGTAAGAGGACACATAGGGGAGGCCAGAGCAAGGGCCCTGTCCATTACTGTTGTCCAGATTTTGCCAGTGGCTACTACCTGCCCTGTGCAGTGGAACATGAAATCCACCCTTCCAGCTGTGGGGGGTGGGTGTTTTTCTGTTTTCTCTATTTTAGAGGCAAGGAATAGGTATAGGAGAGCTTGTCACATATCAAGGCCTTGGGGTGAACCTATGTCTGGGCTGGGATTCTAACCATCATGCAGGCAGGCAGGGACTGAACCCCATGGGCAATGCCCCAGCCACACTGACCAGAGTTTCCCGTGGCCCAGGTGGCCTCTCCTCCCTGAGCCTCAATGATCCCGCCAGGCTGCATGGGTGGCCCTGAATGAGATGTCTGGGGCTGGGGGGAGTGGATAGCACCTGCACAGCAATGGGCCCATGTTTGGGATCTGCACTGTGATGGGGCAACGTTTGCATTGAGGTGGTGGGCAGCCTCTGTTCACCGTGGGCACCAACCCCCTGCATGCCTGGGCCACACATACCAGGGAGAGTGGGGTGGGGCCTCAGCTGGTATTGGGCAGGCTTTTGGGGAGGTAGTGGGCAGGTTCTTGAACAGGGACCTGAGCCATTGGCCCCTCTGCCTACCATTGCCAGGCCCCCAGGCTTGACTCAGATGCAGGATCAGGCATTCCCCATGCATTCTTGTCCTCCCCATCCTCCCTCAGGGGGCCTTTGCCCCTAAGCCATGCCATAAGGAGGGTCCTAGCCTGGGTCATGCCTAAGGAAGACTGGCTCACTGGCCAGTGCCGGCAGGACCATGCACAGACACACATACATATCCTCATGAACATGCAGGGACACATGCACATACATATAAGCAATGCACACACAGATACACAATATGCTCCAAGACACACTTGTGTGAATACATGTCTGTACATGCATGCACACAGACACATGTGCATACATAACCACATTCAAAAGGCACATGTATTCAAGCACACATCGACACATATTGACACGCAAGACACATGCATAAATATTTGCGAAGACAGATAGGCCCGCTTGTGCACATGCTGGCACACGTGCAGAAACACACACATAGATGCAGACGTGCCCTTCCTCACACTGACCCCCTTCCCTATGCTTCCCATGGACCAGGCAAGTGTGAGGACATGTGAGGACATGAAAGCTCTGTGGGCAAGGCCTGGCAGGCAGAACTGCTCAGTCCACCTTGAATCTATCCTAGGCTCCAGGAGGGCCCCTCTGCCCACAAGTACAACACTCCATTCCCACCCAGGGGACTGTATACTCCGGGCAGAGGATGGCCACCCCTTGCTGGCTGCAGCCATACTCTGGGCCCAGGGCGGGCCCGAGTGGGGGATGGCCCAGCTCTGAAGCTAGAAGCCCTCCTCCCCATCCAGCCCCCGCCTCCTGAGTGTCAGGGCCACACGCCACCGCCATGGGCCCCACCCAGACTGAGGCCCCAAGTCTGCCTGGCCCAGCAGGGAGACACCACCCAGTGGGGGTGGGGGGTTCTGCAGGGACAGTATGCGCGCCACAGCTAAATGTGGAATGGAAAATTTTACCTCAGGAGTTTTCATTTAAATCGGGTTCTTCATTAACACTGTGTTTAAGAATAATGCTCACACACGGGAGCACCTGGGACCAGAGGGTTTGTGGCCGCTCTGCTCTGGTCAGGCCAGGCAGGGCCTCTGTCCTTGTGCACCCATTCCAGTCCCTGCAGACATCTGAGCAGATGGGGAAACTGAGGTTCAGGAGGCCAAAGATACCCTAGGCCACAGGTAGTGAGGCCTGCCAAGGGGCTCACCTCAAGTTTCCTTCCTTCCCATGTGGACCCTGGCAGGAGCGCCATCCACCTGGGCCTTCTGTCCTTTCTGGGCCTCTGAGTATGGGGAAGGCTCAGGCCCATCCAGGGAACTAACTGTGACATCCCAGAAGTCAAACCTTTGGTCCTGGACAGACATAAGATGGCCTAGCCTGGCCCCAGGTGTTGGTAGTCTGAAAGCAGCTCCAGTTTTCTGATGTCTACAGGGTCCTCTGTCATTCTGCAGAGTGGCTCTGGGAGGAGAAAGGGGCTGAGGTGGAGGCTCTCAGAAACGGCACCTCCCACCCCAGCACCTGACCCAACCTGGCACTGAGGCACAATGTGAAGGGTTTCTGGAGCCCAAGGGGACACGACTGTACCAGGAACCTAGGAAGGCTTCCTGGAGGAGAAATGCCTCTGGATACCTGCCCTTCAGTGTGATGCTCCCCATCCTCCAAGGGGGATGCCCCACCTCTGGTCATTCTATCCACACCCCAGCCTCTCCTGGGCAACATGTCTGAATGTCCTGCTTGTCCCAGCCCCCTCAGTGAACTGGCCCGAGGAAGGGGTCCTTGGTCTTCTAGGCTCCTGGCTCCCCACCCTGTATGATGTCAGTGTAGACCTGCCTCAAAGGGGGCAACTCCTATTTGCTGAGCAGAGAGGGGGCTGGGGCCACACAGCACCCAGTGAAGTTCAAGGGGGAGAGACAAAGAAGAACCCTGTGGGGGCCCCAAGGGCAGGGTGGGGAGGACACAGGAGTGGACTGCTCCTTTTTGAGCACATGTCTGAGTCTGCAGCAGGCCCGGGCCCAGAAAGAGAGTGAAAGTGTGGGGGCTAGGGTGACCAGAGGCTTGTCCCAAGGAGGGGACCACTGGGAGCCCTGCTTGCCTGGAATCTGCATGCTGAGTGGTGTCACTAGGCCTGGTTTGCCTGGCAGAACCCCTCTCAGGAGCCCAGTTGTCTTGGAGGACTCCAGGGGAGCCAGGGGTGGGGGTGGGTTAGGGCCTCCAGTGGCCTTTTGGCCCAGAGAATGTGGCCTCAGAGGCTCAGGGGCGCCCGGTCCCAAGGGCAATCAAGCCTCCCTTGGCTAGATGGTCACTGAGCCTGGCCCCCAGCTAGTGCCCTTTCACCCCCATCTTACCGCAGGAACACATGCCACCTTCTTTCAGGCAGAGTGGGTCACATACAAGGCAGGACACAGGAAAAGGCCTGCAGTGCCCTTGAGGGAAACCTGCACCTTGCTGGGCTGTTGTTCCTGAACCCAGAACCCCAGCTCTAAGAACAGAGGAAGGAAAAACTTGGCAGGGTCCAGGAGCATCAGCGCCCACATCTTGGGAGTCGAGTTCATAGGGCAGTCTTGTAGGGGCCCTCTGAAATCACAGGAAGGGCTCACAACAAACTCACTATAGTGGGGCTTAGGTGAGCCTAGGAGGAGATACAGGCGGGCTCTCTGGGGTAAGGTTGATTTCAATTTCTTTAAAGATTTATTTCCGTGCATTTCACAAGTTCTTGAAAGAGAACATGTATTACTTTTAATGTTAGAGAGGAAAAACACTGAACTGCACTTTGGGAGTGAGAAACCAGGATCAGTAAGTGGAGGTCAGGCTACCAGGAAGCACACCTGAGGCCCTTCCAAGTCCCAGACACTGGCCCCGGGGCCAGGACGACTGGGCCCCACCCCTCCAGAAGACCTTGCACCTACTGCCCACCTGCCCCTCTCCTCTCTGCCCCACAGCCAGCAGCATCTGAATAACAAGAACATGCCTGCTTGCCAAAGCCAGAAATAAGCCCGTCCACACAGGCCTTTTTTAAACACACTCTTGGCAGCCTGTGGTGCCCACCCAGTCCTGGCCTCCAGGTAGAGGGCTCCTGCGCCTCCATGGGCACCCAGTGCAGACTCGCTATCCTCACAGCTGCTATCCGCACTCTTCCGCGCTCTTGCTAAGGCCAAGGGTGCCAAGCCAGCTCCTGCTCACCCCTGCTCTGGGCTCACACTCCAGGGCTGACCTGCTTCAGAACAGAGGCCTCACTGGCTACAGCCACTTGTCAGGCTTCAGGTTCCCAGGAAGGCTTGAGTGGTCATAGCTTTAGTCACCTGGGCTGTCTCGGCATGGGACCTGTGGAAGGGGGTGGTCCCAAATCTGTACGACTAAAGCCTGGAACCCCCAACCCCTACTTGTACCTGGGGTGGGGGGTGCCCCACAACAATTGTGTTGTAAACAGGCTGATGTGTGAGCCAACCTGTCTCAGGTGAAGAAGCTATGGCTGCATGGGCCCAGGGCTCTGCCTACCTTCTGACTCAAGGGTCCCAGTGCCTGACATGACCGGTGTCCCTGGATGTGACCTGGTCTGGGCCCTCCTGCTTCAACCCTGAGCCTTCCTGAGAAGGTCAAGGGAGGGTGGAGGGCATTGCCAGGCCAGCATCAAGGGTGGCTTTGGGGCAGGCACGTGGCAGCCAGGCCAGGCCACACCTACGCAGGAACAACTTGGCTCTGGCCCTGGGCTGGACACTCAAGAGCTGCCCTCAGCTCCTTGCTGGAGGCTGGTGGCTCTCTACAGCCCCTGTCCCCTCATGCAGCCCGTTGGGAGGGGAGGGCTGCAGCCACACCCTGGGCAGCCACAGCACACACTCCCCTATTCGGGCCCAGCTCCTCACACTCAGGGCCTGGCACACCCATGAGATGCCCACCAGCCACTAGTGTCCCCACACACAGAACTCACCTGTCCCTGGTGCCCCAGCATAGGTACACTCACTGTTTCTGTCTCAGCCCAGGCAGGGGGCTCACGTGCGCATAGCTCTGGTGCCAGCCCTGCCATGCCCAGCCCTCCCTGCCCCTGCCCCCCTGCCCTGCCCTGCCCTGCCCAGCCCGCGGGCCCTGTCCCCCCAGCCCTGCCAAGCTTCATCCCTTGCTGTACCGACCCCTGCCCCTTCTGGCCCGGCTGTGGTCGCCTGTGCCCCCGGTGACGCGGGGGACTCACGTGAACACGAAGAACAGGGTGCTGGAGCCCACCAGCAGCGCGGCGGCCGTGGCCACCGGGATGTACTTGGCGGGTTTGAGGCGCGTCCCGGGGCTGCGGGGCATCCTGGGCGCCGCGCCGCCGCATCCCTCCCCGGGGCCGGGCGGGCGGGGCCGGCCGGGGTCGGGCCGGGGTCGGGCGGGGCGGGCTGGACGCGGCGCAGGACCCGCGGCGGCGGCGGCGGCGGCGGCGTTGGCGGCGGCGGCGGCGGCGGAGGAAATCCCACCCCACGGGTAGCGGCGGCGGCGGCGCGCTGATGTCAGCGCGCCCCTTAAGGTGGACCCGGCGGGGAGGAAGGGGGGCCGGGGGACTGGGGCGGGGCCAGAGGCGGGGCCAGGGAGGGGCGGAGCTCGGACCCAAGGCAGACGCACCCGGCCCCCGCCCCGCCCCACGCCCTCCTCCCGGGGCGCTGCGTGCTGGAACCGCCCAGACTAGGGAGCCACCGAGCTCCATCGGCCCCGACTGTGCTGGCGTCCTGCGTGGCGTTCGGGACCTGGGCCTGGCGGCGCCGTTCCTCGCCTTGGTGCCCCAGCCAGGCGTGTGCCCGCGGCTCTGTGAAGCCACCCAGCCGTCGCACACCTGCAGTCCCTGCCCGCCGGGTGGACACCGCGGCAAACGCCAGGGCCCCTGTTCCCACTCCGCAGGCCCTGGCGCTGTGGCCTGTAGGTCGCCTCCTGTGCCTCTATTTGCACAGACTTTTCCCTAAACACCTCGGAGCCTGTCCCTGGGATCAGGTTGATGTCCCTGCTATTCCCGGATAGGGCCAGACCCCTCTCACCTGGAGCCCCCCTAGCATTCAAGGGGGTGGAATATTTGTGACGCTGTATGGGCACCTTCATTGTTTATCTCCTGTCCATCCCACAGCCCTCGGGCCACTCGACTGAACTAAGTCCTGCTAGTGGGCAGGGTAAGGGGGGGGAGGGGGCGCTGATCTCTCAGGATCCTGGCCCAAGCTGCATGCTTGGGAATGTGTGCATGTGGGAGAGCAAGGGCCAGATGAGCCCCACAGCCTCCCCAAAGCAGGGTGGAGTGCCCCTCGGGAAGCGCGGGGCACCCTGCCCCTGCCTGGGATAGGCCTGTGGGCAGGCCCACCTCCTGCAGGAAATCCCACCCGCCAGTGCAGCTGCCGCTTAAGGTGGACCTGCAAGCTTTGCAGTGCCTAGCTGCGGTATGGCTGGAGTGGGCTGAGCAGCCTGGCAGCAGTGCAGAACCTCTGGGAGGTTGGGACCTGGGGCAAGTTCTGAAGCCTCCACAGTGAGGACCAGCCAGTCTGTTCCCTCCTACACACTCCCAGAGCCCTCTGCCCAGAAACCAAGACCCACCAGACGCCTCCCCAGGTGGGAATACAAGGCGGGGGGTGGGGGGCGGGGGGGTTGGCAGGGAGGGAGTGGTCCCCACCCTCCTCAGCCTGACTTCCCCATTTTGGCCAGAATCCCTTGCTGCCCAGGGGCCACCTCTTCAGGCCATGCTACCACATGCCCTGGGGCTTCTTCACCCTGTGCCCTCCCTGTCTGTGTGAGAGCCTTATGAAGGCCCCAGCAACAGCTCTGCAAGCTGCTGGCTGTGAGCCATTAGAAAAGATGCCAGGCTGGGGGCTGGAACTGGAGCATTAATGCTGCTGCCTGACAGTAAAAATGGTAGCGGGCTTTTCTTCCCATAACATCCCAGTTGTAGCCTCTGCCCAGTGGGGAGCCCACTCCAGGGGGTCCAGCACGGGGTTGAGGGATACCCTAGCACTAAGTGGGTTAAGGTAGCACGGACGCTTGAGCTGACACGTCCTTACCTCTGCCTCAGCACTCTAGTGGCCTCAGGTCACCAGATAGAAGATCCAGGGTCCTCACATAGAAAGACTCCAGCCAATACATGCCCCACCCACAGCTTCGCCTTTGTTCCTGCCCTTCTGCAACCCAGCACTGGGATCCCAGGCCCCCGGAAGCCTCTGGATGCAGGCCCACCCTTGGGGAGGCATTCCTCCCAACACGCTCCCAACTGGTGGCTCTTGCCCAGGTCTGACTCCAGGTCTGTGTAGGGGTACCAGGATGGCTGAGAGCTGTGAGTGCCAAGCACTGGTCATGGAAAGAAGGGGTGCTTGTTACCTCCTTGGTGACATCCCTGCAGACTTGCCTGGGCAGAGGGGGGTCCTGGTGGGGGAGAGGGGTGCTGTGGGGAGACCCAGTGAGGCCTCTGGCCCAGGAGTCCTCTCCTAAGGAGCTAAGATGCCCAGGAGAAGGAAACCACAGCAGAAAGCTTGCCCAACTTGCAGCTCAGTGGACTGACCTGGAACAGAAAGGTACATCATCTCACTTCTTACTCCATCCCCAATATTGTCAGCATCTCAATTCTGACTTTACCATTGCCTTTTTGCCACAGGGAGGAACCCAGCTGAAAAAACACTGGCTGGGGAGCAAGGCAGAGCCCCCCCCCCCCCACCCCCACCCCTGCTGACATCCCTGCTCACTGGTGAGACCCACTGTCAGGACTGCATGTCTCCCTTTCTGCAGCACATTCTGCATTGTCAGCAAGCCACACCTTTATTTTTTATTTTTTAGCAAGCCACACCTTTAAATGCACCCCGTTAATGTAGCCTGGTCACAGCACAGCTCTGTTCCCCAGCCATTCTGAGGGGCCTACCCCGCTGTCAGGGTTTTAACCCCTTGGAGACACAATTCATCACCCAAGAGGAAAGAAGTCAGCCTGTGGTTTTACATCAAGTGGGATTTATCTTGTTTTGGAGCCCAAAGCAAAGACTATTAAACAACCATTCTGTGCTGAAAGGGATGTCTGACTTCCCTTCCCTGAAGGATCAAGCCCTGGGCAGACTTACACACATCAGTGCATCCAACAGAGGCCCATACAGAAGTAACACCTGTCCTTTACAACATCAAAATTCCAATTCAAGATAGGCAAGGTGCATTTCACAAGCTTCAATGTCCTTCCTTGGCGGGAAGGACCTCTGTGCCAACACCGACTTCAAGAGCATCCAGACCTGTACCTCTAGAGGCCCAAGGCTGCCAGAACACAATGCTGACCAGCAAAGTTTTGTTTGGCTTTCAAAAAAAGAGCAGCTTCCTTTGGAGGTGCATCCCCCAGAGGGAACAAGGATCCAAGGTTTGGAATCAGACACAGGTCACAGGACACACTGGGAAGTTGGACAGAACAGGACACAGCTAAAAGACTGGCCACAATGTAAAGCACCTCTAGCAGGTGTTAATGACCAATAGCTGAGTCAGAGTGCATCCACTCCAGAGCCCAGTCCTAACTTGCTCCTCCCCCACTGGAGGGCAGTATGGCCACACTTCATAACCCAGGCGGTCTCCTGGGACCCTTTACCACATATGCTTTTGAAAAGCCTGCTGGTGCACTGAAAAGCCTTTCTCCCACTTAAGATAATGTTTAGAGACCATTTGTTTTATAAGACAAACCCCTAAATGGCACTAACCCATTTGCATTCTTGAAAACGTCCCTTTATTTAAAGCTACTGCAGATGTCCAAAATTGCACCCAGATGGAGACACCGTTGAGTGAGCGGGTAAGACAGTTCTCTCCAACGATGGCAGTGAGCTGTCCAACAAGGGCTGTGGGGCCGAGTCCCACCAACACAGTGCACCAGACTGGACATGTGTGCTATGGGACTGGCCTTTCCCTCCACCAGGGCAGAGGGCCAACCAAACGTGGCCTCAACCAAAGCCTGGAAACACACTTGGCCGTCTTGCACCAAAAGCCAGGGTACTCTGGCGGTCTTCCTTTCCCTACCTCAGAGGCAAAACAACAATAAAAAAGCCTATTCCTTGCCACAGGGCAGAAGCGCATGAGTCCCCACCCCCCCCCCACCCCCCCAGCACACCTGCCCCACCTCAGCTGCATCATGGCCCCAGGGACCAACAGCTGCGCTGAGCTCACAGCAGAGCCAGAGGCGATGAGCGAGACCCCCAGCGCTGCTCCAACATCCTGGAGCCAGCAGGAACCCACACTGCTCCCAGGACAGGGCCGGCGCACACATGGTCCTGCCTCCGCGCAGGTTTCAAATGTGTTGTTTATTCACTATTTTTGATGACTATAAATAAGTGTTTCCACTATGGAAAAGAAAGTTAGCACAGTACATTTTCATGACTGGGGAATGGATTTTCTGAAGTCATCTTCAATAGGGCAAAAACTTAGAAAAAAACCACCTGAATGTTGGAATTCAGTTCTTTATATAAAGTCCCTTGTAAAAACAAAACAGAATAAAAACAAACTGAAAAGAAGGGGCAGGGCAAAATTTTAAAAAAGAAAAAAGAGGAAAAGAATGGAAGGAAGAGAAAACAAGGGAAGGCGGCTTATTGCTCCTCCTCCGCTCTATCCTTGGTCTCGGCGTCTTCCGACTCCTTGCTCTCCTCCTTCACCGAGAGAGCTTCTAGCTTCTCGGCCACCTTCTCAGCATTGTCGTTTTTGCCCGACCCTGCTAAGACATAGGGGGACACAGTAAGAAAACCGAGAAGCACCACTCTTCCCAGCCCACCCACCTCCTGTGACCCTGGGCGAAGGCCACAGGGCAGGCCACTTCACCATGTGCCAGCCAAGGCAGCCTCCAGGGTCACCCAAATTAAGAGCTCACACCTAGGACCATGGTCAGGCAGCTCAGTTATATCGGGCCCCAAGTAAGCAAGTGACTGTGAGGACCTCTTGAAGCCCCTTTGGCCTCTGGTGGGCTCTAGCCAGACGTCATTTTACTTGACGGCTAGCCTGGGTGCTGTGAGGCCAGGCCAGTGAGCACATGCTTGGGGCCTCTATGGCTACCTCACTCCCCAGAAGCACCGTGTCCCCAGACAACTGCATCACCCATGACAGGTCAAGGTGGTCACAGCACCCTGGGATGTTACTCTGGCAGACGGAAAAAGCACCCGCCTGGGGCTGCAGCCAGGTGCAGAGTGAGTCTGCGAGGCAGTCCCCACCCCCAACTCCATGTCACCTTTCTTTTCTCTCTCTTCGATCTCTTTCCTGCATTCTTCAAACTTTGTTTTAAATTTCTGTGCATCTGCAGAAAGAAGAGAAGAGACCTCCTAAGAGTCCTAAAAGGTCTGAAGAGCCAAGATTCACAAAGGGCTCGTCCCATGGGTGACTTAAGGACACAGCCCTGGGCTCACTCTTGCCTGGACCAAGCAGTGACTGTTTCTCAAGTCCCTCCAGGGACTGGTAGCTAGGTTGGCCCATCTCCCTCCACCTGACTCTGTGACAATTTGGGCAGAATGGTACACAGCACTGGTGGCCATGTAAAACCAAGGGGTCAGGAGCCTCCTGGCCAGACACTCTGCTCTCCACTCATGTCAGAGTAGCTACTAGATGAGGCCCACTGGGCACTTCTGACAATCAGGGCTGGAAAAGACATCCAAGCTGGGGAGAGGTCACCATGGGCCTGGGATCCCAGCACCTGCTGGCAGTCAGGTGGCTGCGAGGGGACATGCCTGCCCTGGGTAGACTGGATGCCCAGCTCCCTTTGAGGTTAAAATGGAAAAGGCACTGCTCTCATCAGAGCCCACATGAAGCTTCGAGGGTACACAGGTCGACTGCAGCACTCACATTCCTGCCCCCGAGAGAGCACCAGACAGCAGAGTGAGACTGGTCCCTCCCACAAGCTTCTCACAGGCACTATCAGTTCTTCCTGAAAAGCAGTACCCAAGGGCCTGGTGGCTCTTTTGCTTACTTTCAGCATTTAGGAAGCGGATGGCCAGCAGCTCTGGCTTGGGGCACTCATCGGCAAAGTCGGCGTGGGTGTTCCAGACCCAGGCACGGTCGCTGCCTGCGTTCGGCTTCAGCTCCATCATTGGCGTGACTGGGGAAGAAGAGCCATGTGAGGATCCTGACAACTGCTACGAGACCACCCCGGCAACAGGAGGTCCCGCCTTGGGGTCCACTAACCAGGCCTAGACAAACTCCTGTGGGATACAGGATCTTACTCAAACCTCTTTGAAAATGTCCCATGTTCACTTAAAACCAGGACTGTCCTGGAGTGCCTGGGTGGCTCAGTCAGTTAAGCGGCCCAGTTTGGCTCAGGTCATGATCTCACAGCTCGAAAGCTTGTGAGTTCGAGTCCCACATCGGGCTCTGTGCTGACAGCTCAGAGCCTGGAGCCTGCTTCTGATTCTGTGTATCCCTCTCTCTCTGCCCCTCCCCTGCTCGCGCGCTGTCTCTTTCTCTCTCTCAAAAATAAACAAACATTGAAAACAAAAAACAAAAAACAAAAAAACACAAAAAACACCCCACAGGACTGTCCTAAATCTGGGAACAGGGTGACCTGCTCCCTGACGAGGAGAACACCTCAGAAAGGATCTCCAATCCCACTGGAACAAGGGCTCCAATGCCAACAGAGCCACTCATGCCCAGCCCTTCCTGTGGAGCACCCATCATGTAGCTATGTCCTTGCTCAACCACACCATCAGGTAGCTGGCCCATTGGGAAGTGGGGGACAGAAGCCATAAGTGGGGTAATCATCCAGGAGGACATGGAGTCAGCTTTGCACTTGCCAGGGTCCCTAGGAGACAAGGCCACCACAAGTAGACACCATGGGCCCTGGTGACATGCACAAACACCATGGAATAAGTAGGAATCTGGAATAAGCAGATACACCCATGTCCTCAGGCTCTGCACAGACCCAAAAGGAGAAACTGACTGCACAAAGGACAAGAGCATACTTGTGCACCCCTGTGCCCCTGGCAGAGGTCTCCAGGGACCTGAGCATATATTGACTGCCTGAACCGGGAACAGTCACACCATCCCCATGCAGACACCTGGCGAGCCCTTGACCTCTACAGAGCACAGAGATGCCATGGCCTCCTGCTGCCACCACCCACCTGGCACATTAAGGGTCTACGGTATGTAGGGGTCCCAAAACACACCTGCAACTCAGAAACAACCCAGTGATCTGACAAGGCTCCTGAACAAACATAGGGTGTCAGGAAGTCCCCTGGGGAGCGATTCAAATTGGAGTGAAGGCCAGGGGCCAGAGCAGACAGGTGGGGGAAGAGGGAGAGACACAAGAGGACTACCAGAATGGCCCCTAAGGAAGGCAAGAAAGCCCCTCCCTGCCACCTCTCAGGATTTCTGCAAACCCGCCCATCCTTCCACATCACCCTCAAGAGCTGCTCTGCTCAGGTTCCTGCCAGGTCACCCCAGGTGTCCAGAAGAGGGGCCCTCCCTTGCCAGACATGCATTCTACCCAGTACCACAGACATGGCACCAGATCAGGAATGGAGCCCAAGACACATCTACTTCCAAACACACATA
Organism: Leopardus geoffroyi; assembly: GCF_018350155.1. Taxonomy (NCBI): domain Eukaryota; kingdom Metazoa; phylum Chordata; class Mammalia; order Carnivora; family Felidae; genus Leopardus; species Leopardus geoffroyi. The sequence continues at coordinate 29,795,963 of NC_059339.1, read as the reverse complement.
GCACTGCAGAACAACCTAGCAGCCAAAAGACTGAAATGGCGGGGACTTACTGTCACCCCTTCACAGGCCAGGCCTGGTGTGGCTTTCCCCAGACCCTCCCATCCCCCAACCATGTTGAGCCCAGGGTTAATGCATCACACGTGTTCAAGGGCCTCAACCTGTCACCACCCACTATCTGTTTGGTCTCACAGACACCTAAAGATGAGGCAGCCACCTTCTCTCTGCACCCCTTCCCCTCTGTGTTCTCACCAGGGAACACCCGGCAGGGACAGAACACACCAAAGAGTGGGAAGGCTGCCTACTGGGCACATCAAAATACAAATGGGAGCACACATCCTCACAGCACTGCCCAATCCTTGGGCAGGTGCTCCACGGACCTAAGCCCACACTGGGGCTCTGCTTCCACCCCATCATGTCCTGTCTGCTTGGGCTCCACATCTTGTGTGCTATAAGCTTCTCTGCAGGTCTGCTCTGAGTTCAGAGCATGCTGGAAAACTTCATTTCCTATTTTAAGTTCAAAACACACTGCAAACATGCATTCTATGTCATAATGCATTCCCAGATTCCTAGCCCAGCACTGAAAGCAACCTGCCCAAAGATCTGAAGGTATCCTCATGTGCAGCGCTGGAACTTAGAGTGAAAACACACTCCCAAGAGGCCACCTACTGTAGTGGTTGGCGCATATCTTCAGGGTCTTGTCCCTCCTCATGAGGAGGCGGATGGTCCCTTTCTCCTTATGCTTCAGAAGCTTGACATCACCTGTGCCTCGTTCCTTCCATTCTGGGAGATCGTTCTCTGAAGCAAATCGGAATAGCTTTGCCCGCCTTCAAGAAAAGTCATTACAAGAGAGCTTAAATGTGTGTGAAGACAGAATAAACAGTCAAACGTTTGCTGGCAAACAACACTTATTTCCTGTACCTGGCGTCTCCACGGACGCCCCTCCCTTTCTTTGTACTTCTAGGACGATTAAGTCAAAAAATTACCAAAAAAGCAAAACAACGTTCCTAGTATTTACTTGGAATAATGAAGTGAAAAAGAAAAGGGATTTCTACAACCACAGAACTTCCCAATTTTAGTATATGTGCTGCCGAATCGAGTACAACAACCACAGAACTTTCCAACAGAAAGACACAACTTCTCAACAAAGACACCTCCTGAATATGCTGGGCTTGCCTGTGATCGTAGTGCAGGGGAGCCCCTGGTGTCCCATAGGGCTGCAGAGGGTAGCAAGGAAGCAGATGGAGGTTGAAGACCCCTGCCCTTCACAGGGCCAGCCCTTCCCTCTGCTGTGAGATGCACCCTGTGCTTCCCAGGCCCCCCAACCCAGAGAGACCTCTGCAGACCTCTCTGTTCAGGCCACGAGGCTCTGGCCCAACGTCTTGCCTTTTTGCTCTGAGTAGCACCTCACACTGGGCCCAGCCAAGGCTCCCACCCAGATGGGCTCCCATGGTGAGCCCAGCAGTCCTGCCTTTAGGACTTCAGGCTGATGTCCTCCATTTCCTTACCCACAGGACCCCAGCCTTGCTGGTCCATTTCCTGCACCACACTCTGCTCTCTCTCCCAAACTCAATTCCGTTACGGGAGACAGTGCCCTCACAAGGATGCCCGCAGAGCTTTCACCTGGAGCCCAAGGGCCCAGACGCAAAGGCCTAACCTGCTGGCCTCACTTCCCTCAGGAAAGGCCTGTGTCCAGGACACTGAAAGCAGTTCTCGGCCCTGTGAGGGCTGAAGAGGGTAAGAACAGCAGCACCAGCTGCTGGGAGGAGCCAGCCCCTGGCTGCAGCACCATTTCCGGGCAAACCAGAGACGTGGAAAACCAGTATCTTCAGGGACTCACCTACCACTCTGAAACCAAGAGGATGTATATGACTCTCCTTCCCCAGGCCTTTGGGGGTGGTGGGAAAGGGCTGGTCTCCCCAGTCTGCCTTCCTTAGAGGGAGGGATCACTGTTCCCTGCCCCCCACTCACAGCAAAGCACTCAAATCCTCATCTGGCTTCTTAGTTAGAATCTGAAGACGGTGGGGGAACTCCACTTGGACAGGAAAAACGCTCCAGCCTGTTTCCATTAACTTGTGACTGAGTCTAACGTTTCCTGTGATTCTGAGTACAGACAACAGGTCAGTCTCAGCAGTGTGGATTTTGTCGCAGACATCTCAACACATGGCTGGTGCCAGTACTACTTAAAAACGACACATGCCAGGGGCGCCTGGGTGGCGCAGTCGGTTAAGCGTCCGACTTCAGCCAGGTCACGATCTCGCGGTCCGTGAGTTCGAGCCCCGCGTCGGGCTCTGGGCTGATGGCTCAGAGCCTGGAGCCTGTTTCCGATTCTGTGTCTCCCTCTCTCTCTGCCCCTCCCCCGTTCATGCTCTGTCTCTCTCTGTCCCAAAAATAAATAAACGTTGAAAAAAAAAAAATTAAAAAAAAAACCACACATGCCGTCATAGCCTCACACTGAAGGTATCAAACACATGCAGGATAATATTTAGAAAGTAATCTCGATAAGCATAACACATCCATTTTCATTTGTAATTCCAGGCATTATTTTGTGCATTAAAAACGCTGAATTGGGAGTTCACAAACTTCAGGATGCCAAAGTCTGGCGTGCAAAAGAAAAATAATATTAATAATGGTAGAGACTCCCTATTCAACCAGAAGAAGGGGGCCATGGGAGTTTTGGGAGGTAGCAAGCCTGTAAGGTGACATGAACAGGAGGCTGTGGAGATGCACCTTGGTGGGCAGAGCAGCAGGGACAGGACACCAGGGAGCACCTGTGCTCTCCACAGCACTGGCCGCCGGGAAACAGGGGCACCCAGTGAAGAGTTATCCAAAGAGTAGATTCTAACAGCAGCCCTGATTTTCCACGTAGGATTAGTCATCACACAATTCCAAGCCCTTTCTTCAGCCCCAGTCCGATTTAAGGTCAGGCCAAGACCTTGACACCTGTAAAAACTGTAACTTCAATCTTACATTAAAAGATACATGTTTCTCAGGATGCCTGGGTGGCTCAGTTGGTTAAGCCTCCAACTTTGACTCAGGTCATGATCTCATGGTTCATGGGTTCGAACCCTGCATCGGGCTCTGTGCTGACACCTCTGAGCCTGGAGCCTGCTTCAAATTCTGTCTGCCTCTCTCTCTGCCCCTCCCCTGCTCACACTCTGTCTCTCAAAAAACAAATAAACATAAAAAAAAAAAAAGATACATGTTTCTGGAGCAACATGAGCTTACTTACATTTTAAAAAGCTCTTCTTCATCTTCTTCCAGCGTTTTAATTTCTTGCTCAGGAAGAGAAACTATAGGCTCAAACTGGGGGTCATGGTTGGACTCATCTGCATTCTCGGTGGAGGTGTCATGGTCCTCATGGGTGTCCTGTGGAGTGAGGTGCAGAGAGGTGACTCTGCTGGCGCCAGAGCGTGCCCCTCACCCAGAGCTCAGCAGTGGGCACCCCTCCTAGTGAACGGCCTCATCCCCAAACAAGAGATTAAGCCCACAGTCTTTCACATAAGGGTTTGCACGCACAGAGTGCAATAAGATGCTGAATTTCAGCACCCTCCCCAGATGCATCAATCACATCTGTGCACATACTGGGGCTCCTAAATTGAGCCACCTACTGGCAGATGAGAAACTGCCTCATCACTTGAACCTCAGTTTCCTCATCTGTAAAATGTGGATAATCACAAGGGCAAATGATTAAAAGATGCAATGACAGAAGAGGGTCTCAAGTAGAGTTGTCACCCTTTAATCAAAAAGCAACCATTTGGGTTTTTACTGATTGAGAAAAATCTGTGCTCTTGCTTAGCAGAAAGGAAAAAGGTTGCTACAGGATGGCTAGTGCTTACACGCAATTCACAATTCTGTCAGCAATTTGATCTTAAATCAGAAAGTTGATGTGTCAACAGAAATCGTACAATGAGCCCTAAGATTCTGATGCAATTTATTAAACTACAGGGCACAAAGAATCATATTTGAGGTTCAAGTCTCACAGAACACGTGGCTTGATGATCTATAAATCCGTAAGCTGGGAGACCTCCCTACCAGACTCGAGCCAAAAAAGAAAATATATAAGCTTTCATCGCTTTCCTTGGTTGGATAAGCACTGCGGCTCCACCAGGGTCAGCTCACCCGAGCAGATGCCCTCGGTCAACAAAGCCACCCCCACTCTGCGTCGGTTCGACCAGGACCCTTCCACCCCGCTGAAACGTGAGTTTCTGCCACAGAGGCCTGTGGCAGCTCAAGACGTGAGAACAGAATGAATGAAGTACTGCGTAGGCGACGGGAGGAAGGGACGCACAGTTTTGGTGGGAAGCCTGCAAGTGGGCCGAGCCAGGGGAAACCCGCCACCCGCCCCACTTCTCAGGCGAGCGGCGAAGTAAACTCGAGACCGAGGAGTCGGGGCGGCGGGCCGCCCCACGCCTGGATGGAGCCTCCCGGCCCCACTTGGGACCGCCCCAAGGTCACGCGGGCGCCAGGCAGCCCCCGAGCCCGCGGAGCCATCGTGCGACCTGGCTCCAAAGGCCTCGAGCCCCCAGGCCGCGCTCCCCAAAGTTCCGACCCCGCGCCACCAAGGCCCCACAGGAACCGAGCCCACAGGCCAGCGGGGGTTGGCAACGGCGGCGCGGGCCGCCCACGTGGCCGCCGATAGCGGCCTCGGCCTCCCGGCCCCCGCCCAGTCCCCACCCGAGCCCGGCCGCACCTTGGCGGCCGCCATGGGGACGCGGCGGCGGCGGCTCGGCTGGCTCGGTCGTCGCTGGCTCCGCGGCCTCTCGGCGGCTAGTCGTGGCTCCTTTCCTCCGCGTCTGGCGCCGGCGCCTCCCGCCCTCCCGCTCTTCCCTCCGCCCCGCGACCCGAACCCCGACCCCTGACCCCGGCGGCGGGAAACGCGACGCGATTCAAAACCAGTGCAGCTTTATTGGCTCACACGGCGGACATTCTCATTGTCCAGCCCGCCCCGCACTTCCCGCCAAAACGCCCGCGGCGCATGCCCGGCCCGCCCGGCAGCCAGGGGAGTGGGTACTCCCGGCGGCCCTCGCGCGCGCTTCCGCCCCACCGCAGCGCGTGCCCCTCGAGCACGAGAAAAGGGCTGGGGGGGTAGGAGGTGACGCGTGGTGATGATGTCACCGGAAGCCAGGATGATAGAGACGCGCGGCCTCAGCTGCACGCGCTGGCGGCGGGAGAGCGGCCGGCTAGGTGAGCGGCCGGCGCAGGCCCCTGGCGGGCAGGCGGCACACCCCATGCCCGAGACCCGAACCTGAGCACGGAGGGTTCGAGTCCCGCCTTGTCCGGGGTGGAGCCGGGGATAGACCTCGCGGCGTCGCACCCGCCCTCTGAGCGCCTGCCTCCCTTTGCCAGGACCAGGACCAGGTGGCGGAGGCAGCCCTCGTGGAGCCCCCAGTCCGGGCAGCGGACGGGCGGACGATGAGTGATAAACTCGACAGTGAAGTAAAGTGAAGGAAGATTCTGATGGGAGACCGGGTGGGAAGGGATGGAGATGGGGGCGGAGGGGGAAACCCCTGGGAGAAAAGTGGGATCGGAGGTGAGTTGGGAGAGGAGGGAAGGGAATGGGGGTGAGGCTGGGCATAGGGTGCACTAATGGAGGTCTGGATGTGGGGCTAGCGAACTGGGGCGTTCAGGTTCTAGGGTGCCGCCCGCAGCCCAGCCCCTGCCTGTCTCCACACAGGGCCCTGTGCCCATGGAGGGCTGCAGCCAGGACAGCAACAGTGCCCAGGGCAGCCCTGAAGCCCTAGCCGCTCAGGAGGAAGAGGAGGAGGAGGAAAGTGGGGCTGGGGTGGCTGCAGAGTCTGTACCTCAGCCTGGGCTCTACAGCTACATCAGGGACGACTTGTTTACCTCGGAGATCTTCAAGTTGGAGCTGCAGAATGTGCCTCGCCACGCCAGCTTCAGTGATGTCCGACGCTTTCTGGGCCGCTTTGGCCTACAGCCTCATAAGACCAAACTCTTTGGGCAACCTCCCTGCGCTTTTGTGACATTCCGCAGCGCCGCTGAGCGGGACAAGGCCCTGCGCGTGCTGCACGGTGCCCTCTGGAAGGGCCGTCCACTCAGCGTGCGCTTGGCCCGACCCAAGGCTGATCCCATGGCCAGAAAGAGGCGGCGTGAGGATGAGGGTGAGCCCACGGCCACATGCATCGCAGATGTAGTGACCCCATTTTGGACCGTGCCCTATGCTGAGCAGCTTGAGCGGAAGCGGTTGGAGTGCGAGCAGGTGCTACAGAAGCTCGCCAAGTGAGTGCGGGTGATCACCCTCTTGGCCCTGGAACTTTGCTCAGCTCTATGCTTGTTCAGCCATCCCGTGCTCTGTATAGACATCCTTAGGTCCTGCATGGTCTCTTGGGTAGCTAACCACTGAGACCCATGTGTAACCAGTGGGGACACTGAGATCCCAAGGGAGGGGCCCAGAAGACCTGGGTATTTGGAGAGTAGCTGGGGAGGGTCGCAGGGGCAGCGGGCTGAGTCCAACCTTGGCCCCACCTCATCCTGCAGGGAAATTGGGAGCACCAACCGCGCCCTGCTGCCCTGGCTGCTCTCACAGAGGCACAAGCACAACAAGGCCTGCTGCCCGCTGGAGGGGGTTAGGCCATCACCCCAGCAGGTCAGGCCCGGCTGGTGTGGCCAGAAACTCACCTCATGTTCTTAAAGGAGCTCTTCTCACTTATCTTTGCCATCCCTTTTCATGCTTTGTATTTATTTTTCCTATTTCTCACATGACTGTTACTTGTTGTCAGCCCCATCTCCTGGACTGCCAGGCACTGTGGGGGAACTAGAGCCTCTTGCTCACCACCATCTCTCACTTGATGAGCTGTTCTGTCCACTCACAAGTGCTGGATGGCCAGGGTAAGGTCAGGCATGTCTCTCTGCCTCTCTCTACCCTCCCTGCAGACCGAATATCGTAATAAGTGTGAGTTTCTGGTTGGCGTCGGGGTGGACGGGGAGGACAACACAGTCGGCTGTCGGCTTGGCAAGTACAAGGGCGGGACATGTGCTGTGGCAGCCCCCTTTGACACTGTGCACATCCCTGGGGCCACCAAGCAGGTGGTGAAGGCTTTCCAGGAGTTCATCCGGTGAGGGCTTATGGCTGGGTTAGGGGCCCCAAGAAGTCCTGAGGTGGTCTGGGAGCAGAGGGCCTGCCTGGGGGATCCTGGGATTGTGATCTGGTGGGTGGGGCTGGAGGGGAGAGCAGGGAGACTGCTCGCCCAGTCCTGGTTGGCAGATATTGAGGACTCAGGGCCGCTCATGGCTCCCACCACAGGTCCACTCCATACTCAGCGTACAACCCAGAGACATACTCAGGCCACTGGAAGCAGCTGACTGTGCGCACCAGCCGCCGTGGCCAAGCCATGGCCATTGTTTACTTCCACCCCCAGGTCTCAGGCAAGGAGGCCCTGCTGGGGGAGGGTGTCTGGGCCATGGTGAGTTGTGATGCAACTTTACAAGGCCTTTTCTACTGCTTACCCAGAAGCTGAGCCCTGAGGAACTGGCTGGGCTGAAGGCCTCCTTGGCACAGCACTTCATGGCAGGGCCAGGCAAGGCCACTGGGGTGACCTGCCTCTACTTTGTAGAGGAGGGACAGCGGTGAGGACCCTGGGTAGGGATGGGGTGGGTCCCTGCAAGGGCTAGTGATACTGATAGACCTTACCCTACCATCCACAGAAAGACTCCCAGTCTGGAGGGCCTGCCCCTGGAGCACGTGGCTGGAGACCGATGCATCCACGAGGACCTGCTGGGGTTGACCTTCCGGATCTCCCCTCATGCCTTCTTTCAGGTAGCCCCAAATTTCTTAGGATCATGAGGACACACGGAGGGAGACCTGACATGATATCAAGATGTGATGGAGACAGTGGGCTAGGGCAGTGACAAAGGATTAGCCTGGCAAGAGACCTGGGGAAAATGTCCAGGCAGGGGAGCCACAAGGATTGTAAGGTAGATGAAAGATCATTTGCCATTAGATTCTTTGACAACCCTCTTGGAGAGCCATATGTGAGGTGTGAGAACAGGAGCTGGAGTAATGCCAGGGCTCTGGTGTGAGCTCTAGTACTCAGAAAAGAGCTTCATAATTGATCGAGGGGTGGTGATATCAGCATCGTTGCCTTTTAAAGCCAGGAGACTGAGGTTGCCAGGCAACCCTCATGGGATTGAGGGTCAGTCTGAGGACTAGGCTTCTGGCTCCCTGATGGTTAGACGTAGGGGAGGGGTAGGATCAGGAGACCTAGGAAGAAAGTGAGCGAGCCAGGAATTGGGCCACAGAGGCAGGAAAGATGCCCAGAGAATGCAAGTGCTTGGCACGGGGCAGTGGGGGAGGTGGGCAGGAGGGGAAGCCAACTTGGGCAGCAGGGCTCCCCTGACATCCTTGACACTGCCGGCTCACCCTCCAGGTGAACACCCCGGCAGCCGAGGTGCTCTACACAGTCATCCAGGACTGGGCCCAGCTGGACACAGGGAGCACAGTGCTAGACGTGTGCTGTGGCACTGGCACCATTGGCCTGGCACTGGCCCCGGTGAGCCCTCCTGCCCTGCCTGTGGATACCCTCCCCACACCACCCATGTTGTCACCTGCCTCATGATCCTCCGTGATCCCCAGCCTGAAGACTAAGGTTAACCGTAGTCTGCCAGATTCTCTTCCACTCTCCAAATGCCTCCTGCTGTTCCCTTCCCTAAGAAGCCCCCAGGATGGGTCAGAATGCCATGAGTCTGTCCTTTACTGGTTTCAGAAGGTGAAGAGAGTTGTAGGAATTGAGCTGTGCCAGGAGGCTGTGGAAGATGCCCGGGTGAATGCCCAAGACAATGGTGAGAGCCAGCGCCCCACAAATGTGGGCAGCAGATGCCTCTGCTGCATACCTCAGCACAGCACCTGGGACCCACCAGGTGGTTCTTAGGGACCATGGTGGGTGGGGTGAGGGCAGAGAGTACAGGAGGGCTCCTATTACGTGGACTTAACACATGTCCAGGATGCCTGAGGCTGCCTGATGGGGGAAGGTGAGCAGCCTCCCTAGACAACAGGCTTTCCTAATGCATCTCTGGCCAGGGACTTCAGGACACCAGGCAAAGCCCTGTGGGGGAGAGTGTCCTTGGTCCCCTGACAGGGCTGTCATGCCATGTCCAGAGTTGAGCAATGTTGAGTTCCACTGTGGGAGAGCCGAAGACCTGGTGCCCGCTCTGGTGAGCAGACTGGCCTCCCAGCAGCTCGTTGCCATCCTGGACCCTCCTCGTGCTGGCCTGCGTAAGTGGTCTCCATTTGGGGGTTGTTAAGGGGAAGATGGTGGGCAGGGATGTTGGGATGGCACACCAAGCTGTGCAGCCTCAGACCTGATGCCCATCCCATCTGGGTCTCCTCAGATTCCAAAGTGATCCTGGCTGTCCGAAGAGCCGAGAACCTCAAACGGCTCCTGTATGTCTCTTGCAACCCCCGGGCAGCCATGGGCAACTTTGTCGAGTGAGTGTGAGGTGGGGGGATCTGGGGTGGATTGGGGCCCTGCACACAACCTCCCCCTCCTCCACAGGAGCCCCTTCCAGACTCATGTGGCTGATCTTGACACTCCTTTCTCATCACAGCCTCTGCAGGGCCCCATCTAATCGGGTGAAGGGCACTCCCTTCCGGCCTGTCAAGGCTGTGGCCGTGGACCTGTTCCCGCAGACCCCGCATTGTGAGATGCTCATCCTGTTTGAGAGGGTGGAGTACCCCAATGGCACAGGGGCCCTGGAGCCCCAGGACCCTCCAGCCCAGCCCCCACCAGGGTCCCCAGATGATACCCTGCAGGAAACTGGGGCTTCCACCTCTTCCTAGGTCCCTGGAGCACTAGAAACTTGCCCTTTCAGAATAGGGCCCGGTCTTCATCACCGGGGCAGAAGCCAAGGGGCTCCCCAAGTCCTTGCCTCACCTCAGGATGCTCAGGCAAGCACCTAGAGAGCATGAGACACAGCTGCCCCAACCAGGTTCAGCCTGTCCCCATGGACCCTAGGCTCTTGTCCCCTACCACCACCCCCCCCCCCCCCACTCCTCTTTCCAAGTTCCTTTTGGGCTAGCTGGGGCACAGGGTCAGAATAAACCATTGCTGAACTACTGGCATGACTGATGAGCATTCAAGATTGGCAGATGGGGCCTGCCCTTTATCCCCTACTGCGGGGGGGGGGGGGGGGGGGGGGGCCAGCAGGGCCCCTTGAGCACCATGCCAAGACTAAGTCTGAGCCCCCAGCTGCCAGTCCCTCCACATGGCCGGGAGTCACAGAAAGTGTGCCAACAGTGCCAGGTCTCCTGCTTATTATCCTAAAAGAAGAAACTGGGAGCTCATGGCTCAGAGCCAGTTGTGCATGTGGGGTGGAGACATGGCAGGGGGCCAGGCCTATCTGCTACAGGTCAGCCCAGCAGGCTGCACCACTCTTCCTGCACCCCAAGGGGAGGTTCCATCCCCAATCTGGCCCTGAGCTCTGAAGGGAGGCCACTGTTATGACCAAAAGCCAGGCTGGGACACTGCTCAGATGTTGCAAAAGCGGTGTCCCCAGGCAAATGCCTCAGCCCTGTGAGACAGGCTAAAGAGGGGGATACTGGCCAGCTGAGGGTCCACAAAGCCCCATAGCCTCACATGGTTAGAAGAAACAAACGCCAGTCATTCCCTTTTGGGACAGTTTTGCTTTATGCATTCAGACAATCAAGGCTCACCCTTAAAGCCACAGCTTAGCCACCACCTGGAAGGTACACAACAGGCAGTGGCCACATGGAGGTGGCATCAGTACAGGCTCCACCTGCCCTCTGCAGCCACAGCATGGCTGTGTGCACACAACACTCACACCCACATAGGAGGGACAGAGGAAGGACACGGGGAGGCTGCAGCAAAGCTCGCTGCCTCTATTAACGTGTGCACGAAGCTTTGGTTCACAATGGTGCATCTGGCTGTTCTGAGAGCAAACAGTCACAGTCAAATGATTATTCACAGCTGCAGACAGGAGGCAAGACAGAAGCAAGTGTCTAATTACAGCAACTTGATTTAAGGGTTTTGTTTATAAACGTCAACACAGAAGCCAACCTCAGTCACATAGGTGGCAAGGGAGGGATACACTGTGGGTGGCACACAAGACCCAACATTGTCTTCCTGAAAACAAATGCCATCAACACCAACCACGGGGGACATGATGGAGAACAGGCACACCCGTGGAATGTGACAATGCAACCCAGCACTGGGCTCCTGCAGCTGACAGTGCACCATGAGCACACAGCACCCTGAGCAGGCCCTCGTGACAGGCAACTGATGACTACCTGTACCTTGCACATGGGGACAACCAAGGGCCCTAAGCACACCCACATCCTCTGGGGTTCAGGGCAGGAACACACTTATCCCTGCACTGGTCCACAGGAGCCACTTGGAAAACACAGGCTGCTGATCAAAGTAACAGGCTGGCCACCAGGCCTGGATGCATAGGGCAACTGCCCTTGAAATCCAGTGAAGCCATTGTCACAGGGAAGACAGCCACCGTCCATGTGTTTATGCCAGGTCTGGAGAAGAGCGCCACTTTGTGATCACGGATGGATTGCACTGAGGGTCCTTATTTCCTCTTTTAAAATCCCCGTGCTAAAATGCATTAACTTGTTTATATCTGCTACGTGACTCCAAATCTACCTTCTACTCTCACTGTAAAAGTTTCTTTCCAAATGCTAAAATTTCATAAAAGCTTTAAAAATTGATGGGTGGACAGATGGACTTGACTGTGCAAAAATCATTAGTAAAAAGTTGCCAGAGGCCAGTGAAGGTGAGGGGCCTCAGTGTCTTAAGAAGGCGTGTTTTTAGGACATTAAGACTTACTCAGAAAAATGGACCGCACGCCAACCCAGGACCAGGGCAACAAGCCAGGCATACACTGGCAATGCATTTCAAGGATGGCAAATAATCACCTTGAGGGTTTGCCTACAATCTCTGAAAAATAGTTCTGATTCTAAAATTGTGTTTATTTTAAACCAAAAAGGTCTGAAATACTCCTTCCTGTTGTAACCTTTTCAGAGAAAAAGGGAAAACACAAGAGGCAGGGAAGGGGATGGGAGTCCCAGCGTGCGCCTTCTGACCAGGTCCCTGCAGTGGTCTGCGGGAACCCTGGGCACAGGGTACCACAGAACTTTGCCACCACTTTCTCATTTTATCTGACATTTGTCAGTGCATGTTATGTACTGACACACATGAAAACCTTCATCAAACCAGTCTGCAGCAAGTCCACATAAGCAGAGGTTATCCACAGTTATTGTCAAGCTCTTGGCTTCCACCTGTGTGGACAAGCAGAGTCCATCCTTGAACACGCCCACTCAGACCTGTGGGCGGCCCCCAAGGAAGAGCTGCGTGGCCCTGCTGTCCCCATGCACCAGAGCCCCACCCCTCTGGCCCTGACGGCAGAAGCCTGGCCGCAGGGGAGGAACTCAGATCGGAGGCCCGAGGCTGCAGAGTAAGTGGCGTGAGGTCTCCCTGGCAGCAGAGCTGGCAGTCCCCGCGCCTGACCCTGCTGCCTCCCTCATACGTCCACAGTGCACAGGGGCTCGCCACCAGGCTGGGCAGATGCCACAATAGACATCTTGGGTTTCTTTCGTGTCTCCTCCTGAAACAACAACAAAGGTCAGGGATGCCAATAAAGTAGGAACATGTGGCCAAGCGCAACTTCAGGCAAGAGGCTCCTGAGGCAGGGTGGATATGTGAGGGGGTAAGCTCAGCACACTGGTGCCAGGTAGCCTCTGGAGTAGGAGGGCACCACTGCTTTGCACTACACATGAGAAGGAAGGAAGGTCTGAGGAGTGGACCAGATAGGGGGCTGGCTGGGTCTCCCTGGATGCCATCTCAGAGAACTGTGTGCTGGTGCTTCCCTGGGAAGCAGACCACACACCCAGAAGTGAAGGGCCAAGGAAGTTACAGCCACCAGGGACAATCACGTAGGTGGTTCTCTCTCCCCATCCCAACTTGAGGGCAGGTTCTCTCTCCCCGCCCCAACTTGAGGTATCTCCTGGACCACAAAGGCCAAACATACAATGGATTCTCATTCCCCACCTCCCTCTCCCCGGGGTTTTATATAGGCCTCCAGGCAAATACCACAGCTTCACAAGGTCCTAGCCTAGAAGACCCTCAGGCAAGTGGTTTTAGGAAGCTTCATCGGGACGGAGCCTTACCCAGGTTCAATGTTGTGTGAACCATGCTCCTCCCTCACAGAAATGACAAGGACCCAAAGAAGAGGCCCAGGATGGCAGTCTGTGTCCCACAAGACCCCGAGAATGGGAGGCCTGGCTGGTATAAGGTCCCTGCCTTCAAACTGAGTACTGAGTGGAAATACCCAAGAAGGCAGGTCCTTCACAACCACAGGCCAGGGCTGAGAGTTCTATAATGTAACTAAAAAGTGAATTGATCTGATGCAAATGTCATGAATGCTGAAACGCAAGGAAAAGCACATCTACCCTAGAAGTGTTGAGGCTGACTTCCCTCCCACAGCTGCCAACGTGGCTGTGCTAGGTGCCCCTCCCCTCCCTTGAGGGCAAGAGAATGAGGGTGCAGAGGGGCCTTTGGTGCTGGCCAGGCCTGCACACTCACCCTCTCCTCAGCCAGCCTCTTCATCTCCTCCTGTAGTTTGCTCAGGATGTGCAGGTTTGGCTTGTTCTTCTTGGCATATTGCTGCAGCTCAATCACACTTTTGTCCGAGGTCTCCTGGGGAGCACAGCACCTTGCTCTCAGGACTGCCTGGGGCAGGCCCCACAGACATATTACGGCCAGCAGCCAGAGCTGCACTCCCAACCCACACCTGGCAGCTGACACAGCCACAGAGAACGCAGACCAGTCCACAGCTGCCCAGCTCACTTTCTGACCATACTACCCCCACTTCTGCCTCACCCTGAGCAGGCAGAAGCCACAGCCTCTTCCCTTCATGGGGCAAAGGCATCCTGGCACCCAGCTGCCTCCACTCCTGCCATCGGCTGGGCACTCGTACTGCCCAGACCCTCAGAGTGGAACGATCAGAGTACGGCCTCCGCCAGCAGGGACAGCATGCTGCCCGATGGGATAAACCCTGGCACTGGGGCCCAGCTGAGAGCCCATCAGCCCTAGACACTGCGCTCTCTGCATATCTGCAAACCCTCCAACTTTGAGAACAGATCAAGCTGTCCTGAGGCCCTTCCTGTCTAAAAAGGCCATCTCTGAGGCCGCCTGCCGTGCCTTCGAGTGTCAGACTCCACCTGTCCTCCAAAAGATACAGGCTGAGGCTGTGCCTAGACTGGACGCTCATCCTCCAACTTAGGGAGAGTTCCCACTCACAGGCCAAAGCAGGCTTTTCTCAATCTTAGCCCAAACAAGATACAGCACAAAAGTAAAGGCACATGAAGGCAGAAATCAGCCTCATCTGCAGTCATTGGAGTTTTCTCAGCAACACATATCTGGAGGTTCCTCTCTAAGCACCCTGGGGGCCCAGTGTTACCTCCTTAGATGCCACATGGCCACCCCTCCCCTCACTGGGATGCAGGTAACCCAGACTATTTCTGGAAACATCAGGGTAAAAATAAACGTAAACACCTCCCAGGACTTCCCTCCACCCCACAAAACATACAAACCTAAGGGTACTGGTTTAAATCTCTCGATCTCGGCAAAACAGCAGAAACTAAACAGATGACGTGTACAGGTGTTTAGTTAAAAAAAACTGGTGTTCATAAGCAGGAAGAGGTGCCCTGCATCTCTTACTCTCCCTTAAGCTTCTAGGGGTCCTCAAATTAATCCAAGGGCTTGCAGTTCCGGTGTGGGGGGAAGGGGAGACACCAGGTCTTAGCTCAGAAGCTTCCTCTCCACTGGGGCTGGCAGCACTCACCACCTGTACCTCCTGCTGGGCAGGCTCACCCCACACAGCCAGAGCCAGGCCCAGGCTTCTCAGGGAGGGAGACACAGCATGAATGACCACCTCCCACCCCCAAGGTCACAGACATGGCCCAGCAGAGCGCCTGAGAAGCAGCCTTGAACAAGAGCAGAGCTGCCCAACACTATCTCCGGTGACAGCAGGACCTCAAACAGGTGTGCCACGGTGGAGGGAGGATGATAAGCACAGAGGCTGCCCTAGGTCCTGGGGAGGAGCCTGGTTACCTGCTTGACCATCTTGCTGCTTTCGCGACCATACATGCGCAATAAAGACCCCCAATTCTTGACGTGTGGATGCAGCAGCTGAAGGATTTTCTGAGAGGCTAACTGTTTTCCAACTCTCTTATTCTTACCTGTGAGGAAGGAAGAGGAAATGTGGAAAGGGAGTGACTAGAACATTCAGCTGGTCAACATGGCCACCTTGCCTAGAGAGGAGACACACCTGCCATTCCCCCACCCAGCAAACGGCATGTTCTACAGGAGGGGGTACAGACGTCTTCCACCACTGCAGTGGGCACTGGAGTCTTACAAAGCTGAGACCAGGACCCACCCTAACCCCATTTAGCAGAACAGCTCCCTCAAAGGCTTCAAAAATCAGAATGGGCCCAAGGTCATAACTTACAAGGCCTCCCTCCCACCACACCCTACACTTCCAGAGATACAGACAAGCAAAACGAGTACCATGAAGCACATAGCCCAAGGCTCCTTGGGGACAGGCACAGGGGAAGGAGGCTCTGCCAGAAAGCCCAGAGGAGTTTCCAGAGGGTGTATGAACTTTGAAAGAGGAGTTTCTATGTATGCAGAGGGAAGGTGGGGCCAGGGAGCAGAGTGGGTCTGAGTGCCAGGAGATGCCTATGGCCAGACAGACCAAGGTGGCCACACTTCCCAGATAGGGAGGTCAATGGTGCCAGCACTCCTTCTATGCCACACCTGCCTGCTCCAGAAGGTGGCTCAGTGAGGACTAATATCTGCTGAATCACAGGGGACACCCTGGTCTGTGAGTTCTGTGATTTTCCCAAGGCCAACTTGTGTGTTACTTTCTAATTTACATAGCACTAGTTTTGTGTTTATAGTAGTCATACAAAGTTTTCTTTTAAAATAAAGTTGTTGTCAGAAGTGGTTACTTTAGGGGTGCCTGGATGGCTCAGTCAATTAAGCATCTGACTCTTGATTTCAGTTCAGGTCATGATCTCAGTGTGTGAGTTTGAGCCCCAGGTCAGATTCTGCACTGACAGTGCAAAGCCTGCTTGGGATTCTCTGTCTCCCTCTTTCTCTGCCCTTCCCCCCACTCATACATGGCACACTCTCTCAAAAATAAACATTAAAAGATAAGATAAAATAAAATGTAGTTATTTCAAAAACCAAATTCAGTGGGGCGCCTGGGTGGCTCAGCCAGTTAAGCATCCACTGGCTCAGGTCACGATCTCATGGTTTGTGAGTTCGAGTTCTGGATCAGGCTCTATGCTGACAGCTAGCTCAGAGCCTGGAGCCTGTCTTCAGATTCTGTGTCTCCCTCTCTCTCTGTCCCTCCCCTGCTCACTCTCTCTCTCTCTCTCAAAAATAAACATAAAAAATTTTTTTTTAAATAAAGAAGTTAAAAATAAATAACCAACCAAATTTGGTAAATACTGCAGGTGGTGTACACAAAGACCAGAAATGGGGCAGGCACATCACCCAGCACAGGGACATAGAGTAGGGCAGGGCAAGGGCTCTGCTGCCATTCTAGGACATCCCTCCTCCTGCCACAGGGACCATGGGCTGGATGGGGCACTAGTGGCAGGAGGGGGAAAACATGGCCTAGCCAAAGTGACCAGCCCAAGCCCAGGAACTAGGAGGATAGGGTTGGTACAGGCAGGACTACCACAGTCCCACCTCAGACTGACCGGCTTTCAAACAGAGGTCGATAGGAGATGACAGTGGACACGGAGGACTGCGGGTGGTCAGCACACAAGGCAGGAGCTTGGGAGTGATGCCAGAGTAGTGGCCTGAGACTAAGCCCCAGAGGCTCAGGGCTCCCAGACAGGCCACATGGCAGTGTGCAACCTCCCCAGTGGTCAAGGGAAATTGCAGTGGGGTGACAGGGAGGAGGGAGGCAGTCCTTACACCAGCCGCGCACTGTGTGTTTGCCGCACGCCATGACATATTCACTCTTCTGGTTTTTACCAGGAACCACTTCAAACTTGATGGATGTATCACCCATTCCATGGTTTCTTAAAGAAAAAACATAGACAACCAGTGCCATCAGCTGAGGACGAAGAAATGACAGCTTCAGGAAAGGCTTTAAAGGCTCAATGAAGACAATGCCAACCCTTTCCCCAAACCGCACATCTCAGCTGAAAAGGAGGGGATTCTCCTGATCCGATCTCACAGGCTCTGACTGACC
Source organism: Leopardus geoffroyi (assembly GCF_018350155.1). Classification (NCBI taxonomy): domain Eukaryota; kingdom Metazoa; phylum Chordata; class Mammalia; order Carnivora; family Felidae; genus Leopardus; species Leopardus geoffroyi. Next base: position 29,778,716 of record NC_059339.1, on the reverse strand, counting down.
AGCAGGCACAGGGGCTTCTGTGCACACAGGGAATACTTGCAATGGCTTGGCCTTTAGCATCACCTCTTGAACCAGGATAAATAGCTAGTAAAGACATTGGGCACCAAAAGAAAAGCCCCCACACAACCCTACTCAGAAGGGGAAGCACCCGCCCTACCTTTTAAGGCACTCGTGAAGGATCTGATAGGGAGACAACAGTCCGGCCTTGCTGGTCAGCTCGTAGACCCGTGAGTCCTCGATACTGATGTGGTTAAAATACTACAAAACAAAGCAGCCACTCCTAAGTGCTGGACCGAGCCTGCTGGCCTCACGGAGCTGTTCCCCATGCTGTCTGCTTCCCCCAGAAGCTTCCTATCATCTTTACTGCCTTGAAGAGCACATTGCGCCCCCACCTCATTGTCCAGCGGCCCCTCTGAGACAGGACAAGCAGTGCTGTGCTAGGTTGGAGAGTATGCTGCAACGGGGTGGCAAAGCCTGGTGCTGCCTGGGAGCCTTTTCTGAATCTGAGTCTGATCAATTAGAAATCTAAAGACAGACAACCTTAGAAAAAAATTTTGAAGATCATCCTAAGTGAGATTATAGAAGACAAAAGGTAAATCAGACAAAAGAGATGCACTCTAAAAAGGCCAAGCTCTCTGAAGGCTGTGAAGGGCCTGGCCTGGCTCCTGTTTCAAACACAGAGTCATCCTGTCCTAGCTCTGAGACCAACTGCTATGCCCAGAGAACAGAACAACTAAAGGGTTAATGGGAAACCACTTAACCAGTTGAGGGGAAAAAAGAGAAGTTCTGCACAACAGAGGCAGGCAGCAGCCAGGAGGCAGCGTTGACCCCAACCAGACTTGGGCCTCTGCTGAGCCGCCCTCTGTGAACGGAGGATGTGGCCTAGTTCACTCAGCACAGCCCACCTCCCTGGTGGGGACTGCTGGGCTTCTGGGGTTGCCATAGCAAGGTACCACCAAGTGGGTGGCTTATTTATTTTTTCACAATTCTGGAGGCCAGAAGTCCCAAAGCAAGGTGTCAGCAGGCCACGTTCCCCTTGAAACCTCTATGAGAGATTCTTTCTGGACCTTCCCAGGTTTTGGCAGCACCAAGCTTTCTTTAGCATCACTCCCAACTCCACCCAGCCCTCTCTCCACTTCCCTCCCTCTTCTTACAAGAACACAACACTTATAAGAACACTACTCTGGGCAGGGAGGCAGGGGTTCCTCTCTCAGCGGACTGTGACTGAGTCAAGGAAAGCAAGGTGCCATTTCTAAAGGGAATTGCCGATTCTGGTGAGCTAGAAATCTCCCTACTCTCATTTGGCTAGTTTCCAACAGGTCCCCACAAGATACCTCCACTTACGAGCATCTGCATCAGCATGGATCAGTTTCCAGGGAAAGTTATTCACCAAGACATCAGGCCCTAGACCTTAGTGGCTAGCCAGGCAGCCGACCCATCCATGGTGGCTGGCTCTCTCATTTCAGCCTTTTGATAACCCAGTCTCTAACCAGCAGTCGGCACCTGGGCTGTGGACCTGTGGTCAGACTGAGCAAGACCACCTGTGTACCCACGATCCTCCCTGACAGAGCCGAGGCAGACACACACATGGCAGAAGCACACACACTAAGAAGCCCAAAGATATCCAACAGACGCTGGCAAAGGCCCATACCACAATTACCTGCACCAAGAGCCACAGTCACATGTTGCAGGCTAACCTGCAAGGAGCATATAGAGACTACAGTACAAAGGGCAGAAGTGGCCCCATGACAACAGTACAGAAGAAGTTTGGATCACTGGTGTCCAACAGATACTGAAAGACCCTGAGAGAGCACCACAGACAGACCAGCACCCATAAACCTAACAATTTAAATAAAATGGACCAATTCCTTGAAAAGTGCAAATTACCCAAACTGCTCTATTCAAGAAGTTGAACTTGTAGTTAAAAGGTCCCTTCAAAGAAAACGCCACACTCAGATCGTTTCATTGGCAACAACTACCAAGTATTTAAGAAAAAAAAAAAATGATACCAATTCTAGACAATCTTTCAAAACACCACAAGAGGAGGGACAATTGCCAATTCATTTTATGATGTTAGCAGTACCCTTATTAACACCAAAGAGAACTACAAACTAATAATCCTCACAAACACAGATGTAAAAATCCTACAGAGTATTAGCAATTCGTAACCATTAACACATAAAAACAAATCTATGCCATGCCCAAGAAAGGACTTAGCCCAGGAATGCATTAAAAAAAAAAAAAAATCAATCAACATAATACATTATATCAACAAATTAAGGAGGAAAAAGTCTGTAATATCAATTGATAAGGAAAGGCATTTGACAAAATGCAACATCCTTTCATGATAAAAATACTCAACAAACTAGGAATAGAAGAATCCTTCCTCAACCTGATAGAGGGCATCAACAAACAACTAACACCTAACATCATATTCAATGGTCAGAGACTGTATGCTTCACCCCAAGATCAGGAACAAGACAAGGATGTCCACTCTCCCCACTGCTACTTAACATGTAATGGAGCTTCTAGTCAGAGTAGTAAGGCAAGAAAAAGAAACAAAAGGCATCTAGATTGGAAAGGAAGAAATCAAACCATCACAGTCAACCTGGTCTGTACACAGAAATCCCAAAGAAATCTACAGAAAAACTACTGGAACTAATAAAGCAGTTCAGCAAAGCCACAAGACATACGATCAATATACGACAGTAAATGAGATCGCTATACACTAGCAATCAACAGAACTGAAACTAAAGTGCTACTCACAACAGCTCCAAAACACATGTGAAATACTCAAGTCCAAATCTAATAAAACATGTGAAAGATCTGCATACTAAAAATGACCAAACACTAATAAAAGACATCAAAGACTTCAATAAATGGAGAGATACACTGGGTTTGTGAACTGAAAGACTCAATACTGTTAGGAAGTCCATTCTCTCCAAATTTATCTACAGATGTAACACAATTCCAATCAAAATCTCAACAGAACTTTTTGTACTGACATACTATTTCTATACGGAAGGGAAAAGTAGCTGGAGTAACCAAAAAGTGCTTTTGAAAAAGAACAAAGTTTGAGGGTTCGCACGGATTCCAAGAATTCATGTCATCAAGAAGGTATGGCATTGGTGAAAGGTCACACCGATCAAGGAGACAGAGTACAGAGATAGACCCCCACACACATGCTCATCTGGCTCGACAGACATGCAAAGGCACCCAGTTGGACATATACTTATCATACGGCCCAGCAAGGCCATCTTGGGTGCTGAGCTACACTCACGTGGAAAACCGGAGAGCCTCACAGCAGCCAAATGCTAATCACCCAAAAATGGAAATGCACTCAACACCCCTCAAGTGAGAAGAACATACTAGGCACTGCCCTGCAGTAGGCACACTCAGCAGCAAAAATTACCCAACCATCGACACCAGCACCAACACAGATGATTCTCAAGTGCATCACTGAGTTGGAGCTTGGTTCTAAGGCTACCTCCCCTGTGACTCCACTGATAAGACATTTGGGAATTGGCTAACCTACAGAGATAGCTCAGTGGCTACCAGGGCAAAAAGAAAGTTTTGACTACAAAGGGGCACAAGGGACAGTTTAAGAAAACTGGGAGGGGGAAAACATTTGAAAATGTCTTGATTGTGCTGTTGGTTACATGACAAAACTACACATTTCAAAATTCACAGAAGTGTACCAAAAAGTGCATTTACCACTCTATAATTTTTTTTAATTTTTTGAGAAAGTGAGCAACTGCGAACACACACGAGCAGGGGAGGGACACAGGGAGAGGGAGAGAGAGAATCCCAAGCAGGCTCCACACTATCAGTATTGAGCCTGATGAAGGGCTCAATCTCATGACCTGAGCCAAAATTAAGAGTCGGACACTTAACCAATCGAGCCACCTAAGTGCCCTGAACTCTCTATTAAAACCTAAATTGGTCGGGGGCGGGGGAAGGGAGCCAAAAAAAACCAAGTCACTAATGCCTAAATTCTAGAACAAGCATGAACCAACCACAACCCACAGCTACCTAAAAAGCTATAAAATACTAAGAAGAAATCACCCCAGGTCTTGTGAAAAGGCTCAGTACCAGTTCTGCTCATCTGTTTTTGCCTTTTTAATCAACACCAAACATGCTATGCCCTGAGCCTCTGCTTCCATGGCAATTCTAGAATTCTGGATATTCTATATCCACACCACCATTGCATGTGGACTTTGTGCCACTGTACCTCAAGGACAGCAGTGCATAGCGAGAGCTCCCAAAGAACCAGGGCCTGCCCAGCCAACCTTGGCATCCTGCCCCCACAGCTGGAACTCTGGAGCCACACCTCCACAAGGGCACCACCACCCACCCACCAAGCTACTGACAAGGATGTGACAGAAACACCGTCACAATTTTTCAGGAGCAAGACAGCAATTCCTATCAGTCATGATTGTGCTGCTCTAGTACCTTCAACCTGACAGAAAAGCTACTTTCTTCTCTGACAAATTTTAAAATGGGAAATAAGTACACACATATACAATTAAATTCTAAGTGTGAAAAAAAACCTCTCCAGAGGATGAGGACATTTTTGGTCATCAGACACTATCTGGTCCTTGTATCCAGTTCAGGGAGCGCCTAAAACTTTAGAATTTCCTAATAGGAGTATCTTTTGTTATTCAAAGGAGTCCCTCTGGACCTCATCTGAGTTTATGCTAATTAGGTATGGTGGGGGCAGGGCCTAGACAGCTTCATGAGGGGGCTGGTCACCAGAAAGACCAACCATGATTAAGCACCTCTTCATCTGGCTGTCCATTTGTATTCTTAATAATAAACCAGTAAACGTAAGGAGTTTCCCTGAGTTCTGAGAGCAAATTCTAAAAAAGTTCTCATTCAAGCAAATTAATGAACCCAAGGGAAGTCACGGAAATCCCTGAATCTGTAGTTGGCTGGTCAATGTGGGTGGCCTGCGCACCCCATTTGTGGCTGGAATGTGAAGTGTGGGCAGTCTTTTGGAACTGAGCCAACTCCATGTAAATAGTGTAAGAACTGAGCAAAGCTGCAGACACCTAGTGGTGTCAGAGAATTTGAGAACCAACATGAAAAAGTCCCTTGTGTGTACAAGGGAACTTTTATACCTGGGATTTCCGAGCTGCCCACATAGCCTCCTCTACCTGGGAAGACCTCCTCTCTCAAGCTTGCCTTTTCTTTTTTTTTTTTAATTTTTTAACGTCTATTTATTTTTTAGAGAGAGAGACAGAGTGTGAGTGGAGTAGGAGCAGAGATAGAGAGGGAGACCTAGAATCCGAAACAGGCTCCAGGCTCCGAGCTGTCAGTACAGAGCCTGCTGTGGGGCCAGAACTGGGGACCAGCAAGATCATGACCTAGGCTGAAGTTGGACACCCAACCAACTGAGCCACCCAGGCACCCCTCTCAGGCTACTTTCTGATGTTATTTCTGGAAAGATCCCTCACTTTCCAGAAGAGCCCCAGAGTACATGGCCAGATCCTGAATCTTACTACTATCCAGCACAACCTGAGGCACAAATTCCAGAAACCTGCAGTCTCTGTCACAGCAGATGCCTCACTAGAGGTGCTGATGTAAAAGGCTCCAGGGACAAGGGTGCAGCCACAATGACCTTGCAGACTGTACAGGGCAGGAGGAAAGGTGGAAAATGAAAGAACTGAGCACAAAGACTGCCAGCTGGTCATCATCAAAACCAGGCACTCTAGAGAAGAGGTAACCACCAGTCTCTGACCACCAAACATGAGGAAGAGACAGGGTTGACATCACAGCCTGGGGCAAGCTTGTAGCCCTCAAAGAGTGTATACCACCAGACAGCCACATGAGGCCACATGCAGGTGGTGGGACTGCAAAAAGCAGCTGGGACAGAGCAGGTAACTGGAGCGACAGACCACTTTTCAACACACAAGGCTGGGAGAGCCATGGAACACCCCTGGGTCCCTAAGCTGGCCAGAATGAAACTGGGAGGTCCCTGCTTAGGGAACTACAATGGTGCCAAATACAAAAGTGAACTAAAGCCAACAGTAAGCACAGAGACTTTCAGATTAAAAACTGGACTGAAATGCTAATTCATTCAGTTAATAACCAACCAAGCCAGATGCTGGTATCTTAGAGGCCACAACACTAAACGGAGACCAGCTTGGATCTTACCTTGAAACCAGGTGTTCCTAACACTTGCTGTACTAACCCTGGAGAATTTTCCATTATCTCAACATGTCAAAAATTTCTTAAATCAACTATAATTTACTGAGTTACTTTAAACTTTACCACAATAGCCACAGGCAGTGGGGCGTGGGTGCTGCATGCTTAGACAGGTAAGACACCCATCCCCACCGCATTGGGCAACAGCAGAGGCTACTCAGATGAGCTGCTATGACAAAGCAAAGCTCCATCTTCCAAAAAGGCTACTGGAGCCGCACATCCCCTGCTTGCCTAGGCCAAGCTGACTCCCAGCACCAGAACCATAGCTACCCCTTCCAGTTTCTGCTACCCCGTATCAGAGAATGGTGGCGTGCAACCTATATAGCCCATGCATCATCAACTGCAACAACCAATCCTAAGGGCCTTGGCAAGCTATGGGTAGAGGTGTAGGTAACAAGTTCTCCAACATGCCTTGGAAGCCTCCCTGAACAACCACTGTTCCACAGTTAGGTTATTGAGAAATAAAGTTGAAAATGTGATTTTTCCTGGAGGAGCTAGCCTTTTTGAGATTTTGTTTGCTGAGTGGGCTCTGTGATCTGTCTATGGCCCATCTATGACAATAAAGCACAAAAAATAGACACCCGAGTGCAATTTAAACTGCCATGGGCACTTTACCATATTTTAGAATAGTCTCAGTCTAAAAAGATTGGAAAAAATGTTTAGTTTTTTTAACGTCAATTTATTTGAGAGAGTGTGCACGCGTACGAGTAGGGGAGGGGCAGAGAGAAAGGACAGAGGACCAGAAGAAGGCTCCTCACTGATAGAGCCCAATGTGGGGCTTGAAACCATGAGATCATGACCTGAGCTGAAGTCAGACTTAACCAACTGAGTCACCCAGGTGAATACGGTTTTATATTTTCTCTTTTTTGTTTTTGAAAAAAAGTTTTAAATGCAGCCTATACCAGTTCTAGGGTGACAGAATAAAAAAACCTCCAAATTTTGCTCCTCCACAGGATCAACAAGAACACTGACTAAAACTGTCAAAATCAACTTTTTCAGAATTCTGGAAATTAAAGACAACAATCTGGGGAGCATTTATTCAAGAAAAAAAATGGCTGAATTTTGCTAAGAACAATAAGCTTTGTAGCATTTTATTTATAAAATTTGGCCCATTCCTGTCTTCTCTTCCCAGCTCTGTGGTAGCCTTGGGAACCAGCAAGGCTGGTTCACTGAAGAAGGCAAACTGGTTCCCCAACACCCCAAGCCCAGAGAACCACTGCTGTCTGGTCCATGTGGCAGCTCTACAGAAAAGCTCATTGTAAAACTTGCCTTTATGCGACCCAACTCAGAGTTCATTCGGTGAAAACAGCCCAATTCCCCAGGAAATCTATCAAAAATAATCAGTGGCAACTGTTTCATACTGCAGTTGCCTGAGGCTGGGATACCAGCTGGCAAGCAAGAGGCAGGTCAGAAAACATAAAAGGAAAAGCTAGAGAATGAGATGCCCTTAAGAGGCTTTGAAAAGCTCCAACCTGTCTGGAGATCTAGGTGGCCACTTGCATGCCCAGGAAAGACCTGGGAAGGCCCAAATCTCCTGATTGACTCAGAAGCTCTGTGCAAGTGGGAAGGAAGTAAAGGCTAAGGCACAATGTCAACTACTAGAGCATTAAAGGTGACCCCAACATGCATAAAGAGCCCCCTAGCAAAGGCTGGGAGACTTACTGATTTATGTCAGGAAATCTCTGACTTGGATTTCACAAAATTGTCTAGGAAAGTCACACTATTATGGGTTGAATTCTGTCCACCCACATATTGATAGGCTGAAATCCTAACTTCCAGTAACTCATTATATAACCTTTTTTGCAGATAAGGTCCTTACAGACATAATCAAGTTAAAATGAGGTCATTAGGGTGGGCCCTAATCCAATATGACTACTGTCCCTATAAACAGATTCAGAAACAAACACACAGTACAGGGAGAAGGACTGTTATCAGTTATCTCCAACTGTTATCTCCAAACAGAGAGAGGCCTGAAAGAGATCTTCTCTCCTAGCCTTCAGAAGAAACCAACCTTGCTGACACCTTGAGTTTAGATGTCCAGTCTCCAGAGCTGTGAGGCAAGAAATATGTCCTTGGGATGTCTGGGTGGTTCAGTCGGTTAAGGGTCTGACTTCAGTTCAGGGCATGATCTTGTAGTTAGTGGCTTTGAGTACTGCATCAGGCTCTGTGCTAACAGTTCAGAGCCTGTAGCCTGCTTCAGACTCTATGTCTCCCCCTCTCTCTCTGCCCCTCCCCTGCTTGTGCTCTCTCAAAAATGATAAATATTTTTAAAAAAAAATTGTCCTCTAACTGGTAATCTTGATATCCACAGTTGCCACATTATTTAAAATGCCCAGGTTTAACGAGACATGAACTAAAACACAAATGTATATGCCATACAAGATGAAGAAAAGTAGTCAATACAAACCATCCTTGAGGAGGGGCACCTGGGTGGCTTGGTCAGTTAAGGGTCCAACTCTTGATTTTGGCTCAGGTCATGATCTCACAGTTCGTGGGATCAAGCCCCACATCAGGCTCTGCGCTGACAGCTTGGAGCCTGCTTGGGATTCTCTCCTTCTCTCTCTGCCCCTCCCCCGCTCAAGTGCTCATGCATATGCTTGCACACTCTCTCAAGATAAACATTAAAAAGTAAATAAAATAAACCAGCTATAATATGCTCAAAAAACTAAAACCAACAACCACATCTAAAGAATTAAAGGAAAGCATAAGAACAGTATCTCACCAGACTATCAATTAAGACAAAGAAAATAAATAAATAAATAACAGTGCCCCATAGACCTGTGGGATACCATGAGTGTACTAGGTTACCTATAATGGGATTCCCAGAAAAAGAGGATACTAAAGGGCAAAAAAAATTATGAGAAAATAAAGGCTGAAACTTCTTAAAGATGGAAAACATTACGTATCCAAGAAGCTCAACAAATTCCAAAAAGAATAAACTAAAGAAATCTATACCTACACATTTCTGTCAAAGGCCAAAGACAAAATCTGAAAACAGTACGAGAAACAACTCATCAATAACATGATTCTCAGTAAGATTAACAGCCGATTTCTCATTCCTTATAGAGGCCAGAAGGCAGACAGATCACCACTATGAAGAAAAACAATGTCAACTAAGAATTCTATATGCAGAGGTGCCTGGGTGGCTCAGTGAGTTAAGCGTCCAACTCTTGATTTTGGCTCAGGTCACGATCTCACGGTTGTTAACTTTGAGCCCCGCACAGGGCTCTGCACTGAGTGTGGAGCCTGCTTGGGATTCTTGCTCTCTCTCCCTCTCTCTTTGCCCTTCCCTGGTTCTCTCTCAAAGTAAATAAATAAACTTAAAAAAAATTCTATACCCAGCCAGCAAAACTATGCTTCAAAAAGAGAATCATTAAGGGACACCTGGGTGGCTCAGTCAGTTAAGCGTCCAGCTGCAGCTCAGGTCACGATCTCATGGTTCGTGGGTTTGAGCACCCACATCAGGCTCTGTCCCAACAGCTCAGAGCCTGGCGCCTGCTTCAGATTCTGTCTCCCCCTCTCTCTCTGCCCCTCACCCACTCGTACTCTCTCTCTCTCTCAAAAAATAACCATTTAAAAAAAATTTTTTTTAAAAGGGAATTGTTAAGACATTCTCAGATAAACAAAAATTGAGAGAATCCACAGCTAGTAGAACTGCCCTCCAAGAAATACTGAAGAGCCTTCAGGCCAAAATAAAAGGACACTGTAGACCATAAACAAATTGAGGGCATTACAAAAAATAAAGCTAACTACGGTAAACAAAAGACAATATAAACATATATTGTTTCTAATTCTGCTTTTCCTTTCTGAATTAAAGGACAACTATATAGAGGCGTCTGGGTGGCTCAGCTGACTCAGACTCCAATTTTGACTTAGGCCATGACCTCACAACTTGTCAGTTCAAGCCCCACATCAGGTTCTGCCTGAAGCCTCCTTTGGATTCTGTGTCTCCCTCTCTCTCCCCCTCCCCCGTTAGCAGTCTGTCTCTGTCTATCAAAAATAAACCAATATTGGGGCGCCTGGGTGGCGCAGTCGGTTAAGCGTCCGACTTCAGCCAGGTCACGATCTCGCGGTCTGTGAGTTCGAGCCCCGCGTCGGGCTCTGGGCTGATGGCTCAGAGCCTGGAGCCTGTTTCCGATTCTGTGTCTCCCTCTCTCTCTGCCCCTCCCCCGTTCGTGCTCTGTCTCTCTCTGTCCCAAAAATAAATAAACGTTGAAAAAAAAAATTTAAAAAAAAAAAAATAAATAAATAAACCAATATTGGGGCACCTGGGTGGCTCAGTCGGTTAAGGGTCCGACTTCAGCTCAGGTCACGATCTCGCGGTCCGTGAGTTTGAGCCCCGCGTTGGGCTCTGGGCTGATGGCTCAGAGCCTGGAGCCTGCTTCCAATTCTGTGTCTCCCTCTCTCTCTGCCCCTCCCCCGTTCATGCTCTGTCTGTCTCAAAAATAAACATTAAAAAAAAAGAGAAAAGAAAAAAATAAACCAACATTAAAAAAAATAGATTTAGGGGCACCTGGGTGGCTCCATCGGTTAAGCATCCAACTTCAGCTCAAGGCATGATCTCACGGTTCGTGGGTTCGAGCCCTGTGTCAGGTTCTGTACTGGCAGCTCAGAGCCCGGAGCCTACTTTGGATTCTGTGTCTCCCTCTCTCTCTGACCCTCCCTTACTCACGGTCTGTCTCTCTCAAAAATAAACATTAAAAAAAAAAAAAAAGATTTAAAGACAACTACGTAAAACAATAATTATAAATCCATGTTTGTGGACACAAAACATACAGAGAGGTAATTTGTGACAACATAACCATAAAGGTGACGGTAAATAGAGCTATAGGAGCAAAATTTTTATATGCAACTGAAGTTAGTTGGCATTAGTCCAAACTAGATTGTTTTCAGTTTAGATGTTACTGTTATACCCTATGACAATCACCAAGAAAATAACTTAAAAATATACAGGGAGGGGCGCCTGGATGGCTCAGTTGGTTAAGTGTCCGACTTCGGCTCAGGTCATGATCGCACAGCTTGTGAGTTCGAGCCCCACGTCAGGCTCCAGAGCCTGGAGCCTGCTTCAGATTCTGTGTCTCCCTCTCTCTCTGCCCCTCCCCTGCTCACGCTGTCTCTCAAAAATAAATAAATGTTAAAAAAGTTTAAAAGTATATGTATATACAGTGAAAGAAACAAGAGAATTAAAGCGGTACATTAGAAAGTATTTACAACAGAAGAGGCAGTAACGAAGGAACTGAGGAACAAAAAGACATAAAACAGAAAGCAAACAGTGTAATGGTATATATCAATTCTACCTTATCAGTAGTTACATTTCAACTGACTAAGGCCCCTCCAAAAAGAAAAAAAAGTTGATTAACTTTATTTAAAAGGGGCACCTGGCTGGCTTATTTGGTGGGGCATGTGACTTTTGATCTTACGCTTGTAAATTCAAGCCCTGCATTGGGTGCAGAGATTACTTAAAAATAAAATCTTTAAAAAACAAATGATTTAAACTCTGATCAAAAGGCAGAGATTTGACAGAATGCATAGAAACAAAACCCAGTTTTATGCTGTGTAGAAGAAACACAATTTAGGTTCAAACACACAAATGGGTTAAAGGTAAAAGGATGGAAAGACATTCAGAAAGTAGGAATGACTGGGCGCCTGAGTGGCTCAGTCAGTTAAGCGTCTGACTTCAGCTCAGGTCATGATCTGATGCTTCGTGAGTTCAAGCCCCACAATGGGCTCTGTGCTGGCAGCTCAGAGCCTGGAGCCTGCTTTGGATTCTGTGTCTCCCTCTCTCTCTGCCCCTCCCTGCTCACACTCTGTCTCTCTCTCAAAAATAAGCAAATATTAAAAATTAAAAAAAAAAAAAAACGTAGGAATGACTGTATCAGAGAAAACTGACTCTAAGACACTAAGACAAAACCTGTTACTAAAGATAAAGGATATTTAATAATGACAAAGAGTCCATCCATCAAGCTGACATAACCATTATAAACATTAAATAGAACTGACTTCTGGTTTGAACACTTGTGACACCAAATGAATGCATTTCCACACCAAGCCGTTCTAATGCTAACTGCCAGGAGTTAGAGCAGATCCTGCAGATTAAGGGCTCAGTCCTACAAGACTATTGCCACCACTTGTCACTAACCTCAAGTCCGGGTTGTCACCTGTGCTTCTGACTGAGCAGCTATATACTGGCGGTTCCCAACCCTTCCTCCGTTTTACTTCCTATAGCCCTGCTTTATTACAAAAGGATATAACTTAGAAACAGCCAGATGGAAAAAATAAATAGGGCAAGTATAAAAGAAGGGGTACAGAGCTTCCATGCCTTCTCTGAGCCTGCCATCTTTTCAGCATCTCAATGTGTTCATCAACCAAGAAGCTCTCTGAACCCCTTCAGTTAAGAGTTTTTTAATGGAGGCTTCACTATACAGGCATAACTGATTACCTCATTGGCCATTAGCAATTAGCTCAACATCCAGTGCCTCCCCCCAAACACACAGGAGGGGGAGGCCCCTGAAAGTCCCAACCCTCTAATTAAATGGTAAATTCCCTGGGCAACCAGCTCCCACCCAAAGGAATGGTCCAAAAGCTACTTCATTAACATAAACTCAGATGTGGTTGAAAGGGGCCTGTTAAGGGGTGCCCGAGTGGCTCAGTCAGTTAAGCATCTGACTTAGGCTCAGGTCATGATTTCACAGTTCGTGAGTTTGAGCGCGGCTTCAGGCAAGTTTGAGCCCCACTTCGGGCTCTGCACTGTCATTGTTGTGTGGGATTCCCTTTCTTTCTGCCCCTCATGAGATTCTCTCTCTCCCTCTCTCTCATAAATAAATAAATAGGAAAAAAATCTTAAAAAAAGGAGTCTGTTAAAAATAACAAAAAACATTCACCTTTATCAAGCTGCAGCTTTTTAAAAAAATGAGGACAAAAAACACATTAATGTACTGTATTACATTAGAAGCTCTGCACCAGGAACCAAGAACAAAGACCAAACATACATTTCTAATTACCTCCCAATACCACCAACATATATGTAGCTACCAACAGCCCCAAAATACATGAAGCAAAAACAGAATTGAAAGAAGCTATAATTCAATAACAACAGCAGAAGACTCCAATACCCACATTCAAGAACGGATAGAAGAACTAGGCAGAAGACCAACAAAGGAAGATAACACTATACACCAACTAGACCTAACAGGCATCTGGTTCACTCCATAGTACACTTGCATATAAAACATTCTCTAGGGCAAATCGTATGTTAGGTCATAAAACAAACTTCAATGAATTTAAAAGACTGACTGAAATCATACAAACTATGTTTTTGAACCGCACTGGAATTAAAGATCAATAACTAAAGGAAATTTGGGAAATTCACAAATAGATGGAAAGTAGACATTCCTAAAATAACCAATGGTTCAAGAAGAAACCACAAGAGAAATGAGAAAAACACTTTGAGGTGAACAAAAAATAGAACACATACTAGAGCTTATGCGCCGCAGTTAAAGTAGTACATAGAAAAAAATTTATAGCCCAAGCTCCAATATTTAGAAAGAAGATCTCAGGGGGCACCTGGGTGGCTGAGTCAGTTAAGCACCTGACTCTTGATTTCAGCTCAGGTCATGATCCCAGGGTTGTGGGATTGAGCCCTGAGCATGGAGCCTGCTTAAGAATCTCTCTCACACTCTCTACCTCTGCCCCTCTCCCCTACTCGTGTGTACTCTCTCTCTCTCTCAAAATAAATAAATAAATAAATAATAAAATTAAATGGAATAAAAAGAAAAGATCTCCAATCAATACTCTGAAGACACTAGAAAAGAAAAACAAACTAAACCTAAGGTTGGCAGAAGAAAGGAAACAAAGGCTACAGCAGAAATAAATGAAACAGACAGTAACAAAGCTATTGTGGGGGTGGGGGGGAAATCAACAAAACCGGAAGTTAGATCTTTGAAAGATCAACAACACTGACAAACTTTAAACTGACCAAGTGAAAAAAAGAGGGACTCAACTACTAAAATCAGTAATGAAAGCAGGAGCAGCACAAACTTACCAAAACAACATGGATCATAATGGAACACTATGAATAAATGTATGCCAAAGAATTAGTCTAGATCAAAAGGAAAAATTCCTATAAAAATCCAAAGTTTCCAAACCAGCTCAAAAAGGAATAGGATATTTGAACAGAGGTAAAAGTGAAAAGATTGAATTAGTAATTAACTAACCTCAGACAAATTCAAGTCTGGACTCAGATGGTTTCACTGGTGAATTCTATCAAATGTTTAAAAAATTACTACCAACCTTTCACGAAATATTCCACACCAATAGTAGAGAAAGGAACACTTTCCACCTCATTCTGTAAAGACAGTATTACCCCAACACCAACACCAGACATCACAAGAAAACTACAGACAAGTATTCCTTATAAACATAGCTGCAAAAGTCCTTAAAATACCAGCACGCTAAATCCAGCAACACATCAAACTTACGTGCACCATGACTAAGTGGGATTTATCCCAGAAATCCAAGGTGGGTTTAACATTCAAAAACCTATGCAATATACCACCACATGACTAAAGTAAAAAACAAAAACCTGACGATCATTTCAGTACAAGCAGGAAAAACATCTGACAAAATCCAACATCCATTCCTAAAAAAAACTCCCAGCAAACCAAGAGCAGAAGGAAATTTCCTCAATCTGATAAAACCTACAGCTAAGACAGCATGGTAAATAAAAGAAGCCAGTCACAAAGGACCACATGTCATATGATTCCATTGGTATGAAGTATCCAGAACTAGTAAATCCATCAAGACAGAGAGATTAGTAGTCGCCAGGAGTTGAGGGGCAAGGAACAGGGAGAATTAGGAGTGACTGCTAATGGGTATGGGGTTTCCTCCCAGAGAGATGAAAATATTCTAAGATTAGAACACTGCAAGCGATGATTGTACAACTCTGAATACACAAAAATCCACTCAACAGTACGGTTTAAAAGAGCAAAACTCATGGTATATAAATTACATATCAATAAAACTGTTAGAGAGGCTTCTGAGTGGCTCAGTTGCTTAAGCATCCGACTCTTGATCTTGGCTCAGGTCATGATCTCATGGTTTAAGTCTGAGCCCCACATTGGGCTCTGCACTGACAGCACAGAGCCTGCTTGGGATTCTCTCTCTCTCCCTTTCTGTCCCTCACTCATGCCCTCTCTCTCTAAAATAAACTTAAAAAAAAATCTTTTTAATGAACTTATAAAAAAGAACACCTTCCTCAGAATTTGAGAAGCCCTTACTACAAATATCCATTTTATCATATTTACCCAAGAAAGTTCACAAGTAGTTTTAAGTAGTTCTTAATACAAAGAACAGCATAACTTTTACAGACAGTCTCAAAGTTTCATTCTCACCATGGATCTCCAGTCAGGGTAGAGCTGATGAACTCCCGTATACACTTATTATGCACATTCTTTACCACTCACTGCAAGACACGGGACAAAAATCTCTGACAAAAATAACACCTTTCCCCCTGTTTGCACAAAGACAAGCTAGTTTCCCCTTTTATAAAATATGAACAAAACAAAATCACCTAGAGCTTGGGTGACTAAATCCGTAAGCATAACCTGCACTAGTGAGGAGGGTGGGGTGCGGACCCTGCACTGGGACCACAGCTCCAAACAGGGCAGGATCACAACACTCACCTCAAGCTCTTCACTGTCTTTGGGCTTTTCCTCAGAGGTCTGTTTGACAAAGTCAGGGATAAGGATCTCCAGCGTAGCTCGGGCTATGAAAAGAAAAACCCCAAGGGTGAGGGCTCAGGCCCAGCTTGCTTCCTAACTCCAGAGCAAGCTACATGCTGACTCCTGTGTAGGGCCAGAGTACCCACGGCTCAGAGGAAAGCAAGGGCCCTGGGGAACAGCAAGCAGCACTTCACAGGCAGGGAGAGCAGAGGACGGGAGGTGCACATCCTAAACAAAGGAGGCCGTGGGACAAGCGTTAAGACTGTGGGCAGCCTTGTAAGCCACACCAAGCTGTGTGTACTCTTGCCCTGGGGTACTTGTAGCAGGCCAGGCAGCGAGGCCTGAGGAGTGAGCAGGCTGCTGAGTGTGGCAGGGAAAAGCAGAGCGATTGGACAGATACTTTGGAGAAAGCATCTGCAGGATGGAGCAGAGGGATGACTCAACGCTGAGCACAGGTTTCTGCGTGAGCAGGGCTGCCACTCACCACTGGGGTGGGGAAGTGGGGGGTGCTGCAGAACAGGGGAGGGGCAAAAGTCTGACCCTGTAGAGTTGTAGGTGCTGGCAAGACATCCGAGTGAGGTATCAAGAGAGCAGCTGGGGTCTGGGCAGAGAAGTGGATCCTTGCACATGGGGAAAGCAGAGCCCCACTGCCAGGACGTTTCCACTCCCACAATGAGCCCCACTCTGCTGGTTATGTGCCCCATGACCTTAGCAGCACCAGTTTGTTGAGCTGAAAAAGGCTTTTGTCAGTTTTCTGCCTAAAATGGACAGCAGGCCTTGAGGGAGAACCCGTGACGAAATGATAGAAAGTAACGTATTCTCCCAATCATCCTCAGCATACATCACCAAAGAAAGCAACTCCAAAGGAAATTCTGAGTCATGTGAGCAAAAGCACTTTCACCACCCTCGAGACCTGGTGAGAATGTGATAAACCAACATGCTTCATGCTTTGGAAGACACAACAGAGAAACCTCAAGAATGGAATTGTGGGCGCGTGTCTGGGTACACCCAACATGTACCATGCAATGTGCTCTACTCCCAAGAAGAGGTCAAGTAATGCTAATGGTGAGGCAGAACGGTTTCCATTTTAACCAGAAACATAGGCCTTCCCAGGGATCTGACAGGCTATGTTCAATGAATGGCGGTTTGAAGGACTCAGGAAATCGTCCTCGCACATGTCAAAACCACTCAAGGAGAATGCTGACTGCATACGTTTCCACCTGTTTGTCGTCTCCTAAGATGCCCACGTTTTGCTCAGTTTAAATACAAACCCGCTCTAGTATGCGTGCTAGGCACAGCCTAGTCAGCTCTGTGAGTGGTGGGGACAAGGTTGGAAGATTCTGGCCCAGCCTCCACCGAGCAGAGGTTTGCATTTTCTACTTTTATTTCTCACACTTTACTTCCTCTACTTGAGTCTTTTCCAAAGAGCACATCCTTTTAAAAAACCAAGGTAGATGATTACATGAATAAAATGGATTTGCTCTACCCCCAGCCCTCCCCAGCTAAGGGGAGAGGCAGACACAGTAGGTAGCATGGGTCTCTGACACCCAAATAGGCACATTACCAGCTTTATTCTTCGCAAGTTTTTTGCTGCTTGCAGTTCCGGATCCATAGGTCACACCATCAATGGTCACCGAGGCACCAAAAGGCTCACTTGGGTTCTCTTAAAATTAAAATTATTGCTTTAAAAACACTTGCCAAGACATTAAAAGCATGCAAGCACGTATACATACAATCTGCTGGCACCAAAAGACAAGGCAGGGTCAGGGCTGCTGCTGGAGGGCAGAGACAGGGGCTCCCGAGGCATGGAGACAGGGCCAAGGGCTGGTCAGCAGGCAAAGAGCATGCCAGGAAAATTTTGGGAAATGGGAGACTACGGGTTCGTAAGCTGGAGGGGAAACACGAGGCCAGAGGCCAAGCCAGGATAGGGATCAATGTCTATGAAAGATGGACAGAGGGCTGTGAGCAGCGGAGACATACAGATGCAGTTAAGTCAAAGAAACAACATGAAAAATAATGCGTGACTCCTGGGTTCAGACTTCCAAGAAAAGGACAAACTGGTTGTCACAAAGGTGTGATGAGGATGGCCACAGGAGACAGCTGGTGGGAAGTGCAGGCCTAAGGCCACTCCATCCACCTGGGGGCAGGTGGAAACACAGCAAGGGAGGCCTTCCTTGGAGCAAGGAATGAACAGAAAGTGGGGGTGGAAGGAGCATGGATAACGGAAGGGGAAGCAGAAGCACTGGCCCTCAGAAGGGGCACACTACTGTGAAAATGACCTGCCCACCTGCAGAGCCCTTCTCCCTGCCCTGCCTTTTCACTCCTATCCCAAAGAGTGGGGCTAATGGTCAGTTCCCGCCTCCCAGCCATGACCCCAGCAAGGTGTAGGATTCTTTGGGGCTGAGATGGGGGAGGTCAAACTTACCACATTCAAAGAAATTATAAACAGGGCGGACCTTGAGAACTCGCTGCATGTACTCGTGCAGGATGCAGACCTCGGACTTCCCGTTGGGGTTAATGACAAACTCTGTGACAAGAAGGCCTATCTCAGCAACAGCATGAGGACCTGCCGCAAGCTAGCACTTGGGACCTGGCCTCACAATTAGGGGCTCACCACCATGAACACAGTGCACCTCTGCACTCATAGGGTAAACATAAGCTTTGAAGTAAACGCAATTCACACACAAAGCATATGTTCTAAGACCATCAAGTGAAAAACAACAGTATAATCAATCTGCCAATGATAAAATTTATAAGCCCCAACTCACCTTTCTTTGTGGGTGCATCCTGCACAGACAGAGTGATGAGTTTTTGATTGGCTGGCAAGATGGGCCTCTCAGACTCCGCCTGTTTCCGTTTCATTTCTCGGTTAAACTGCCGCCGCTCAGCCCAAGTCCTGAATTTCTTCACAGTGACTTGCTCAAAGTCAAAACGCTTTTCCAAGTAGCTCCGAAATTCCTCAAGATCTGTGCGGATTTACCAGAGAACAAAATTGCTAATTTCCAACATAAGAGTCATGTTTTCTCTGCCCACTGAGTAGGGCAGCAACGGGCTGCCCATCAAACAGGTCCCACCACACCATCCCCATTCTTTCACTTTTCCTTTCAAAGAGCAAAGAAAGCAAAGGATCAGGTCCCTTCACTCTGGCAGCTCCTCAAATTACTCAAGTTACAAACCTCTAGGATGCTCTTTTAGTTTATTTGGAACAAGAACAATAAGAAAAAAGGAGAAAAAGAAAAAGTTTTAAAAACAAACAAAAAATCAGATGGCCTTCAAGCCTTTTTTCCCTGTATCAAAACAGGTACCACAGCAGCCAAAGCGCTATGCACCCAGTGCACACCTTGCACTCTCCCCTCCGGCACCCTGGCCCCAAGCACACTCAGCAACACAGGCAGGTGGCTTGGGCCTTGGCACTGGTCATGCCTCGCCCCACACAGTCCCTGCCCCATCCCCACTGTTCACCACCCACCCCACTCAGTGAAGTTCCCAGGGGCCTCCTGCTTTTACTGTTGCACCCACTACCCCTCTCCCTCCCAGGACATCCTAGAGAATCACGTCAGCCTAACTGGTTTCTTACTCAAGTGTAAGCCCTGAGGCAGGGACTGTCATGGCTCATGGCCAGCCCAAAGAGCAGTGCTGGTGGAAGCGGAGGGAGGAGTTCCATGTGTGAAGACTGAGGAATATACGGTTAAAACACAAAGCTGTGAAACAACGTACCTGCACCTACTTAATTATGCACCAAAACCACATATTTCTTTACATGTGAATGCAGGGAAGTGAGTCTGCCAACAAGTACAACTGGTCAACCTCTCCCATGGGAATGAAATTAGAAATGAAAGGCAGGTGTTTTCAAAAAAACAGGAACACATTCAGGTGTTATGTGTGCCTAAAAGATAGTATGAAGAAAAAAACCTCTACGATAAAGGCTGAAAGCAAAAGCTCCCTTCAGCCAGGTCCTGAGAAAAGCTCCAGCACCCGGACAGAAGACAGGGGAGGCTGACGTGGATAAGGAGGGAGACAGCAGGCAGGCAGGTGTGGGGAGAACGCAGTCTGTCCACTGGGGAAGCTGGGGGCTAGTGACACACCCTGTCTTTCCCCAGACACCTCTCTCCACAGAGGCCACCCCTCTCTGAGACACCCTCCCCTTCTTCAGCAGTGGTGCTCCCCTGACCCCAGCTCTTCTAGGCTCCTCATACATAAGAGTTACAAGACAGGCTGGGCAGCAATACTGACAATATCCAAACAGCAATTACCAAAAATCCTCAAAAACACAAAGTCCTCCTTTGAAATGAGATTCAGCAGGTGGGCTGAAACGGATCTGCCACCACTATAGAGACAAACTAAGAGTTGAATGAGGAAGCCTAGGGGCGCCTAAGTGGCTCAGTCGGTTGAACGGCCAACTTTGGCTCAGGTCATGATCTCTCAGTTCATGAGTTCGAGCCCCGCGTCAGGCTCTACGCTGACAGCTCAGGGCCTGGAGCCTGCTTCGGATTCTATGTCTCCTTCTCTCTCTCCCTCTTCCCCATTCTCACTTTGTCTCTCTCTCTCTCTCAAAAATAAACATTAAAAAAAAAAAGAAACTGAATGGGGAGGCCTAGGCTAAAAAACACACAAAAAAAGAAGAGAAACACCAACACAGCCAAAAACAATAGTGGGATTGAAGCAGGAAATGTCCACAGAATAGTGGTCATCCCCCAGTGCTGAGTCCATGGATTGACGAAGCTCACTCTGAGCCCATCAAGGTAAATCAAAACAATGCCAGGAGAGCACATCCTGCTGAAAAACCAGAATTTCAGGAAAGGTCACAATAGTGACTGGAGAAAAAGGCCGATTTGCACTGACTGTAGCCACCTCTGTGGCAGCACTGGCCATGTGGGGCCTGCAGACCAGGTGGGTTCTAAGATCAGGGAGACGCACCTTTCTAGCCACGTAAGAGTGGACACAGGTCCCCAGAAGCCCCTTCCTCACAAACGTAACTAGGAACAAGTGGCCTTCAGCAGTAGGAATGTAATTGAAGGGAAGGAGTGGAATATAGCCACATCCCTGCAGATGGGTCCCAATCAACAAGGAAGGAAGGAAACTTACCAACTGATTCATCCTTGCACACCTCGACCTTTGCCTTCACCTGCCCCAGGGCCCCAGGGGCAGCCTCAGCCCCCAGTGGGTCCTTCTCATCAGGGGGCCCTGAGTCAGCTCCCATGGAGTCAGGCTCTTCCAGGGGGAACTCCAGCTCCGCAGATCGGCTCAGCGGCTTGACAGGGGACACTTCCCCACTGGGGGCAAGCTCACTGCTTTGCTCTCTTTCCTCATTATCCTTCATTTTCTTATAATGCAGACAGGGAATGCTACTCAGAGGAGGATCATGTTTCTGCGGATAGTGAAATTGCAACACAGATTACAAGGATGACCCCAAAGGTCTGAACATCCGATGCCTTCCACCTGCCTCTGCTTGGCTACGATGCAAGTGCAACGTGTGTGTGTTCAGTCTGCAAACTTACAAGACTAAATTCATGACTGATGCATCCCCTACCCGTATGCTTCCCGTTCCCAGGAAGTACGGCCTGGACCAGGTGACCACCCGAGACTCTCTGTGTAGGTACACGGGGACTCCAGAGTTATGGAATGTCATGATCCATCCATCAGGCAACGGTTCCGTAGGAGGACGGCCACGACCTACATAAAAACAAGAACATCCCACAATCACTTCAAAAACTCTCCGAGTTATGGAAGTCTTCAAAATTACAAGCAGATGAGAACAGTAAAGCCAACCAAGTATTGAAAAAAAACTCGAAGAACTAGGAGAGTAGGGGAGTACCCTGCCCTCCTCAGAGCCTGTCTCAGCCCCATCTGCTGCTCAGCACCTCCTATGCATGAAACTCTGCTCTCAATTGTTGTGTTTACATAGCTCTAACCCATAGAACCTAAGTTCCTCCTCAACACAGGAAGCTGTCCACCTTGTTCACTGCTGTACTCTTAGACCTAGAACAGCATGTGGTGCATGAAGGAGCCTGGGATGAGATTCTATAAGACACAAGTCATAGCCTCAGCTGCTGCCTGCACAGCTGTGGGCATCAAGGGCATTAATTCCTCACTGCCTGCCTTGGCTGTGGCCAGAGGCACCCCAGGGACTGGGTTAGCTTTGCTAATAAATTGCATGTCTGTCGACCACTGCTCCCTGTGACTGGATAACATGCCTTCATTGTACCTAAGCTGCATGCTCTCACTAGCATGTGAAACACAATTCATAAATTTCTAAATCAGTTCTTGCTAAAGCATGTAAACATGCAGTCACAGAAAAAGACTCAAGACTTGTTACCCACTTGACATCTGCCACTGACAGGCCTGGTTACTGGGAAAAGCACAAAGATTCAACGGAAACTTAATTATCTTACAGGTACTGGGTGCAAGTAAGAAATTTAGAAACAAAAGGAAAAAAGCAAATGAAATCTAAAAAATATACATACAATAAAATGGCACCAGGGACTCTCATGGTAAAGGGAGTGGTATCCCAGTGCCAGGTCCCCACCCGGCAGTGCTAATCCCTGACCTGATACCAGAACATGGCAATACATGGCACTACTGGCAGGTGCACCTGGATCACTCATCTGTGACAACCAGCAGTCATAAAGTTGGCCCAGCCATCTGAAGAGCTCACATGCAGCTCACACGCCGCCTGTGAGCATGAGGCCCATGCTGCAGCTCCTGGGAAGCTGCACTATGGGGCAGGCTGCCAGGTGGGTGAGGTGGAGAAGGCTGCAGAGAGAAAGGTACAGGACTGCCCAGTGCAGGCAGGCCAAGTGGCATGCCTGCAGTCACAGGCATATTGTGAACCTGTGGGCCACTCAGGATGAACAGGACTTTCTCTGCTCAGATTGCTGAAACCACAGAAAAGAGTACAAAGCAAATCTCCGGAGGCACCGAAGTAAAGACTGCCCCCACACCCCTTCTTCCCAGAAGCTGAGGCCCTAGGCTTATCCCCATCTACAGATGATAAACCCAACACCCATCCTGTTCCAACCACTAGCTAACCCAGGCAGACACGTGCCAGCAGCCAGCACTGCTGACACGTCCACTCTGTAGTCAGAGACAGGACACCACCGACCCCTCAATTTCCTCCCATCACACCAGGCCACTTTCTGCAACCCGGCCCCCAGCCTAAGGTCTCAACTGTGTGCCCAAGTCCCCACGCATCTGTTCAGCCCCTTTCCACTGCCTAATCTCCACCTGGACACTCACAGGTACCTCCAGGCCAGGAATGCTAGAAACTGACACCGACTTCTCTTATACTTATACCACACTGGCAAAGCAGCAGCACAAGCATGTCACTGGGTGCCTCCCAACTCCCTCCACCACCCCCAAAAACCAAGTGCAGCTTCGGAATACCTTTGCCTCTACTGAATCCAGAACCCAGACTGCAACCATCCCCTGCCATAGTGCTGTACCTGCCTCTGGCCTCGGCCTCCACACCCTCTAGTTGCCTATCTTGTCATCTCCCAGCATACAACATTCCCTCCTCCTCACCCCATCAGAAGTGCCCTCCCCATTCCTCTCCACAACACCAGCTGCTCTGTGGTGTGTATCCACAGCAGACACCCCAACCTGCCCCTGGGTTGTCATGCATCTGTTACATCCTTGTGTCTTATCTGTTTCCCCTTCATCAGACATGGCCGTCCTCCATCAAATAAGTGCCCACTGCCCAGACCACCACCTGGCACCCGAGGGCTCTCAAACCTACACTTCTGCTGTCCCGCAAACACACTACTTTCTAACCGGCTGACTTACTTTTTAGCACTGTTTTAATCTTGGTCATCATTGGCTGCACACTTGTCTCTCCATCAGACGGATGGTCACTGTCTCCTCCGTATTTCTCTTCCATTCGCCTCTTTTTGGGAGCACAAAGGCCCTCTTCCAGCAGAGCATCAACATCGTTGTCAAAATCATCCTGCAAAACATGCTGTTCAGACACCATGGCCCCCGGAGCCCGCGTTCCTGTACCGTAGGCAAATTTAACAGCATTAGTGAGAACAGACACAGAAATGAGGCACTCTCAAGTGGGGCCTCGGTATACCTTTATGTTGAGTGATCATCTGAAAAACAAACAGGATGAAACTGACAACTGCAACCAACATGATTGATGCTTGATACAGGTGCACATCCCACCAGGAAGTGCTTCTCAGCAACACCTTCCAACTCAGGTTGCATAGAGTACAAGGTCGACTGCTCAGCCAAACCTTTGGAAAACTTAAAAACCTGGACTTCTTACGGCTTTTTCTTTTCCACATTAACGTCATTCCACCTCATACGGGTTTTTGTTTTTGTTTTTTTCTCTGCAACATCAGCTTTCAAAAGATGCTGCAGTTCCCAACACCTCTCTTTGGGTTTTGCTAAGAGTGCTCCAAAGGAGGGGTCGCCGACATACCTCATAGGAGAAGTTCAAGGCCTCTTCATCCACTCTGTCTCTCTGCACGATTGCTTTAGCCGTGAACCCGCCTGCTCCTTCTTCATCTAGCTCCAAATTGTCAGTAAAATCTTCTAACTCATCGAGCACTGCGTACTCCACTCTCTTTTCCTGATCCAGCTCATTCTCCTCATCCTTCTTATCAGCACTCTCACCCCCTACGCCTACCCCGTTCCCAACACTCCCGCCAAAAGGACAAGCATGCACGTCTCCACTGACAGGGCTAAGGGCCAGACCGCAATCTGCGCGAGCGTCGCGCTCCACTCCTGTGTACAGCACCTTCCTGTCCTTACTCCTGCAGCTCTCGGTAAAGCTCACGCTAATCTTTACATCCTTAAGCAACTTAAGGTCAGGGGAGAACTTCCGGACCGCAGGTGCGTGCCGGGCGGTGCGCGGGCTGTGGCCACTACAGTTCGGGTCTATGAGGAGGCGGGCCTTAGAGTAGGATCCTTTGGAGAGAAGAGAAGCTCCGTAGAAGTTGAGCGGGTCCTCAGCAGGGGATTCGGCCTGTCCATCACCACCAGAGCCAACGTCCATTACCTCTGCATCACTGGACGTTTGCAGGGGAGGTGGTGGAGACTGTTCACGGGGCAGCGCTTGGAGGGGGCAAGCTCGGTTCTCCATCACTGCTTCCCCTGCGGGCTCACGCGGGAGAGGAGAGGGACTCTCATATGTCTCCATAGTAAAAGTGGTTAAGACTATTTTAAAAGACCAGAGTTTTAAAAAACCTTACATAAATCTATACAGCTAACATGCACAAGTCCGTTGAGACCCGGGTACCGTCCTGCCCGCGCTGCACACGCTGGCGGCTTAGTCAAGCTGGCCACATTGCTCTTTTCATTAATGTAGACAGCTTTTAGAACCACTGCCTCAATTATTGGAAATCACAATGCACTCAGCTTAAATGACTGACGACTAAGCGAGTCTGTCTTCATGCCAAAGTGGCACCTTTCTTCTTCCACCTGCAAAGAGATTTAAAAACATCGTCACAAAATGACAGAAACCTTCTGCTTCACTGGCACTGAGAACCAAGTGCTATTAACAGTGTAGTAAAGAACTTAAAATACTACTGCCTTAGAGAACCTTCTAGGCTTCGAAACAAATTAGCTCTATGCTTTTCCTTCAAAACCTAAATTATAATTTAAGTCCAAAGTTAAATATATTAATTGTCCACTGTAATTCCTACTTCAGAAGCACAAAAACAGTATTATCTTAACACTCAAAAAAGATTTTAAAAAACTAGGCTAAACTTCACCGCAGCATTCCCCTAACTCAGTTTATTAGGTAAGCAAGCTCGCGGTGCAAGGCTGCCCTTTCCAGAATACACATAAGGTGTGTGGCCTCCCTCTGGCCATCAGAGCGACATGGATCCACTCACCTGCTAGGGCTGGGTCAGTCAGAGGGCGAGTGCGAGACCCTCAGCTCAACTCTGCGGCACTAGGGCCTCAGAGATACGGCCAGGCGCTCTGCTACCCAGGGACCCCAGGGCTCTCCTGGGCCCACAAGGTGGCACGTGGACCGGGACAGTGATGCAGCGTGCTGAGGTCGCCAGAGGTGGCATGGTTCTGTTCCCAGTAGAGGAGGGGGTGGTGGCTGTGGGGAAGGGAACCTGGCCAGGGTCGGTCGGGGGAGCCTCAGGAGACAGCTGGAGCCAAGGCACAGGAAGTCTTGGGTGCCATCTGGGGCCTGGCTCCATCCTGGGGGCAGTAAGGAGCCACCAAGGGTCAAGTGATTCACACACCACAACTCAGTCCCTATTTGAAAAAGGGGACTGACTGCTGTGCCAGGCCCAGTGCCTATGCCCAAGGCATAGAAGGCAGTCCTCCAAGCCAGAGGACAAAGGTGTGAAAGAGGCTCTGCTGACAGGGCTGGAGCCCTCAAGAACAGTGAAGACACAGAACTGACCACACTGCTGACCGTGCAGAGGTGGAGAGCAGAGACAAGAGGGAACTGAAGGTGAATGAGGCTTCTCTCCTGGAGGGTCCCCCGTGTTCCAGTATTCAGGCAGAAGCCTGCAGAGGAGAATGGACGGAACCTCCAGGCAGACCTGTCCAACAGGTCTGAGGCGGCAGCTCTGCAACTGTGACTGGCCCAGAAACAGAAGGCCAGAACACATCATCGAGGTGGTAGTTGCCAAAATCACAGGAGAGAGGCTGCCCAGAGAAGCAACATAGACCAAGAAGAGGGTTGAGGATGCCACTCTGGGAAGCTTCCCTTCAGAGAAAGGACAACAAAACGGATGACATGAAAAGGCAGGTCAGAGGGACAATCCAAAAACCCAGAGGTCCGCGGGAGGGCCAGACATCAAAGCAGGAAAAGCACGTGCAGACGCAAATGTGTATGCACACACACTCCCACGCCATGCTGACACACACACGCATGAACATGCCATGCATATGGGTGCAGATATGCACATGCATGCCCATGCCCACCCAGGGCAGCTTGACTGGCTGCACAGATAGAACAGAAGACAGCA
This sequence comes from Leopardus geoffroyi, assembly GCF_018350155.1. Classification (NCBI taxonomy): domain Eukaryota; kingdom Metazoa; phylum Chordata; class Mammalia; order Carnivora; family Felidae; genus Leopardus; species Leopardus geoffroyi. The sequence goes on along the minus strand of NC_059339.1, from coordinate 29,751,856 downwards.
GACATCACACATTTAAGAAGTTTACAGTGAAGGACTAGAGCGTGGTGGTTGTAGTTTCAAGGTGATGCAACGTAAAAACCAGAGATTTGTTTAGATTTAATTAATTCATTCAATCAATATTCACTGGCCATCTACTCTAAGGGATGTACTACCACGAAAAAGAAACAAGGTCCCCACCGCCTGGATGCAGTTGGAAGGGCCATGACCACTGAGCTGTCACTCTTGTTTCCTAGATTCTAAGATGTCCTTACATTTCTGAATTCAATGGAAATTTAATGAGACTTCCCCCAAAGGTGTATCTGTTAAAGGTGCTAAAGATCAAGGGAATACAGCATGTGGATAACAAGACACAGACCTGCGGTAAACGCTAAGGTGGCTACAACCGAACAGGCAGGAGGAGCACCAAGTGGAATAAGGCCAGTCTCCTGGCAACCAACAAAGATCATTTCAGAGAAGGACAGACAGGTCAGCATGTTCAGTACTACAGAACACAGATCAAGAACCAATCTGTGCTTCTCGGGGCTGAAAATGGCAGGGGGAGGGGGGATGAAAACAATGGGTGGTACAGGACGAGGACACCTGCCACCATGTTATAAGGCCAAGCAGCTGCCAGGATCAAAGCACAAAGCAAAGATGATAATGACCCTGGAAGAGGTACAGAAGGTGGAGTCAGAGAGCTGTAGAGAAAGAGACCGTTCTTTCTCCCTGGGAGATCAGGAAAGCCTGCCCAGCCCTTGGGGGGGGGGGGGGGGAGGGGGTGGGCAGCAGCTCAAGGTTCAGAGCTCACAATGGAGCAGTCTTGGGTAAGTTCCTTACTTTCCTCTAGTAAGCTTGTTCTACTCATTCAACAAGTGTTTGCTGAATGCTTTCCATGTGGCACATGTAACCATTCTAGATGCTAAGGACACAATGGACAAAATCTCTGCCCCACAGAGCTCACATTTTAGCAGGAGAGATGGACAAACAACCAAGAAAAGGTGAGAAGTATTCCAGAGAAAACAAAGCAAGGAGTTGGGGGAGGGGAAGCAGTTTCAGAAAGGGCAGACTGAAGGCTGCACAGCCAGAGTCCATCTGTAGGCAGAAGAGAGTGAGCTAGGTGGGTGGGAGGAGGGGATGTTCCAGGTAACAGAGAAGAACAAAGGCCCTGGGGCAGAAGTGCAGGTAAAAGCAGTGTACTGAAGGATGGAGTGAGACAAGAACTGTAGCCCTTATCCTGAGAGATGGGCTACTGGACAGGAGGGTCCGAGCAGCGAGGTCACATGATCCAAGGACAGCAGTGGCAGCCAACCCTCAGCCAGGCCCTGTTCTAAGAGTGTTAGGCATTCTCACAAAGCACGGAGAGAGGTTAAAGACAGAAAGGTTAAGCAACTTGCTCAAGGTCACACAGCTAGAAAGTAGTGAAGCTGCTTTACAACCCAGGCTAGGTGGCTCCCCTCCTCACTTCCTTGGTTTTACACTATCTTACAGTTTAAAAGTACCATTCTGTGTCCAGAAAAACTACCATGGGTGAGTAGAGGGAAGAGCAAGGGTGAGAGCAAAGAGAAGAACTAAGAGGCTCACCAGGCAGTTCAGAGTAGCATGATAAGATGGAGGTGTTAAGAAATGGTCCTGAGTGTTGCACGGAAGCCTAAGAGAGGAATCCAGGTGACTCTAAACTCAAGAACAAAGCTGTCATGCATTGAGGAGATGAAGGCAGCATGAGAAATGTTGTGGGGTGGGTGAAGATCAGGGTTTGGTTTTTGGACATGGCTATTTGACATCAAAGTAATACATGGAGACATGGAAGAGGCAGCAGCTCAGAAAGGAGGCCTGGGCTGGAGAAGGCAATGGGAGATGTCAGGAAGAGGGCATTAAAGCCAGGAACCTGGATGAGACCACCAAAAAGGGGAGGGCAACTACTATGAGGGACCAAGACCAGGCAAACCAGTGAAATTAGGCTTCCTACCCCCAAGGTCATGGTCAGATTATAAAATCATCCCCAGGAAGTGCCCTACAGAGTGCCTGGCCGTAAAGGGGCTCAAAGAGTGACTCCTGCCATCAGCCCCACTACTGCTTCAGCTGACTGAACACATGGACGTAAACCTTGCTTGCCAAGTGGACTGTGAGCCATCAGGAGACTCGCAGCAGGCTCCCCTGGATCCCTGGCACATAGGGTAAAACCAACAGGCTTGGATAGCACCCTTCACTGAAGTCCACTTGCTGGGGTGGCCATCAAGGCAGCAGCTGTGATGTACAATGCTGGGGCTGCTGCCTTTCGGTCAAGCCTCTCACACTGCAGCCTCCCGCCCAACCCAGCAGCAGTATGACCTCATCCATTCCTTTTGTCATCCTCTAACAGACCTCACATCCTGTACTCACAGGCGCACCGCTGACTGGCCATTCACTCTCTTTGGTGAGTGACAGCCTGCGGCAGGGTTTGGGCCAGTCTGCCAAAAGCCCCGTGACTGGGAGTCCAGTCTGCGGCCAGGAAACAGAGGGTCTCCACCTGGTGGTTGTCCTCACAGTCACCAGCCCTAGCCTGGACTGCCGTGCATCAGATAACAAGGTACATGCAAGCATGCAGAAGAGCAAATCAAATTCCTACCATGAGCAACCCAAGTCCATCGAATGATACTTGACAGGTATCACTATCAACAGGTTGCCCCGCTCCGTTTATTTTTACCACGACCATTGTTACAACACAACCACAATCCATCCATCTACGTGACACTCAATCCATGAGCATTTGGTGGAGAAAAAGACTTGGGCGACTTTTCAGATTTCCCAAACTGTTACACCCGGCAGGGTCCTGGGCGAACACTACTCTTGTTCATACCTTTCCCGCCTGAAAGCGACGCTACACCTTCGGGCCCACAGGGCAAGGGGCCTCTTTACACTCGGGCTGTTTACCCGCGCGGGAGAGCGACCGGAGTCGGCGTCACCTGGGCCTGGGGCCCGCCCCCCCTCCACCCCCCACGGCGGGACCTCCGCCTCGCGTTCTGAGGCCCGCGGCCATGATGCTTCACAAAGGCTGGGACTCCGCGTGGCTGCCCCGCCTCGCGCCCTCCCGCCCCGCCCCGCCTCGCTGCCCGGGCCCTTAGCCCTCGGCCCGAGAAGGAGGGAAGGGAAGGGCGCACCCTCGTGCAGGCCGCAGCGCCCGCCCCGACCCCGCGGGGCGCCCCTCGCGCCCCGCACCTACCTCCAGCACCCGCGGCCTGCCCGAGCTGCCCGCAGCCCGACCAAAGCAGGGAGACCCTCACGGCCTGGCCGCTACCGCCACGGATACCGCTATCTAGAAAGGCCGCCCAAGCTCTCTCCGGTCGGCGGGACCCGCCTGCCGCGCGGGGCGAGCAGAGGGAGGGCCTTGGCGGCTCGCGGCCAATCCCTGCGCGCGGCCACCCCGCATTGGGGGGACCGCCGAGCGGGCTGCGGAGGCTGCCAATCGGCGAAGCGCAGCGCTAGCGGCCACGGCGCTAGGCCCAATAGCGCGGCCGCGTGGGCGGAACCAGGCGCTCAGGCCCCGGCCGCGCTAACGGTCGCCTCCTGGGCGGGGCTCGCCGTGCGGAGGGCGGCGGCCGCGAGGAGCGCCGGGAACGGGGAGCGCGGGGAATGCCGGGAACAGGAGAGCGCGGGAAGCGCAGGGAATGCCGGGGGAAGGAGGAGCACAGAGGATGCCGGGAACCGGAGAGCGCGGGAAGCGCCGGGAGCACCGGGCGCCTAGCTGCTTTAGATCCTGCGGAGGAAAACATTCGGAAAAAAAATGGGGGCGCCTGGGTGGCTGAGTCGGTTAAGCCTCGGACTTCAGCTCAGGTCATGATCTCACGGTTCGTGGGTTCGAGCCCCGCGTGGACCTTTATGCTGACAGCTCTGAGCCTGGACCCCGCTTAGGATTCTGTGTCTCTCTCTCTCTCTGCCCTTCCCCCGCTTTCACTCTGTTTCTCTCAAAGATAAATAGACGTTAAAAATTTTTTGTTAGATAATGCGGACGACACAGTACACAGACCGGCATTACACGTCTCCAATTAAAACCATTAAACATAATCATTAGGAAAAAAAAAAAACAAAAACAGACATATGCTAAACTGTCCGGCATTTTTCCACTCGGTAATAACACACACCGTTTCAGAAACTTAAGAAAAGGGAGGGTATGAGTAAAATGGGAGAAGAGACAGTTTATCTTTAGACCAGAATTCCAGTGAATAAATGGAAATAGAACATCTCCCTTTTGGCAGCCTACACAAACCTGCAGACAAAAGTCATGGATGCTAAAAATAGCGGGCAAAAGTGTGAGAACTGGCACGGACTTTTTTTGTTGTTTTACGGAGCTGCAAAGTTTCTCCCCGAGACACTAATTTCAAAGGTAAAATAGTAACTGCAGTGGAGAAAAACCTGAGACACCACCTAGCCAAATGAAAGAGATCACCAGCAAATGTATACACTTCCAAACATAAAATTTACACTTTAAAGATGTACTTTCTAAGGGCTCCTGGGTAGCCCAGTCCGTTAAGTCCGACTTCAGCTTAGGATTTCAGCTCAGGTCATGATCTCATGGTTCGTGGGTTCAAGCCCCAGGTAGGACTCTCTGCTGAGAGCTCAGAGCCTGGAGCCTGCCTCGGATTCTGTCTCCCTCTCTCTCTGCCCCTCCCCCACTTGCATTTTTTTCTCTCTCTCTCTCTCTGCCTCTCTCTCTAAAATAAATAAAACATTTTTTAAAATGTACCTTCTGTGGTATACTAATGAAACCTCAATAAAAATAAAGAGAAAAGTCAGCACCAGCAAAGGGACATATTGTGGGCTTCTTGAAGGGACATGCATGACTGACTTGTGGGTATTTCTACCCAAAAGACAAAACCTGAATGAAGAAAGATCAGACCCAAATGAGGTACATTCTACAAAAAAATTGGCAGGTGCTTTTCACGTGTCAAGATCATTCAAGTCAAAGATACGCTGAGAAGCTGTCTTCAATTACAGGAGACACAACTAAGTGTGATGTGGGATCATGACCCTGTATTGGAACCTGACTCAGGAAAAGGATATAAGTGGAACAACCGGTAAAATTCAAATAAGATCTGGGGCACCCGGGTGGCTCAGTCTGTTGAGCATTTGACTCTTGATTTCAGCTCAGGTCATGATCCCAGGGTGGATCCTGCTTAAGATTCTCTTCCTCTCCCTCTGCCCTTTCTCTCTCTCTCTCTCTCTCTCTCTCTCTCTCCTCTCTCTCAAATTAAAAACAAAAAAATTCAAAGTAGGTGGTAGCTGGTAGTATTCTATCAACACTAATTTCCTGGTCGTAATCATATTACTAGAGCTAGTGATAGGGTGTTAATAGTTGGGGGACTGGGGTGAAGGACACTGGAATATTTTGTTCTATTTTTTCAAGGTTTTAGTTAAGTTGAAATCATTTCAAAATGAAAATATTTTAAAAGGTAGGGAAAGGGGCACCTGACTGGCTCAGTCAGAAGAGCATGTGACTCTTGATCTCAGGGTTGTGAGTTCAAGCCCCATGTTGGGTGTAGAGATTACTAAAAAATAAACTTGAAAAACAAAAAAAAGTGGTGAGAGAGAGTATTGCAGGTGAGGAAGCTAGAGGCCTACCCAGGCTCATCCGTCCCTTCCTACCCCTTTTCTGTTCACCTGGCTGCTCCAGTGGTTAGCACAAGCTACTTCACAATAAAATGTGAACGAGCCCCATGAGGTTCTGGCTCCTGGACTTGGCCAAGGGAGGCCAGCTTCCCTGTGGCTGGGCAAGCTGCTGGCCCTGGCCCAGTGGTCAGAGCTCAGGAACCATTGGCATGGCACCATCCAGCCTTAGCAACCTCTCCACACTTTGTCATTTGCTTGGCAAGTTGCCTCAGCCTTGAGACCTCAGACACACTACAGCTGGCTTCCCACAGTCTCCATCTGACTCCATCCTCAGATGGATGCCTAGAAGCTGGAACTCTAGCCCAAGCTGTGGGAGGAAACTTTTCTCTCTGGGTTCCTGTTTCCACCTGAGCCCAACTCACCCATGAGCCAGGTATCTCCTAAAGAGCCTAGATGATGCTATCTGCTGGCAGATGAGACCAAAAAACCAGGTGTTGGTGGGGGGCAGAGGAGGGGTTGTGGGGGGAGGGAGAGGGATGGGAGGGTGTCTCTGCAGGTAGAAGGCCAGCAGCTCAGACCTGCCAAGACAAGCCCCAAGGCCAAGCTGCATTCCTGGACTGGTCTTGTTTACTCACAGATTTGGCTTCCATATTGGTCAGCTCCACACCTCAGACTCCATGCCAACATACCTCAACTGGCTGTTCAGAGCTAGAGAGCAGAAGCAGCTCATCTAGGAAGGGGCATCTGAAGAGGCAGTGAATTCCCCATCCATCTGGGAAAAGAGGACCCATACAGGGGACTCGGGGATCCAATGCATCTGGTGATGAGCAGAGAGGACTAGCTAAGCTATGCCAAGGTCAGGTCCAAGCCTTCCGTGTGGCATGTCAAAAGCACTTCTAGAAGGGATAGTTTCCTAGGGTCCCTTCTAACTGCAAAAGGGTCTCACTTCAAGGCCTAAATGAATGGCAGTTTTGGAAGTGCCAGCAATGTCATACTTGGCTCAAATGTCTACTTGGCCTGGGCATGGGGATACAGTGATGGGCAAAAGAGGAAAGGCCTTGCCTTCCTGGAGCTCTCATTCTGACAGGGAGGCATTCAAGAAGCAATCAAGCAAAATGTATAGCATGTTACAGTGCTAACCACTATAGAAAATAGAGCAGGGACCAAGGCAAGGCAGATTGCAACTTTAGATGGGATGCCTCCCAAGACTTTACCAAAGAGTTGCAGGATGTGAGGGAGAGTGTGGTTTGGATATAGGGGGAGAAGAGTTCTTCAACCAGAAGGGACAGCAAGTGCAAAGGCCCCAGGGCAGGAGCTGTGCAGAAAGCATGGCCAAGGGTGGGGGCAGGGGCAAGGGCAAGGTAAGTGAGGTGATGGGGGTGGTGCAGGGCAGCAGATGAGACCAACATGGGAGGGCCATGGCCCAAGGGAAGACACCCCAGGATGTACCTTGTCCTCATCCTGCTCCTTCCTGGCTTCATGACTCTGCCTTCCCACCTGCCAGGGGACTGACACACTATTATGGTATCTCCCCAAGCTTCAATTTCCTCATCTGTAGAGCGAAGGTCACAATTGTATTAGTTTGCTAGAGTGCCATAACAAAGTACCACAAATGAGTGGCTTAAACCACAGAAATTTATTGTCTCACAGTTCTGGCGGCCAGAAGTCTGAGATAAAGGTGTCAGCACCAAGGAAGGATCTATTCCAGGTCTCTCTCAGCTTCTGGTAGTTTCTTCTTAGCATGACACAGCATAGCTCATCTTTATAGGCCATTCTGCCTGCATGCATGTCTGTCCCTGTGTCCAAATTTTCCCTTTTTGATACGGACATCAGTTATAATGGATTAGGGCCCACCCTAATGACTTCATTTTATCTTGATTACTTCTGTAAAGACCCTAATAAAGGTCACATTCTGAGGCACGGGCACTAGGACACCAACAGATCTTTCAGGGGGCACACAACTCAACCCATAATGATAGAACTACATCTTGGGCTGCCCTATCTTCAGAGGGCTCAGGCCCTTGGGGAGCTCAGGACAGGCTGAGGGCAGGAGTATCCCATGCAGGCCCTGTCCTTGGGTAGAGGCAAACAACTAGGAAAGTCTTCAGATGGCTTTGCACCAGCCCAGTGGTGCGCCATGAGGGCCGACACGCCTGGCCAGGGTGAGTGCTGGTGTGGAGCACTGGTCCATGATGTGGCATGGCCCACTGAGGCAGACGAAGGGCATCAGCAGTACCCAGGCTAGGAGCCTGGCTCAGTACGGCTCAACCAGCAAACGTGGGACTTGGGGCCAGTTTACCCCTGGGCCTGCAGGCATGGGCTATGCTGCTGCTGGGGATCCCATTCAAACCTGACCATGCTCAGACACTTTTCCTCTGAGTTCGAAATGAGCCAAGGAGGACATTGGGCCCCTGAGGGGTGCTTCAGGTGGTAAGAGGGAAGGGTTGAGGAGGCAAGTAGGACCCAGTGCAGGTCCACACCCTACCCCAAGCTCTCATTGGCTCTGAAAAGGCCAAGTTGGGGGTCAGCTGTAAAGGCAATGGAAGCCTGGGTCTCAGCACTGGACACACGTGGGACTCCTTGATGCTCAGCTGGGGCCAGGGACAAGAATTCCCAAGTGCTTGTCCAAAACCAGGATCCTGGGGTTAAGAGACACTCCACTTGTCCTCTTGCCCTGAAACCCACTACTTCCTACCATCCCCTGGCCTCCACAGTCCACCCCAAGTGCAGGCTTGATCACACTATACTCTCAGGAGGTTCCTCTTCACCCAGATGAGTCCCTGGTTCCTCAGCCCAGCTCAGGAGGCCCTGTATCTGGTACCTACCGTGTCCCATACACACAAGCTCTCTCAGACCCCAGCCTCTGCCCAAGGACAGATGGATGGACAGGTCAACGGACCCTCAGGTTTCCATCATGATGCTCAGGAACCCATGAGCAAAAGAAGAAAGTGGGAAGAGGCTCCTTCTGAAGAAAATGTCTTGGCAGCTCCTGCAGGCCAGGAGAGCAACCCCACTGATCCCCTGCACAGCTGTCTCCCCATCACACAAGGATCTGAAATGCACGGACTCACCACACCTCAGAGTTTTATTATCAAGGTCTCACGTTCAAGGACAGATTCCTATGAAGTCCGACTCCCCAAGGAGAAGGGAAATAGAAAGGGTTGGCTGTGTCCCATCGCTGAGATGGGCCTGCTCAGGACCCATGACCCCAGTGGGCAGGCAAGTAGGTGCCTGAGAGCCTGGCAAGGTGTTTCAGCATACACAGGACCCCTGGTGCATGCAAGACCGCTCCCCTCCCCCACAGGACCACCCCATGCACATAGGAGATCCCCCAGAGCACAAAGGACAACCAACCAGGCGGTGCTTGTTATGAAAGCAGGTTCTTCTGGAGTTGTTCTCATTTCTCATTCCAAATGGGGCCTCTCCTCTCTAAGAGCAAGTCTGGTTGTCCAGAAGTGGACTACACCCAGGAGAGGAGCCACTCTTAAACAACAGTCTACTCCTGTTGTTTTGGTCAAAGCAAAGACCCACTAGCCAGAAGCACATGTGGATGTGAGAGGCACACCTCTGCCTGTGTGGCACGCATGTGTGGGTATGCCTGGGAGTGTGTGTGTGTGTGTACCTCTCTGTTGCTCATATGTGCATGTGCGTGTGTGTGTGTGTGACCATGCACCTGCAGGTATGCGTGGAAACATGTGCCTTGAGTGTGTGCCTCTGTGCTTGGGCAGGGGGTAGGCCCAGGTGCCTTCACACATGCATAGCACACCTGAGCCCCTCTCAGACCTGGCCATGTGACTCTGTCACTCCCACTGGCATGAGGGTGGACCCTGAGCTGGACATGACAACACAGACAGGTCACACAAACACCAGAGGACCCTGGTCCTGGGGGATGCTGGCCAAGTCACAGGCAGTACATGTGATAGTTCCTATCCATACTAGCCCTTGAGGCAGGGCCTTCCTGGAGCCCAGTGGCCACATCCAGGGGGAAGGGTTAGCTCTGCAGCTTGAACTCGTGGGTGCTGGTCTCCCAGCAGGAGGGGTCCTTGTCCAGCATGCTACGTTCTGTGAAGGTCACATGCCCGTCCGCGTCCACGAGGATGACTGTGTTGGTTCTGAAAGAGAGCAAGGGGCCCACGTTTAGCCCTCTGCCCTCAGCCTCCTGCCTGCCTGTCAGAGCCCCAAATGAGGCCTCGGTCACCGGGAACTCTCTCCTGTCCTCCTTCCCCACTACCCATCCCAAATGCTCAGTGCACCTTCTCTCCTCCTGCCAGCCCTCCCCAAGGCCATACCTCACTTAGTCAGCACCTGTCTCCCCCTGACAGAGGGCAGGCACCAGGTCCCTGAGCAGCCGAGCATAGGCCAACACCCAGGATGGGCACACACATGCTGAAGACTGGTCCAGCTGCAGCTGGACCCAGCAGCCACACACTCAGCCAGGGAGCAGACCTGGCACTCTGCCTCATGCACATGAGTACACGTGAGCAGGAAAATAAGAAAATAAGTCTATGACAGAGGACAAGCTTGAAAAAAACTGATGCCCTGCCACTTGCCAAGGGAAAAGCCTGCCCAATGGAAAGACCACCATTCAAGTCTATAACACTCGGGTGCTGGAGCATCAGTGCTGGACATTGACACCACCCTGACCCTGCCTACCATCCTATCCCCCAGCTAGAGGGCTTGAAGTTGTCATTTCCTAGAGGATGGAAGACTTGGGCTGGCCTGAACCCGAACACCAACCATACTTGCAACATCACCATGCACTCAGAGTACATGTGACATCACCCTGGCATCACTCAGCACTTGCCACCACCCAAGCACCCCATCCCTGAGTCCTTACGGCTGTGGGCCCCCAAGCGCTTGGCCTATCCATCATAGTCACAGCAAGCTTCCAGCCTGGAAGGAGGCTGGTACCCACGGGGCCTGGTGTAAGCCAAGTCCAGGCAGATGTGGCTGTGCACACGGCTACAGTCGGCCTATAGGCCAGGTGGGCCAGGTGCACACTCCTGGAGCATCCTGGCTGGTCCAGAAGCCTACCCTCTTCTGTACTTCCCAGGCAGGTCCAAGTATAGCATATGGGCTACCCTGGGCAGAACCACATGGGTGGACTGGGCCTCCCTGACACACACGAAGCCAATCTTCCTCTGCCCAGGAGGGAGAGACAGGGAAGGAACTTGTTGGCACAGGAGACACTGATGCCAACAGCTCCTCCCTCCCAGGCATTCTCTCCTTGCAGCTGAGACTAGTAGTTGCCCTTCCATTAGGTGATGTCCCCAGGCTGAGATGACCTAATAATCCCTGCCCTGGTCACACAGGGAATGTGACAGGCTCAAGGACATAGGGCGAGCGAGGGGAAGTGCCGGGCAGTGGGACCTCTGCGCCCACAGGGATTTGCCAACCCAAGGGTGCCCGTAGCCATCCCAGCTCCCCTATGGCTGTGTAGGGAGCAGGAAACAGCCCAGGAACCATTCTTGCAGCACCCATGGGAGCCAGCAGGCATTTCATGCTAACATTAACTAATGTGGTATCTGCTGGCCCCACAACCCCCCAAGCTGAAATAGCACCTGCTTTTAGACAGGGCAGAGGCTCTGGGATCCATAGAGTTGAGGGAAGGCCGGGTTCCTCATGGGACAGGACTGAACACACCCAGCAGCCCCTCGTACCTGGTGCCATAGCCTGGGCAGCGCACACACACAGCTGCGTACTTGCTCAGAAAGGGCTGCACATACTCCCTGCCCTGGTCCTCAATAGCTGGGTCTGGCAGCTGCCTGGAAGAAAAGAGGAGGGGTCACCATTGCCTCCACCCACCCAACCTGCAGCCCCTCCTGATGTCCTCAAAGCCTGCGGTGCCTAAGGAGCCCACCAGCTTCACGAAGTGGTTGGGGAATCCATGAGGGCTGTTCTGTGCACTTTCCTGCTGAAGGCCTCAAATCTCAGTCCAATTTTTTATTCAGGAGTCCATCACTGAGCCCCGGCTGCCAGATAGTGATTGCCGGGCCAGCCCCCCTTCCAGAACCACCAGGAGCCTTCCCTAGGACCCAGGGACATGAGCACCTGTGAGCTGAGCACTGAGGAAGGCTCTGATGAATCTGTAAATGCCAGGGGTCCATCTAGTCAGAGCTGTACAGGGCCACCCACAGGAAGGACAGAAGCCATCTCCCGGAGCAAACTCACCTTCCTGTCTTGGTGAGGTTTGAGTGGTTGGGGTGCTAGGGGTGGGGGCCTGGCTGAGGGAGTCACTGGCCCCACACACTCCCTGCCTACTCCAAGAGGTACCCCACGGGCATCCCTCCATGTGACAGGAGCCCATTCAAGCCCTGTGGCTTACCAGCCACTGAAGCTGGTGCTGGGACCACAGCTGTCAATCCAGGCAGCCAGGACCCCATTTCAGGCCAGAGGGGATGGCAGACAGTGACCAAGGGCCACGTGGACTTGCAGCTGAGCATAGGATGCTGGGCCAGCCCAAGTAGGACTTTCCTGAGGGGCGGCTGTGCTGAAGCAGAAGGAGCCATGGTTCGTGGTTTGGAGAAGAGAGAGAGAGTAAGCAAGGGGCCAGGAGGGTCCCAGGAGAGAAGAGTGGGAGGCAGCCCGTGGAGGCTCCTCTGAGGGGCTACGGGGCATCTGGGCAGGATAGTGGCCTGGCCTGAGTATGGGCCACATTACTGAATGGAAGGAAGGTAGCTTTCCAGCACCTCTGACCCCCAGCTGATGGTCAAGACACACCAGAGGGTGGTGTCCCTAGGGCAGGTGCCCTGTGCAGAGGCCACTGAAGTGCCTGAAGGAAGTCAGGTCAGGGGCAACTTTCCCCCAGGCAATTCCTGGGACAGGCATGTCTGTGCCACAGCACTGATAGGACAGCATGTTGAAAGGACAGTTAACTTCATGACATACTCCTAGGTCGTCTGCTTGTTTCTGTGGTTTGCGAACTACTGGGGAGCTTTCTACAATCTCCCAGTAGCTGTGTGCGGACGCGGTGAACCTCCAGCTACTCTCTGTCCCACAAAGGCCTGCATCAAGCCTCTGAGAGCACTGAGCTTCCAAGTGCAGAAGCCCAGGAGGGGAGCAGGTAGGAGAGGAGCAAAGAACAGTGTGTCCGTACAGGCTACCCCAGGGTGAGGAACGTGTCCCAGTCCCTTCCATGAGCCTCCCAGGACAGGAGAGCCTGCCTGATTCTATGTCCAGGGCTAGGGCAGAAGAGGGATGCTCTGATTGCCCCAGCTGGACCTGCCCACTCACGCCTCATCATTGTTGAGCACGTGCAGGAGCTGGGCGATGAGGGCATCCTTGGGCAGCTCCTGGCTCCGCTCCACGGCCTCCAGGAAGAGCTGCTTTCCAAAGCACAGCTTCCTCCAGGGTGTCTCCAGCAGTGCATTGCTTAGTCCATAGGTCCCTGCAGAAAGGGGGACACTCCAGCCGGTGCAGAGACCTCACTGTCTGAATTCAGGGTAAACTCCCACCCACCCACCTACCCACCCTGGGCAAGGGGCCAAGAGTATGGTCCGGGGGTACTGAGGCCAGGCCACCCCATACTCTAGCACCTTCTCTATGTGTATTTCTGACCCGTTTGTGTGGCAAGGAGTGGAGAACTCAACACAGCAGGGCATTCACAGGAGACCTTGAGGCACAGGTGTCAAGTGGCCTTGATAGGCAGAATAATAGGGAATAGACAACCTAAATTCCGACTGGGCACAGGCAAGGGGATACTCAAGAAGGAACCATCTCCCCATCTCACCGCCATCTCTAAGCTGGAAAAAGCTGCAAGGTATGGATCCACCTGAGAAGGTCAAGGGTGGGAGAATCAGCAACCTGAGGCCAGAGGGGTACGTGCTGGATATGTCAGCGGTTAGGGAGCCTGCTAACATCACAAGAGCCTCACTCAGTGAGAGTGGGCAGGGCCCACCTCTACTCTATACTGGCCAGGACCCTGAAGGGGGAGCCATAGAGTCTCAGCACTACTTTCTCCGAACAAGTTCTCAGTGGGTTAAAAGAATGTGTGACAAGAAAGAAAAGGGTTTCTCATGTCAAAAAAAGGATGGGGCGCCTGGGTGGCGCAGTCGGTTAAGCGTCCGACTTCAGCCAGGTCACGATCTCGCGGTCCGTGAGTTCGAGCCCCGCGTCGGGCTCTGGGCTGATGGCTCAGAGCCTGGAGCCTGTTTCCGATTCTGTGTCTCCCTCTCTCTCTGCCCCTCCCCCGTTCATGCTCTGTCTCTCTCTGTCCCAAAAAAAAATAAATAAACGTTGGGGTGCCTGGGTGGCGCAGTCGGTTAAGCGTCCGACTTCAGCCAGGTCACGATCTCGCGGTCCGTGAGTTCGAGCCCCGCGTCGGGCTCTGGGCTGATGGCTCGGAGCCTGGAGCCTGTTTCCAATTCTGTGTCTCCCTCTCTCTCTGCCCCTCCCCCGTTCATGCTCTGTCTCTCTCTGTCTCAAAAATAAATAAACGTTGAAAAAAAATTTAAAAAAAAAAAAAAATAAATAAATAAATAAATAAATAAACGTTGAAAAAAATAAATAAATAAATAAACACTTAAAAAAAAAAAAAAAAAGAAAAAAAGGAGAGGCACGGCCTTGAAGTGAAGAGGCCCCTGGAGCCGCAGGCAGCAGTGGCAGGTGAACTCGGAGTCATGCACCCTGAAAGATGCACTGAGGACACGGAGCCACAAGCTTTCAGGTGAGGATCTCAACTAAGTCTGAGGTGGCCATAGCCACCTCCAAGGAAAACAGCCCTGGGGGCCACCAGGCTGGGTTATCATTGTGCTTTATCCATCAAGAGCAACAAGTTTTTTTTAATGCGAAAAAAATTAAAAATAAAAAAAAGAACAACTCAATAATAAAAATACAAAGAACCCAATTTTAAAAAATGGGCAAAGGACTAAAGAAGACAGATAAATGAATTATAAGTACACGAAAAGAGGCTCAGTATCATCTGCCATCAGAGAAACACAAATCGAAACCACCATAAGATACTTCATATCCACTAGGGTGGCTAAAATCAAAAAGACAGACGGGGCACCTGGGTGGCTCAGTCAGTTGAGCATCTGACTTCAGCTCAGGTAGTGATCTCACAGTTCATGAGCTCAAGCCCCACATCAGGCTCTCTGCTGTCAGCGTGGAGCCTGCTTCAGATCCTCTGTCTCCCTCTCCCTCTGTTCCTCCCCCACTCATGCTCTGTCTTTCTCTCAAAAATAAACATTAAAAAAAAAAAGACAATAACAACTGTTGGTGAGGATGTGGAAAAATCGGAAACTCACATGCTGCTAGGGAGAACATAAATGGTGCAGCTACTTTGGAAAACAGTTTGGCAGCTCCCAAAAGAGGCTACACAGGGGCCTTACCACCCAGAAATTCCATTCCTAGGTATAAAAACAAGAAAGATGAAAACACGGGTCCCCACAAAAACTTGTAACAAGTGTTCACGGCAGCATTACCCACAACAGCCAAAAGGTGAAAGCAACCTGAGTGTCCATCAACCAGATGAATGGAGAAACAACATATAGAATATCTGGGCAACGGAATTATTATTCAGCTGTAAAAAGGAATGAAGCCTTAATTCATGCTACAACATGGATGGACATTGAAAACATGATGGTATGAAAGAAGCCAGTCACAAAAGGCCACATATTGTATGATTGCATTTATATGAAATATCTAGAACAAGCAGATCTACAGAGACAGAAAGTAGCTTAGTGGGGGACGCCTGGGTGGCTTAGTCGGTTAAACACCCAACTTTGGCCCAGGTCATGATCTCGTAGTCTGTGAGTCTGGGCCCCACATGAGGCTCAACACTGACAGTGTGGAGCCTACTTGGCATTCTCTATCTCTCTCTCTCTCTCTCAAAATATAAATAAACTTAAAAAAAAAAAAAGAAAGAAAGAAAGAAAGAGGGGTGCCTGGGTGGCTCAGTCGGTTGAGCATCCGACATCAGCTCAGGTCATGATCTCACAGTTAGTGAGTTCGAGCCCCGCATCGGGCTCTGTGCTGACAGCTCAGAGCCTGGAGCCTGCTTTAGATTCTGCGTCTCCCTAGGGCTGAGGGGTAGGAAGAGTGGGGGGTAAATGCTAATGGGGATGGGGGTTTCCCTTAAGGGTGATGAAAATGTGACAGAATTCAATAGCAGTTCAACAGCAGGTGTGATAATTGCACACCTTTGAGAATAGACTCAAACCTACTGAATGGTACAGTTAAAATGAGTAAATTGTATGATACATGAATTATATCTCAACAAAGCTTCTATTTACATTTTTTTTTTTTTTTGATGTTTATTTATGTTTTGAGGGCAGGGGAACAGGGTATGAGCTGGGGAGGGGCAGAGAGAGAAGGAGACACAGAATCTGAAGCAGGCTCCAGGCTCTGAGCTGTCAGCACAGTGCCTGACGCGGAGCTCGAACTCATGGAACATGAGATCATGACCTGAGCTGAAGTCGGATGCCCAATAGACTTAGCTACCCAGGCGCCCCAACAAAGCTGCTATTCAAAAAAAGTGACACGGATCAGGCAAGGTCAAGCTCAAGGAAACAACATGATGTATTTGAAATGATTTCCCTCCCTCCCTCTATCCCATCCTTCCTTTCTTGAGCAGAAAACAAGCATCTCCAGTCACAGAATCTCAAGTACTGATAAACTGAGGGAGGGCATCACAGGGGTGCTTTCCAGATGCTTCCACAAAGGCCTCTGGGCCAATGCATAGAATTGTAAGAGGGGCCTGTGTAAGAAAGGTAAGAGGGGCCTGTGTCCTTTTTTGCCTCTTAGTTTTTGATTCTCTCTGGCAATCAAGAGCTCAGTGCTAGGGAAGGCTTAAGCTGTGGGCAGGTAGCCTTGGCTGTAGGCAGCCTGACATGTGGACTCTGGGGCCATAAGATACACGAACAGCAGAAGAGCATAGTCCCAGGAGAGAAATGTGACAGGGACCCAGGCTCTGAAAAGTATACAGGTGTCCCTATAGAAGCAGCCCCCACTTTGTTACCACCCACCAGAGCAGGCTTACCTGGTGCCAGGACGACAGGCTCAGGCTCCCCCCGGTTTCCATAGTAGCAAACGACATCTCCCTTCTCTGTGCTGTAGACAGGAGGAGAGAGAGGGTCAGAAGGGAGCCATGGGGGGTTCTGATCTCTTACTGCCTGGCAATCCCCACGGCCCCATTCCCAGCACAGGGACAATGGCTCGCCATAGCCAGGGCAGGAGCTAGTCAGGGCTCCAGCCTCTCAGGGGCCTCTCAGGTAGGCGCTTTGAGTCTCCTAGCTCCTGACTCCTGGCTCACTGCAGGGACCAATGGCTTGGGAGCAGCCTGGGAGGGACAGCATCTAAAAGACCCTCCTGCCTCATTGAATGCTCCCGTGGCATGGGTACTTGCAGGCTCATGTGTCGATAACTGCTCTGTACCCATAAACACCAGTCACCACCCACACAGCTCATCTCTGGATACCTCCAGACAGAGAGGGATGCCCCAGGGTAACAGAGGCTTCAGAACAAAGCATCAAAGATCACATTTGCCTACTTTCATGCACTGCATGTACATTTAAAAATAGTTCAAAGTGCTCAGAGCTGAAAATGTTCCCACTCCTACTAAATACCATAGCAAATCTTCCTACTAAGACTTAGAATTGCCTTCTCTGCAAACTGGAGAAGGACTCTTCCTGGTCTGTGAGCCGCCCTCCTGGAGGCACGGAGACCACCACACATGGGACCTGAGCCTTCAAGATGAACAATCGCAAAGACCAGGTGGGGCTGCTGGGGAGTTCCACCGGTAATGTCCACTCTGGCCCCACATGGCTTCACATTCTGCTCATCTTTTTCCTCCCCACAGCCGCTGGCTCATTTCTTAAGATATCTGGCTAATGACTTCAGGAATTTTGTTTGTAGGCAAAAACCTAGAAAGCATGAAGACCCATGGATTGGACACCAACTCTCCCCATGCCTGGTTAGGGACCAGCTATGATGATGATGGGATTCTTTTCTTCTCGGCCCTGACTTCTTCCTGGCACCTATCGCCAGGGCTGCTTGGTTACCGCTGACTCCCTCTGGCCTCTGCCCTGCACACCTGGCCCTTGGGAATAACCCGCTGGGTTCCCCCTGGCTGCCACCTGTCCTTGAGGGCTGTGTCTAGGGAGATATGGTCCAACCCTGTGGCCCCAGGAGCCAGGAGAGCTGTTCAGGCACTGATGGGCCCTAGTCCTACCTATAGGAGCCACCTGCCCATGCATGCATCCACTCAGAGCACAGGGCCCTCATCACCCAGCCACTTGACATGGCTGCTGAGCACCAAGTCCTGCTGGGCTACTGGTCTCCCAGACTGGATCAGATGTACACAGAACGATAGATAGGCAAAGTGGTCCCTGTACAGGGGGAGCATGGAGGGCAAGGGAACAAGTGTCTGTGCCAGCACCCACCTCCTTCCATGGACACTTCAGCCTCTACATCAATGCGACTATCCACGCGGCAGGTGTGTGTCCACATGCAGTGGACAATTAAGGCACAGTGGGCCTAGGGCTCCTTGTAGAAGGAAACAGGCTCAGGACAGGCATCTGGTCATTGGCAAACCATGGGGCACTGACCACCTACCCTGATGGAAACTGATGACCTCCACTGACCTCTGGGGCATTGGCAGCAGGGGCACACAAGGCGAGGGCAGCAGGGAGGGAGAATGTGAGAGATGGATGCCCACTTCACCGAAGGGCAAAATACACAAAACGCCTACAGTTCCTGGGCCACATCTCTGAAGTACAAGTCCTGTGGAAGGGAGCACAGGACACCCTACCCACCTTGTCGGGCTGTTCCCACAAATGCCTGAATCCTCCAGCAGCTCTGCGAGGCCTACTCAGAGAAATGCACATGGGCCCTGGGGCATCAGAGGTGGGAACACCCAGCCAGGGCCTCTCCACATTGGCCATCCTTCGTGGCTGTGACATTACCACTCCCCCACCTGACGTGATCTGCCTTATACACCAAGACTGTCAATAGCGTCTACTCTTCTGTCTGCACATTTGTCTGCACGCTTGTAGACAGGGCCAGGCGGGAGACTGGCACCTAACACGCAACCCCAGCCATCCCCCCGCTTCTGCCCGCCATCTGACCGCCAGCCCTGGGCATGGGCTCTGGGATCCCCCCGCCAGGGACATGGGTCCCGCGTGACTCCTGCTAACCTGTACCAAACACCAACAATTACTTCACCACAAAGCTCAGTGTCCACAGTGGGAAGTGGACCACAGGCAGTGCCCACTTCTCAACTGACACTCAGCAAATGCTGCTGACCAATAGGCCCTGGGCTACAGGCAGCCCTGTGGAGGTCCAGAGCAGGGTAGCTGGTGTCTGAGCTAATACAGGGTTGTGGCCAGGGTCCAGGCATGGGAGTCACAGAGATAAACACACTCTGAGAAGCCAGGCTGCAGCCACTGATGGCTCAGAAACACAGATGCTACCGGCTGGTGTCCAGTGGCACCACGGCCGTGCGTGCAGTGCTTCTTCCCAACCTGGTGCCCACCTGATGGGATGTGACTACTGTCTCCAGAGGCACCTGGACCCCCCAGCCAGGTGCCCAGAGAAGCACCACAAGACCCCAGCCCTACGTCACTCCAGCAGGGGTCTTAGCCATGTCAGCTGCCTGTCGGAGCTCAGCCATATCAGGTGTACACAGGGTGGTGGCTGTGAGGACATGCCAAGTGTTGCACATGAAGGGCTCAGCACATCCCCCAAACAGCTACGCAGGTAACTACTGGCTGCTGCACCTCTGTGTGCCTCACGTGGACCTGGCAACATCCCCAAATGCCACTTCCCCACATGGCCCAGGCCCTCTGCTGGGTTCCAGCAGCCAGACTCCTAACTCAGCCAGCACAGGCACCCCTGAGGCTCCAGGCCTGTGCTTCCTTGGGGACCCTTCCACCTGCCTCTGCTCCTTGCCTACTTGTCTGACTGCAAGTAGGGAAAGACTTGCCCCAAACGCCTGTACAGGCGAGTGTCCATGTCCTCTGGTGACAGGGCCCGTGGGCAGCTGGGACAGCTTTGTTGCCCCCTTGACAACTCCAGACAGGCCTAGGGAGCTATCCATTGAGTGCCTTGCAGAACCTGAAATGAGCTGTGCTGCAGGCTCAGACACGCCTCCCTGGAGAAGCTGCCGTGAGGCTCCAGCGCTCAGCAGCACCCAACCACACCGTGCTGCCGGGCTCCACACCAGTCAGTGGTGCTTGGACCTTCCTTCTCTAGCCTGGGACGCTTCTGCCACCAGAGAGCAGGGCATGTGAGGGGCAGCGCCAAAACAGGGGACTCCTTCGCCACAGACATGGGGAGGCCTCATGCCTGGAGATGCCCACTGGAGTCATGCTACAGCTGTCGTGCAGGAGCTGGTGGCCCTCACAGCACCACAGAAAGCCCGAGCTCTGTTCGTTGAGTCCCCATGATAGTCGGTTGGTCCTCGGGACCCTCACCATGTCCAACAGGAGCAATGTCCCTGGGGAGGCCACCACAGTACCCCAAGCTTAGTGGCAGGGTGGGAACCCCACTTCCTGTCAAGCCCATGACCCAGCTCTGTGGCAGCACCCAGTGGGTTGCCATCTCCCTCCCAGCAGACCCACCTCAGGTCAGCTGCTATGAGGTTAAAGCCGTTGTACAGGTGGCCCTCCGCAGAGACCTTCTTCAAGTAGGACAAGCTGTCCATGTCTGTAGTCAGAAAGTGGGTCACAAGTTCACCTGTGGGTAGGGGACAGACACACGTGGCCAAGGCAGCAGGGCTGAGTCCCTCTTCATGGGGAGACTGACATGGGGCTGGTACGAGCTAAACACCACCATGCCAGCCATATCTCATTGACCTAGCAGCTAAGGAGGTCTGCATCAAGAACTCTGTTTGTGTTGGGTTTTAATTTTTTTTTCTTCAATTATACCCCCTAATGAAGTACAGCATGAGGGAAAAAAATCTTCCGTGGGAACAATGTGTGTCTTCCAAGGGGGTATTGCTCTGCAAACATTTGACAGGTGGGGAACAATGACGACAGTCAGAAGCGACACTTTGGTTGGGGCACAAGTGTGGAGAGTGTTCCCTGAGAGGGGCAAACCCTATCTGTGCAGGTGTGTGCTGCGTGGGCCGGGCAGCAGGTGGTTCCCACAGTAATGGCAGCCAGTGGGCCTTAGGACCAGAAACACCCCTCTTCCCCTTCTTCTACCTCCTGCGTCTACATGTGCCCAAGGAAAGCCCACCCCCTGCCCTGCCCGCTCCACCACTGCCCCATGGTACCTCGGCCCCGGGCATCCCGGTCCTGCCGTGGTTGCAGGTAGTTGGTGAGCGCGGCCAGCTTCCCCCGTGTGCTAATGCCCAGCCACGTGCCTCCTTCCTTGCCTTCCTCCATGTCAAGTCCTGTGACAGATGACGGTGTCACCACCAGTAGCACTTACCACGGCCCTGTCCTTATGTCCTAGGGAGACACATAATCAGTCCAGCAGTCCTAGCTATGGGACAAGGGCTTGAACTCCTCATTGCAAGACAGCCCCAAAGCCCACAGGGCACATGAGAGAGACCCTGCCCCCTAGGATGACATCTGATGCCCACAGGAGTCCCTGAAAGCTTGCAGTGAAACCTGGCACATGCAGAATGCATGCTGGTGCCTGGACCGGCATTGGGCTGGGAGCACGGTGCCAGCTCTGTCCTAGAAACAGCACCATGCCCCAATCCCACACCCTGGATCAGGTGCAGGGCCACTGGCTGTCCTCTCCCAGTAGGACACACAGGCCCTTAGGGTGGGTACTTCACTAGGAGTCCGGGGTATATCCAGGCCCACCTGTGAGCTTCATCCCCACCCCACAGGCCCAGGCCACGGTTAGTACTCCAAGGGGCCTCGCCACAGGGTCAGTGAGGCCCTTAAAGCCACAGGAAAGCATCTTACTAGACTAGAGGATCATTTTAGTTGAAGATTGGGGTAAAAGCAACTAAGTCATTAAAATGTCATTTTTATAATAATAAGTTATAACAATAAAAGAAATAAGAAATATAAAGATCAGAAAGCAAAAAGTAAAACTGTCTGTTTATAGACAGCAGGATAACATATGAACAAAATCCAAAAGGAATCTACCCCCTCAACCAAAAAAAAATTTATATTTATATTTACATAGATAGATATAGATATAGATGTACAGATATATGTGATATAGAGATAGATATATAGATATAATATAGATATAATATAGATATAATATAGATATAGATATAGATATAGATATAGATATAGATATAGATATAGATATAGATATATCTAGGGGGCACCTGGCTGGCTCAGTTGGAAGAGCTTATGACTCTTCATCTCAGGGTCCTGAATTCAAGCTCTACTTTGGGTGTAGAGATTACAAAAAAATAATAATAAATTAATTTTTAAAAATCTACGAGAACTAGTAAGTAAACAGTAGCAAAATCAGAAAATGAAAATTTAACAATACCATTTACAATAGCACTAAACCAAACCAAACCAAAAAGTAGGAAAACATTTAAAGAAAAATGTGTAACACCTAAAGACTAAAAACCACAGAGCAGCGCTGAGAGAAGTCAAGCAGCTCTAATTAAGAGAGAAAAATATGTCCTGTTCTTCAACCAAAGACTCAATATTGGTAAGATGACAGTTCTCTCCAAATGACTAAAAGAGTCAACAGAACTGAAATTCAAATTCCAGCAAGCTTTCTGTTTTATAGAAATTACTACACTGACTCTAAAATTTATGTGCATACACAAAGAAGTCAGGATGGATAAAGAAGTTCTGAGATAGAACAAAGCCGGAGGACTTAATCCTGCCTAATTTCAAAACTTGCTTAAAAAGCTGCAGTAACAGGGGCGTCTGGGTGGAGCAGTCGGTTAAGCGTCCGACTTCAGCCAGGTCACGATCTCGCGGTCCGTGAGTTCGAGCCCCGCGTCGGGCTCTGGGCTGATGGCTCAGAGCCTGGAGCCTGTTTCCGATTCTGTGTCTCCCTCTCTCTCTGCCCCTCCCCCGTTCATGCTCTGTCTCTCTCTGTCCCAAAAATAAATAAACGTTGGAAAAAAAAAAAAAAGCTGCAGTAATCAAGACAGTGTGGCGTCGGCATCAAGACAGAGGAACAGATCAATGGGACATAAGAGAGTCTAGAATAGACCCACACACGTGTTCAACCAAGTTGCCCTAGGAATGCAACAGGTGAAAGAGTATCTATTCAATAAATAAGACTAGAAGAACTGGGGAGATGTAGTAGGAGATAGGAACCTCAAACCCTACCTCACACCATGTACAAAAATGTAAGATGGGGCACCTGAGTGGCTCAGTTGGTTAAGCGTCTGAATCTCGATTTCGGATCAGGTCATGATCTCAGGGTAGTGAGATACAGCCCCGTGTTGGGTTCCATGTTGAGCCTGAAGCCTGGTTGGGACTCTCTTTCTCCCTTTCTCTCTGCCCCTTCCATACGCGCGTGCACGTGCTCTTTCTCTCTCTCTCTCAAGATAAATAAGTAAGCATTAAAAAAAAGTGCCATCAGGGCCTCGTCCCCCTCATCCTCCCCCCCGCCCCCCACTACAGCCTCCCAATCATGCCCTGCAACAGCGACATGCACAGCCTGCCCCATCCCCATGACCCCCTCCCATTCCATCCTAGCCCAGGAATGGCCAGCATGGTACTGGCCAGGCCCGCAGGTTCCCCTCAGAACCTCATCACATAGCCCCTCAGGCCTGCCCCTTCACTTCTGGGAGAGCCGTGGTTGGCCCAGCTGAGGACCCCATATACAAGCCACCCCCTTCACCCAGATTACTGTCCTGCGGTGCCTAGAGCTTACATACAGGGGTCTCCTTGCCAGTCCCAGCCCACCCCTCAGTTCACATGTCTCCTGTGCAGCTTCTGATGAGGCCAAGACACAGTCCAGAACCCCAGCCTCTTCTCCCTCTTGCACTCAGTGAGTGGAGCCTCCTTCACAGACTCACAACTTTCCCCACCACCTGCCAGACTTCCTGTCCACAACACTGCCCTGCCTTAGTCTCCCCACTCCTGTCCTCCCACATGGCACCAGGACAATCCAGCCTGGGCAGGGTTTTCCTCACACAACCACCTGACCAGTCTACACAGGAGGCCTTCCATGGAAGTTCCACAGTCAAGCTTTTAAAAAAGTTTTTAAGGTTTTTAAAACTTTTAAAGTTTTTTTTTTTTTTTTTTAATGTTTATTTACTTATTTTGAGAGAGAGAAAGAGAGAGAATCCCAAGCAGGCTTTGGGTTGTCAGCCATGAGCCCATTGTAGGGCTCAAATTCATGAACCGTGAGATCATGACCTGAGCCAAAGAGTCAGATGCTTAACCAAATGAGCCAACCCAGTGCTCCCAGTCGAGCTTTTAGCTACCGCAGGCAAAGCAGGGCACACACAGCCTCCCCAGGCCTCTGAGGCCACCCACTCAGCCCACTGGGCACCTGAGCATCCCTGTCAGCTCTGCCAGGCTCTCTTGTGCTTCCCTGATGCCTGGCTCACAGACAGATGGACCCCTGGCCTGGCCAACACCTGTCCACATCTTTCTAAGTAGACCCCTGCCCGCCCCATGGGCAGGAACTGCACTCTCTCTAAGGGGCTCAGGGAGGCTGCCACCTGGACTGGCAGGAGACATGACAGTTACCTCCATGACAACTCCTCAGGCAGTTCCCATCTGAATATGCCCCAACCAAGCCTCTACTCCCCAAATTCAGGCCAGTTCTGGAGCAAGGGGTGCTGGTGTGTAAACAGAAATGAGTGCAGGTGTGGGGCACCTGGGTGGCTCAGTCAGTTAAGCGTCCTACCTCGGCTCAGGTCATGATCTCGTGGTTCGTGAGTTTGAGCCTCATATCAGGCTCTGTGCTGACAGCTCGGAGCCTGGAGCCTGCTTCAAATTCTGTGTCTCCCTCAATCTCTGCCCCTATCCCGCTTGCACACACACACTCTTTCTCTCTCAAAAATGAAAAAACATTAAAAAATTTAAAAAACAAAAAACAAAAACATGCAGGCATAAGCGCAGTCATACAAGCACACACACACAACTATGATGCTTCATAGAGTGATCGAGTGTGAACCTGCATTTCATACAAACCCAACCATATGCCCACAGTGAAAAGATGAATCCAAATAAAACCAACTGATCCTTCCAGCTACTTTTGTGGGAATCCACAACACATGAAACCATGTAGACAGTGCTGGGTAAACAGTTCTGGGGCTGCTTGCCCCAATGCTGGCCTCAGACCCCAAACTGGGAGCTTGCCCCATGAGTGTCCACTTACTCATTCCACATTTATACTCAGAAGCAGCACCAGGAACAGATAAAACCACTTGGGGGCGCCTACTTTCTGCCATGTTGTGGCCACCCCCCTGAGAGGAAAAACTCACCACTGAGGACCTCATTGTTGTTCCCCCAGAAGTCTGCTAACTTGGATGGTCTGTGGTAAAATTCATCCCTGTTGGCCGCCAGGATGAGCCTGAAAGAGAAAGGATGACTAAGGGTCTCAGGGGAAAACAGAAAAGCCACGTTTTATTTCTCCTGTTAACAAAGAATTCGCCTCAGTAGCAACATAGGCAAGTCCTAGCGAGGACAGGAGCCCTCAGGAGACAAAGGTCAGTGACGGCACCAGACAGGGCTGTTTCCTAGGGAGCCTCTGACCAACACCATGCCCCAGGGCCCTGCCAAAGAAACAAGCAGATGTTGGGTGAAGGTACGTATCCCATCCCACCCTGCATATTCCTACCCACCCAAAAAGGGCCACAAGATCAGGGCCTGCGCGGGGGAGGGCTCTGAGCAGCTGGCACCAAGCATGTCCCAGGTGCTCAGGTGGCAGAGGTACTCCCCCTCTGTCCATGTGTTCCTTCCCCTGAGGCCACCCCCAGTGAGCCCGTGAACTTCCTGGAAGTGTAAGCATGCCTCTCAGAAGGGCCCTGGGGAAGCGTGTAGCCGGCAGCCAAGTGCAGGAACTCTGGAAGCTGCTGTCCTGTGTTCTGGGGTGTTTGGGGAAAGGAAGCGCATAACGTAAGGATTTCTGCGTTTCTCTAGATTTTTGCATTATGAATCAAACAAGTATTTTGTGGGCAAGTAGAAAAGATGTCCGTGTTTTCAAAAGAGTTCTAGTTTCAAGGTGAGAAAACAAAGTTTCCAATCGGCTTTGCCATTTTAAATATAATAAGGCCATAGACAGTGACTGAATGGAAGGGGTCCACCCCTGCTACATCCATGAGACCTCTGGGTCTAGGAAGTGACTGCCAAAGGGTCCTGAACACCATGGGCAGGTGCACAGAGGATGTGGAGCCAGGAGCTATGGCTTGGCAGCCTGTGGCCATGCTGGGGTTAATATGTGGTCAGATCCTTAAAAGTTTCCAAAAATAATTTTTGATTTTAATCTTAGATTTTTATGAACATTTGCTTGTGGTGAAATGTGAGTTAACAAAGAAGTTCATAAAACTGAAAGTGAAACTGGCACTGGCACCACAGCCCAGGACCACAGATGTGCCTTCATCCTGTGCACAGAGGGTGAGCACCCAACTCTGCACCTCCACAAGCACCAACATGGCCAAGGACTATGGATGGCCATCAAACCCTCTGGGTCTGCCCTGGGAGTCTCACCACCTTAAAGACACCTGTCTGGCCTGCGATAGCTCTCTATCCTGACACAGTGGTCCAGGTCTCAGGGATAGGCCCCTGCAGGGGGGAGGTCACTGTCCCTGATACGAACCCCAGCCACCCATAGAACAATCTTCTGTAGCTCCACATGCCAGACCCCAGCCCCCGGCTGAGGCAGTCAGCCTTAGGGAGAAGCCAGCTGGGCCCAGACCCCTGCCTCCTCCCACATCTACTCTGTCCCTTTCTTCTGGGACTGAATTTCAGATCCGACCTGGCTGGCACTGCTCCCACAGGTTGCTTCTGTGGGCCGGGCATCCCACCAACCCCTGTGGGTGGAGGTTGTTTCATGTGGTCAGGAAACAGTGTTCTCCTTCGGACACCCAGCACCCCTCCTCTGCTCACTCATCCCGATACCTGTGGGGAGAGGGGGCTGCAGAGGCTAGGAGGCTGGGAGGCCAGGAAGGCAGCACCTGAATTAAGACTGGTGATGTTGGCTTCTGGTTCTGATTCTTACGTAAGTCTCCAGAAAAGGAAAAATTGAGGGGAAAAAAAAAAAAAAGCTGACTGAGCAGAACCTTCTGTCCTATGATTCTCAATTCCTATTTTTAAACATGGAGGAGTGACATGCATTTGTTATTAACTAGAAATATTAACTGCTGGGTTATTTTTGTCGCAAGAGTCGCTATTTAGCTGAATTTCTAGTGGTTTGCTGGGGATTTCATTAAATACCTAATTCGGAAACATGTGGGTGTGATGAGTACCCACATCAAGGCTCCAAGTAAGAGAAAGTATTCCCTCACTCACCACTTCTGGGTACTTCAATACCAATAAAAGTCTATCTGTGCATAGCACCCAGGGGCAGGGCACAGGCCAACCACAGTCAGGGGCTCTGAGGACAGCAAGTCACCCATGGTTTTGTTTTGTTCTAATAACTGAAACTGCTAATTATTCATCACCAATGGGCACTCCTCACCCTGCTACTGAGGGTGTCTGTGCATCACCTGGGTGTGGGTCTGTGCCCCATCTGAGAGGTGGGTCTGTGTCCCACCTGAGGGGGTAAGTCTGCGCACTATCTGGGGGAGTGAGTCTACACACCATCTGGGGGGATGAGTCTGTGTATCATCTGGGGTTAGTGTGCACCATCTGGGATGATGGAGTCGGCTCACCATCTTGAAGGGGGGGTGTCTGTGCACCATCTGGGATGGTAGAGTCTACACACCATCTGGGGGGTGAGTCAGTGCACCATCTGGGGGAGGGGTGTGTACCATCTGGGACGTGAGTTGTGCACCTCTAGAAGCTGAGTCAGTATACCATCTGGGGTGGGCCTATGCACCATCTGGTGGCGGGGGGTGAGTCTGTGCACCATTTGGGGACAGTTTAGTGTCAGGTAGCAGTTGCATGGGCCCATGGCCTAGTGATGTCACCAGCAGTGACATGGAAGCCCCCAGAAGGATGTAACAGCTCACCCAGCAGCCCCTACAGTCTGGAGCCAATAAAAGGAATTAGCTCTGGAGTCTAAACAAACATTTTGATAAAGATGGTGGTTAGGTGATAGCCAGGACGGTGTTACCTGATCAGGAGTGTACTGGTTTTCTATGTGGCCTAACAAATTGCCAAACATTGCGGCTTAGAGCAACACCTACTTCTTATCTTAGTCTGCAGTCAGGAGTGCAGGCCAGGCTGTGCTGGGTACTCTGCTCAGGGCCCCCTGAGGTGGCACTCGAGGTGCCAACTGGCAGGGTCTCACTGAGGCTTGGCACCCTCCTTACGTTCCTGAGGTTACTGGAGAATTCCCATCCTTGGCTGGGGTCACACTCAACTCCTGGAGGCCACCCCCGGTTCCCAGCCATGGGCCCCACCAAACATGTCAGCTAACCTCTTCAGGAGGGGCCTGGTCCCACTTGGGGGCTCTCCTGACTGGGTCAGGCCCATCCAGGATCGCTCTCGTTTGATGAACTCCAAGTCAACTGATTAGGGACTTGTATTACATTGGCAAAATCCCTTCACATTTAGCCCCATGGTCCCACACACAACTACGGGAACAGATGACACAGGTATGTATGCAGGGGCAGAAATCTTGGTGGCCATCAGCCTGCCAGAAGGGTTATGGGAGCTCCCATTTTACTTTGTATAGCTGGTAGGGTATGACTTTTTTTTGAAAGAGGACATACCCCTTTACAATCAGGGAAATAACTGGAATCCCATGGGAATACAGCTGCCTCTATGGAGTAAGGTCACTTGGAACCCTGGGGCAAGGCTGCAGCCCACACAAAACTTCTGAGTCAGCATCTTATAGGCTGCTAACATAATTTCTTAGCTGTTATGCTCCCTGCTGGAGTGCTGCAGATATTGGTACTAAAATTAAAAACAAGCAGAACCAACAGGCACTCAGACAGTCCTCACACTGGGTAACTGTCACCAAAAAATGGAGGTTCTAAGTGGCAGGTAACAACAGGCATGGAAGGCAGAGGCTGGGACCACCCAGGGGAATCACACCCCTGGGCAGGGGCATGATGCACCATGCCAGGGGTGACCCCAGGAGAGAGTGACACTCAAGGAGCCCACCTTTCCAGGGCCAGCTCAGCACCAAGAAGACAGACAGGAAGGCCCAAGGGCTCTTGGAGGGTCATGCCAGGGAAGTGCCTGGAGGGGAGGGACCAGTGGAAATTGACATGGGGACGGCTGCCACCTCTGGAGGGATGGGCATCCCCAACAGCGAGATGCAGTGACATGGCGGATGGGAGGTGTAGACCATGGGATCCATGACACCAGGGCCCAGCCCAGTATCAGGTCTGGAGATGTTCTGCAGAAGGTGCCATGCTCACATTCACTCCCTGAGCACGTGCTGCGCTGGCTCCCCCCTCCCTTCCTGGACCCCCTGAGTGCCACTCAGCAACAGACTATAACTGCTACATCTGGGCAGACAGATCACAAGGTACATGCTGTGCAATGGGCCACACTTTCTCTTGTGGGAAAACAGAGGATATGGTGCTTGAATGAGGCCCAAGAGAAGAAGAGATGCTTCAGGAGCCACATCTTTCACAACAGGCCAGCAAAGTGGCAACATCACTGGGTCAGTCCTAGGAGGCATGACAGGGACAGGCTCGTCTTCCAGAGACTGACTTCTGGGAAGCCAGAAAACACATTCCCATGAGATCAGCATCTGGCAACGGCAGAGCCATGGATGACACTGCCCACAACATCAAAAGTGAGGATGTTTCAATCTTTTCTGTAGGGCAGAGAGGAAACGTTTAAGTTAATATTTATATATGCAGTTGACCGCTGAACACAGGGGTTAGAGGCATCAACTTCCCTCCCTGCACAGTCAAAAATCCACATATAACTTTCGACTCCACCAAAACTTGACTACTACTGGCCTACTGTTCACCACAAACCTCACCAATTACGTAAACAGTTGACTCACACATATTTTATATGCTATGTGTATTACATACCATATTCTTAGTATAAAGTAAGCTACCGAAAATAAAGGAGCACACGACTCTTGATCTAGGGGTAATAAGTTCGAGTCCCACATTGGGTGTAGAGATTACTTAAAAAAAAAAAAAATTAAAATCTTAAGGGCACCTGGGTGGCTCAGTAGGTTAAGTATCCGACTTTGGCTCAGGTCATGATCTCACAGTTTGTGAGTTCAAGCTCCGCGTCAGGCTCTGACTTCAGTAGGTTAAGTATCCGACTTCAGCCAGGTCACGATCTCGCGGTCCGGGAGTTCGAGCCCCGCGTCAGGCTCTGTGCTGACAGCTCAGAGCCTGGAGCCTGTTTCGGATTCTGTGTCTCCCTCTCTCTCTCTGCCCCTCCCCCACTCATGCTCTGTCTCTCTCAAAAATAAATAAACATTAAAAAAATTTTTTTCAATTAAGAATCTTAAAAATAATTATAAGGAACAGAAAATACATTTACAGTACTGTACTTTAAAAAATCTGCATGTAAGTAGACCTACACAGTTCAAATCCATGTTGTTTAAAGGTCAACTTTATATGGCAATGATGGCCACCATTCCAGCTATGAAAGTCCCCTTTGGGGCACCTGAGTGGCTCAGTCAGTTGAACATCTGATTTCAGCTCAGGTCATGATCTCCCAGTTCATAAGATCGAGCCCCATGCTGGGCTCTGCACTGACAGCATGGATCCTGCTTCTCTCTCCCCCCTCTCTGCCCCTCCCCCGCTCATGCACACTTTCTCTCAAAATAAATAAATAAATATTAAAAAAAAAAAGTCCCCTCTACAATCATCTGACCTTGGAGCAACACTGACTTCAGGGATGAGCTTAACCCACAAATAAACAGGTACTTCCCATTACACTGAGGGTCAAGAGGCTACTGAACACGTGATGACATTGAGGGCGCCCAAGAGAGCACATGGAGCACAGGGTCTTCAATGGGTCCCAGCCCTGTGTACCAGCTTTATGGGCAGTAGAGTCCAAGCGGATGGTGGCACTAGTACCTGGCTTGTCTGGCTTGGCGCAAAAGGACTTGGTCTGGACAGCACTCAATGATGACACACTGTGAAGACATAACTCTGCCACCAAACAGGACACGGGCTGACATAGCTTGGGAAGCCTATTGCATGGCCATCAAAGATACTTGAGGTAATCAATTTGGCAGTTCTTCAGAAAGTCAAATACAGACTTGCCATATGATCCAGCAATTCTGCTTCTGGGTACATACACAAAAAAAATGGAAAGCAGGACTCGAACAGACACTTGAATGCTAATCTTCATGGCAGCATTACAGCCAGGAAGTGAAAATAGTCCAAGTGTCCATCAATGGATGAATGGATAAAAATACAGTCCATGCATACAATGGGCTGTTACTCACCCGTAAGAAGGAAGGAGATTCTGACAATACTACACCAGGGATGGACCTTGAGGACACTATGCCACGTCAAACAAGCCAGTCACAAAAAAATATTATGATTCCACTAATGAGGTATCCAGAATAGTCCCGGTCATAGAGACAGAAATTAGAACTGTGGTTGTTAGGAGCTGGTAGGAACAATGGAAAGTTAGTGTTCAGTGGAGACAGAGTTTCATTTGGGGACAATGAAGAGTTCTGGAGATGGACGGTGGGGATGCTTGCACAATAATGTGAATGTGCTTAATGCCACTGTGCTGGACACTTGTAAATGGTTAGAACAGCACACACTCCCATTCCTGCTAGTTAGTAGATGAGTGTAAGATGAAGACACAGCAGCGGATGTTAAGGCGGCAGGCAGAGGCTGGTGCATCCCAGGCCAGGACAGGGATGGCTAAAGCAGGAGGGAGCCCAAGTAAGGGGCAATGGGGCAGGCCCTGCTGGCCCAGATGGCTCCTGGCAGCACTGCATAGCCAGGATCTCCCCACCACGCTGATGGCCCCAGAGCCTGGCCTGCTCCCCATTTCACTGCAGGCACCGGGAGCCCCTCTGTAATCTCTGATGAGCCTAGGCCTGGCTCACCAGGTGTCTCTTCACTGGCCCTGCTGCAGTGTACCTCCCGAGGCAGCCTCCTCCTTGCTCCTCCCATCCTTTTCTCACATCACAAACGTACAGAAGCGCAGATACCAAGGGCCTGCAGCCCACCCATTCTCATGGGCCAGACAGCCCCACAGCAAGAACAGGACCAGCCACCAGAAGCCCCTATTGCCCTCCCGCAACAGGGAAAACACCAAGTGTATTTGGTCAGTCACCAGAGGTGGCATATATAGTTTTTGGCTTAGAGCTTTGAAATACACTGGAGAGAAACACTGAGGCCATCTTGAATCACAACCCATGAATCACTATGAGGAGAGGTCTTAGCAGTGATGCACAGGTCCTGAGCAAAAGCAAGAGACCTCCTTCCTCCTCCCACACTTGCAGGAGATTGGAGGTAACCTTCGGAAACAGCATATCTAGTGAGGCTGCCCCTAAATCTAGAAGTAATGATATAGCCAGCAACAGACTCAGTAACTGTCAGACTGCTATCAAAAAGTGTGAGAAATTCTGCATTTGTCAGGTGGAAGGAGAGTCATTTTATCAGTGTGTAAGAGTTCATGTGAGCATAGAAGGGCACACATGAAACCTCAGTAGCAAGGGAGTAGATTGTGTCAGTTATCCATTTATTATGTCTCAGCCCCAAATTTGCCCTTCATTTTCTCCTCATGATAGAGCTGAACTTTGTGGCTAGTATCATATTAGGTTTTATCAGTAGAGGGTACTGGAGAGACACCACAGGTGGAGAGGCCTCTTTTCCTGGATGCAATGTGCTTCCTCGGGACACTCCCACAACATGTGTGGCTTCCCTAAGATCAGTCCGGATACACTTGTGGCTTCCTGCATGCACCCAGTGGCCAGCGCCTTCCCCCAGCATCCTCTTGCAACAGTTGCCAGCACCCTAGAGGGCAGACTCCTAGCAAGTTCTGCTGCCCCTGGCACCCCAGAGATTTCTTTGTTATCTAGTGCGCCATGGCTGTGCCCCCAGCAAGGTCTGAATCTCAGCCTGGGGGCGAGGACAGGGCTCTGCCCAGGGTATTCCAATCCTGTTACAGTTAATAATTCTGTCTGTTACACTTCCCTGCTTAAATCACTGCACCTGGATCCCACCCACTGCATCCTGACTCATACAGCTCATGCTGCTGGGGGCTAATCAGGGTCAGCTCCAGGACTCTGGCCTGGCCCCTCTGTCCACTCCTCTGCATGAAGGAAACACTGGACACTCTTCATTCCCCAGCCCCTGGCCTGGAATGAGTTTCATTCAGCACAGTTAGGCAGCATGGTGTCTGTGTAATTCTGCATGGTGACTCAAATCTGAGAAGTTAGTCAAAATCGTTCAAATAATTCCTGGTACAGATTTTAAAACAATGAACACTTCCCAGGCAATTGTACTAGTGATCAGTTTCGAATGTCACTTTTGGCTGTGGGCTACCTCTCAGCCTCAGCCTGGATAAACTTGGATGGATTCCCACTGGGGTGACCTGGGAGATGGAGGGGCACCATCCAGAGCCCAGGGTCATGGGGAGGAGCAGGGAGAACTGGATCATGTCTCGCTCCTCTCTGGCCTCAGTTCCCCACCTCCTCTGCTGGTCCCCCAGCTTCCCCACCCCCCCCCCCCCATCCTCATTCCCCAGCTCAGGACTGACAGACCCTACGTGTTAGCACCAGCACCCACACTTCCCACTGGCAACACAGACCAGCCAGTCCAAACTGGGCTCTTAGTCATCATCATGCCAGCTCTGTTGCCCCTGGTGCCCCTACAGAGACCACAGAACTGCACTCCCACCTGGCCCCCATTGCTCCTCTGTCCTACCTGCACAGTGACTGTTAGCAAAGTCTCAGCACCTCTGCACGTCAGTTCAGAGCTCCTACCAGCCAGGGGTATTCTCTGCTGTGCCCCACACTGAGTGACCACTGTTGGACAGGACAGGCCCAGGCTGTAGAGCCAGTCCCTACCCAGGCACTATGCCAAACAGAGGACAGCAGACACAGAGCAAGGGGGTTACCTGTAAGCATTTTTGGAAACAGGGCGAGGATCAAACTTAAAGAAGATGATGCACATGGGTCCCTGAGAGCAGCTTTGTTCACACGGGGCCACACAGTCTGCGAAAAAAGGAAAAAAAATGCATTGAGTAAATGGAGACAACAGAACACTGCCACCTCCCGAACCTGCAATGCTCCCTGGCCCAGAACAGAACCACCTCTGTGATATCCCTGACCCTCACCGACATGGCAGAACCACGTGCCAGACACTGTGACACTCACCAGCACTACATAACCATCTCCTTAAATGTTCACACATATCAGCACAGGCCAGGCTGTCCCCTGATGCCTACAATGCTCACTGGCCCTTGACACACCACAGGAGAGTGGCCATGGCAGCAAGAACAAGAACCATGTGGGGGGGGGGGAGGCGGGGGCAGCAGGTGGGTACCCTCCCACACCACACCTGAGTGGCTTTGTGGTTTGCTCCATGCCCACCACCCAGATTGATCCATCCTAGCCCCTGGAAATGGCACCAATTCCAGCCCCCAGCCCCTCAAGGCAGGGCTGTATCATATCTAACCGGCCTGGGGATGCTCTGCAGCAGTGACCACAGCAGGCCCTCAGCACATGCCCTCATGACAGCACATACAGAGCCAGGGGACCCAGAGGACCCAGAGGACCCTGCACACCCCATGTAAGCAGGTGCAGACAAGAGGCAAAGCACATGTGCTGGTGATATGGACATGCATCCAGGTGCTGGGGAGTGGGGACTCAGTGCATACCTTTGCACACACAGGCCCTGTGCCTGGGGACCTCTAGCACCAGCAGGTCTTTTCACAAACGAAGTTGAGAACAGAGATGAGATCCTGAGGCCACTGACCTGGGATGAGGTGACTTTGAGGGTCTCTAGTCCTGTATGTGTGCATGAGCCAGGGCACCACTCCAGGGCAGAGCCAGCTCCTACAGCCATGAAATGGATAGCAAAGAGGCTGCATAGATGCCCTGACCAAAAAGATGCCCCCAAAAGAACCTCACGGGCAAGTATGTGCATGTATGTGAGGCCTGAAGGTCTGTGCACATGTGTAAGTATAAGGACATGTCTGTGTATGTGTGCACATGTGTGCTTCTGCACGTCTGCATGTGTGTGTGTGACTGTGTGCATGTGTGTGTCTAGAGGAGGCAACTGAGCTCCAAGCACGTTAGCCTGGGGTACCCTAGGATTGGGAGGGTCTGTGCAGTAGCCTGTCCCCCAAGAGTATTAAGCACACAGTGCCTACTAGAGCAAGGTCTGGGCTCTGCCCTGGGTGGGAGAGGGATCACATCTGTAAAGAAGGTCTATGAGTTGGTCCCCAGCTCATAGAGAAGGTGGAATGAGATGCCCAGACACTGCCCATCCTCACTCCAGGTTTCAACACAAACCATGAACACTCTGCCTCTCCTGCCCCTCTGCCCCCAAGCCTTGGAGCAGCCACACAGGGGAGGGGACCAGCCTGCTGTGAGGGACACAGGCACAGTCCGCCCCCCAGGCATGGGAGCAGCAGGAGTAGGCCAAGGATGGCTCCAGCTCACTGCCCCAAGCTAGGGTCCCTTCCATCCATACACAACAGTTCCAAGAGAAGCCTACCCCAGCCATGGGGGTGGGTAGGAACTGAAGAGAGCTTAGAGCCCCTCTCTGATGCCCGTGCAATTGCTCCCAGTTCTTGGGTCTGTGAAGTAAAACATTCTCTGTTTCAGGACTCACAGAAGGAAGTTTCCACCACACCAATCCTGCCATCGAAGCTGTGGCAGCACCCAAGAGTGGGAGGGTGGGTGGACAGGTGGCAAGGGAGCTGGTGACAGAACACAGAACAGCCAAGGAGGGGCCAAAGCCTGAGGCTGGCACTATGGACACAACCACAGCTCAGAGCCACCTGTAGGTCTTCGTGTGGATGACACCATGTCCCTACCTCTCCATTCATTTCTGCTTACTGGTCTGGCAGGGATGGGAAGTGAGGGGAAGGAGTCAGGGAGAAAGGATCCACTCTGCTAGCCACCACTGGCTCCCACAGGCCCTCGAGGGACTCCCACAACTCAGCCCCAAGTTCCTCCCTGTCCCCAAAGGTACGGACATTGGTGATGCCTCAGGGGAACAATCCCTATCTTCAGCAAAGCCCTTGGTTGTGCAGGTGAGACGTCACCATGGTGACCAGTGCCACTGCAGAAGTGCAGGATGCTGGGAGATGAACAGCTATGTGAGATGGGCTGCTGGCCACTGGCCCCCACAGGACAGAGCCAAAGGCAGTGCCTGATGTGGAAGAGGGCCCCGAGTTGACAGGAGCAGGCTGGGTTCCCACCCCTGGGTGCCCTGGTAGTGCCCACTAGGGCCATCATCCTAGGGTCACCTGATATCAATACTGGTGGGCAGGCTGTTGGGACTGACCCTTGTAGCAAAAACAACTCAAAATGCTTAAAACAATATGAAAAAATCTTAAAAGCAGCCAAGAACTAACAAAGTCATGCAGGATTTAGGCAATATCTCTGAGAACATGAAGACCCAGAGAGGAAAGAAAGCAGAGTACCCTGGCTATGATTCCTGTCCTGAGGCACTGGTCCATCTGGGCAAACCAGACTCTGGTGACCACGGAGCTAAGTGAGACCAAAGACAAGGCCCAGGGCTGCCCCAAGATGGGAATGAAGTAGGAAACCCACCCCCTCCCTCCACCCCGTCAGGGTGAAGCTGGGCCCCTGAAAGGCAATGCTCCTAGGGTAAGGATGGACTATATCCACCGCCACCCCAAGGGGCCACAGGGACAGCACACAGAAGTGGAGAGAATCCCTGAGAAGCCACATGAGCACAGCCAGTCCGCACTGGGGGTCCAGGGATCCTCATGCCAAGACTTGGTTTGAGTGGCTCCTGCATGGGTAAGTGCCCTCAGGCACCTGGCAAGCCAAAGTTCTCATCTTCATGCTAGAGCTCCAAGAAGGCTCACAAATCATTTCAAGGACAAAGAGAAGGACAGTCAGAAAGAACCACATAATGAAACAAAGCACCATAAGTAAGAGCCAGCAGAAAGTGATCCCCACATGTCTAGTAAACCAACCATGCTCTGACTGCAGAAAAAGCTTGAGAATATTTGCAGCAAAAGTACATGAGACAGAGTAAATCAGGAGGTTCACAAAGCACTGGAGAGGACTTTGAGAATCAGAAGCTATAGTAACCATGAATTAAAACTCAGCAATGGGGGCACCCGGGTGGCTCAGTCGGTTAAGTGCCTAACTCTTGACTTTGGCTCAGGGCATGATCTCACCATTTGTGAGTTTAAGCCCCTCATCGGGCTCTGTGCTGACAGCGCAGAGCCTGCTTGGGATTCTCTCTCTCCCTCTTTCTGTCCCTCCCCTGTGCGCTCTCTGTCTGTCTCTCTCTCTCTCTGTCTCTGTCTCTCTCTCTCTCTCTCTCTCAAAATAAATAAACTTAAAAAAAAAAAAAAAAAAACACCTCAGCGGTGGGTTCTAAATTAGCAGATTAGACACAGCTAATGAGACAGACCAACTTGTCCAGAACACAGTACAGGGAGGTAGGAAGCATGTGGCACCTCCTGGGGCCCTAAGTGTCCCACCTGCCACATGGCTATAGCCCAGCACCGAAGACATAGGCCTTCTCACCCCCAGGGAGCTGGTCTCTCCCACAAATGAGAATTCTCCAGGTGAGGAGGCCAACTGGCACTGTCTATGGCAACCAGACCAACCACGGTCAGTGGGGGAAACCCTGCCAGCCCATCACTTCTGAAATCCCACCTACCCGAAGCCCCAAGACAGAGGGCTGTTCTGAGGGCTGCTCCCCCAGGGACACACTGCCCCACCAGGGACATGCAGCTCTGGGTTGTCAGAAGAGGTCATCATGTTGGCCTTGGCCTGCTGTGCACCTCTCTGGGCTGTGTGCCCAGTTACTGAGCAAGGCCATTGGCCGGGAGCAGCTCTGGCTACTGAAGCTCACAAGCCAGAAGCAGAGCCCTCCAACTTGGCTGTAGGACCTCACCATCCTAGCCAGCCTGTGTGGGTGGCAGACCAGCCCTCCAGACAGTGGTAGTGGGGAGGGCTCTGCGGTTGGAGGAAAGGCCACTGATGAGTCTCCAGGCAGCCTGGCGCCAGAGTTGTGGGCACAAAGCCCAGGGCTGCGGCCTCGATGAAGACGTGGTCATTGGGAGGGAAGGACCAGAGGAAAGCCAGCCCCTGGGGAGGGGACCATCAGGAACTGCCTTTCTCTCCAATCCCTCACCCCCCACTCAAGCCAGGCCCGCTGCCCACCGGCCCCACCCCTTCGCGGCTTCACTTCCCACCATGCCAGCACCCTCCTTCACCTGGGCAGGTCCCATGGGTGCAAGGCCCTTTTCCCAGCACGCCCCCACCCAGGCCCTGATGAAATGCTGACACTCTGTTTGTTGGGCCACCTTCAGGGCTGACTTTCCGGGCTCCCAGAGCAAGCTCTGGAGACAGCCACCACAGGCTGAACACAGGATAGGCGGGAGGCTGGAACCGCCAACAGTGGCAAACAGTATCCTGCCCCCGTTGCTGTATGCCTGCCTGCCTGGCAGCTTGGGACACTAAGAAAACACTGCTCTCCACTTTCCACAGTTCTGAGGCTGGCACCGTGGGAAAGGGAGGGGGAAGGGCTTCAATAGACCCCACCATGCCAGGTGGGGCTGGGGCTCATCCATGCTAGGTGGTTTCTCTGCTTGTTTTGGGGAGCTTACCCTCAAAGGACACCAGAGCTGGTAAAATGTGTAAGGGAGGGTGGTGTCCTGGGCAGAAGCATGCCTGGGCTCAATGACATCCTCACCCCACTGGTCCCCACCTCTATGAGGCATGCAGGCCCAAGACTTCATGGAGTATCTGGATGCCCATGGAAGCCCATAAGCCAAGGCTCACCCCAGAGAGCCAGGGCCAGCCCACAGCTGGAGGAAGAGACAGGCAGGAGGGTGCTGGGGGGGGTCCGATTAGGAGCCTTGCCCATGTGCCTTGGCAACCTTGGGGTAGCCATCTGATGCTGTACTCAGAGGGAAGGAGCAGGCACATGTGGGGTGCTGGAATCAAGTGGGCCTCCTGACCCTGCACATGTTCCCAGGAAGGCCCCCAGAAGGCCAGACACCCCCAGCACTGCACATCCCCACTGCCCTGGCACATCCACAACCCCCTCCACCCAGCCACATCACAGAAATGCTCAGAAACCGGCATGCCCACTGCAGTGGCCCTGGTGGCCTCACCATTCTCCCAGTGGTCGACCCACCCCAGGGCCTGAGAAGCCCCTGGGAAAGCTAGTGATCGGTGACAAAAAAAGTCACCATGTCCACACACGGTCCCACTGGGGCTGCTGTCTCACTCAAGGGTACAGCCGGGCCTCAGAGCTGCCCACAGGGATGGAAGATCCCAGACAGTGGCCCAGGCCGTGCAGGGGAAGCCACATGAGCAATGGGGCTAGAGAGTGAAGCTTGTCAGGTGGCCAACTGTCC
Organism: Leopardus geoffroyi; assembly: GCF_018350155.1. Taxonomy (NCBI): domain Eukaryota; kingdom Metazoa; phylum Chordata; class Mammalia; order Carnivora; family Felidae; genus Leopardus; species Leopardus geoffroyi. The sequence goes on along the minus strand of NC_059339.1, from coordinate 29,712,809 downwards.
TGACAAGTGTCCAAGATACCTGCATGGCACAGTGGCTATCGGGGGTGGGAACAAATCATTTCATGCTAATTGTGTGCACTGGAAGAGACACTTACTATGGCCTGGACTGTTCTGTAAAGAAAACCACGGGGCTGGGCCCCACTGGCGAGGAGGTGGCATCAGCAGTCAGTTGCTCAAGCTCCATGCCTCTGGAGCATCCTCACCACGGGTTCCTAGCGACGCCACATTCCACAGCTCACACAGACTCTCCTCACTGCACACAGCAACCAGGCAATCTTTGTCATAACCAAGATTTCACATAAAAATCTGTGAGCATGGCCAAGACAACTCTGTTGTACAAAACTACCCAGGACTTTTCTGGCATTAAATAGGGCTCAGCATAAAGTCCTGCAGCAAACAGAAAGGCTGCAGCTCTGGAAGTACGTTCTCTGATGCCATCCGACAAAGGCCCCCAGCCCAGGGACTGTGACTCAGGCCAAGCAGGCGCATGAGGCTGTACTGAGAGCGGCACACCCACCGCCCGCCTCACACCTACCCATTCAGCCTCGCCCTCCTGCTGTGTCCTTGGCCTGCCTAGAAACAGCCCTGTGGAAAGAAGCACCATGTCCCCTGGGGTGACAGCCTGAGGGTGCACCTCTGCCCCATCTTCCACTGGGAGCCTGGGCGGATCCAAGGTAAGCACCTGTGCAGCACAGGCCTGCGCTCTCTGCACACCCCTGAAGCCCCTCAGCACACCTGAGCCCCAGCCTGAAGGACCTACCAGGTGTGAGGCAAAAGCAAGTTTACTTCAAACCAAAGCCAAGGGCTTCCCCTTTCTCTCTGAAAAACCTAGAGGAAGTCTTCCCAGGTCATAACTCCTGCTTTCCTCTGCCCTAACCACTTGAGAATTCTGCAAAACCGGAAGAATGGGTCATGAGTTCGGCACCAGTTATTCTTAGCACACGGTGCTGGCTGCAAAGCACGGAAGCTTTCCAGGCACTCCCAGCCCATCTGCTGATAAGGCTTTCGAGAGTTCTCTGCATGCTCCATTCTGCCTGCTCACCTGCTGCCTCTGAAACCTGCCTTCTCCAGATGAGGCCTCCTTCTTCCTCCCCTGCCTCCCAGGGAAACCAACAGCACTATCCTAATGGCCAAGTTCAGCCAGGTAAACTCCCTCTTTCAGAGGAACCAGGCTCCTCAGTTGAGTCAAGCCCCAAACCTCACTCCACATGGCATCTAACAAGAGCATGACAAGAAAACAACTCAAGCAGGCAGGCAGATAGCCTGGCCAAAGATGGGCCAGGGCCACATGCCAAGAGATGTAGTGACGGCTGCAATGGCTCAGGTGAGGGCTATGTGGGGACAAGGTCTGGCACCTGGACTGACCAATGGTGAAGATCTATTTCCCTGGCCAGGGAGGGCAGGTCAGCAACCTCATGGAGGCTCACTGGGAGAGTAGGCAAGAGGGGCCTAGGGCCACACTGATAGGACCTCACTGTCACTGCCAGCCCAGACGGGGAAGGACCTGGCACGGGGATGGGACAGACCTCAGTACAGCTGGGTCGCCCATCTCCCTCTTATGTATTCCTGATGCCACACAGCCGCCAGCCCCACACTGCCTGGGGGCTAATGGGCATCACACACTGACTGTGCCAGCCACTCACCCCACATCGACCAGCATCCTCTCCTCCAGTGTTTGCACCAAGGCTTGCTCCCTTCCCTTCCTCCTGTCCCACCTGTCCTCCTACATCTGCTGCCCTCTCATCCATCCCCAGCCCAAGGCTCCATGCCCCCTGCAGCCACAACCAGCAGCTCCCATGGACCAGCGGAGTCTATGATTATGGTTCCCACAGCCAGGTTACCCAGGAGCACACTCTCATCTGGAAAGTTTCCAAGCATACACATTCTACAAGAGCCCCATATCTGGTCAGCTATATGCTTCCAGATCTTTCTCAGCAAAGTATGGGTGTGCATTGTGGGGTTACCCTGACGTCCTGTCTTCCTGCTGACTGGCCGTGCAGACCTGTCCTCACTGAGGGGCAATGACCCCCAGCCTGCTAGCTGCTGCACAGCTTTCCCAGGGGACATGTGCCTTCACTCTACCTCTTGGCTCTGCCCAGTGTTTCGGTCCCATCAAGTTTCTACCCCCTGCAGAATGCCACAGGGGAGCCGTGTGCACATGCTCTGCAAATGGGTTGAAGAGGGTACAGAGACCCAGGAGGCAGAATGGCCAGTGAGAGGATGATGCTCTTAGGTGAGCCCAACTCCCTCCAAATATCCGGCACAGGTACCATCTGCTGTGCAAGGGGAGTGTCCTGACCAGCACCACAACCTGCCATGGCAGCCCTCCTCAGGGTGGCAGGAAACACCCTCACCATGGTTTCACTGGCAAATCCCAGGGGTTGTGCATCTTACAGCCACCTGCACACCTTTGTCCACAAATCACCAATTTGGGTACAGGATCCTGGGCTTTTACTGCACAATCTGTAGTGAGGTACACGTGGTGTGGGCAGGCTCACAACGTGTCTGCTCCAGGAGCTGCAAATATTTTCTCCCCGTACTGCCCTGCCTCATAGCCTTGCCTGTGGCACTGCCTATCGGAAACAGCGTGTTACTTTACCACAAGTTTTCCCACTCCTACTACAAAGCAGCAACCCTCCCTGTCCCCAAGTTAGAGCCCGTTTCCCTGGGCTTCCTTGTATGGTTGTATTTTGGCTTAGTTCTCAGGTCAGCCTGTGGTCTGCTCTGGTGGGTGCTGTGCGGTACGGACCCCCTTGCCTCCCAGCTACTGGGTGTCCATTCGGTCCATGCTGGGCTTCCTACCTCAGCCATACCCAGACACCCAGTCCCAGGTCTCTGCAGGGCCCTGTCATTCATGAGGCCTCTCAGCTTTGGCACATGCTCTGGTATCTGTCTGGAGGACAAGTCTCCCTCTTGGCTAGTCACTGAATTTTCTAAAACTCTAACAAATTGTGCTGGGCCATGCCCCACCCCTGCTTACCACACCTGGTACTGTGCGTGTGCCAGTGTCCAGGAAGTGACACAAGCGAGCCCCATGGCAGACAGCACACTGCTCAGCACTTGTACAGAAACCAGAAATAAGCAAGACTCATCCATTAGGACAGAAGTCAGGGCAGGGCCACCTGGTCTGGGGGACAAGAGGGGACACAGGGGACATTGGGGTACTGGCATAGCTTCTTGACATGGATGCTAATGGTATGGCTGGGCCCACTGTACAACCCATGGAGGTGCTCATTTAAAGCATATGCACTCTTACAGGCAGGCTGGCGTGGGGAGGAATTCCGGAAAGGCTGAAGAGGAGGCTGTTTGTTTATGAGAGACTGGGCAAGAGTGGACCCGGCCCTGGCTCAAACCCTTCAAAGCAGGACCCATTGCAGCTGAGCTGCTGTGAGTTCCGCATGACACACAACCCACCTGAGCAGAGAGCAAAGTCACACCTGACAACCGGGGTGCCAGAGGAGGGGAGCCTAAGCCCTCCGTGGGATCACTTTCCTTTGTCAATTAAAAAGGCCAACAGGGGGGCGCCTGGGTGGCTCAGTCGGTTGGGCAGCCGACTTCGGCTCAGGTCATGATCTCGCGGTCCGTGAGTTCGAGCCCCGCGTCGGGCTCTGTGCTGACAGCTCGGAACCTGGAGCCTGTTTCGGATTCTGTGTCTCCCTCTCTGACCCTCCCCCGTTCATGCTCTGTCTCTCTCTGTCTCAAAAATAAATAAACGTTAAAAAAAAAAAAAAAAAAAAAAAAAAAGGCCAACAGGCCTCTGGACGACATGCTAGGCCAGAATGCAGCAAAGGATGACAGGAATGTACATGAATGAATGGGAAGGTATTCTGGCCTCAACAGAGCCAAGGGGGCCTAGACACTCGGAAAACTGAGGCTTCCGATTCATATCACATCAGTCTCCTACCAGGCTGGCTGCACACGTTAAGGCTTTGCACAGAGGTTACCTGGACCCAAGAATCTGCAGCCCCATTTCACTCTGCCAAGCACTTTACACGTTTTGGGATAATTTTTAAGGCTAGACAGCCTGACTGTTTTTCTTTAGAGCATGCAGAGGACAGGGGCCCTCCGGCTTCACACGGCAGGGCTGAGGAGCCAGACACCTCATCCTCCCCCTGCAGCCCAGGCTATCACTGTGGCAGCCCCCAGGGCCAGAGCTGGAAAGCATCCACTGCTCTTTTCGCATGATGCGTAATGTCTTCCCAGCAGCTGCCAGCAGAGGAGGTAAACACACATGGGAACACAGTGTTGCTGTTCTGGGGGCCTTGGCTGAGAAAGCCCTGACGTCTGTAAATATTCTGAGCAGCGGCCCACTGCAACATGCCCCCCCTCCCCCCCACCTCCGCCACCAGCACGCCAGCCCAGCTCAGCTCAGCAACTGAGACTCTACAATCTATGCTTTGTTGTTCTGGTTGAGTGGCATTTCACCGTGACAAATTTTCCATAGGGATACTCTCTCCTAAGATCTCCATGATGCTTAGGGAGCACTAATTCAACCCCACACCAAGTGTCACTGTCCCTGCATTTCAAAGGAGTGACACACGTGAGGGGAACAATGAATATTACAGAAAGCCCTGGACACAGGACAGCCCCTGTACCTTAACCCTTCCTGGCTTCCCCACAAGCCAGGGGCCAGCCCAGCCTCACAGTGGCCCCACTGCCCCCATGCTTAATAAAGGACAAAGGAGTATTCCCACTAACCCCTCAAAAGATCAAAAGAGGGTGAAAGCAAGCACTTAAAATTAGTGTGGTCCTGAAATCTTTCACACATGTACCCTGAGTGTCAGTAGCCACCAAGAGATGGTGGACGGCTTTTTTTACTTTTAAGTGTATATATATCATTTTTGCAAATCTAAAAAAGAAAAGTTGAGAGAGATTAAAAAAAAAAAAAAAAAAAAAAAAAAAAAAAAAAAAAGGCTGCACTGATAACCTGGAAAGGCAGCTCAGTGTCCTGAGGCAACCTTGTTTTCATGGAACCCATCACCCAACCCCCATGGTCTGGACCAACAGATTCCATGGTGCTGCCCTCACGAACAGACATGTCACCAAAGGATGGACTCAGTTCTCACACATCTGGTGTGTCAATGACAAGTGTGGCACCACTTCTAAAAGCCCTTCCAGCCTCTCTGCCATAGGCCATTTAACTCCAGACATACTCTGGAGGCCCCTCACTTCTCCACAGAAATCCTCAGAATTAGCAGCTGAGAAATAGCCTCCATGGGCAGGCACCAAGGATGCCTTCAGAGAGCTCGCCCTCTGGTGCAGAAGCCAGACACAAGAACGAGACCCCAAGACATTGCACAATTACATCCACAGTGAAACATAACTAAAAGCCCACAAAATGAGGTCACAAAAGAAGCATAGAGCAGTAACAACAGCTCAGGGACTGGGCAGCCAGGGCAGAGCTGATGGCCAGTTTCCTTCATTCAGGGAAGGCTGTTGTCACCACATATCCAAGCAAGCAGTGGCAGCAACCCAGTCAGAGTGGCCTGCAGTCTGTGGACACGCCAGTATCACGAAGCCACAGAAATGGGGCTAATGATCAAAGGCCAGATAAGGGGGGGGGGGAGCACCAGGGTAGCCCACCCACCACACGGGAGCACTATGATCCTGGAGAGGAGGGGACAGAGGCTCTACTGTGTCCTCCTGCCTCCAGGCCACCAGACAGGTCACCCAAAGCAGGCAGGATCCTGAGACAGTGCCCCAGGTGGAACAGAGGCACTGGAACCTGGCCCTGGCTCTGTGTGACCTTGGAAACACCATCTGCCCCTCAGCCTGAGTTTTCTTCGCTGTGGACAGCATCCAATCAATGAAGATTTGCCCAAAAAAGTTGCCCAGAGGATTAACAAGCAAGTTTGAGAAAGCATTCCAAAGTGCTACCAGCTGTAGGCACCCCTTATAGCTGTCATCACATCACATCTGCCTCACGGAAGAAAGCTCTGAGCCTAAACAGCAGCAGCAAAACAGCAGTCAGCAGGTCAGGAGCAGGACGCCAGGCCAGGCCTGAGCCCAGCATGTGATATGCCTGCTGGAGGAAAAGGGCTGAGGCTCAGGGATTGGTCCAAGGGCAGAAGACTCTGTCTAAAGCTGTGGCCCAGGGGTAGGCCATGAAGCACCTGACACGCTGCAGTCAGGGAAGGGGGTCTGAAAGCCCAGCACCAGGGCTAGCCCCTGCCCTGGGTGCAGCCCTGCCCAGCCCCCACCCCCGAAGCCGTGGGAGATGGTCTGACCAACTCCTCCACCCCAGAAAACGCGTGTCCAAGCGCAGGGATGACCCAGCACTTGCTGCCTACTCAGACATACATCAGCTGTCACCTGGCTGCCCCGCAGCAGGCCACATGGAGGTGGCACCGTGACTCAGGGCTTCAGAGTTGTCTGAGGGCGTAGCCCACCCACCCTGCAGCGACCACGCAGCTCCCAGCCCAGCCAGTCTCTGCTTCCCTGCAGCGAGACCGGCCCTGCCTTGCCAGTGGACCCGGCTTCCCATTCTGGCGGGGATCACTAGAAAAGCCTTCCAGTAACGCATGGGGCGCTTCCTCCGGCTCGTTTAGTCTCTCAGGACCCGGCGTTGAATTTCCATTCCACGCCTCGGGAAGGGGAAACAGGCAGGGCGGGGAGGTGAGGCCCCGCCCCTCTCCTCCCTACCGGCGCCCCCGGAGCCCCGCGCCCCCGATCCCGGGCCGGCCCTGCAGGGAGCGGAGTCCGCAGGCCCGGGCCGCCAGCCACGCACTCACCGCCTCCGCCGCCACAGACTTCCGGGTGCCGCGCCCGCGCGCCGCCGCCGCCGCTGCCCAGGCCCCGCCCCCCGCCCTCTGAGCGCCCGCCATTGGGCTGCGCCGTTAGGGGCGGGGCGACATACCGCGACCCGGACCACCGTTGGCTGCGCGTGCTGTCGTTCGGGGTCTGCAGCCCTCCCGGCGCCCCGCCCCCAGGGCTGCGCCAAGCCTCCGGGCTGCGTGGGCGTGTGGTGGCCTCGGGGCTTCCGCGGCTTTCCCAGCCTTTCGGGCGCCCCAGCTTGGAGGACGCCCTCAGGAGGTCGCGCCACTTGCAGCGGCCCGAGAGCATGCCTTCGGGGGCCCTTTAGGGACGCGGCCTGAGCTCCAGGGGCCGTAGGTCACCTACCTACCTGGCGGCCTTCGCTGGAAGCTATAGGAGGATGCCCACTTCCGGACCCACCCTCAGGCGGGTTCGTGGCTCTGGACCTGGCCACCCCTCCCTTTTCTTTATGGCCCTCAGTTTTGTCTAGCCTCTGCCACTCTGGCCTTTGGCCTCCCTCCCTACTGCAATCCCTTCCACACTCAGGACAAACCCTGGACCAGGCTCTCCAGACCCACCCAGCCACTGTGGTCTCTGAGCCCACCCGGAGGCCTATCTACATGTCCAGGCCCCAGGATGAAGAGTTGGCCCACCCTGAGCTGTAATGGGTGAGCAAGTGAGCAAGAGGTGGGAAGGGGCACTGACTGGGGGCCCTCCCAACAGGACAGAGGCATTCACTGGACTCTCTGCCTTCTTTGACCTCTGGGCTGTGTCTGGAGCCTGAGTGCGGGGGGGGGGGGGGGAGTGGAGAGTGAGAGGCCCAGCGACCAGGGCCTACTCCAAAGTGGGCGCTCAGCAAACTATGACAAGGATGACAGTTACATTAAGGATAATAATGGACACCTGGCTGGCTCAGTCAGTGGAGCATGCAACACTTGACCACGGGATTGTACCTTTGAGCCCCATGATGGGTGTAGAGATTACTAAATAAAATCTTTTGGGGACCTGGGTGGCTCAGTCAGTTGAGCGTCAGACTCTTGATTTCGGCTCAGGTCATGACCTCACAGTTTCATGAGTTCTAGCTCAGCCTAGGGCTCTGCACTGACAGGGCTGAGCCTGCTTGGGATTCTCACTCTCTCTCTGCCCCTCCCCCACTCGTGCTGTCTCTGTTTCTCTCAAAATAAGCAAACTTTAAAAAAATAAAGTAAAATCTTTTTTTAAAAAAAGGATTGGGGCGCCTGGGTGGCGCAGTCGGTTAAGCGTCCGACTTCAGCCAGGTCACGATCTCGCGGTCTGTGAGTTCGAGCCCCGCGTCGGGCTCTGGGCTGAGGGCTCGGAGCCTGGAGCCTGTTTCCGATTCTGTGTCTCCCTCTCTCTCTGCCCCTCCCCCGTTCATGCTCTGTCTCTCTCTGTCCCAAAAATAAATAAACGTTGGAAAAAAAAATTAAAAAAAAAAAAAGGATAATAACAATGTGCTACACCCAGGGTCTCAATCCACAGCTGTCATTCCCCCTTTTTTACAGATGCAAACACTGAAGATCGGTGCAGTTACCTTACTTAAGGTAAAAAAAAAAAAAAAAAAAAAAAAAAAAAGATGGCAAGTGTCATTGGCTGGATTAGCTTCCCAGTCCTGTGTGAAGACCTACTGTACTGATCCTGACTCAGAGCACTGATGCCCTGTGGAAAACTGGGGTTTAGAGAAGGAAAGGGCCTGGCTGGTGATCAGCAAAAGCAAGAATTGAACCCAAACCTGACACACCGAAAGGCCCAGTCCAGCCCAACTCTCTGGCCATCTTTTCTGCGTTCCTCCTGGAACCCAACAGAAGCCCTTTACAGCCCTTTACTGAGGACTCCAGACGTCCAAAGACTCATGGCCAGCAGGCAGCAAACCCAGCGTGATGCATGGTCCTCCTTCCCACCATCCAGCAGGAGAATCCTTCTGGGCTGGTGCCAGTGATTTCCCTCAAGGCAGCCAGACCTCGCAGCCCACCCAAGAGATGGTAGTGTTAGACAAGCAAGACTTGGGGCTTAGGCACGTGTGACCATGCCCGGGGAGACAGGGCAGCAGCTGCAGACCGGTCTTTCCTAAACACTGGACCACATACCTCAGAGGAGTGGGACACAGAATGGTGCCTTCCCATTGCCAGAAAAAGGGGATGTGGTCATGCATGGGTTGTACAGAGGTTCAAATCCTGGTGTGCCACGGAAGCATATGGCTCTGGGCCAGCCCCACCTCCAGCTACACTCTCCCCATCTAGATGGAGCTATGGCAGGCACTGTGATATTCTTTGTCACCACTGACTCCAGTCTGGACAACATTTGGTGCCAGGGAGCAGATAAGACCAGATAAGATGGGTTGGGATTGGAAGCTGAACCCTGGGGTCTCAGGACTGGAAAGAGTTCACTGCCACCCCACCTCAGGTGACACACATCCTTAGATGGGGAGCTCACTACCTTGTTTGGTCACCCTTTCAGTCTCTGAACATTTGTCACTGTTGAGAAGTTCTTCCTGACCTCCAGCTGAAACCTTTTTCCCTCTATAGCTTTCCTCACATGTCCCAGGGATGTCCCTAAGCAGATGCCCACCAGCTGGGTGGAGAGGTTGGGAGGGAGGGAGGAGACTGGGTTACTGGTCCCTGTGGCAGTGGTCAAGCACTTGGGGCTATCTATCCTGCTTTTGGACTGTTACTGACCCCTACTTGCAGCCTGGGTCATGGTGGGCCCACTGCCAAAGAGTAGCCTTGAGTCCTCTTGGCACTGACACTGTCTACTCTGCTCCCCTGTATATGGCTGGTAATCCAGCTTGGGGTACAGGATCCTGCCTGGAGTGGGAGGCAGGGAGGCAGTCCTCACTTAGGCCAGTTTTGGAGCACAGTTCTCCCCTTTGCTCTCTCAAAGGCCTGTCCAGCCCCTCCTGCCACCATCAGCAAGTGTGTGGGAAAGGGATGGTGCTGGACTACAAGCTCACTATGAGAATAGAGCTCCAGGAGGACCAGGGTCCAATGCCCCTGGGGAGATTTGTAGGACAGCTGGACTAATGAAATCCACTCCTAATGGAAGGAAGAGAACCCCCAAGCCCACAAAGCAGCTGGGTCAGAATGTCATCAGTGGTGCAGCTCCATAAGATAAGAGCTACCTTGCTCTTAGGGCCCCCTGTGTTCCAGAGAAGGACACTTCATTCTACCTGCTCAGAGCCACAAGTAACATCAGTATGCCAGAGTGTCAAATGTCTCTCACCTCAAGCGTCAACTTTAATTGATTGGTTGTGGCTGCCGGCCTCTAAAAGGCTGTTAGGGTGGATTTACTGTGTGTGCCAGGTACCACAGGAGGGACCCAATGTTGGTACCAGTGGTGAGTTCTGGCCCTACATCACTTCACTTTCTTTCTTCTGATCAAGCAACTATTGGGTGAACACTCTGGCTTCCTGATGTGGGTGGATAAGACATACATGTCTGGTCTCCCCATTAGCACTGTCATGGGCCTGTGACTCCCTGAGTGTCCACTTCCCTGGGTGGACGTGGGGAATACGGTGGGCTGAAAATCTGGTGATTTCCAGGTGTGACCAGGGCTGGAAAGGCTTAGAACTAAGCATGCACCAGAGTCACTGGCCAAGGGGCCATCATATCATGAACTCCCTGAAATAACCCCAATGGGCAGCAACCCCATTGGTTCCTCCTCACACCATAAAGTTAAGAGGAGCTGGCCAAGGATTATGGTCCCATTTGTTGTTATATGTGTGCCTCGTGTCACTGCAGGGAACAGGTGGCTGCTCTCTATCTGGCAGAAAAAAATGCACTTTGTGCTAAACTCTACTCAGGTGGCTGTACCCCACAGTGTTCCTCCAAGACCCCAAGTAGGGTGGAGAAAATGGGACACCAGGAAGTGTTTGTGTGTGTGTGGGGGGGGGGGGGGTATAACTCCTCCCCACCCCCAGGCCCTGAGCTGTGATTGATGGAGGAGGTTAGGGAGGGCACTCCTGTGGCAGTCCTGCAGGGTGGGCTGAGTCAAAGTGTCCGTAGATTCAGACCTGGTGGAGGAAAACCTCTGGTTCACCGAAAGGCCCTTTCTGCCTCAGAAACACGGCTTCCATCCTGCCTCGCTGAGCCAAGTTCAGACCCGTATCTCTGCTCTGAGAACCCATCGGCCCTAGAGTGTGACGGACTAGATTTGAGCCAGGTGACCTAAAGCAAGTGAGAACATTTCTGAGCTTCAATTTCCCATCTGTAAAATGGGAAGTCAGTGGAACTCTCTCGCGCGCGGCTTGCGTAAAGAATACCATCAGATATTGAGAGGAGGGCGCGGCGCGCTGCTCCCGGCGAACAGCAGGGGCCGGAGAAAGGACCCTAGCGAACTAGGGACGGTTCCGGCGAGACTGGAAACCGAGAAAGGAGCACGGGGTCTGCCAATCCCCGCTCGGGGCGGACGGCACGGGGACATCCTGGAAGGCGGCCGAGAGTGGGCGGCCCCGAGGATCCGGCGGCCGCCGCAGCGGTCCCGGCAGGTGCCCGGGCCTCAGCCCCTCCACGAAGGGGCCGGTCGTGGCCGGGACGGACACCCCGGGAGCCCAATGGCAAGCCGGCGTCTCCCAGCGCCCGTCCAATTGACGCCGGTTGCCGGGCCGCGCTGGGTCTCCCGACCAATCGGAAAATTCGCGTTCGGAGGGGGCGGGGCGGAGGGTCGCGTCGCTGGCCAGACCCGCTTTGCGCACGGGCCGCGCGAGGGGTGGGAAAGGCTGGCCCTGGGGCTGCACGCTGGGCCCAGGAGGGGTCCGCCCCTGCACCCGTCCAAGTTGAGCCCCCGCGGACCGCTAACCGCGCCTCGCCCTGGGGACGCCGCGCCCCGTGCGCCGAGAGACCTGGGGACGCCCGTCTGGGGCGGGGGCCACGCTGCGGGGCCGCCCACGCCGCGCTCCAGGTAGGCTCGGGCCGGGGGGGCGGGGTCCGGAGGTCGGGGCCCGGATTGGGACGAGGCCAGAGGTCCGGGACGGGTTCGCAACTGCGGTCTAGCAGGGGCTGGGTCGAGATGGGGTCCTGAACCGGGAATCGACGTCTGGCCGGGTGTAGCTGCGGGGGTAGAAGCCGGGCCCCGCCCCACCTGCACCTTGCCGGCGCTGCGGTGCGCGAGACCCTGAACTACGGGGGCGGGTCCCTTTGTGCGCGGTCTCGGGGCCCTGCCGACTGGGCCAGGGCATCCCGCACCGCGCGTCCCCGTGGAGACTCGGCCGGAACCCGCAGCCTTTACTGCCCTTCGCGACGCCGGGTGCCTTGCGGCTGGGGTCCCGTAGCCACGGAAACTTTCCAGCGGTCAGAGGGACGGCGGGGCCGGAGGAACTTTCCCGGGGCGGCGCGCCACCGGAACGCGCGAGGGCACGGCGGGGCCAAGGGGATGTCCCCGCTCCTGGTGCTCCCGCCGCCTAGAGGACGAGGGAGGGGATGCCACCCGGGGTTCCTGCCTGGTGCCCTGAACGGGGGCCGCCCCGACCGGGGATCCCCCGTTCCTGACACCCCTGAGTCCCCTCTGTGGGATACCGGGCCCGTGGCAGAGGTGCGTCCTCCCCACCTGGGGTGGTACTCAGCCTAGGTTTGCCGAGGTGTTCCCCCAGGGAAGGCAGCCTGATATCCCGAGCCTTACCATTTTAATCTTTAATTAAACGTTGGGTACTTACAACGTGTCACCGTTTCTAACCTATGCGTAGCGTTATCACTGAAAACATCGCTCAGGGACTTTGTTTTCCCTTTAGACCCAATCATGTTTAGAAACATGGAAAAGTATCACCCCAACAGGGTTTCATCCTTTGGGCTAGGCTCTTCATGTAACCTCAGGCGATCACCCGCCTCTCACACCCCTTCCTGTTGTCACCTGCATCACTGTGCAGGGCACACACCAAGTCAGGATTTATAAGCCCAGGGGCTTGGGCAACTAACTAAGGCTTAGAGGGCAATCTCCTCCCATGAAGACATGCAGCAAAGGTAGACTGACAGCCTCCATCCCCTCCCTCTGCCCCGACCACTAGAGATGTGGGCCACCACCAGAGGTCTGCTGGTCCAGAGCAAGTCCTGCCTGTCCTGTGCTCACTGTATCTCTGGACTTGGGACAGTTCTGGACACAGGAGACAGTCAGAGCCTCTAGGCAGTATACTGGGCCCATGGCCAGTAGTTCCTGAGCAGGTGATCCAGTCCTTGAGTCTTGCCATAGCAAGTGGGGCTGTGAATCAAGAATGCATGCTTTCTGGGGCACCTGGGTGGCTCAGTCAGCTAGGCGTCAGACTTTGGCTCAGGTCATGGTATCATTGCTCATGGGTTCGAGCCCCACGTCGGGCTCTCTGCTGACAGCTCAGAGCCTGGAGCATGCTTCAGATTCTGTGTCTCCCCCTCTCTCTGCCCCTCCCATACCCGTGCTCTGTCTTTCTCTGTCTCTCAATAATGAATAAATGTTAAAAAAAAAAAAAAAAAAAAAAAGAATGCATGCTTTCCCCCAGCCTTGCCCTGTCCCACCCACAGTGCCATGTCTGTCCCCTGCTCCCTCAAGTCTATGGTCCATTAGCACCCAGCACGGGGTTGGGCACAGAGCACTCACTATGCTCAGGTGTCTGGTGCTGGCCTAGGAAGGTCACGGCCAAGCCAGCCCTGCCCTGATCTTCTTTATAGTCTTTTCTACAGACGCAAATACTTGCTGACCAAGACCCTCCCAGATAAACTGGGCCACTCCTCAGTCCTGCTAAGTTAGCCCCTTACCATGCCATATTGGGTTGCATGGCACCCCCTCCAGAGGTGGCCCCTCAGGTCTCTTCCCAGTTCCAGGGGTCTCTGCATCTCTGAGGCTCTGTAAAGGCAGGACTGTACTTCCATCCCTATTTATGCTGCATAAGGATTCAAGGTAGATGTACTGCACTCTCTTCTCCCCAGGGGCCAGGCCTGAGGGGCATGAGCAATAGGATCCTGCACCTTCCAGAGGAGCCAAGAGTTACACACAGCTGGGAAGCAAGGACACTAGGCATGCTAGAGCTCTAGCCAGCCCCTAGCATCTGCCCTGTGACCTGGCCTAGCCTCAGCAGTGGGAGGGAGTGGGGGTCAAGCTTGTCCTGGAGGCAAGCCCTGAGGACTGCCAGGGGGGCCAAAAGGGGTTCTGGGAACTTCTCAGTGGCGGCTCAAGTCAGGGGAAGGCATCTGTTTTATTGACATCAGCCTCCATCAAGACCATGATGCTGTTTTGGGCTGCTCAGCAGAAGACCAAGAATCAGGGAATAAACAGAGGGAACATGGGGTCAGGGATCCCATATTGGGCTTTCCTGACTGGGACAGCTGCACATCTCAGCTTATTTCACAGGTCAGGCCCTGAGCTGATGGACACCCATTTCATTCATCCACATCTTTCCCTCCTCCTTTCCCCTACTGTGTGTCAGGCACAGGCCCTTCCCACTGCTTCAGTGGATCCTGAAGAGCCAACAGCCTCTAGCAAAGCCACAACTAGCTGAATACGGCCACCAGAGGGCACCAGGGACCACCATGGCAGGCAAGACTGGCTCCACCCATCCTCCCTCTGTGCTGGGACCCCTCCCTGAGGCACCTGGTAGGGCCAGAGCTCTGCTTTCTTCAGTCTGCCTGTCCAGGGTACAAGCTGGAGAGGAGCAAGGATCCCTGGGGCGAGGCCCCTCAGTAACCACCAGAGCCCCTCATCACCTTTGGTGCAGGCAAGAGGAGATGCAGGGACTGAATGGGGCTTGGGCAAGGACAACGAAAGGCCCTGAGTGAGGCCTTCTTCAGGCCTGTGCCCCAAGGGACTCCTTAGCTGACCCTGCCACCACCCAGGTGAGGATTCTGAGCCAGCCAGTCAGGATGAGGCTGCACTTCTTCTGTTCATTTGTGAAAGAAGGTGCAACAGAAGTGGGTGCCTTTTCACATTGTATCCAAAGTGGCCAGGGGCCTGGAAGAGCACATTGGGATTTCTCATGGTGGAGGAGGGCATGAGGCTTGAGTGCAGAGCAGGTTCCTAGGCAGACCTGCCTGACCCCCCACACGGGTTCCTCAGCACCTGCCACAGCCCTGAGTTGCCTACCCCACCCACCCAGCCTGGGCCCTGTCTCTCCTCTGGATTCCATTTGTGCTCATGGAGCTGCCTCATGCTACGGACACACGACAAGTCCATGGCTTTGCAGGACTGGCTGCTTGGCAGCCCCTTGTGTCCTGGGCTCTTTCCCCCACCTGAGATGCAGCAGACCTTCCCAAGACTGGGGGCAGACTGGACAGATTTCTGGGGCACCCAGTGTGAGGAGGCCCATGGCAAAATGAGGCCCAGGTTACTATAGGCAGATGGAACTGCTCCATTTCTCAGGACCCTCCCCATTTGAGGATGGAGCCCGATAAGGGGCAGGTTTGGTGGCCCCCTCAGCCCCCAGGCTCCCTTGTTCAGGTGTCCTTGGCCAGATGAGTGACCCCAAAGCCTGCAAGTCAGCCCTGAGAGGGCTCTAAGAAAGGATTCTCAAGACAGGTACCCCCTGCGCTCTTATCACAAATCCCATCACTGATTCTATTTTCGTATGTCACGTATGTCCACTCCCTCAGGGCTCTGCCCTGCCCCCACCTATGTAGTGTCCTGTGACAGGGGCACCCCAGGGACCTGGGGCCTTCCAAAGCTGCCACCACTCTACATCCTCCAGACCCTCCCATTCCCCCTACCCTCCTGCAGGAAACCTTTAGTGCCCTCCCCCCAACAGCAGCCCTGCAAATGCCCTCCCCTACCCCCCACTGGTGTCTGATACTGGCTCTCCTCTGTATCTGTGGAGCTCTGAGCCTGTCCAGAGCCCCACGGGAGGGAACATGTTCTTCTTGTAGCCAAATATCCCCAGCTGATGTGGGGGTGCAGGGAGTAGGAAGACCTGAGTTCAAATCCTGGACCCAGTTTCCCCATCTGTAAAATGGGGTGTTGGGCCAATCCAGGGCACTTGGCAAGAGTAATATGAGGCACTTGGCAGCACCTTGTGAAGCTTTGCACAAGGCCAGCACTGAACAGGAGGCCAGGCCGGCAGTTATCAGGACTAAGGAAGGCATGTGGTGCTCTGTGGGACAAAACCTATATAAACATTTAAACCAAAAGCAGAAGTGTCCCAGAAATGTCACACTCCAAGCAAAGCTGCTCCCTGAGCCTCGGACCTCAGGGTAGGAACAGTAGCTCCTCTGCTGCAGGCAGGGCGGATGCAGCAGGGGGGCATGCTCCCTCCCAGATTGCCCTTCCAGGCACACACAAGAGTGAGTGTGCACAGATACAGGCGTACGTGCAAACATGCCTGGCTCCCTGGCTCAGGCCACCGTTCTTTCCTGCCTCTGAACCGATGCATCCTGTTCCTCCATTGATCCCACTGTGACTCAGAACCCCTCCTCATGATGAAGGGGCTGCTGTGAGGCAGGGACACCCACTCGCAGGGCCCCCAAATAGGCTATGTCCACAAGAGGAAATTAGAGGCTCGGAACAATCTGGAAAACACTGTAGAGCCCAGGGGAGAGAGCTTCTATCACCCCTGACCCCCCAGGGATGACTTTCTCAGACCTCCGCTCCTCTCTGTGCCACCCTGGTTTTGGTTTTTGTTTTTTGTTTTAAAGATTTGGGTTTTGTTTTAAAACCCTACAATCAGCGTAGGGCTCAAACTTAGCAACCCCAAGATTCAGAGTTGCACGCTCTACCAACTGAGCCAGCCAGGTGCCCCTCCACCCTGTTTTTTCATTTTTATAACACACTCTCTGGCATCGTCCCCAGGCCTAGATACAATGACAGGGAATGTGTCTCCTGAGTCATGGGCTGAGACAGGAAGCCCACGGGGCTACAGCTCCTGCATGTGAGGTACTCCTAGCTGTAGCTCTGGCCCCTGGGTCCTGGGATCTTGAAGTTAGGCTGCCTTTCTCACAGGGACATGAGTTCTGGGCTGGCCCCAAGGAGCATCAGGAGAGGCAGGTGGCCTGCTACACAGGGCAGGAGTGGGGTCCAGGTGGGGAGAGCAGGACTAGGCAGGTGTTGGGTTCGACTCGGTAGGGCCAGTGAGATCCTGGTGCAGAAGTTCTCCTTGCTGTGCTGTTTATCACAACAAGACACACCCAGCTTTCTGGAATGGGGAAGACGTTATTATCATTCTAGAGCTGAACAATCAGTGTTGAAGGAGCTAGTCAACAGCATTAGAAATATTTACAAGGGACTGTGGTAGCGGTAGTCCAGGTGAGTGGGGATAAGAGAATGTGCATGAACATGTGGGTACACATCAGGAGCGCCACAGGATGACCTGGGGGTCAGGGATGACAGTGCCCCCACCAGGGGTCTGGCTTCATCTAGAAGGGACTTAGCCCAACAGGTTGGCTTCACAAGGTATCCTCTGGTTTTCCTGCAGGATCTGGAGACATCAGGATGGATGTTGGGACATGCTAATCTCCCCTCCAGATAGGTAAGCAACCAAGGCTTGGCCTGGGGACATCCCCCTCTTTGCATAGGACAGCAGAGTGTCCTAGTGGGCCTGGCAGGTGTGGTTGACTGAGGGATGGACTATGACCCAGGGTGGTGTATTCTTCTGGTCAGCCTCACTTGGGTGGGCACAGCCCCAACGCTAGACAGGGGTGGGCATGGGGGCCTCCCAGTGCTTGGACTCATGGATGGCCTGAGTGTGGTCAGCAGCCACCAGGTTGATATTTGGCTTGAGGGGTGAGTCTGTAGTGGGGTGGACCAACCAGGACATTGGCTGGATCTGATCCTCACTTACCTTGACTTGGATGCCTGCTATAGCCGTGTCTGGTATCGGCATAGCCCAACAGGCTTGGCTCTTAGCTCAGGTGGTCCCTACTGCCCAGGGGAGACTAGAGCTACCAGCTGGGGACAGGCCGTCACGTGCCGGCCCGTGTCCTTGGATGTTATCTGTGTTTGTGGGTTCATCTGGTAGTCACTCCTCCAGCAAGACTAGGGTATGGTGCTTGGGAAGTATGGCAGAGTTGGGAGGCTGTGTGGTCCCTGTGTCCCCCAGGTCCCTCTGAATGGTGGGAAGGTATGTCCTGTTCGAACCCTGGTCTTTCAGGGTTTGCTGTGGTGGCTGTATTTACAGAGATGCCTCATAAAAATGCCTCTGGTCACTCTTGTTCCACCAGTATGGGTGCCCAGTCCCCAGCCTGGGCATCTGCTCCTGCCCCACTGGGTGATGTCTCCATGGGAGGCTTGGTCAACCCAGTCCTGTGAATTCTCAGTGGTACTGTGTATCCAGCGGGGATGGCCTGGCCTAGCCAGTGACATACTCAAGTGGTGGGGAGAAGGCAGAGGCGACAAACTTGGGAGACCCCAGGCCTCTAGACACCTCAGTGTTCTATGCCAAGGGCTATAGAACAGGGAGGGACAGGGCCTGGCTCCTTCTTCCTTGTTCCACATGACCGTGGGTGTGGGAAGCTGCCATTTGGTGGTGTACCACCTGAGCAGATCAAGGTCAGGCCAGGCATCTCAGTCGTGGGCTGTTGGGCCACATGGGGACCTCTGGATTGGGATGAAGAGGCCCAGGCTGCATCCTGGGCTCAGAACCTGGCATTGCTTGTGGCATGAGTGACATGGTTTCTAGGGGCAAGGTTGGCAGGGGGCTGGCCCCTGCCCCCCTTAACTCCTGGTAGGCCACCAGGCCTCAGGTCTGCAGACTAGCCAAACACCAAATGATAGCTCTGGTCACAGGGTCTCCCTTATCCTGCCTGCTGCTTTTGCCCGCTTTCCTAGCACTGCTTGCTTGTTTTCTGTCCCTGTGTATCCCTGCCACCTCCTCCTGGTCTTCTACCAGTTTTTCTCTTGTCTTCTCTGTGCTTCTCTCAGCCTTTTCCTCTCTTTTGTTTCTGTCCTGCTCTTCTTGAATGTGGTGATTGATTATTCTTGTCTGCCATAGTAATTGATTAGTCATGTCTGCCATGGGCACTGGAGGGATAGTAGTGGCGTTCGTGCCATCTCTGCTCTGGGCTGAAACCGTTTCACAAACTGGGAAGCAGAACTTGGGCCCTGGCTAGGGGCTCCCTGCTCTGTAGGCCCTGGGGTGCAGCCCTGCCCACATCAAAAGGGAGATAGGGATGGGGAGGCCTTGGGACTAAATTGGGACAGCAATCGATGGCAAGCACCCATGTATCTCCCATACTCGCCTTCAGCCATTCAGCACCCCTGTGCTGAGCTCTATATCAGACACTGGGTTTTGTGGCCACATCAGGCACAGACATGCCCCTGGGAAGCCCCCAGCCTGGCTGAGGAGGCAGCTACAGAGAAAATGACCACCTGCAGAATTGCCAGGTAGTGAAGAGAGTAGCAGGGCTCCCCGAGAAGGGGGAGCCAGAAGGCGGTAAGGGCGTGATGCTGTTACCTGGGGTACATGGGTGCCCTCCATTGCAGCCATGCCAGCACCAATACCACCTCTGGGAAACCACCCCCAGCCTGGCCTTGCCCCTCAGTGACCTTGTCCTTGGCCTCCACGCAGCTGTGCTGAGCATGGCTATGCTCCTGTGACCACCTGCCCCATGCTGGGGTTTTTTGGCGTTTTGATGTGTATCTCAGCCATTGATAGGAGTCTTTATTATTAAAGTATGAATTCATCCCTCATCTGTTGGACTACTGCACATTCTTTCTCCATCTTTCAATTTTTGTTTAGGACAGTTTTTCATCTTCAGAGATCTTTCATATTTTGTGGTGAAATCCATTGAATGTTTTCCCTTTTCAGTTATCCCATTGTCCTTCCTGAGCACCTAATGAGGTAAATACACCCTTATCTTACCCTGAGGTAGTTTAACATTTTACACTCAAGATTTCATTCATCTAGAATTTATTTTGATAGAAACAGAAGGTGAGGATTTAACTTTGTTTTTCACTTGTATCTGAACCATTTCTTGACTAACATTTTCTGTCACTGGAAATTGGAAGCATCGTGTAATGTGTTCAGGTTTACGGTGTCTGTGGTAAGCTCCCAGCCCTTAGCCGACACCCACTGCCTAGTTAAAGATTAAGATCAGGCCAGAGCTTCCCCTCAATCAGTCTTTTGTCCTCAAAAGTCATGGTTATTCTGCACGTTTACCCTACATGTGTGTGTTGGAACCACTCTGTCAGGTCCCTCTCCCTGTGACTTCTGTGGAAGTCACCTTAGCCTGGCACTCTTTGGAGACAGTCGGCCCTCCCTGTGTGTATCTGTGGCATGTCCTACGCTGGTCTCCCCATGGCTCGGAGCCTTTGCAAGAGAGCCTGTCTCTCTTCTGAGCCCTCTTGTTTACTGGGAAGGGGTTCCCGCCCTCGTAGAGCCTTTGCTGGGCCCTTGTTGGTGTGGCCGGAGAGCCTGGTGCAGACCGGCTGCTGTCTCTCCTTTGTGACTCTCAGCCAGGCATCCGAGGGCCTTTGTGATTAGACTCATGGGTCATATCCAGGTGGGCAAATCCCCAGGGGAGCCCCAAGCCCCTTCCCACTCCAACAACCCATTCTTCTCAGGAAGGGCAGAAGGAAGAACATTCTATGTGGTGGGACTTGGGTTCATACCCTGGCTGTGCTCACCCCATTGGCCTTGTGAAGAACTTGGCACAGCTGGTGGTCTGCTGCAGTTATGGCATGAGCGCTGCACCAGCTTCTGGCTGTGCCATCCCTCGTACAGGGTGATTCACGGCTGGTGGTATGGTCAGTGCGGCAGGGCCAGCCTACTGAGGCCTACATCGCCCAAGCCACCAGGCAAGATGGTGCTGTGCTGGCTCTCCTGGCCAGTCTCTGCAAGCCCACAGTAGCATTTACCCTGGCCCTGCATTTACCCAGCCCCCCAACCCCCAGCTTATCTCACTCATAGGAAGACTGCCCACTATCAGGTGGGGAGATAGAAGTACCCCACCCCCATGGCACATCTTGCCAGGTTGATGTTAGCAGTTGATGAGTTTGGTATTTTGAATATGCCTTTAGTTAAACTTTTTCTTTTCAAAATATTTTCACTCTCTGTGAAATCCTAATTAGGCCATTCATTCGTCTGAATGTACTTGCTGCTCTCTGCATTTTGCAAGATAATGAGGCTGCAGAGATGCTGCCATCCCTATGCTCCCAGGGCCTTCACTTTCTGCCCTGGAGGGAGATGCTGGCACCCCCATGGGCCATTGCTGCCCATGGGATCTGAGCCACAGTGCCTAGGGGTGGGGGGCACCAAGTATATAGATGGGGAAAGTGAGGCCTGGGCCACTGAGGAGTCTGGGATGGTG
Source organism: Leopardus geoffroyi (assembly GCF_018350155.1). Lineage (NCBI taxonomy): Eukaryota > Metazoa > Chordata > Mammalia > Carnivora > Felidae > Leopardus > Leopardus geoffroyi. The sequence continues at coordinate 29,691,852 of NC_059339.1, read as the reverse complement.
TAGATAAAGGGGTCTCAGCCCCAGCAAGGCCCGCCCTTCACAAAACAGCATCTCTCTTCACCTCCCACACCCCAGGCCCAAGATCAAGGCCAAGGGAGGTGCCTCCTGGATCCTGCTGGCCCAGGCTCCCTTGGGTGTGCCTGAAGGGCTGGGAGAGGCCACAAGACTGAACCACAGAAGCCAAATGACTATGGCACCAAAGTTCCCCATTTTGCTCCCTGCCCCCTCAATGGGCACAGACTATCAGCCTCACCTGCCATCTGTCCAGGGTTAGTGGCAGGCTCATTGTCACCCAAGGTAGCAGGTGATCTGTCTAGAGTCCCAGGGTGGGCAGGCCATGGCTAGGACCACAACTGAGGCAGGGACTTGTGTGGGACCAAAACCATCTTCTCTTTTAGGCCTCCCAGCAAGGGGGTGGGGGATTATGATGGGGAAACTGAGGCTCAGCAAGCAGAGCTGGGCTTTGCTCCCAGGCCTGCTCCAGGCAAGCGCATCCTCCCCTTTCCAGTCTTCTTGGTGACAGTTCTCTGGCATTTGCCTATCTGTAGGGAGCTATTGGTTATAATGAGACTATCTCAGTATTTGTATTTGAAGAAATAATTCCAGACGTTTATTTGCCAAACCTTTGAAACAAGGGCATTGGTTAATTTTTAATTAAGCCTTTCTGCTTGCAGGCTCTTGTCTTTATGGGGCCAATACATCCAGAGGTGTAGTGTTGCCAGGGGTGGGGGTGGGCGATTCCCCAGGGGCATGGTGCAGGGAAGGCGGCCATCTGTGACAGGCAGAAGCCTCGTGCCCTGTGGGAAGCCTGGGCCTAGCACGCAGGCAGGCACGTCCCCCTTGCTCCTGGTAACTCTGTCCCCCTTCCATGACTCCAGCTGTCCTGCTCTGCTTGCTTAGAGCAACCCCCACAGTCGATGGGCAGGAGGAGTGAACCTCAGACAAGACCCCTGGTCTGAGAACAGCTGCCTTGGGTGGGAGGAGGGGGCTGGGTGAGAGTGGAGGAGTGTCAGCTATCCCTTCCTTGAAGCTGGTTGGGAGGCAGGGAAAGCTTTTGAGCTGGGCCTGGTTTTCTTATTGACTCCTTCAGCAAATATTTGTCTGGTTTCTCCCTCACATGAGATCCCCCTGTTGCCTTCAGGATAAAAGCCATACCTGGTCCCTGTGACAGCAGCAGCCCTGCTTCTTGCCACACCCACCTCCAGACTCAGCAGGGTCTGCCTGAGTGAGGGTCTATGTAGACTCACTCTCTGCATCATTCTAGATGTAGAGATGCCCTCAGCAAGGCAGCATTCTCTTGAGCCTTTAGGGGCCTGAGGCAGTCCTTCTCCTGACATTTCTCCAGTTTCTTGCAAAAATTGGCCTCAGCATAGAGCACATGCTGTGATTCCTCAGTACAGCCCCTGCACGGGAGCCACAGTACTCTGTTGGTGTGGATACTGTTTTCCAGCTGCTCATCCTTGCTTCCTTCTTGCAACAGAAACCTGCTGCTTGCCAGGTGCCATGGTGGCTGCCACTCCGCTCTGGCCTGTAATCCAGCAGAGGCCAAGGTGGTCTGTGTCCCCACTGCCCACCCCCTCACCTTTGGTACCATTTGTGGCAGCAGGGGAAGGTTTAGATTTATTGTGTCTGTTTTGTGTGTGCAGGGGCCTAAGAGCTGGTGACAGAACTTTACAGTGTGATCCTAGGCTTACAGGTTAATTTTCTGTATCTTCTTTAGGTCCTGTTCTCTCTGAACTCTATACATTAGAAATTTCTGTTTCCGGCATGTAAAAGGTGGTCAGAGTTGCATTGGTCTTTTCAATGGGAATCTTGGTTTGAGGACTTTATTCATATTCCTTCTTTTTAAATTTTTAAAAAATTTTTTCAACTTTTTATTTGAGAGAGAGAGAAAGAGAGAGCAAGTGGGGGACAGGGGCAGAGGGAGAGAGAGAATCTTAAGTAGACTCCACACCCAGCACAGAGCCCTATGCTGGGCTAGATCCTAAGACTGTGAGATCATGACCTAAGCTGAAATCAAGAGTCAGATGTTTAACCAACTGAGCCACCCAGGCGCCCCTTCATTCTTTTTTTTTTTTTAAACCACATTTGAGTATTCTTTATTTTGGAATCAGTTATGTTGTTGATTCTCTCTGTTAGAAATTGTCTGGGTATTATACCCGGGGGAGCTTTAGAAATAGGCAGAGAGAAAACTTAGGAAACTTGCTGCAAAGGATGTTTTAGTATTTCTTCATTATGCTCTGGTGTACTCGTATTCATAGTCATTATTTATTGTATTCTAATGAAAGTATTTAAAACTATGAATTTACTTCTGAGTATAGCTTTGGCTATTTTTTTCCCAGCTTTGTCAAGATATAATTGGCATATAATATTGTGTAATTTAAGGCATACAGTGTGATGATTTGGTGCACATGTGTATTGCAAAATGGTAAACATTTTGTGGTAAACATAATAAAGTTAGTTGACACATCCTTCATCCCACATAATTACCATTGTTTTGTTGTTATGGTGAGAGCATTAACCAATGACTTCTCTCATAGCAACTTCTAAGTATACGATACAGTGTTGTTAACTATAGTCACCATGCTGTACATTAGATCCCTGGAACTTACTCATCTTATAACTGAAAGTGTATAACCTTTGACCTGCATTTCCCCATTTCCTCTACCCCTCAACCCCTGACCACCATCATTCTATAATCCATACATTTTTATGTATAATGTCTGAATAAGTTTTTCATTGTTTCTAAATAGTCAACTCTATGTATGCTTGAATTTTTATCTTTTATCTATATATTTAAAAGAATGTTTTGCATATTCTAAGTTATTACACAAGATGGCTCTTTTTAAATGTTTATTTGATAAAATACACACAAAATTGAACCATTGTAACTATTCTTAGATGTATTGTTCAGTATCAGTAGGTATGTTCACATTGTTGTGCAACCTATCTCCAGAACTTTTTTATGTTGCAAAATTCACACTGTTTCCATTAATGAACATTGGTGGACCCATTATCTCCTCCCCCTAGTCCCTGGAACCACCATTCCACTTTGTCTTTCTATAAATTTGACTACTTTAGATGCCTCCTAAAAGTGGAATAATACAGTATTTGTCTTTTTATGAGTGGATTATTTCACTTAGTATGATGTTCTCAAGATTTATCATGTTGTAGCATGTGTCAAAATTTCCTTTCTTTTAAAGGTGGAATAACATTCCATTGATAATAATGGTCCATGATCCATTAGTCTGTGTCACATTTTGTTTTTCTATTCATCTATTGGTAGGCACTTGAGTTGCTTCACCTTTCGGCTCTTATGAATAATGCTGTTGTGAACATGGGTGTATAATATGTCTTCAAGACCATGCTTTCAGTTCTTTTGGATATATAACCAGAAGTGGAATTGGTTGATCGTACAGTAATTCTATTTTTAAGTTTTTGAGGAACCACTGTATTGATTTTCATACTGGCTATGCCATTTTACATCCCACTAACTGTGCAAGAGCTCCAATTTCTCCACATCCTTACCAAAACTTGTTATTTTGTGTTTTTGAGAGTAGCCATCTAATGAGTATAAGGTGACATTTCACTGTGCTTTTGATTTGCATTTCTCTAACATTAGTAAGATTGGGCATCTTTTCATATACTTCTTCGCCATTTATATATTTTTCTTTGGAGAAATGTCTGTTCACATCCTTTGCCCATTTTTAAAATTGGGTTATTTGTTTTTTGTTGTTGAGTTGTAGGAGTTATTTATGTATTTTGGATATTAATCCCTTATCAGATACATGATTTGAAAATCTCCCATTCTCTATATTGCTTTTTTACTCTGTTGATTGTGTCAGTTGAACAGAAGTTTTAAATTTTGATATAATTCGATTTATCTATTTTTACTTTTGTTGCCTATGCTTTTGATGTCATATCCAAGAAATCATTGCCAAATCCAACATCACAAAGCTTTTCCCCTGTGTTTTCTTCTAAGAGTTTTATAGTTTTAGGTCTTACGTTTAGATCTTTGGTGCATTTTGAGTTAATTTTTGCATATGTTGTAAGATAAGGGTTCAACTTCATTCTTTTCCATGTGGATATCCAGTTTTCTCAGCACCATTCATTGAAAAGACAGTTCCTTCCTGCATCCTTGTAAAAATCAGTTCACCATATATATGTGAGGATTTATTTCTTTTCTATTCCACTGGTCTTTGTCTGCCTTCATGCTATGACCACACAGTTTGGTTACTATAGCTTTGTAATAAATTTTGAAATCAGAAAGTGTGAGACCTCCAACTTTGTTCTTTTTTATGACTATTTTGGCTGTTCATGGCCCTTTGAGATTCCATATGGCTTCTGGGATGGAGTTTTCTATTTCTGTAAAAAATGCCATTGGGATTTTGATAGGGACAGAATTAAATCTGTAGATTACTTTGGGTGATATTGACATCTTAACAATACCAAGTCATCCATTGCAGAAGCATGAGATATCTTTCCATTTATGTATGTCATCTTTAATTTCTTTCAGGAAGGTTATATACTTTGCAGTGTACAAGTCCTTCTTCACCTTTGCTAAGTTTATCCCTATATATTTTGTTCTTCTTGATGTTATTGTAACTAAAATCATTTTCTGAATTTCCTTTTTAAATTGCTCATTGTTAGTGATTTCTGTTTTTTTATTTTGTACCCTATAACTTCACTGAACTTGTTTATCAGTTCTGAGTGTGTGTGTGTGTGTGTGTGTATGTGTGTGTATAATCTTGAGGATTTTCTACATGAATGATGTTATCTATAAACAGATTATTTCACTTCTTCCTTTCCAATTTGGATACCTTTTGTTTCTTTTTCCTGCCTACTGATCTAAGATTTTTTTCCTCTTTTTTTAAAATTTAATTTATTTTTTAAATTAAAAAAGTTAGTTAGCATATAGTGCAACAATGATTTCAGGAGTAGATTCCTTAATGCCCCTTATCCATTTAGCCCATCCCCCCTCCCACAACCCCTCCAGTAACCCTCTATTTGTTCTCCATATTTAAGAGTCTCTTATGTTTTTGTCCCCCTCCCTGTTTTTATATTATTTTTGCTTCTCTTCCTTTAAGTTCATCTGTTTTGTATCTTAAAGCCCTCTTATGAGTGAAGTCATATGATATGTGTCTTTCTCTGACTAATTTCGTTTAGCATAATACCCTCTAGTTCCATCCACATAGTTGCGAATGGCAAGATTTCATTCTTTTTGATTGCCGAGTAATACTCCATTATATATATATACATATATATATATATATATATATATATACATACATATATATATATATATATATACATACATATATATATATATATATACATACATACATACACACACACACACACACACACACACACCACATCTTCTTTATCCATTCATCCATCAGTGGACATTAGGGCTCTTTTCATACTTTGGCTATTGTGATAGTGCTGCTATAAACATTGGAGTGCATGTGCCCCTTCAAAACAGCATACCTGTATCCCTTGGATAAATACCTAGTAGTGCAATTGCTGGGTTGTAGGGTAGTTCTTGATCCAAGATATTTAATAGAAGACTTGGACAGAAATAACAAAAGCAGCATCCCTGCCTTCTTGATGTTAAGAGAAAAGCTTTAAGTCTTTCATTATTGAGTATGACGTAAGCTGTGGTGACAATATGATGTGTAGCATACGTAGTATGATGTAACGTTTTATGTATGGCCTTTATCATATGAAGGTAGTTTCTTTCTATTCCAAGTTTGTTTTGTGTTTATATCATAAAAGAGTGTTAAATTTTGTCTTTTATTCCCCAATGAAATGACCATTTTCCCCCATTATGTTGTTAATATACAGGGTATTATGTTGATTGATTTTCATATGGTAAGCCATCCCTGCATTTAGGAATAAATCCTACTTGGTCATGATGTATAATCCTAATATACTTCTGAATTCATGGGGTGCCCGGGCAGTTAAGTCAGTTAAGCATCTGACTCTTGATTTCGTCTCAGGTCATAATGTCATGGTTCATGAGTTTGAGTCCCATGTTGGACTCTGTGCTGACAGCACAGATTTTGTTTGGGATTCTTTGTCTACCTTTCTCTCTGCCTCTCCCCAGTGTGTGTGTGCACACGTGCTTGCCCTCTCTCTCTCTTTCAGAAATATATAAATAAACATTTAAAAATATATATACTGCTGAATTCAGTATGTTGGTGTTTTGTTGAAGATTTTTGCATCAATATTCATAAGGGATATTGGTCCATAATTTTTTTAATGTGTATTTTTGAGGGGGGGGAGGGGCAGAGAGAAAGGGGGGCAGAAGATCCACAGCAGGCTCTCTGCTGACAGCAGTGAGCCTGATGCAGGGCTCGAACTCATGAACTGTGAGATCATGACCTGAGCCAAAGTTGGATGCTCAACCGACTAAGCGACCCAGGTGCCCCGGTCTATAATTTTCTTTTATGGCTTGGTATCAGGGTAATAATTCCAGCCTTGTAGAATGGGTTAGTAACTGCTCCTTTCTTGTCAATTTTGGGGGACAGTTTGAATATTAATGTTAACTCCTCTTTGAATATTTGGTAGAATTCACCAGTGAAGCCATCTGGTCCTGGGCCTTTCTTTTTTGAGAGGATTTTGAATACTGATTCAGTCTCCCTGCTAGTTACAGGTCTGCTCAGGTTTTGTTTCTTCATGGGTCAGTTTTGGTAGATTGTGTGTTTGTAGGAATTTGTTCATTTAGGTTATACAATTTGTTGGTGTGCAATTGTTCATAGTACTCTGTCATAATCTTTTTTATTTTAAAATATAAAAGAAAAGGCATATGGAACACAAGAGATGGGTGTTGTTGGGAATTTTTTTTTTACATTTTTCAAGTTTACTTTTTTAAATTTTTATTTAAAAAAATTTTTTTAACGTTTATTTATTTTTGAGAGAGAGAGAGCAAGCAGGGGAGGGGCAGAGAGAGAGAGGGAGACACAGAATCCAAAGCAGGCTCCAGGCTCTGAGCTGTGAGCACGGAGCCTGATGCGGGGCTCGAACTCATGAACCATGAGATCATGACCTGAGCCGAAGTCAGATGCTTAACCAGCCGAGCCACCCAGGCACCCCTCAAGTTTATTTTTAAGCAACTGAATTTGTAGAATTAAAATAGCTAAAATGTTCCTTTGTTTTACTTCATTTTTTTTCAGTTTCACTGAGTGTAATTGATAAACTTGTAAGCTGTTTGAAATGTACATTGTAAGGATTGGATATACAAATATATTGTGAAAACGTTCCTACCTTCTAGTTAACGAACACATCCGTCGTATACTTAATTTTCATGTTTGTGTGTATACAGGCATCTGTGTGTATCATTTAGGTTGTTGTTGTTGTTGTTGTTGTTGTTGTTTGGCTTGGCTGAACTTTGTGTTTCATGGATTCATATCTAGTGTCTCTCTCTCTCTCTCTCTCTTTTTTTTTTAATACCTAATCTCTTATACTCATCAGTCCACAGATGCACAGATATCCTGAGACAGTAAAAATACTCCCCACAGGCAGCTAACAAAGGACTGCTAGGAACAGCTAGTCATCTTAAGGCACATGGCATATCAGGGCATTGCTGGAAAATACAGTTCAACCTCTCAGCAGCCCTTGTACCCCAAGGGATGTTGCCTGGAGCTTCTGCCTATGGTAGGGTGACCCCCCAATTGAAATAGCCTGGACTTCTCTGGGCAATCTGGTGAGCTCCCAGTGAGCCATGTTTGTTCCCTCCCAGGGAAAGATGGATCATGTGAATGGCAAATCATGACTCTGAAAATCCAGGAATTTCACTATGAAGTTTCCTTAAGGAATTTCAGAGCTAGGTTAACTTTTTTAAAGATCTTGATTTAAGGAGGCCAGGCATCTTGTTTAACAAAGCTGTCTGCTATTCCTGGTTGTAAAAGTGTCTGCAACACAAGAGATGGTGAGTGGGCAAGACGATGTGCAGCTGACATCTGGGGATGGACGATGTCCAGCCCCGCCAGGATGTGGACAGCCTGGTGGAGAATGTGAACCCAGACTTCAGTGCGCCTGGGTACTGGGAACGTTTGCACAGCCAGCAGATCAGGCGGGGTGGGCCTCCTTCCCATACTGCAGAACCGATATCAAACGTTTAGGAGACTGGGGGAAACATCAGCCTACCAAGAGTGAATTGTAAAATGCCAGAAATAGGCATATCCACACTTTTCTTAGCTTGTTTTCTGGACAGAAAGCCCCGCTTCTGGCAATGTTGTGGGATGCCGATCCACTCTTCCTGCCTCAGGGAATTCCTGTTCTGTGGAAGTTTAGCCCTGGGATCTATTTTCTACATCTCCTGTCTTCCCTCTTTCATCAACTTTTTGTCATTTTCTGCTGCTTTGGAAGGACTGCCCCGAGTATGCTTTCTGCTACCTCACTCTGCGGATTTGCTGCCGTGTCCTGTCTGCTGTTGTTTGTTTAAAATCTCCATTGGGTCATCATTTCAGATTGCTCCTTTTCATTATGGTGTGTTCCCAATTCATCAGTTCAACACTCTCTTTGACCTTTTGAGGACATGTATCAGCTATTCCCTAATACTTGTGCTAATAAATATGCTAAATGTAATTTAGTGAAAAGCAACTCTTCTCAGGTCCTTCAAAGGCAGTAGGATTTGCCCCAGGGTGCTGGTGTGCTGTAGGCAGTTCTGTGCTGACTGGGTGCTTCTGTCCAGGGTCTGTGGCCCGGCCACCCTCACCTGCTACAGAGAGATGTCGGCGTGGACCGGAGACTGGGGCCATTTGCAGACTGTGGTGCCACAGACAGGCCTGGCTTCAGAGGTCTGAATGGGGGGCAGCAGCCTTGCAGGTGTTCTGGACAGTAACGGGGTCTGTGTAGGATGCTGACCCTTAGCATGAGCCACAATGGCTAAGGAGTGCTAGTCCTACTTTCCCCTCCCCCAGTTAGGACCTGTCAGGACTTTCAGGCTACCCACCACCCATTTTCCGGTGGGGCAGGTAAGGTCCCACAGAGCAGCTATAGTGAGCTCAGCAGCCACCACACAGCATAGGTGGGTGTAAATGTGCCTGTGGGTGTATCATGCATCCTTGGGGGGGGTGGGGGTGTTCATGCTTCTGTGGGTGGCTGCTCACATGTGCCTGCAGGTGAGTTTTAGGAGGCCCCCAAACTGTAAGCTGCCGTCTGCAGTGTTCCCACCTCCTTTGGGCAGGGGTAGGACACACAGACAAGTCCAGCCCCTAGCAGGCTCTCTTGGTATGTGTGGGTGGGTAGGGGAGCCAGAGAGGACGTGCAGGGCCTGAAGTCTGTGCTGGGGCTGGTGGAGTGGAGCCCCCTGCCCTTTCCCACTGGGTCATTTGCATATAAAAGGCGGGAGTTTGCTGCTGGCTGGAGGTTGGTGGTGTCTGGACCTGTTGCCATGGGCACTCCCTAGCTTCAGGAGCAGCTGAGCTGGCTCCCAGCCTGGAGAGGGGGTTAGGAGCAGCAAGGCTGGTAGCCAGCTACGTTTTTGGGAGGGAAGGGATGTTCCTGGGGGCCCCAGGAGAGGCCTGAGCTGGCCATGGTCACATGCTTGTTGACCCTGGGCAGAAACAGACTAGAGGGGACTTGGCCCTTTGATGCTGTGGGGCCAGGAGCAAGGCTGGAAGGGCCTGGAACCTCCCTCTGCAGGGCGTGCTCTACTCTTTCACCCACACTCACCTCTGAACCATCTAGAACCAGGTGGCCATGGCTGAAGCCATCCTCTCGGGTCTTCCTGGAGGGTCTTCCTGCCACCTTGGTGTTCGTTGGTCCTGTCCCAGGCACTGTACTGGAAAGGCCCGGCAGAGTCTCCCTGCTAGGGTCTCCGGTGTTCCTAATGAGGGAATAAATGAGGGACCAACTTTTGCACACATCTCACTCTTCCCCTGGAACCTCCTTTAGGAGGCTGAGGAGGATCCTGCTAAGCCCAGGCCCTAGCAGCAAGGATAGTGAGAACCTGGGCTGGGCTTTATTGGGAGCCCCCCTCTCTATAGGCCCCACCACCCCCATCCCTCCCAGGGCTGTGGAGAAAACTGACCTGCTATTGCTAATGATTGTCCAATGCAGGCACATTGGTGCCCGCAAGCAGCTAGCAGGAATGTGACGGGGAAACCAGACAGGGAGGGAGAGGTGGGGGTGGAGGGGGTGCTTATTGACTCAGTGGACACTGCCATGTCAGGGTTGGTCCCTTGGCAGCCTCTCTGGGACCCGCGTAGAGCTGCCCACAAAGGGATTGATCTCTCCTGGGGCCAGCTGTACCCCCAGCTGCTGCCCCAGGGCCATGATCCCCCACCCCAGTGGCTTAGTTAGCAAAGCTGCAGTGGGTCAGATTGAGGTTGCTTGGGGAGGGCTGCCGGGCAGGGTGCCCAGCATGCAGGGGCACTGCCAAGTGCCTGGTCAGCAGCCGTCAGGGTGGCAAGGACCTACAGACTGGGGTGGGGAGGGGTTCCACTGCTGGGAGCCCGGTAGGGTGAACCTCCCTCTCTGTGGGATGGGGCCCTGACAAGGCAGCCTCCTCACTGGAGTGTGGGCAGGAGTGCTCTGTGCTGGGTCCCTGTCACCAGGCCCACATTGCCCTCAGGGCCTCATTTCCCCTACCCTAGAGCAAACTATGTTATAGCCAGTTTCCCTCTTACACAAGTCTGTCCTGAGGTTGTTTCTGCAGCAGGCCTGTGCTAGGCCACAGAACTGGGCCAGTTGCATTCTCCCCGGGCCAGCAGGCAAAGATAGGCACCCCCTATAGGAGGGGAAGCCAGGTGAGAGAAGCGAGGGACCATGAGCTGGGATGCCATGCGCAGCCCCCTCAGCAGACCTGCTGCCAGACTTGCTGTCATCTGACTTGTCTGCCCACCAAGCACTTCCCGTGCCCAGTCCCCATTGGGTCTTGAGCCTGGTTTCCCATCAGGCAGGAGTTTCCCCATAGCCACTTATCTAGGCAGAACGTGTTCCTTGTCAAAATGATGAGGAAGACATGGAAAATCCCCCAGACTCTAGCAGAGAGCTGTGGGGCTTATCCCAAGAACCCTTCTGTGGGCAGCTGGGGCAGGTGGCACTGAGGCGGGGGGTTTCATTCCAGCTGCTAATCACCAGGCTCTCCCATACTAGCTTCCTTGGCTCTGCAACGCAAGAGGGGGATAGCTGGGCTGAGGGGCCCTGCCTCACCACACCCCCCCCAAAGGCTTATTGGCCACAGGCTCCTGGGGGCTGCACCTCCACTGCCCCTCAAAGGGGCTTTGTGCCACCACAAAGAGGCTCTGTCCCTCACAGAGAAGCCTGGGTGTTGCCATGGTGATAGAGGGGGCCAGGAAGAAGGGGGTCCACCATCTTGTGGGGGGGCGGGGAAGGGCGTTCCTGGTATACACAGGCTGGTAGCCAGTGTGGGTGACTGCTGTATCTGCCTCACTGTGGCCCTTGACCTGGCTGGACAGCTGCCCAGCTATACCTCAGTGGGGCTATCAGGATATTTCATGGGCCCCTTGGCCCCTCAGTAGGGACTGGGCTCCCAGGCTCTGGTGCCAATCGGATCTGTCTGCATTTGGTCCCAGCCTAGCCGTGAGCCTCAGCCCCCTCCTCAGGAATGCCTTGGTCTTTTGCACACCCCAGAGTGTGGTAGGGTGGCACTCTGAGCCTGAACCCTCATCACTGCCCCAGCATGCTGCTCTGCTGTCCTTGAGATAGAGTGTGTGTTGGGGAGGGTGTGAGTATGAGTCTCTGCTGGAAGAGATGGGGGAGCCACTCAAGTTCCCTTGGTGGCATTGGTGTTGGAAGCAGCCAACTAGCCAGCTTCCACACAGTAGGGTACCCTGGCGCTCGACCATTCCATTGCCCCCCGCCCAGTTTCCCCATTCATGACCAAGGTGGAGTGGGTGGCTACTGGTGCAAGCAGAGAGGGCAGTGGGACTGCCAGTCCCCACCCTCTCCATTTAGAGCCCCATGGCTCCCCAGCCCTGGGGACTTGGGCCTTTGGGGTGCTCCTGGACTGGCTGTAACAGAGACCCCAGAGGAGGTGGATCCTTGCTGCCCATACCCACACTTGGAACCTGCAGGGCATCACCCTTGGGCTATGGCTGCAGCTGGAATCTGGGTCAGGTACAGGAGGGACAGCAAGGGGACTTCCCTGAAGCCAGCCTGGGGCCTGGGGGAGAGCTATCCATCTCCATTCCATGAGTTCTGACAGGCACTTCCCAGGGAACCAAGGAGACTTGGGGTGTGCCATAGCTGGCACATGGAGCAAGTATCTGAGACCTGCCCCAGTGGGAATCTCAGGCCACCCCTTTAGGTGCCTCTCATGGTGGCCCCTTGTGCTCAGGCCTCCCACCGAGGAAAAGCAGCTGGGATACTCACCTGCCTCTCCCTGCACTAGCATCCAGGTGAGGCCTGCCGCTGCCATGTCCAGCCCACAGTCACCCAGTCACTCCTAGTCCCAGGCTCTCAGCTCCCAGACTTCAAGCTCTCTGGGCCCTTACAGGTGTCCCTGCCTGATGTGTCCCTGAGCCTCCTGCATCAAGTACTGCCACAGCCCCCTTGTCCTTTTGACTACCTGCTCAGCATCCCCCTTGTCTTGGAGCTAAGCAGTGCTGCCTTGGACCTGGCCTGCACTTGGTCTAGGGTGCCCCATTGGCACAGGGGAAGAGCCCTCCCTCCCCAGACTGTTCTCCCTGCACATGTGAGTTGTCCTCCATATGATCATCAGATGGGTGCTGCTGGGTGCCTGTGTGGATAGCCTGGGGGCAGGAGGTCACTAAGGGGCCATCTCTCCAACCCTCACCCACCATGGCGTCTGGTCACTTGCAACAGGGGTACCTCCTCTGCTGGGGAAATCTAATTTCCAGGCTAAATCCAATTATGGCTCTATCAGCTCCCTGAAAATCCCTCTGCTTCCCTTGGTCTGCAAGGGGTACTGCTCAGGCCCCTGGGGAGCTGAATTCCCAGGCTTCCTTGTTCACTTGCTGGCCTGCTAGGGCTGGTGGCTGCTTTTCTGTCTCTTCCTTACCTTCAACTATAGCAGTAACTCAGGTCCTCACAGAGCACTGGCAACACTGGTGGGTACAGAACTTTGCCGCCCAGAGTGCCCCAGCGACCTGAAAGGCCTTTCCTTCCAGTCTTTTCTCAGGGTGTGTGCATGCTTGATGGTGTCCACGTTCATTGCTCTGCATCTTATATCTCTGGCCACGTCCCTTGTTTATAGCCTTTACTCACTTGGAGTTGAGGTTTTGGTTTTTCCTTATTGACTTGCAAGAGTACCTTATAGATGAAGGGTGTCACTTTACTGCTGGATGTTACAAAGACCTAATCCTAAGGCGTTGATTGTCTTTTGGTTGTCTTTATATTTTTTCTCCCACTTTCTGTTATGGAAGGTTATAAATGCACAGAGATAGAGGGGCTAGTGTGACATGTCCCCACGTGCCCCTCACTAGCTTCCACTGTGATGAAGTCAAGGTCTAGAAGCAAGTTATCATCTGTCTTTTGTCTGAAATGCTCACTGCTTATGTTACTGTAAGTGGTGTCAACTTTAAAAACCAAAACCAGGGGTGCCTGGGTGGCGCAGTCGGTTAAGCGTCCGACTTCAGCCAGGTCACGATCTCGCGGTCCGTGAGTTCGAGCCCCGCGTTGGGCTCTGGGCTGATGGCTCAGAGCCTGGAGCCTGTTTCTGATTCTGTGTCTCCCTCTCTCTCTCTGCCCCTCCCCCGTTCATGCTCTGTCTCTCTCTGTCCCAAAAATAAATAAACGTTGAAAAAAAAAAATTTTAAAAACCAAAACCAAAAAACCATAACCACAATACATGGCCCTTTTTTTGGGGGGGGGGGGTGTACAGTAATGGTTTGTTTTCACAAAGTCAAGCTGCTTTGTCTTTCCTTGGCAATTTCTTCCACTGCTTTGAGGTTAAGAATAGCCTCCTCCTGCCCAGACAGCCCAGGCCCTACACTGACTTGGGAGCAACACTGTAGTCCTGGGTGGGACAGGCAGACATGGACTCCGCCCTGTGTGAACCCCACGGCCCAGGCTCCAGCCTTGGCTCAGTGCCCATCCTTGTGTGCTGGCCAGAAGCTATCCCTGCAGCTGTGGGTACCATCTGACCACAGTAGGGGTGACAGGGTAAAAATGGGCTCCCCATGAGGCCTGGCCAGCAGTGTTGGGAGCATGTCTCCATGCTGGCAGTGTTGAGGGTAGGGGAAATGATGCCCTCCCAGGCAAAGGGGCTTTGACACTACCAGGCCTGGATTCTGCTTCTGCTTGCACCATTTCCTCCCTATCTGGGAGGGAGGGAAAGTGGGGCAGAATGAGGTTCAACCAGTGGCCAGTCCCCTCTCTCCCCTCTTGGGGGACAGCTGGCAGTGTGCCGACAGATGGCCGGCAAGGGGTCGGGACTGGCGCCCAGGCCTCCTGCCTGCCTCCCCCTGCCGTCCTGACCCTTAGGAAATTCCTCTAATTCCTCAACCCAGATTGGACTCAGGCCCCATAATTTGATTTTCTGGAGCAGGGTTTGGCTGGACTCCTTATGAGGAGGAATGTCTGGGTCAGCAGGAAGACATCAAATGTGGGTTTAGGTTTCCGGGGAATGATCAGCATCTCCCCGTAGTTCCTCTAATCGTGCCTTTGCTTTCCTGATGGAGCAAGTGCTAGCCACAGTCGTGTCGCAGAGTGTTCAGGGTCCAGGCTCCCTCTACCCAGTAGTGTTTCAGAGCCTTGTTCTTACCCACCTGCCTACCCATTCATCCACCCATCTGACTATCTACCCACCCACCCCTTGTACCCATTCATCCACCCATCTGACTATCAACCCCCCGATGACCTTGTACCCATTCATCTGCCTGTCTGACTGTCCAGCCATCTCTCCATCCAGTGCCATCCTTTCACACAACCAGCCCTCTCCATCCACTGCCATCCTCTTACACAACCACCCACTCACCCTCCTATCCACACATTTGTTCACTCATTCATGCATTTCTCCTTCTGTCCAGCCTCCTGTCCTTCCATCCCTCTATCCACTCAGCAGTCCACCCACCTGTGGTCACTCCTGGAGTGTCCAGGTGAGGGCAGGCTTTCCCCAGGTTCACCACCTTCACTCCTGCCCGGGACAGATGAGGTTGGCTCTGCACTGCATGCTCATTCCTGTCTTCTTGCTAAGTCAACTCCACAGGTGGTTGGGCATGCTGAGAAGCAGCCTCCACCAAGGACTGCCAAACCAGCGGTGGGGGTCTGGGTGGGGATTGTGAGGGGTTGACCTGATGGACAGTGTGGGACCCTTGCCAGGTGAATAGAAGCTGTGATGACACTGGCCAGAGAGGAGAGCAAGGGTAAGCTGAGACCCCACAAGTGTGGTGCTTCCCTTCCTGCCCTAGGCCCTCCCAGTCTGGTGCCCACCCCTCCCCAGGATTGGGCCCTGCCCCGACACCCCTCTGGGGAAAATGTCTTTAAAGTCTCGTGGTCCATTGGGGTGCCTGGGTGGCTCAGTAAGTTTAGTGTCAGACTCGGTTTCAGCTCAGGTTATGATCTCATAGTTCATGGGTTTGAGCCCCGTGTCTGGCTCTGCACTGCCAGTGCAGAGCCTGATTGGGATTCTCTCTCTCTGCCTCTCCCCCTGTGCTCACTTGCTTGCTCGCTCTCTCCCTCTCTCTGTCTCTCAAAATGTAAGTATATAAACTAAAAAGTATATTTAAAAATCTCATATTTGATCTTTTTTTTTATTTCTTAATATTTATTTATTTTGGCAGGGGGCACAGCATGAGTGGGGGAGGGGCAGAGAGAGAGGAGAGAGAATCCTAGGCAGGCTCCATGCTGTCAGCACAAAGCTGATATAGGATTCAAACTCATGAAACCATGAGATCATGACCTGAGCCAAGATCAAGAGTCAGATGCTTAACTGACTGAGCCACCCAGGTGCCCCAGTCTCATGGTCGATCTTAAAAATTCATGTACAATTTTCTTCCATGTTATCACATATTTATTGTTTTAATATAAAAATAGCATTTGAGTTACCATCCGAAAAGCTGCTCTCTGGGATGCTGGCCTGGCTCACCTGTACCTACACGTGCTCCTATGCACAGGCCATGCACCTCAGACCCAGGAAGGCCACCATGTCACAAAAGTAGGCTTAGGTCTTCCCTGCTTCCTGGATGTCCCCCGCCAGCACCATGCCTCTTGGATACCCCAGGGCTACACTTAAGGCAGGTGAGGAGGGGACTCCATGCCCAGCATCCCTGCCCACAGGCAGACAGAGGGGTACACCCTTGGGCTGGGGTGGAGGGCATGGGCCCCAGACCCAGAGTCTCTGCTCTTTGTGGACGGCTGCAGGGCACTCTTCCTCCAAGCTGGCTGGCATTTCGGGGTGTCTCCTGGGAGGCACACAGTCATTTAGCTCCAGCTGAGAGAACTGGGCAATGGAAAGGTCAGTGTGGGTTTGGCCACCTTCTCACCATAGTCTTAGATTTCTGGGTCCTAGCTGGGTGGGTGGGGGCAGTCAAAGTAAGTAGATCCCCCTTGCAGAGGCTCCTTGGACCTCAGAGTTGGGATATGCTGGAGGGCCGGGGCAGGAAAGCTGGAGGCCAGTGCTGCCCCCTCAGCTGCTATCCCCAGGGTCTGTAGCCCTAGCCTGGTCCTGCTGGGAGCAGGAAAGGGGAGCCTGAGGTCAGTCAGGAACCCATGTCTCGGCATAAGGAGGAAGGGAAGTCACCTCCTAGATATGAGGCCCATAGATTTCCTGATCATCACCTCCCAGAGCCTTGAGACCCATGCTGCAACCAAGGGCTTGAGTGACCTGGCTCCACCTCCTGTCCCACCTTGTGCTGCCCTCCAGGGAGGAAGACCCCACCCATGCCCACCTGGGGCTACCAGGTTCAGTCTATCCATGCACAAGTCCTAGTGCCTACGTGACACTGCATGGGGCCGTGTGTGTCTGGGACCCGTGCCTAGGCAGCAGCGGATGTGCACAGAAGGCTGTGTGCCCACAGCCATGGACATACCATGCTGTTTGTCCTCCATTTCCTCTTGGCCAGAGGACCCAGTCTATAACTCACTCCCCTCATCCCCCCAAGCTCCTCCCCTGCTCCCTTGCCAGCTACTGCCTCTTCTAGCTGGCCATGCTGATTTCACTGCCCCTCTGCTAGGTCACACTGATGGTTTTATTTGCGTGACAGGTGTTGGAGAAATGAAGCTCAACTTCTGGGACCTATGTTGATCTCTTGCCTTCAATGGGCCTTGGTTTCCCCAGCTTCACAGTGGGTTGGGCTCTATGGTGTCTTTTCACCTCGAGGTACACCCGTGCCCCCCAACCCTGTCCCTCGCTCAGCTGGTACCAGTGATCAGGCCCAGCACTGACCCCCCCTCCTTTCTAGGATTCTGTTCTTAAAGCTGGCTCCACCTGGGCCAGTGAGCGGCAGAGCTGGCCCTCCAGGGGTGCTACCCACTGTGCCATGTCTCTAAGCTCAGGCCCTATGTTGTGCAGGGGCACAGGGGCTGGCAGAGTCAGCTTCAACTGGTTGGGGTGGGCCGGGCCAGGAGGAGGCCCCGAGCAGGACTGGATACTGCACCACAGTGCCTAGTGGTATGGCTGCATGGCCTGCACCCTGCCTGCTGCCATGCCCCTGGGTCTGTGCTCCACATGCTTCCCCTGCTTCTTTTTGTTCATGAAAAACAAATATGCTGGGCAGCCAGGGAGCAAGCATCGAGGAAAGTGCTGGCTTGTTGTTGCAGCTGCCAAGTCCCTGCCACCCCCACCCACCATCCTGGGGCCCTCAGGAACAGCAGTGGGCAGGGCCCCAGGCAGGCCTGACCTTCCCCACAGACTGGGCCTCAGATGCCTGGGACCCTTCCCTCAACCTCCCTCCAGATCAGGCGTGAGACACATGGGCCACTTCTGGGTGCAGAATCTCAACCAGGCTAAACTTGAATTTTACTCTGCCATGTGGGTAAATGCCACTCTCGTTCCCAGCCAGTGTGGCTGTGAGTGGAGGCCCGACTGCTGGTCTGTAGACCAGTGTCATCTCCTCACCTGCCTCAGTATCTGACCCACCAGGAGGCCATGGAATGGCTTCTGTCTCCCTGCCCGCTGGTACAGCAGCTCTGCCACACCAGCTGTGTGGCTGTGGATAGGTTTCCCAATTTCTTTGGGCCACAGAGCATCTGCCTCAGTGGTGGGTCTGTGCTAGCCCCATGAGGTTGGGATGAACTGGCATGTGCTATGGACAGCAGAGGGCCCGGGAAGTCTGAGAGGTTGTCACACCAGCTCTTCCTACCCTTCCCTTCCCAGAGGACTCTGGGATACCCAGAACCTCAGGTTCTGCTGAACCTGGCAGGAAGCAGGGGCTCCCGGCTGAGAGCCCTACACTCTGCAGGGAGGGAGCCTGCTGCTTCTGGCCAGCCTCGGATTAACGGCTTTTAATTTAGAATTTAATCAATGCAGCTTCTCTCTGGAGAGCTGGATGCTCTGGTCTGGGAGTGAGTCCTATGATCTATGTGTGCAGTGGGCAGGGGGCCTATGATGGCCTCTCTAGGCCTCCACCCCAGCCCCACCTTGACCATGCTCTGCTTTGCCTGCAGCCTGCCGGCATCCTGGTCATGGAGGACTGCAACGTGCACTCAGCTGCCAGCATCCTGGCCTCAGTGAAGGAGCAGGAGGCCCGCTTTGAGAGACTGACGCGAGCTCTGGAGCAGGAGAGGCGCCATGTTGCCTTGCAGCTGGAGCGTGCCCAGCAGCCTGGTGTGGGCAGTGGTGGTGTGGGCAGTGGGCAGCCCCTGCCGATGGCTTGGCAACAGCTGGTCCTGCAGGTAACACCCCAGTGAGTCAGGAAGGGTGAAAATGGCCAAGTTGGGAAACAATCAAGGGGCCTTGGTGGACCACAAGTCAGCATTGAATTGAATGATTTATTGCAAGACTTCCTGGGACTTCCGAGGAGGGGAGGAAAATGGGACCCCAAGGGGGGCTGGAAGTCTCACTTGGGTGTGTAGGACACCAAGTGATGAATGGGCAGGACACAGCCCAATCCTCAGCATGGCACCCTCCACTCAAGTGAGTCCTCAGAGCCCAGGCAGCTGGGCAAGGTCTGTTCTGAGCAGCTCAGTGGTCACCCTGGTGACCCTGAGGGTTTTGCCAGTCCTGGAGTCTCCTTGCCATGGTATTCTCCTTTGTCACATGCATCAGTGAGTCAGTCCTAGGGTAAGGCTTGAGCAAGGCCCCAGGCTCTGACTGCAGCTCAGAGGGTGACCTAGAATGCTCAATTTCCCCACCAGCCATTGCCCTTAGACTGGGCTCAGGCCCCAACTCAGCCCCAAGATGCATGGAGCCTTGTCTGCTCTGAGGCCAGGCCCTGAGAACTTTAAAGTCAGGAGTCAGATGGCCAGGACTCCTCCTTCCACCACTGTATCCCAGTGCCTGATCTGCAGATGGGGCAGGAAGAGCACCGGCTTATGGAGTGGTAGGGGCAGAATGAGAAAACGTGGGATACCTGGAGTTTGGTGTGATTTTTCAGTTCATATTGTTACTTTTCAGTTCATATTATTGACTGAGGCACAAAGCAGGTGATAGGCAGGGCAGAGCTGTCCCTGGTGGCTCCCTGGGTAGGAGTCCACCCTACAGGACTTCCACTGTTGCCCCTTCTCACTACCTGTCCCAGAGGCCTGGGGTGTCATGGCCTACTGAGTCTTCAGGGTTTCTCAGAATGACCCTAGAGGATCCTGCCAGTAGTGTTCTCAGTTTCCCTGGCTCACTTCCATGAGCAGGCATAGCACCATTGCCTTCCAAAACCTGGCAGCCACACCTCCTCGCAGTGTGTCCCCCAGTACATTCTCTGGTCACTGGGCCCCAGCTCCAGGGAACCAGATAGGCTGCTGGCAGCTTGGGGCAGCCTGGACCTCTGTGGCTGGACAGAAAGGGAGCAAGGTATTGGTCTCGATTGAGACTGACCCATTTGGGCTAGCTTTGCCTAGCTAGGGCATGGGGGGCTCGGAAGCAACAGCCTGTGTCAGGTTGGGGGACCTGGCGAGTGATCTTAACCCCAAGAGCCTTGATGTTCTCATTTGTCTGTGGGCAATCCACATACACAGCTCAGCGTGGCATACAGTCAGACATGTCTCCAGAGGGCCCAGACCCACCAGCAGCCCCCACCATTGGGGAGCTGTCTTTCCAAGCCCCTGGTGCTGAGGTGGGCCACAGAGCCAGTCCATAGGAAGCCAGGCCTGAGGCAGGATGGGGCTAGGTGCAAGAGCCACCCCCTCCACCCCCTGGATCTCAGGCACTCCAAAGGGTGAGGCCTGTACCCCCAGATGTGGTTGGGGAGCAGAGCAGCCCAGCTGGGGCACATGGGGACAGTGGCAGTCAGTGACCTTGAGGCCATCCTTCAGGCTCCAGGCTCTCTATCTAGTCCTCCCAGGCCGGAAAGGTCTTTAGCCTCCAGCCCAGAGGGTTGATGCCCCCACAGAAAGATGTTCCCGTAGCCTGGAGCTGCCCTGGCTTCCTTGGGGCTGTGAACTAAAGACCTCAGGCCACCACCCCTCCCGACCCCTCCCCACCCACTGCCCTCCCGGCCAGCCTTTGGTTTTCTGTCTCTTGGGAGGAGATGGTTTTCTCAGGGTGAGATCGGAGAGAACATGTGTTTCCAGGGCTGTGGCTGGACTGGCAGGACTGATGGGGACATTGGGGGAGGTGGGGCCATATCCGCTGGCTAGGCCTGGCAGCCTTGATGCCAAAACTGCTTCCCAGATTTGTCTCAGCAAGAGATGCCCAGTGACCTACCTGCTGAGCCCAGGGCTTCCTGGAGCTGGTCTTCAGGGTCAAAACTGGAATCTGTGAAGCTCAGGGCCAGTGGCAGGACAGGTAGCTGGGGCTCAGGGGTTGAGAGGCTAAGGGCTACTGCCATGCTCCCCAGATTGTGCCACTGTCGTGGCCACCTGCCCTTAATCCTCCAGCAGGAAGAGCTCCACCCCACCAAACAGCTGGCTGGAGCAGGGCTGGCCCTCACCAGCCCTCACCAGCCCTTACCGGCCTCTCCTCATGGGAGAACACCTTTAGTGACCTTGCCAGCCCTGGGTTAGGCCAAGGTGGGTATGTGGCTGGGGCACTAGCAGCTGGTGAAATTTGGGAGAAGGCCGAAGCAGCTTAAATGTAAGTTCCTCAGGGTAGTGGTCCAGTTCCTCCTGCTGCTGCTCCTATCCCAGGTGGCTCCATGTGAGGTTGCCATGGATGGAGGATACAGGGGCCAGTGGTCAGGGCAACTCATCCCTGTGCAGGTGGGAAAACTGAGGCTCAGATCCACATGCAGTGGATACCCAGAGTGCTTGAGTATGCTGGCTGCATGGCCTATGTACATGACATGTCCAGGAAGAAGAGTGGCCCCTGGGGGACTGGCTGGGTTTTCTGAGTGGGGTCTAGGGAGAAGCGGGAGGGGGCAGGAAGCCCAAGCCCTGCCCTTCTCTCTTGCCAGACCCATGGACCTCCTTGGGCTTGCCCTTGCTATTATTCATCTCAGAGCCTAGTGCCCTTATTCATGATATAAGAGTCATTGGCTTGCCTTTGTAGGGTATGACCCAGGAGAGCCCCAGCCCAAACCAGCCTTCTGTTTCTGTGTTTCCATTCAGGACAGCCAGACTCCCCAGGGTGTGGCCGTACCTTCACGCTAGGCTGGAGTGCACCCTGGTTTGGAGAAGCTCTGATTAAACCAGACCCTCTGATACCACTCCCCACCCACCACTTCCCAGTGGATCAAAGGCATGGAAGAGAGAGTGTCTGAAGCTAGTTTGGCCTCAAGAGCTTTCACCCAGGGTCACCTAACAATTGAGCACCTCCCCACCCCCATTTGATCTGCTCTGACACCTATCAGAGAGTGGGGGGCCTCTGTATCTTGATGGGGAGAACCCAAGACAAGTGGATCAGTGCAGGTCCATTTGGCAGGCCCCAACTGAGCTCTGTGGGGGTCCGTCATGGGGTTTTGGGCAAGGGCCTGGACCAGATCTGGAAGTCCCGAGAGGCCTTGTGGTGCTGACATCGTTGTAACAACTGTCTGATCAGCCCTCATTTCACAGCAGGGGGCAACTAATCGAAGTTAGAGCAGCTTGTACTATTGAGGATGGCTGCATTGGCCCCTGCTCTGCCAGAATTGTTTCCCCAATTCTACACGGGGAGGGGCCCGTGAACTCTTATACTGGAGGCAAAATGAGTCCTGGGAAGCAGGACTTGGCCAACGTCACTCGGCGGGAAAATGTCACCCCAACGGTGGGGAGGAGAGGAACGAGGAGCCCAGACGCGCTGCCGCAGAGTTAGGGGCAACCCTGGCCCTGCCCTGGCTGCAGAGCCGCGCTCTGCGGGGGTAGGGGGCGGGACCTCGCCCCGCCCCACCGACCCCCGCCCCGCCCCGCCCCGCCTGGGCGCGGCCCCGCTCCATTGGCTGCTAGCCGTGACCGCCGCCAGATCCGCCCCCGCGGGGAGCGAGTCCGCCGATCCCGAGTCCAAGCGGCCGAGGCGCCGGAGCCGATCCCGGTTCAGCTGCCGCCGCCGCTGCCGTCGCCGCTGCCGCCGCTGCCGCCGCCGCCCTTAACGACCCGAGCCCCCCACCCCCCGCCGAGCCCGGCCCGATGCCGGCCGAACTCAGACAGGTTGGAGGGAACTCGGTCCCAGGCTTGGGGGCACCATCCCTGGGGCCCGGCGGCGGAGGGCGGGGCGCCGGCCTTCCCGGGAGGACCTGCTTTTGTTCCGTGGAGCTGCCGGCCGAAGGCGGCTATTGTCTGTGCCTCGGACCGGCGCCGCCGTTCGGCCCGGGGCGGGCAGGGCGGTGGAGTGAGCGCGATGCCCGGGTGTGTGTGTGTGTGTGTGTGTGTGTGCAAGGCGCGGGGTGGGGCCACGAGGTCTCTGGGGATCGGGTGCAAGGACCCCAGGCGGTGCGACTCCGCGCCAAGAAGGCGGCAGGGATCGGGGTGGGTGCACCGTAAGGCAGCGCCCAGGACAGGTGCCTAGGTCTTGGGTGGTGGGTGAGAGACTTCCTGAGCAGCCGCTCCGTGCAGGAGGGATGCCGAGTCAAGAGAGAGCAGCTGGGCTAGGCCTCCTGCTCCCTGGGAAGCTTGGTGGGCCTCGCCTCCCCTTCACACTCCCAGCGCGGGCTCTGACTCTGGGGACCTGAGAAGGAGCTTCCGGAGCTTTAATGGAAGCCCTGTCTGCCTCGGCAGCGCACGTGAGGGGAGGAGTGGAGGAGGGCCCTGCCCACGTGCGGAGGCGGGAGGGGGTCTCTGAGGGAAACCCGGTCAGTCAGCTTCCCAGTACTGGGATGGAGCTGGAAGGAGGCGTGTGGGCTACCCGCACCTTGTACTCAGAGGGTTTGTGGTCCAGTAGCAGGCAGGGAAACTGAGGCTGACTGGAGGAGCAACTGCCCCAGGCCCTTTGTGATTAGGGGGTAGATCACTCCTGCCTACCTTTGGCAACTGGGTTTCTGCTTGCTGTGCATCTCTGGTATGGCCCCTAGGGTCTGGCCAGTGACTGTCCCAGAGATGTAGGGGTCAGCTGGGGGGAGTTGGGGCCATTGTGTAGCTGTTGGATGTGGGCTGGGCTTGGAGAAACTGCGATGGGTGAAGCCAGCCCTGCTATCCCCTGCAACGCTGCAACCAGTGGTGTCTGCTGGGCACCAACTGCCCCCTGGCCTCTTGCCCACTCAGTGTAGACTGCAAGCCCTGGCAGGTGGACTGCTGCTGTGGAGGTGTGAGCTCCCCACCTGCCAGGGCTGGGCAGAGGCTGTGGGCATCAAGAGAGGACATCTGTGGTAGCCAAGGGCTCACTCTCTGGTGAGAGACCCAGCCTGGATTGTCTTGGACTCTATCTGTGATGACTGTGCTGGGGGTGGAGGGGGCAGGGGGACACTTTCATTCCTTTACTCTTCCACTCGTTCATTCATTCATTCATTCATTCATTCATTCAGTACCAGCTGTCTTGCGCCCTCTGTGAGCCAGGACTGGGGATTGTGGGAACCAGGTATGGCATCCCACCTTAACGCATTCCCTGTGTGCAGGTGAAACCATGGACAGGGTGGGACACCTGCCCTGAGGTTTGTTTTTCATGATACATACCATGAGTTCTCATCTATCAAGTGCAGTCGGTGAGCCTCTGCGACCCCAGTCCAGACTCCACCATTATAACTTGGCTTGTATCCCTGTTCCTTCTCTCTGCCATTCCCACATGTACCTCAGAGGTTGTTGTGGGCTTTTGCCCAGGTGGCTGCCCCTCTACACATTGTCCCACATTGTTTCCTACTCCCCACATTCCTTAGATCAGGCCACAAAGGTGGGACTGGCACTATCCCCCTTGTCCCATGGCCTTGATACCCTGGGTACTTCCCACTTCCAGATGAGGAAGCTGAGCTCCAGGTGTGTGACAGAGCCTAGGGCCCTCTTGCTATGCCCAGCTCCATGCCTCTGGGGACCCTCTCGAGAGCAGTGGTGACTAGTTGTGAGTTTACCTTTCTGAGTACTGGCCACTCTGGCTCTGGGCTTGGAGTCTTGGGCCACGCCCCTCCCACAAGTTCAAGGGAGCCCATGGGAAACCCCAGGTCTGGACAGGAGCCCCACTCTGGGCCAGACCTGTGGGCCATGGACGAGGTAGACCATGAATGGGAGTGCCAGGGGATAGTTTGGGCCCTGGAGGTAGGTAATGGGAGGCAGGTCAGTGGTCCCAGGAAGGGGGGCAAGAATGAAGTTAGGGCTGGGGAAAGGTGACAAGAGACAGTCGACAGGATTTGGCAAGATTTGGGATATGGAGAAGGGCTAAGGGTGGTGTGTCCAGGCTGGTGCCCATGTCTGGGGTGCAGGGGGGAACCTCAGGTGCAGGGCCAGGGGTCCCTGGGGTATGCTGTAGGTGGACCTGCAGCCCTAGACCAGTGTCTTGAAGCCAGTTGAGGGGATGCATTCACCCTGGGCAACTGCCTCTATTGAGTGCTAACTGTGTGCTGGTCATCAGTCCATCCCATGTCACTACCCCAAAGATGTTAAGAGGCCTGAGCATCAGGTTGACCTTGGACCTTTCCCTACTGTAGGCTTTTGGTTCCCCACTCTGCTGCCAGCTCTGAAACTCCCATGGTGAGTGGTTGAGTAGATGTCTAGGGAGTTGGACACAGAGATAGGAGGTAGGAGGAGGTGATGGGATGTGTTCATATGTGCAAGTCCCTCCGGAGGCAGTGGGCACTGTGCACTGGGGGCTGTTAGTGTTGATGTGCTTGGGTCTGTGCACTGGGCTGGGTGCTCATACATACGTATGTATATGTGCATACGTCCCTGTTGGAGGAACCAGGTACATGCATGTGTATCTAGGTCCTTATCTGCATGTGTGCCCAGGAGTGTGTAACGGGGGCCAGGCCTTCCTGTGATCACAGGCTGACTCACGCTCCTGCCTGCCCGCCCGTCTGGGTGAAGTCATCACCCATTTTTAGCTCCCTGAGGTCATTTGCCAGTGGGGCTCTTGGGGCCTCAGGATCCCACTACCGGGCTGCCTGGGTTGGGTATTAGTAGGCGATGCTGCAGGGTTGCCAGGCCTCATTGGCGGGGGGTGGGGGGGTGAACTTGGCTCTCCTAGACTTGCATCCCTTTGTCCCCCCACTGCACTGTGTCAGACCCTCACCATAGACTAGAGTGAGAATAAACTGAGCCTCAGAGTAGCATTGAGGTCTGAGGTTTGCTTACTCCTCCTCCTCCCTCCTCACACTCACCCCCTAACCAGGGAGTAGGAGGCTCTTCTCTGAGAGTGTTAATTATGCAAATGTATGCAAGTCTACTCAGGGCCCATGCCCTCCTGACAGTGCTCTGGTCCCCTCCTGTCAGTCTTGCTCTGAACCCCTCCCCTTCACTTGCAGCCACCAACGTGTGGTCCTAGACCCCTCCACGCCTGGCTCCCAGAGCCTGGCAGAGAGAGCTCAGTGCCTGCCACACATTTGCTCCCATAGTTGCCAAATACAGGTGGGGTAGCCGAGGCCTCAGCAGTGACAGGCTGTCCCTGAATCTGCTCCAGAACTATCTCCCAATGCCCTCAGAGAAGAGGCCAGGCCACCTTGCCTGGCAGCTCACCAGCATGTCCCTATTTAGGGTCTCAGTTTATTCTCTTTCCCAGGGAACATGTTCCTCCTTCCTGGCCAGGTCCCCAACGGTCATTCCACATGCAACACTGAGTGGCAACCAAGGCTGTGGCCCACAAGGGGTGAGGTGTAGCTAAAAGGCCTTGCAAAGTTTGCCTTTTCTGTGGATACCTGAAATTCCTCAGGTTTGTGAAGTCCTGGTCAATCCTCTCCCTTCTGTCAGGCCTCAATTTTCCTTTTTATAAAATCACATATTGTTGTCCTCCGAGGTCCTGCTTCTGGGAGAAGAGGCCGCATTCTGTGATTTCTTCCTTCCTGTGTCACCAGAACCCAGGGGATACACCTGTTCTGACATGGTCCAGGCATCTCTCTGGACCCCTGAAGAGTTTTCAGGGGCCCAGAACCTCAACAACTATGTTCAGTTAAGCATTTTTTTTTCAGGTCAGGACACTAACCTGAGGAGACTTCACACCCTGAGGACCTAGGGAGGCAGACCCTAGGGCAGCTGTGGACACTTAGCCTTACACACTGCTCAGGCCCAGGGCCAGGAACAGAGTAGGGGTCTGGTGGCAGGCAGATATGAGTATGGCCTTCCCTGGGCCTCAGCTCCATTTCTGTGTAGGCCTCAGAGGCCTGGGGCCCAGACGGGGGACTGATCCTTCAAGGGACAGTATCTGAGCCACAGAGCAGGTCCTGTCCTCCTGCTGACCTGGCCCTGGCTGCCCAGGAATGTGCCCCCACTTGCCTGCCCACTGCAGCTTGGGTTTCAGCCCCTACCCATCCTGGCCAGATGCTATCCTAGGACATTGGCATGGTGTGGAGGACCCATGTAGTCAGAGGCCCAGGGGTAGATAGACTTTGGCTCTCAGGCCCCTTTGCCAATCAGCACAGCAGGAGTCTGCTCAGCTCTGCTATGGACTGGCCTGTCCTCCTTGAGCCTCAGTTTCTCCACTGGCAAGTCGGGCCATAGGCATATGGGCCTTAAGAGGGCCTTGTCCAGAGCCATCTTGCCTGTAATTCTACCATGGTCAGCTCCTGCAGAGAGGAAGGCAAGGGGGGGCTGCAGGTTGGGAATGAGGTGGGTGACTGAGGTTGGAGAGACTTGGGGAGAGGTATGTGGGGAGGGGACCAGGATTCCTGTCAAGGACCAACTAGGTACACCCGGCCTGAATTCACCATCTCTGGGCTCTGATAGAACACTCAGCATTTCGGGGGGGGGGGCACCAACCATTGGGCCAAATGAGGTAGGGCCAGGCTGTGCCCACTCAACACCCCATGAGTGTCCAGGCCGGAAGGAGCAAGGGTATTTTGGGCATTCTGGGAACTGGGTATTTCTGTCCTGTGAAGGCGTCTAGCTGGCCTTGGGAACAGTGGGAGCCTGGGCGTGGCCACAGGGAGTCACACAGTTTGAGCAGTGCACAGTTTGAGCAGTGCTGAAACTGTTATCCCAAGGCCTCTGCACTGGAGGCTTCTGGGGTGGGTCAGGGAGGAGGCCCAGGATACTGGGAGGGCCCAGCCAGGGCTAGTGAGCCATGTCAGGAGAGCAACGTGCAGATCCCACCAACTTCCTTGCCCCACCAGGAACCTGTAGCAGCCAGGAACCTTGCAGCTCCGACAGGGCTGCCCAAGACTGCACTACTGGGGTCAGGGGCTTCATCTGCCAACTCAGCCCAAGGAGGCCCCAGCATTGGGGAAGGTCAGCCCCCAGGGCACCCATGGTGTTCAGAGATAAGAGTGGAGCTGCTGTCTTCACTAGCTGTTGCTGAGACAGGCCTTGGGGTCCATGGGTTCCAGGGGTAGGATGAAGGCACCCCTGGCATCTAGGCCAGTACAAGCATCTGCACTCCAGGGCCGGGTGAACTGTGGCTCCTCACACTGACAGCCCCCGTCTTGCCCAGGAACAGAGTCCGGGCAGCCAGGCCTCGCTGGCCACAATGCCAGAGGCGCCCGAGGTGCTGGAGGAGACTGTGACGGTAGAGGAGGACCCTGGTACACCTACTTCTCACGTGTCCATTGTCACATCAGAAGATGGTACTACCCGGCGCACTGAGACCAAGGTATGGCGGGGCCCAGGCAATGGGCAAGTAGGCTGTGTAGCCATAGTTCCGTTTATAGAGTGGCCTCCCAGGGGCCACCTATTGCTCAGGTGGAAGATCTAGGCCACCCTGGCCCTGCTGGGGCAGTGTCCAGGCCTCTCAGGCTGCCCAGCCCATTGGCCACCCACTTACCCACCAGGTCACCAAGACGGTCAAGACGGTGACCACGAGAACAGTGCGCCAAGTGCCTGTAGGCCCAGATGGCCTCCCCCTGCTGGACGGCGGCCCCCCGCTAGGCCCCTTCGCAGATGGCCCCCTGGACCGGCACTTCCTGCTACGTGGGGGTGGCCCAGCAGCCACGCTTTCCCGTGCCTACCTCAGCAGTGGGGGCAGCTTTACCGACGGCACTGAGCCCCGTGATGTCCCCAGCTACGGCAGTCTATCCCGTGGGCTGGGTGTGCGGCCCCCACGTGGCCCCCTTGGCCCAGGCCCTGTGGATGGTTGCTTCACACTGCCTGGCCGACGTGAGGCCTTCCCTGCAGGCCCTGAGCCTGTGCCGCCAGCCGGCCGCTCCCAGCCCGAGCGCTTTCAGGCGGAACCATATGGTTTGGAGGATGACACACGCAGCCTGGCTGCCGATGACGAGGGTGGCCCGGAGCTGGAGCCTGACTATGGCACTGCCACTAGGAGGAGGCCTGAGTGTGGGCGTGGCTTTCGCACCAGGTGAGCACCCTGTGTCCGGCCACTGACTGCCTCCAGGAAGTCTGCCTTCCACTCCCCCACCAGAGAATCCTCCACAGGAAGTGTAGCTGCCAGGGCTAAGTTACACATGTTAGTTTGAATTGGACTGAGCTCTTTTCAAAGACAGCAATAGGGCAGCCTCTGGGATGGTGGAGTTGCAGTTGGTACCCTCCCTGTGGGTCTAGGACATTAGGGAGGTTAGTGACAGTGCCCAGTCCCTGGGCCTCAGTTTCCCCTACAAAAGCAGCCAGAACCTAAGCCACCCAACTCTTCCCAGCACAGGCTCTGGTTCTGTCGTCTCTGCCCTCAGTTCCTCTATCTGTAGAGTGGGAACGTGATCACAGCCTTCATATGGATTGTGCTGTGTGACCGCAGACAAGACACCTGACCCCTCCTAGCCTTAATCTCTGCCCTAGGAAGTGGGTTTGATGATGACAACCCACAGAGACATCTTATGCTCTGGGGGACTGGTGGCCTGAATGCCCCTCATAAGAGTCCCACCAGGATGGCTGTGTGCAGGGGAGGGTCACCTCTTACCTGCAGATCCTGGCAGATCCTGCATCGCAGAGATGGGCCTCATGGAAAGGCAGGACTCCCAGTCATGGACACAGATGTTTCATAGAAACGCATTTAGCTCAGAATTGGGGAACACTGCATGGAGATGAGAGTGAGTGAGCTCCCTGATGCAAGCCTTGGTAACCATTGGCTGGTGTTTGGCTCCATCATTGTCTGGGAGTCCATTCTTGCTGGCCTAGGTCATGACTCTCAGCACCCACTCGGTGCTTGGGGTCAAATACCGAGGTTATTGGCCTATCCCTGCCCTTAATGGGTTCATGGTCCCCTGGAGAAAGTATACTGATGCCACTCTGGAGCAGGCATCTTGTGACAGTGCTGAGATGTTCATGTGCCCTGCCTGCCTGCACAGGGCCTATGAGGATGTGGCAGATGATGGCGGTGAGCTGATGGAGGAGCGGCCCCCGTTTCCAGCTGCGACAGCACCCCTGGCCCAGCCAGAACGGGGCAGCCTGGGTAGCCTGGACCGGGTGGTACGGCGGTCGCCCTCAGTGGACAGCGCCCGTAAGGAGCCACGTTGGCGGGACCCTGAGCTGCCAGAGGTACTGGCCATGCTGCGGCACCCCGTGGATCCCGTGAAAGCCAACGCGGCTGCCTACCTGCAACACCTGTGCTTTGAGAATGAGGGCATCAAGCGACGTGTGCGGCAGCTGCGGGGCCTGCCTCTGCTCGTCGCTCTGCTGGACCACCCAAGGGCAGAGGTGCGGCGGCGGGCCTGTGGGGCACTGCGAAACCTTTCCTATGGCCGAGATACAGACAACAAGGCTGCCATCCGCGACTGTGGCGGTGTGCCTGCCCTGGTACGCCTACTGCGGGCTGCCCGGGACAATGAGGTTCGAGAGCTCGTCACAGGTGAGTGGTACCTGGCTTCCCCACATCCCTCAGGGAGGAGGAGAGCGAGGCTTGGCCAGAAAAAGACACCCCCCCCCCCGACACCACCCATTTAGTCAGGAGTCCCAGCTGCTGGGGGGTAGGCATCAGGCTCAGACTGAGTGGTCCCCAGTGTGTCTATCTCTGGACTTTGCTGCCCCTCAGGCAGGACCCCTCTCCACTTGCCCCCATGTCCCTGTACTCTCCAGGTCCAGCCTCTTGGTCCCACCCTCCAGTGGGGCAGTGGTGAGTGATTGTGCCTCATGGGACCCAATTGGCCAGATAGGGTCACATGACCACTTTGGGTAGAGCCAATGGAGCAGTAGTCCCATCCACCCATGAGGTTGAGAAGGGATGGAGGAAGAGAAGCCTGTGTGTCTAGCCACAGGCTCCTTGCCAGCCCTTCCTCTGTGTCCCAGCCCCTCTGGTGCTTCCTCCCAGCCAGTAGCTATTATTGAGTGCCTGTGCACATCTTGCCTGGGCCAGGGTAGGCACCCAAGACTCCTCATGGCTTTTGTCACTTCCTATCTTCTAGTCTGATGTAGGGCTGACGAAGGATGGGGCAGGTCCTGAGCAAGGTCACATGGGGAGGTAGGGAGGTCACTGCCTGTGTGGTCAGCACTGGCTGCTTGATGGCATCCTGCAGGTACACTCTGGAACCTGTCATCCTATGAGCCCCTGAAGATGGTCATCATTGATCACGGCCTGCAGACACTAACCCATGAGGTCATTGTGCCCCACTCGGGCTGGGAACGTGAGCCCAACGAGGATTCCAAGCCAAGGGATGCCGAGTGGACAACAGTCTTCAAGAACACATCAGGCTGCTTGAGGTGTGGGTGGGGGCTGGGCTTAGGCATTCCCTATGAGGTCACCCAGGGCTATTCCCGGTCAAGGAGGTGGGAGCCAGGCACCAGAGCCTACATGCAAAACTGGGAATAGCCATGTTCTCATGTCCTATAAAGTATGGAAGAGAACTAGCCACCCAAGTCTTAGGAGCTTCACAGCCATACCACAGTTCCTGCCTGAGTCCTGAGAATGGGGCCTGATGAGGCTGTACTCATCCCCAAAGGCAGCCTCTGGACAAGGTCTGCTACGCTGTCGTGTAGTACCCCATGGCCCCAGCCCTGCTCAGTTTTGATACACTCTCCTATCACTGTGACAGCCAGGGTAGGGGGAGCCAGGACCCTCATCTTCAGGTGGCCTCAGAGGCCTCATTCTACCTCCTTGTAACCTCTGCCCTCACCCTCCCACCCTGGGATTCCCTGTGGAGTCCCCACAGGCAGCGCTGGCTCCCCACTGTCCTGCCTGTCCATCAGGATGTACCCCCGTGGCCCTATGGGGTCCTCACCTCAGGGTAAGGTGGAGCCCAGAACTGCCCCTGGGGTAGGGAAAGCCCATAATTGCCTGCAAATGGACTCACACCTCTGGAGCCACTTCTGCCCATTTCCAATTCAGCCGGTCATCAGAGAAGGCCTTCTGTGCCATACAGATGCCAGGCTGGGGCTCCTTCCTGGGGTCTCAGTGGTCAGGGCACTGTCAGTAGCCCCAACAGGGTGGTGTCAGAGCCTGTTTTACAGATGAAGACAAGACCCCAAAGCCAGGTGAGGGCTGGGAATTTGCCATGGGAGCCAGGGGTCACAGGGCTTGCTCTTGGCCACCCAGGAACGTGAGTTCGGATGGTGCAGAGGCCCGGCGCCGCCTCCGGGAATGTGAAGGGCTGGTAGACGCCCTGCTGCACGCCTTGCAGTCAGCTGTGGGCAGGAAGGACACGGACAACAAGGTGGGTGGAGCCTGGCAGGGAGGGCTCTAGCAGGTCCTGGGCAGGGGCAGTCTCATAGCTTCCTACAAAGGGTTCTGGAAGATGGAGCAGGAACCGGACCCAGGGGGCCCTAAACTATCTGGGCAGTACAGGGGGAGTAGGCATACCGGTCTGGGGCAGCGCCCTGGGCATGGACCATCTCATAGTGGTCACACTGAAGTGGACATTCCCGAAGCCCCGGATGAGGTCCTACACACAGTGTGTTTTCCACCTTTTTTCTTTCTCAGCCCTTCTCTGGGAGTTCTTACCCACATGGGCCCCCTAGCTTAGGCCTTCCCATCTTTGCATCCCTGGTTCCTTCTGTGCACACTGGCTGTGGCCAGTCTTCGCCAGGAAGGTTAGCAGTCTCCGTGCCCACCTGGCCCTGCTCCATCAACTCTCCTCTCCCCACAGTCGGTGGAGAACTGTGTGTGTATCATGCGGAACCTGTCCTACCATGTGCACAAGGAGGTGCCTGGGGCCGACAGGTACCAGGAGGCTGAGCCTGGGCCCCCAGGCGGTACTGCAGGCTCCCAGCGCCGGAAGCGGGATGACGCTGGCTGTTTCGGTGGCAAGAAGGCCAAAGGTGTGTGGGAGGGACTGGGGTACCATTCTAGGACTCCCCATGCAACCCCAGGCTGAAAGTTCTTCCATACCCATGGCAGGCACGGAAGCCAGAGACCACCTGGTCAGCTCCTGATGGGCAGGTGGGGAAGCCGGGAGCCTCGGAGGCTGGGCCCAGCCCTCTGGGTCATCCAGCTGACAGGCCGGCGTTCTCTCATCTGCACTGTGGGTCCCCCAGGGGAGGACAGGAGTGAACCTGTGTGGCGTCCCTGCTGCTGCCTAGACTCGGTCCCTCAGCTCTGAGAAGGGTTCTATGGGTTCATGTTTGGGAAGTACCAAAGACGATGCTGCCTCCTGGCATTCACAGAGCACCTGAAGACCCTGAGATGCCCTGAGGGCAGCACCCCACCCTGCCTTCACACCATCCTGACCAGCATTTGCTAGGTACAGGTTCCAGGATCTGCATTCCCTGGCACCTGCCGGGTGACATCTGTACACTGCCTTCACCCACTCCTCCCCATCATGTGGACCTGTTCTGATTCCAGGCCTCCCCTTTCTTATCCCATTTGCTGGCACTCAGCCCTCCAAAGTAATCCCGGTAGGATTCCATGACCCATCTACTCAACCCAGGGTATTCAGTGGGAAGTTGAGGCCTCCTGGGAGGGCGTGGGGGGGTTGCTGCCCACTCAGGCTCGTCTCCTCTCTCCTGTGCTTCCTCCGGCTGCCCAGAGGAGTGGTTCCATCAAGGTGAGTCCCTGTTTGTCCTGCTGTCCAGGCCTGGTGGGTGCAGTGGGCACCAGGGAGGTGCCCCCTGCCCTATTGTTTAGGCAGTTATCTCCATGACAACTGCAGGGCAGTCCAGTCTCAGGGCCCTGCCCCATCCCCAGTCCCTTCTCCAAGCAGCCATTTCCATGACAACTGTGTAGGCATGACAATGGCAGGAATGTCAGCCCTGGACCTTTTGGGAGGCCAACAGGCTGTTCCTCTATAACTTCAGACTCAGCTATCCCTGCAGGGCTGGAGCTGGAGCAGGAAGAGCCAAAGAGGCGGCAGGGCCTGGGTATATTCGTCCCCAGGGGTAACAGTGAACAAAGTCTGTCCGTGGGAATGAGGCAATATATGGCTTAGAGGGACGACAGAGAGCCCCCATGAGGCTGGGATCTCAGATCATCTGAACTCTGTTCTGCTGCTTTTCAGAGGAGAAGCAGCTCCCTCATCTGAGATGAGGGTGAGTGGGAGATAGCGAGCTCATTCATGGAGGTGTGCAGGCTGAGGCTGACAAGTGTTAGGTGGGGCTGCTGTAGGGGCTCAGCCTGTGGGCCAAGGTCTCTCTTATCCAGCAGAGCCTGGGACCAGGTTCTGACCCCAGGTGGGCATTTCCTTGTGGCTAGGACTCTTGGCCCCATCTTTGCTTTACTGTTCAACCAGGCACATCCTCAGCTTTGTACCTACCTACCACCCAGCCTGGGCTCCTAGCTCCTGGCAGCTGCAAGGCCTTTGGGTGGTCTGCAGTGCTGCTCCCAGCATCTGAAGGAGATGAGTTCTGGCTTCTGGGGGCAAGGCTGGGACATCCACAGTCCCCACTGCCACCACTGCCCTTCTCCGGCCCTCCCTGCCTACCTAAACATAGAATAGTGTTCCATTGCCAAGGCCTCTTGGGGGTGCTCTTGGGTTTGCTTCAGGAAGGAAAGTGCTGTGTCCAGCCCTCCTGATGCACACCCATTCTCTGCAGTCTGCTTCACCTCCCCCTACTCTGTTCCAGGGAAGAAGGATGGTGAGATGGACCGGAACTTTGACACGCTAGACCTACCCAAGCGAACTGAGGCTGCCAAAGGTGAGTGGGTAGAGGCAGAGTTCAGGCACAGGCCTATCCAGGTAGTGAAGCTTTGTGCTACTAAACAGGCTTGAAGGGCCTTGGGGATCTGATGGAAAATAGGACCACAGGTATGCGGTTCCCCAGAGGACCATCCAGTCCCTGGGCACCTGCTAAGGGTTCAGAATCAGGGTCAGTTCCGTGGGTCACTTCAGGCAGTGGGGGGAACAGGCACAGAGAGGCCAGGCGATTGCAAGGTCACACAGCATGTGAAAGACTAGAGGGGCTAGAGTGAGGCCTTCGGTGAAGGGCAGAGACCAGGTGGGCAGGACCTTCCAGTATCAGCTGAGGAGCTCACATTCACTCAGGGTGGTTTGGGAGTTGGGGTGTATAGTCATATCTAGTACAGAGGCTGATCACACGGGGGGCAGAGCAGTTTGTCTTTCTTATCCCCTGTCTGGAGCCCTGTGTGCTGGCACTGGGAATCCAGCCTGAGTAAGAGAGATCTGCCCTAGTGAGTCCCAAGCCACAGCCCACCCTGCAAGCCCAGACACCCCCAAGCAGGGTGGAAGACCCCGGCCATGGGAGGTCTAGAGGAAAGCATCACAGGCAGTGGGACCAGCTCCTGCAAACACCCTGAGGGGTAACACATTGCATGGGGGACTTTCTTGGAGCATTTGGGGAACAGGAATCCCAGGGAGGCTGGAGTAGAGGGACCAAGGAGGC
Source organism: Leopardus geoffroyi (assembly GCF_018350155.1). NCBI lineage: Eukaryota > Metazoa > Chordata > Mammalia > Carnivora > Felidae > Leopardus > Leopardus geoffroyi. Next base: position 29,656,692 of record NC_059339.1, on the reverse strand, counting down.
ATGAGGAATGCGGAGGGGGTGATGAAATGTCAAGTGGGAGGACCCGGGAGAGGGAGTAATGTTTGGGTACAGGCCAGCTGAAAGGCTGCTCAGGCCCTCCTCTCTGAGTGCCTTGGGGCAACTCTGCTGCAGCCGGGAGTGGTTGAGCAGGTTGTAGACAGAGAAGGCAGGCCCTGTTGCTAGGGATGGCCACTGGACAGAGCTTTAGTTACATAGGAGGGAACAGGGCCCTGTTGCTAGGGAGGGTGGGTCTTGTTGCTAGGGCTCCTCCTCTTAGTTGTACAGCCTATCTACATGGGAGGGCTGGCTCTGTTATTAGGGAGTTTGAGTCCCGTTGCTAGGGGAGCCACCCTGGCTGCCACCTCCCTCCCTACCCCTGACCTCCTGGATGCTCTGGCTGCCAGGCAGGTCTAGTACCATTTCTTTTGCACCAGGGGCAAAGGAACAGTGACCTCACTTAGACCCACTGCGTCTCACTGAGCTTCTATTCTTCCATGAAATGGGAATGCCTTCTCCCTTGGGTGGCCCATAAAGAGTGAATGCATTGATGTTAAATTTTCCCTCACTGCACCACACCCATCCCTGGCCCCAGCTGACTCTCACCCTGGGAGGAGAGGGGATAATGGGGGCAGGTGTGGGTGACTGTGGGTGGTGGGTGCTCTGTGCCCAGGCTTTGAGCTGCTGTATCAGCCCGAGGTGGTACGTCTCTACCTCTCCCTCCTCACGGAGAGCCGGAACTTTAACACCCTGGAGGCTGCCGCTGGCGCCCTGCAGAACCTCAGCGCTGGCAACTGGATGGTGAGAGGCCAAGCCTGGTAGGGAGGGGACAGAAAATCTTAGGTATCCTGTTGGTGCCTGCCTCTGACTTTGTCCAGGTTGGGAGGGAGAGTAGGGGACACCATGTCTCCCCGAGGTCCAGGAGGTTCAAGGTCCCGGGCGGTTTGGGGCACAAAGGATGCAAGCTGGAGGTAGAATTGAGTTGCTTGGGTAGGACTTTGTCATGCCAGGGAGGAGGGTCCAGCCAGAGGGAACAGCCAGGGTTCAGGTGGGAAAGTGCCCGGGCATGTAGGCATGCCTGAGTGTGCTGAGCACCCTACCTGCTCCACTGCCACAGTGGGCCACATACATCCGCGCCACGGTGCGCAAGGAGCGTGGACTTCCGGTGCTCGTGGAGCTGCTGCAGTCCGAGACTGACAAGGTGGTGCGCGCTGTTGCCATTGCCCTGCGCAACCTCTCGCTGGACCGGCGCAACAAGGACCTCATTGGTGAGAACACTGGTGGGGCTGAGCCGGGATACAGAGCCCGGTGGTCTGCTCTGGGGTCCCACGGGCAGGGGCAGAGGGACCGGCAGGGTGGGGAGGTCAAGGGCCCAGCCCTGCCCCTGTCATTCTGTCCCAGCCACTGGAGCTCATGTCTTCCTGAATGGTCTCAGAGCCTATCCCCTGTACACGGCAGGTGACGTTGCAGCTTCCTGGGGCTCTCCTCGTGGAGGCCCCGTCTGAATCCCCTTCCTTCCCGCTGGGGTGAGCAGAGGCGTGTCCTAACACTTGCCCCTGTCCTTCAGGGAGCTATGCCATGGCGGAGCTGGTGCGGAACGTGCGCAATGCACAGGCTCCGGCGCGACCTAGTGCCCGCCTGGAGGAGGACACGGTGGTGGCTGTGCTCAACACCATCCACGAGATCGTGTCCGACAGCCTGGACAACGCACGCTCACTACTACAGGCCCGAGGCATTCCAGCGCTGGTGGCACTTGGCGCTACCAGGTGGTTGAGGGCCTGGCCTGGGGAGGGTGGGGTCCCAGTGGGAGGGGGGCGTGGCCGGTTGCTGACCCCGCCCTGGACCTGGCTGCAGCCAATCAGTACGTGAGGCGAAGGCCGCATCCCACGTGCTACAGACTGTATGGAGCTACAAGGAGCTGCGTGGTGCCCTACAGAAAGATGGCTGGACCAAGGCGCGCTTCCAGGTGCGGCCTGCCTGGCCTTTCTTTCCCTCTTTCACTTCTCCAGGCCAGGTCCCCCACAGGAGTGCCCCTAACCCTGCACCCTATCCTGTCTGTTTTGTGTACCTCTTCTCATACACAGTCAGCCACTGCTACTGCCAAGGGACCCAAAGGAGCACCAAGTCCTGGAGGCTTTGACGACAGCACACTGCCACTGGTGGACAGGAGCCTTGGTGAGTACCGAGTGGGGGCATGGAAACCTATCCCTAAGGTATGAGATGCTCCTCTACCCAGGGGCACTGATAGTGACAAGGCAGGTGAGGGCTAGGTGTGGAGGGAGCTTTCCTGGCTTGCAGCCTCCTACCACCTCTACACCCATGGTGTCCACATTGATGTTAAGCCGGGGTGGTGCTGTCAATGACAGAGGCCTGGCAGAATGGTGCAAAGAAGTTAGTGACGAAGAGTCCCTGAGGCCAGCTGTGCTGGGGGTCTGTCTGTTCTGGTATCCCCACTGCACTGTATCCCCAGCCACCTGGCTTGTGCCTTGCAGATGGTGAGAAACCGGGCAGCCGGGACGTGATCCCCATGGAGGCACTTGGCCCAGGTGAGTGCAGATAATGCAGGGCGTCTTGTTTTCTGGGGAGGAGGAGGGGAGAGGTGCTGAGATGGGCCAGGTGGTTTTGTCTTGTGTGTTTGGTGCTGGAGAGGTCTTCCAAGGAGGTGCTGGTTGGAAGAGATCTGGTTTAGCGGTGCTGGTGAGGGGGGTGGACAGCCAGGGAGGGGTCAGTGCCTAGCTGGGGTCTGGCCTGCCAGCTGCGGGGGACTGGGTGGGGGCTGGTGTGTTCTGAGCCACCATCATGGGAGGGGTCGTGAGAAGACCTGACCTAGTCCTCCCGCACAGTGCTGGGGCAGGGTAGGTGGGCCCCCCTGCATCTGGGCTGAGAGGGAGATCTGCTCCTGTGGTGCCTGCCCCTCAGAGTTCCCCTCATGTCCCCACCCCAAGATGGATACTCTACTGTGGACCGGAGGGAGCGGAGGGCTCGAGGCAGTGACCCTGTGGGGGAGGCCTCCGAGAAGGAACCGTTGAAAGTAAGTGGCTGTGGGCAGGTGCCTAGAGATGTGGCATAGCTAGGGCTTGCCTGAGAGGGGCGCCGGCGAGGTGCTGAGTTTAGGCTGCCCAGTCAGCCTGGGGTGGAGCTCATCTGAAAGGCAGTTGGGCTGGGAGATCAAGCCTGAGGACCGGCTCTCCCGCCTCAGGAACATTACCAGCAGAGTCAGTCTATGGGTACAGGTGACTTGAAGCTCACATGCACTGGGAGAGAGGGGGCACGGGACAGGGACACTGCCCAGAACAATGCACAGAGCCAGGGGAGTCTGAGCAAGTGTGTCTTCTTCATCTTTCTCTGCCTATGTGTGTGAGTGGGCAGTGGGTGAGGGCCCACCATGGTCCTGCCTCCATGACAACACCTCCCAGTCCACTCTGTGACAATCCCCTGGCTTTGGGCACAGGCCTGTGTGTGTCCACGTGTCACTCCGCATCTATGTGAGCCACACTAGCTCAGCTTCCCCTTCCTGTGCACCCTGTCTCTGGCCTTACCCGCTGAGCGGCCCAGCCCCAACCTGTCAGCACTGACTAACATGCTGTATTCTGCCTCTAACGCCCTCCTGCCCACTGCCCGTCCGCTGCAGCCCGACCCCGGCAGGAAGGCTCCGCCTGGGCCCAGCAGGCCTGCGGTCAGGCTGGTGGACGCCGTGGGGGACGCTAAGCCTCAGCCCGTTGACTCCTGGGTCTAGCTTGCATGCCTGGTACGTTCTCTCGTCTGGTTTTTCATTCAACTGTTTCCCGTCCTCTGGGCAGGGGCTTTTTGTTAATCTCTGCTGGCTGCATGTTCTTTCCCTCCGTGCTCCCTGGTGGGACCCTGACTTCAAACTCATCAGGCTTAAATGCCCATTTTATGGACAGGCTGAGGTCGGAGAGGGACATGCTTCCCTCGGTCTTCAGTCCCAGCCCAGGTTATCAAGGACCCAGAGGAGATAAGGCCAGAGAGCAGGGATGGTCCCCTCACATTTAAATGCCGTAAGCACAGTGCCCCCCCCGGACCAGCAAGTCAGATTGGCCCTGATGCCCAGACTCTTGGGGTCAGCCTGCACCACTCATAGCAGCCGCCTTTATCCACATTTTCATTGGCATAGCCTGTGGAGGGGTCCACCTAGCCACCAGGCCACCCTGCTCAACCTTCCCCCTCTCCCTCTTTAGGGCTCGGGCCCAGCCATTTGTTCTTAGGGATCTGATCTTGGGAAGAAGGGAACTCCAGGGCCGGCCCTCACAGACCCTGCTGTGGAGCTTGGAGCCCCCTGGCGCCAGGGGTTGGCAGCGCCTCTCGCCTGGGAGCCAGGGCCGGACATTCTGGACACACCTCCCTTCCTGCCCCACCTCCTAACTCCTTAGGCTGAGTTAGCTGTTTACTGACATGGTGCTGTGTGTGAGTGAGAGAGAGAAGGCCAGTGGAGCTGCCAGGGTGGGGCCCAGGGAGGTGGCAGGACAAGGCACCGGGCTTTGTTTTGGGGCTGGTGATGTAAAAGAGTGTGCTCTTGTATGTGCAAGGCCCCAGAGGAGTCTAGCAGGGAGGGGGGCTCAGGGAAGGAGTTTAACTCTGGAAGATGGAGGGGATCCACTGGGCTCTGAGTCTCACCCTGCATGGCAGACAGAACACGGGCAGGGGCTGGCCATGCAGAGAGGCTCTGGAGGCAGTGAGGTGGGTGTCAGGCTGTGCTTGCCCCCACCCTGCCCTCGGATACATGGAGCCCAGTGTGGCAGGAGCTTTCTCTGAGCGACTCTGGCCCAGGCCATGGCTGCCAATCCTGTCTGCCGGAACCCTGAGTCACACCTCTGGGACTGACCTTCGGCAGCGGCGGGGGACTGCTGCCTAGTGCCTGCTGTTTGTGACTTAAAAACAGAAGAAGAACACTGACAAAAAGCATTAAAAACAAAACCAAAATAAGACTGTATTGGTAAACACCTAAATTTTTGTAAGAAAATTTAAAAATTAAAAAAAGCAACAAAGGAACTTTCTATCTTCTATGGCTCACATCTTTTGCTCCTCCCTGATTGTCAGGTGGGAAATGGGTAGAGGTGGTGTCCATAGGGGGCTCAGCTCCTAGGCCCCAGGAGTGTTTCCACACATGAACTCCCATGCTCCTGTGATCCCCTTTCTACACACTCAGAGGAGAGGGCTTGCTCCTGGGTGGTTAACTGGGACCTGGGTCCCAGGGTGGTGTCCTGGCCAGAGGTTCGTCTACATGCAGGAGGGCTCAGCCAGGATGGGGTGGGGGGGGGTGGGTGGGTAGGGGAATCCCTAAGGAGCCTCTGAGGGAGCCATAGGGCCAGGGTTGGTTTAGGCAGCTGTGGATTTAGAGAGATGCAAACTAATTCTACTTCATTACTTGCTAGCTGGGCAATCTATAAATGCCAGAGTTGGTCTGAGCCCACTCTTCCATAAACAAGGCCAGGAAGGACTGGGCAAGTTGCTTCTACTCACTGCCACCCAGGGACCCCAAGGGGCCAGGTGCCAGAGACTACACCCTGCACTGTGGTGGGGCCCCATGTCTACCTTTCCCTAGTATCTGCTTGGTCAGAAATGGACACAGAGGCTGACCAAGTGCCCTGTTCCAGTTTCCCGGGACAGTCTCCAGATGGGGACTCACCTCAGCCTACGGACATTCCCATGGGGATGCAACAGGTACCCTCAGCCCGGCCACATGAGCCCCCAGGCCAGCATTAGCATCTAGTGAAGGGGAACACTGGGTGTGGTGCCAGAGTTGATGGCACCACAGGAAAGAAGGAGCAGGGCAGCAGTTAAAAAGAAGCACTAAGTTGATCTCTTTTATTTAAATATTTAGATTTTTAATTTCTCTTTTAGCATCTTTTAAATGTGATACTGACATATAGGATTATTAACACTGAGCTGATGTTAGTAAAGTTGTGTTTCATTCTTTACAAGAAGGTGAAAGAATGCAGGAATCACAAGTGGATAGGAGTTGTTGGGCACAGTGCCATGACTGAGGCATTGCTGCCACCTGGTGATGGCAAACCTGAAGGACAGACTGAGTGCACAGCCCAACAGTTTCCAAATGTTCCCAACTTCCCCCCCCCCCCCCCACTTCCAGTGTCTGCTGAATATGTCAGTGCCTGAGGACCTGTCGATGTAAGAAACCTAATTGATCGAAAATGCTGGTGGGAGTGAGTGACACCATCACAGGCACCACCTGTCCTGATTGGTATTTACAAACGTACTTTCCAGATGTATTGCAGTGATTTTGCATGGTAAGCTGGCTGCACTTAGGTGACACCACTTAGGCAGTGGTGACAGCCCAGAGTCGCCGTGCAGAGGGTCCAGTGTAGGCAGGCTTTGGCCTCACAAGCCTCAAGTGTGCTACATTGAGGACAGACCCCAGAACTGCAAAAGCAGGGTTGGCGGGAGTGCATCTGTTGTGCTTTTCGTAACCAGGCTTGGCAAGGGAGCCTGGAGCAGGGTGGGTGGTCAAGGCTGTGCTGGGCCATCCAGGCCCATGTAGACAGCCTTCTCGAGGCCATCCACTGCTGTCGAGTACTCCAGGTACGAGGTGAAGTGTGTGCACTCAAAGCGGCTGCTATTGCGCACATATGCCAGGAATTCTGGTGTTCCTGGGCAGATGACGTTGTCGGCCAGCAACACTGTCCCCTTCCGTAGCAGGCCACACTCCTGCAGGGGACAGATGGTGGGAAGGGGTGAGGGTGACAGGTGCCCATCAAACCAACCACAAATGGGGAGGTTAGGTGCTCTTGGCCAGGTGGAGGCTCCACACACTTGCCTCTGTCTGGCCTGGAGTCAGCTCCTGGCATGAGGGTCTCCCCACTGCCTTCCATCTCCTCCCTGGCAGCAGCCACTCCAAGAAAGGGCTGTGCTGAGCACAAATCCTGCCTCCAGAATGTGGCTCTGTGAGGGCGAATCTTTTGCTCTTTGTTAGGTCCTGCATCCCCAGCCCCTAAAACAACATGTGGCACGCACAGTGGCTAATAATGCTAGCTGGATGAGTAAATGGAGGAGGCAGTGGAGCCAGGATTCAGGCCACAGGACTGATTCAAGGCTAGTGGGGCCCTCAGTCACCCAGTGCCAGGAACACATGGTTCTTCCAGGGGAGATGCCTGGTGCCCAGTGCACGGGCTGCTGTGCACTGTCACTGGAGGTCCTAATGCCTGACGAGGGTGACCCTGGAGGGATGGGGGTGGAGGCAGGGCAGACATCCCCACCAAGAAGCCTGCCCCTTGGGGGTTTGCCCTGGACATCCCCAAACTCTGGCATTTGAACACCCTATCTCTACCAATGCCTGGGCCTGGGCTGTACAGAAGGAAGAAGCAGCAGCTGGACCCAGCCAGGATGGTGAGCTGGGGGTGGGGCTGCCTAGAATATAGGAAACAATAGAAAAAAACTTTGAGAGGAAATGGTTGCCTGTGGAAGAGGGTCAGACCAGGGCAATGGGTCACACCAGTTGCCTTGTCCTAGATTTAACTTTGGAAGCATGGAGCTTCTTTTTCACACGATCATAAAATTAAAAAAAAAAAAAAAAAAAAAGCAATGCCAAACATCAGAAGCAAAATCAAAGTGACCCCAGGAGTGTCCCAAATTGCTAGCAGGACCACACACAATGGGCATCTCTAAGTGATTTAAAAACATGGGGATTTAACTCTGTACACCTCCAGGGATGTGCCCTAGGACAGAGTCTTACAAGGGTCTCAGTTCTGGTGGTGACCACAGTCACTTTCAGCCTGTGGGCTGTGGGGGAAGCCAAGGGTCCTCTGGCCAGAGTGGAAAACACAGCTGTGAGGTCAGTGAGGCTAGGGACAATCCATGAGCCAGAATTTAAACAGAAAGTACCACTGTGAGGCATGGAGCGTTTTCTCTTCTAAAAAGAAAACTCCCTAGCAATCCTGGCCAGAAAAACCTAAAACAGCTATCCGGGAGAAGGCACCCCGGCCCAGGCCCTAGAAGGGGAGCTGAGGTCTCCGGCGGGAAATGGACAAGGTGAGCCAGGAGTAGGGCTCTGAGCCTCATATGTGGGGTCGAGCTGCTCGGGAGCTGACTTCAGTAGGCACTGCTGGCCCCAGCTGGGACAAGTCATCAGACACTAAAAACCGAGCTGACCATGAAAGAAGGAATGAAAGGAAGAAGCTTTGGACGTGTTTGGAGGGTGCTGGGGCCTACCCATCCTTGAAGAAACTGGTCAGAAGGGAGAGAATGGCAGCACTTACCCCACCTTTCACCACACATCACGCCTCCTGATGGAGGACACAGACCCCCTGGAGAAGCCCACCCCGTCTGAGCAAACCTATTGTGCTAACCCCTGCTGGGACGAAACAGCCCTCAGAGGACCAGGTAGCCTGTACTTGAGGTGCTTTTAAACTCTGTGGTTCCTTTTCCACTGGGTGTGTGCCAGGCTTAGTGACCGTCTTGTAACAAAGAGAAGGAGGCAGAAGTGGCAGTGTAAGCCTTCAGAGACGGTTATACAAGGCACGATGGCTCCCTTATTGTTCCTTCCGTCTCTGTCACCCATTCCTGGCTGTGGGGAAAGCCAGCCACCATGTTGTGAGGACACTCAAGCTGCCCTGTGGAGAGCCCGTGTGACATGGCAGTGGGGCCTCCTCAGAGCAGCCAGCAGCCCCAGGCTGACCCAGCATAAACCAAGGGCCCGCAGAGCCCAGCTGCAGGGCTTCAGAATGTGTGTTTAAAAAAGTATTCATTCCCAATTCATGACTTCTTTTCTTTTGAGATAATTACCAGCTTTGAACAAGCAGCACTGAGAAAACTATTAGTTTCCTAGTTTCTAAATGGCAATATTTGCTACGTTTCTATAAATGCAGGCCCTTGTAATTATCACATACACCAAAGCTGCTGAAATCCCTTCCCCAATCCCTGTGCAGGCCCAGGTGGCTTGGCTGCCTGGCCTCTGCCCTCCACACCAGATTTCCAGGTTCACACCCCTGGCCTGGAGCTGGGCCTCCACGAGGCAGCTATGCTCCCCACAGCTGCCTGGTTCCTGGGCCTTGGGTCTTCTTGACATCCCTCCACTGACCACCTATCTCAGCCAATGCAGGTGACTGGTCCAACTTCTAGCCCATGGATCCCCTCCCCACTCTCAGCCCTTCCCTGAGGTTTCCAGGTCTCTGCACCACCCTCTCTATAGCTATCTCTCCCCACTATCCCTAACAGGGATCTTTCCTGAGGATAGATCTAACCTTGTTCTCACCTGCTTAAAGCCCCTCATGTCCCCACTCTGTGTGGCATTCAAGGCCCTCCACACATGGCTCTGGCCCACATTCCCAGAACATCCTGTGCCCTCATAGCCCCCAGGCCAGGGCTGGTTCCTTCCTGCTGCGTCCAGGCACCTGGCCCTCCATGCCTGCTCCAGAACCACTCACTGTGTGCAAGGTCCTGCCCAGCCTTCAGCCATGGCTCCAATGGCCATGCATACCATGCTCATGGCCTCTCTTCCCTGGGCCGAGTGACCAGGCCCTGTGCGATCTGAGATGGGTTAGCATGACACAGACAACATGGGACCCTTCCATGCTGGCCTCCAGGTGGGGAGGCCGTGGTGGGGCAAAACCTCCCCAGTTCTCAGTGGAGGGCCAAGTAGCCACTAAGTGTGATCTTGACTGCCCAGTTGGGACAGACAAGGTAGCGGTCATCAATATTAAGCTTCGTGGGTCAGCTCATTAATAGCCCATCCAGGGTCCTACCTGGGGATGAGGCAGCCTCCCTGGTCACCACTTTGGGGCTGGCCAAGCAGCAGCGTTAAGGGCTGGTATGGGATGGGGTATGAGGATGGTGAGATAGGGGTGCAGGGGGATGCACAATAAGGAGCCTTTGGGGAAAATGGGCAGGAGATGCCCTGTTAGTGTTCGCCCTTCCCTGCTGCCCCTGCACAGGCTACCTAGCGGGCCTAGCTGAGGCTTTTTGCCCAGAACCACCTTCCTCCCATCTCCACACCACCCCTGGGGCTTCCTCTGGCCCTCCATGCTCCGTGACCTCAGGTGGGCCTGCCCAAATCACCTGTGCCACCAGGGCCACCTGGGGCGGCCCCTGCACCAGCCACCAACACTGAGGCCCCTGTGGACCAGGTGGGTGCAGAGCTTACCTCCAAGAGAAGAGTGTCTGGCAGGTACCGGTCCTTCCAGTGGTCAAGGAAGACCATGTCTAGCATGTCCACATCGTATTTCTTCTTCAGCTGGGGGATGATGTCCTGAGATGGCCCGGCCACAACGGTTACCTGGAACGGCACTCTGTTGGTGTCCACACCCAAATGGGACAGGCTACCCTTCCTGGACACTCAAGTGTCCTTACCAGTCTTCTCTGGGGTTCTGGGAAGATAAGTCTCCACTCTACCCCGCTCCCTCCAAGGACAGCCTGGGAGTTTCCTGCTCTGTGGAGTGGGGTGGCAAGACCTCCCTCACAGAGCTGCTGGGGGTTCCGTGAAGCCTGGCCTAGGAGGTGCCATGAGGCCAGGCACAACAGGATAAATGTGGCCTTGAACTGCATTGGGGCGACCCAAACCCTTCCCCTCCCCCCTTGCACCTGACCCCTGGTGTCTCAGTGTCCACATTTATCACCCTGGGGCAGCAACACACCCTGTCCTGCAGGCCTGCAAAGTCCAGCATCTGCTGGGTGATGGCGGCGTAGTCAGGGTTGAGCTCAATGGTGAGCAGTCGGGCCCCGGGCTCCAGCAGGCGGGCCATGCGCACAGCTGAGTAGCCGCAGTAGGCCCCCAGCTCTAGCAGCACCGATGGGCGCTGCTCCCGCACCACTGCATCCAAGATCTGGCCTGCGGGGCAGATGAGAGGGTGAGCACAGGCAGAGGGAAGTGACCCACTCCTGGTCTTGGACCTGCTCATTCCAAACTGAGCATCAGTCCCTACAGATGCCTGCCTCCCCTGTTCCCCTTGTCCCACTAAACACACTCTCCAAACTCCCAGGGTCCCTCAGGCCTCTGGGTCTCAGCACACTCTGGTCCCTCTCTTTCAGATGATTCTTGGCTGACCCCAACTCGTCCTAAACGAGAGCTGCCCTCTGTAGAAGCCCTCACCCCATCCTGCCCATGAGGGCCCAACTCCCAGGAGTGCAGCACAGCACATGCCTGTGCCCTAGGCTGGAGTCCAAAGGTCAGGAGGGGGCCCTGGTGCCTGCGCTGGGCAGAGTCCAAGGAGCTCTGTACACCCTCATGACCAGCAGGGACAGCCAGGAACCCACTGCCTGCCTTGCACCTTCACCCAGCTCCATCAGACGGCATGCCAGTGTCAGGCCTACCACCAACTCGTAGGTGAGTAGGTATGGGGCAAGGAAGGGTCCCAGGCAGTTTATCAAACGTCCCTCCTTCCCCACGAGGACAGCGATGTGGGTTTTGGGGTCTCTGCACAGCCTTTGCCCCTGGCCAAGGAAGGTGGGTGATCAGCTCCAGCCTCCAGGCTCCAGACAAGCCCCTACCCCAGCATCCAGAAACAGGGTGATAACAGGCCTCTCCTTTACAGGCTGTGCTCCTCCATCGGGGATCTCCATTCCCAGGCCTGCTACCTGCAGGCTGGGCTTGCCTACCTTTCTTGTCACCCACATTCATAGCCCACTCCTTCTGTAAACAGTAGGTATCGATGGCCTCCAGCACACTTTGTGGGTCCCCGGCCACCGCATGCTGCAGCACATGACGCAGGATGCGCTGCTCCTTGGTGTTGCCCATGAACAGGTTGTAGAGGGGCTGCAGGACGAACTCATTCCAGCTGATAAGGAGAAAGCCCGAGTAGGAGTGGCACAGCAGCAGCACCAGCAGCACCAGGCCCAATGAGAAGGCTGCCAACAGCAGGGGTGGGGCCTCCAGCATCTGAGAAGGGGTAGGGATAGGGTGGAGTGAGAAAGAGGGGGGAGAAGGGGTAGGGCAGAGAGCCAGGCGGGAGGCAGCGGGCTTCAGTGCCTTGTGGCTAGCCTGGAAGCCCTGCAGCCAGCTCTGGAGCTCAAACCACCCTGGCGTTAACTGCAGACCTGCCCCTCCTGGCTTCCTCACACTCTCCTCAGTTTGGGGGTGCTGCCAATGCTGATGGGGGCCTAGGGTTCAAGAAGCTAGCTATGAGTCCCAGTTGCCTGGCTCATCTCAACATCAGGGGAATGCAGACCTTTCTGCCCCCAAACAGCTTCCTGCCCCCAGGGCTGTGCCATCAGGTGCACAGAGTAGGTATGTCTGGCTGTCCTGCCTGGGGACCTGCTGATCACAGCTCTCCTCCCTGGGTGCTTTCCCAGACAGCCTGGGTCAGCTGCTGCTCTGACAGAGGTGGGCACAGGGGAGGCTCTGTCCTGTGTGCAGCTCCCTTGGGTGCTCACACCAGGAACAGTTCAGGAGGTTTGTGTGGCCCTTTAAGTGAGTTCTCAGGTAAGAACACAGGCGGTCCCCAGGCCAGGCACTCAGGGCATAGACTCACTCACCACTCCCCTCAGGGATGGCCACATGTCATGTGTCTGTCCCAGAATGAAGGCCAGTCCTGCCGCCTATATCATAGGTAAGCGAGACATGCCAGCTCTATCAGACAACTAACGACAATAGTTAGTTGTGGCACAACCTCCCCTGGCAAGCCACCCTTTAGGCAGGTAGCTCGGGACCCAGTCAGGTGGGGCCCTGGAGACACAGACAAGGCTGAGCCACTCAGCCCTGGGTTCCTCATTAGCACAGAGCAGAGTTCAAGATATTCAGGGTAGATGCTGAGATTTCAGGCCAGACCCCTTATAAAATGGTTAAGAACAAAATAAAGAGGAACACGGAAGCCTCTGTTGGGGCCCATGGTTGCCAAAGATTATTCACAGGAAAGGCTTGCTGAACCACAGCCACCACCATACAGGACTCTGCACTCCCAGAAGCTCCCATTTGGAAAGGAACATCAGGGAGAGCAGGCAGACTGAGGGCCTCAGTGGGAAGAGCACTTTGAGGACCGTTGAGGGCTCCAAACCCCCACACCTTGGACCATGAGGAGACAGTGGTGGCTTGGAGAACAGAGCAGAGGATGAACAGGAAGCTGAGACTCTGCCCCAGGTGAGTGTAGACACCCAGATGCCGGTGGTATAGGCCATGTGGCCTATTTACACAAGGCAGAGTGGATGTATTGGCAACAGGTTGGAGTATGCACATGCAGTGGCCCTGGTTCCTTGGCCCACACTTGCTCTTCTGCTCCCAGTGCTACCCTGACCTTTAGAGCCACTCTCATAGCCGGCTCCTGCCCTCCATGCCGATTGAGGGGGTCTGTGTGCTCCTTCTCTGAGCTCAGCAGCAAGACAGATAACATTTGTGCAGAATTCGTTTGCCTTTAGATAAACACCAACAGAAACTGTAGCCTAAAAATGACCAGGGTCCAGATATCTGGGCCCCTTCCCAAAGGCCAGCCCTGCCCACCAGGGCAGCACTTCACTTTTCCATCCTCTGAAAGCAAAAGGCCCCAAAGAGGTAGTGAGATGTCCCCTGCAGTGTCACCTGGCCAGGGACACCAGGGAGAGTCTCCCTGGTCCTCATCAGCACTGCCCTGCAAGTTATGACAGGATGTGCATCTGTCCCTTATGAAAAGCAGGAGAAATGAATGAACTACTTTGCTTAAGCCATATTTCCCCAGGAAAATAACTATAAATTTGGAAATGACATAGAAGACCAAGAGTGAGTTACAAAGAACACATACAAATCAATGAGAAAAAGATGATCCAAAGAGAAAAAGGGGCCAAGAGGGCAAATACACAGATTACACCAGAAGGCCCAAAGTCCAGAGCAGGTATGGCAAGTCTTGGCACCACAGTGGGGTGCCCCTGCCTGCGGTGTGCCCTGGGTCCCACCATGCCAGAAAGTGTGAATCGGGTATTCTGTCTGCCATAGCTCCAGGGGCCACCCTGGGAAAGGGCTCCCGCAGGGCAGCATGTACCATAACCCAGGAGGCAGATGAGGGGACACGGGGTGGGGGGTGGGTACAGTGGATAAGGGCAGAGTTTCTCTTTTCTAGGGGACAGATGACAGGGAACGATGAGGGGAGGCCCATGCAGCCTGAAGGAGCCAGAACTTTCCACTGCTTAGGATTTCCTAACCACACATCTGTGTTTGTTAGCATTCCTATTAATACTCATAGTAGTGTTTGGGTGATGATATAATGTGTCATGTTGTTTTATTCTCTGTATTTAAAAAAATATCCAATAAAGGTTGGAAATATATATCAAAAATAAGAAGTAATATTCCACTTAAATAATCAATACTTGCTGGACCCTGGAGTCATAAACTATAAATTTCAATCTCCATAATACTTGAATTCTGTTAAAAATTTGGCTTTTAAGTCTCTAATCTCTAGGTCTGTCTGTTCATAACTTTGCACAGCACTGTGTTCCTCAGGGCTGACAGGAGGGCACAGGGAGGGGCCACACCTGAAGGGAGGCTCGGCTTTGACCTTGAGTCCTGGTTACCTAACAGACATGCAAACAGAAAGCACAATGGTGGGACTTTAAACCACCACAAGGGGAGGAGGGATCATCAGGAGGATAAAGGAAACTCAACCCTGGCCAAAAGGCCAGGGTATGGAAGCCAAATGGCATGCTCAGATCCTCTCTGTTTTATGTATGTTCAAACAGGCCATAAAGTAAGTTTTGAAGTGGCTCACTGAGCACAGTTTCATACATGCTTTCTTGACTACATTGAGGGCTGGCAAAACTTCAATGCAGGATCCTGGGATTCCTATCTCTCATGGCTGTTGACCTCAGGGCAGTGGTGGGCAAAGAAAAGCTGCTCATGGGCTTCAGTGTTTCACTGAAGAAGCTTTATAAGGCCTCCATAGATGATACATTTAGTATCACGAGGGCATGAAAGAAATGAAGACGTAAATTAACAAAAATACATCCCATGTTCATGGACTGCAAGATTTGGTATTGTTAAGATGTCAATACCACCCAAAGTCATCTACAGATACAATGCAATTCCTATCAAAATTCCAATGGCATTTTTCGCAAGAATAGAAAAATCCATTCGAAAGATCATTTGGAATCTGAATAGCCAAAACAATTGTGAGAAAGAATAAAGTTGGAGGACTCATACTTCCTAATTTCAAACTTATTACAGAGCTACAGTAATTAAGACAGTGTGGTACTAGCACAAGATAAACATATAGACTGACAGAAAGAACTGAGGCCAGAAACAGACACTCATATCTATAATCAAATTATTTCCTCCTTCCCTTCCCTTCCCTTCCCTTCCCTTCCCTTCCCTTCCCTTCCCTTCCCTTCCCTTCCCTTCCCTTCCCTTCCCTTCCCTTTCCTTTGTAAGAGAGAGCAAGAGCATGAGTTGGGGAGGGGCAGAGGGGGAGGGAGAGAGAATCTTAAGCAGGCTTCAGGCCTAGCACAGAGGCCGATGAAGGGATCAATCTCACAACTGAAAGATCATGACCTTAGTTGAAATCAAGAGTTGGAAGCATAACTGATTGAGCCACTCAGGTGCCATGATCAAATGATTTGGTAACAAGAGTGCCAGGATCACTCAATGGGAAAGAACAGTCTTTCTAACAAATGGTTCTGGGACAAATAAATTCCCCTACAAAAGAATGAAGTTGGACTCTTACCACACACCACATACAAAAATTAACTGAAAATCAATCAAAGACTTGACTTTCAGAGCTAAAACTATAAAAGTCTTAGAAGAAAATATAGGAGTAAATCTTCATGACCGTGGATTTGGCAATGGATTCTTAGATATGGCTTCAAAAACACAGGTAACAAAAGAAAAAAAATTGAATTTCATTAAAATTAAAAGCATCAAAGGACACTATCAAGAGAACCAAAGGACAACCCATAGAATGGGAGGAAATATTTGCAAATCATGAATTCCTACAATGCAACAACAAAAAGACAAACAACCCAATTAGAAAATGGACAAAGGTCTTGAATAGACATTTCTCCAAAGATCCACAAATGACCAGTAAGCATATAGGAAGATACCCAACATCATTATTCATGGCAATGCAAATCGAAACCACATGAGATACTACTTCATACTACCCATTGGGATGGCTATTTTCTTTTCTATTGTTTTTTATCTTTTTTTGGGGGGGAAAGAGACAGAATGTGCACACACAAGCGGGAGAGGGGCAGAGAGGAGAGACAGCATCTCAGGTAGGCTCTGTGCCATCAGCGCTGAGCCTGAAACAAGGCTTGAACTCATGACTGTGAGATCATGATCTGAGCTGCGATCAAGAGTCAGACACTTAACCGACTGTGCCAATCTGGCACCCCAGGAGAGCTATTTAAAAAAAAAAAAAACTTCTTTTTTTTTTTTTTTTTTTAACGGAAAATAACAGGAGCACCTCGGTGGTTCAGTCAGTTAAGCGTCTGACTCTCGATTTCAGCTCAGGTCATGATCTCATGGTCCTGGGATTGAGCCCTGTGTCAGGCTCTGCGCTGAGTGTGGAGTCTGCTTGGGATTCTCTCTCTCCCTCCCCCTGCTCCTCTCCCACTTGCGTGTGCTCTCTCACTCTCCCTCTAAAAATATATACATATGGGGGCGCCTGGGTGGCTCAGTCGGTTAAGCGTCTGACTTCGGCTCAGGTCATGATCTCACAGTCTGTGAGTTTGAGCCCTGTGTCAGGCTCTGTGCTGACAGCTCAGAGCCTGGGGCCAGCTTTGGATACCGTGTACTCCCCTCTCTCTGCCCCTTCCCCACTCATGCTCTGTCTCACTCTGTCTCTCAAAAATAAATGAATGTTAAAAAAATTTTTTTTAAAGATATGTGTGTGTGTGTGTGTGTGTGTGTAAAATAAACGTTGGTGAGGATGTGGGAAAACTGGAACACTTGTGCACTGCTGACAGCAATGTAAAATGGTGCAGCTGCTGTGGAAAACAGTTTGGTGGTTCCTCAAAAAGTTAAATATAGAATTACCATATGACCACCTATTCAACTCCTGAGTACATACGCAAAAGAACCGAAAGCAGGGACTTGAACCGATATTTGCATACCAATATTCATAGAGGCATTATTCAAAACAGCCCATCTATCAACAGACGAATGGATAAACCAAATGTGGTGTGTCCATACAATGGACTAGTACTTCGTCATTAAAATGAATGAGACAATGATTCATGCTGCTACATGGATGGATGAACCTCGGAAGACATCATGCTATGTAAAAAAAAAAAAAGAAAAGGATAGACACTGTATGATTCCACTTCATGAAATAAGTAGAAAAGGCAAATCCATAGAGACAGAAAGTAGAATAGAAGCTGCTGGGGGCTGGGGTGGGGGAGGGGGAACTGTTGAATGAGTAAAGGGTTTGTGTTTGGGGGGGATGAAAAAGTTCTGGAAATGGTGACAATGGGTACACAAGATGAATGTAGTTAATACCGCTGAATTGTATACCTGTAGCACTGAAAAGGTTAAAGTGGCAAATTTTGACTTCTGTATGTTTTACTACAGTCCAAAGGAAACAGTGGAAGACAAAACCGGCAACCCTGTTTGTGGCCCTCCCTGTTCCAAAAAAGGAATAGGGACGTGCCATTCCCCAGTAAGGAAGCAAGATCCAGAAAAACAACTGTTGCTCTCATCTCCCTGGGGCACCCAGGCACTCAGGAGTCTGTCTCCACCCTCCAGCTGTCTGCCTCTGGGGGGGGGGGGGGGGAGTGTAGCGGGTGGGGAGCTGCATAGACACCAGGGAGGGACGCCTGCCTGTACACTCGGGGTCCTTGGAGGCAGGGGAAGGGGTCTTCCTATCACAGCAGAGTCCTCTTGCCCTGTGTACTTCCTTCCAATGGGCCTACAGTGTATATGCAGCGTCCCTCTCTTAGACCTCTTTCCCCAGATGTCAAAAATAACACCCAACCCCCAACCTTCCTTATTATGGCCAAGCCATACTTGGCCACTTGCCGCAAGGCCAGCCCTACAGGACAGAGCTCAAGATCCCGTTCTGCCTGGGAACTGGGGAAGTTCTGGCAGCTCATGGGCACTATCAGCAAGCCCCAGCAACTGTGTGGTTTCAGCCCTGCCCCTGGGTACAAGCTGAACACGGACTCCCCATTTCACTCTTCAAAGGTTGGATGGCAGCACCCACAGGGACCTTTGTCCCATCTCTGATCTGCTGCTCACTGCTCACTAGTCTGGTAGCGATTCGGACTCCTGATCCAGTGCTCCCAACAAATGTCCATTACAGCAGTGAGGACAGGTTTTGATTCTATTATTCTGAATATACTCTGGAGGGTGGGTGGGAGGAGCTTCTAGAAGGTAGCTCCTGGGCTGGAAGTCCTTCCTGGCTTCTGGGGAGGCCTTTTTGTCTCTCTGGTTGATCCTGCTCCTCCTATAGGAGCTTCTCAGTAGATTGAAACCCCCTTCTTCTTCTTCTTCTTCTTTTTTTTTTTTTTAACGTTTATTTATTTATTTTGAGAGAGACAGCACGCACGTAAGCAGAGGGAGGGGCAGAGAGGAGGAGAGAATCCCAAGCAGGCTCTGCTGACAGCGCAGAGCCCGATGTGGGGCAAACCATGAGATTATGACCTGAGCCGAAATCAAGAGTCGGGACGCTTAACTGACTGAGCCACCCAGGTGCCCCCTGAAACCCCCTTCTTGCACCGTGCTGACAATATGCCACCGTGGTGCTAATTCTGTCTGCTTCCTTTCCTGTTGGCATGACTTTACTAAGGATAATTTGGAACTTCAATGGCTTCCGTGGGAAACTGCTGATCTCCCCTAGTGGCTCCTCTGAGACCTCTCCCTTCCATCCACTCTTCTCCTCCTTCCTAGCTTACCACCTTTGCTCCCCCTCCAGCAACCTTACATCCTCTGATATGACCCCTGCAAGCCCCTCCCTCCTCCTCCCAGTCCACCCTGCCATACCTTCCCCTTCCCTCCAGCCCCTCAGCTCCCATAGTCACTGGCATGTAGACCCCCTGCCCCACTGGGGGCTCTCAAAGGACTCAGGGCTTGCTGAGTAACTCACAGGGCTTGCTGAGTAACAAAGTAACTCACTGGGGTTGAAAAAAAAAAGCAAACTGGAAACAAACATGGCCTCCATAAGATTATATATCAGGGCAAAAAGATCTTAAACAGATCTTAAAAAGATCTCCGTGAACACTGGTGAAAAGCTTTAGCCTTCCTATTGAACAGGTAACTAACCTGCTCTATCTGCCAGAAACATAAGGTCCAACTCTTATATAAACTAGTGAGTTTGGAATAATTGTATTTATGCCTGATGCATGGCTAAAAGTTTTAAATGAAAACCATGAGATCTCTATTTGAATCTGTATGTTTATGTATGTAAGTATGTATGTACGTCCATACAGGTGTGTATGTATGTATGGTATTTCTCTACCTCCAGGTGATATTACCAAATTAATTTATAAAATCCCTTAAAGTAGTTCTATCCTAATTGGCTTAGAGAAAAATAAGTACTTACATAAACTAAATCTTCCCCAAAACTCTCAGAAATATAAGAACCAACTCAACTGTTTCTCAAGTTAACATAATTTGAGTAATCTATGACAGAAGACTGGCTTAATATTGTTGATTTAATGAAACAGGTGTATCTTTAGTGTTATCAATATTAAATGGAATGCAAACATATATATTTTTTTAAGATTTTATTTTTAAGTAATCTCTATATGCAGCATGGGGCTCGAACCCCCAACACCGAGATCAAGAGTCACCAACTGATCCAGTCAGGTGTCTCACAAACATACATTTTTACTCCACTTGGTTTCCTAGTCAAATAAGCTAATATTCTATCTACTCAAGGTTTAGGATTGTACAAATGATAAATCTGATTTTCATCAAACGAAGTCCCTATTCTGACAAACTTTATTTTAACAATTATTGTGCTTTACAATATATCTGCCTAGGAGCACCTGGCTGACTCATTTGGTAGAGCATGTGACTCTTGATCTTGGAGTCATGAGTTCAAGCCCCATGCTGGGGACAGAGATTTCTTAAAAAAAAAAATATATATATCTATATATCTATATATCTATATATCTATATATCTATATATATGTACATACATATATACAACATATGGCTAAAGTTATATATATATATATATATATATATATATGCACACATATATATATGTACACACATGGCTAAGACGTTACTTTAAAAATATATATATATATATTGCTAAAAAATATATATACATACACACACATATATATGTATCTGCCTAAAAACTGTCTCCAAAATCTTTCTGGTAATTTGTAGCCTTAGAGGTTTGCCAAGTTAGGTTACATAATACATATTCTTTGACTATCTAAATAATTTTTACATAAGATAAAGTGCTGGAACATTCATTACTAATTATAGTTTAAGTTTTATACTCTTGACTTCTTGTTTTTATATGGTACAGAAGGCTAATGATATTTGGGTCTGTTAATAAGTATGTTCTTCTTGCCACGTTAAAAAAATTTGTACTATTCAGAGTATATACCTCTACAGATTACAAAATGGCATATTCATAAAATTTGTTAATCTGTTACAGAATACCAGTGTATGGCTGACAATTCACAATTATCTACTTCCTTGCTTTATCTATAAAATAAATGTTGCAAATGGCTAAAAATTATAATCATATGAAAATAAAACAACTACTAGAAACAATAAGAGTGAAGGGAAACAACTTTGTAAACAAAGAATGTGAGAAAAATAGGATGTGTTTCACATGAAAAGTATGCAAAGAATGTATAATTTGTTTTTGTTAAGGAAAGGATAGTGATTTTGTCCTGGAGTTATATTTTCAAAAGGGGAAAGTATAGACAAAAACCTGAATGGATATAGAAAGTTGTATAAAGTTTGTGGTAAAAAGGATTTTATGAGATCCAAGCTGGCTAAGATTAAATGGATTCATATATAGTTTTTGAAATGAGCTTTACTATCAATAACATCCTCATGCAAAACTAGAGTTTGGTTTTCTTTCTGCTAAAACAACAAAACTTCTTGAATCACTGGTCTGCTTTTATTTATTTTATTTATTTATTTATTTATTTTTTAAATTTTAAAAAAAAAATTTTTTTTTTTCAACGTTTATTTATTTTTGGGACAGAGAGAGACAGAGCATGAACGGGGGAGGGGCAGAGAGAGAGGGAGACACAGAATCGGAAACAGGCTCCAGGCTCTGAGCCATCAGCCCAGAGCCCGACGCGGGGCTCGAACTCACGGACCGTGAGATCGTGACCTGGCTGAAGTCGGACGCTTAACCGACTGCGCCACCCAGGCGCCCCAACTGGTCTGCTTTTAATGAGAAATTGTAAAAGGCTTTTCTTTACCCTTTGAGTAATCTTTACCAATCTTTACCTTTTGAGGAAATAAAAATCCTCTATCTTATCAAAATAATTTCCTGTGTTTTGTGTTATTACCATGTTCTTGATTACTTAAGAGAACCTGGTCTTTTCACTATCCAAAGAGCCAAGTTTTGTTTTGGTTTTGTTTTTGTTTTTACAATCATGTTATCTCCAGTATTTACTTTTCGATTCTTTTATTGACACTTTGGTTAAGTAAATAACCAAATATTGTTTCATAGTGACCTGGGATCCTATTTAGTCAAGCGTGCAAACCTTTTGACATTTTTGACAACTCTACTTTCCCCAAATCAAATTCTAAGTGATCTTCTTGATTTCAAGCTCGCTTTGGGGTTTCCTAGAGGGTCTCTGGAAGATCTCAAAGGATCTGTTCTTTCACCTTGTAAAAAAGACATGTTAAACTAATTAATTTTTTTTTAATTTTTTTTAACATTTATTTATTTTTGAGACAGAGAGAGACAGAGCATGAACGGGGGAGGGGCAGAGAGAGAGGGAGACACGGAATCGGAAGCAGGCTCCAGGCTCTGAGCCATCAGCCCAGAGCCCGACGCGGGGCTTGAGCTCACAGACTGTGAGATGGTGACCTGAGTTCAAGTCAGACGCTTAACCGACTGAGCCACCCAGGCGCCCCAAACTAATTAATTTTAATTGACCTGTTGGATTTCCTGAAAGGCACTGTCAGATAAAACACGTGGCTCAACCTTCCAAAATTGATGTTTTTATGAATAGATGTTATTAATATAAGGATGTCAGAAATCATATAAAGTTCCTATAAATTTGCCAGCACCCTCAGAGACCAGGAAATGTCCTGGTATATTATCAGTCATAATTCCAGTTAATATGGTATGGATGTTATAGAAATGACCAAGTTTTATTATCCGTTGTGTTTTTTACTTATTTTATTTATTTATTTATTTATTTATTTATTTATTTATTTAAAAAACTTTTTTAGAGAGGGGTACCTGGGTGGCTCAGTGGGTTAAGCATCTGACTTCAGCTCAGGTCATGATCTCATAGTTTGTGAGTTCAAGCCCCACATCAGGTTCTGTGCTGACAGCTCAGACAGAGCCTAGAGCCTGCTTCAGATTCTGTGTCTCCCTCTCTCTCTGCCCCTCCCCCGCTCATGCTCTGTCTCAAAAATAAACTTAAAAAAAAAATTTTTTTTTAAATTTTTTTAGAGGGTGGGCACGTGAGCAGGGGAGAGGAGCAGTGGGAAGAAGAGAGAAAGAATCCCAAGGCTCAAGCCCTGGGATAATAGTCTGAGCAGAAATCAAGAGTTGGAAGCTCAACTGACTGAGCCACCCAGGTGCCCCAGTGGTGGTGTTTTTACAAGGGATTCTCATCAAATCTTTAACCCCTGGCCATTTAAGTCTTTGTCACCCACAGATAGTTTTTGTTTCGCTCTGCTGCTTCTGCAAAAGCATTTGCGATCAGCTACAGGCCAGAGTGGTTTGTCTTCAACTGGAAGGGACTGTCCAAGATCCATGGTAAGGAATATGACAGGTACCTGGGGTACAGACTTCTGATGGCCTTGCTTCAGTAACTCTGAAATGTTATGGGACTGAGTAAGGCTTTCCAGAGCTCTAGTGGAGAAACTGATGGGCTCATGAAACTAACCAAGATCAAGCAGGACAAGAATTAACTACATGGAACAGAATAAACTGATAAAGGATGATTATAATTTTGTATGACTTTAGTCTGGAATATTCTTGGCTCTTTAGTATTCTATTTTCCGGGTTCAAAGAAAAACCCACTTTTTTTTTAAGTGTATTTATTCTGAGAGAGAGAGAGAGAGATTGAGTGCATGGGTGCGTGTGCATGAGCAAGCAGGGGAGGGGTTGAAAGAGGGAGAGAGAGAGACAGAATCCTAAGTAGGCTCCGCACAGTCTGCACAGAGCCCAACACAGGGCTGAAACTCACGAACCGTGAGATCATGACCTGAGCTGAAATCAAGAGTCATACACTCTACATTCAGGCAGTTGCCTGAAACACCCAGGCGCCCCTTCTTTTTTCTCTTAAGCTACCCATGAGTCGTAACACTCCAGCAAGTTAATAGTTTTGTAAACAAAACCAAAGCATTTATCTTTTTCTCCCGTTTCTCCAAAAATTGGGAACTATTATTAAGTATTCTTATTTTCATGGCAATATAGTTATTTGCATAGATTCAGTAAGAACCTGTCCTCTTTGTGATAGGACATAACTTGAAAAGGCTGATTATATAACCAAGGAATGTCATATTTGAAAATGACGCGTGGAATCAGACATGACCAGACAGTTTTGAGAACTACAGTTGATTTTACAAGGAGGCAGTGCTTACAAAGCCCTCTTGAAAAAACCAGGCTTGTACTTGGCTTACAGAAGATCCTAGCCTTACTCCCAAGGTGAGTAAGGAACATCCCTTCCTGGCAGACCCAGGAACCCTAAGGTATTTGGGGGACCTTGAGTAGAGAGGAACTCACCCAAATCTACAGGTGAACTGATAGTGAGTTCTTGTTTTGGCTTCCTAGCCTTGAAAGGCTTTTAAAATTCCAATCTGAGATTCCCCATAAAAAGTTCCACAAAGCAAACTTAACAAGGCCTATGTGGTCAATTGCCATTTTTGCTGCACTTATGTAAATAATCAGGCCAAATTTAACGAGACCAGAATGATTTTGTAAACAGAAATAATCTTTGTGTGATTATCTTTGATCAAAAAGGGAAGTGGCTGCAGAGGGAAATGTTATATCTCAATGGAAAAGAATAATACAAACTTGTGGGTTATCAGATTCTAATCCTGTTTATTGTGTTTGAGGTTTTACTATACTACCTATGAACTGGACTGCATTCTTCCATCTTACACATTTTGTCAGCCCTTACCCAACCCTCAGCTCTTCTAGATTCCTTCAGCATCTCACTACAATTCTCCAAATTGATGTTTCCAATTTTTCTCCCTTCCCTCCTGACTTGGCATCACTGAGAACTAAAACCTGACTGCCCAGACCCTTCCTGGGACTCCAGGTGTCCTGTTGCTGCCCTTTTTCCTCCAGGATCTGAAAGAGTCCCGCATGCTGAAGCATGAAGACAATTTGATATAACTCTCAAAGAGCTCATCACACAACAAATCATGTGTGCGCACCTTCATTCCTGGAGCTGCAGCTGCATGGGCCACTCAGAAGTCCATGGGAATTCCCACATCTTCCATGCTCTGCTTGGAGAAATAATCTTGACTGTGACACTGATGTCTATACTATATGACCATAAACACTCAAAACTGCAAACTGGGAAATCCACCGGATTTCCACAATGGTCCTCACTCCACAACCTCGAGATGTTAGGGGTCAATGTCTAAACTCTTCCCAACTGGCCATCTGTGGGACTCAAAAATCAGGTTTATGGTCAGCTCCAACCCTTAATCTTTGCTTTTCTTTCTGTTCCCATAGAAAGGCCCCTCATTAAATGCCTGATCACTGGCACCATCCAGCAAGTATCCTCTACTAGCAAGTTCCAACAGATGGTTCAACAAAAGGTGATCAAATGGAAATGGGCTTATATTATTCAGCAGAAAGAACATCTCTTCTTTCCTTTAACAAGAGGGAGAGACCTGCCAAAGACTCTTTCCTTGACCAAACTCTATCCAGGCTCCTCTGAGCCTTCTTCTCAACTAGGCCTCAACCTTGGCCTATAAAGACTTGAACAAACACTAAATAGCATCTAACAGCTCAAAGTTGCATCCTTAGGATGACCTTAGCCCCCTTAAGGTGCATGCCAGAGAAAACTCCAGGCTTCCCAAAGAAGTGACTGTTCCAGCAAACACCTGAGGATAGGGCTCCATCTCCAAGTCGCTGTGGGAGCTTTCATAAGCATGACTTAGCACATCCAAATGGGTGTTACACAGACCAGCTTCCTCTTCCCACTTTTCGTAACTTCTCACTTCCCTGACTCACTCCTGCCATCCCCCTCCCCCACTCATTCACTCTTCCTTTGAAAGGCCCAGTGCCTCTGAACAAATCTGAATGGAGCTCAGCTCTTTCCCCTACTGTGGGTAGGTACTGAATAAAATCTGTCCTTACTGCTGTAACTAGTGACCAGCTGTGTTCGTCTATGGCACTTCTCTCCCCACTAGGCCCGACACTGCTTCTCAGAGCACCTCTGGGAGTTGGGAGGCAGCAGGCAGTAGGCAGTCAGGGAAGCTCAGTCCCAGGCAATTGGTCAAGAAAAGTCCCTGACTTTAAAAACTGAAAGGCTGGTATAACAAGTCCATTCTGGAGTGACTTCCTCTTTCTCAACATTCTCACATGGGGATGGGGCCACACCACCCTCACCTAGCCCTTGCTGGAGTGTTGGGCTCCAGTCATTTCCTTTCCCTCATGGCAGCCATTTCCCTGAAAGGAAAAGCCTGGAGGTACCCCAGGGGTCAGTCCATCAGGCCTCCAGGGGGAAACTTGTCACTGAGCTCCTCCAGGCCTTGACACCCACAATTCTCCCACTCCCAAGCGTCTGATCCCGCTCAAAGATCAAGTGTGACCTCTGCAAGCCCATCAAGTCAAAGCACTCCCCCCGGGAGATAGCCCCATCTTGAGGTCTAGATCCCTATAGAAGGCCGGATCCCCTATCCTTGTCTAGAACCCTATCCCCAAGTCGGATCTTCCCGTTCCAACACAGATCTGCTACTCCCTCAACCCAGTCTGGTATCACAGCCCCTTCCGTCCAGAGATTCCCACCCAAGGTCGGATCCTTTCTCACAGGCATCCTAATTTCCCACCCCGCATCCGGAGTTCCTCACCCCAGAACAGACCCCAGATCAGATGCACCCCAGGTCCGGAGACCCCCCCCCACCGCAGATGAGGTCCGCCCCAGGTCGAAGAAGAGCCCCCCTCCCCACCCCAGATCAGATCCACCAGAGGTCCGGAGACCCCACCCACCCCGTGTCAGACCTGTCCCGGGTCGTAGAACCCCACCCAAGGCCGGATCCCCGCGGTCCGCCAGCTCACTCACTTCGCCTTCGGCGGCGGCGGCGTCCTTGGCCAGGCGGACCCGCCCTGGGCCGGCGCAGGCAGCGCCGCGGACAGCCCCAGGCGCCCGAGAGGCCCCGCGTGGCTATGGCGGTGATGGCGATGGCTGCTGCGCTGCGGGGACCCGGCGGGCGCTTCCGGTGGCGGACACAGGCCACGGCGGGCGGGGTGCGGGGCTCGGCACGGGGCGCCGCAGGTAGGGCGGGGCGGGCTCTCTGCGCCAGGCGGGGGTCATCCAGGAGGGGGGCGTCCTCCAGGGTTTGCCCACGTGGGGGTGTCCCCGCGGGCAGCATTCTGGGCTGGGACAGGAGTCTGCAGGCTTCCAGGCTCTCCAATCCCCCTTCCAAATGGGGAAACAGCTGCGGGACGCCGCTGGAGGTTCTGCTGGGTGAAATGATCTGTGCTTGCAGCCCCACCCCCAGCCAAGTATATAGTCCTGGTGATTATGGTGGTTGTGACTCACCTCCTGAGGTTACCAGGCGCCATCACCTGCACACCCCATTAGTCAGACTTGGCCACCTCCTCCCTGAGTCCCTAGTGGCCACACACAGCAGGTGCTCAGTATTTGCACTGCTTAGAATCATTGACGGGAGACTTCCAAACTGATGGGCTCACTGCTTACAGTGCTGTGCAGGTGCCCTGGGGAGGAGACAATCCCTGGCCAGTCCTCCTGGAGCCCCCAAGGATCATTAACCAAACCAGGTTATTAACCGTACACCAGGCATAAGGGATGGCCCCAGGCTCCAGAGTAGGGGCTACGTGCTGGGGCTTACAGGAGGGTTGGCACCCAGCCTGCAGGTCAGGGTCCCCAGAGCAGGCCACAGTGCCACCACATCTGCCATGGTGGCATGGCCAGTCCCACATGTGGTGACATCTCCCCACCACATGCCTGCACAGTGACCGACTCCTAGACCTTGTCCCTGGATGACTCCCCATGGGGAACCAGCATTGAGGGGCCTGTGAAAGGAAGGGATGAGGCCTCCTTCAGAGGTGGTGGCTGTGGGAGGAAGAGCAGCAGGGTGCTTGCCAGCAGTGGAATGAAGCTGACAGCATGTGTAGATGGGCAAAGTTGTGTGGCCTTAAGGAGCCTAGGGGATCAAGTGGCCCTGCAGAGGCCTGGGAGGTGGGGAGATGGAGTTGCTCTTAGAGTGGCTTTTAGTGCTTTTAGTGCTCTTAGAGCCACCCAGTGGCTGACCCCTGGGACTTTGGCCAGGATACCCCATCTTTGAAAGACTCCTTGCTGCATAAGATGGGATGTTCATGAGGATTAAATGCAGCTGTGCAGTGGGGCCCTCACCCCATTTGGTGAGAGTAAAAGATGTATAAATAGGAGCTGCTGCTGCTGCTGCCACGAGCCCAGGGCCCTTCTGGCCACTGTAACCTTGGCCTTAGGGCAGAGTGGGGTGGCCTTGGAGTGGAGTTTTTTGTTTCTACCTGGGCAACACAAAAGATTCTGCCTCCATGACCCTTGGGCAGCAAGGGGAAGGAAGCCCCAAAGCTAGAGCTTAGCTGCAGTGATGAGGAGCTGACAGGACCTGGGCACAGTGCCAACCCCCAACAAGGATGCCCAGAGCTAATTTTGAGCCTCCTCCTCCATCTCAACTGCAGCTTTTTGTCTGAGAGCAGGAAGGCACCTGCCCCATCCCAGGCTTGGGGGTGGCCCATGCCACCCCTGAACAGGAACCAGAATGACACTGCTGTCACCTGTCCCCTAACACCTGTTACCAGGAAGGATGCACGATGCAGGGAATAGTCACAAAGGGACTCCCAAGGTGGTCCCCTGAGGTGGTCAGTGTGCCTGTGGATACACAGGAAAGCCTCTGCTTGCCGTCCCAGAGCACCATTCATTCAGCCTTGTCAAACTTGCTGGGGGCCAGGCCCCTGGTTCAGAGGGGGAGCAGAAAATTAAAGGACAATGGACTCAGAACAAATTGGAGACAGACCTTTCTGGGGCTGAGCCCTGAACGTGCAGTGGGGAAAGGAAGGCTATGAGACTGTCCAGGGCACCAGAGTGCACAGGTGTGTTCCAGGTAACCCCCACAGAGCAGTACCCACCTCATCCGCCCTACAGGCCCTTGAGGGTCCTTCCCCCTGG
The DNA here is from genome assembly GCF_018350155.1 of Leopardus geoffroyi. Lineage (NCBI taxonomy): Eukaryota > Metazoa > Chordata > Mammalia > Carnivora > Felidae > Leopardus > Leopardus geoffroyi. The sequence continues at coordinate 29,628,312 of NC_059339.1, read as the reverse complement.
CAGGGTATCCCAACCCTCCTACATGTTTAAAGGAAGATTTCCTACACTTACAGAAAGTTCCACTGCTGACCTCTTTCACGGGTTTATCAGACTGAGAGGCTCCTGGGTGTGCACAGCAGGCAGGGAGAGCAAACCAAGGATAAGCCCGCAATCTACACAGCCAGTTGGTTGCCCTGCCCTCTGCCTGATAGCAGGCAAAGGGGACACAGTGTGGGGCTGGGGACACCAGGAGCTTGCAGGGACCTGTTCTGTCAGCAGGAAGGACCAGCACCAGCACCTGCAATGGAAGGTAGGGGTGTTCTCCTGGGCAAAATCTTAGTGTTTCCCCTCCCCCTGTTCACCACGGGGCAGCTGGAGAGACGCTGCCCTGCCCAGCAGGCGTGTGCTCATCGCAGCCCAGCAGTAGCTTGTCTCCAGCCAGCAGTCTGTCCTCAGCTCTTTGGGCTCATATCAAAGCCACCAGAATAACTGACAAAGTTTAGGCCTCTTTAGAGCCCTTGAGTTGAATTTGGAGTTAGGTTCACTGTGGACTGGCTGTTTGAACCAAGTTGTGGCTCCCTTCGATCCCATGTGCACCTCTCACACATTACAGGTTTCCTCAAATGCCACCTGCTGGACAGAACCCGGGGTGGGCCTGGCTTTGGGGTGGGTGCAGTGGAGCGTCTCCACAGGACAGTCTGGTAGCAGGGCACCATCCAAGCACCTGGACACAAGCTCCTGGTGGTGACTCCCCTAACTTCACCAGCTGCAAGCCAGGGCCTCCTCTAGGCTCAACTGAGCTCCTGTGTCCTTGCAAAGCATAGGTTCTAGACCCCTGTCTGTGGGACATCTACAAAGCCAGGGTCCCTGAGGGATGCGGTCCTCAGGAGTATTCTCTACAGCCTTGCCCACCAGAAAGGTCAAGGTGGCCACAAAGGCAGGTGCAGTGTTTTCACTTCTCAGGTTCCAGTGTGACCAGCTGCGCTGGCCTTGGGTGGCAGACCCTTATTTGATCACAGGATCCTGTGCTTCACCCAGGAACAGTGGCCAGCTGTAGACATTCTGAAAGCTGTCTGACCTCCTCTGCCTTTCAACATACTAATAATTTTCTGTTATTTCTTCCTTTCTCTATAGGGAGTAGGCCAGTGCCTGGTGCCGGGCCTCTCCATCTTGGGCCCTGTGTCAGAGCTTTGACCAGCCGGCCACACCTAAGGACACACCTACTCTCACCTACCCCCGACTCACTCCTTTGCTCACCACGACCCCCCTTCTGACTGTCCCTTGCTTGCTTTCCATGCCAGCAGTTTGCATAAGAGGGACAGATAATGTCTTCCGCGGGGCAGGAAAGATGTGAGCGGCCCTCTGTGCTGGGCATGGGAGTGGGCTGTGTGTTGCCTCCAAGGTGACGCCATGGTAAGCCCAAAAGGCATTTTAGAGTCACTTCTCCCCCAAGGCCCACAGTGCACTAGGCACTTTGAGAGGCCAGGGTGTGCTGCCCGATGCAGGGATTGCTTTTTATATTTTTCCTCACTCAGAACAAACGGTGACTGTTACAGCTGAAAGACACACTCAAGAAAAGTGTTCTTGTTTTTCGTTTTTGTAATTTTTGGGGTAATTTTTATTTTTGAGAGAGTGTGAGCAGGGGAGGGGCAGAGAGAGAGGCAGACAGAGGATCCAAAGTGGGCTCTGTGCTGACAAGCTGACAACACAGATCCCAAGGTGGGGCTTGAACTCACAAACCACAAGATCATGACCTAAGCTGAAGTTGGACGCTCAACTGACTGAGCCACCCAGGTGCCCCCCAAGAAGAGTGTTTTAATCCCGTGTCTGGCTTAGAACGTTGGGTGACGTGTAAGTTCAGAGCAGTTCTGAAGCAGAGCAGAGCAGTTCTGCAGCATGAAGTTCAGAGCAACTTCTTCTTGACCTGATTGTTGTTGCAAAGGCAATTACACACCTTTCACCAACCTCACCTGGCATTGCTTGGTTTCAGGATTTGTGCTGATGATGGATACCATCGTTGCCTTCTGCCTCGATGTGTGATGCATTATCACCCCAGACCATCACAGGATGGGGGCTCCAATCCTATAAAACAGATCCCATACCACATTTAACTGGGCAGAGCTGTTTGCCCTTTGGAAATCACATGGTATCTTATGGGATCCATATCCCAGACTTGTCCTGACCCTTCTTCTCACCTCTCCTTTCTCCAGCAGGGAGGCAGGACTACAATCTCCTGGTGATTGGCGGGGGATCTGGCGGCTTGGCTTGTGCCAAGGAAGGTATGTGTCCAGTGCCCTGTATCCTGCCAGTGTGGCGGGGGCTCCAAGCTTTCAGGGACGCCTGGAGAGGGCTGCATTGTTCTCATAGCTACGTGGAGATGCACCCTGAGTGGCCATGCACAGAATGCATTATCTCTGTAGCTGGCCTGCTGGTCTCTGGGGTCCTACATCCTGCAGGGTCACCCCAAGAGCCTCATCATTTTGCCCTGCTCCCTGCCACTCCCGAGTTGTCTGTGCAACTCCCAGCAGCCAGGATGACACCCAGGTCTGAGCCTGCCCTCTTGGGCTGCAGCCCAAGGCCTCATGGGAGCTGTCCCCACCCATCTGACATGTCTCCCACCACCCACACCCTTGCTCGCTCTTCTGCTACAGCCCCTGGCTGCCTCACTGCTTCCCGAAGGTCTTTCTGGCCTTGCGCCTCACCCTGGCTGTCTGCCTGGCCTGGTCTGGCCTGGTCTTCACCAGCCTGGTTAGCTGTGGGGCTCACTCATCTTCCTTCAGTCTTTGCTGCCAAGGGTAGAATTACCCCCTTCTACACACATCTGGTCCCTGCTCCCGGCTCCACTGTCCTCGTTCTTAGCCCTGGCACTGTCCCACAGAGATCATGGTTTGTTCTGCTGTCCGTGTCTAACCAGATGGGTCTGGGCACCCCGGGGTGCTCAGTAAAGATGTGTTGAGTGAAAGGGCTGGACCCAGAGGCATCCAGAGACCTCGTGTTGCAGTTTACCACTAATCTGGATGCGGAACAGATGGCCACCATTTCACTGGGGGCTCTGCTCTCTGCTTTAGGAGTGCCTGGCAGTCTGCTTGTCTGTCTAAATGATAAGGAGGCAGGGGAGGCAGATGTGGATGAGGGAGAGGGGAAGACAAGAGAGAAATGGTGCCCAAAACATGAAGAGTTGAGCAGCCACCCTGACCATTTAATTACAGCTCTCTGATATCAGATCCTGGGTTTTAGAATCACAGTTGGCATAAAGGAAATTTGCTGTCCACTGCTCTTGCTCTGAGGGGCAGAGGAGGGTGCTGGCCTGCAGTGGAGGGCAGGAACCTTGGAAGTCTCCCAGCTGATATGGGGGCCCACAGAGGGACACGAGGTCCTCATCCCATTGAACCACAGAGCCACCCCAAGAAACAGAGCATACAGACAGTTGTCCCAGTGGTGTGTCTTATAGCAGAAGAAAGCCCTGGATGTCGTGTCCACTCTAGTGTCTTATCTGTAGAGGCACATCTCTGTTAACCCACAACACTTCCCAGGTCTGTCTTTGCCTTTCTCAACAGTGGCATCTCTCCCTGTGGATGATTGTGCTTTTCTATAGCTTTACTGAAATATAATTGACTTAAAATAAACCGTACATATTTACAGTGGACAACTTGATATGCTTTGACATACGTACACACCTGTGAAGCCAAGTACCACAGTCAAGCTAGTGAACATGTCCATCCCCCCCCCCCCCCCCCCCCCGTATTAGCTTGCCGGGGTTGCCGTCACAAAGAACCACAGGCTGCATGGCTTAAGCAGCAGAAATGTATTTCCTCACTGGAGCCTGGAAGTCTGAGATGAAGGTGCCAGCAGGGTTGTTTCTTCTGAGTCCTCTGTCCTTGGCTTATAGATGGCTGTCATTTCTCTGTGTCCTCACATGGTCTTTCCTCCGTGTGTCTATGTCCTAATCTCATCTTTTTATATGGACACCAGTCAGATTGGAGTAGGTAGGGCCCACCCTATGGTCTCAATTCTAACCTCTATAAAGACCTTGTCTTCAAACAAGGTCACATGCCAAGGTTCTGGAGGTTTGGGCTCCAACATGAATTTTGACAGGACGTGACTCAGCTCATAACAAACCCCAAAGTTTCCTCAAACCTTGGGAACCCCTTCCTGCTGCTCCCTCTCTGCTGCATCCCCAGACAGCCAATGATCTGCTTTCTCTCACTACAGATTAGTTTGCATTTTCTAAAATCTTGTTATACAAGATGAGATCATGCAGCATGTATTCTTCTCTGGCTTTTTTTCACATAGCATAATTATTTTGAGATTGATCTGTGATGCTGTATGCATCTAGAGTTCATTCCTTTTTATTACTGATTACTATTCTGTTGTTTGCATGTACCACATGATGTTGGGCCAGTCACCTATAGGTGGACATTTGGGGTATTTGCAGTTTGGGGCTATTGTCAATGGTGCTGCTGTGAACATTTGGGTTTGTGTCTTGGTGTGGATGCATGTTTTCAATTCTCTGAGATAAATGCCTAAAAGTAGAACAGGTAGGTCATGTAGTATATCTGTTCTTTAGGTATTTTTTCATTTATTGCCACAGTCTTTCGTAGTCTTCAACGCACAGGTCTCCACATCTTCCATCAGATTTATCATGAAGTGTTTCATATGTTTTCTAATAGCTTTTTGAGATTAAGTCATATACCATACTATTCATTCATTTAAATTGCATAATTCAGGGGCGCCTTGGTGGCTCAGTCAAACATCCGACTCTTGATCTTGGCTCAGGCCTTGATCTCAGGGTCATGAGTTTAAGCCCTGCTTTGGACTCTGTGTTGGGTGGGAAGCCTACTTAAAAAACACAAAAATGCACAATTCAGTAATTTTTAGTATATTCACAAAGTTTTACAACTATCACTATATCAATCATAGAAATTTTCACCACCCCCCAAAATTATTCTGTATCCATTAGCAGCCAGTCCTCAGCCCCAGGCAACCACTAATCCACCTTCTGTTTGTGTGTATTTGCCTATTCTGGATATTTCATATAAATATGTGGTCTTTTGTCTTTGTATCTTCCACTTACCATAATGTTTTCAGCACTCATCCACCACACAGCATATGCTAATGCCGTATTCCTTTCAGTGGCTAAATACCATTCCACTGCATGGACAGATCACATTTTATTATCCACTTGTCCATTGCTGGACATTTGGGTTGTTTCTACTTTTTTGGCTTTTGTGAGTAATGGTACTGGGAACATTTGTGCGCATATTTTTGTGTGGATCTGTTTTCCTGTCTCTTGGGTAGATACCTAGGAGTAGAATTGCGGAGTTGTGTGGTTTGACCTTTTGAGGAAATGCCAGACTATTTTCCAAAGTGGCTGTATCATTTTATATTCCCACCAGCGATGCAGGAAGGTTCAGATTTCTCCACATCCTCTCTAGCATGTGTTATCTTTTTTATTATAGTCTCCTAAGTAGGTGCTCAAATGGTACCTCCTTGTGGTTCGTCTGTGTTTTCCTAACGATTAATGACATGGATCATCTTTTCATGTGTTTATTGTCTATTTGCATATCTATGAGTAAATGTCTATTCACAAGTTTTGCCCACTTTTTTTTTTAAAGATTTTATTCTTAAAACAATTTTTTTAATGTTTATTATTTATTTTTGAGAGACAGAGTATGAGCAGGGGAGGAGCAGAGAGAGAGGGAGGCACAGAATCCGTAGCAGGCTCTGGGGTCTGAGTTGTCAGCACAGAGCCTGACGTGGGGCTTGAATCCATGAACTGTGAGATTATGACCTGAGCCAAAGTCAGACGCTGAACCTACTGAGCCACCCAGGTGCCTCCTATGTTACATATTCATACATAAATATATTCTGGTTACTAGACCCTTATCAGGTATATGATTTGCCAATACTTTTTTCCATTCCATGGATTATCTTTTCACTTTCTTGCAGCACATTTTTAATTTTGATGCAAGTCTGGTTTATTTCTTATTTATTTTGTTGCTATGCTTTTGGTATTTGAGAAACAGTGGTCTTACCCAAGCTCACAAAGGTGTATGCCTGTGTTTTCCTCTAAGACTTGTACATTTTCAGCTCTGACACTTAGGCCTTTGGTCCATTTTGAGTCCATGTATACATAGGGTGCGAGGTAGCTGCTTTGGGGTTTGCAGTAGACACCTTGAACTTGTCACAGTCTGCCTGCAAGTGATATTGTCCCACTTCACATGTAGTACGAAAACCTTAGTATGGTAACATGCTTCCCTTACTCCCTTCCGAGCCTTTATCCTATGTGGTCATATGTTTTACTTTTACATGTTATAAGCCCCATAACACATTGCTATTTTTTTGTTTAAACCATTACCTTCAAAAAAGATTAAACTAATGAGGAAAAAATCTTACAGATCTGCCCGTGTAGTCACCATTTCTGGTGTACTCTTTCCTTTGTACAGATCCGAGTTTCCATCTGCCATCATTTTGCTTCTACCCTAAGGATGTCAGTGAACATTTCTTGTGATGTGGCTCTAAGAGTAATTAATTCTTCAAGCTTTTGTATGTCTGAAGACATCTTTATCTTGCCTTTAGTTTTTAAAGATATTTTCTCTGGGTGGAGAATTCAAGGAAGATAGAGTTTTTGTTTGTTTTTTCTTTTAGTACTTTAGAGACATTGTCCTTCTGACTTCTCACTTGCATTATTTCTTTTTGTTTGTTATGAGAGTGAGAGAGAGAGAGAGAGAGAGAGAGAGAGAGAGAGAGAACACAAACCCAAACAGGCCCCATGCTCAGCCTGACACAGTGCTCAATCCCATGACCCTGGGATCATGACCTGAGCAAAATCAAGAGTGGGACACTCAACCAACTGAGCCACCCAGCAGCCCTCACTTGTATTGTTTCTGATGTCATCTGCTGCCTCTTTATCTCTGTGTTCTTTCATTGTGTGTCTTTTTTCCTCTGGTGGTTTTCAGGATTTTCTCTTTCATTGGTTTTGAGCAATTTAATGAGGGTGTGCCCTGGTGTAGTTCTCAATTATTTTTCTGCTAGACTTCACTTAGCTTCTTGGGTCCATGGATTTATAATTCTCATCAAGTTGTGAGAATTTTCAATCATTATTTCTCCAGGTAATTTTCCTGTTCTTCCTCCTCTCCTTCACTATGGGAGACTTTAATCACACATATATTAGGCTGTTCAAAGTTGCCCCTCAGCTCCTGGGTGCTCTCTTCACTTTGGAGAGTTTCTATTCCTGTGTTTCCAAGTTCACTAATAAAAGAGTCTGCAAAGTCTAATCTACCATTAATCCCACCCAATATATTTTTTATCTCTTTTATTGTAATCTTCATCTCTATAAATCCGACCTGGGTCCTTTTGTATATCTTCCGTGTTGCTCCTTAACTTTTTGAACATGGGGAATACAGTTACAATACTCATTTTACTTTTTTTCTAATTCTGACAACTGTGTCAGTTTTTGGTCGGTTTCCATTAACTGATCTTTTCTCTCTTACGGCTTATATTTTCCTGCTCCTTTGCGTGCCTGATGGTTTTCTATTGAATTTCCCTTGCTGGCTTCTAGATATTTTTAGATTCCTAGATACAGTTTTGAGTATGTTCTGGAGTTTGATTCCTTTGCATCTTCCACTTAAGATTTATTAGGCGAGGGACACCTGGGTGGCTCAGTCAGTTAAGCGTCCGACTTCAGCTCAGGTCATGATCTCGCAGTTTGTGAGTTCAAGACCTGCATCGGGCTCTGAGCTGACAGCGCTGAGCCTGGAGCCTGCTTTGGATTCTGTGTCTCCCTCTCTCTCTGACACTTCCCCTGCTTGTGCTCTTTCTCTCTCTCAAAAATAAATAAATAAACATTAAAAAAATTTTAGGTGGCTCAGTCGGTTAAGCTTCTGACTTAGGCTCAGGTCATGATCTCACGGTCTGTGAGTTCGAGCCCCGTGTCGGGCTCTGTGCTGACAGCTCAGAGCCTGGAACCTGCTTTGGATTCTGTGTCTCCTTCTCTGTCTGCCCTTCCCCCATTCAGTCTCTCTCTCTCAAATAAATAAAAACATTTTAAAAAATTAAAAAAAAATTTTTTTTTTAATTTATTAGGCAGGTCCAGAGCTGTGCCCAATCATTTCCGGTGACTGGGATCTGACCTTAATACTTTCACAGCTCCCCAGGAGTCATGTGTTTTGTCCAGTCTACCTTCTGGGAACAGGCAGTATTCCCAGCCTTGCATGATCACTGTCTCCTCTGGTCTTTCTGGATGATTCTTTCCTGGCCTCAGGTAAATTCCTCACACACATGCACTGATCAGATGTCTGGGGTTCTGTGCAGCTCTCTCCTCTCTGGTTCTCTGTCCCAGAAGCTCTGGCTGCCTCAGTCTCCCCAGGCTCCCAGCCTCTCTCCTCAGCCATTGAATCTGGTGGGCTCTGCCTGTGCTGCATCCTGAAGACTCTCCAACTGTGAGGCTCACCTCATTTGTTTCCTATCTCCCAAGAATCACTCTCCTTGGAAGAGTAATGTTTGGTTTCTTGAAACCCTTATTTTATGTATTCCGTCTGGAGTTTTGGTTGTCTTGGATGGGAAGGTACATCCGGTCCCTGTTGCTCCATTGTGTCGGATGGGGGAGACAGACGTAGGCATGTTTGAAGAGTCCCCCTTGTTTTTAATTTTTTTTTTAATGTTTAGTTATTTTTGAGAGAGAAACAGAGCACAAGAAGGGAAGGGGCAGAGAGAGAGGGAGACACAGAATCTGAAGCAGGCAAAGAGTCCCCCTTGTTTTTAAAACAAGCACTGCGATCGCATCACTGATCAGTTGAGCAAAATGGGTTTTTACATGAAGGCTTCTAAAACTTTGTTCTGATCTTGGTTGATACCCATGAATTGAGTACATTCTATAGTATGTGAAACACTCATGAGTCACGATGTTTAAGTCGGGCATGCCCTCAGTCAAGTCCAGTGCCCAGGCTGGCGATGCAATTCCCCAAGTAAGCCAAGGGGAAGCCCTTCAATTATCCCTGGCTAATTGGTAACAGGGTCAGAACCTAGGATTGGTGGCCCTGGGAGGAATCTGCTCACAGCCAGTGGGGAAAGCCAGGAGACTCCAGACAGGAGGTGCAGTTGGAGCCCAGGTCTCCCTCCCACTTTGGGGCCTGGCTGATCCTGGACCTGCCATTTGACCTTCCATTTTCTCACCCTGAGAATGAGGTAGCAAATAGCCACAAGGGTAGACCTTGGGTAGAACCCTCCCATGGTGTCCAGTGGAGAAGAGAGGAGATGAATGAGTCTACTGGGTAGGTCTGGGGAGAGAGCCAGGGGAAGCTCCGAGTCTGGGGCCTCTCCCAGGAGGTGGATACCCCTGTGATGCATGTAAGTATGCTCTGGGTGGGCACCAGGCTCATGCTGAATGTCTGGGCCTGGAGCCAGGTGCGACAGAAGGCAAGGGAGGGCTGTGGTGGGCATATGAGGAAGGGTGGGCATCCCACTGGGTCCTGGCACTAGGGTGGGTGGTGTGAAGGCTGCAGTCAAGAAGAGGCCCAAGGGTTCCCATTTATGGGCAGCACAGCTGTGTGGCAGCTGACAGGTGGGGAGATCTGGGTGTGGAGCTGGTGGGAAGTTGCTGGTCCTGGTCTTTCCCTGCCGTTTTCTGGTGGTCATGGGCCCCTAGGGTCCCCAGCCCCAGCCCCGAAGCAGCTGCCCATCTGCTCGCTCTTTTTGTCTTTCCAGCCGCTCAGCTGGGAATGAAGGTGGCCGTGGTAGACTATGTGGAGCCTTCCCCCCGAGGTAGGTAGCCCTGGATGGGAGCCGTGTGCCCTGGGGAAGAGGGAGGAAGGGTGCCTGGTTCATGCACGGAGGGTGGCTGAGCCTAGAGCCAGTCACCCACTGCTAGTTGGCGTCTCTGGCACAGGTCCTGTTTCTCCAGTAAGTCACCATTAATGTAAAGTTCCTCGTTCTTATTTAAAAATGAATCTGACTATAATCATAGAGAGTAAATTCACAGGGCAGTGTTCACCTGGAGCGTGTCTGAGTTGCAAACAATGACTTCAAGGAATCCTACACAACTGTAGAACAGGAGAGACTTCTAGTCCCCTGAATACAAATCTAAACATGCTCTTCCCAACATGCCAGGCACCAGGTGGGGCCTAGGCGGCACATGTGTGAACGTTGGCTGCATCCCCAAGAAGCTGATACACCAGGCAGCGCTGCTGGGGGGTATGATCCGTGACGCTCCCCACTACGGCTGGGATGTGGCCCAGCCGGTCCTGCATGACTGGTGAGGAGCCCTGCCCACTTCCAGTGCTTGTCCGCTGCTCATGGGGGAGGTTGACTGCTCCATTAACCCTCACGGAAGCGTGCTATCAGAGAGGGGCCCTCACTGGGAACAGCTCTGTGCCCCACCCCTTGACATTTGGCAAAGTCTAGAGACATTTTTGGTTATCGCCACTGGTGGGGGGGGGGCTGCTGCACCTATGGGGTGCTGCTAAAGGCCCTATGGTGCACAGGACACCCTCACAAAGGTTGATCTGGCCCCAAAGACCACTGGTGCAGGGTGAGAAACTGATTCAGGTTCCACAGGTGGCATCTGGTCTGCTCTGAGCTGCACATAGGCCCCTCTGTGGTTCTCAGATGACCTAGACTCAGGGCCACTGCTGTGTCCTGGTGGCTGTGGCCCAAAGCCCCTGTTTTCCCTGAGTCCAAAGTCCCACAGCCCCAAACCCAGGACAGAGACAGTGGCCATGGGGATAGATGTCACATTTCCCACCTTTAGAATCACTTTGTTTCTTAGTATTTCTGCTAACCCACTATTTGCATCTGATCGTCTGTTGTGGGACTCTATAATTATTCCTTCTGTTGTGGTTTTTAACATCTCTTGTTGTGTGTTAATAGGAGGAAAATGGCAGAAGCTGTTCAGAATTATGTGAAATCCCTGAACTGGGGGCACCGAGTCCAGCTTCAGGATAGGTACTGAGGCCTCCTCAGGCCCTCCCGGCCCTCTCTGGGTCATTTCATACCTTGTCAAGCACTTAACTCCTCAAAGGCTCAGCAGTGATAAGACGAGAAGTCCCTGCCCATGGGGTGGGGGTGCACACACGAGAAGCAGATGGGGTGAGTGCCCTGTGAGCAGAAGGCCACCCTGCAAGCTGGCACCTGCAGAACCTGGAGTAGCAGGGAGTGGGGGGCATGTTGGCAGGATAGCTGGAGCCCAGGGCTGCACCAAGGAGGAGGCATGCTCGGAGCTGGGGCTAGGGAGAACAATAGCCAGAGTGTGGGAGCATAGAGAGGGCCATCCCAGATGCCAGCACCTTCCTCGAGGCAGGTGACCTTTCTCCTGTCAGGGTGGACCACTGTTATGTGGAAGGAGCCCCATGAGCCCCATGTTGCCCAGGCCCCACTCTGTGAAGTCCACAACTCACCTCTCATCTCCAAGGCTCCCACACCCTGAACCCCACACCTTACCACCCACCTCCTGGCTCTCTAGGTGTACATGAAGGCACCTGCTGTTGCGTGCTGAAGCATATGTCCAACATGATCATTCTAGCCTGGGACAAAGTCCCATCAGCCCTTTGGGGTCCCCCAACCAAGATGCCGAGATTTCTTCCACCAAAGGATCCTCCCTGAGGAGCCACTACCAGACGGAGAGGTGCCCCAAACTGCACTTGACTCTGGCTAGGCTTTGCTCCTGGCCCTGTAGCTCTTCCCTGTGCCCATGCAGGTCATGGAGGGGACAGTGTTCCCTCAGAGGTCTGGTGGCTCTCATCTGAGCTCTATTTGCTTGGCTCCAAGGAGTCTTCCTGGGCCTGTACAGTAGGCAGCTATTTTGTACCCATGAAACCCAGGACACCTGAGCTGGAGAAGCTGGCCCACCTGCCCATCCTGGGCATCCCCAGTGATCCCCCCCCACCAGGGAGCTGAGCTGTATCCTGTTGTTTTTCCTCTGTGTGGGGCTCAGTATCCCCCAGTGCGGTTTGCTGGAAGCATAGGGCTCTGCCATCCATCCTGCTGGCCCTGGGCAGCAACCAGGCAAGTGCCAAACAGGCCTGACCCCAGGGCAGCTCTAGAGGTGCCCACAGATGGAAACCGGTGCAGAACTTCTGTCTGTATCCTATGGCTATTGCTGAGCTGTGGGGGTGAGTGAGGACTTGCTTCCTACAGCTCAGGCAGCATATGGAGGCATGGGGCTTGATTGTGGGGAGGACATAAAGTCCAGGAGGTGATAAAGCCTTCCCAAATGTGCCAAGAACCCACCACGACAGGGTGCCCTTCATTATTGGAAGATGTGGATCATTTCTACACACCATGCACCTGACCACCCTTATGTCCTCATCAGACCTGTTTTCCAGCCTCACTATCCCCTAGAGGGATGTAAGAGTGTAAGAGTAATGTCTTCCTAGTGGGCACCCTTCCTTGTCAGCAGGAGGTTGGTCATTTGGATGGTGGGGATAACTGGGTGCATGTGGGGGCCTCTGTTCCCTGCCGGAAAGTGCCCAGGTGACAAGGATGGACCCTAGGGAGGCTCAGCCACTTCTGTCATCACACACACCAGGGCTGTACTTGGGCTCTCAGAACCATGCTGGCTTCTGTCCAGCAGTTCCAGGGATCTATGGTCCAGGGGACCCTTGGGGAGACGACAGCTACCCTTCTCCCCCTTCATGCTTCCCAGTGCTGTCTGCCCCACCTGAGCTGTGGGCAGGGGGCTGTGGGTCCTAGCTAGGCTTTTACCCATCTGCTCCCTGTTTAATCCCATAAGTGACACTTAATTTACAGAGGAAATATTTGACAATCTTATTTTTATTTTGCAGAAAAGTCAAGTACTTTAACATCAAGGCCAGCTTTGTCAATGAGCACACGATTTGCGGTGTCACTAAAGGTGGGAAAGAGGTGAGTGCCCAGCTCTCCTGAGTGGCTCCTCTCAGGCAGTCCTGACCCTTCCAAAGACATGGGGTGCCGACTCCAGCTTCATTCAACCCCAGTGATGTTCGCAGTAATAAGTGCTGTTGGAATTGACAGCAGATCTCTCTGAGGCTGGTTGTCACTCTCCATAAACAATGAAACAGACCACTGAGATGCATGTTGTGCTAGGCTGCCTGCTGTGCTGGGCGATAGGGTGGGTAGTCATACCCTTGCAGAATTTTGTGGGGATTGGAGGAGACGAGACACCTGCAGGGTGCTCTGTAAACTGGGGGTGGGGGGTGGTGTTTGGAGTTACAATGTCTCCCTGCCCTCTTCTGTTGCACCCCCTCCTGGCTTGAGTACCCTTGACAGGCTCCCAGCTCCAAGGGACCTCTGAGCTCCTGGATGGAGGGTCCACACTGCAGGGCAGCAACTGTAATTAGAAAGTGTGGGTCTCTGCCAGGGGTACCTGTGGGCAGTCGAGCCCTCTGCATCTGTGTGCCACAGTACATCTGTGTGACCACAGCTTCCTTGATTTCTTCTCAGACTTTGCTTTCCGCGGAGCATATCGTCATTGCTACTGGAGGGCGGCCAAGGTACCCCACCCACGTGAGTGTCCCCAGCACACAGCCTTCCCTGCCACCCTGGGCACATTCATGGTCTCTCAGCTCATGCTTCCCACACCAGCAGCATCCCCATTCTTTCTTTTCTTAAAGAAATTAGTTTTTCTATATTCACTGTGGTCACTTTTTCTTTCTTTCTTTTTTTTTTCAGTTTTAAAGTTTATTTGTTTTGAGAGGGAGAGAGGGTGTGCACACACGTGAGCAGAGGAGGGGCAGAGAGAGAGAGGGAGAGAGAATTCCAAGCAGCCTCCGTGCTGCCATTACAGAGCCTGATGGAGGGCTTGAACCTGTGAACTGCGAGATCATGACCTGAGCTGAAACCAAGAGTCAGACGCTTAATCAACTGAACTGACTAAGCCATCCAGGCATCCCTGTTTCTAATTCTTTCTCATGTCCATTCTACAGAAGCAGGTCAGCAGGGACCCAGTACTGCTGAATCCTAAGAACAACTGTCACTTCACTCTTCCGGTGGCTCTTGAGACACCCCCACACCTGGTCTTCTTTATCTTGCTTTGCTGATTCTTCCTTTTCTCTTCAGCCTCAAAATGTTGGAACATCCAGGACTTTAGCCTTTTCTTCCTTCCCCTACCCCAAATCTTGCTTTTAATTGACATAAAATTTATACACCATAAAATGCGCGCTTTTAAAGGGTACGATTCAGGGAGTTTTAGTATATTCACAGTTGTGCAGCCGTCAGTCTCCACTACCTAATTCCAGAACATTTTCACCCCCAAAATGAAACCTTGTACCATTAGCAGTCACTGCCCATTCCCTGCCTCCCCAACCCCTGGCAACCACTAGTCTGCTTTCTGTCCCTATAGATTTGCCCACTCTGGACATTTCACATAAATGGAATCAGACATGTGGCCTTTGTGACCTGCTTCCTGCACTCAGCAGAATGTTTCCAAGATTCCACATTGTAGCATGTGTTAAAACTTCATTTCTTTTTATGCCTGAGTAATGATCCATTGTGTGGGTAGACATATTTTGTTTATCCACTTGTCCACTGATGGACATCTGAATTGTTTCCACTTTGAGTTGTTGTGAATAATGCTGCTGTGAACATTTATGTACAAGTTTTTCTGTGGACTTAAGTTTTCACTTCTCTTGGCTATATACCTAGGAATGGAGTCGATAGTCAGTTTTTAACTTTTTGAGGAACCACCAGACTGTTTTCCAAAGCAGCTACACCATTTTACATTCCCCCACCAATAACATGTAAAGGTCATACTATACTTTCTTGTTTCTTCACATTTTATAATTTTTTTTATTGAAAAATGAATATTTCAAATAAAATAATGTGTTAACTCTGGAAGTCAGAATCTCTCTCCACTGTAGGATTTTGTTTATTGCTATTGTTTGTCAGGTGGTTTTCTGAATGATTTTGTAAAATCTATATTCTTTGTCATGGGAGGCCACTAACGTCTCTGCTCAGTTAGCTTAGTGGTCAGCTAGTAACTAGACAGAGGTTTCCTTAAACACCTGGAGAAAACACACAGTCTTTGCTGAGGGGTTTGTAGGCATTTGGGGGCACGCTTTTGACATTTAGCCAGGTACCAGAAACTCTGCCTTAGCCCTCACTACCTACTTGTGCTGGGCCTCAAGACCAGCCAGAGGTGAGAGTTCAGGCTGTCTCAGGCCTTTCCCTGGTGTGTGCACAGCCCAGTGCCTACACCTGGCCTTCTAGGTCCCCAGGAATACGTGGGACCTTTTCAAAGCTCTAATGGACGTCTCATTCCTTGGCTTTTCCTTTTAAACTTTTGGGTAGTATGTTGTTTGCTTCAGCTGTTATCCATCACCTCAGGCAGCTGTGACATTACATCACTGGGAAGATCCTCCTCAGAGAGAGCTTTCGACCCTGGGCAAGGTCAAGAGAGGTGGAAGATAAGCCTCTTGAGTGGGGTCTTCTGGGGAAGCCCCAGCCAGGTCCAACAATGACTCTGGGAAGGAGCTTTGGAAGGCCTCTGGCTCTGTTCTGCTCTCCAGCACGTTTTTAAAGTCACTCTTCATTTCTCAAGGTTGCTGCTGAGCTGAGAGATGGGGCTAGCGTCAGTTAAAACTCCACCAAACTCACTGTTCTTACCAAGTCTCAGCCATTTTTCTTGACTAAATGTTCCCTGTGTTGGGGCGCCTGAGTGGCTCAGTCGGTTAAGCGTCCGACTTCAGATCAGGTCATGATCTCACGGTTCGTGAGTTCGAGCCCCACATTGGGCTCTGGGCTGATAGCTCAGAGCCTGGAGGCTGCTTCGGATTCTGTGTGTCCCTCTGTCTGCCCCTCCGCTGCTTGCACTCCGTCTCTCGCATTATCTCGAAATAAATAAACGTTAAAAAAAAATTTTTTTTTAAAGTGCCCTATGTTGCCACAAGCCTTTGGTTAATTTCAATGGTTCTCAAAAAGTTGAATTTTACTCTTTTTTTTTAAATTAATTTATTTTTATTTAGTTCTGGCTGTTTTTTTTTTTAATTTTTTTTTTTTAACGTTTATTTTTGAGACAGAGAGAGACAGAGCATGAGCAGGGGAGGGTCAGAGGGAGGGAGACACAGAATCCGAAACAGGCTCGAGGCTCTGAGCTGTCAGCACAGAGCCCGCACAGAGCCCGACGCGGGGCTCAAACTCACGGACCGCGAGATCATGACCTGAGCCGAAGTCGGCTGCTTAACCGACTGAGCCACCCAGGCGCCCCAAGTTCTGGCTGTTTTTATGGAGGGGTGAACTTTGGGAGGTCCTCAGTCCACCATTTTTTGCCAGCATCCCCTCCTGGCCCCGTCTTACTTGAGGGTGCTTCTCTGCCCTCACCCCCACAAGGAAGGTGGAGCTAGGGAAGGGGCTCTGCAGTCAGGGTAGTGGAGAGGGGGATGGGAAGCAGGAAGCGGTTTGGCTGAGGTCACAACCACATGGGTCTCAGAGGGGAACCTGGGAACCAGGTGGCACAAGCCCTGAGCCTCCACATGGGCTGTGGTGAAGTTAATGAGGCCAGTGGATTTCCCGGGCATGGAGGCTGCTTCTGCCTCCTAGTTAGGACAGAGCACAGATGGAGGAGGAACAAGAGAGTGGTTCTGTTTCTCCTCAGATGCTTAAATCCTAAGCCTCTACTTTTAGTTCTATGCTTTCTCTGGAAATGGGGAACAGAGGGGGCACAGAGGGAAATGTACACCTCCAGTCCTCAGAGGCTACCATGCCTCCCTTCCAGCTGTCAGGCCCTCAAGAGCAGCCTCCAGAGGGGACAGGTGGCTTGTGCACAGAGGTGGCCCTCGGGCAGATTATGTAGCTCTGCAGGGTGGCAGGGTGCTATTGTACAAGGTAGCTACAACAGACGGGAAAGGTGGGTGACCCTTAGTGACCCCCACACCCATCAGCCAAGCCCACGTTGGTTCTGCTTAAAGCCCCTGAAGGCCACAGTCAGCTCCCAGGAGCTGGGCAGTCGTCTCAGGAAAACCTGCATATTTGCCAGGGTGCCCTGCAGAGGCAACAGGCCTGGGCCCACCGTGCTGGACCTCAGCTGGGCAGCCACCATGTCTCCATTCGCTCGGAGGAGGATAGAGCAGGAGCTGTCCGGTGCAGGGGGAGTCAGCTCAGTGGCCACTCCACCCTCCCATCACCCACCTCCACCACACCCTCCCTGGGTGCCTGCCAAGACTTGCTTATGTTTTAGGCCCTTTGATTTCCAGACCTTTCAGTTTTCTTTGCACAACCCCGAGAAATTCCTGACTTTATTTTTATTGCCAATTGGAATCATAAACTGTTTGCAGTCTGCTTCCTCTCCACCAGCACATCTTACTATTCTTACTCTCATGGGCTGCTGAGAGGACGCTGGTCCTTGTGTCTCCCCAGTCTGCTTGGCAGTCCCTCTTGGGCTTCTCTGGGATTCAGGAGAGTCTGTACAATTCCCAGGCTCCCTCAAGAGTGCCCAATAGCATCCAGCCTTCAGCCGTGTGCCTTTGGAGCCACCCTGTCCCTTCATGCCCTGACTCACTCTGCTCCTCACCTGCCCTCCTCTCAGCCTGGGTCTGGATCAAGGGGAAGGCCCTGGAGAGCAGGGAGAGCCATACCCCAGCTCCCCAGCCACCTCATACAGCCAAGGTATGCTGGGGTGCTTTGCCCAGTAGTGGATGGCACACTGAGTCAGATATAGCCTGGTCACCTGTCCCTAGAGGCTAAACCTGAAGAAAAGTCTGTGGAGCAAGGAAGTGCACCCATGTGTGAGCCGGGGTGGTTCTGGTTGAGTTGCGTCTACAAAATGGTCATCCTCTTTGGGGGAAGTCTCTAAGAACAGGCTAGGTGATGCTCTTCTCACACTGATCCTTTTTTTTCTGGGTAGATCGAAGGCGCCTTGGAATATGGAATTACAAGTGATGACATCTTCTGGCTGAAGGAGTCCCCTGGAAAAACGTAAGACCTGGCATGGGCCTTAGTGGAAATCCTCTTGTTCACAGTTGCAAACATCAGGGCCATTTAGAACCATATGTTAGTCCTGTCTCTCTAGTGCATTCTTTCTTATCTACTGGAAAGAAGGAAAGGGAACATGGTTCTTGTGCCCCTTGGTGGGGCTGTTGACATACTGCATCCTGTGACTGTTTTAGAAGTGATGACACAAGTATTACAAAATGCATCAGCCAACTGTCTAGGGCAGCGGTTTTCAAATAGGGTTCTTGGAGCCCCAGGGTATCAGTGGGTCCCGTTAAGGACATCACAGAGGAAGGATATTCAAGGAGGAGAAGGTAAGGCCAGGTCATTAGGGAAAGCCATTGACCTCTCCTTGGGCCTTGATTAAACATCCCCTTTCCTCTGGTTTATACCTTGGGCTTCCCTGAAATCCAGCAAAGGCTCCAAAGTTCTCAGAAACCATAGTCCAGTTGTGGAAATAAGACTTGAAGTGTGTGAGTGGTTTTACACTTCCTGAGCAGGTGATAATGCACTAAATGCACTTCCTGTACCCACAGAGCAGGCTGTTAGGGGGGCGTTTCAGGTCCAGACAACTCTTGTGAGCGGCGTTGGGGGTAGTAGTTGGGGGGGTGGGGGACTTCATGCTTGCAGGGACTGGAAAGGCCACCAGAGGGCAGCAGAGGCTTGGTCGTCAGCAGGCGCTCGATGGCCTTGGGACTTGGTTTTGAGAATATATACATACATACATACGGGGTGGAAAAGCGAGGAAAAGTGCGAGGGTAAATGGGCGTGTGTGTGCAAGTGTATGTGTGTAGGCACGGGTGTGCTCTGCTTGTTACTGTTTCACTCTTCATGAGGCATCTCTGTTCACAGCCGGGGCTTGATTCCCTTGAATGGATGTGATGTAGTTTATCTTTTCATGACTCATGAGCATCTCCCTAGTCTCTTTTTGTCATCATCATGAAATGCTGCAGTGAAAACCTTTGACGTGCATCTTATTACTGTCATAATGCTTCTTGCATGTTATATACACCTGTCGGGGGTGTTTCCTACAGGTAGAGAACCCAGGTGCAGGGGTAGGTGCCCTTCACACCTTCACCCATGCTGCTAGCAGGCCCTCCCTCCTGGTGGGCTTCACCAGGTTACAGGTGCGCTTCTGCCTGCTGTCCCCCTTCGCCCTGCCTGGGACTTCAGCTTTTTCATGAGCTGTAAAACAGAAGGGAACCTTTCCCCCTGCTCCTTTGGGGTGAGCACCACTTGTTTGTGCCCAAGGCCTGTGTGGTCCCTCCCAGTGACTGTGGTCAAGCTCATGCAGGTTTGCATCCCTCTTCCACCTTCTACCAGTTCCCCCAGCTGTGGTTTGTCTTTCTACTTGGGGGTATTTTTTCATACAGAAGTTTGTAGTTTTCATGTTGTCACGTTGATCATTTTTTTCCTCTATGCCGAAATTTCTGAGTTATCTTTTCTTTTATCATCAGCCAATTGGTTAAACATGGCCTGATTTTATTTGGATTTGCTATTATTAGTCATCATTTCACATATTTATTAGCCATTTAAAACTGAGTGTGTTGGGGCGCCTGGGTGGCTCAGTTGGTTGAGTGTCCAACTTCGGCTCAGGTCATGATGTCACAGCTCGTGAGTTCGAGCCCCGCGTTGGGCCCTGTGCTATAGCTGGGAGCCTGGAGCCTGCTTTGGATTCTGTGTCTCCCTCTCTCTCTGCCCCTTACCCACTCTCATTCTGTCTCTGTCTCTCTCAAAAATAAACATTTTAAAAAAATAAAAAAAAAACTGAGTGTGTCTGTGAATGTGTGTGAGAGAGAGAGTGTGTGTGTGTGTGTGTGTGTGTGTGTGTGAGAGAGAGAGAGAAAGAGTGTGTGTGTGTGTGTGTGTGTGTGTGTGTGTGTGTGTGTGTGTTGTCAGCTTGGTCCTTGGCCCACTTTCTATCCGGTTTTCCTTTTTTCTTATCTGTTTCTTATCTTCCAGCTGGTTTGCGTATTAAGGCTGTGATCCCATGTCGTTTATACTGCAGATTTTCTCAGCTTGTCATGTCGTTTAACTTGTGTGATGTACAAATGGTTTTTTTTTAACTTTTTTTTTTTTTTTTTTTTTATGTACCTTAGATCTCTTTTTACACTTAATGGCTTTTAGATTTATTGCATGTTCAGGAAGGCCTGCTCCACCCCCAAGATTGTTTTTGAAAAAGAGCCCCTGTATTTTCCTTTAGGCCTTCCACAGGTCAGATTTTCCTTTGCGACCTTGAGGTATTTGCAGTTCATCTGTGATATGGTATGGTGTGGTGTGGTGTGGAGTGGAGTGGAGGAGTGTGGTGTGGAATGGTATGGTGTGGAGTAGAGGGTGTGGTGTGGAGGGGTGTGGAGTGGAGGGGTGTGGTCTTAAATGGTGTGTGGCGTGGAGCAGTGTGGTGTGGAATGGAGTGGAGGGACATGGTGTGGTGTGGTAGGTGGAATGGTATGGAGTGGTTGTGTGGTGTGGAGTGGAGGCGTGTGGAATGGTATGTGGAGCGGACTGGTGTGAGGTGTAGAGGGGTGTGGTGTGGAGTGGAATGGAGTGGAGAGATGTGGGTGGTGTGGTATGTGGAGTGGAATGGAGTGGTGTGTGGTGTGGAGTGGTAGAGAACAGGCTTCTAGGGTTCCCATGTCGCTGACCACTCACCCTTGAGCCGGGCTGAAAGCTCCATCCCCGAGTGGAATCCCGGTCCTGCTCTGGCTTCTGGCTCCCACTTTCCTGTATCACTGGTGCAAGTGCCTGGCGTTGGCTTCAGATCTTCTTCGTTTTCTTTCGCATTGATTCCTCTGGGTGGAATGTAGACCTGGTTTGCCAGCCTCTCCACAGTGGTCCGCTGGACCCGTGGTTCAGCCTTGAATGTGCAAGTGCCTGGGAGGCCAGCTCCCTGCACGGAACTTGTGTCCTGTCTGAGGCTGCCATGCGCTTCAGTTGTCTCGGCCCATGACCAAAGGCCAGCATTTTCTGAATCCCAGTCTTTTATCAAATTAGTTCCTGCATATTCTGTTGTTTTCTTTTGTTTGCTCTTTTCCCATTACATTTTAAAAGTGGTGTCTTCAGTGCCCAGGAAGGGGTTGGTTTCTAGTGATTCTCTCCCTAGCCACTGGTCATGGAGGCTGGGTGTGTAGAGAGGCTGGCCTAGGCCATCACTCAGGGCTGGGGAGGGCGGGAGGCGCAGGCATGGTGGGTGCTGCCGGTGCTCAGCCTGGTGGCCCAAGCTGTGGGCCCCTCCTCTGTGACCGAGTGCCTGGGCAGTGGCCTGCTCCGCTGGGAAGACACCACCCCAGATATTTTGGTCAGGAAAGAAAGTGCTGTGTTTATTTTCTTCAGAAAAAAAACATTTAGAAGATTTTTTTTTTTAAAAAAAGCTCTTTCGTTTAGAAGGAATCTAGGTATGTTATTGTTTAAGAAAAAAGTGTTTGCAATGTATCAGTCACCCGTTTCGTTCTGAGCATGATTTATGTGAGGAAATGGTTTTTTTTAAAAATTAAGCTGGAGATATATCCCTGTACGATGCTTCTGTGAAAATGCGGCTTTTGTCCGGTGCTGTTAATGCAAGTTGTAACAGTGTGATATGGGAGTCAGTGTTTACATGCTACATTCCTCTGCTGCAGTCAAAATAAGCCCGGAGGGTCTACAGTAGCATTTCTGTATTTTATCAGCTTGGGCTGGGGCTGAGGGGGAGGCCTCTGCTCACACTTGGAGGGGCTGTTTCTGCCAGATTTATTTGCCTTATAAATATTCCCTGTGTTTATTTTAACTTGCTTTTAAAATGGAGCTGAAATTAATATGGACCTGAGGGCTGCCCCCCGGCCCTGTAGTGCCTCCCACAGCCGGGCCGGGCATTTCTGCTTGGTCCCATCGGGAGGCCCAGCCGGTGGTGGAGGGTGCCCAGAGAGCCTGGGCTCCGCCTGCAGCGGGTGCCATCCCCACCGGCCTCTGGGTGGGCACGTCCGGCCCCACATCCCTTATGGGTTCTACAGCATGCACAGGGCCTTCCTCCCTTTGTCCCTCCCCATGACGGGGCACAGGCAGCATCTGAGACCTTTCAAGACGTATCGGAGTGGGGCACAGTGGCAAGTAGCCCTTCGTGAGGCCTGTGTCCTATGGTTGCTCCATGTCTTTGCCCCCTCAAGGCATGAACCCCAGTGGCCATAGAGGTGTTGTAGGCTCACAGACATTTGAGGAGTGCCCCTATCCTCCTTTGCTCAAATCCAGGTCTGGGGAACCTAAGGCTGGATAGATGGTAGAGAGGGGATGATGAAGCCCAAGCCCAGCTGGTGGAAAGAATTAAACACCCTTCACTACACAGCTGGATTACCCCAGAGGTAACAGATCAAGTGTAGAAAACTCTAGCATATGCAGTGTGAGCTCCCAAGTCCATGAGCAGGACCCTGTGAGGCCAGGGGGGAGATGCACCCCGGCTGCCCAGACCCTCAGAACCACACCCCCACCTGAGGCATCCACTCAGCCTAGGCTACCCGAATGCCAGCTTTGTGTCTGGCTTGTTTGGCTTTTCCATTGTTCTTGTTTCTTCATTTTTCTGGGTAAATCCAGGGCAAGTTGAGGAGGAGCAGGAAGTGAGGAGGATTCTGGGAGAAGAACAGGGTCCCCTAGGCAGGTAGCAGGAGCCCCTTCGGAAGGAATGCTCAGGGGGATGATGGCCACTTCAAGAAACTATCCACCACCAGTGGAGGAAATGGGGGTGCAGGGTGTGTGCTGCCCTGCATGGGGAAGCTTGGAGATGGCATGCAACTCTCCCTGCCCCAGCTGTCCAGCCCAGCAACCCTCTGGCAGGTGGAGGGAGGCTGGAAGGGAGAAAGGGAGGCCGACTCACCACAGTGCTTTCAAGGAGGCAGGCACTGGGGTATCTGGATCCTTGTGCACCCAGGCAGCTTGGCTCCGCCTTTGATCACACAGCCGGGTGACCTTGGTTCACTCACCTGGAGGGTCACCTCCTCTTTCAGGCCTTCTGGACCCAGACATCCTGGCTGGGACTTGGGCCCAGCTGCCCAGCCTGCCCGGGCCAGGATCCTCAGGTCCTGTGCACGCTGTGACTATTCAGGCAGCCTAAAGGTGAGGAATTGAGGTCACTCTGCTCCAGACCCCCTTGGCTCCCTGGCCCAGCTGGTCAGCACTCACACCTGGGGTTCACGCCATGTCTGCAAGGCCAGCTCTGTGCATAGGTGGGCTCTGAGCGGGGAGCTTTGGGGTGACTTAAGTACTGTCACCTTTCTCTGACCTAAGAGGACTTGAATGAGACTGGAGTCACCTAGGGGCGGCTCTTCTCCCACGTTGGCCTGACACACAACTGAGTTGCTATTTCCAGGTCACAGCCTGGACCCGGCTGTTCCCACTCGCCAGCCCAGGACTGTCCGCTCTCCCACAGCTGCACAGCCTGGCCCTCTCTGTCCTCGGACCCTACTGCTCTGTGAGGCAGAGTGTTTTTGTAACTCAAGCTGATTTAACACTGCCTGTCAGAGTTGGTCCTAAGAGGTTTTTTTTTTTTTTTTTTTGTTTTGTTTTGTTTTTTGGTGACCCTTATTTTAAGTCTGGAATCTGACTAGGTTTTGTGATCATTTTTCTCTCTCCCTAAGTGCAAAAGGGAAGAATATAAAATTTATCTTGTGAAGAACCACAGCCATTTGGTTAGGAAAACTCACTCCTGCGAATTTTCTCATTTCCTGCTTAATCTCCACGTTCATTTGGTGTGACAGCCTTGTGTCCAGCAAAAGGGAGACCAGCTATCTGCCTGACACTTGGCTACCAGCCTGTAAAGCCCCACTGACCATCTCCCTGGCATGTCTAAGACATGCCGGGCTTAGGGGCTGAGGAAGACAACTCCTCCAGGTGGCATCTGTTATGAGGCCAGAACACAGAGGCTCTGGCTAGGCGGAGGGGGGCCCAGTGTCAGGCCCTGAGGGGTGGGATGGGTCTGGCAGATCCCAGGCAAGCCCGGAGCCAGCCCCCACTGGGGAGGGGGCCTTGGGGCCCCCCACCCTCCTTGCTGCCTCCCCAGGGCACCTGAGCTCACAGCTCGTTTGGCATTTCCTGCACTGGTGGGGCCGCCAAGGAGCCAGGTGCTTGCCGTGAGGGCCTCACTTTGTGTGGGTGTTCCCTTTGGGGAGCGGATCAGGGGCCTTCAAACTCGAGAGGCAGGTGGAGGGCTCTTTAATCTGGGGCTTCATGGGTCTGAATTAAGGCTTTTGTTTCTGCTTCCTCCCCCATTCAGATTTTGAACAAGAAAGCCTGCCCTGTGATTAGGCTAATCCCACAGTAGTTATACCTTCACATGAAATGTTTGCACACCGAAGGGCACAGAGAGCAGAGCTGCCCCGAACACACGTAAAATTGAATCAGGGGCTCCCAGGATGCAGGGTAGTGATTTCCCATGTGGACTGATACCCTTGTGTCTGGGTCTCTTACTGTAGTGACAAGGTGAGTGTTTCCAGGCCTCAGAGGCTCACTCGGGCCCTTCCCCCAGATCCAACAAGCTGGTCCTGACTTCTTCTGGCAGCACCCCTGTCCTCCTGTGGCTGGCCAGGGCCAGCAGTGGTCATCGTGTCTTGGCAGCTGACCTCATGGTTCCCAGGCCCCCTTCCTGGCCAAGAGTCCCTTAGCAGCCAGTGGAACTTGTCTGCAGTTTCAAAGCTACCAATAAAAACAAAACACAGTGCCCCTGTCTTCTGGCAGCCCCCCCCCCCACCCCTCATGATCTGGAGGCTCCAGTGTCTGTCTGTTTTTGCTTTGGCATTTTCCTACTTTAGCTCATTTGAAGAGAGTTCTTGGATCCTGCTTTCTGCAAAGAATAATGATTATTTGATAAATTGGGCACAGGGATGGAGTGAAAACCAATACTCACAAAGACAAGAAGAGACCCAAAATTACCTTCAAGAGAGCAGGATGCTTGCTTGTTTATGAGATTTCAGCTATACACATGCAGTTAAGGACACCCACTTAGGAATGGCTGAGCTGGTGCCTGCTGTCTCCCAGATGTGTCCTTCATCGGCAATTCAAAGCTGGTGGCCTGAGGGGTGGGCACCGTGACTTTGAGGTGGGAGTAGGAGACCCAGAGCATTGAGGTGGCTCCATGGGAGGAGCTGGCTGCTCAGCACCTACATGACCGCCCACCCTACCTCCCCATCCAGCTCCCCATCCATATAGTGCAGGAGGTTGGGGAGTTACCCGGAGGCTGCAGAAACAAAACAGTTTTTTGCCAGAATCAGGAGACTACACTGCCGTGTCCTTGGCAATGTGATAAGAGGGCCTGGGGTTGTCCTGTACGCTGCACCCGGCAGCCAGCTGTCTCCCGCTGGAGGGTCCACTTTACAGAGGCAAGAAGGCTCCAAGACAGGCAGGGACAGCCCCGCTGTCCAATGGAGGGCCTCCCCTAGTGCCTGCATGGCCTGCCTGGCTAGGAGGCGGTTGGCCTGCGCCATCGCCACCACCAGAAGCAGGGAGCAAAGGGCACTGCATGTTTGGCATTGATGCTTTTACCCAACTTCATTCTTGCATTTAAGGCAGGATGTTCAAAGCAGTTAAATTCTGCTTGTATTTTAAGTAACTTGTAATTTCCTATCTTAAAGAAAGGCTTATACCTTTCACTGCATATATCGAGCACAAAAGAAGTTAGGTTACCTAATTTTGAAAATGTACCTATACAGAGACATACGTATTACACATATATGTGGCTATGTATACACGTGGATACACGTGCACTCCAACATGTCTATTTCTTAAACACTGGCAGGCTCGGATGGGGCTCTGAATGCATCTCCGTGCTTCTGGCCAGCCGCGGGGCCATGTCCCTCTCAACTTTTTCACATACGGAGCTCTGTTCACTCACTTCAAATATGAATCCAGCACAGTTCTATCCCCAGCTCCTGAGAGGAAGCCGTGTGCTGATTGTTCCCCGCAGGGCACCTTCAGCAATATTCCATGGGATACGCTGCTTTTTGAAATGGAATTATATCATTAGTACTTGCTGGGATTAGCACTGACATTGGGCTTATCCATCCTTACATCACCTCCTCTTGTTCAAAGGCTGAAGGGGTGATCTGACAAGCCCACCCACATGTTACCACCCGGGCTGGGAATATTCATTCTGTGTTAGGTTCTGTGCACGTGTGGATGTGTGCTTGTGTGCATGTGTGTTCATGCATGCAGAGTGGAGCTGAATAACAGGAGAGGATTTATTCTACTAGGGCAAATATTTTATTTTATTTTTTAATAATTTTTTTAAGCTTATTATGAGAGAGAGACTGAGAGAGTGTGAGCTGGGAGTCGGGGTGGGGGGCGGGGGGAAGAGAGAGAAAATCCCAAGCAGGCTCTGCAACATCAGTGCAGAGCCCAACATGGGGCTCGAAACCGTGAAACTGCATGATCATGACCTGAGCCAAAATCAAGTATCAGACATTCAACCAACTAAGCCACCTAGATGCTCCTATTAGGGCAAATATTTTAAATGACTCTGCTCAGTCCCTGTGTCCCCCTCTGCCTTCAGGTGCCCTCATCCTTGCTCAGGGGAGCTGGCTCTCCTGGCCCTGGCCTGTGTGTGGTGGCACTGGGCAGGCATGTGTGGACCTTCCCAGCCTGGCCTTCCATGGTCCAAGAATGTTCTGACTATAACTGATGCTTTCCCAGAAGCTTCCCCACTGTCTGGTGTCCTCCCTGTCCTGCAAAGCATCTCCATTTCCATCCTGGCCACAGGAGGTCCAGAGGGACCCCATGGCAGAATTTACATTAGGACAGAAGGAAAACCATTCCACTTCTAATGAGATTTTTCTTACCATGTCCACAGACTCTGTGTTGATCCCACTCCCAGGACCTTGCACAGGATGTGCTGTTTTGTCACTGACCACTCACATCCTTCACCACCAGGCAATTTCCCGATTTAGTGACATAGTGTTTGTCCTTTATTTCACAGTCGGAGCCTCTGGGAAGTGGGTTTTGTACCTTGGGACAACCTGTTTGAACAGTTAGCCTCAGCTGACTCATCAGCAGTGACACATCAGCTGACCAGGCCCCTTGCACGAAAGCTGAGGGCCCCATCCCCACTGCGGGCGCCCCACTCAGACAGCTGCTCATGTGTCATGGTGGGCCATGTGTGGGACTCACCATTCATTTTCTCTGTGTGTCCGTTCCTCTAACAGGTTGGTGGTCGGAGCCAGCTGTATCCTTTGCTGGTGTGCAGGTGACAACCGGCTGTGCTCACACTCCCTACGGCCCCTCCCGCACTGCTCTCCCTTCCGCCAAGGCCTACACTCTGCCGCCTGGATCCCGGCTCTTATAGGGCCACTCAGGGCAGATGACCTGTACTCAGGGGACAATTTGAGCCTGACCTTTGAGGCTAGGGCTTCCTGGAGACATTTCCTGAGCCACACACTGAGACGGCTGAGCCAGTCGGGGCAGCTGGACACAGCCGTGAGGCAGGTGATGCTCCCTTGAGAGAAGCCCCAGCCAGGCCCGTTCCTTCAGAGGGAGCAGTAAAACCAGAGAGGGTCAAGAGAGGAGCCATGGGAGGATCTGAGGTCAGGAGAGGGGCTATCTGATGGAAGATGAAAGCTGGGGCTGCTAGCTTGGAATACGGGTCGAAAGCGGCTGTTTCGTGTCTTTCACGTAGGAAACTCTTCCTTGCTGTCACTACTCAGACCCCTTGGAGGGGGAGCCTGTCCCTAAAGGCTGAGATTAAACTCCAGGGAGCCTGCACAAATGCCTCATGGAGGCAGAAGCTGCCAGGGCACTGGGTGCTGGAGGGTGCCCACAGTGCTGTCACTGCACCTCCAGGGGCCCCACCTCACCTTGGGTGTGCATTTGTGGGATGGGGGTATGGGAGGGGGTCTTTGTGGCTCCTTCAGGCTGACTGGGGATTGGTGGGGGAGTGGGTGGCTGGCCATGGCACTGGGGTCTCTCCACTTGGCTCCTGATGTCATGATCCATTAGCATTCCTCAGCCTCTGGCAGATGTGGCCCTAGAGTGTGCTGGCTTCCTCACTGGACTCGGACTGGACACCACTGTCATGATGAGAAGCATCCCCCTCCGGGGCTTTGACCAGGTATGGCTCTGTGTGCCCCCACTCCCACCTTGTGCTCTCCCCAGGGGACTGCATATCCTCGGCCAGCTGCCCCAGCCCAGACAGGTGCAGGTATGGGCTGGGAATGAGGTCTCAGTCTTTAGAAACTGGCCCTTGAGTTGAATAAGGAGATTGTCCCTGAAATATAAAACACCCACCCAAGTGTGGAAAGGAACATGGAACAGGCACATGAAACATGTTGCAGCCTCCCACTGGACCTAAGGGCACCCCGGGCCAGCCTCACAGACTGCGAGGTTGAGTCACCCCTTCCCATCTCTCCATTAATGAGAAGGCGAGTGTTGGCTGAAGCACTGTCCTGTGTCTCCCTTGCCGAGCCCTTCTGGTGTCTAAGTGCGGTGCTGCCTCCCCAGGGTCAATACTAGGTGGGGAAGCAGTTGCTAGACTGGTGAGGTCCTGGGTGACCACCTCAGGAGATGAAAGCCCCTGGCAGCATTCCCAGTCACCCACCATAGACTAAAAAAATGTAACTCATGAACCAGGATGAGCGTTTGGTGGTTTTCCTGGCCAGTGGTCCACCCCGAACACTTGGAGCATCCACACAGTCTTTCAGGGCCTACCACTTTGATGTCCTGTCCACTGTGCAGGGCCAACACCACACGCAGTCTTCCTGTCAGTCGGCCACTCCTGAGCTGCCAGGCAGGAACTCAGAGGGCCACCCTGCGGGGTCTAAAGAGTGCAGGTTGTCTTGATCCAGATCTGGGGCATAGACACCCTTGCTAATGGCGAGACGCAGATACCAGCACTGACTACAGATGCATCCGTGTTAGGAGCACATGGTTTGGGGTGTGTGCGTGTGTGTGTGTGTGTGTGTGTGTGTGTGTGTGTGTGTGTGTTTAACTAAAAACTCTTCAAGGGAAAGTCATCCATTAAAACCCAAGTCTGGGGCTGTCACTGCCAAGATGTCATATGTCCTTCCCCCATGTCCCTGAGAAGAAGACAGACCCCCATCCATCTGCACTCTGGGCTCTCGGGGCTGGCGAGCTCTCACAGAGGGAAGCAGTGAGCCTGCCATGTCCAGTCTCCAGCCCCACCCCCCCAGCAGACACAGAGACCTGTCCCTCTGTCCTGTGCCAGCCACTCTATTTTACTTCACTCAGTGCCTCTGCACTGAGCACCTGCAACAGGGCTGCAGCATCCAGGGAAGGTCTCTGTGTCTTGGGCTATGGGTAGAGTGTGCTGGGCAGCAAACAGGAGCCACAGGAGGCCACACTGCAGGATGCAGATGCGGACAAGGGGCATGTAGGGATGAGGACCACTCAAAGGACTGGCCTTAGCACTGAGCCTGGGCAGAAGCTGGAGAATGATGAGAAGGGATGCCCTGGGACGCAGTGGTGAGGCCAGGTGACCCAGGCCCTGCTCTGCCTCAGAGAAGGATGTGAAGGCCTGGTAGCAGGCCTAGGGCCAGTGGTCTTGCCATGTGGCTCAATTTGACTCAGTAGTTCTCCCTCAGACTGTGACAGAGACTTCAGGCTTGTCAGGCATCCAGAGGGATCAACAGCCTACACTCCTTGTGACTGGTGTGACAATCCTGAACAGGCAGGCCTCTTCATCATGTGTGTCTCTAAATGAACAGACACCAGAGGATTTAAACAGTGGCTTTTATTTTTCCTAAAAGAAAAAGCTGTGTCTGACTGGAGCTCTGGCCTGCACAAGCCCCCACAGTGGCACCAGGAACCAGGCCCCCATCTGCAGCCAGTCGGTGCAGAGCCTTCTGGGCTGGGAGGAGGGAGCCCTCTCTGCAGACACCCCAGCCAGCCCCATGGCCCCACCATACCTGCTACCTTGTACCTCTTAGTGGGGAGTAGAGGTGCCCACCTAGTGTCCCAGTTCCCCCAATGGTAGAGGAGGTGACAGCATTTGGCAGGGGCAGAGGGGTGGCGAGTCTAGAGCCAAGTGCGATCTGGTTTAGGCAGACCAGAGCCCCCAGGAGAAGGGGGTGCTTCTCTGTCATTGCTTTTAGTAAAGACTTAGCATCTAGAAAGGAGTCTAAAGGTCAAGTGCATCCTAACCAAAGGGCCTCAGGCCCTTGGATTTGGAACCAGGGAGCATCAGATGCACTCCCGGCTCAGCCCTCAGTTCCTCAGTTCCTCTGTGTGAGGAGGGGCACTGCACCTTCTCCTTTGGAGGAACCTTTATTGGGCTCTTCTAGGGCCTTTTCAAGCAGGCAGGAGACCAAGTCCTTTCTTCCTACAGTCCTCAGTAGTGGACATTCTCACTGCTACCTGGTCCTCACAGCATGTTTTCCTGTGCTTTGCAGCAAATGTCTTCCTTGGTCACAGAGTACATGGCCTCTCAAGGCACCAGGTTCCTGAAGTACTGTACCCCGTCAAGAGTGCAGAAACTTCCAGACGGCCAGCTCCAGGTCACCTGGGAGGACCTCACCTCTGGCAAGGAGAACATGGGCACCTTCAGCACTGTCCTGTGGGCCATAGGTAAGGGTGCACTGAGCCACATGTGCACATACACAAGTGAGCCGTACATGGAGACCAGCAGCGCCACCTCCCCTTCCTGCTGCCTCCAGGGCTCCCCTCGTTCTGCTGGCTCTCAGGTGGGCCAGTCATTGCAGCCCACCTCTTGGGCCGTGATAATAGCCCGTGGGATTGCTTGCATTACCTCCCTGTGGGTTGCTTTGAGCTCCTCAGGAGTAGGGGTCTTACTGGTCTTTGTGGATGTCATACTTTGCAGATTTCCAAAGATGGCATCAGTGATAGGGCAGAGGCCTTGAGCCTTTCTCCGCCTTGCATGGGCTGGCTGCCACCTCACCCACAAGTGGTTATATTCTCATTCTTCTATTCTCTGAGAGGCGTGGGTCCAGCTTTTTGTGGGGGTAAAGGCTGAGCAAGCATGGCTGGGCAAAATTAGACCATTGGTGACATGGCCAGACATACTCCTTCCCAGGCTGAATCCTCCTGCATCCCAAAGCCACCCCTGAGGGGCAGGATAGAGAGTGGGGATGTAGCGGGGTTTATACGGGCCCAGGGCCTGGGCCTGGGCTAGTCTGAGGGAGGAACATGCACTTTGAGGAAAGGCACCCTGGCCGGGAGCCAGGCAGGAAGAACAGAGAGCTCAGCCATTGTGCCCACCATGAGCCTGCTTGTGACTGGGGCACGGTGGTGCTGTGAGTGGGCTGTGGTCGCTGAGGGCTGACAGGTTCTCGTCAGTGAGGGCATGTGGCACTGGGTGCAGTACACCTGCTTGGACATCGTGCCCACCTGATACCTGTCTTCTAGGGTTGGAATCTCGTTTTCCTAAGCCTTCTGTCAACTTGCATGTGAAAAAAACAATTGAGGTCTTCCTTTCTCGAGGTCTTTAGTTCTCAGGGTCTCTCTGCACTGGGCCTGGTCAGCTCTCCCTCTGCTATGAGCTCAGAACCTGAGTAGCTATCTGTCTCATCATCTGCTTCCATGTCAGTTAATCGAATGTTTACTGAGGACTCCGAGGGGCTGTCCCATCAGCGTTTGTCAAGACGTGGCCGGCCTTGTTCCCACATCCCCTGCAGTGAGCCGCCGGGAGGAACAGGGCTGCACCACACAGCGATGTACATCTGAGAAGCCTCTCTGGTTTTCTGAGTTCTCAGAACACTTGGAATCAGACAATGAGATAAACTCTGGAGGAGTCAGAACTCTTCGCTTGTGTGTGGTCAACACGAGCAGATTTAAGGAGCAAGAAAATGCCTTGTAGTAAATTTAGTGCCTCTTGTCCAAAATTTAGCAAATGGCCACAGGAAATATTCTTGTTCAAATCATAAAACTAAATTTACTTTTACTAAGTAAAACCCACTTAGGTTTATTTTGTTGAACACTGTGAAAGGTTATATAACTATTCAGATCCAGAAGTGTAAATTGATATTTATCTTTTTTTTAAGTTTATTTACTTATTTTGAGAGAGAGAGAAAGAGAATCCCATGCAGGCTCTGTGCTGTCAGCATGGAGCCTGACGCAGGGCTCAATCTCCTAGAACTGTGAGATCATGACCTGAGCAGATACCAAGAGTTGGGCGCTTAACCAACTGAGCCAGCCAGGCGCCCCTAAATTGACATTTATCTTAAACTCCATTCTAAAAGGTGAGGTGGCAAGTTTTTCCCCTGATAATGCTTTGGGCCTCCCCCCCCCCCCCCAAAATATGTCCCTTCTCTCACCTTTGGACAGAGGCAAAGGCCTGTGCCCATATGCTATCAGCAAAGCCCACACTGACGGCAGCAGCTCAGAGGGCAAGGGGCCATGCCTTCAGAAGGCTGCAAGTTCCTCCAAGCTTGGAGGGTCCCTGGTGGGCAACAAGCAGGGCCCCTGGCACGCAAACCTACTCTCCCCCGCCAGGAGTCCATTTTATTTTTTGTATTTTCAAAAAGAGCATCCCCCAGACAGTCTGCCCAACGTGATTGATGCTGGGGGTGGAAGTTTTTCACAGTCCTTGGCCTTTGACCTTGCTTCCCGAAGCGGCGCTGTGGTGGCGGCGGTTTCTGGCACGCCTTCTGGGGCTGTACGGGCATGTGCTGACTTTGCTGCTCGCTCCGGGGCCAGGTTTTGTAAACAATCAGGAGCCACTTCCCAGTTTAACAACTGGGAATGTTTTCTGCTGGTTTACCCCATAAGCCTTTATCCAAGCATTATTTCTGCTTACAATAAAAGATGATCCAATCCAGGACGTTAAAATAAAACACCCTGGGGGCCGAAGGGCTGGTACCACAAATGGCTCCTGGACCATAGTTCTGCCTCAGCAGCGAGCGCTGTGTGCACACAAGCTGGGTAAAAGCAGGAGAGAAGGATGCCCCTCGTGCCCTGTGGACACACTGAGGGCTGGGACGAGCTTCCGTTGCGTTGAGCTGCCCTTGTGCCTGGTGCCTTGGTCGCGGCCGGTGAGGACAGCATCCATAGGGATAGAGAAGTGGGCCCTGCAATCTACAAGCCAAAGAGGACTCCAAGCCTCTTCCTCGGCCCAGCCTTGATCTCCACGTGGTGGATTAAATACATTAGCAGTTAAAGCAGTTAATTGCTGTGCAGGGGGCCAGCTCATTGTTTGTCTCTGAATCACCCACCCACACCAGGTGTCTCAGATAATAGACTGGGAACTCGCAGCAAGGAGGATTTCCTGTCTGCAGATGTGCCGATTACGGTGCTGAGTGAAGACAGTCAGCCTGCGCTGCGCCGCGGGCTCGAATTCACCCTGTGCAGTTAACCAGTTGTGGCCTGAATCCTCAGCTGTCTGGGGGAGCAGGAGCAGGACAGGGCATCCGAGTGGACACCTGGGTGTGTAAACACCTCTGAGCTGGAGCTCATCCTTAGCTTAGCTTAGACTTTGCTTCAGAGGATGGGCAGAGGGCCTCTGGAGTGAAGCTTAGGAGAACCAGCAGTTAAAGCTGTTGCGTACCCCTCAGCATCTCAGAAGGCTTTCTATCCTTCCCTTGAGGGAAAGGTAGAGACTCTGGCGCATCCTTTCCTGAACCACAGGAGTCCTGCGCGTGATCAGAAAGCCCAGACAGCTGGTGTTCCCACTGTCCGGAGTGCCAGGAAGGGCTGTCCTGGCCCTGCCTTAGGAGCCCAGTTGATCTGTTAGGAATCAGCCATTTCTTCTTCTTCGGACTTTGTCTTAGCAGGAGAGCTGGTGTCGTCCACCTGTGTGTAAAGCCTAAGGATGACTTCTGAGCCTCTAAAATGGCATAAAGGGAGCCAGCAGGCACTGCGGGCCTGGCTTTCCCACTTCTAATCCAACCGCCATACTGAGGACCCCACTTCATGTACAGTCCACCTGAACAGAATGTGCACATAGACCACGGCCAGGGAGGTGGTGGCGTCCGTGGAGACAACACTGGGGGCCTGTAGTGTCCAGGGAGTGGAATGCATTTGCCCAGGAGGGGCTGCAGCCTGGGGCTCCCCTCTCTACCCTGGGAACTGCTTGCTCTGGTTTACATGAGGTCATTTGCTTAGTTAGTCACGTTCAACCTCAGCCGATGGCTCTCTCGTGCCACAGACATGCCCCATTCAAGTCCTCTGGGCTATCCACCCCACCCCCACCCCCACCCCTTAGGGCTGAGGGCAGCACTGGGAGCTGGAGGCAAAACAGAAGCAAGTGCCCCCACCCCTCTCCCGCAGACTCTAGGAATTCATGGGTGGGAGTGCTCTGAGTCCAGCAAGATGGATGGCACAGTCCAGGCCCCAGTGCCTCCTGAAAGCTGTGAGTGGGGCCCAGGCTCTCCATGGCTGGCACTTGGATGTTGGGGAGGGGCTGGCAGGCTGAACACAGGTGCAACCTTGTTGAGAGAACCCCAATCCAAGGCCAGCAGGCCTGTTCTTTGGGGGTGGCCTGCATCCTGCTGTGGCTGTAGGAAACTGCATGTGGCCATGTTCTTCCCAGTGGGTACTCCGTAGTGGCCTGTCTGTGATGGGCCTAACTACCTGTGATGAGCCCACCCTTCTCTGCTTGCTCTCAAGGCCTTAAGGGAAGCATTGCTCTGCTTGTGAGCCTCTGATATTCTAACACCTTTTTATTTTAGTGTAAACGTCAAGTTTAATTAGCAACATGAAGAGAGAACCCAATCTGCTTGCGTATGTGGTTTGTTTTCTTGGAGGAGAAGACAGTCATGGAGCTCTTCCTGGGCCTGAGGCCACAGGCTTCCCCACCACACCATGTGGCCCCAGACGGTGCACCATATGGTCAGTGACTGTCATTTATCTCTGCTCTGGCTCACAGACTGTCCCACTGCCCTCTGTGTGGGATGCCCTGCACAGCCAGGGGCCAAGAGCTATGCCAGGCTTGTGAGCTGGCTCCTCCGTACATCCAGGGTCACCCCAACTTCCACAGCCATCAGACCCAGGCTGGCCTACCTTCATGCTCATGGTCATCCAGCAGAGTCTTTTTACCAAGTCAAATTCAATATTTATGGTTAGAACTTGGTGGAAACCAATTTCTTTAAAAAAAGAAAAAAGAAAAGAAAGCCCTGGTGAAAATGTTTCTAAACATAAGTGAACATCGTTTATATGCATTAATGTGCACTATCTAAATCTAAGTGCTACTGGGAACAACCAGCAGGAAGGTTATATTGACATTTGTAATTGTTACAGCAATAGTTACCACCTGCCAGGGAACATGTTCCTTCCTGGGGGTTCCAGTGGACCAGGCTGCAGCTGAACCTGAGCTGGATGCTCCACCAAGTTCTAGGGCTGACTGGTTTAGGGGCCCATGTGAGCTTATTTTATATGCTGTCAGTGCTGCATGCAAGCTTGAAAAGGAAAAACCCACATGTAGGGGGGTTAGTGACAGGTGTCATCAGGATGGCCAGGGGGGAGTGGCAGGTGCTCAGTGGTCATAGTGAGCCACTAGCCTCAAGTCATTATAAGATCCTCAGGTCGTACAAAGGCTCACTAATTTCATTCAGCAAACATTGAGCCCTGCCTGGGCCCCAGACCAGCAGGATCGATGCTCTGCCCTGCCCTTGGGGCGCTTTAGGTTGTGGCTAGGGTTCTGGGGCTCATGTAAAAAGGGCTATTCCAGAAAATAAAAGGAGCTCTTTGCCATCATTATCCTTTTCCCTAAAATCTCAAAGATGACAAGAGACATAATAAATTTTTAAAAGGTAGGTTTCAAGGGATCTGACTAGAGGTGCCAAAGGTGTGAGTTCCGCATTCTGTGTCTGGTCCAGGGTGCTGCGCAGGCCCAGCCCATGGGTGTGGCTGGCTGTGGGGGCCACGTATGTGCCCCCCAGGAGGGTTGGTTCTCCATGAGCCCGTGTGAAGCCTCTGGTCCCCTATCCTCTTGGCACTGAGCTTCAGGCTGCTTCCTTTACACGCTGGCTGCGCCTGTCTGATCAGAGCCCCTCATTCGCGCTGTCATACTCCTGCTGCCACTTAAATCTTACCTCATTACACGGATTGCCCTTCACTCGTCGGAACGTGTGCTCCAGGCAGGCGTGAAATTGGAGGGAATGCCCGTTTTCCCATAACGGGGTGAAAGACACGCATGAAACCGCATGTGTCCGGTTGTCTGCATCCCTGTGCCCAGCTGAGCAGGTAGTAATGACCAATAGGCGCCGTCTGGGGGGTTTTCGACCTTCAGCCTTCTCCGGCCTTCTCCAGCTGGCTGGGTGAGCATCGTGGCCTAGCTGCCTCCCCCGGGGCCAGCAGCAGCAGCTGGTGGGACTCCAGTGCAATGAGGGGAGGGCTGGCCTGGTCCAGCTGCACTGAGAGCTCTCAGGCTGAATGCAGCTTCTTCCACCACTTCAGCACCCTGGGGTGTCCTGGATGCTGGGCACAGGAAAGGAGGCACTATCTTACCTTGGTGACATCAGGGCTCACGTGGTACCCTAGAGGGACTCAGGCCATTGGGCAAAGCTGGGCCTGGTGAAGGAGGCAGCTTCAAGGGCCCATCCACATATTTATTCGCACATTGCCTCTGAGGAGGAAATGAGAACATGTTTGCATCTGGAATCTTAATGCCCTGATTGTGGTAAATATGATGCAGTGGCATTCATGTATCACATGAGAAGCTCTTACTTACAAGGCAATGAAGTTATGGAGATATGTATAAATGAATGAAAAAAAGGCAAGGAACTGGCAGTTCACAAAAGGAAATACAGCTAGTAAATACGTGGCCAAAAGTACTTAACTTTACTGGTAAATGTACTGGTAATCAAAGAAGCGAGAGTTAAAACAGCAGTGGGAGTGAAGGAGCAAGCCCAAGAAGGAGCCATCTGTCCAGGCGCAACTCCCTGCCCTGCTCCGAGGAGGCCCCACCTGGCTGGTCAGCCTTCCTCTAAGGACCTGTCCCAAGGAACTAAACCAACGTTTGGACAGACCGCCGTCTCCATCCCAGTGGTGTCCAGGGAGCAGAGATGTGGGAGTCAATCAGGGGAGCCACTCAGCAGTGCTTGGCAAACCCCAGCCAGGTGCCAAAGAGCTGAGGCCCAGGGAGCAAGGGATCCCATTGGTCATAGAACGCATGGCCTCCTGGGGGCGGGGGGGAAAGCACCATGCATGACACACAGGGTGATACAGATGGGGGGATGCCGTGGGGGCTCCCTTCTCTCCCCAGATCGCCTGAGGAGTGCTACCTTTATTTTTGCATAAGAGGGAAATGGTCAGGGAGAAGACTTTGCACGGTGCCTGAGTCTGGCTTCTGGTCATTTAAGTCTGACCTGGACTGGGCATTGTCCATGGGGCCAGTGCTGCCCTGCTTGCATGGCTGGCCACTGGGTCCCTACCCCAGCACCTCTGACTTCCTTGAGGGCTCCAGGCCTGAGCTATGTGGGGTCCGCACACCATCTGACTGGGCCCCTATCCCCTTTGGGGAGACATGATGGCTCTGAGCACAAGGGAACAGAACTTCAGAGGGTCATGTGGGATGTCCCTCCCTCCTCCATGACCCTTGTCCACATTGTTTGCGCAGTGAGGCCCATGTCCTGGCTGTGGCCCCATGAGGCTGACAGGGCCTACCACATAGCTCAGGGGCATGGCCCACAGAATGGGGTGCCTGGGTGGAGCTGGGCCCCCTGCCAACCCCAGGTCTCACCCCACACAGGCCCAGTCAGCACAGCTTCCAAAACCCAATGTGCCAATGGCTGCCCTTTTAGGGCCATTTCTGTTTGGTGCAACCACTCTCTTCCTTCACTGTTCATTCCCAGAAGCATCAGTGGAGTGCCTCCCACAAGTTGGGCATATTCCTTGTGTCTACTCCACTCTTGTTACTCCTTTTTTTTTTTTATTTTTTTTTTTTAATTTTTTTTCAACGTTTATTTATTTTTGGGACAGAGAGAGACACGGAGCATGAACGGGGGAGGGGCAGAGAGAGAGGGAGACACAGAATCAGAAACAGGCTCCAGGCTCCGAGCCATCAGCCCAGAGCCTGACGCGGGGCTCGAACTCACGGACCGCGAGATCGTGACCTGGCTGAAGTCGGACGCTTAACCGACTGCGCCACCCAGGCGCCCCCTCTTGTTACTCCTTTTAAATTTATCTTTATATTCTTGAGATCTTGGATGTGATTAGGCTGGCATCTGGAAGGTGTGTGGTTACCATGGTTACCATAAGGCACAGGAGGAAACATTCCTGACCTCCCATGACCGGCCAGGCAGGAGTGCAGCATGGCTAGCCTTAGAGCAGGGTGGTCTGCAGGCAGCCAGCTTTGCCCTCACATGCTCCAGCCTCAGCCTGGAGCCATCACCTAGAGGTCATGGGCCTGGTGAGCTGCTGTATGCCCTGTTCCCCACAACTGAAGGTCTGGGGAGGAGCCTGAGAGCTGAGCTATGAGTCCCCTACCTGCAGAGCCCCTCAGCCCATCCAGCAGACCCCCACCAGGCCTCCCCACTGGGCCCAACTCCTTCCTCACTGAGGCATAGCACGTTCCAGTCCTAGATGCACAAGAGCTCCCAGATGCCAGCTGGATCCCCTACTCGGGAGTCAGGCCTGGGCCCCCACGCTGCTTTATGCAGGACAGGACACTGGCCAGCATGGCGTGTTGCACTCTACATGCTCACCGGTCTCCATTCACATGACTAGTGCCGGTATGGATGCCATCAGGGACCTCTAGGGCCTTGCGTCATGTCGCCTGTGTCTGGTATGCTGGGTAATGGGTGTCAGCCCGCCTAGCACCTGATTCCTGTGGCCAAGCAGAATGAAGAAGCTGGAGCCGGCTCCCCATGAACTTGAGAAGCACGGCTTAGTTGAGTTTGTGTGTTTTGACTTCCCACTCTGGGAGAGCAGCTGGAGACTTAAGGTTTCCCTTTCACAGAACTTGGTCTTCCAGATGTTCAGATTGGCACCACCCACTACCCGACCTCTCGTGTGTCTGAGCCACCACAAGCGGTGGGAATTGTACCTCTGAAACTGTTTATCATTGCCTTCGGGAGACACGCTGAGCCTCAGGGAGCTCCAAGGGGCCGCCGCTGTCCTCCTAGAGCCTGGCGGGAAGAGCTGCATTTGCTACCTCCTGGCTTAGCAAGACCACCTTGTCTGAGTTAGGGGAGAAAGGGGGCTCTGCTGGCAGCTTGGCTGTGACAAGCCCCAGGGCTGTAAGCATATGAAGGCTGGCAGGGAGGCTGCTGTGCTGCCGTCCCCTGCCCCACTGGCCTTTGCACCCAAGACTTGCTCGTTAGGATTAGCCAAAATGACTGCACTTGAGGACAGGGATGATGTGTGGTTTGGGCTCTGCCTTGCTGCCCATCTCCGTGCTCAGCTCTAGAGGTCTCAAAGCTGGGGATGTGCGCTGGGCAGTCATCACAGGCACACGAGAAGAGGAGCTGAGGCTTGTAGCATCCAAGGCCTAGCCTCTGGCCCCACTCACTCAGCACCTGTGCTGACTGCCAGAGAGAGTTGGTGGGACCTGCCCCGAGACCCTGAGCAGGACATAAGTTTGTGCATTCTTGCCGCCTGCTCTGGGGGACATCCTGCTGCCAGACTCTGGGGACAGGAGGCCATAGCCTATTCATGCAAACACAGTCTGGTGGCAGGATGGAAAAGCATAAATCCACCACAAAGCACCATCCTGTCCCTAGTATGAACTTGTGGGAAGAGCACCCTGCGGGAGGGTGGGGAACCCTGGGGTCACAGAGAGTGGAAGGGAGGGTGCCCTACCCCAGGAAGGGCCATATGGGGACACAGGAGGCTTTCAGCTCACTTGGGGCCCACAGACACGCTCCACAAAGACTGAGACACATGTGCACCTCAGCCTCACTGGAAAATGCATGCATATGACAGGAGCCACGGCTTCTGGGAGAGACCTGGGTTGTGTATATTCCATGTCTTCCCCTCAGGGCACAATGCCTTCAGAGGCTGCGTGGCCCTGTCATGTTGTCTCTGCAACCATGGCTAGAGTGACCTTTGTTCATACTGTGCCATGCTATAAGGTGTCCAGGCCTGAAGTAGGCTACCTCCCTGGAGCTTGGCCTCTGCAGTAGGGAAGGGTTGAGATCACCGTACAGGGCTGGGGCATGCATCATTCTTGGGTTGTCGCTGCTTCTAGACTTTTTCTGTGGTCAGAGCCATAGGAACTTGGTATTTAAAAAAAGAAAATGGAATGAGTAAATTCCACATTTAAATTTGACGTTATGGGGTTTTAACCACTTTGAATGGCACATCAGATCTGTTTCCAGGTTTATTTATTGTTAGAATATGATCCTCTTAGGACATACAGTGGAAATATGCGTTGCCATAGTCTCTTGAGCAAATTTTCTTTGTATGTGCTTGGTTATCAACTGCCTATCCAATTAGGCCCATTGGTTTCAAGTTGTTTACAAGTTACAGGGACTTTTCTTCCATTTTTTATTTTTTGTTGTTTGAATATATAAACTGTGTATATGATTAAAAAACCAAAATTGTATCAGAGGCTATATTCAGAGAAGTCTTGTCTCCATCTCTGCTTTCTCTACCCTGTTTCCTTCCTTTCTGTTTCTTCTAGTCCTTCTTCATCTTCTCGGTGCTTCTTTGTGCAAATAAAGGTGAGGTATGTGCATATGTGCACTGTGTATGTGCGTGTGTGTGTGTGTGTGTGTGTGTGCGCGCGTGTGAGGCTCACAGAGGCCAGGAGCCCCTCGACACTATTGTGCTTCATGTTTTACCGATTCCAAATGGGCATTCTGAGAAGTATGAATAAACCAAGGAGTCTCAGTCAGAACTGCTGAAAGCCTTTCAGCCTTGCTCTTTATTTCCTTCAGGTCGAATTCCAGAAACCAGAAGTCTGAATTTGGAGAATGCTGGAATAAACACCAACCCCAACAGTCAGAAGATTCTGGTTGATGCTCAGGAAGCCACCTCTGTCCCCCACATTTATGCCATCGGAGACGTAGCAGAGGTACAGCCTGCACCTGCCACCTGGCCTCACCACCCCATGCCCCCACCCCACTGGGCCTCAGGGGCCTATGAGGCTCCCAGAGGCTCTGGACCAAACCCCAGGTGCCATTAGACTCAAGTTCTGGGAAGGATTGGGCATCAGCCTCTGCTTGCTCGAATGCTCCTCCTTTCTGTGGAGAGGGTATAGGAAAGCTTTCAAAACTGAAAGCAGATTCCTGTTGTGAACCTCTGAGGGAGGGGCATCTGTTCACACACAGGGCCTCAACTTCCCCAAAGATGGGCTGGTAATACAGAGCCTTGGGGTTGTCCTGGCCCCACAGTACCAGGCTTGACCTCCTCACCTCAGTTTGCCCTCTGAACTGTGGGTGGGTCAGTACCCTCCCCAGTTGGGCTGTCAGATGGGGGCAGGGCACATGGACGCAGCCCCAGCTCACCGCCTGCCTGCTGCTCCCCTTGTGAGTCTCTGGTGGAAGCCCCACCCCTAGCCTAGGAGACATCTTGTCAGCACCCCTCCCTTCTTCATGGCCTGTGGCTGGTCTGTTGTGGGATCCCCATGTTCCCAAAGCCTCAGGAGTAGTCGACCTGTCCTGCATATGTGCAGCATGTTCTAAGGAAGGTGGCTCAGGCGGGGCCCTGGCCAAGCCTGAGAGTTAGATGCTCCAGGACCCCAGACCCCAGCAGGCCTCTTGGCAGCCAGACCTGCCAGCACCATTGACGTGTTAGTTTCCTGTGGCTGCCATTACAAATCACCACAAACTGGGTGGCTTAGATCAACAAAAATGTATTCTCTCACATTCTGGAGGCCAAAAGTCTGCGATCAAGGTATGGGTAGGGCTCTGCTCTCCCCAAAGCCTGTAGGGGAAGACGAGTCCTCATCCCTTCCATCTTCTGATGGCCCTGGGAAGTCCCAACTTGGAGCTACAGCACTCTGTTCTCCTTCTGCCCATCTTCATGTGGGTGTGTGTGTGTGTGTGTGTGTGTGTGGTATGTGGTGTGTGTGTGGGGTGTGTGTGTGTGTGTGTGTGTCTGTTGTTTCTTTCTTCTTAGGACCCTCTCATTAGATTTTGGGTCCACCCTAAGTGACCAATCCTAAATGATCTCAATTCTTAACTTATATTTGCAAAGAGCCTCATTTCCAAACAAGGTCCCATTCTGAGGTTCCAGGCAGACACGCATGTGGGGGATGCTATTAACCCATCATGATGTGTTCTGGCACAGCCACTTTTCTGAGTTCTGTGGCCACTGCAAGAACAGACAAAAGTCCTAGCCCTCATAGAAGTGACATTCTGGTTGGGGTCATAGATGACAAGTAAATAAGTGAACCATTTCAGGTAGATGTCAGAAGATGCTTAGTGCAGCAGTCCAGGGACACCTGAGGGAGGAACAGAGCCAGCTAGAGGACCCATGGGAGCTCAGTGAGGACGCTTGTGCCCATCCGAGAGTGTAGGCACCACCCTGCCCATGCATACCCCAGAACCCACTTTGGGAAATGCTTGGGGGTGGGGGAACCAGTATCTACAAGTGGGCCCCTGGGTGGAACATCCCAGAGTTGAGGGGGTATAGGTGGCAGCTATCCCCAGTGCTGCAGGACCATCCCAACTTCAGCCTCTGCCATAACTCACAATGGGCAGGTCTTCTGGAGAGCTTGGCACAGAGACCAGGGCGGGAGGCCATGCAAGGCTGGGCCTTCCCTTTGTTCCTGAAGGACCAGCCTACCCATCTGGCATAGTCTTTCATGAAGACACCTGACCCCATATAGACCCCTCCTTCTAAGACAACTTGGCCCCTGGCGTTCCCATGGTACCAGAAGGGTCATCCACTAGCTGTGGCCAGTGCTGACTTGTGAGCCAAGAGGCTGCCACTTGAAGCTGCCTGTGAATCCAGACTCATGAAATGGTTCATGGGGAGCAGACTACCAGATGGAGGTGGGACCCCAGGGACAGCTTGCTGGAGCATGCGGTCAAGAGCTGC
The DNA here is from genome assembly GCF_018350155.1 of Leopardus geoffroyi. Lineage (NCBI taxonomy): Eukaryota > Metazoa > Chordata > Mammalia > Carnivora > Felidae > Leopardus > Leopardus geoffroyi. Next base: position 29,585,592 of record NC_059339.1, on the reverse strand, counting down.
AGCCACTCCTCACAACCAGGTCATCTCTGACCATCTAGTCAGGCTGCTGGGGTGGACGGAAGTGAGTGGCTTCACATGCCCACATGACTGGGCAGCGTTGTTGCTCATGTGATCTCTGGTGGTTGGGACATGGCATTCTCTGGTGGCACCTTCTGTGTTCATCCTGTGTGCTGCACCCTAAGATAGCACTCATGGTCCTGGCAGAGTGCCTTGTGTATTAGACCGTGCTTTCTGTGCACCCAGGAGCCGAGTGAGATCCATGTGCAACAGGGCTCATGCCGACATAGCGGAAACCATAGTATTTCAGATTGTGTTGCCAGAAATACATAGTGCACACAAAGGCAGTATCTATTGAAATATTAAATCTACTCAGTTGGAAAGGTCATTCTGGGCAGTCAAAAGAGTTAACACCCCAGTGGTCTGGCATCCAGCGGGGAAGAGTCCAGCAGGCGGGTGGGGCGGCCATTGTCTAGTGCGATATTGTGTGCTGTGCGCATGGACGTTTCCGCAGTTAGTCAGGCCCGGTGGAATGCACGGGCTGCTTTCACAAGTTTATCTCTGTGGATCTCTATTCATTTCTGGAATGTCAAACAACATCTGCATTTCCTGCTGCTACAGAGGTGATTGGCAGCCGGTCCCAGGCTGACGCGTGCAGGAACACTGGGGGCTGTGCCACCTCCTGCTCCCCAGGCAGGACACACCCTGGGACAGAGGGGCCTCCAGCAGCACGGCATTCTGACTTGGGATCTGTAATGGACTGTGACATGCAAGCCAAGCTGCTTGTCAGGAGCACACGAAATGCTTCCAGGGCCCATTTTAGCCTGAATCCCAGTTAACATGAATGGTCGAACAGTAGCGGGATCTCCTTTGAGCTGTGTCATGAGGGCAGCTCTCCAAGGCCACCAACATGAAGAAGGGGCTCGGAGAGAAGCTGTGCACGAGTGTGGGCAGCACAGCTGGGTGCATGGGCAGCTCACCTGCTTTTCCAGGGAAGGGGGTCATAACTACAGGTGTGTTCTTAGAGCAGAACAGAGGGAAGCGAGCCAGAGAACAAGCCAACCCCCAGGAGCCCTGGGGCCCAGAGGCAAACAGCCTTTGGAGGTTTCTGAAAGGGGCAAGCTTCTCTAGGAAGGCATGGGTGGTGGTGAGGGTACTGCACAGACTCCCTCAGACATGCCAAAGTGACCCCAGGCTCCCTCCTTACATCAGGGGCGGCCCGAGCTGACACCCACGGCTATAATGGCAGGAAAACTCTTGGCCCGGCGCCTGTACGGTCAGTCCTTAGATGTGATGGATTACAGCAACGTGAGTACCCACCGCCCTTTAGCATGCTAAGTCCAGCCTGGAGACGGCTGCAGTTCTTTCCGGGGGCATGGGGTGTGTGTGCACGTACATCTGTGGGAGTGCATGCACATGTGCCTCCACGTGTGCACGCATGTGAGCTTTAGCTCTGAAGGTGTGGCCCAGGAACAAATGAGGGTGTCCACCCGCCTTCTTATGAGCCGCCAGCCAGCACATCTGAGGACCTAGCCTGCACTTGCTGTTCTTGTGTCCCATGGCAGGCATCTTCAGTTTTGGGTCCCCAAGGGTATAGGTCACTTAAGGCCTGCTTTCCAGGTGCCCACCACAGTCTTCACCCCGCTGGAGTATGGCTGCGTGGGGCTGTCAGAGGAGGAGGCCATGGCTCGCCACGGAGAAGAGCATGTGGAGGTAAGGTCCCCGAGGACAGAGGGGGGCCAGGACATCATGCCTGTGTGGCGCTCATGCCCTGATGACGGCCTCTCCCCGACAGAGGCCTGGTGAGCCAACAACACTATTGGCCTCCCTGCTTTCCAGGGCCTGAAGTTTGGCAGGGTAGGGCAGGGGGGGCCCGAGTGATGGCTGAGATATGGTATGAAGGGATATGTAAGGCGGATTGCTGGAGGACAGCCCCAGAAACGAAGGCACGTTTGGGTTGTGGTCCCCCTCACAGGGGCATGTGTCTCCCTCCACCTGGAAAGGCTTCTCTTACCCTCTGACCTTTTCCTGCCCTCCAGCTGCTGCTCTCCACCTCCACCCTGCCCCACCTGGCCCTGCCCTTGGGTACCTCCACCTTCCTGCCACCCCTGCCTCCGTTCCTTATCTGAGATTCGTCCAGCACTCACAGGCCCCCAATAGCCCAGACTTAGGTACTCACCCTAGAGGAAGGCTGCTTCTGGAATCTGTTCAGCTGGCCTGCTGTGGCCTGGGGTGGCCCCAGGAGGTTCCCCAGGTGGCTCAGCAGGATGCAGGAGCCTTTGAAACCTGCCAGGCTGTGCATGCTGAGAGCCTTCCGTGTGGCTTCATCTTGCTACTGCAGCAGCTTGCAGACGGACCAGGAGAAACCAGACCCCGTATGGCCACCACTGTGGGCCTGGTGTCCTTCGGGAATGAGTCACTGGGTTCCAGGGCCTGCCCCTTGCCCCAGCGCCCCGGTCCCCTCCATCAACGGGCCATGCCTGACAGGCCGGCCTTCCCCCCAGCACTGTATTTGCTATTTTTGTTTGATTCATCACAAGTACATGGGGACATATGTTCATGGCATTCTATAATGTTGTTTTATGTTTCACAATGTTGAATGGCCAAATACCCTTTGTTTGTTTTCTTTTCAATTCTGTCTTAGTTAGAACAATATTCTCTGAAGTTCCATTAATTAATAATGGCTGTGCAGCACATGTGAGCGCCCCGCTCATTTTTTACTCGGCCGCAGCCCCGAACACGCTGTCGAACCCTTCTCGGGTGCTGAAAGCCTTTGTCCGACAGCTCCAGTGTGGCCCGGGGGCCTCCCTACATCTGCCTCCCCCTCTTTGCTCAAGTGAGGGCCCAGCAAGCACCAGAGTGCCCTCAGGAGGCCAGAGAGCCACTGGGTGGGCTGGACATCCCCTTCCAATGTCCGCAGTCACCCCGTCCACTCTGCAACATCCACCTGGTGTGTACTCCTGGGGGCACCGTGTCCTATGTTGAGCCTCGGACTGTGACTTGTCACAGTGGACTGCACTTAGCCAATCTGGTGCCCACTTTGCTACTGTGATCGGTGGGGGTCTTGGGCCTGGATTGAAGAGGGTCTGTCCTGCAGACAGTGTGGCTCCAGCCACAGTCTACCTTTGTGTGGGAGAGAGAGGGGTGCTATCCATGGCCAGCTGAGCCATGTCCTTGCCCCAGACCACAACCTGCAGGCCAAGTGGGCAGTTCTGGGTTCCCACCACGTCCACGCAGTTCACTGGACCTGTAAAATGCCTATGAGGCTACTGACTCCAGGAATCGTTGTCTTGTCACTTAGGTTTATCATGCATATTATAAACCACTGGAGTTCACAGTGGCAGAACGGGATGCATCCCAGTGTTACATAAAGGTAAGTGTCCTCATGGGCCTGGGCTGGGGCATGCCAGGAGGTGAGAGGCAGGGAAAGAGCTGGCACCCACGGGTGGAGAAGCTCCATGCAACCACCCGTGCCCCCAGGGCAGGGCCGTGCGTGCAGCCCCGGGGTCCTGTCTCCAGCCAGGCTGGCAGTTGACAGTGTGGCTTTCAGATGGTGTGCCTGCGGAAGCCCCCACAGCTGGTGCTGGGCCTGCACTTCCTCGGCCCCAATGCAGGTGAAGTCACTCAAGGATTTGCTCTGGGGATCAAGTAAGTCTAGAGAAATGTCAGCCATTGTGCAATGCCCAGACTGGTGTCCCTCTGAATGTTGGTGGCTCTGCAGTTGGGAGTCTGCCATGTTGGTGTTGCTTTTATGTAGCATTGTACGTGTTTTCAGCAGAGCGTCTCCTCAGATGTGGCACGTCGTGTTACGTGAGAGGCAGCCGGGCCACCTGGGGAGCAAAGGGAGAGGCCCATGTCCCTGATCACCCAGGGTGGTGGTTGGGGGTTGGTCACAGTTTGGGTCTTTTCTACTCAGAATGAGCAGGGTTGGGGCCCTTCTTCACATGGCAAAGCACCCAGTCAGTAATGAGCGAGGTTGACGAGAGCTGCCCCAGGGCCAGCATGTGTTTTCCAGAGCTGGGCCTTGGACACAAGCTGTGCTTTGTAGGGTCCCAGGTCCCCAGGCTTGCCTGGAGCCTTTGCTGATGGAGTCTCTGGGTGGAGGTGAGTTGTCTGGGGCAGTGGGGTGTGGGGCTGTCAGAGGCAGGAGGGTAGAAAGGTGAAGCAGCAGTGAGGAAACCGGGAAGGGCTTCCTGGGCCACCTGGAGCCCCATATGTGCTTGGGGCTTGTGGCTGTGGCCAGGATCCAGCCTTGGAGCTTGAGGCGGGGGGGCAGGTAGGAAGTAGGAAGTAGGAAAGGGCAGGAGCTAGAGCGGCAGGGCCCATACCCAGGAATGCTGATGGGGCTGTGAGGGTTTAGTACAGATGCCCTGGGAGTATTGAAGCCACTGGGTGGGCCAGGCACCTGGTAACAATAATAATTATAGGACAGAGCCAATAGGAAGATCAAGAACATGAATGGGCAAGTCACAGGAAAAGGAAATTAGTAGAAAAAGTAGAAGGTTGCTGTGTCTCATTTGGAATTTTTAATATAATTAAAATACCAAGAAACCATTTTGGCCAGTGAAGGTTTGACACTGTCCAGTCCAGTGGTGACTGTTTTCTAGCATCTGCAAGTGGAGATGCTGAAGGTTTGAGCAAATTGGTGGAGTGAGGAGACCCATGTTCAGACACCATCAAGAGGAGGGTGTGAACTGGACATTCCCACTGGGGGCCTTCGGTCCACATTTGAAATGCACACACTTGTTCATGTCAGATATTCTAACACGTGCAGAGACAGAAGAGGGTTGTTTGTCTCAGCTTTGTCTGTGGAGAGTGGAAGCGCCCTGTGGGGAGTCCACACTTCCTGTGCCTCCGAGGAGGTGGTCGCTGTGCCTGGGGGGTGGTCACTGCTGAGGGTGCAGGGGGGCATGTGTGTGAGAAGAGTGCTGACCAGAAGAGCAAGGTGAGCAGGACCGGGCAGGGGGCTGGGCCGGTGCAGGCTACAGTAGTAAGTGGGCTCAGGCTCGCCAGAGCAGGCAGGTCAAGCCTCACCTTGGCAGGGAGAGGGAGCAGGCCCACAGAAGAACTGGCTGGAGCCATGGGCCAAGCTGGGATTGTGCCCGGTGGGCTGGGAGCAGCAGGAGGCCAGGATGGAGTGAGGGAGGGAGGGGGGAGGTAGGAGGTGGGCCTGACGTGGAGCCGCTTGGCATTTGCTGGGAGACACGTGGGTGTTGGCAGCCGTTCCTGGCCACTGGCTGGGGAAGACAGGGTGGGGGCCAGGACTGGGGAGCAGCGAGGAGACTGTGACTTCTGAGGCCCTCCCCTGGGTGACATCTTCAGAGGGACGGGATGCTGTGGACATGCCTCCTTGTGCTGACTCATCGCCTGAGTCCCTCCGTCCCCCTGTGTGCAGGTGCGGGGCCTCCTACGAGCAGGTGATGCGGACGGTGGGCATCCACCCCACCTGCGCTGAGGAGGTAGCCAAGCTGCGCATCTCCAAGCGCTCGGGCCTGGACCCTACCGTGACAGGCTGCTGAGGGTAGGCAGCCATCCCTGCCAGGCCAAGGGCACATGGCGTGCCTGCCGCCCCCACAACCAGGCTCTTTTGAGGCTCAGATCCAGGTATGTAGCTCAGGTAGGCTCTGTGTTTAAGGATGGAACAGTAGTGGGGGGGGGGGCGGGGGTAGGGTGCCAAACTGCTCTCTCCGGGTACATGGGAGGCTATGCCTGCCGTGCCGCTTCAGACATGTGAGCCCTGTGCCCAGGCCACAGTGGCTGAAGAAACAGGGCTGGGAAGGAGGCCATTTGAGGGCCCCACCCTCCACAGGGCACCCCCGGACACTGGCCTGGCTGCCACTGCTCCCCAGATGCAGGAAATGTCTTGAGGCTGGGCTCACACCACAGGAGGGGCATTGGGTGTGGAAAGCATCCCCGGCTGAGCTCAGTGGGCTGCCGGGCAGGAGGAACGTGCCTCCCTCCAGCTTTGCTCGGCGCAGAGCAGTGCCGGCTTGTTTCCCTGTTGCCCAGAAGGTGGAGATGCTGCCTTGAGCACGGCAGTCACCGCACATCTGGTTCTGTTAGGGCTTTTCAAAGTCAGGCTGGGAAGGTGGCAGCCGGAAGCCTCGGGGTATGTTCATCCCAGCCCTCTTCTGAGGAGGAAGAAATTAGTGAGACCCTCCCTGACCCCTGCTAAAAGGTTGCATGTGGTCAGCGCCTATTCAGCTGTCGATGTGAGAGCATCCTCAAAGCTTCCACGGCCTGGCCTGGGGTGTCTGCTGTGGCTGTCAGCCCCTCCTGGGGTTCAGCTCCTGAGAGCTGATGCAGACTATAGACTGAATGGGGAACACTCCACAAGATGCCCTCAGGCAGGCCCAAGGGCTGAGCGGCAGCTGAGGGTCCCATGGATTCGGGCGCAGGCCCACAGCCCCCCAGCCAGGGCTGCCCTTGATACAAACAAAGGTTATCCTGAGGAAACTCCTACCAGAATATCACACCTAACAGAGCTGTTATGTTAAGAGCCTGCCATAAATTTTTATCATTTCAAAATATTTTTTGACAGTACGGTGTCCCTGTGACGCATCAATCCGGGGAGGGCGGTGTGGGGCTAGGGGTTCTCCCTGGGGCCTGTTTCTCCTCTGTCCCCAGAGGGTCCCTGTGTATGGGCACCAGAGACGTGGCCAGACAAATGCAGGGATGGCCTGACTACCCCTTGCTGACCCCCATTCTTGCAGGACGTAGAAGACCGAGCCTGGGCAAGCCTCACCTCTGCCTGGAGAGCCCCTGAGGTAGTCAGCGTGGGTGGCGTCTGGACAGACCCCCTGTGTGCCCTGCAGGGATGGCTCCAAGGGTTGTCAGCCCCTGACCTCACACACCCTCCTGCCTGGGCCAGCCCCGCCAGGCCCCTGATGCCAGAAGATGACGATGTGCACAGAAACCCACCCTGTGGGCTGTCCATGTCCGAGCCCCCCTGGTGTCTCTGGAATGTAAATAAAGAGGGTGTTTCCCTGACATATGCTCCACCTGTGCTGTCCCTGATGCACCCCTCCCCCAGGATGACTCAGGTGGGGGTGGGGCCTGGCTGCCCAGCCTGTCACACGTACACCCCATACCCCCCCACCCCGAACCCCACAGCCATGCCTCAGAAGACCCTGACCCTTTCTCCCAGGCACAGGGAGCATGGCTGTCCCTCCCAGGGCCCTCTGCTGGGTCTCTGTGCATCTCACAGCAAGGCAGGCCCTTGAGGGGTGGGAAGCCACTGGCTTTGTTCCAGAGCAACCTGCCAATGGTGTGGCCCAGTGACAGGAGTTGGCAGGGGTGTTGGAGGCTTTCTGTCCCCTGAACGTCAGGCATCTCATTACGTTTCCATTGTGGCCCTCCCAGCCAGCTTGTCTGCTGTGCTCAGGCTAATCCTGCACATTGAGGCTTGATGGGTCGAGGGAGCGCCCTTCGGCACCCGGCCGCACCTGTCAGTCACTGCAGAGAGACAGTGCTGACAGTGACGGGCAGGGCCCTGCATTGTGCTGGGGCTTTAGCGGTGGTTAATCTTGTGTCTTCCTTAAGAAAACATCACTTAGTCTACCCGCCCGGGAGCCCTGGATGGGACCCTGCTTGTCAGCGAACAAAGGAATGTCTTTGCACCTAATGGGCCTACGGGAGCCTCAGACACTCGCCTGCTTGGTGTGAAGCGTGTGCAGGAGCTCTCAGACACCCAATTAAGATGCCGAGTGCAGGGCTGGGCCAGCGCACTCTTGACAAGTGCGGCAAGAGATCAGCCGTGTCCCATTTAACGCACGGTTGGCGGCGCGCCCCTGCCTTGGAAGGTGCAGGGAAAGCTCCCGTGTGCACTGGGGGTGAGGCGTTCCCCTGCCTTGGAGGCAAAGGGTGAGGTCTGCAGAGGGAGGTCAGCTAATGTAGCTGAGCTGCTGGGGGTGTCAGGAGGGCCCCCTTGGAGTTGGGCTGGGCCCCTGCCATGGGACAAACAAGGAACTTGAAGTGGCTTCGTTGTTTTTCATGATGGTAGAAATGATGTAGCCTGTGTGGGAGCCATCAGCACACACCAGGCAGTCTCTGGGGCGAGGACTTTCCACCTCCCTGCTCATGCCACCAGTCAGCCAGAGCGCCAGCCCCGTGTCCTTGACCCCACAGTCCCCCACCACCAGCGGTTTTCTCCAGGCACCCTTTGCCCTAGAACAGACCTTGCTCCAGCACACTTGCTGTGTCTGTAACAGCCACTGTCTCCACACTGTGTCCGGCCAGTTCGCCCAGCTTGTGTCTTCCTCTAGGAAGGAAAGAAGCATCTGTGGTGCTGCGCCCTGCCAGCCTCATTGTCTAGTCATGCGGGGACTCAGGACACCTCTTGAGGGATGCGTCCTATGTGGCCTTGAGGCTCCACAGCCCCTGTCCAGGAGGCCTCAGGCCCACTGGCTCCCCCTGTATGGGGACTCACACCTTCCTGGCAAACTGTGGGCAGAGGCCTGGCCCAATTCACAAAGCCAATGGGCATTCCATGCAAAAGTCTGCCACAAAAGGCCCAGCGCTGACAACTGCCATCACCTGGGCCACCTTCCAGGCCATATGCTGCTTCAGTATATGCCTGCCTGGCCATGGCGTTCAGCACCCTGAATGTCCCACATGCTCCTACTGCCCTCGTGGGCCCTAGGGATGACAGCTCAAGGTCCCCTGCCCAGCACTCAGGCAGGTCACATACTTGGGTCTCAAGTCTGAGCAAGAGCATGGGGAGCAGGACAGGTGTGTTGGGCCACAGTGGTTTCTGTTCTGCGTGTCCCAGGGACCACCTGGCTCCAGACTCACTGTGTAACCCAAGGCCCCCTCCCTGGGCCCAGCCCTGCCCTGCTCCCCTCCTCCCAAGGAGCCAGAGCAGCACTGGCCAGGTGCTGTCCACTTGGCTCCAGGGCCGCCTTCCCTCCATCTTTGAATGTTTTTATGGTGCAATGAAAATATAATTTCAATTTCTCAGATTGTTTGGTGGAACCTGTAATTATCCCCGGTGCTGTCCTGCACACTTCTGTCTATGGCTCCAGATTTCACAATGATGTAGGGTGGGGGGGGTGGGGGGGGGAATGTGGTGGGGGGTGGGGGGGGAATCGCTGTTGCTCAGAGGCCAAGCTATACCTTCCCTGCCTCACCCTCTGCCGTGAAGGGGGGCAGGTCACCCTCTGGTCACCTACTACCCCCCTCCTTCCCCTAGCCCCATGAGGTACTGTCCACAATGGTCCTGAGGGCCCCAGGAAGGTGGGTACACAGAGAAGGGATGACAAGTTATTATCAAGGACCTAAAGGACTCAGCAAGGGAGGGGCAGGCTGGGTCTGAGGCGGATATCTGGAGCTGATGGAGTGGGCATCAGCCCACAGAAGGTAGCCCAGATGCTCAGCCTGCAGGCCCTCTAAACCCTCCACAGTTGCTGATGACCCCCAATATTCCACAGCCCTGCTGGGACTCCCTGCCTTGCTGGGTAGCTAGTGGGAGATGCTGTCCCTACACATGCCTCAGCCATGTTTTCACATGACTGGGGAGGCCTGGCTGAGGAAGTGACCAGGGGCCAGGGGCCCTCACTGGTGGAGTTGCCCCATGAGAAACAGCTTGGCGTCGGCTGGCACCTGCAGCTCAGTGTCTGTGCCAGTGGCCTCGGGTTCAGGCTTGCCCCTGAGGTCCCTGGGGTCCCTCACTTGGCTCAGGCAGCAGCTCAAAGGTGTGACCAGTGCCCTGGGCCCTGGCCCACTCCCCAGCCTGAAGCAGGCCCTGGGGGCAGGACTGAGACCCTCGCCCCTGGCTCATACTGAGCTGTGAGGACCTGCCGCTGAGCAGGCAGTCCAGAACCCTGCAAAAAAGGATGCCCAAGTCAAGGGCCAGTATGCTCATCACAAGCTGTGTCATCTCCAGAGACTTGGGTCACCAGGCCATGTCACTGAGCCCTCCAGACCCTGTTCAGGGTGCCTGGCCCATTCTGGTCAGGGGGCTCCCTTGCAGGGCTCATTGCGCCACACTCATATCACTCACGGGAAGCACCCATGTAGGCATCTAGTTCTTACAAGTACATTACAAGAGGTTCCTCTATGCTGGGCTAATAATCGGGGTCCAGGCCAGGGTGGGGGCCGGGCTGCTAGGGGCCATTTCTATCTCCCCAAGCTGGCCCACTCAGATGCAGCCAAGCATCCCAGGCCCCAGACTTTTCCCACTCATCTCTGTGTCCCTTTGGGAACCACCCCCCCCACCCCTCTCCACCCTGGGCCCCCTGAGTGCCCCTTTCCATCCACCTACCTTCTTCCTTGTCAGTGCCCACTGTTCCCACTTGGCTCACCCTTGGATCCTGGTCAGGGCGTACACAGGAGATGCAGTGGGCTAGTCACTGCCAGAGACAGGTCGGGAGCCAACCCCTCCCCACCCCCACCCCCACCCCCGATCCCAGGTGAGCAAGCAGCAGTAGGGTGTTCTCTGTGTGAAGCAATTCTTGATCCACATGGTGAGGATGCTTGCATACGTGGCAACCTCTGGGGCCTAAGCTGGGCCTGGCTCTTAGGGAGCGGCCCTCCAGCCTCAGAGGAAGATGCTCACTCCTGGCCCCAAACGCACAGGCTGTGGACTCCAGCCTTACGTGGGGTCAGTGGCTTTTCCCTCACCTCAGGCCAAGCCGTACTGGCACAGAGGCCAGAATCAGGGACAGGGCAAGGGGTGTAGTCATCCCAACGCAAGACCAGGTGTCTCTCCCCTGGAGCCACCTGCAGGACTGAGCCTTGCCAGCCTTTAGCCTTATGCCACGAGGGACCCCACTGCCTGCCCACCCATGGCCCTGACCCTCAGCTGACAGGCCACCCAGTGTAGGGAGCCACCAGAGGTTGCTCCTGCTGCTGTTCCAGGATCTGCCACAGCCCCAAGCCCTCTTGGTGGGGTCACAAGCACTCTGGGCTGAGAAAGTGGCCCCTACAGTCTTTGGGCTGGAGGCCTGCTTCTATCTCCCCCTTCTCCTTCCCCTCCTCTCCTTCCCCCATCTTCCCTCCCTTGGCCTTCCTCCTCCCCATCCTCATCAGGTTTCCCTTGATGCTAGTGCCAAGCAGCTGCCTTGTAGAGGAAGCTCAGAGTCAGACGACAGGCCTCATGGGGGCAGCACTTTATGCCCCACCCTTGTTTCTTCCTCTGCCACCATCTTAGACCTGGGCTTTCTTGCTGGATGCCAAGTGTTCCTAGGAACTGCCTTAGGTCATCCTGTACCAGGCAGGGGTATCAATAAATAAACAGATACGCCTTGGATGCTGCCCTCCTGGGTCAGGGAGGGGCGGAGGAATGGGACACAGGCTCTGCCCACCCCAGGCCCCTCTGCACACCCAAGCTGAGGGACGTGCTTGACGCTCCATGTGAGCGGCTTCTCTACCGGGCTTTTTCACAGGTGTGGGGGTGGGGGGCTTCCCCCAAAGTTATGCAGACACCAGCTCTGTGCTGCCCACGGCCCAGGCTAGGCATCCCAGCTCCGACTGGGCAGGCTGATGGGGTGGGCAAGCTGCTGGGTGCCCCCTCAAACAGGCTGGTGAAGGAGGGAGCTGCACAGGTAACTTTGGGGAAGACCCAGCCACAAGCTGTGGAGATAACGAGGCTAGTCTCTTAAGATCCTTCAACAGGCAAGAACTGTCAAGATAGATAATTGAGAGAACTGAAAGAGACAGCAGTTCACGCATACAGGCCAGGTCACACCTGTGAGTGTGGAGGGGCTAGTGCCCGTGCTCCCCCCCCCACCCCTCTCTGCTGGAGGACCCACACCCAGCACTCCTTGGGCCTCACCTTAGGCTGAAGGGCCAGCCTCCCGCCCAGCAGCTGTGACTGGTGTCACTACTTCCTGTTTCCAGATCCCACCATGATGGCGAAAGTTCGCCAAAGGCCAAGGACATGCAGCAGACTCCCTGGGCTCCCAAGGGCCACAGACAGCACCCACCATAGGCTAGCAACATGACTGATGTTCAGGGAGCAAGAGTGACAATAGATGTGCCACCCACTGCCAAGTAGCCAGGGTCCACCAGGGGGCCATACTTTCTCCAGTTGATGCTCTGGATCTCTGGGACAGCCCTGGGAGGGAGGACACAGGACTTGGGGACCATTTTACAGATGCTGCTTCTTGCACTTCCCCGCAGAATCCCTCTGAGCAGGTCGGACTCGCCACCCTTTCTTGCCTGTGCCCACTCCTCCCCCATCCACCAGCCCTTGCTGCGCAGCCCAGCCACTGCTAAGCTCTCAGGTTACTGGTCCCTCCACCCGAGGGCTCTGGGAGCCCTGCATGGCCTGGTTCCCGGCCAAGCACCTGTGCCTTCAAGGGCAGTGAAGAGGCCGTTGCGTCAGCCCATGGGGCCCAGCAAAGCATCTTAGAGCTGAGCCCGTCTAATCCCAGCCCCAACGTGGTTTACGGTGCTTGGGTTTCCCTAATCCCGAAATCCAAGCCAGGGTCCCAGCAGCCATCCCAGCGCCATCTGAATGGGCAGCACGAGGACCCCCTCCCATGTGCCTACCGTGTTTGGGGCTGACCTTCTGGGACAGTGCAGAGAGCTGGGCACTCAAGGGTAAAAATCGAACTCTGATAAACTCAGGGAAGCTCAGGAAACAGCCAAGCCCTCTGCTGCCTGGCTGGTCCTGCTCCGGCCTCTTCCCAGGCAGGAAATGCAAAGCCAGCAGCGACAGCAGAAAAGACTGGCAAGGCAGGCCCAGCTCAAGACTGCTGAGGTTCTGGCCTCTAGAGTTTCACAGGACAGTGATCCGGCCTTGCAGTCCCACAAAATTAAGGGCTTTTTTTTTTTCCTAATAAAATCAGGATATCTGGCTTATAACTCATGATCAAATAACACCAAATGCTTGGGAAGAAAGTGGGACCATAAACAAGAGACGGTGTGACCTTGTTACACAGCAGCTGGGTGTCAAGAGCCAAGTGGGCCCAGCTCCCTGCCTTCACCACTGGCCACTTGCCCAGCCAGGGCTCTCAGGCACTGGACACCAGGCACATGGGTGTGAGCACCCCAGCAGAGGGCACCCCATAGTCTCCCTTTTTATAATTTTATTAGTGAGGCATGCAGGCCACGTGTGGTGAGAACAGCTAATGGTGCCTCGTGGTCTTTAGCATCTTTGAGGAATTTTCATACCCATAAATTTCCCAAAGCAGATGTAATTAGCTCCTAAGCTACCAGGGTCAAGATATGGGACAGAATGTGAGGAGATCAAAGTAACGTCCAGATGTGTTTTCTTGGGGCCTCCCACTTGATGAGTGAGACCGATGCCTAGACCCCCCAGAAGTCCCCATGGGGTGCAATGGTGCAGCCAGGACACAGGCATGCTGCCATCCTCCTCATGGAGGCCTCAGCGCCCGGTCCCTGCCGTGGGAGAGAGTGGATAGAAGGCAAGACTTCCGTGCGGCTTCAATGGCTCATTGTTCTGCCCTTGGTGGCTGGAATTGGGCTGGGTGATTATAATAATAAAGTCTTAACAATCAGCCAGTGGTTGGGTTTCCATAGCTTGGGGAGTATTTGATTTTCAAAGTCTTTGGCAGGGGAGATGGTATATAAATGGAGTGTGTTGTTCATGTCGGCCTGTTCTTTGGAAGTCAGGGTCCCATCCAGCACCTTATTTCCCTCAAAAGATGCTTACCTGTCAGCTCCCTAATGCCCAGGCACATCAAGGAGGGAGGCTTACTAGGAGGCCCTGGCACAGTGTGAGTGAGTCCTGCCTTCACCAGCTCAAACAAGCCCGACCCCCATCCCACCCTCGGTGGGGGGGGGGGGTGGCTGCTACTAAGTACAAATGGCGGCAGTGGAGGCACTCAATAAGTTGGGTGGCTCATCTTACTCCTGCCTTGTACCCTCTCCCACAACACACATCTGGCCCTTAAGCCTTTGCCCATGCTGTTCCCCCAGCCCCAAACCAGGCCACCACCCTCTGTCATGGCTAATTTCCCCTCCTTAGTTAAGATTCAGTGCAGAAAGGCTTCCCTAACACCTGGCAAGGGGCCTGCTTAGGGCTCCCATGAAATGCTGTTTCTCTCTCACCCCTAAGAAGCCTCCCTTATTCACATCTTTGTTCCTAGCACAAAGCCTTGCACATAATAGGTGCTCAGAGCATGGCTGTCAAATGAACATTAGCATGAAATATTTATGTTATATTTTCAATATCAAAATTTCCACAATGCCCTGCTCTGTAAGATCTGAGGACATGTGCTTCACACACACTATGCATCCATGGGAAAGAGGTTATGGCTTAGAACCTGACCCAACTTACTTCAGCTTACCTCCTCCTGGTTCTGACATTCCAGGGCTGCAAGAGATAAACAGAACACCAGATTTTCTCCAAGCATTTCATCAGGCACCATGTGCCCACAAAAGCAGGCACAGCAGGATTGGTGCCTATAATATAAATGTAAGGAGGGGCTGGCCTGAGTAGTGACTGGTAAGTTTATATAGGGCTTACTTGCTACAGTTAATAATGATCAACTCTAGACAAAATAGAAAAGATAACTATCTGAAGGCACTAAGCAACAAATAAATAAAAGTGGCAGAAACTAGAGGGAATCCAACCTTTGAAAGGAGAGAAATGCACTGGGTGAGGTCCATATTTATACTGCTTTTCCCTGGAGGGCCTTCTCCAGGGCATAGCATCAGTGACTGAAATATGAGCAGAAAGCCATAACCCTATTGGCTTGATGTTCCAGAGAACAGAGTTTGGATCAGCCAGAGAATCTCGAAATGAGGAAGAAAATCCATAAAAATGTGCATATAAACTCCCCTCAAATCCTCGGTTGAGTCCTGGACTGCATATGTATGAATGAGACTCAAGGGGTCCAGTAGAAAGATAACAGCTGAGCATAGATTTCAGCATTTGCCTACCACAAAGGAGAGAGTGTGTGGATCTCAAGATCTGCCAAGCTACGGAGACTGTGCAAACACCACAGGCTCTCCATAGAAACCTCAGGAAGTCCATGCCTTAGGAGAAAAAAATTATGTTCCAGGATGAAAGGGTTTGTGAAATTAGGACTAAGGGCAGAAGTGCAACAGATCTATCCTAACAAATATAAAACTAAGCTTTCAAAAGTTCAAAATGGAACAAAAACAATGTCAATATGCTTCAGAAGAAAACAATCCAAAGCCCCTACCAACTGCCATTTGTAATGTCCAGAATGCAATAAAAAATTACTAGATGGGCAAGAAACATGAAAATGTGATTCCCAGCCAAGAAAAAAAGCAATCAATTGAAAACAGCCCCAAGATGATTCAGATGTTGAATTAAAACGTAAAACAGTTATTGTAAATATGTTTAAGTACTCAAAGGAAAAAGTGGTCACAATGAATAAATACAGGGGATCTAAGCAGAGATCTCTTGGTAAAGAGAACCAAATGGAAACACTAGAGCTGAAAACTACAACAAATGAAACGCAACTGGATGGACTTTAACTGACCTTAAGAACAGATTGGAGATGACAGAAGAAAGGGTCAATGAGCTTGAAGACAGAGAAAGAATTCTCTGATCAAAAGAATAGAGAGTGACAACAGAAATAATATGGACCAGAGAGACCATATTAGAAAGTCTAATATAATGGTGGCTTAGAAGGAGAAAAGAGAGAGAATGGGGCAGAAAAAAAAATCTGAAGAAGCAATAACCTAAAATGTAATGAATTTTGGATCAACTTACAGATGCAACAATCTCAGCAAATCTCAAGCAGTATAAACATGAAGAAAACACACCAAGGCACATCATGGTCAAACTCTTGAAAATCAAAGATAAAGAGAAAATCTTGAAAGAAGCCAGAGGGATAAGGACACATCACACATCTGACTTTATGTCAGAAAAAAAATGTAGATCAGAAGCAATGGAACAAAATTTATGTGCAGAAAAAAAAAAAGCCAACCCAGAAAATCTATGTGCAGTAAAAATATTCAAAAATGAGGGAGAAATGAAGACATTTAAATGACAGCTGAAATAATTCCTCAGCTGACTCACACTGCAACAAATGCAACAGGAAGTTCTTCAGGATGAAGGGAAATTACACCAGATGGAAGCTTATAATGACAGAAAGCAAAAAAGAGTACCGGATATGGTGAATATGTAGGTAAATCTAAAATGCTATTTTTTTCCTTTTCTTATTTTCTTTAAAAGACACTGATTACTTAAAACAAGGATTGTAACAATGTGCAATTGGGTTTATATGAATGAAAAACATGATAACAGCAAAAAGATGGTTGCAAATGGACTTATACAGTTGCAATTTCTTATACTTAATGTGAAGTGGTACAATATTAACTCTAAGTAGACTACAGTAAATTAAAGATGCATATTGTAAACTCCTAGAGCAACCAGGAAATACAATACAAAGAAGTACAACTAAAAAGCCAATAAGGGTGCCTGGGTGGCTCAGTCTGTTAGGTGTCCAACTCTTGATTTTGGCTCAGGTCATGATATCATGGTTTGTGAAATAGAGCCCCTGCATCGGGTTCCATGCTGAGTGTGGAGCCTGCTTAAGATTCAATTTCTCCCTCCTCCTCTGCCCCTCCCCTATTCATGCACACAGGAACAAGTGCTCTCTCTCTCTCTCTCAAAAATAAAAATAAAAAGCCAATAGAGTAGTTAAAATGAAATACTAAGAAAAACAATAAACTAAAAAGGAGACAGAAAATGAAGAACAGAAAAAAAAAGAAGGAAAGAAAGAAGAGATGGGACAAATAGAGAACAAATAGGAAAATGGTAGGCCTAAAACTCACCAAACCTAATTAATATCAATAATTATATAAATGGAGGGATTAAACTCTCCAAGTAAAAGGCAAGGATTACCATACTTGATATTAAAAAACAAAATCTACCTTTATGTTTTCTTTTTTTTAAATTTTTTTTTTTTCAACGTTTATTTATTTTTGGACAGAGAGAGACAGAGCATGAACGGGGGAGGGGCAGAGAGAGAGGGAGACACAGAATCGGAAACAGGCTCCAGGCTCTGAGCCATCAGTCCAGAGCCCGACGCGGGGCTCGAACTCACGGACCGTGAGATCGTGACCTGGCTGAAGTCGGACGCTTAACCGACTGCGCCACCCAGGCGCCCCGACCTTTATGTTTTCTACAAGAGATATCTGTATGTAGAAAGAAACATCCAGGCTGAGAATAAACAGATGGAAAAGAGATACACAATCCAAAAGTCAAGCATTAGAAAGCTGATGTGGCAATATTAATATCAAACAAGATAGACTGCAAGAGAAGGAATTTCACCAAAGACAGATGTAGTTATTCATAATAATAAAAGACTCAATTCATCAGCAAAGCATAACAATCATAAATATGTATGCAACCTATGCAACCTGTATGCATATGTATGCATAAATATGTATAACAGAATTCAAAATTAAAATGAGAAATGGACAAATCCATAATCATAATTAGAGATTTTAACATCTGTTTCTCAGCAATTGACACCACAACTAGAAATATTTCAGAAGAGTTGAACAACATTATCAACCACTTAAAACTACTTGACATTTATAGAACACATGCTCAATAACTATGGAATAGACAGTCTTTTTTTTTTAATTTTTTTAAATGTTTATTAATTTTTGAGACAGAGAGAGACAGAGCATGAACGGGGGAGGGGCAGAGAGAGAGGAAGACACAGAATCGGAAGCAGGCTCCAGGCTCCAAGCCATCAGCCCAGAGCCTGACGCGGGGCTCGAACTCATGAACCGCGATAGCGTGACCTGAGCTGAAGTCGATGCTCAACCGACTGAGCCACCCAGGCGCCCCATAGACAGTCTTTTTTTAAAGAGAAAGCCACTTTATTGGCTCCTATACTCTAATGGGTAGCTTTATTAAAAATTTTAATAACATTTTAAAGATATAATTTAAATATAATAAATTGCACCCATTTAAAGGGTACAATTTCATATGTTTTGTCATATGTATATACTCAGGAAGCCACCCCAACAATGAAGATATAGAAACTTCCACTCCTCACAAAATATTTCTTTATGCCCCTTTCCACCTTTTCTGTCCCTCTACTTCCTGCTCCAGGCCACCACCGATCAGCTTTCTGTCACTATTGGTTAGTTTGCATTTTCTATTAATGGATTCATACAGTATATATTCCTCTGCTCTGATTTCTCTCACTCAGTTGTGTATCAGCAGCTGGTTCCTTTTTTCTTGGAGACTGTGTTCTGTAGTATAGATGTACCACATTTTGTTCTGTAGTATAGATGTACCACATTTTGTTCATCCATTTACCTATTGGTGGACATTTGGGTCATTTTTGGCTGTTATTAGTGAAGCTGCAATGAATGTTAATGGACAGCTTTTTGTGTGGATATATGTTTTCATATCTCTTGGATATGAATTTAGGAGTGAAATGGCTAGGTCATATGGTAGGTATATGTTTAATATTATAAGAATGCTGGGGCGCCTGGGTGGCTCAGTCATTTGAGTGTCTGACTCTTGATTTTGGCTCAGGTCATGATCCCAGGGTTGTGGGGTCAAGCCCTGCATAGGGCTCCATGCTGAGCATGAGCCTGCTTAAAATTCTCTCTCTCCCTCTGCCTCTCTCCCCTTCACTCTCTCTCTGTCTCTTTCTCCCATTCTCTCAAACAACAACAGCAACAATAAAAACATTATAAGAATGCTAAAGAGTTTTTCTGAAGTGATTGTACCAGATTCCCACCATCATTCTTCACATTTGTTTTATTCTTCACATTCTTTGCAAGCAAACATGGAATTTTCACCAAGTAGACCACACACTGAGACAAAACCACATTTAAAAAATCACAAAAAGATATCTTGAAGATCCCTCAAATATTTAGAAATTAAACAACATACTTTAAGTAATCTGAGGACCAAAGAACTCACAAGAGAAATTGGAAAATATTTTGAACTAATGATAAAAACATAACACATTGGGGTGCCTGCGTGGCTCAGTTGGTTAAGCGGCTGACTTCGGCTCAGGTTATGATCTCACGGTTAGTGAGTTCAAGCCCCGCGTCGGGCTCTGTGCTGACAGCTCAGAGCCTGGAGCCTGTTTCAGATTCTGTGTCTCCCTGTCTCTGACCCTCCCCCGTTCATGCTCGTCTCTCTCTGTCTCAAAAATAAACGTTAAAAAAAAACAACAACACGTTGTTTCTGGGATGCAGCTAATGAAGTCATTAGAGGCAAACGTATAGCTTTAGAATTTGTGTTAAAAAGAAAAAATACTTGTGTAAAAAAGAAAACTACTTGTGTTTAAAAAAATACTTGAGGGGTGCCTGGGTGGCTCAGTTGGTTGAGCATCCGACTTTGGCTCAGGTCATGATCTCACAGTTCGTGAGTTTGAGCCCTACATCAGGCTCTGGGCTGACAACTTAGAGCCTGGAGCCTGCTTCAAATTCTGTGTCTCCCTCTCTCTCTGCTCCTCCCCTGCTCATGCTCTGTCTCTCTCTCCTTCAAAAATAAATAAAAACGTTAAAAAAATTTTTTTTAATAAAAAATAAAAAAATACTTGAATTCATGATCCCTGACTCATGCAACCTCCTAAAGAAAGCAGTAGCAGCAGAAGAGCAAATTCAGATCACAGGAAAGAGGATGGAAATAATAAATATAAAAGTGAAAATCAACATAGAAAACAAATGATAATCAATAAAATAAAATGTTGATTATTTGAAAAAAAAATACCAATACCAGGGATGAGAGAATAAGCATTGTTACAGAGTCTATAGGCATTAAAAATAAGGCAATATTATGAACAAATTTAATTTGCTAAATTGGGCAATTTAAAAATGGACAGATTCCTTAACTTACACAGGAAGAAGTATAAAATATTAAAAGCTCCACATCTATTAAAAGAATTAAATTCTTCATTACAAACTATTCCATACAGAAAACTCCAGGCCCAGAGAGTTTCACTGATGAATTTTGTCAAACATTTAAGGAAGATAATAATAATGCCAACATCACACCAATTATTTCAGCAAATAAAGGAGGAAGAAACACTTCCCATCATTTTATGAGGCCAGTGTTACCCTGATATCAAAACCTGACAAAGACATTCTAAGAAAAGGAAATTACAAATCAGTATCCCTCAAGAACTTAGATGCAAAGGTCCTCAACAAAATATGAGCAAGCTGAACCCAGCAATACATACAAAGAATTCGTTATTGCCAAGTGAGACCTATCCTAGGAATGCAAAGTGGTTTTGCATTCGACACACCATCAATGTAATTTATCCATTAACAGAAAAAAAAAAAAAGAAAAATACTGTGATCATAGCAACAGATGGAGTAAAAGCATTTTACTAAATTCAACACTTGTTTATGAGAAAACAAAACTCTGAAAATTAGGACTGAAAGGAAACACCCTCAACCTGATAAAGAGGCATCTATGAAAAACAGCTGCAGCTGACACCAGACTTGATGGTCAAAGACCAAACATTTTCCTTCTAAGATTAAGAATAGGTTAAGGAGACCTACTCCTACCACTTTTACTGAACTTTTTTACTGAAAGTCCTGGCCACTGCAACAAAGAAAAAAAATCAGAGAGGTATATGTACATATATGTGTGTATGCATATACACATTATATATAGATGTAAATATGCAAGTGTCATATACGTAAAAAAGAAGCACAATTGTTTTTATTTGTAGATGACAGGGTCACATACATAGAAAATCCTAAGGAAATTATAAAACTACTAGAACTAATAAGTGAATTTAGCAAGAGCTCAAGATAACATGTCAATTTCAGTTTTTGCATACTAGCAAAGAAAAACTAGACATTGAAAAAATGTTAAAGTACTATTTACAATAGCATGAAAAGCCATAAAATGCTTAGGGATAAATTTAAGAAAATATATGCAAAACTGTGCACTGAAAACTGTAACAATTCCTGAAAGAAATTAATGAAGACGTAAACAAGCAAAGAGATATAATATGTTCGTGAATTTGAAACTTCATATCGTTAAGAAGTTCCCTATCTCCAAATTTACTTACAGATTCAACACAATCCTAATAAAAAATCTCATTAGAAATTGAGAAGCTGATTTTTCACAGAAATTGACAAGTTGATTCTAAAACTTGCATGGAAGTCTTAAAAGAACTACAATAGTTAAAATAGTTTTGCAAACGGAACAAATAACTGGAGGACTTAACTATCTGATTTCAAGTCTTACTCTAAAGCTAATACAATAAGCAAGAGAGTGTGTTTCTTGCCTAAGGACAAAGATCAGCAGAACAGAGTAGAGGGTCCAGAAGTAGAACCACACAAATGTAGTAATTGGAAAAGTGCCAAGGTAATGTAGTTGGGAAGAGGATAGTTTTGTTTTGTTTTGTTTTGTTTAACAAATGGTGCTAGAAAATGGAATGCCCATATGGATAAAAATGAATTTCAACTTGTAACTCACATCATACACAAAAATTGATTCAAAATACCCACAGATTCACATGTAAAAGCTAAAAGAATAGAACTTCCAGAAGTACACATAGGAAGAAACTTCATGATGTTAGGGTAGCTAAGTTTTTAGGGTACAAAAAGCACTAGCTGCCAAGATGGGAAATTTCTGCTTTTCAAAGGATACCTTTAAGAAAATGAATAGGCAAGTGACAGACTGAGAAAACATATATATAATACACATATCTGACAAACATTTTTAAATTCAGAATGCATGAAAAACTCTTATAAATTAATAGAAAATGACAAGCAACCACATAAAAGCATGGACATCATTAGTTATCAGAGAAATCAAAACCACAATGAAATACCACTCCATTCCTGCCAGAATGATTACAATTAAAAAGACTGACAATACCACATGTTGATGAGGATGTGGAGCAATTGAAATTGTCACGCATTGCTAGAGGAAGTGAAAAGTTCCAGATATTTGTCGGGGGCGGGGGGCGCCTGCGTGACTCAGTCAGTTGAGTGTCCAACTTTGGCTCAGGATGTGATCTCACGGTTCATGAGTTTGAGCCTCATGAGCAGCGTGGAACCTGTTTCGGATTCTCTGTCTCCCTCTCTCTGCCCCTCCCCAACTCACACTTGCTCTCTCTCTCTCTCAAAAATAAATAAACATTTAAAAAAAATTTTAAAAATGTTTCAGATACTTTGGAAAACTTTTGACAGCTTCTTATAAAGTCCACTCCTAGATATCACCCCCAAATGAAATGAAACCCTATGTCCACAAAAAGAACTTATTCAAGAATGCTCATGCTTTATTCATGATAGCTCCAAACTAAAAACCATGTGAATGTCCATTAACATGAGAATGATTGAACAAATTGCATAGTCCTGCAATAGCATGCCATACAGCAATAAAAAAATGTGAGACACATGCAACCATAACATAGATGAATCTTGCAAATACTAGGTCAGACACAGAGTCCATGCTATAGGATTCCATGTGTAAGAAGTTCCAGAATGGGGGGGGGGAGGGTGCCTGGGTGGCTCATTTAAGCATTAAACTTTTGATCTCAACTCAGGTCTTGATCCTAGGGTCATGAGTTTGAGGCCCATGTTGGGCTCCACTCTGGGAATGAAACCTACTTAAAAAACAAACAAACAAACAAACAAACAAACAAAACAACAACCAAAAAAACCTTCCAGAACAGGCAAAATAAAGCTAAGCAGTAGAAGTCAGAACAATGTCTATGAGGAATGGAAGCACTTTCTGGGTAACAGAATGTTCTATAGCTTAATTGTGTGTGGTGGTAGCTTACTGTGCAAAATTTGTGTGACTATGCTTTTCAAATCTGTATATTTTATTGAAGTAAATCTTACCTCAATTTAAAAAGAAAGAGAAAGAGGGGCACCTGGGTAGCTCAGTTGGTTGAACATCTGACTTCAGCTCAGGTCGTGATCTCACAGTTCTTGATTTCTTTTAAAAAAATTTTTTTTTCAACGTTTATTTATTTTTGGGACAGAGAGAGACAGAGCATGAACGGGGGAGGGGCAGAGAGACAGAGGGAGACACAGAATCGGAAACAGGCTCCAGGCTCTGAGCCATCAGCCCAGAGCCCGACGCGGGGCTCGAACTCACGGACCGCGAGATCGTGACCTGGCTGAAGTCGGACACTTAACCGACTGCGCCACCCAGGCGCCCCTCACAGTTCTTGATTTCTAGCCCCACACCAGACTTTGCATTGATAGTGCAGTGCCTGCTTCTTCTGTCTCCCTCTCTCTCTGCACCCCTCCTTCCCCTGTCAAAAATAAATAAACATTAAAAAGAGAGAGAGGGAGGGAGGCAGGGAGGGAGAGAGAGAGAGAGAGAGGAGAGGGAATGTAAAGAAATGGATAGGGGCACCTGGGTGGCTTAGTTGGTTAAGCATTCAACTGTTTGTTTCAGCTCAGGTCATGATCTCATGGTTTCGGATTTTGGCGCCCTGTCAGGTTCTGCCCTGACAGTGTGGAGCTTGCTTGGGATTCTCTCTCTCTACCTCTCTCTCAGCCCCTCTCCCACTCATGCTGTCTCTCTCTCTCAAATAAATAAACTTTAAAGAAAAAAAAAAAGAAATTGACAAAGACAACAATGGGTTCCAAAAGCTTGTTTTAGTTCAGGCTGCTCTAAGAGAATACCATAGACTGGGTGGTTTATAAACCACAGAAATTAATTTCTCACAGTTCTGGATGGGAAATCCAAGATCAAAGCACTAGCAGATTTGATGTCTGGTGAGGACCCACTTTCTTGTTTATAGACAGCTGACTTCCCCCTGGACCCTCAAATGGCAGAAGGAGTGAGGGAGCTGTGTAGGGCCTTTTTTATAAGGGCATTAATCTCATTCATGGGGGCTCCAAAAGCCACATCTCCTAATACCATCACTTTGGGGGTTAGGATTTCAACATGTGAATCTTAGGAGGACACAAATATTCAGTCCATAACAATGAAGCACAAGGAACCCCAGGGACACCAGGCTCAGGTGCCCAGCTGCCTGGCTAAGTTGGAAGGGTCTCTGAGGCATCTGTGCTAATCACTTAGGGCACAGCCCTACCAACAGGACAGGAAAGAGACCCTTCTCTGGAAAGTGGGACCTTTGAGAAGGCACCAAAGGATTCAGCTCTATATTTTTAGGGAAAATGTTGGTAGAATGAAATGAGAAAGGTGATGGCTGAATAGAGAGACACTGGCATTCCTGTTTCTGGGCTCACACATCTATCAGCAGGCTCTAGGTAAAGGCCCCTGATGAAGGTCCAGGTGCCAGGAGCACAGATAGGCTTCAGAGGCTGACAGTCCTCAGGCAGCTGGCATCACCTTTCTCAGGTAGCTGGTCCCTGCTTCCTTGTTGCCTTCCTGGTCTGGGGATGCAGTGCCAACATCAACCCTCAACACTTTACAGCCAAAGTCCTTGTTCCAATGCCCCTTGCCTGACCACTGCTTTGGGGCTTCCTAATTCAAACATTCACATCCAGCACCCAACACAAGGGGGTGCATTTCCAAAGAGGGGCTGCTAGTTGGATAGGGACTTCAAGTGTACCATCCCTCAAGTAAGTCTTGGCCTTCATGAAGCCTAGCTTCCCCATCTGTGAAATGGACTGACTCCTGCCTCATCATCCAATGAAACCTTGAATTGACATGTTGCCCACTTGGTGGATTCAGCAAAGTTAGCTCGCCTCATTGTGTGGGTGAAAAGGCAG
This sequence comes from Leopardus geoffroyi, assembly GCF_018350155.1. NCBI lineage: Eukaryota > Metazoa > Chordata > Mammalia > Carnivora > Felidae > Leopardus > Leopardus geoffroyi. The sequence goes on along the minus strand of NC_059339.1, from coordinate 29,561,013 downwards.
CAATTGGTCCTGTTAAGAACCCAGCCCACAGAGAAGTTAAAGTCATTAATATATGTGTGTGTATATATATATATTTTTTTTTCAAGATCAATGTAGTATATTGTATCAATAGAAAGAAAGAAAGAAACATGGTCATCTCAATTGATATAGGACAAGCATTTGACAAAACTCAATACTTTTCCATGATATAACATTTAATAAAACTAGGAATAGAAGGACACTTCCTCAACATGATAAAGCCATATGCAAAAAACCCACAGCCAACATCACACTCAATGGTCAAAACAGAAAGCTTTTCCTCTAAGATCAGGAACAAGGCAAGGATGCCTGTTGTATTCAACTTGTATTCAACTTAGTGCTAGAAGTCCTAACCAGAGCAATAAGGCAGGACAGAGAAATAAAGGAATTCAAATTGTAAAGGAAGAATTGAAATTATTTCTGTTCACAGATGACATGATCTTCTATTTAGAAAACTCTAAAGATTCCACAAAAACACTGCTAGACTTAATAAATGCACTCTCAAAGTTGCAGGATACAAAATCAATACACAAAAATAGGCTGTATCTCTATACACTGACCACAAACAATCTGAAGAGGAAATTAAGAAAACAATCCTACTTACAGTAACATCAAGCAGAATAAAATATAAGAGAATAAATTTAACCAAAGAAGCAAAAGACCTGCACACTAAAACCTACAAAACATCACTGGAAGACATTATAGAAGACCTAAATAAGTGGAAAGACATCCCACACTTACAGACTGGAAGATTTAATATTACTGAAATATCTATAGTATACAAAGTGATATAGAGACTAAATGCAATCTCTATCAAAATCTCAAGTGTCTTTTTTTCTAGAAATAGAAAAACTGATCCTCAAAATACAAATTTTTGGAATCTCAAGATCCCCAATAACCAAAATAATGTTGGGAAAAAAAGAATGAAATTGGAGGATTCACACTTCCTGATTTAAAAACTTGTCACGAAGCTACAGTAGTCAAGACTGACATAAAGAGGGGCGCCTGGGTGGCTCAGTTGTTTGGGCTTTGGGCTTTGGCTCAGGTCATGATCTTAAGGTTCGTGAGTTCAAGCCCCACCTTGGGCTTTGTGCTGACAGCTCAGAGCCTGGAGTCTGATTCAGAATCTGTGTTTCTGTCTCTCTCTGCCCCTCTCCCGTTCTCTCTCTCTCTCAAAAATAAATAAGCATTAAAAAATTAAAAAAAAAAAAAAAGAGTTGGACACTTAACTGACTGATCCAGGTGTCTCTCAATTCCATTTTGGGGCACCTGGGTGGCTCAGTCGGTTAAGCGTCCGACTTTGGCTCAGGTCATGATCTCATAATCTGTGAGTTGGAGCCCCGCATCAAGGCTCTGTGCTGACAGTGCAGAGCCTGGAGCCTGCTTCAGTTTCTGTGTGTGTCTCTCTCTCTCTGCCCCTCCCCTGCTCGTGCTCTGTCTCTCTCTCTCAAAAATAAATAAATATTAAAAAAAATTTTTTAACATTTGTTTATTTTTGAGAGACAGAATCTGAAGCAGGCTCCCGGCTCAGCCCAACGTGGGGCTTGAACTCACGAACCGCAAGATCATGTCCTGAGCCAAAGTCTGGCGCTTAACTGACTGAGGCACCTAGGCGCTCCTAAAAAAAATTTTTTTTAAGACTGACATAAAGACAAACATAGACATCAATGGAATAAAATAGAGATCCCAGAAATAAACTATTGCTTATGTTATCAGTTGATTTTTGACAAGAGTTACAAGACTATTCAATGGGAAAAGGACAGTCTTTTCAACAAATGGTACTGGGAAAACTGGATATGCACATGCAAACAGAAGAAGATGGACTTTTATCTTGTATCAATTTATATATAAAATAACTCAAATGGATCAAAGATGTAAGCATAAGGGATAAAACTATGAAACTCTTAGGAAAAAACAGGCAGAAATTTCCACAACATTGTATTTGGCAATGATTTATATATGACACCAAAAGAAAAAGAGAAAAAAATGGGTAATTTGACTTTATCAAAATTTAAAAATTTTGTGTCTCAAAGGAAACCAAGAGAGTGAAAAGATAAACCACAGAATGGGAGAAATATTCACAAATCATATATCTTATAAGGGATTAATATATAAAATATGTAAAGAACACCTACAACTCAACAACAACAAAACAAAAAACCCAACAGGCAAAGGACTTGAACAGACATTTATCCTAAGAAGAGCTACAAATGGTCAATAACCAAATGAAAAGATGCTGGGAGTCACTAGTCACTAAAATTAAAACCATGTGATACCACTTCATACCCATTAGGATGGCTATTTTTGAACAACAACAAACAAACAAACCCAGAAAAGAATAAGTGTTTGTGAGGATGTGGAAAAATTGGAAAACTTGTGCATTGCTGGTAGGAACATAAGATAATGCAGATGCTCTGGAAAAGTTTGGCAGTTTCTTAAAAAAGTTAAACATAGGATTACCATGATTCAGCCATTCCACTCCTAGATATATAGCTAAAGAACTGAAAGCAGGACTCTAATAGATACTTGTACACCCATGTTAATAGCAGTATTAGTCACAAAAGCCTAGACTGAAGCAACCCAAGTGGCCATCAACAGTTGAATGGATAAACAAAATGTGATGTGTACATATTATTGAATATTACTGAGCCTTAAAAAGGAACAAAAATTCTGACAGGTCCTACAACATGAAGGTCTTAAACATTCTAAATGAAATGATAATGTATGGTTCCACTTATGAGGTACCTAGAATAAGCAAATTAACATAGACAAAGTGGAATAGAGGTTACCAGAGGCTGGGGCAGGGGTAGTGGTGGGGAGCTAGTGTTTAATGGGTACAGTTTCTGTTTGGGGTGATGCAAAAGTTGGGGTGGTGGTGAAGGTTGCACACAGCGTGAATATACTTAATGCCACCAAATTGTACATCTAGAAATGGTTTTAAAAGGGTAAATTTTATGACATGTATATTTTATTACAATTTAAAAAATATATACATAGAACATGGCCTGAATAAAAAAAAGCAATTGGAACCAAAAAAAAGTGGTTTCTGATGGCCTGGCCCAGTTGGATTAGTTTTTGACACGAGCATACTGCCTGCTCTCTGCTGACCAGCCTGGAGTTGGCCTGAGCTGCCTAGTGCCTGAGGTAAGCCAAATTGTCAGGAACTCCCCCTCTCCTTTGAGGCAGGAAGTTTAAATTATCAGGTCAATTAGGAAAGATACAACCGAAAAATACAAGTTTCATTCACACTTCAAGGAGGCGTTTCCTGGCTGGGTGCCACTTTTATTATTTTTGGCCGAGGTGGCTGGAAGCCCCACAGACCCAAGTAAAGGTACAATGTGATCTTTGATTCGCGTTTCAAAGATCAAAGAGAGTGAGTTTGGGTGTAAATGCAGATAACATTTCAGAGATAGTTTCATGAAAGGAGTCACTAGACCAGGGCAGAAAGGGAGCTGGTCTCTTAGGCATGTGTTCGCCTTGAGAAACATCTCTTTCCAGGGGATTCGGCTGCTGATGGCTCCAATAACTCCTGGCCTGCATCCAGGTCCTTGGCTCACAGGGCATTAGGTATCCGAGGGGCAGATACCCTCTCCCACTTCTTGTCTAGGCACCGTAAGCACTGGAAGAGGAAGCGTGGGGGTGGTGCACATGAGGAGCACCCAACCTCATGCTCTGCTCACTTTCCCAAAGTCTCTGGGTGCTGAATGAGCATGCCACTCCTGGGGAGCAAACTTGGCCTTGGCAGCCTGCCCTCATTGTCCTCTCAGTCTAGCCTCCACCCGGGTAGGGCAGCACAAACACACCCCCTAGAAAACCTACAGGCCCCGGTTTACCAGCCTCTAGGCACCCAGGTGGGGCGTCCTCACGGCCAGCCCAGCCTTGCCCTCTGGCTCCCCGCACAGAACGTAGGCAGAACCAGGCCCCACTTTCAAGCATGGGGCGCTGGGTGGTGAGAGACACTTTCCACCAAAGCGCCGAAGGCCCTCTATGGCCAAACCCTCCCTGGTGGGCTCTGCTCCCAGCAACCCTCCAGATGTTCGGTAGCGCCCCAGGGCCCAGCTGATTTGAGGGCAGTGGCAACGGCTCCAACATCCCTGGGAGAGCCAGTTGGGTGCCCCGTCCCTCCCTCCTGCTATCCATTCCTCAGCCCCAGTGCGTTTCGCGCGGGCCCGCTGAACACCGCCGGCCCTGGCCACCCCACGCCTGCCCGCGCAGCCGGGTCTGCTCCAAGCACTTGGCGCGGCGTCGCGGGGCTGAGCGCTCTCCCATCACCCCCCGCGCCTCACCGCCGCGCTGGCAGGGCCTGAGAGCGCCTGCGCAGCTATGGGCCTCAAGGCTCACAGCGCAGGCGCAGCCCTACAGGGAGACTAGTGTGGGACGCGCCCGGTACCGGCGCGGGGACGTATGGGGCGGCCACGCGCACGCTGGGGGCGTGGCTGCGCAAAGTGGTTAGGCTTGGAACTTAGCCCCTGCTGGAGCGGGTGTCGCAGACTTTGGACGGAGGGTCAGTGGGGCGGCGGGAACCCGAGTGCCCGGCGGGGGCCCCGCCCCTCCGTCCTTCCCAACTTCCTGTCAGCGGAGAGGCGCTCGGAGCCCTCGGACTGGGTCCCTGTTGCCCTTCGGAAAGGCGGGCCTCAGTTTCTCGGTCCGCGCCATGGGCGGGGGAGAGCCTGGAGTCATTTTCTGGTGGTTCCAGCTGTGTTCGAAGGTGTCCCCCGCGCCCTTTCTCACCTCACGGCGGCCGATCTTGTTCTGCGCTTTCTAGGTGGCACTTGGGAGTCTCGCCCTGGGAGGGAGACGGGTCCGTAGTCTCCGGTCGCAGATCCGTGGACCCTCTTCGCAGACGCCTCGTGGAGCCTCAGGTCGGTCGGCTTCTTTTTGCAATGGGACTTGTGAGCTCATATCCCCGCGGTTTCCTGCATGGCGTTTAAGAAGGGGGTGGTGCAGTGGTCTGCCCTCCACTTGCTGCGAAGCTTTGGGCAAGTTGTTCTACCCCCCGGGGTCCCTGGTCTCCTAGGAGCCGAGAACGCTCCAGCGTTGTAGGTGCTGGCTTTTGGCTTTGCAGAGGCAAATGCGTGTGCGTCCCGGTACCTGTTCCTTGAGTAAAGCGCTGTGCAGTCCAGAAGGGCCCAAATTCCTCAGTGTTAGGGTGGGGAGAGAAGGAAGAGGGGTCAACAAACTAATAGCTGTGGGAGGGCTAAGGTTCTCAAAAGTGTTAAGAGACCCAAGCTTAAGAAGGTTCACGGCCAAGCAGGGCTGGCTGGTTGGCGCAGGGGAGCCTTCACCCTGATGCTACAGGGGTACACAGACATGCTGATGAGCAGGCAGGGGACAGCTAGGGTTCTGACCGGGGGTAGGAGTTTGGGACTATGAGGAAGCCAGGGCAGAGACTTGGGTAGTGCACTGTGTATTGGGCATGGGATGTGGTTTTTGTGCGCAGCCTGGCACTTAACCTTAGATTGGTGGCAGGAGCTTGGAGTGTGGTTCGTGGTCACTGGCGTTCATCGTCATTGGTTTTCAGAGCTTGATGAGGAACTGGACTGGAGTCCCGAGTGGATTGCATTTGTGTGCTGCCACTTGAGCCACTGCTGCTGGCAGGCTCTGTTATATTGTTTTTCTCTGTTAGGATGGGAAGGCTTTCAGGTGGAAGAATCATCCCCCAGAGTGGGGGCCATACCTGAGAGGTTCCTGCATGCTTAGGTGGCAGAAGTAGGTGCTGGTGGCCCTAGCAGCTTCAGATGCTGCAGGCCACCCTGGGAGGTGCTCAGCAGAAAGATCAGCAGAGCTGTGTCTCCCTGGAGGAACTCACTCTGATGGGGGCAGGGGTAGATAAACACATAGGCAACTGTGCACAAAGGTGTGTGCAGACCGTGGTGCCCCTGGATGTGAGCAGATGGAACATTGGGATATGTGTGGAGGGGTTGCAGAGTGTGTTCTGTGGCAGCTGTGAGTGGACCTCCCTTTGCAGAGATACTTGGGAAGTGGCCACTGTCAGGTTAGGCAGTGGGAGAGCCCTGAGAGAGGGCTGTTGGCATTGGAAGGGAACTGTACTTGGTGATGGTTGCAGCCTCCTTTCCCACTTCGGGGCTCTTTGGACTGCTCAGGGTTGATGACCACTGCCCTCCAGGCCCTTTACTGGAGTGACTTTGAGGTGGTGAAAGAAGACACAGCGAGTGAGATTAAACTTGAGGGATTGGATCCTGTGCTGTTGACAAGGATGAGGACAGGGAGGTGGTGTTCAGGATGAGGGTGGTGTTGTCAGCACGCTGGACTCTGAGTGGTGAGGTAAGTCTGGAAAGCATGGGTGGAGAGGCTGGTGGGCACCAGAGAATAGTGGGACCCCAGGCTTCTGTCTGGCATGCAGGTAGCCCCTTCCAAGCTCCTAGTGCTTTGATGTAAAAGAATCTTGTGACCTGGTCTGCTTACTTAACGCTCACAGTGTTTGGGGTGACTGGGGGCTCCTTCTCAGTGGATTGAAACGTAGTTCATAACCAGCATGGTGATGTGTGGTGGTTAATCATATGGTCTTTAGAGCCAGGTTCACCTGCCTCGGTCACTTACTGATTGGTGAGTGGCTTCACTCACCACTTTGCCTCTGGTACGATAAGAGTATCAGCCTCATCAAGGGGTCAGTGTTTGCCATAGATAGAGCACTCAGTTAAAGGTTGCTTTTGTTGTTCTTCTGAAAATCCCTGACAGCCAGCCAGGCTGTCCAAGGAAGCCCAGGGGCTTCTGATCTGGCCCCTTTTCCTTCTCCTGGGACTGATAGCATCTGCCATCACACCTTGCCCATGAAACATCACAGGTGGCATTTGCCCACCTTCTCAGGCCTCTCAGGCCTGCCTCTTGGGCCCTCCTTCCAGTCACAGCTCCTAGTGGGGTACCTGGGGTTTGCCTGCGTATTGCCTCCTTTTGCTGCACGGTGGAGATGGTTGGGCCTAGTTCCCGCTCTTCCCCACCTTGTTTTTGGACAGGATTGCCTTGGATGGTGGCCTGCATCTGACTGTCCCATCAGCTCTTCTCAGCTCTCCTGAGGCCACAGCTGTCAGCTCCTCTGACCCTCAGCACTTGTCTGGAACATCTGGGTTTGCCAGACACCTCTTCAGCCCATCTCTGTCCTGCTGTGTCCTGCCCACCCTCCCCACTGCACCATCTCTTCCTTTCTTCCCCCTTCCTCTTCTAGTTGGTGTGGCAGCTCCCCTCTGCTCCCAGCATGCCCTGTTGCTGGCGCCATAGGCACGGCCCTTGCAATCCCATCCCAGCAGCAGCCAGTTATGCCAACACACACCCTTGGCAGCAGATGGACCAGGTCTCTCTTGGGGTCACATATGCCCCTCTAGTGAATCCCTGGATTGAGCGGCCCTGCTGTGGGGACCCCGTATGCGTGCATACGACCATGGAGCAGAAGAGCACAGCCAGCAGTGCTCCTGGTGGTAAGCCCACAGAAAGGGGACCCCTGGCTCTGTGCATGCCCAGCCCATGGCCCCTCAGCGTGGACTTCTACTAGGTGCCAAGCTTGGACCCAGGCACCTTTGATGACTCCCCATGGCTTGTGGACCGATTTTGGGCTCAGTTGGGTGATTACATGTCGTTTTGCTTTGAGAACTGTCAGGACAACCTCAGTCACATCTGTGAGATCCTTGGGCACCCGACCGGCCAAGCCCGGGCATGAGCACCCCCCCCACCTCGTCGGGGACCTGCCCCTTCCTGACGATTATGAGCCCTTCTGCCAGGATCTCGAGGATGTCATTCAAGACCTGAACAGTTTTGCTGAGTACCATGCTGCAGCGCCTTGCCCCCTGGCCCCTGCCTCAAGCCAGTCACCAGTGGCCCCGCAGCTGCCTGTGGTGAGGCAGTACTTAGCTAGGTATTCGGAGGTCCTGGCATTCAACGTGGGTGCTGTCCCAGTTGCTGTGGCCACCTTTGCTGTTTATACTTCCAACTCTACATCCAGAAATGGTCTCCCTGAGTAGCAGCTGGCCAAGGAGAGCAGCCTTGGGTCTGTGGAGTCCCTCACCTTGTCTAGTTCCGCATGCAGGGCTGATGCTGATCCTGTGAGGCCAGCCTCATCCCAGCCAGGGTAGGCGGTCCCCACACCTGTCCCTGCACTTTCAGGATCTCTAGCCCGCCTACCCAGAAACCAGATCCAGTTCTGCCAGGGTCCAGAAACCCAGAAGACAAAGGAGGAAGTTTCTAAGACAGAGGGAGACCAGAAGGCATCCTTAAGTACCCCTCAGCAGGTTGCAGACACCCCAGAGACCCCAAGAGAGCTAGCAGTTTCTCTTGCTCCCTACCCCACAGCCCTGGATTCTGAACACAGTCCAGGCAGATTCAGTAGTGCCCCTTGTGATGAAGTGGCCTGCGTAGCTGAAAAGCCCCACAGTGCCCCAGCAGGACAGAGTGGCATTGCCAGATGACTGTAGCCATAGTGTGCCAGGTATTGCCTTATCCACTTGCTTTATTGCTGGGCCACTTGTTTTATTGCTTTATTGGAGGTGCACCTGTTTGGGCTCTGCCCTGTATGAACACAGACAGCCCCCTTGTCCTCACCACCCCACATCCTCTTATAGCAGAATATTGGGCTCTACCATGTGCTCCTCATTCTCTGACTTCTCCAGTCACCCAGAGGCTGCCTCCCTGTGCATTGCCAGCTGCATTGCCATTAGTTGGACAGAGTTCCATACAGCAGTCCCCATTCAGATATCTGTATGTCTTCATAACCACCCCCTCCCCAGATCCCTCATTCAGTGTTGGCTAGACTGGACTGGGTCTGCCATGCCAGCCCTGTTTAGATCTGTCCCTGGATGGTATCTGTACTTAGGCCCCCTTCCCCATCTTGGCTCTCTGTGACCTTTGTCCTCTGGGCTAGAATTTAAGGAAGGCTGCATGGAGGAAGTGGCCACTTTGATCATTTAGTACTAGTGGGATGGCAGAGAAAGATGCTTCCCTTTGGGTATACCAGCAGCCTGGGACAGCTAGGGAGATGGGATACAAGCCTCCTTGCCAGTCTTAACTAAGTTCCAAGCATTTCCCCCTTCTGTATATTAACATTGTAGTTAACACCCGGTGTTTTCAGAAGTTGGCATGAATTTCTGTGTCTCAGTGCCTTTGCCCATTGTTGCCTTCCCACTTTCTGCTATTCAGCATTCCCTGCCTCCCTGCCCACTGTTGGGCATTGCTGACTCAACACTTAAACCATAACACTATAAATGACTTGTATCTTTGGGTAGATTGTGAGCCTCTAGGGCAGGAGCTCCATCCTAATCAGCTTTGTGTCCCTGGTACACAACTGGTGCTCATTAAACATGTTAAATCCATGGCTGATCCTGTGGTGTGGTGGTAGCTGATGAGCAGAGCCCTTATTTTGTTGGCAGAAGCACTGTTGTCTTCTGTTGAGAACAGGCTAGGCCCTAGCCATGAGCACTCTAGGTTCAGTGTTGCAGGTTTCTGGTGGGTGGGGCTTTGAAAATCGAAGGATCTGGTTGAAGGAAGGAGTTGGGATGAATAGGTGGGAATGGGAGTCTTGGCAGGTGGAATGTGGCCTTGAAAACTGACTTCCTAGAGCTGGAGTGAAGGAGCAGGAAGCAGACCAGAGCTGTGAGGCCAAGGGGCCAGAGGATTGGAATGAAGAAAGATCCGTTCTGCACAGGATGGGTTTTCTAATAATGAGAACTGAGCTCAGAAGCTCCCTCAAGCCAAGTTTAACACAGGATGGGTACAGTGCACCTACTCTGATGAACAATTAGGCAAGAGTGTCAAGCCCCTTTAGTTTTACAGCTGGAAACAACACTTTTCCAGGAAAGTGGGAAGAACAAATAAAGTGGAAGCATGAACTGCTACTAAAACTATTTTAGAGAAAAAACAGTAGTAAGCAAACATCTGGTAAAAATTTTTAAGTAAAATAGACACCATTGGGATTATTTAGTAATTATCACTTTAAAAGTCTCTGGGTTCACATGGTTTTAAGCGTGAGCTATTTTAAGGCACAGTTGGCTTGTAAATAAAACAGTTGAAAATCTTAGAAATAGGTGGGAAGCTGATACAACCTGAAAAGCAAACAAGCAAGCTCACAGAAGAAATGACTGTGCAGCCTGGTTCTGATCAAGTGTGGGAAATCCCTGCACATTGTAGCCCAGCCCCGGTTACACTGCTGCCCCTCTACTATTGCTCATGTCTGGACCCTCCTTTTGTAGACCCAGGTCAGACTGCTTCCCACTCCCTGGCCTGCCAATGGGTCTGATATTGTTGGCGATATTGTTTGAGCTGGTAAGATGCCTCTGACAGTAGAACCTGGAGTTGCTCTCTGGGATGATGGCCGAGTCACTTAGTTGACACTCGCACTATTGCTGGCATCTGTGCAGGCCACCTTTCTCATCTACATTTAGTGGACCTGAAATGAATCTCGTCAGCTCAAGATTGCCATTTTCCTTTGGCCCCTCTGGCCCTGTGGACCTTTTCTCCCTTGGGCCCCAGACAGCTTCTGCAAGCTTGGTTTATAGTCTGGCATACCTCTACTGAGGGCCACCTCTCCCAAGGCAGGCCCAAGAGGATGTGTGGAGAGCCTAGGTGACCTATGTTTTAATTTGGAAAATGTCTCCTGTTGTGGTTGAGCCCTTGCCACAAAGGAAAAGAAAGGAGGTCAGGGTCTCAGTGGCAATGGCCACGTGAGGGTGGGATCAGGAGAGGGTGGGAGGGCTCTGGCCTGGCCTTGTAGATAGGCAGTGCATATGGTATTGCAAAGTGATAGTTTCACTGCCAGCCAATGCTGTGCCGTCTTTGGCCATATGCAGTGACCTAGCTCCTTTCCCATTCTGAGCGGGGAGAAGGAGAAGGCCATGCCATGCATGATGAGAGGAGGATCCTTGGGCCATTCGCCACTCCTGGCTCTCACACGGGAGATGGAGGAAGGTGCTCCTGGGTGCAGGACAGTCTGAAAGTGTTTGCTGGATATGCTCAGGGTCCAGCTGATGTGCTTGGGTCTACCTACCAGATCATCAGGTCTGTCCTTTACTTGCCTTGGAAATACCTGGGGATTTTATTTCCTAAAGATAGGATATTTGTGAGCTCTGTGGAAGGGTTTTTAACATACATGTCTCCAAGGAAAACTTTAACACCAGAAGTATTAAGGATAAGGTCCTATGAGATACAGAACTTTTTATAAAGCTGCAGCAATGAAGTTACTTGAAATTTGGTGTGGATGGACAAACAGAGAAGAATAGAGAACTTTGAAATAAAGCCAAATAAATGCAGGAATTTAGTTCATGCTTAAGGGTATTGTTTCAAATTAATGGGGCTGAAATGGATTATTCACTAAAAGGAGTTGGAACAACTGGTTAGCCATCTGGAAAATGGTAAAACTGGATACCCACCTCACTCTGCCAGGCTCTACTCCAGATGGACTAAAGATTTCAGTATTTGAAAAATCATAAAAGTACTACAGGGAAGTATGGTGATTTTTTTTTTCTGCCTGTGATCCAGGACTTTAAAAGTTCTAGATATCCAGAATTGTTGAAGACATGGAGAAATAGGCTTTTTCTTGTTGGTGAGAATATCAAATACTACAATACTACAATTCACCCACATAACGTTTCTAAGCGTGCAGACCCTGATCACTTGCCTACACGCAGATGGCTGTTGTTTATTCCTTGGTGTAGGGCTTCAGAGCATGGACTTGAGCTCCACTTGCAAACTCATGGTCCTTGCTGTCACCTGACCTCATAGGGTAGTGGGAGGATTGAGATAAAACCCACGCAGTGGTCTGAGTCCTGTTGACTGCCTAGTGGGCAGTCACTGCATTAACAGCAGAACTGCAAACAGCCCCATGGTCCTATAGTGAGGAACAAGGTAAATAGAGCTGTTGTCCTGTCATAACAATCAGGATGGGCCAGATTGTGCTGCAGTAAAAACCTCCCACATCTCACCACTTACCTGTCACAGATCAGCTGGGGTGCCCTCTGCCTGTTACAAAGGAACCGTGTTGATAGGAGCTCACTGGACACATTTTTCCAAAACCACCAAGGCAAGGGAAAGACCACAGCGAACCACAAGTGATACTTGTCCCTCCTTTTCCATTCCCATGCCCAAAGGAAGCTGCCAAACCACACCTAAGTTCGAGGGATAAGCAGCTAATCCCCCCGTGAGGTGGGGCCGTCAGCATGGAGAAGATGAACAGGACGCTCAGTGGTGCAGCCATCACCGAAGTAGGGCCAGCCTTTGTCAATACCCACGGGAAGATGCCTGTTTACTAAGGCTGCATGGCTTAAACTACAGAATGTATTCCTCACGGTTCTGGAGGCTGGAAGCCCAAGATCAAGGTGTTGGCAGGGTTGTTTCTCCTGAGGTCTGTCCCCTTGACTTATGATGGCCATCTTATCCCTGTGTCCTCAAATGGTTGTCCGTCTGTGCTCTAACTCCATCTTATAAGGACACTAGTCATATGGGATTAGAGGCCACCCATGTGACCTCATTTAACCTTAATTACGTCTTTGAAGACCCTGTCTCCTAATAGAGTCACCCTCTGAGGTAGTGGTGGTCAGAACTTCAGTGTGAATTTGGGGGTGGGGGGAGGGGGAAGCACTATTTGCCCATAACAATGGCCAAGATGGATTTCTTGTTTTTCATTTTTGCTATTGCAGACAGTGTTGTGGTGAACACCCTTTGAGCATCGCTGAGTGCTGAGGTGCAGAGCCCCTCCAGGCCACAGCAGCAGGATATGCCCAGTAACGTCTGGGAACTTTTTCTTCTTCTTTCAGAAATCTTTGTGTATCTGAAGGTACAGAGACATTACCCTATACTTCCCAGTTTTAATGTTTTACCTTTTACATCGACTCTTGAGTTAGCTTGTAACTAATGGCGTGGCTCTGCTGTGGCCATGAGATGGCCAGTGATGAGCAGGGCTCCTCTGCCCACCTGTGCTGGACATGTAATCTGATGTGTGGAGCTTCTGAGTTTGGGGGCTTGTGTTTTCCACAGTGTGACCTATTCTGCCCTAACCAGTAGAGGATCCCATCTTACCTTTTCCCACGGGCACGGACCTGCCAGCATCAGGTTCAGGATGCCGTGCTGGCCCAATGTGTCCAAGGTTCCATCTTTCTCATACATACCTGGCTCTCTGGTCCAGTCTGTCCCCCACCAATTATCTAGTTTTATAGTGAGTCTTCATTATTTGGTAGAGAAACATTCCCACTACCTCCCCACCCTGTTCTTTAAATTGTCTTGTCTAATTTTAAAAACACATATTATCGTAAACACAGAGGTGGTGTGTTCCTTGCTTGGCTCCAGCAGTGGTCATTTCTTAAGCCGGGGGCGTCATGTTGGTGGACTGCCTGGCTAAGCATGCTGTCCTGGACGGCGGGAGTCTTGAGCTCACTTTCTCTTCGGGCTGTGCTTTCCTCATTTATAGATGGGTGACATGATCTCTGTTACAAGGGTGTTGACAGCCTGGGAAGAGCCCCTGGCCTGCAGGGTGCCCTTGGCAGCCCATTCCTTCTCTCCTGGCCTCAGGGGTGCACAGCCAGGGTTGGGGCCTGTGTGTGATGGGTGCTCATCCACTTGCCAGGTGGGGCCACCATACAGTGGAGAGGAGTATCCCGGGCTGCTCTCCCTCTATGTGCCTGAGCAACAGGGGGCCTGGGCTGACAGTGAGCCCACACTCTGCCACACAGGTGGCGAAGTGCAGGTGCTGTGTGGTCAGCGCAGGGATGCCTCCTGGCCACTGGGAGTGCCACATCTCAAGCCCCATGAAGTCCTGAGTACACAGTGTTGTTCACCTTGACACTTTTGCACCATAGCCAAGGTTTTCTGAAGGCCACGAGTAGGGAGGTGGGCAGCCTGTGAGGGCCTACAGGGTAGGGGAAGCCAGGAAGCATGGAGTTGGCCAGGTATCCAATCCAGGGTGCTGTCCCCTGGGAGATGGCAGCCTTTCCACCACCAAGACCCTATGTTCCTCCCCTGAAAATCAGAGTGCAAATGGGAGCCATGCATAGTGGTGGCCAGGAGGATAGCCCAGGGCCAGCACAGCTCTGCCCCTGTGCTTCCACCCTGCTCTAGGTGTCCACTTCACAATGCCCACTGTGGCCTCCTGGTCCCTGTCATTGTGTCCTGCATCCCATCCCTCTCTGGCCCGCACAAGATGCTGAACTTTGGCAAGTCTCATTTTGCTACCTGTGTAATGGAGAGAATTTCTGCCTCACATGAGCTTAGAGGCAGCAGGCCCCTCAGGACTGCATTCACTGTCCCTGGTCCTTCCCTGTCCTTCCCTTCCCTGTGAATGTGTGCACGTAGACACGTGTATGTGCACAGAACCCTACAGCCCATTCTGAGCATGCGGTGCATCTGTAGGCATGTTATTTGCACATCTGTGAGTTGGGGGGGGGCGGGCAACCTGTCATAGGAGCCTCTGTCATAGGAGCAAACACATGGATCCCTGTCAGAAAATGCATTACCACCATTGTGTTTAGGGACCCCCTCTTCAAGTGGAATCAGGTTCGGAGGAGCTGCCTGGGCATAAGCCCATGGGGGTTGGCCCCCATTCCATGCCTAAGGATGAGCGTTGTCTGGGTGCTGTTGTCAGCCCTGGGCAGCTTGCTGCTGCGGACCAGATCTCTTGGTGGAAGTGGGCCCCAGAGGCTGGCACTGGTGCATGGGAATGGTCACACTTACTGTAAAACAACAAGCTTTTCCGTGTGTTCACCACGGACAAAAATGCTGCTGGCCTTTCGTTGGCTGAGTTCCCACCCCTGCCTGTAAGTTCGTGGGGGCAGGCTGGCTGAAAATGCTTCCGAGTGGGACTTCCTTCCTGCTATCTTGCCAAGCTCCCTGGACTTGCTCCTGGGGGTGACAGGCATCCTCAGCTGCAGCTTGAGGTGCCTGTTTATGGAGCAGCCTTGCCTGCCCAGCCTGCCTGCCCTGCAGCCCCGCAGCCACCCTCCCTGGCGTTTCCTTTCGGTCCAGCAAGATTGGCCTGTCTCTCGGTCCCAAGGAGAAGTGTAACTGCTGGCCTCAGTGGCCTGGCCTCAGGAAGCCTCTGCTGGCCTTGGGGCACACTGGTCGTTCACACCTCATATACTGCAGCTGCTAGTCTGTTAGATATCACTGTGCCTTTGTCCATAAAGCTCACTCCTGCTGCCCCAGCCAGCCCAGCCTGGCCCTGCCAGTGTGGGAGCACTGGCAGAGCACCCAGCAGGGACTTGGCTGTGCTGTGGCAGGGGAGAACATGCACGCTGGTGGGAGGGTCATGCTCACCTCTACCTGGTCACCCATCATACCACGTGGGCCTTGACCCCAGCAGAGGAGCCAGGTCCCACGGGATGTGGCTGTAACTTGGCTTCTGTTGCCTTCTCCTCCAAACACGGTGGGGCCCTTCCAGAAGGGGTGCCTGCGGACCTGGGGGGAGGGGAGTGGTGAATGTCCAGACACAGTGTGGGACACTGCTGTGGTTGACTGCAGGCAAGGAGCTCCCATGGGACCTGGCACACTCCTGCTTGAGGGGGTAAATCTTCCCCCTCCGAGGAGCCAGGAATGCCTGAGCTCTGTGGGAGCAGAAGGTTTCCAGTTATGGAGCAAGTGACTTGCTGCTTTTGGACAGAACGAGAAGCTTCAGGCAAAGGATGGAGGTGGGTCAGTGTATCTCCCCGGGCCTTCAGGAGTGCAGCACCCTTGACTCTACCACAGAAGCCTGTTTCTACAGCTGTCCCCCAGATCTTGTTTGTGGACTTTCTGGTCCATGGGGAGATGTCCTGGCTGTACTTGAAGCTCAGAGGGGGTTCCTGGCCCCAGGGCTTGGCTGTTTTACCTGTGCATTCAAGAAAAAAGCCAGCACAGGACCCTGCCGGGCCTCAGGCCACCACCACCTCCTGCTCCTGGGAGATGGCTATGCCAGAGGCAAGCAGGCCTGGGACTGGCTTTTGGTCCCCTAGGGGAAGGGCTGCTGGAGGGCATGCCTTACACCCCCCTACCCCCACACCATACACACAGTGTTCCCTCAGTCGCCTGGGGAGGTGGAGATGGCCATGTTTGCGGTGTGCACTTGCTGCCCAGGGAGAAGGAGGGTGCAGGGATGGTGCCTGGCTCCCACCTCCCCCTGGACTCCGAGGCCAGGGCTATTCGTGGCTGTGTCCTCCCTCCCCTCAACCCTCCCTCCTAGGCAGGGCTGGCCGCACTGCGTCCCCGGAACCCCTCCCCAGGATCTGCATCTTTGAAGCCACGGATACTGACAGAGGATTCAATGAATCCAAGGTCACCAGTCGGGCGTTGACAGATGCCCGGCCACGATACTATTTCTGATTTAATAACCGAATGGGAGGCTGGCCCTTGGTAATAATTAGGGCTAATTACTGAGGAGGTGTTGACAGACGGGCTGAGAGGAAACAAACTACCTTTATCCCCAGGCTTAGAGTCAGATTACCAGCCCGGTGCTATCTGCCCCTCAGAAAGTAGATGCTTCAATCACTCACCGAGGCTTCAAAGGGGAAAGGGCCCTGACAATGCATAGGGTTTGGAAAGAAGCTATGAAGTGCGCCTTTGACTCCGAATAGCCAAACGGAGCCCCATTCCAGAAATGGTTTCTTTGTGAAGTTTGAGTTACCCCAGCAAACCTGCTTCCCTGGCTCGGGGCCGGGGAAGGTTGCTGTGGGCGCAGGCTGGGTTGGTGCCGGGGCTGGCCCAACCCACCCAGGTCCCTTCTAGGCTGGGCCTGTGCCTGGCAGCCCATGGGGCCCAAGCAGGGAGGTGCAGCATGCTTTCTTTGGCCCAGGGAGTGTGTCCAGTTCTTTGTGGCCATGAGCTGTATGTAATGGGATAGAGATCTTACTATCCCAGCAGAATTGCTGCTTCCCTTGTCCCCTCTGGACATGCTTTCCTAAAGCTGACATGGGCAGGTCTGGGCTCTCTGGAAGGGACTGTGCCCTTGGCCTTCTTTATGGCAGGATCACCCCTCTGGGGCCTGGGCATCATTCAGTGGGCTGCCCCCACCCCTGGCTTGAGTGGTGAGCCAATGCCGTGGAGAGATATTGACCCCCAGGAGACTCAGCAATAGGGTGACCACTTGCAAAGGGGTTATCCTAAGTTGTAGGCTGGCTTCTGATGCCCTTATGTGGACCTGCTGACTCCCCTGGGACTCCCTGCATTTCAAAGACTGTGGATGGCAGTGGTCAGAACCCCACTTCCCTGGTATGAGGCAGCAGCCCTGGGAAGTTTCCCAGTGACCTGGCCTAGACTGCCCAGGTCACTGTGTCTGTGATGTGGCTTCGAGGGGCCAGTTCTGGGATTCTTGCTATAGTCTGTCCTGATCAGGAAGGTGGGAGGGTGACAAGGCAGCACTCAGGATGGGCCTGTCCAGAGAGCATCTTTCTGGTTCCAGGTGTAGCCTGGGAAGTATAAAGTGAGTGGGTCTCTGTTCCTGCAGCCTGAAGGACCAGCCAATTCAGAAGCTTCCCACTAGGATGGCTGTATACTTCAAGGAGAGAATGAGTTGGTCAGCCTGGTGGAGAGCTGTCTTCTTTCCCTGGCATGCTACTCTGCTTCTAGAAGTAACTATGGTGCTGCTGCTGCTGCTGCTGATGGTAACAGTCATCGGCTAATTTCCTTAACTGAATACTGCTTACCTTATATTAGGGACACTAAATGAATTTAAATCTATTAGGGCACCATAATAAGATGGCGTATTATTTTAAATGGGCTAAACACTTAAAAATTGGCATTAAATCTGTTTAGAGTCACCTGAGTAGAATTAGATAGAAATTGGCTATAAGCCAGAAAAGTCTAAGCAGGAAATGGTTTTCATAGCATGTTAGTGGTAAATCAAATCAATTGTAGCTCAAGAAAAAACAGCACAATATTGTCAAATATATTATATTAAAAAAAAAACAACATTCCAGAAAATGGCCAAGAGCAGTGACCTAGTGCATGCTTGAGCCCTGTTCTCGTCTTATTAACATCTTACATTATTAGCATGGTACATTTGTCACAGTAATGACCCAATATTGGTACATCATTGTGGACTTAAGTCCCAATTTATTCAGATATTTTGAGTTTTTACCTAATGTCCTGTTTCTGTTCCAGGATCCTATCCAGGACAGTACATTACATTTAGTTGTCATGTGTCCTTAGTCTCCTCTGGCCTGTGACAGTTTCTTAGACTTTCCTTATTTTTATTATTGCCTTGACAATTTTGTGGGGTACCAGCTGGGTCTTTTGTAGAGTGTTCCTCAGCTAGGATATGTCATGTGTTTTTCTCACAGTTAGACGGGTTGTGGGTTTCTGGGAGCCAGACCTCAAAGGTAAAGTGCCGTCTCATCACATATTAATGGTACATGTTGTCAAAATGACATCACTGTTGATGTTGACCTTGGTCACCTGGCCGAGGTAGTGGTTGTCAGGTTTCCTTTCTGTTAAAGTTATTCTTTTCTCTCCCTTTGCAGACTGTCCTCTTAGGACGGCAGTCAGTATGTGCAGTCCCTGCGTCAGGGGTGGGAATTCTGTTCCACATCCTTGAGGGCGGAATATCCATACAAATTATTTGGAATTTTCCTGCATGCAAGATTTGTCTGCTCTCTCCTGTTTGTCTATTTCTTCAGTCCTTTTATTATATCAGATTGAACTCCTAAGTATCTGTTATTAATATGATCATTATTATGAAATGTACTTACAGTGAGTCGTAACACCTGCGCACACCAGCACGTCCACAATCCTGACATGGAAACTGATCCATTACCTCAGAACTTTCCTCCTGCTCCCCCTCGGTAGTCAGCCTGTCTCCCCACCCCTGGCCCCTAGCCACTGCCCATCTGTGCTCTCTACCTTGTTGGGCCTTTTCTGGAATGCCATATAACTAGGCTCATGCCATATGTAACCTTTCACTCACCATAATTCTCTGGAGAGCCATCCGTTTAGTTGTGTTTTTCAATAGTTTGTTCCTTATTATTGCTCAAGAGTATTTTGTTCACCCATGGTTGGACCTCTGGGGCAGTATGAACAGAGCTGCTATAAACATTCATGTGCAGGCTTTTCTTTGCACATAAGTTTTCATTTCTGTAGAGTAAACACCTAGGGGTAGGATTGCCAGGAATATGATACACATATATTTTATTTTGTAAGAAACTACCTAACTGTTTTCCAGAATGCTGGTACCACTTTACATCCTTACAAACAATATATGAGAATTCTATTCCACATTCCTGTCAGCACTTGGTTTTGTCAGATTTTCTTCTTTATTGTAGCCATTTTAGTAGTTTGTGGCCCTAAGTTCCATTTCATCTAAGTTGTTGAGTTTTTGTGCATTGAGTTGTTAATAGCATTTCCTTACTGCCCTTTTAATGTTGCTGGTGTGTCGGTGTCTCGAGTGATAATCCTTCTTTCATGAGGATAGTTTGTTTCTTTCCCCCTTTTTTGTGGTTGTCAGTCTAGATAGAGATTTATCAATTTTATGAATCTTTTTTAAAGAACCAATCTCAGGGCACCTGGGTGGCTCAGTCGGTTGAGCATCTGACCCTTGATTTCAGCTCAAGTCATGATCCCAGGGTTGTGGGATTGAGCCCTGAGTTGGACTTCGTACTGAGCATTGGAGCCTACTTAAGATTCTCTCTCCAGAGGGAATGAGCCCCTCTCCCCCACTCATGTGCTCTCTCTGTCTCTCTAAAATAAAATTAAATAAATAAAGAGCCAATCTCTGATTTTGTCGATTTTTCTCTGTTGCTTTACTATTCTCTGTTGTATTCGTTTCTGCTCTATCCTTATTATTTTCTTCCTTTGGTTTGCTTTGGGGCTTATTTTGAGCCTTTTTTTCTAGTTTCTTAAGGTGCACACTGGGTCATTGATTTGAGACCTTTCTTTCTTTCTAATGTGGGCGTTTTTATAAAGTGATCTCTACACCCAGCATGGGGCTTGAACTCATGACCCTGAGGTCAAAAGTCTCATGCTCTACCAACTGAGCCATCCAGGCACCCCATATGTAGACATTTAATGCTATAAATTTTCCTCCATGCCTCACTTTAGCTGCATCCTACAAATTTTGATTATTTTGGTTTTCATTTTTATTGCATGTAAAATACTTTCTAATTTCTCTTGACTACTTCTTGGACCAATTGGTTATTTAAAAGTGTATTATTCATTTTCCAAATATGTGGAGATTTTCCATTTACCTTTCCACTATTGATTTCCAGCTTAATTCCATAACGTTAGAGAATATATTTTGTATGCTTTTGTTTCTTCTTCATTTTTTAAGGTTTTGTTTTATGATCTGGGATATGGTCTATCTTGATGAATATTGCATGTGCATTTGTGAAGAATGTGTTTTTCTGTTAGATAGAGTGTTCTCTTAATGTCAACTAGGTCATGTAGGTAGATAGTATTAGTCAGGGTTCTGTATGACTTTTTGGCCACTTACTCAGCTAATTACTAAGGACGTGTTTAAGTCTCCAGCTATAATTACATATTTGTTTATTTCTGCTTTCAGTTGCATCAGTTTTTCCTTCATGCATTTTGAAATTCTGTCATTAACTGAGTACATATTTAGCACTCTTAATATCTTCTTGATGAATTGATACCTTTTATTTTTATGTATCCTTATCCCTGATGATATTCCTTTCTCTGAGGTCTACTTTCCATGATATTAATATATTTTATCCAACCAACTTTCTCTTATTGTACATATAGTAATTCACTTTCATCTTTTTACTTTTAATCTGTGTTTTTATATTTAAGGTGGGTTTCTGCCAGATAACTTATAGTTGGATCTTTTTTTAAATAGCTTATCATTGTTGGATCTTATAATTAACACGTTGAGAGCATTTTTATTTATTATAATCATTGATATGATTCTATTTTGGTCTACCGTTTTGTTATTTTCTCTTTTTCCTCTAGTTTTTTGGTTCCCCTCTCCCTGTTTCCTGTTTCCTTATGAATTATTTAAATATTTTCAAATACTCTTGTTTAAATTTTTCTATTGGCTTTGGCTGTATCTCTTTGTATTATATACTATGTTTTTAATGGTTGCTCTGGAGATTGCAGCGTACATTCTCAACCTTTCACAGTCTTCTTAGAGTTAATTTTTTTTTTTTCATTTCAAGTAAAATATCAAAGCCTTACAATCATATAGGTCCTCTTACTCTCCTGCCTTCATGTGATAGCTGTCATACTGAAAACCCCACCAGACAGTGTTATTTTAGTAATATACATGTTCACTTAAGGGGTGAAATTTTGCTTTTATATTTACCCAGATATTTACTGTTTGTCTTCCTCTGCCTTCTTGAAGGCCCATATTTCTTTCTGGTTCTCATTATTTTTGAGCTGTAGAACCTCATTTAGTATTTCTTTTAGGCTATATCTGCTGGTGAGAAATTCTCTTTGTTTTCCTTCATCTGAGAATATTTTTGCCTTCATTCCCAAAAGAGAATTTACTGGATATGGAGGGTTTTTTTTTTTTTTTCCTTTTAATACTTTAAAGACACCCCACCGTTTCCTGGCTTCTGTGGTTACTGATGAGAAATCCACACTAATTCAGATTATTATTTCCCTATGTATGTGTCATCAATGTTGAGTTATTTTTCTTTATTATTTTCAACAGTTTAATTATGATGTGTTTGAATGTAGTTTTTATCCTGCTTATGGTTCATTGAGTCCTTAGATCTATAAATTTTTGTCTTTTCTCAAATTTGTAAAATTTCAGGCAGTGATTTATTCAAGTAATTTTCCTGCTCCATTTCTTTCTCTTCTTCTCAGACTTCAGTGACACAAATGTCAGACCTTTTACAGTTATTTCACAAGTCACTGAGGCTCTAATCATTTATTTCAATCGTTTTCTTTTCTGTCTTCATATTGGATAATTTCTGTTAATCAATCTTCATGTTCATTGGCTCTTTCCTTTGTCATCTCCCATTCCATATTGAATTTTTTTGTTTCAGATTATTGTATTATTTGGTTTTGACATTTCCTTTAAAAAAAACTACCCTTTTAAAAATGTTTATTTAGGGGCGCCTGGGTGGCGCAGTCGGTTAAGCGTCCGACTTCAGCCAGGTCACGATCTCGCGGTCCATGAGTTCGAGCCCCGCATCGGGCTCTGGGCTGATGGCTCAGAGCCTGGAGCCTGTTTCCGATTCTGTGTCTCCCTCTCTCTCTGCCCCTCCCCCGTTCATGCTCTGTCTCTCTCTGTCCCAAAAATAAATAAACGTTAAAAAAAAAAAAAATTAAAAAAAAAAAAAATGTTTATTTATTAATTTAAGAGAGGGAGAGAGCGTGCATGCAAGCCAGGGGAGGGGCAGAGAGAGAGGAGAGAGAGAATCCCAAGCAGGCTCTGCTCTGTCAGTGTGGAGCCCAGCACAGGGATCAGTCCCACACACCGTGAGATCATGACCTGAGCTGAAATCAAGAGCTGGACGCTTAACTGACTGAGCCACCCAGGTGCCCTAAAAAAATTGGCCCTAAAAAAATTCTATTTCTCTGTTGAGAACTTTACTTCTGTTCATTTCAAGTGTGTTTACCTTTGCTGTATGGAACATAATCCTAAAAGTTGCTTTAGAATCCTTAATGATACTCCCAACATCTGAATCGTCTCAGGGTAGGCATCTATAAGTTGTCTTTTCCCATGAGAACTGGTCTCATTTCCTAGTTCCTGGTATGTTGAATAATTTTGTATCGTATCCTAGACATGTCCTGGTTGAGTATTACTTTGGGCCCTCTGGAGAATGTTGAGTTTTATATTAGCAGGCAGTCAATCCAGTTAGAATTGCCACACAATTCTGTCTTGCCCTTTGTGGGCTATGGTTTTAATCTCTTTTCAATTTTCAAACCTTTTGAGGTGTTCCTTTGGGTCCGTCCCAGGCTTATGAATCTCAGCAGTGAGCCTGGGACTTTTGTGGGTTCATTCACAGAATTGAGAGACCTTTTTCTTTAGCTCTTTCCTCTCTGCAATTCTCCCTCCCTCCCCTGCCCCCCACTCACACTCCATCCTGCAGGATTCTCTCTCTGGCCAAAAGGACAGAAGTTTCTCTCAGAGTCATTTCTCCCACACAGTTCTATGTCTGGGGCCCATTCTTGGGGCAGTGCTGAGAGAGAAAACAAACCATCAGGGATTTCCTCTCACATTCTTTAAACTCTTTGTAAAGTTGTTAGTCTAAGTTTTAGCCACTGCTGCATGGCAGCTATGCAAGCTGGGCCTATCCTCAAGGCAGTGCCTCAAGACATAATAATAAAAACAGAAAACTCATCCCCATACAGGTCACTTCTCCAGAGTTTTGCCTCCAAAGTCTGTCTGCTATTGTTCACTTTTCAAAATTTTTAGGTAATTGCTCCTCATATTTTGTCTGGAGTTTTTATAGTTGCGGTCAGCCAGAGAGAGAAAGGCTATAGTGAGCTTATGCATCCTGGACAGAATCTGTCAAAGTAGTTTCAATTTACATTTCTGCATGAGTGATGTTAAGCATCTTTTTATATGTTTAAGGGCCATTTTCATTTCTTGTGTATGTGAATTCATGTCTTTTGCCTATTTGGTCTTTGGACTTTACTTAATTTTGAAGATTTCTATGTATTTTATCTTACTTTATTTTTTGAGAGAGCAAGGGAGGGTCATAGGGAGAGAGAATCTGAAGCAGGCTCTACACCTAGCATGGAGCTCGACTCGGCTTGATCTCATGACCTTGAAATCATCACCTGAGCTGAAATCAAGAGTTCGACACTTACCCAACTGAGCCCTCAGGTGCCCCAAAGATTTCTGTATATTTTAGAAATATTAGAATTTTATCTCTTTTGACATGGAAAACATTTTAAGTTTATTAGGTATTTTATCTTCTAAGTTGGTATTATGAATGGACTTTTCTTTAACAGGTTACTGTTTGGGCATAAGGAAGCTATTGAGTTCTCTTTGTGAGTTTTTTTCCTGCTACCATACTAAAGTTTTTTTTTTTGTTTTTTTTTTAATGTTTGACTCTATTTTATGTTTGATTATCTAAGGTTCTCATGTATATCATCATGTTATCAGGAAAATAATTTAATGTTTTCTTTTCTAAGTCATATGCCTTTAATTGATTTTTCTTATTTAATTGCATTGGTTTAAACCTCCAGTGCAGTGTTGAATAGTAGTATAGATGTTGGGTATTCTGATCTTAGAGGAAATACCTCCAGTATTCCTTCATAAAGTAATGTCTGTAGAACTAAGGAGGGGATTTTGTGTGTGTGTGTGTGTGTGTGTGTGTGTGTGTGTGTGTGTGTATTTTAGTCATTTTTAGTCAGTTTCTATTTGATTAGGTGTTTTAGTAAAAAATGGGTATTGAGGGGTGCCTGGGCGGCTCAGTTGGTTGGGCGGCCGACTTTGGCTCAGGTCGTGATCTCGTGGTCCTTGAGTTCGAGCCCCGTGTCGGGCTCTGTGCTGACAGCTCAGAGCCTGGAGCCTGTTTCAGATTCTGTGTCTCCCTCTCTCTGACCCTCCCCCGTTCATGCTCTGTCTCTCTCTGTCTCAAAAATAAAAATAAATGTTAAAAAAAAATTTTTAAAAATGGGTATTGAATACTGTCAAAGGCTTTTTTTTCGCATCTATGGAGATAATTATATGATTTTTCTCACTGATTTATTAATATGTTGTATGACATTAATGGATTTTCTAATTGAGCTAACCTTGCATTTCAAGGATAAATTCCACTTGGTCATCATGTATTATTTCTTTAATTTGATGTTATATTTTGTTTGCTAATATTTTACTATTTTTGCATGATATTCCTAAGTTATACTGGTCTCTACTTTCCCTCTGGTCAAAGCTTTAAATATATCTCATGAATTCTGGTTTACAGTGTTTTTCATTGTCATTTTTAAAATTTGTGGATTAAGTACTTCCCCTTTTACCTAAAATCTATTGTTTAATAAATGTTTAAAAAAATTTTTATGTTTATTCATTTTTGAAAGACAGAGAGAGACAGAGCACAAGCAGGGGAGGGGTGGAGAGAGAGGGGGACACAGAATCAGAAGCAGGCTTCAGGCTCTGAGCTGTCAGCACAGAGCCCGACACGAGGCTCGAACTCACGAACTGCGAGATCATGACCTGAGCCAAAGTCAGATGCTCAACCGACTGAGCCACCCAGGCGCCCCACGTTTAATAAATGGTTTTAAATTTTTAGTTGGGAGGACACTTTAGTTTTTATTTTGTTAATTTCTAGTTTGTGCTGTGGTTATAGTATATGTTTATAATATTTCTTTTTAATGGAAATTACTGGTATTTTCTTTGTGACCCAATAGACAATTTTTACACATGTTCATGTGCACTTAAGAAGAAGATGTAGTCTCTGTTAGCAGAGTGTAAAGTTCCATATGGATCCATAATATTTACCTCATGGAGTCTTCTATCTCCTTACTTAGTATCATCCACTTGATAATGACTTGTACTGAGAGTAGTAGTATATCATGTTTTCCAATTATTGATGAGTTTTTTCTGTGACTCTTTACATTTCCTGTAGTTTCTGTTTTATAAAGGTAGTGTTTCTGTTGTTTAGCGCATAGATATTCACAGCTATCATATATTCATTGTGAATTGCAGCTTTCAGTATTGGAAAGTATCTGGGTTTGTCAATTCTAATGCTTTTCAGCTAAAATTCAACTTTGTTGACATCTGTATTTCAACTCCTGCTTTTTTTAGTTTCTTTTGCCTGAAATACCTTTGTCCATCTCTAATTTTAGCCTTTTAGAATCACTTTAACTTTTGCTTATTAACTTTATAATCTGAGTATGGTTTTTCATCAGATATATGTGTCATGAATATTTTCTCCCTGTCTATAGCCTCATTTTTTACACCCTTAATGTCTCTTGATGAGAATTAGGATTTTGAGTTTCATCCATGTGAGACTGGAGTTTATACAGTTTCAATTTTGTGGAATAGTCTATTGTATGAATATATCAATTCTATCCTGTTCTGCAGTTGAGGGCCATTTGAGTTGTTTCTAGTTTTTATTAGCATGCATAATATTGCTATGAACATTCTTCTACAAATCTCTCCTTGTACACATGTGAGAATTTCTTTAGTGTGTTTATCTAAGAAAGGGGACTGTTGCATCATAACGTGTGCAAACTAATCCCAGATTGTTTTCCAAAGTGATTCTTTCAGTTTATGCTGCCGGTAGCATGGTAAAGGTTTCTAGTTGTCCCACATTGTAGTCCACATTTGACAGATTGTTTAATTTTTTGCTAATCTGCTAGGAGTGTAATTCTATCACACTGGTTTTGACAAGCATTTCCAAGATTAGGTTAAACATCTCTTTCATATGTTTATTAGCCATTTATGTTTCTTATGAAATATCTATTCAAATTCTTTTGCTTATTTTCCTTTTTGCTGTTTGCTTTCTTCTTGATCTATGTGTTCCTTATTCTGGTTATGAGTCCAGGGCAGATTTATCTTCCTTCCCCTCATCTAGAGTGCTTTTATAATTGTAAACCTACAGAAGAGCTGCAAGTGTAGCAGAGTAAATACTTGCATACTCTTCACTTGTGTTCACCACTTGTTAACATGTTGCCACATTTGAAAACAATGTGCAGACATCATGATGTTTCACCCTTGCAACACCATTGCCTGAGAATAAGGACATTCTTCTCCATAAAATACCACTGTCCTGCTGCCCAAGAAAATTAACAATAATTCCATATTATCTGTAGCCCATATTCGCATTTTCCCATTTGTCACCAAAATGTCCTTGATAGCCCCCACCTTTTTTGATCTAGAGTCTAATCAAGGTTCACCTGTTAGATTTGGTCACGATGCCTCTAGTCTCTCAATTTAGAACACTCACCCTGCTTTTTGCTCTTGTTTTTTCTCTTGATCTTGACCTTTATGATAAGTCTGAGCTAGTTATCTTGCCCAGTATCCCATAATCTAGATGTATCTGATTGTTTTCTGCAGGTTGTTGGCACAGATGTACAGGGATGGTGCCGTGTCTTCTGGCATCACCTCAGGAGATAAGTGATGCTGGTTTGTTTACAATTGGCGGTGCCAGCTTCGATCTCATGGTGAAGGTGGTGACAGCCAGATGTCTCCATTGTTAAGGAACATTCTCCTTCTGTGATCAGTAAATAATCTGTAGTGTAATACCTTGGCACAATGTAGATCTCCTGTTTCCCAACAACCTTTCACCTGCCTGTATCTTTTTTCAAATCTGAGTGGTGATTTTATGCTCTCAACTTGGAATTTTAGCTCCCTCTTTTTATTTCTTTAAGAGCATTAAATATCCCTGTTTTATATGCCTGAATGCTTTGTGCACTAGAGGTCTAGTTCTGCCTCTTGTTGTTTCTCATGGCTCTCACTCATGGTGCAATTTTTCCTTTTTTGTTTCTATGAGTTTTAATTACTTGCATTTCATAGGGCTTTGTCTATGAATTCATTCAGGCCGGTGTTGAAGGTGGGCTCCTTCTGAGAGACATTTACAGACTGAAGTTTTGAGGACCTCCCAAGGTGGTGTAAATTAGGACTAAACCCTGGGAGCTGGCATTATTCTGGCAACTCTGGTTGTAGGTTTACTTCTGGTTCAGTCTAACACTGAGAATTTAGCCTTGTGGGGGGTCTCATCTTTATGGAGATACTCCTATGAGATTGCCCACTTTGGGAGAGCCCTAGCATTGTCTTTCATCGATTCAGAGGCCTTGCTTGAGAACCAGAATTCTGGGTCACTAATGTAGCAAATGCCCTCAGGGCAGGCACCAACTGGGGGCTCCGCAGACCTCACTAGGTTTAATTCCACTGAAGTGTTGGGCCTGTGAAGGTTCTAAACTTTTTCTGTTGTTGTTGTTGTTGTTTGTTTTTACCAGCTTAGTGATGTACTGAAGATTTTGGTTTTTTATTTTATTAGCATTTTTAGTTGTTTTGTGGGCATCTATCCTGCCAGGTAGTAGTGCTTCCCTAGTCTGTGCTGGTTATGGAATTCTTAGTGCCTCTTGGGGCTGCTGGAGCTGTTCTAGGCACACGTGTGGGAGGACTTGGGGTCCTCTTTGAGGCACTCCCAACATCCTGTGTAGCCTGTCCTTATACTCCCAAGCAGGCAGGACCCGGTTGGCGGGGACAGGCAAGAGCAGTGCATGGGTATCTATCTCTGGGTGGTGGCTCCCCTGCTTGGGCTCACTTCATGCTGTTTTTGATTCCAAGCTTCTTCTGGGACCAGTGGCTCTGGGGCAGTAAAAGGAAAGGATTCTGTGACTGAGTGGGACCTGTTTGCAGGTTAGGCTGTGGGGCACACAGAGGTAGGGACCCGTGGTCTTTGGGTACCAGCTTCTCCCCTGGCCCTGCCTCTTCTGTGTTTGCCAGTCACTGGTTGGTTGTGTGTTCTACTGCGCACACCCCCCCAGGAGGGGCGTCCTTGGGTCCCTGTGGCTGCTGCACCTGCCCAAGGTACACATGGCTTTGTGGGACGGTAAGTTCCAAATGTAGCCCTGATGCCTTTCCACATGGGACACTGCTCCCGCCCCTGCCCTTGCTGCTGTCCACACCAGGAAGGAGGGTCTGGGGCCCCTCTCTGTGTGGATGACCCTATGTAAGCCCTGCCAGACTGCTGCTTCTAAGATGGGATGCAGGGGGGCGCTGTCATCCTCCATCCATGGGCCAAGGGCCTGAGGGGCTTTCAGGGGGGTGGGGGAGTGGGGGGTTCATAACATCAGTTGGAAAGGCTGTCAGAGTTGCGCAAATTGTGTCAGATTGTCTTTCTTTTTAATTTTGAAAAGAATGTGTCTCTCTTTGACATCTCGAGGAGCAGGCAGAATCCGAAGTTGTGCTCAGTGGATTAAGTTTCATGTTCCTTTGCCCTCTGGGAGGAAAAGACAAGTGACAGAACAGGGAAACGAAGCAGCAGCGGGCGGCTGGTATCACGCACTG
Source organism: Leopardus geoffroyi (assembly GCF_018350155.1). Classification (NCBI taxonomy): domain Eukaryota; kingdom Metazoa; phylum Chordata; class Mammalia; order Carnivora; family Felidae; genus Leopardus; species Leopardus geoffroyi. The sequence continues at coordinate 29,532,167 of NC_059339.1, read as the reverse complement.
GTGTTGCACAAGGGGCTGTGGCCTCCGCTCCGGGCGGCCCAGTGCCAGGGAAGATAGGATAACGCGATTATTCTCAATTAGATTAATAAAGAATAATTAGATGTCATAAATCAAGTAATCATAGGATATTGTCATGGGAAAAATATGTAGCTAGAATTAATTAGTTTTCAAATAAAGCATTTATTTTAATTGCTTGAAATGATGGAGCCCTTAATTGCCGATGCATCATTTTGGCCTGAACATTTTGGTTGTTGTAACAACGTGACGGGTTTGTTCCCTGCAGTTCTGGGGAAACAATAGAGGAGAACTTGATTTCATCACCTCAGACTGAGCCTTGTGCTGGTGAGGTTCTGGAAACTCCCATCAGGCCTCAGGCAGGTGGCAAGTGTGGGCTGGGCTTCGGCTGGCACTGCCCAAGGCCCCCGTGCTGTCTATGAGTGTGTGTGTGAGTATGTGCATGCATGTGCATGCGTGTGTATGTACATGTGAGTGGATGTGAATGTGTGTGCCTCCTGTGCATGTACGCAAGCACGCACTTGAACATGGTGTGTGTGCAAGTCGGGACTGTACCGTGGGAACCTGCACAGAAGTGGCCTGGAGGACTCCAAGGCCTGGACTGTGGGGTGGAATGCTCCCCACTCCCTAGCACCTAGGGACCAGGGCTTTTCTGGTGGGTTGATGTGCATTAGCAGGGTTCTCCATTCTTGGGTTTTTCCAAATCTGAGATCCTGGAGCTGATCAGCTATTCTTGCAGAGCAGGCATAGCACAGACAGTCAGTAGCTTCTGAGGATCCAATAGCTGCTCCTCGGAACTTGTCCCAAGCCCACCTGCTTGAGGGTAGCCTAGCAGGGTTTGTAGCCCCAGCCCAGAAGCATCTCCAGGCAGCTTACCTGTCCCACAGCAGAGCAGGGGCCATGGGTTGTGGAGCAGTGTGGGGTCAGGTTCTTCTGCCCACAGGAGGTTGTCCTTATGTTTGAGAAGAGTCATTTGGTTTTCAGCCAAAGGTGAGAGGGGCTTTTAGAGTGAAAACCCTAAAAAAGAAAGAAGGAAAGAAACAAACAAACAAACAAACAAACAAACAAGGATTTGGCTATTTGTAAGGCACATTCCGAGGGACCCCTTCCTTCTCTTTGAAACCCCTCGATGAAGGCAGGATGGAGCTGTAGAGTGGCTTCCTGGGGTCTCTCACCATTAAGGGTAAGCATCTGCCCCTTCTTGGCCCTGGCCCTGTAGTCTCTGCTGTGGGTCATTAGGATCTCAGCCCCCAGCCCTACTTCCAGCCCTCACATGGGCCAGGCCTCAGCCAGCCTGGTGCTGGCAATGGCCTCCTGCCGGGTCTGTGCAGCCTTTCCCAGGTTCCTATGGTCTCCAGAGGCTCGGGTCACTGACCGCCTTGTGCTGCCTTGGTGACTTGGAGCCCCCTGGTTTGCAAGTCCCCAGCTGCCTTGACGGTGGCATTTCTTAGGTGTTTTGAACCTTTTGCTTAATCAAGCTACTCCTGGCTCTATTCTGACGGGAGAGAGAGAACGAAAGGGTCTGGGATGGTTTCAAGGAGGGGGGGTACACAGGGCTTCGCTGTTAAGGGTGTGGATGAAGCAGTGCCTGGACTGATCTGCTGGAGAAACCCATGCCTCTCTTGCCTCTGCTCCTGCGCATTTGCCTGTCCTCAGCCTGCAGCCCTCTCCTGCATGGGCCTCCTCCGTCCTTGGCCTAGAACCCTCTCTAACCTCTGGCATAGGCCAGAGCCCCCTCCTGGAGGAATGCTGTCTTCTCTGCTCTTGTCCTTTTCCCTGCCCCAATTCCTCTGGTGGCTGTGGCTGTGGCTGTGGCTGCTGCAGTGGTCGGGTGGCCTCCTCCCTGATGGGCAGGTTGGGAAGTGTCTCAGAGCCCAGCAGGAGAGGCCCTCCTGATGAAGTTACTACAGTTCCCCAGCGGTCTGCTCCTGGACTTTCCCTTTCAACCTTCAGCCTGGCCTGGGACCTGCCCCTTGGTCATTGGGGCAGGTCACTTCTGGTCCAGCAACCACCCCTGTACCATCACTGGGGCAGGCTCAGGCGGGGACACAGGGAGGCTTCTTCTTTCAGGTGGGTGGGCCCCAGCAGGCTTTAAACATAGGACCAGTGATTTGAGGAAGGGTCACTCATCTGTGATATCAGTCCTCCAGGGGAGTGGCAAGGTGACTCAGTCTCTTGCCCCTTGCCCACACACCAGTGCCCAAACCACTCTGCCCCTTTGTGGCAGCATGCCACTTCAGGCCTGGGTCTGAGTGGCCTGGGGCAGCTCACCAGATCAGTCTCTGCCCTAGTTTCACCAACAGTAAATGGGGTGCTGCCTTCTCGAAGGGTGGTTGTGCAGGCCTTCAGGACCCAGCAGGTGGTATATTTTAGCACACGTGAGGGAGAGGGCCCTCTCCATCTTTGGATCCTGCTTGCCCAGGGACCCCACACACCTCTTGTCTGTCCATTGGTTCATCCCTTCAGTATACACTTGCTGAGCAGCTGCTATGTTCTTGGCCAGGCCTGTGGTCTGGGGGGAGCAGACCAGCGTGGCCCCTGTTCTTGCTGCGGGGCCTAGGTGGGCAACATGTCCCGGCATGTCTTTGCCCCGTTGCAGGGAGGAGAGGAGATGGGCCTCGTGAGGGAGGAGGGAGACTGAATTTGCAGGATTCAGCTAGGTCCAGAGATGAGACTGGGTGTGTGGAGAGCCCAAGTGAGGAGGAGTCTTCCCTGACTAGAGCAGTGCTGCTGCAGCCAGTGGGGTCCAGGGAGCCAGAGGTTACAGCCGGTGGGTGGACAGGGAGGCCTGGAGGCCAGTGGCTGGCTCTACGCAGGACACTGAGGGTAAGAGTGGCCTCAGAAGGGTGTGGGTGCCATGGTGCCCACCCAGAGACAGTATAGGTTGGGGCCACGGTGATGCCATTTGAGTGTAGAGGCCAATAGGCAGGATGGAAGACAGGCTGAAGGAGGTGGGCAGCATCCAGGGGGGCTCCTACTGACTACCTTCCTTAAGGATGACAGGTGTGTCACTTACACCCTCCCTTGGTCCCCAGGTAACTGCACCTCCTCCCAGTATGGCAGCCTCGCCGCTCCCACCGCCAGACCCGCGGTTTGTCCTCCGAGGTACCCAGTCGGCAGTACACGCGCTGCATTTCTTCGGAGGAGCCGAAGAGCAGGGGCAGCCGCTCCTCCTCTCAGGGTGAGTAGCTGCGGTCCCAACCTAACCCCAGGGGTTAGCCCAGGGTGAATTCAGAAGGTGGTGGGCTAGCAACGAGCCCGGTGCTCAGTTGGGGGTCCTAATGAAGGGCTCAGGCTGCCCATCACTCGGGCAGACTGCCCTTTCAGAGCCCACTCGACAAGCTGTCCCTTGGGCCCGCCCCCCTCGGAGGAGGTAGGAACATGCCCTCTCTGTTATAGACACCATCCAGTTTACAGTGTCGATGGAGCTCCCCCATTCCTCTCCAGAGAAGTAGGCTCTGCCTGAGGGACTCTCTGCCCACCATCCTTGGAAAAGGAGCACTGTGCCATTTTTACCCTTAGTTCACATGTACAGCCATCACCTAAACGAAAACCCAACAACGGAACGTCTGGTCCACCAGCTGGGTGGTTTCCAGGCCAGCCCTACAGAGCATGCTGGGAATGTCCTCCACTGACGCCTCTTCCTGAGTCTGTGCTTGCACTTGTCAGAACAGATCCCTGAGTGGGCTGGTGCACATCTGGAGCCTGCAGACACGGAGGGCGGTTGCTACCCTGGACGGCCATCGGGGCCAGTGTGTAACCTGGCTGCATTCATTGCCCCAAGGGCACCAGCTCCTCAGGTGGGTCTTGGTGGCGGTGAGTGCAGTCCCAAAGGAGTTAAGCTGTGGCTTTCACCAGGGGCCAAGAGCTTGCCAGTGGAGGCTCTTGGGGTTTCCCCCAGCTGCCAGGCAGCCCCTCCCAGTGCGGAGCAGTGTGACCTCTGCCCTTGGTCTGCCCTGAGACTGTAGGTGGGCTGGGTGCCCATCACTGCAGCGTCTGTGACCACTGCGCTATTCAAGCAGGTGCCCACTGAGATGATGAACACAGAAAGCAGCTCTGTCTACAGCCCCACACCTCCCTGGCCTGAGCAGGCCTCTCCAGGGGCAAGAGCTGAGGGCTCAATGGCTGAGCCCAAGGCATCTCCTTAGAGGAGCTTCAGCTTCCCTTCCCCAGGGCTCTGGTGTCACAGCGGCTGCTTTGATGGGTGGCCACCTTCCCACGAGGTGGCTAGGACTGGTCACCAGGGTGGTGCAAAGCCTAAACCTAATGCCTACCCACTGACTGGGGCTGTGCTCCAAACCCTGAGTGTGGCCACCCCTAGGGGCACTGACAGTGCCACACAGGCACCCAGGTCCATGGCATTTGGGCTGACCAGTGCAGGGTGAGATGGGATGGCGAGAGCGAGGTGGGGTCTGGCACTCCTGGTAGAAGAAACTGCGTGTGCCAAAGCCACTGCAGGCCCAGCCTGTGCATGTCATGGGGGATGTGAGGGATGGAGGCCGGGCAGCAGAGCCCAGAGGGGCTGTGTTCTGGCACTGCCACCACAGCTTTGTGGAGGTACCAGCTTGGGGACTCCAGGTGAGAGGTGGGCCAAGAGGCAGCAGGAAGGGGCAGGTGGGTAAGAGAATGAGTTTATGTCTATCAAGTTTAAGTGAAACTTTCCTGAATGCCCTCCAGGGCAGGTCTGTGTTCCTTCTCTAGATTTGGAGCCCAGACATCTGGGTACCATGGTTCCCAGTCCCCAGAGGAGGAGGCCTGTCAGGCTCCCACCCATCTTCAAAGCATTTTTGTGCCAGACATGCCGTTCCCACCACCCTGAAGGTGGCTTGCAGGTGCCTGACAGACTGGAGGTATCCGGAAGGGCAGTGGCCCCGGATGTATGTGCTTGCAGGGCCGTTGCGGCGCCTTGCCCCCTCCCTGGCCAAGCTGGCCCCCATCTCCAGTTGGTAGGGAAGGCCCTCCATACAGTTGAGGTCTTTCCCTGATCCTCAGAATAGATGTTGCGTCCAAATACCCCACTTGCACTGGAAGTTCCTATTTGTAAACATTCCTCTTGAGTTTTTAGCTGAGGCCTTAGACCCTTTGGGGTCTCCTGCTCCTCCAGGGCCCAGATACCTTGGGCTGTTCTCAGGGAACTCCTGGCCCTGAGTTCTGCTCCCTGAGCTGGCCTGATGCTGTGTGGGGAATAAATGTTGATGGTACCTCCCCTTCCAACCTGGATGGCACAGCGGTGGTCCTGCTCTGGGCAGGGGGCCCATGGGTCAGGAGGTCCACAGCACAGACTGTGCAGGTACTTGGAATGCCCAGGTGCATTTACGTTGCACTAGAGGCCGTGCACCCAGCTGTGTTTGGAGCCAAGTCTCTCTAAAGTGGCCCTTGAGAAAGGAAGGTACACTTTCATGTCAAGGGGAGGCCAGAGGACAGAAAGCTGGGAGCCAGGCTGAGAGTTAGGTGCCGCCTGCGTGCCTGAGAGCACACCTGTGCCAGTGACAGCCACCTGGGTGGATTTGTTTCCTCCCTTTTTCATTGCGAATTGTGCATACTTAGAGAAAAGTGCACATAACATGTTTACAGACCGTTGTGTTATTACAGAGTGGACACCTGGGTAACCACTCCAGTCAGGAAACAGAACACTGCCGGACATGATGTCTGCCCCGCTCCTGGCCTCGGGAGGCAGCCCCTTGCACCTTATTCTCACTGTATCATCTGAATGTGCATTTCCAAAATGCATGGAGTCGTCATGTCTAATTTTTTCTCTACTTAAAAAAATGGAGCCATACAGAACAGCTTCCTCTGTATATGACTTCTTCTATTCAGCTTTTACGTTGTGAGATCCACCATCATGCTACACAGTGCATTGTGTGGGTTTTTTCCTGTGTGGTATTCCACTGGATGTGGATTGTTTACCATTCTACTGTCAGTAGAGATCTCGGTTGTCCACTTGGGGCTGAGAATGACACTTAGGAAGTCTCCTATCTGGGGTGCCTGGGTGGCAGTTAAGCATCCAACTCTTGAACTCAGCTTAGGTCTTGATCTCAGGGTTGTGTGAGCACAAGCCCCTCATTGGGCTCCATGCTGGGCATGGAGCCTACTTAAAAAAAAAAAAGAAAAGAAAAGAGAAGAAAAAAAATCTTAAAAAGAAAGAGTCCCATCTGGGTCTCCTGGTGCCAGGTGTGCCGTGTCTGCAGGTGGGACCCTATACCCAGAGGTGGGCCGTCCGGGCCACAGGGTGTGCACATGTTGGGCTGCTCAGAAGGTGGCAGGCTGTCCCCAGTGCAGTAGGTGATCCCACCCTTCCACTGCCCCCTGGGGCCTGGGAGCTTCTGGTGTGGCCTCATTTGCATTTTCCTGACCACTTAATGAGCCAGCCCTCTTCTGCGTTCGTTAGCCACTGGGACAAAGTCTTCCTTAAATGCACATTTCTTTATTGGATTGATTACCTTTTTCTTACTGAGAGTTCTTTTTATATTCTGGATATGGTTGATATTTTTATATCACCAGTTACTTCTCCACATGGTGGCTTACAGTTTGCACTCACTTAATGGTGTCTTTAATGAGCAGAAGTTAGCCATTGAAATGGAATCAAATCTGCCATCTTTCCCTTATGGCTGGAGCTTCACTCTTGTTTCTTTTTGCCCACACTTCATTTGGAATTGCCTGTCGGTATGGATGAGCATTTTTTGTTTCCATCTGGATACCTGGTGGTCTTGTCCTCCCTGCCCTTATTTCCCCTCCAAGTTCAGTGACATGGGCAGTTGAGGAAGTAGGTAGTGGGGAGTGGCTTCCAGGCAGGGATGTTGGAGTGGCATGCCCAGTGGCCAGAGAACCAGGGTGATGGGGGCGAGGTCTCAGAGTGGCTGGGGAGGTTGGGAGACTGGCTGCATCATGCAAGCAAGCTTGTTGGGGGAGCATGGCAGTAAATATCTTGAGGAAAAATGGGAGGCAGATTTTTCATGGGTCAGAGAAGGAGGAGGTGGGGAGGAAGAAGCCTCAGGGCATCAGCATGAACTTGTGGCATTTTGAAAATATATACACAAAGACAGATACAGAAATTCTTGTGTGTGTATGTTTGCATGTGTGAGTGTGCGTGTTTGTGTGTGTGAGGTATGTTTGCACGTGTGAGTATGTGTGGTATGTTTGCATGTGTGTGTGTGTGGTATGCTTGCATGTGTGACTGTGTGTGTGGTATGTTTGTGTGTGTGTGTATGTGTGTGTGTCTGTGAGGTATGTTTGCGTGTGCGAGTCTGTGTGTGTGTGGTACATTTGTGAGTCTTTGGGTGGGTGTGAGGTATGTTTGTGTGTGTGAGTGTGTGTGTGAGGTATGTTTGCATGTGTGTGTGTGTGTGAGGTATGTTTGCGTGTGTGAGTCTGTGTGAGTCTGAGTGTGTGTGAGGTGTGTGTGTGTGTGCGTGAGGTATGTTTGCGTGTGTGTGTGTATGTGGTATGTTTGCATATGTGAGTCTGTGTGTGAGGTATGTTTGCGTGTGTGTGTGTGTGTGTGTGCACGTGAGGTATTTGCATGTGTGTGGTATGTTTGCATGTGTGAATCTGTGTATGTGTGTGTGAGGTATGTTTGCATGTATGAGTCTGTGTGAGATATGTTTGCATGTGTGAGTGTGTGTGAGGTATGTTTGCGTGTGTGAGTCTGTGTGTATGTGAGGTATGTTTGCATGTGTGAGTGTGTGTATGAGGTATTTCACATGTGTGAGTGTGTGTATGAGGTATTTTGCATGTGTGAGTGTGTATATGACGTATTTGCATGTGTGAGGTACGTGTGTGAAATATGTTCGCCTGTGTGAGTCTGTGTGTGGGGGGAGGTGTTTGCGTGTGTGAGTGAGCTGTGTGTGTGTGTATTTCCTGGCTCTGTCTGCTGAGAGGGCCTGGTGGCGGCAGCACCTCACAACAGTGAACAACACCAGCATCCAGATCTTGGTTTGCAAATATCTCTCTGCACTGAAAGGAATGAGGGTCCCTTGGAGAAATGATACTAGGTCTGGAATATCTTGCTGATGGACACGTGTCAGAAGGACTCTGAGCCAGCTTGAAGGGGGTCCCATTGGCCGATCTGGGATGGTTTAGCACAAAAATAAATAATGAGAAGTGTAGATGACAACCCACTGAGTAACACAGGAATGTGTCAGTCCAGAGCAATGGGGAGGCAAAAGTCCGTTCTTCCTGTGGGATGGCACCTTGTAATTGTAGAAGGTGGTGGGCTTGGGAGTCACCCACCAGTGGCTGTGAAGGCCTCAAGGCCAGGTGGGCAGCCCTGCTGTGTGCCAAGGCTGAGCCGTTTGAGGGTTAGGATACAGACTGACAACTAGAGTCCTGTGTCTTTGTAAAGGTGTTTTTCCTTTAACTTTTCAGTATCGAGTCGACACGCTTCTCCAACATCCCGCAGGTCGGCTCCTGGGTGCCCTTCCCCTTGGTCACATTGTGTCATACATTTGTCATGGTCTGCAGTTTGTCTTGGGACCCTGACACCCTGGCTGTTTTCTAAATGTGTACACACCGAAGTCTGCTCTTTGTGGACTCGTCCTGTGGGCTTGACGATGCCCACAATCACGTAGGGCCACCCCAGGGCCACACAGGGCGGTCAGCACGCTGCAGGGCCTCTGTGCACCCCCTGTAGGTGGTACCCCAAGTCCTCCACATGCCATCATGCTCCCCCCCCGCCACACACACAGAGAACGCCCCACCAGGGGAATCGTACAGAAGGTGGCCTTTAAGCTCTGGCTCCCCTCACTTAGCAGATGTTCCTACAGGTGGTTGCATGCGCCCCAGTTTGTCCCTGTCTGTTGCTGAGTGGAATTCTGTGGTGTGGATGCGCCACTGGTTTCTCAGTCTCCTGTTGAAGGGTTGTTTCTGGTTTCGCTCGGGCAGTTATGAACAGAGCTTCTGTAAACATTTGTGTATGGGCTTTTATGTGAATATAGGTTTTAAATTCACTTGGGAGAATTCGTGAGGGTGGGATTGCTGGGTTGTCAAAGTTCATTCACAAACAGAAGGAAGAGGGTGAACTCATGCTTTGGCAGCACAGGGAGTGGCAGAAAGGGCGCGGGAGGCTGGGCTTGGGGCAGGGGCCATGAGGTTCCCTGGGCCTGGGTTCATAGTGCACCCCTGGGATGACCCATGAATGTGTGAGGCATCAGGCATCTTGGATGCAAAGCCCTTCCTTGGCTGCAGTTACCCAGCCAGATAATTGAGGCCTTCTAGGTCCCTCTCTGGAAAGTGTCCCCTGCCTGCCTTTGGCATCAGGCTGGCCCTGGCATGCTCGTCCAGGTGGGACACCCAGTCTGCTCACCTGGGAGGCTCACGTTCTATCTCCTCTTGGTCTGGCAGTCAGGGCCGGGACCTGAAGCTGTGCCTATGGGACCTGGCGGAGGGCAGAAACGCTGTCGTGGACTCCATGCGCCTGGAGAGCATGGGCTTCTGCAGGAGCACCGTCCTGGCCAGGGGTCAGAGGCACTGGATGCTGGCCATGCCGGGGAGAGGCAGTGACGAGGTGAGCACCAGCCCATGTGGTGCCCCTGGCTCCACAAGCTGCTGGCACTTGGTTTCCCTAAACACATATGCTCATCCTAAGCACCTGTTACAGGAACCCTGTGCCCACCACAGAACCCCACAGAGTGGTGGGTCTAGGTCTGTCTGCTGGATCACAGCTCCAGGGGCCTTGACCTGGCCTCCTGTGAGGTGTCCAGTGGTGAGAGTCAGGAAGGGAGGCCCCAGCACCCAGTACCGTATGGCACGGGATGGGCGAATGTCAGGGGAGAGACTGCTCAGACAGGTCCTCAGAGGACTTAGGAGGAGACACACATGGGGGGATGTCCCAGGCAGGCCAGCAGGAGGTGGTGGGAGAGAAACTGAGGCCTTATGGAAGTCTGGGCGTCGGAGCCAGGGCAGCAGGGGAGGGCGGCCTTCTGGGGAGCTGAACTGGGTCCTGGCATGAGAGACCTCAGTCAGATGTGGGATGCTGGGGGCAAAGGCTGGTACCAGGTCAGTAAGCTCAGTATAGAGGGCACAGGTGAGCAGAGGAACTCAGGGAATGGGGCTTCGGGTGGGCGTGATGGAGCCTCGGAAGTCACCATCATATGGGGCTCCGTCCAGAACAGCTAGCAGTAGTTGGTGACAGGGAGCTGGGCAGGCTAGACAGCATGTCCACACCCCCAGAGGCAGAAGAGGCAGAGCCCACCATGGGAAGCAATGCCCAGGACATAGGAACAGATGGTGGGACGCAAGGGTGGGAGGGTAAGGTGGAAGATGTGGGTATGGGTGGAGGTGCCAGCTTTTGGGGAGCTGAAAGGAAATTGAAGAAAAAACCCAGAAGCAGCAACCAGACAGGCCTGGTGAGTGTCGGGGCATGGCTGCTCAAGGGCCGGGCCGAGTGTAGGGGGTCAGGGGCTCTGAGTATGGGCAGGGAGGGCTGGGGTGTGCACATGTACAAGGGGAGGGAGCCTCCTGGCTCCTTGTCCCCTGCTGGCCCCAAGAGGCAGTGCAGCAGGCAGCGCTGCGCAGGGACCCGAGGCCGCGTGCACACAGTGAGGTTTGGCCCCCACCCAAGAAGACTCGTTTGTCTTAAAGCAGATTCAGTTCATAAATAATGAGATAGGAACAGGCATTGCGTTTAAATCACCAATTAGGAGCTACATACACTTTTCTTGCCAATTTGCCAAAAACCTGTTAAAAGTTTTATTAATGTGAAAAGAGAGGGCTGTGCTTCCTCCCGGACAGCCGAGGCCAGGCAGCGCCAAGCCTTGCTCATGTGCTGCGCACTTCAGAACCCAGCCCGGGCTGAGCCAGCCCTTCCTGCTCAGGTTGGGGGTGCCCTAGGCTGTCCTCCACTTCTCAGCCACCCCAAGTCTTCCTGGCTGCTTGTCCCTCTCCCGGGCCTGGCCCCCGAGACCCCGCATCTCCTTGATGCTGTTTTTGTTTTTGTTTTTAAGTTTTATTTATTTTTGACAGAGAGACACAGCATGAGCGGGGGAGGGGCAGAGAGCAGGAGACACAGAATCTGAAGCAGGCTCCAGGCTCTGAGCTGTCAGCACAGATCCTGATGCGGGGCTTGAACTCACAGACCGTGAGATCATGACCTGAGCCGAAGTCGGACGCTCAACCGACTGAGCCACCCAGGCACCCCAGCTTGATGCTGTTTTTAACTGACTTGCTGGTTCTCCATTTGTCATTGCAGGAGGCATCTATGTTTTTCAGGAACAGCCAATTTGGGGACCTCGTATATTCTGGGAAAATGGTTGTTTTCCATGTTCCCACGTGGAATCTGCCTGGACTGAATCTGTCTGGAAAAGCATCATTGGCCTATGCCCAGACAATGCCTGGGGAGGACGTGCTCCCACCCCGCTTGGCCGTCTGGGTGGCCACACTTGCCCAAACCAAACATTTTACCTTCTGGAAATAAAAGTTGCAGTTGAGTGCCAGATGGAAAGCACACCGGTGTCTGTAGGAGGCTCTGGGCACAGGCATCCAGGCTTTTGCCAGAGCCCAGAGCTCCACTTCATAATCACGGAGGCCCCTGGGCCTGCCCTGGTCCTCAGGTCCTGGGCTCCTTGCTCCCCTGCACCTGGGATGTGGCTGTGGGTTCTGCCACTCATACTTCCTTCCACAGCACCTAGCTCAGGCTTCAGGGCTATCCTGGTTTTCTCCCTTTCCTCTTAGAGCAGGCTTGCTGGGTGACTCACCGCTACCTGATCCCCTTATCTTCATGCCCCTCCACTCTGCCACCAGAGGAGTCTTCCTGGACCCACAAATTGGGATAGGCCATCCCTCACTGTACCTGTGGGCCCTTATGCCAGGCCGTCTAGAGTGCAGGCCTGTGCAGGCTGTGCGTCTGGTGACTTCTGCTTCCTCCATTTATTTTGAGAGAGAGAGAGAGAGCTGGGGAGGTGCAGACAGAGACGGGGAGAGAGAGAATCCCAAGCAGACCCTGAACTGTCTGTGCAGAGCCTAACACAGAGCTTGAACCTACAAACTGTGAGATCATGCCCTGAGCTGAAATCCAGAGTTGGACCATTTAACTGGCTGAGCCACCCAGGCACCCCGTGCAACTTCTTTCTTGTATTTGTTTCCATTTTGCTAGAGCTTCTCCTTGAGCATCTTTGCTGTTCCAGGGGTCTCCTTCTAGCATCCTCTTATTTCACGACAGTAATAACCTCTCACATCACTTAGAGTCTTTTGTGTCTCTTTTGTGGGCAGTGAGGGCTACAGTGGCTGGCATGGCCACCGATCCTGCAGGCGCAACACTGATCCTGCAGAGGGTGGGGGAACCTGTATGTTAGGATACAGTGTGGGCCTCTGGCGAGAGCCCTGCCCAAAAGGTACCCACAGCCTCAGCCTGTGGGGGTGGCGCCCCCACATGGGCCTACAGCTGAGAGGATCAGGCTGTACCACTAGCTTTCTGCCCTGCCTGCGGTGTCCCCTTGCATGGACCCAGCATGCATGTAGCAGATCTGGAATTCATACTCGTGACTTAATCCCAGACCCTGGGCTCATTCTCCCTTGTGGCTTAGTGAAGCAGCCCAGCCCAGACCCATACACCTCCAGTTCACTAGGCATCAGAGAGCAGGCCAGCTGTCCCTTCAACGCCCCTAACCCCTCTGCACCTCAGATTCTTCATCTGCAAACCGGAGGATATCCTCTTGTTGACAAGGGATTATGTGTGACTCCGTGATGACTGCACATTGTTGTGACATTATCTGTACAGTGGAGCCTCCCCACCATGGAGTGGTGGACCTGCGTTGCACAGAATCCCCTCCACTTCCAAGCACCACAGGAGGGGGCGTCCTTGTCCCTGTGTGGTGGATGAGGGAGGTGAGACACTAGGGATGTAGATGGCTGGGGACCCAATTCTGGTCTGTGGTACTCCAGCACCCAAGCCTGCTCCTTGTGGCTGCAGCTGTCCCCTCCAGATGGTGTGGGGCAGAGTCTGGCCCATGTCAGGTCAATGGTGAGCCAGGGCCTGAGTATGACCTGGCTATGTGGACCAAAAAGGCACACCTTCCAGCCCAGGCGCAGGAGGGCCTGGTGACACAAAACACCACTGTGATGCCCAGTATAGAGGTGAAGCGTGCTGGGAACGGCCAGGCTCCAAATAGAGTTCCCACTGGTGCACACCATGTTCATTTCCTAGGCTTACTGGTAGTCTCCACATGTTCCCTACACAGGGAACTTCTGTAAACCGTTTGATGCTCCTGTGATGGTTCAGAGTTGTTCACATGAAAACCCACACCAGGAAAGAGAAGGAAGCAGAGATCAGGCGAATGGGCAAACTGAGTCAGTGCCGAGCAAGCCTCCCACTCAGTGAAAAGGTAAAATCGGGAGAGGCCGGAGGCGGCTGCCAGGTGGTGATGCTGGTTAGAGGGACATGCCGGTCACTCAGAAATGACGCGTGAGTTTTGCAACACCCGGCAGTGCCCAAGCCCACGAGCCTGTGCAGCCTAATTAGGAGGCTCGGCTCCCAGGTTCCTACGGGGAGCAGACAGAAACTCACAGCAGTCTTGGCTAATCGCCTTAAAAGTCTCTTGTTTGTATAGCACAGGCTCGACTTGGCGCCGGCCCAAATCAACTTGTTTTCTTACTGTCAGGTTCAGATTCTGGAGATGCCATCCAAGACGTCAGTGTGCACCCTGAAGCCGGAGGCAGATGCCAAGCCGGGCATGCCCATGTGCCTGGAGCTGTGGCAGGTAAGGCCCAGCGCACGCCAACCACGCCCTGCCAGCCACGCCTTCCGGGCCGTGAATCATGCCCCATTCAGGATTTGGTTTATCGTCAAACCAAAGGACAATTAGCCCCCTGGGAATACATGTACACACTGCCTTCCGCAGCCTCGGTATCCCAGCCAGCTCCTGTTGTCCTCCTGCCGCTGCTGCTACTCGTGCAAACTGCCCAGGACAGGCCTAGCTTGTGCTGTCCTCCACAGGGTGCCCCCCTGCCCATGCGGTGAGGAGGGACAGCTGGGTCAGCTAAGCTCCGCCCCTCTCTGCACACCAGTCCGCAGCCCTGCAACCGTGCACGGGGTTAGGAGGGAAGTGCTGGCTAACCCTGCAAGCCTGCCTGGCCCCTGCTCTGCTTGGGATTACTTTGTGTTACTTCTTTGCCTCATAGAGGCAAGAGTGGGCTTAACACGTTGTCTTTGCCTGCAGCCACACTTGGCGTTTCTGATTGTCTAAGCCATTTCCTTGTTTCTTGACTATTCTGATTAGAGAGAGTCCGGAGGCATCTCCTGGGGCTGGCAGCCTATGCCTGGGGCCGGGGAGTGGGTCGCAAGCCTGAGTGCTGGTTTTGTCTTGAGCTCCAAGCCTGAGGCCTGGGAGGATTCCTCCTGGGGCCACCCACTTACCTCTACCAGAGGCCTCATTTCTTCTCAAGGCACAGCCTCCTCTCCCCCACAGGGGTCAGTAGTGGCTCAAAGTGTGTGTTTCTGCTCCTCACGGCTGCTAGTGTTTGGGGCAGCAAAGCAAATGGTCTGGTGTGCTCACTTGGAAAGAACCCAGGCAGTATCTTGGCCATGGTAGAAACCGTGGTGAATAGGTCATTGACCAGTGCTTGCCTGGGAGTGCAGTTTATAGGTACTTTCCCAGCTCTGTTCAGTTCAGCAGCACCTTCTGAGAAGCCACCCTGAGCCTGCCTGAGATCAGGAGGAGGTGATTTCCTGCCTCGTGCCTCACTGCTCATTTGAACTTTTCATAAGATGGGGTTGGGCAGTTTGGAGGTGTCTGTGGGACCAACAGGACCCGGGGGGGCCAGGCACCCCAGAGACCCTGCCTCAAGCTTTTTGACCCTCCAGGGACCTGCTCTTTCTTGCCATTGGTTTCCCCTTGCAATTTCTTATCTGAGAACATTCCAGTTGGAATTTGTTTCCAGTTGGAAATCTCTGACAAGCTGATCCTGTGGTGTCCTGCTGCTGCTGTATCTCTCAGAAAGAAGCCCACGGGGAGCTGAGTTTGTGGGGGCTCCAAGAGGCCTGCCTGAATGACAGAGCTCCTGGCACCAGCTGGTATATGGCGGGGAACACCCCGAGGCCGTGACGCCTTGGGCCCTGGCGTGGTGCTCACAGGTCCTAGGGAGGACATCCCGGCTGCATCCGTTCATATTCCGCGCCCTGGAAGCACTGCCATTGTGTAATCATGTAAAAATTCCAGCAGAAAAATGTGTAGAAATGGGATGTACAAACTTGTTAAGGTAATTAATATAGTTGACAGAAGGACAAATCGAGTTTTTGTTAGTTGATACAGATCCAACGCAGGACATTCTGTTTAAAAAAAAAAAAAAAAAAAAAGTCAACACTAATTTGAAAGGTCCTTTTTTTTCCCTCTCCAAACCTGAAGGCCCAGGTTGTAATTTATTAATCTGAGTGTGGCAGAATGGCCTGACGTATTTTTCACTGAAACATTCAGATGTATTCTTGTTTTGCTTTTTAAAGCTGTTGACTTGCATTGTTAGGATGATCATCATACAAAAGATCAGGAATATCCATCACAGTAGCTCTAAGAGGCTCCCGACCCCTGGGCCTAGGGATCCCTCCAGTGAGCTGGGAGCTTCCCACAGGACTGGTCCCAGGAGGTACTGTAGGCATGGCCTGCCCAGCCCACTGGAGTCCCACCCAGTCAGCACAGGATAGGACAGGACACAAAGCAAGTCCTTTTAGAAACTTCAGGTCCTCATCCTGTGGAGAGCAACCTGTCACCAAAGGCCGGAGGGCATGAGACCACTGTCCTGCCTGTGGTGTCTGTTCCTGGGGGCCACAGGGGCCCTGCAGCACAGGTGGGGGGTGGCAGCCATCAGGGCTGGAGCTCAGCATTTGGTCACCCTTGGCAACAACAAGGTGAGTCGCTGCAGGTCAGTCTGGCTTCTGATCTGGACCCCCTGTGGTACCTTGATAGGTGGGTGAGTAGCATGCTGCCCCTGAACTAGCTGGGATGCTCAGAACCCAGAAACCACAGGCATCATGTGGACTTGAGCTACAGAGACAGACCAAAGCCAATGTGTTGGCACTGGGAGGAGCCCCAGATGAGGGAAGAATGTACCCAGGGGATCAGAGGGTGGCAGATCCCTGGGGGAGGAGCAGACTGGGCTGAAGCAGGGTGGATGGAAAGCAGGCAACAAGACAGATCACTGCCCTGAGGGGAACAGACCCAAGTGGGCCCCAGGTAAGTTCCTCAGACCTGGCCTGTGGGGTGGGGTCCAGCAGATCTGGTCTAGGAGGTTGGCATGAGTTCCTGGTTGGCATGCAGAGCATTGGGCTGTTCTCACCTGGCTGTCACCCTTCCTTGAGTCCAGATATATATGGCTGCTCATGAGGGGAGGCCCTGCCTGGGGAGGTACAGCTACCTGAAAGGAGGATGCCAGAGCAGAGGGCCTGACCGCTTCTTAAAGTAGTCTGTCCATCCTTGGAGAAAAGTGGTGTAAACAATTTTATACCTCACAAATAAGTTCCAATCAGTTGACTTGAAAGATAACAAAATGGAGCTTTTCTCCATTTTAAAACTACAGGGAAAGTACACCAACACTGTCATGGCTTTGCACGGGAGGTTAGACGGAACGAGTGACCACGCTTAGCTGCTCCCAGCCTTGGCCCCTGCATGGCAGGCATCACCAGATGCTGTGCACACACAGGGTTCATGGTCACAGGGCCCATATCCTGACTGCTTGCCCAGTCGGGCCTGCCAGGAGGCAGTCACCATGCAAGAGGCCCCAGGGAGGAGCACGGGCTGCCCCAGGCTAAGTGAAACTAGGAAGCCTTTCTGTTTTTGTTTGTATGAACATGTATTATCATCAGAAAAAATGTATAAGCCATTTCCGAGGAAATGTAGGAGGTGTCCTCCAGACTAGCTCCGGCCTGGGAGGATTCACTGTGCTGTGTGCAAGTCTTAGTGGCTGTGTCAGACTCCCCCTGGCTCCCATCACTAACCAGGGCCCCAGTGACATACAGCACACCCTGAAGCCTCAGTTTCCCCTTCTGATACACGGAGAAAGCCTTGTTTCCGTGTGTTGAGGTTGTAGTATCCACTCGTTAGACACAAGTCCTCGTGTCTTCTGGCTAACCCCAGTTACCTTACTTAGCTGCACAAGCCTGTCCTTTCTGAGCATCCTAAATGTGGAGAGGCACTCTGTGTGGTGCGTACAGCATCCAGGCCCAGAGCCCCTCTGGGCAGATAGAAGCACCCGTGCAGCTCAGTAACAAGGAGCTCCAGCAGGTGGACAAGGAGGGCCTCCATGGCCTTGTCGGCCCATGACCAGTGAGGCCCAGGCACTCTGCTCACCACCAGCCTTGAGACCTGCAGTAGACCATCCTGGAGGTTGCAGGTGATGCAGGAGGCAGCCTCTCTCTGACCAGCCCCTAAGGCCCTGTCCTCACCACTGACCATCCAGGGGCTGGGGCCAAGCCCAGTCAGAGTTCCCTAAGGCTCAGTTGAGCTCCTGGCCCTTGGAAAATTCACTGGGGAGGGGATGTGCTCAGTTATTTCTGACACTTGAGTGACACCAACCCCAGGCAGCTTAGCAGGAAATGCAGAGATGAGTGAAGAGCAAAAGGCATCGGCTGGCGTGTGCTTTGTCCCAGGAGCAACCTGGGCGCCTGTGCTGGAGACTGGGCACCAAGCATGGGGCTGCCGCCTCAGTGCTGGGGTGACATGGAGTCCCGCGGTGCCCCCCTGGAGTTGTTGCCGAGGCTAGATAAACGAGGCGTCTGCCCAGGGTGCGGAGCCCTCTGACCCGCGTCCTCATTCATCACAATAGCTCAGGGCCGGCAGAGCTCGGCTCACACCAGTCAGCGCCCTGGCGACTCACCAGGCCTGGGGGGTGGGGGGCTACCGCGGCGACGTTGACAAAGCACAGAAAGTTCATTTTTCATTGAGATGGAGCTCACGATTTCCTTTGGCTGGCAGTTCTAGACAGGTGACCGCCTCACGAAGGGGTGGCCACAAGTCTCAGCCTGCAGAAAGGAGACATGAAGAAGCGGCAGCACCGGGGCTGGCGAGCAGTGGTGTGGCAGTGTGAGGCGGGGCCGTGCTGGGCTATCCCAGGCTCTGTCCCCCCCACCTCCCCCAGGGTGAGTCCTCGGGGTGCCCCAGCACCGGCCCGTGCCAGCTTTGTGCCGATGGTGCCGGCCATCAGGGTGGCATGCAGAACCTCCGAACTGTTACTGCCGGTGTGGGGAACACGGGAAACAGCTCCCCGGCTGGGCCACCCCCAAGGCCCAGTGGGGGAGCTCACCCATCTCTGGAGCCCCTTCTCCCCCAAAACATACCAGGACCTTTTGGGAGCTGACTGCTGTGCTGTCCCCGCAGGCCGAGTCCAGTCCCCGCCCACTCCTCCTGGCCGGCTATGAGGACGGATCAGTGGCCCTGTGGGACGTCTCTGAGCGGAAGGTGTGCAGCCGTGTCGCCTGCCACACAGAGCCCGTCATGGGCTTTGACTTTGACTCCCAAAAGGCCAGGGGCGTCTCGGGCTCTGCGGAGAAGGCGCTGGCTGTCTGGAGCCTGGATGAGCAGCAGGCCCTGCAGGTCAGTGCGCCAGACCCGAAGTGTCATTTATCCTGCTTTGCACTAACAGTCTGATAGGCTGAAACAATATTTAGGCATGAAGAGGAGTTGTTGCAGATCCCTGGCTAATTAATCACTGCGAGGCGGGGTGCAGGCCAGCCTGTCCGCGGGGCCGGCGCAGGAAGAAGGGGGCGTGGGCGTTTGTGAACCGTTCACATGGTTTGGGTTTCTCTCAGACCTTGGGTTAACAGCAGTCACGTCTTGTCCATCTAGAGAAAAGGCATGTAGAGTCCAGGAGTAGGCAAGCCCATTTGCAAAAACTCAGAGGAATTCGGTCAGTAAGGAACTGATTAATCAACAAAAACCGACCCAGTGTGGAGAAATCCACGGAGTCACGCCCCCGGGGCAGTCTGTAAGCCAACCCCAGGGAAGCCATTCCTCACGGCCAGAGGCCACAGCCAGGAAGGGGTGTGAGGCCTCAAGGCGGAGCGAGGCGGTGCTGAAAACCTTCCCATAATGTCTCACTGGACTTTCCCTTCCCACATGACTCGTGGAGCACCGGGAGACCAGGTCTGGGCCTGTGGCTGGTGCTCAGCATGTGGTGGCCCAGCCTGCACGCTCAGCCCTGTTTGGAACCTGGGGGGTAGAATGGGGGGGAAGGCGGGCGGGAAGCCTCACACTAGGGCAGGTCCTGGGGGGCTGCGAGTGGAAGCTGCATGGAAGGGCAGTGACGTAAACCCAGGTCTGGTGGGGGAACAGAGCCCTGCATGGGAGATGTGTGGGGCTCAGGGAGACTGCCAGCAGAAGCAGCAGCAGGCTTGGCTCCTGGCCTCACCTGGGTGCTATCACTAGAGTACTAGAGATCATGTTTGTCCTCTTCTGCAGTAACTTGGTGGAGACAGGAGGCCGAGGATGAAGGCATTCCTTAGGGCCCCTCTCCAGATGGGAGAGCCTTGTCCACAGCCTGGCAAGCCTGCCTCACCTCACACTTGCCCAGCCCAGGCCCCCACAGCCAGAGGAGGAGGCCCTGGGCAGTGGCCAACGAGCCCCTGAGGCACATGAGTTGGGGCAGAGGGGTGGGCCCCTGAGGAAAATCAGGGCACAACACTGCAGTGCCTAGCAGGTATCATGGGTCCTGGGTGCAACCCAGGGGTGGGACATGGCCACCAGATCATCCCAAAGGCAGGACAGAGTGAGGACAGCAGGGGCAGGGGTTTCACATGATGGGTGAGAAGTCCTGAGGGAAAGGGAAACTGAGAACGAGCGAGGTGAGAGGGTGCTAGAGAGAATGGTAATGGCCATTCTCCATAATAGAGAGACCCGAGGATGGAACACTGAAGTCAAGCAGAGTGGGACCTGGGAGGGGCCTTTCATGTCCAAGCTGGAGTTGGAACTGGCATCCTAAAAAGAGTGGTCCCATCAGAGAACAGAGGTGAAAATCAGAGCTAGGAGCAGCAGGGCTGAAACTGTACATGCTGTCCTGGTATCTCTCCAGGTGGGACCTGAGCAGGGACCTGAGGATGGGGAACAGCCAGCCAGAGCCCAGAGAGAGGGGAAAGAGGGGGTCACATGTCACATTTGGGGACAGGGCACACATTCATGCTTCCTTGGCATTACTCCTGTCCAGCAGACCGGCTTGTGTCAGCACATGGCTGACTTGTTGTAAAGCCAGCTACCCATCTGTCCTCTGTCCTTATGTTGTCTCAGAGAGTCCACGGAGGCCCTGCAGGAAGCAGGGTTAGACAAGCCTCCAAATGGGGCCCGAGCTGGCTGTCAAGGACCAAGTTTCTCATGCCTCCATCCTGGTAGGAGGGTCCCAAGGCATTGAAATTGTGGACTTGGGTGGGGATGGGAATGAATGTCTTCATGATGGCTTCATGATGACTGTCATCTTTTTTTTTTTTTTTTAAAGTTTGAGAGCGAGAGGAGCGTGTGAGTGCACGGAGGGCAGAGAGAGATAGAAAGAGAGAGAGAATCCCAAGTAGGCTCCACACTGTCAACACAGAGTCCAACTCAGGGCTCAAATTCATGAACCGTGAGATTATCACCTGAGCCAAAATCCAGAGTTAGTTAACCGACTGAGACACTCAGGCACCCCGGCTGTCATCTTTAAGAATGGGGCAGAGCCACTTTGGTGTTGGGTCTTCATGTCCTCAACAGTGGAGGTCACCTTGCTGGGTGTCAAGCCCAGCCAGGTGGGCAGTGGAGTTCTCCCTCATACCCTTCTCTCTGCCTCTCGAGCCTGGTGGGGACCAGGCAGTGCCCCCACCTTCCCACTGTGGGGTCCAGTGCTCCATCCTGTTGTGGCTTGAACTTCATGAGCCTTGACCTTGCAAAGAGCTGAAGACTCAAGTGGCTTCCCTGAGAACCCCGCCCCAAGCCCCTGGACCTCTGGAAGGGTCCCCTTCTGCTGACCTGGCTCAGATCTGCCTGGTTTCTGCTGGCTTTTTCGGGAAACAGCTGCTGGAACTTAAGACTTAAATTTATGGTGCATGTTCCAGTCCAGAGATGAACTTTTATTATACTGATGAATTGAAAAGTTGAAGCACAGGGGATTATTAATGAATTTGAAAGTTAAAGCAGAAGGGGAGCCATGCATTGTGGAATGGACGTGGTAGTTACATGATGGTGTTACGCCAGGCTAGGGGGGCTCACTCAGTAGTACACATCAAAGGAGGAGGACAGTGCTTCTCCTGCTTAGCACAGTCACTAAAAACGGCTGCCTCACCCAGAAACAACTGCACATCAGTTTCAGAGTTGGCCCCAGAGGCCCTGGAAATTTCAGGTTGTGACGCACAGGCCTCTGAGGAAGAAGTATCAGGGACCAGCACCCACAGGCATCCACAGGCATTCTCGCCCCAGGGCCCTCGGCACACCGTGCTGGCCCTGCGATGTGGCCGCCCGCCCTAGTCCTTGAGCCACGTGGGCACAGATGTGCCTCACCTCACAGCCTGCTGTTGGACTCTCTAATGAGCCCAAATCAATCTCTCCCGGGCGGGCGCTGGGAGCAAAGACGCAGATGAGGTTTCCCGCAGCAGAGCGTGGGTAATGGGAACCAGATGGCGGCTTTGCTGCGTGCGCATTCCTGGCACCTGAGGTCATGTGCTATGAGAGCCACTAGTGGCCACGGATCCTTCCCAGAGGGTCCTCATCCAGGATGGGTGCGGCCAGGGGCCACAGCAGTGACCAAGGGCCTTCATCCACTCTCATCCGGACACTATGGCCTCAGGAGCATGTGGTGACACTGGGCCACTCGCCTGCCTTCCAGAGGTGGCTTTCCCTCCAGCCTCCAGGGGATTGGGCCTTGGCTGTCGTCAGATACAGGTGGTGTGCAGACCTGCTCCTTCCTCCCACACTTGGGCAGGGCCCATGGCCTTGAAGCAGGGACTGATTTACAGCCAGCAGTATTTTTAGGCCTTTAAGTAATATTAAGCGCCCCCCCCCCCAACCCCAGGCAGCCTGGGCCAGGAATCAGACCAACCACACTTTCCCCGCATTGCACCGGCAGCTGGTTGGCCAGGCATCCTCCCGTCCTGTTGTGTGGCCATTGCCCTCTTTCTCCCTGACCTTCTTCTCCTCAAAAGTATCAACAGCAGGTCATGTGGGACAGGTAGGAAGGAGACTGGAGGGCCCCGAGACCAAGAAAATTGTGGACACAACCCAACCCACCATATGCATCTCAGGAACATAGCAGAACCAACAAAGCTCTGGCCACCATCACCACAAACAGTCCCTGTTGGGCCGCCCTCCTCCTCTTCCTCCTCCTCCTCTGGAATACAAGCCTGGGACAGGGACTGGCCTCATTTGGTTTAGGTCCCCATCAAAGCTTTTGCAGTTGTTTCTCTTCATTCCTGCCAGGGGAGCCTGCCTTGTGCTTCTGCCTCAGGGCCAGAGTCACTCCTGCCCCCGTGGGCAGCACTGGGTGTCTTAGCCCCTTCTATGTGGCGACACTGGCATGGAAGGTGTTCTCTGCCCTGCACCCAGCTTCCAATGTGTAAGAACCCCAGTTCAGGGGCCTCTCTGGAAACTCACATTCCTCTTCCATTTGTCCTGGGCTCTCAGTGTTCATCAGCAGAGAGCAAACTTGAAAGCAGCCCTTATCTCTCTGTGAAATACTCCCCCTGTTAACAAATTCACATGAAGATGGACTATGAAGGAGGAAATCTGGAAGCAGGGCCCCAGGTGGGTTCCAGGGAGTCCATGGCTCTGAGCCCAGGAATCCCCTGGCTAACCACTGGCTTAAGACAAAGTCCACAGAAGAGCAAAGTATGAGGGACAGTGATGGTCATCAGTCCTCATTCCCAGCCACCCTGTCTGGTCCGTGAGAATGGAGAGAGGTTCAGGCAGATGCACACCCTCACGTGCGGGCACACATAGCATTTGCCTTCTCACACCTGCACAGAGGCTTCAGCTCCCACAGTCCTCCAGTGCAGGCCAGGCTTGGCAATTGCGGTCCGTGAACTGTAGAACCAGGCACTGGACAGAGCCCTGGAAGAGCAGGAGGGGTCCCTTGACCAGGAGATGCGGGGTGGGCATGGAGGTCCCGGACAGGTCACTGCAGAGCTGCCCATGTGCTGATGGCACTGGCTAGGAACCCAGGACATCCCAAGTAGAGGCTGGGACTGTGGCAAGGATCCTGGCCATGCCATGGGTTGGATGGCACACCCCATTTGCTGTGGGATTTTAGCAGGTTCCTGTCATATCAGATCCTCATTCTACTCCTAGCGGGGAAAGAATCTGGATTGTGAATGGATGTTGAGCTGTCAGACTCATGGCTTTTCTTCTCAAGTCAGTTAATTTTATATATTGCATGTTTTTGGTTTTTATAATATTAAAACAACTATATAGTGCTAAAATAACCCACTACATAGCATGACCATTTCCGCACTGTGGTGCTGGGCCAGAGTTGTTCAGGACCATCTGTCTGTCTCTCAGTAGACTAAGTTTCACCCCCTCTCTTGTTACCCCACTCTGCTTATGGTGTCGGGGTATCAGGAGCCCTAGAGTCTGGAGCCAGGCGTCCCCTCCTCTCCTGATCTCTGGATAAGTTGGCAGGAGGTCAGCTTTGTGAGTGGCCATGGGTCACTCTTGGCCTGTCCCACTGGGGCAGGCATTTTCTTTGCAAGGAAGGCTTGATTTTCTTCTTGAACTAATTTGTCTATGAGCATAAAAACCTCCAAGGTATTTTCATACTGCCTTTTTTATTTGTAACGATTGTTTAGATTTCTGCTATATTTACAAAACTGTTCCATTTTTATCCTTTATCAATCTTATCTTTGTTGATCTTTACTTGTTTTCCTTTTAATTCTTTTTAATTTTTTTAAGTGTTTATTTTTGAGAGAGGCAGAGCATGAGCAGGGGAGGGGCAGAGAGAGAGGGAGACACAGAATCTGAAACAGGCTTCAGGCTCTGTGCTGACTGCAGAGAGCCCGATGCGGGGCTCAAACTCACCAACAATGAGATCATGACCTGAGCTGAAGTCGGATGGTTAACCGACTGAGCCTTCCAGGCACTCCTCTTTGTTGATCTTTAAAAGTCTTTTTTCTGTTTCATTTCTGCTCTGATCTTTCCCTTTTTTCATCCGGTGTTCTCTGAGCTTGGTCTGTTTCTCTGACTTGAACTGGATATGGAGCCCACTCATTCTCTGCCATCCATTCCCCACAGCAGCTGAAGTCTGTCTGTGACCCTCTAGCTGTGTCCCATGTTGGGAGATGTCACCATCTTCATCAGTGCTCACTTTTGGGTGGACCCGATGTTTATTTGTTCTCTGACTGCTGAGCTGATCAGATTTATGTTTCCAAATGTTTGATATTTCCCCCTAGTTATTTTTTTATTTTTCAATTCCTAACTTAATGCTGTGTGTTCAGAGAATAAGGTCTGAATGATATCAGCTCTTTGAAATGTGGAGGCTGGTCCAGTTGACATAAGTATTCCACATGTGAGAAGGAAGTGCCTCTCGTTGCTAGACACACAGCTGTACCTGCACACACTGAGGCAGTCCTGGCACCCGGGACTGGGCGCCTCTGGAAGCGGCAGGGAGACCCTCATGCTGAGGCACATCTCCTTAATTTTTCCTGCATCCTAGACATTTTTGCTTCTGCATTTTGAAGCTGGCTTAGGAACATACAGATTTAGAGTGGTCATCTTCCTAGGGAAATGAAGCTTTATACTTTAGTGACCTCATTATCTCTGAAAAGGATTTTTGCCTAAAAGCCTATTTTGCCAACTATTAATATGGTTCATACCAGATTTCTTCTGACTTTACTACTTCTTTTTATAGCTTTGAAACTTTTTTAAATTATTTTTTAAACAATTATTTTTGAAAGAGAGCGTGTGTGAGCGGGGGATGGGCAGAGAGAGACGGGGACAGAGGATCTGAAGTAGGCTCTGCACTGAGAGCAGAGAGCCCGATGCAGGGCTTGAACTCACACACTGTGGGATCATGGCCTGAGCCAAAGTCGGATGTTCCACTAACTGAGCCACCCAGGTGCCCCTGTAGATTTTTTTTTTTTTTTTAATCTTTTGCCTTCAACTTTTCTTCAGATGTAGGTATCTCTCTCACAGAGCTGGTTTTGCACATGGAATGCATTTCATCGCTGCTGTTTCATAACCGTAAATGTTATCCAGGCAGTCTCACTCCTCAGGCACTTCTTCCAGAAGCTGATACAGTCACCTGTTAGGGAACATTTACTGGGAGCTTCTGAGTGTGTGAATCTGCACACTGATGGTGCCCACAGTTCTAGGTGCTTCTGTGGGTTTGTACTGGCCCTTCACTGGGTTATGGGGAAGCCAGCTCCCAGCCAGCTCACCAGCCTTTGTGGGTCTTGTCCCACAAATTTTGATTTCTGTATCTTCATTTTTATGCAGTTCAAAATTCTTTCTTTCTTTTCTTTTCTTTTCTTTCTTTTTTTTTTTTTTTTTGGTTCCTTTATTTATTTTGAGAGGGAGAGAGAGCGCATGCGCAAGTTGGGGAGAAACAGAAGGGGTGAGAGAAACCTAAGCAGGCTCTGCGCTGTCAGCATGGAGTCCAACGTGCAGCTCTAACCCACAGATTTCAAGATCATGACCTGAGCCGAAATCAAGAGTCAGACACTCAACTGACTGAGCCACCCAGGTGCCCCTATTCAGTTCAAAATACTTTCTATTTTCTCTTGTGATTTCTTCTTTGATCCAGTTATTCCTTAGAAGTAAATTATTTAATTTGCCAATATTTGTTGATTTTGTAGATATCTTTAATCTAGCTTAATTCTGCTGTCAGTGAAGGAACTTGCATGATGTCAACATTTCGATATTTATTGAGGCTTGTGTTTGGCCCAGCACATGCTACATCTTGGTGAACGCGTGTGTTCTGCAGTTGGTGGGTGGAGTGTTCCGTCAGCGTGACCTCGGTCAAGGTAGTTGGTAGCATGTAAGTCTTCCATATCCCTACTGATCTTTTTGTCCGGTTTTCTGCTAGTTACTGAGCAAGGTCTTTGAATCATTGAGTGTGGCTGTGAATGTGCCTATTTCTCTGTTTGGTTCTGTCTGTTTTACTTCATGAATTTTGAAGCGCTGTCATTACACACATTTACTGTGGTTCCCACATCCTGCTGATTGGTCATCATGAAATATCCTTCTGTAGCTCTTGTCACGTCTTTTTTTGTCGTTGTTTAATTGAAGCATAGTTGACACACAATGAATGTTACGTTAGTTTCAGGTGTCTTGAGGTCGGCTTGGTCTGATGCTAATAAAGTGGCATTAATTTTCTCCTGTTTCCTCTTTTCAAGGCACATTTCCCACATCTCCCTTATTTTCAACCAATGTCCATCTCTTTATATTTAAAAAGCATCTTTCTTAGTCTTGCTTTTTAATCCTTTCTGACAATCTCTGCCTTCTAATTGGAGCACTTAGTCTGTTTGCACTTAATATAATTATTGATGTGTCCAGCATTAAGGCTGCTGTCTTGATACTTGTTTTCCACTCGTCACTTCTGTTTTGACCCTCTTTTACCCCTTTCCTGCCTTCTTGTGTGTTAATCAAGCATTCATATTTCAGTTTTCCATTTTATTTCCTCACTTGGTTTCTTTGCTATAGCTTTTGCCATTTTCTTCTGAGGCCCTTGCAGGCCCACAGTATGCATCATTGACATTCCCAACCTTGCTTAATGTTGCCACACTCCCCCTATGTGCGTCATAACCCCATGCTAGGATACCAGTTACCACCTTCCCACCCTTTCTCCTGCCGCTGTTATACATTTTACTTCTATACACCGTCTAAACTCCACTTTACAGTGTTATTGGTTTTGTGCTAAATCATCAGTTTTTATTTATTAGAACTTAGAGGAAATAAAAATAGTATAGGGGCACCCTAGTGGCTCAGTTGGTTAAGCGTCTGACTTGATTTCGGCTCAGGTCGTGATCTCACGGTTCATGAGTTCGAGCCCTGCATCTGGGTCTGCACTGACTGTGTGGAGCCTGCTTGGGATTCTGTCTGTCTGTCTGTCTCTCTCTCTCTGTCTCTTTGTTCCTCCCCCAGTCACCCACTCTCTCTCTCTCTCAAAATAAATAAACTTAAAAAAAAAAAGCATAGTGCAGTTGACCCTTGAACAAGAGGTTTTAACTGTGCAGGTCCATTTATATGCAGATTTTTTAATAAATACAGTGTAGTTCTATAAATGTGTTTTCTTTTCCTTGTGATTTTATTAATATTTTCTCTTCTCTAGCTTACTTTATTGTAAGAGTATGTAGTATATAATACACATAATGTCTATTTCACCCTCTTTTTTAAAAAAGAATTCTGGGGGCGCCTGGGTGGCTCAGTCGGTTAAGTGTCCGACTTCGGCTCAGGTCATGATATCACGGTTCCGTGAGTTTAAGCCCCACATCGGGCTCTATGCTGACAGCTCAGAGCCTAGAGCCTGCTTCAGATTCTGTGTCTCCCTCTTTCTCTGGTCTTCCCCTGCTTACCCTCTGTCTCACTTTCAAAAGTAAATAAATATTAAAAATAAATAAATTAATTTAAATAAGTAAGTAAGTAAGTAAGTAAGTAAGTAAATAAAATAAAAAGAATTCTGCCTATAGGACCTAGGGATGATGCTTTTGTTTTTCTTCTTGCACTTTAAAGCTGTTGTACAGGGACACTTGGGTGGCTCAGTCAGTTAAGAATCCAGCTCTTGATCTCAGCTCAGGTGTTGATCTCAGGACCATGAGTTTAAGCCCCGTGCTGGGCTCCATGCTGGGTGTGAAGTCCACTTAAAAAATAAAATTTAATTTAATTTATTAATTTTAAGAAGGTGTTCTGTTGTCATCTGGTGTTCATAGTTTCTGATGAGAATTCATCATATCTTATCATTATTCCCAGATGCACCACGTGTCTCACTCCACGGCAGCTTTCAAGATTTTTTTCATCTGTAGTTTTCAGAGTTTGACCATGTAGGGGCTTTCATAAGTTCGACAGTTGGACAGTTGGATATCACTCCATAGGCTCCTGAAGCTCTGTTGAGTTTTCTTCATTCACTCTTCTCTCTTCGGGTTGAATAATGTTGATTGATTTGTCCTCTGCTTTACTGACTAATTTTTAATGATTTGCAGTCTGCTGTTAAACCTATTCTACAAATTTTACATTTCAACGATTGAGATTCTCAGTTCTACATTTTCTATTATAGTTCTTCTTTATTTTATTTTTTTTTTTTTCAACGTTTATTTATTTTTGGGACAGAGAGAGACAGAGCATGAACGGGGGAGGGGCAGAGAGAGAGGGAGACACAGAATCGGAAACAGGCTCCAGGCTCTGAGCCATCAGCCCAGAGCCCGACGCAGGGCTCGAACTCATGGACCGCGAGATCGTGACCTGGCTGAAGTCGGACGTTTAACTGACTGCGCCACCCAGTCGCCCCTAAAAAAATTTTTTTTAATGTTTATTTATTTCTGAGAGAGAGACAGAGCATGAGTGGGGAAAGGGCAGAGAGAGAGGGAGACACAGAATCAGAAGCAGGCTCCAGGCTCTGAGCTGTCAGCACAAAGCCCAACACGGAGCTTGAACTCACAAACTGAGATCATGACCTGAGCCAAAGATAGTCGCTCAACCGACTGAGCCACCCAGGTTCCCCAAAAAAAGGCTTTTTTTTAGAACAGTTTTAGGTTCACAGCAAAATTGAGAGGAAGGTATAGACACATCCCATATGCCCCTTGTCCCCCCACATATGTATAGCCTCTCCTCTGTTATCCACAGCCCACCAGAGCAGGAGAGCTATTATAACTGGTGGACCCACATGAGGGGTGCCTGGGTGGCTCAGTTGGTTGAGCATCCGACTTTGGCTCATGTCATGATCTCACGGTTCGTGGGTTCAAGCCCCACATCAGACTCTGTGCTGACAAGCTTAGAGCCTAGAGCCTACTTGGAATTCTGTGTCTCCCTCTCTCTCTGCCCCTCTCCTGCTTGCGTGCGCTCTCTCTCTCTTTCGCTCTCAGAAATAGATAAATGGTAAAAAAAAATTTTTTTTAAAGATTAAAAAAAAGTAAATAACTGGTGGACCCACATTGACATGTTATCACCCAGAGTCCACAGTTCACATAAGTTCACTCTTGGTGGTGTGCATTCTGTGGGTTTGGATGAGTGTATAATGACATGTGTCCACCATTATAGTATCACACACAGTATTTTCACTGCCCTGAAAATCCTCTGTGCTCTGCCCGTTCATTCTTCCTCCCTCACTAACCCCTGACAACTACTGATTTTTTTTATTGTCTCTTTGATTTTGTCTTTTCCAGAACATCATGGCGGGGTCAGATTGGCTTATTTCACTGAGTAATACGCATTTAAGATTCTTTTTATGGTTTGATAGCTCCATGTCTTTTTATGGTTTGATAGCTCATATTTTTTAATGTTTATTTTTGATAGAGAGAGAGAGACAGAGTGTGAGCCAGGGAGGACAGAGAGAAGGAGACGCAGAATCTGAGGTAGGCTCCAGGCTCTGAGCTGTCAGCACAGAGCACAACGTGGGGCTCGAACCTAGAGACTGTGAGATCATGATCTGAGCCGAAGTCAGACACTTAACCGACTGAGCCACCCAGGCGCCCCAATAGCTCATTTCTTTTTAATGTTGTTGTTTTTTTTTTTTTTTTGAGAGACAGAGAATGAGTGGGGGAGGGGCAGACAGAAAGAGAGAGAGAGGGAGGGAGACACAGAATCTGAAGCAGGCTCCAGATTCTGAGCTGTTAGCACAGAGCCCAACACGGGGCTCAAACTCATGAACTGCAAGATCATGACCTGAGCTGAAGTCAGACACTTAACTGACTGAGCCACCCAGGTACCCCACTCATTTCTTCTTAGCACTCCATTGTCTGGAGGCACCACCATTTATTTATCTGTTCACCTATTAAAGGACATGTTGGTTGCTTCCCAGTTTTAGCAATTATGAATAAAGCTGCTATAAACACCCATGTGCAGTTTTCTGTATGGATATAAATTTTCAGCTTCTTTGGGTAAATACCAAAGTGTCCAATTTCTAGATCATGTGGCAAGATTGTGTGTAGTTTTGTAAGATACCACCAAGCTGTCTTCCAAAGTGGCTGTAGAGTTTTGCATTCCCACCAGCAGTGGATGAGAGTTCCTGTTGCTCCACATCCTTGTCAGCATTTGGTGTTGTCAGTGTTCTGGATTTTGGCCATTCTAACAAATGTGTAGTGAGTATCTCACTGATGTTGGTTTTTTAAATTTTTATTATTGAAGTATAATTGACATACAATGTTAACCTAGTCGTTGTTCTGATTTGCATTTCCCTGAGAATGTATGACAGAAGCACTTTTCTTATGCTTATTTGCCATGTGTATGTCTTCTTTGGTGAAGTGTCTGTTAAGGTGTTTGACCCATTTTTTAATCAGGTTGTTTGTTTTCTTAGTGTTGAGTCTTAAGAGTTCGTTGTATATTTTAGATAACAGTCCTTTATCAGATACATCTTTTGCAAATATCTTCTCCCATTCTGTGGTTTGTCTTTTCATTCTCTTGCCATTGTCTTTCACAGAGCAGAAAAATTTTAATTTTAGTGAAGTTCAGCTTCTCAATTCTTTCTTTCATGGATCGTACCTTTGGTGTTGCATCTAAAATGTCATTGCCAAACCCAAGATCATCTAGGTTTTTCTCCTGTTATCTTTTAGGATGTTTATAGTCTTGTGTTTCATATTCAGAGCTGTGATCCATTTTAAGTTATTTTTTGTGAATTAGGGATGTAAGGTGTTCGTCTATATTCATATTTTTGTACATGGATGTCCAGTTGTTCCAGCACTGCTTGTTAAAAAGACTGTCTTTTCCTTCATTATGTTTCCTTTGCTCCTTTGTCAAAGACAAGTTGACTCTATGTGGGTCTATTTGTGGACTCTCTATTCTGTTCCCTTAATCTGTCTCTTTCATCAATAACCACACTATCTTGACTACTGTAGCTTTAGAGTAAGTCCTGAAGTCAGGTAACGTTAAGTCTCCAACTTTGTTCGTCTCCTTTAAAATATTGTTGGTTGTTCTGGGTTGGTTCTTTTTTATAATCTGCATTTCCTTTTTTTCTCTCTCTCTCTCTCTTTCTTTCTTTCTTTCTTTCTTTGAGAGAGAGAGTGTAAGCAGAGGAGAGGGGAGAGAGAGAGGGAGAGAGAGAGAAAGGATCTTAAGCATGCCACATTCAGTGTGGAGCTGATACACAGCTCGATCCACAACCCTGGGACCATGACCTGGGTTGAAATCAAGATTCAGACGCTCAACCTACTGAGCCACCCAGGCACCCCATATAATCTCCCATTTTCTGCTAATAATTCCTGTCTATTCACTCATCAAGACAATTATTTTTAGTAATTATTTGAATGCATTTTCTTTCATTTTTTAAAAAACATTTAAACAGCTGCTTTAAAGTCTTTGATATGTCTAATATCTGTGTCATTCTGGGTCAGTTTCTATTTAGTGTTTTTTTTTCCAGTTGACCATGAGTCATATATTCCTGCTTCTTTGCATGTCTAATAATTTTTTGTTTGCATGCTAGACATTGTAATACAGTCTAGTCTTTTGCGCTGAAGAGTGTTTACTTTTGTTATTGCTGGCAATTCAGTTACTGGCTGTTGACCTTGAACTTATGTAGGTTTGGCATTATGCTCTGTCAGGGCAGATATGTGGAAAGCCCAAGGTCCTTCCCAGGCTCCTCCGAAGTGGTGGAACTCACCTTCCAAACTCTGCCTCCCCTTCAGACCATGTAGAGCTCTGTCTCTAGCATTGTTACAGTAGGTCCAGGGTAGGCCTTACCCAAAGGTATGTTCCTCATTCCTGAAGACCATTGTGTCATCTCAGTTGGTCTTGGGATGTCAGGCAGTGTTTGCACTGTGGCTGGATGCACTGGAGATCACTGTTGAATCTCTTATAACTATTCTATTTAACCCTGCTGCAGCCACTGTCTGGTAAACCTCATGTGCTGTCCTGAGCTTGTACAGCCCAGCCTTCCACACAAGGATGGATAGGGAAACCAGACATGGCCTTCCATCCCTCCCCCAGTTCCCTCCATGCTGCTGGCTCACCCCACAGATTTAGCTGCTCTAGCTGCCCCACTCTGTGATCTCTGCCTCCTCAGCTTCATGTGCACAGAGGTGCACCACGTAGATTTCATGGCTGGGACATTTCCCTGGGCAGATTGCTGCTAGGGTTTTTGAGAGGCCCACCTCATCAGCTGCCCTTCCCCACCTATTGTCCACTGCCTGGACACAGTTGCTTGGTATATTTTGTCCAGTTCGATAGTTGTTTATAGCATGAGGACTGGTCTGGTACCAGTTATTACTCCATCAAAGCCACATTCCTATTGTTCTTGCTTCATAAATGATATGCCTATTTATCTCTTAAAGAGATAGTCATAGCTCTTCATTGTGAATTGTACCCTTTATCATTGATAAGTATGGTATATAGTCTGTCTTCATGCTTTTGGCTCTGAATTCAACCTTTCCTATTACTGACACTGTACCCCTGTTTCTCTTGTGTGCACTCTCCTGGTATATCTTTGCCAGTCATTCTTTTGGTGTCTCTCTTACACATAGCACAGATTTGGATTTAACTTTGGAATCCAGTTATAAATCTGTTGAGTATATTTGTATGGAGAAATACAAGGGCAAGTTCTAGGAAATCATGGCACCTAGTGTCAAGGGTGGGGAAGGAAGTAATGTTGTTTTTGTCATTACTTACAGTGGGTTGTCAGATAATCTCTCAAGTATGAGGTTGACTATTTTATCTTAGGCCCCAAATGACAAAAGATGAACAAATCAATGAATTTAACAAAAATTCCATCTCTCTCAGTATCCTCCCATATTTCAGTTAGTTGCATAACCAGTTCTATAGCCATAATCCACATATTGTTTTAGACCTAATCCCACTGGTAAGTAGATTCCATACTCTCTGCCAGATCATCTGTTAAAGTTCTCTGGTTATCTCTTATGAGACTAGAGTTAATCTTCCAGTCCTTCAAGAAGAGCTTATGGGAACATATTCTTTGAGTCCTTACATGTTCAAAAATGCTTGTCTATTGTTTTTATACTTGAACAGCAGTTTGGCTAGATATAAAATTCTTGGACCGTGCCTACCCTCACAGCCTTCTCTGTCTATTGCCACAGATGTGGCCATGGAACATTCTGAGGACAGCCTAAACCTTACCTCACAGTCAACTTGATCTTTTTGCCTGACCACCAAAGGGCTTTTATTTTTCCCCCCTCAGTCTGGTGATTTTCCTAAGGCATATCTTAACATTGACCATCCTGAAGCCTGTCTTTGGATTTGGATTGTAAGACTTCAATTTCTAGAAATTAGAATTGATTTTCTAAATCATTGAGTGTTAGAGCACCTCCACCTGTCTTCTACATCTGCTGTTTTCTCTCCAGTCTGTTGTAACTCTTTGTTTCTCTTTCATTTTGCTCACTTTGTATCTTTCCTGCTCTTCCTATCTAGTTCCAGTCTCCTTCTGCTGTTCCCATTCCCCTTCATTTCTTTGAGTTCTTTCTTCCACTTCTTTCCTGTGCTCTGTCAGTTCAGTTTTCCTCCCTCTGTGTTTGCTACTTTGGGTTCTTCTTTTATAGAGGTGATTGCTTCATGAAGTTTTGTTTTGTTAAATTATGGCAAAAATGCTTGGTGGCAATATTTGTTTGCTTCCAAGGAATATTACCATTTGTATGTATGTATGTATGTATGTATGTATGTATGTATGTATTTTGAGAGATAGAGAGCAAGTGGGGAGGGGCAGAGAGAGAGAGAGACAGAATCCCAAGCAGGCTCCATGCTGTCAGCACAGAGCCCAACACAGGGCTGGAACTCACAAACTGTGAGATCATGACCTGAGCTGAAACCAAGAGTTGGACATTCAACCTACTGAGCCACCCAAGTGCCCCTACCATTTGTTTTTAAATGTTTCTTTCCTCCTTTTCCCTAGTTTTATCTTTGCAGAGATGAGGAATTCTTAACCAAGACTGCTATGGCCCCATTAGGAAGTGAATTAGGAGAAAAGGGTGTGCTGGTGAGACGGCAAACTTCAGGGCAGCAAAAGCTTGTGGTGCACAGGGCTAGACCAATCATGGGATCAGTAGAAGAAAGTGGCCATTGTGCATTGTCACAATGATGGCAGAGTGCCTTTGTCATTTAGTGTGTGGGGACAGAGATGCCAGATTGCCTTGCCATGCATGAGATAGTGCTGTATAACCACAAGTGGTCCTGTGACCACAAAGGCAGCTCTGGATCCCTACCTGTTGCAGGAGGCATGTGTCGAGGAGGGGTCATCACACAGCACTGACTGTGGGAGCGCTCAGCCCCCAGAGAGTGGTTGGCTTCCAATGGCTCAACACAGATAGAATGTGTCTGTGCAACTCCTTGTTTTGTTTTGCCTGCCCCCTTCTCAGAACCAGGCTAGGGACTAAGGTTTCAGCTATGGCCAGTGTGGCAGGCTCTGCAGGTGCTCCTGTGACCTGCACCTTCCTGTTGTCCCCCACTCCTCCTACCTGCACCCACTGGCTCCCCTTCTTGGTGGCTCTTCAACCCCTCTTGCTGAAGATGGAGTTTGTTTCTTGTACTCCTCTTGCTTTGGGGTCGGTGTGAGGTTTCCCTAGAAGGGAGAAATGCAGACTTTATTCTTCTATCAAGCAGGAAATGCCTCTTGCATTTCATTAGAGTGCAGTGTATTTCTGTGATGAAGGACTCCAGGACCCAGCCCACTGAGGTCTTTCCTGAGGGCCTGATAGAAAGGGAAGCAGAGTAGCTCTGTGGGGCCTCAAGGGCTCTCTGAGGGAAGGGGCTGAAGTCTCCTCTCATAACCCAAGGGTTCAGCCAAGGGCAGTGGTCAGGCTGCTCCTCTCAGGAGGTCTGCGCCTAGCTCCTGGGAGGTAGGGGGTAAGTTTATAGGAACATGCAATCATCTTGGCAGCCTGCATTTCCCTCCTTGTTCCAGCTGCCAGACCGGGGATGTCCACAGGTGGGAGCCCCTGTGACAAGTCTAAAGCCACTTCATGGTTCTCTCTGCTGCTCTTGATCTTGTAGGTATGCAAAACTCATGAACTCACCAATCCTGGGATTGCTGATGTCAAGATCCGGCCAGACCGCAAGATCCTGGCCACTGCAGGCTGGGACCATCGTGTCCGTGTGTTTCACTGGCGGACAATGAAGCCACTGGCTGTACTGTCCTTCCACAGTGCTACTGTCCACTGTGTGGCCTTCGCTGCCAATGGCTTGCTTGCTGCAGGGTCCGGGGATCAGCGCATCAGCATCTGGTCACTCTACCCGATTAGCAGTGACTCATCCACTCCCTTGTCAGGACATGTGGAGGACACGGAGGTGGGAGCCCATGCCTTGGCCTGACCCAGGCATGTAGTAACCGTGCATCAGGACCCTTGAGGACAACCAGTCACAGTTATCTTCCTCCAGTTACGAGAGGTGTCCAGTCCTTGGAGTCCTCATTTTCTTCACAAGGCTTGGGTTTCCTTTTTTTTTTTTTTTTTAAATGTCTTTATTTTTGAGAGAGAGAGAGAGAGAGAGAGAGGGAGACACAGAATCCGAAGCAGGCCCCAGGCTCTGAGCTGCCAGCACAGAACCCGACACAGGGCTTGAACCCACGAACCGTGAGATCATAACTTGAGCCTAAGTCAGACACTCAACCGACTGAGCCACCCAAACGCCCCGGCTTATGTTTCCTTTTGTGAAATACAGCCTCTGTCTGACAGTGACTGCAGTTTACAAAGAGTAACCGGGCCAGACACCTGGGCATCTGTGGTCCAGGTGAGAGGCCAACCTGGGGATACTATTTTATAATAAACTTCCAGTTGCAAACCTGCAGGTTCAAAGTACAAATTCTCCAAGGTGACACCCTGCTTCCCCCTTAGAGTTAGCTCTGAGAGCCATCCTCAGACTTTCCAATGGGCAGGACAGTTGACCCCTGTCCAATGGGGGGTACCGAATGTGGTCCCCAGGTCCTGCTGACTCCATGTGGCTCCTTATACCCAAGGATGGCCAGGAGCTTCTGATGCACAGGGCTGAAGCCAGAACCAGTAGAAAGAAGTGACCAGACCCTTCAAGAGAACACGGCAGAAGCAGGGTGGCCACGGCTGATGGCAAAGGTAACTCTGGGCAGAGAGAGCTCATGGTTCAGGGCCAGGCCAAACGCAGGACCCATGGGAGGATGTGCCACCCCAAAGAGGGGAAGACCAAGGATGGCAAGGGCGGCTTCAGGGTGAAAAGCATAGCAGAATTAAGTATGGTTGACACAGCCATCAATGACACAGTCCCAGCCAGTGCCGTGTACTCAGGGCAACTGGGAATTAGCAACCAAAGTAGGCAGTGCACCCAGTCTCCTTCCATGCATGGCTGGGCCCAGCCGTCAAAGCTGGGCTATTGATTGGGAAGGAAGTTGGCCCTGGAAATTGGGATGGAGGTTGTGGGCAGGTAGGAAAGCTGGGGACCTCAAACCCCTTTGTTGCACTGGCTGTTTTGCCAGAAAAGCCCCCTTTGGTCCCTGCCTGAAGAGGTCAGTCCTTCTTTACCTAAAGGACCTGGAAGGGCTTCCCCTGGGTCAGGGTCCATGTGGGATACTCAGGACCAGCTCCCCCACCTCACAGCTTGCCTTATAACTAAACTCAGGCCCCAGGAGGCCCCAAAGGGTGAGGTACAAAGTGTGGCCCGTGATGAAGTGGCAGTGCTCCAGAAGACCCTCATGCAGACAGAAATCTGGAGAACACGTGTGGGATCCAGGTGGCAGGAATATGAGACGCATGAGGCCAAACCCATTGAAACAGGGCCACTAACAGAGGGTCTAGACTCACTGCAGCCTGAGGAGTTAGAAAGGACCCCAGGGTTTGGTTGCTTGGTTAAAACATGGACCACAAGGCAGGTTTGCTAAGTGCAGTTGAAATGCCAGAACAACCTCCGTGTACTGCAGAGGGAATGACCTGAGGGTTCAGGGGGATTGGGGTGCTCTAGGGCACTTACCACTGAGACCTGCTCACCCTCCACAAGACGGGCTGGAGCATGTGCCTTTCCCCATGTCTTGGAGGAATACATCCACAAGGGGAGCCCAGTGTCCTTGAAGAGCTCTGTGGTCTCTCTTCTCTGCAGGTCAGTTGGAGCCACTGCCACAGAGCAAGGATCTCTAAATGCAGTGGAGTCCGTGGATCTCAGAGTGGCAAGGCCTAGTGGTGGCACTTCATGACCCAAGACATGGTAGGTGTGGTTGTGTGGTGGGCAGCGGACCACTGCAGCCACCAGCAGCCAGACTCACAGAGGTGCAGGTGTGGGCTGGTGGCCTTGGGGCCCTGGAAGTGGAGCTGATGGGAAGCCTACTCAAATCTGGCTTGGTCTGCTTGAGCGGAAGCGTTCTGGATCTAGCAGACAGATGTCTGACCCAGGCCACCAAAACAGAGGCACAGCCCCTCCATCACAGACCCAGGCCTTGTGAGGAAAGATCGCACTGCACTGCTGACCACGTATACTTCGGATCTTCTGCCCAGCCTCCCCAGTGACCTACGGCTACTCCCGAGGGGACGGCACACTGTTGGAGCTCACTGACAGCCCTGCCTGGGGACTGGCGTACCCACATGGGCCCTGTTGGACAGAGGTGCTGGAGAGTGTCCTCCGGCACCTTTGGGAGGGACCACACTGGCCCCGGAGTGTCC
Source organism: Leopardus geoffroyi (assembly GCF_018350155.1). Lineage (NCBI taxonomy): Eukaryota > Metazoa > Chordata > Mammalia > Carnivora > Felidae > Leopardus > Leopardus geoffroyi. The sequence goes on along the minus strand of NC_059339.1, from coordinate 29,494,525 downwards.
TGTGGCCAGGCTACCAGATGTTAGGGGACCCATCTAGAGGGATTTCCACAGCATGAATGTCCGAAGGAGAGGCTCTGTTTAGGCTGCAGGCACTTGAACCTCACCAGACATGAGGGGAACTGCCGAGTGAGCCACATTCGGGGTGCTCCTCACAGGGAGGCTGTCAGGTCAGAGACCATGGAGGGTGGCTGAGCCACAGCCCTGCCATGACTCCCATATACCAAGGACGTTCTAGAACAGCAGCCGTGGGCTGCTCAGTGCTGCTGCTCACCTTCCTTCTCTTTCTCTCTGCAAGAGGCACCCATCTGCTGACATGACCACAGGCAGTGGGACACTGGGTTGTGGGTGGTCATTCTGAAAAATGAACCTTTGCTAATCCTGCCCACGGCCAGGCAGCCACGGGCTGATGCTAAACAGCAAAGGATTGTTGGATGAGTCTCGGAACGCACCTAGCCTCCTTGCTAAAGCAAAGGTGTGAACGCACAGAGTGGTGTCAACATCCCACCCTCACCAGCACTTTTGGGAATGGGCTGCGCTGCAGGCAGTTGCCGGGAGGGAGGGGCATGCCTGTACAGCAGGGGAAGGGAGAGGCGAGCCCCTTCAGTTACTCTGCATGCCCTTCAGGCAGCCCTGCCAGAACCCACTGCCATGGCTGGGAAGCCTGTGTGGGGGTACCGTCCACCCTGCCTCAGCTCTGGCCCTGAGGCATCAGGCCTGGAGCTGGTACAACCTCAAGAGGCTGTGAACCCAATGGCCAAGGAAATGGTGTCCCCGCCCCTTGTATATGCCTGTGTCATCAGTTCATCAGGAATCTTGGGGACTCTGTCTCTTGGCAGAATCACCATATTTACAAAAACAGCCATGGAGGTGTGTGTTCCAGACAAAGGGACAGGGTAGTGCAAGTCAGCATGAGGTTTATTAAAGCCAGAGATACTTCCAGAATGTCTGAGGTGCTCTGTGTGTGTTGACTGCCTGTGTCTTGCCTCTGGAGATGGTAGAGAGGAGGTGTTGGCAGACGCAGACCCGGCGTCCATACCTGGCCCTCACCTTCCTGTTAAAGGCACCAGCAGAGGTGCATAGAGGATCACAGGCAACTGACCGTGCACTGGGCTCTGGGCTGTCCCACCGGGGTCACATGCTGGTGAGCAGTGTCCGGGGACGTCTTGTGGCCAAATCTCTACTTATGGGGGCCAAATTGGGCTGTGACAGCCCTGCAGGACCTGTGTGTCTCATGGGGTCTTGTGGATAGGCAAGCATGTTCTGAGGCCAGCCAGGCTTTATGGATGTTATAGGGAAAGACTGGTGGCCAGGACTTTTGTCCATTCAGCTGAGCCACCTGGAACCGCAATGGCACCAACTGTATTAGAAACGCTGGTGTCTGAACCAGCGTGGCTCTCCTCTCGGCCCACCATGTGGCCCGAGGTTTTGTACAACAGGATCTGAGGACGTTAGCAAATCACCACAGACCTGACCAGTCTCAGACTCCCCGCAGCATCATCAAAAACAGGGGCCCCACTCTGACGCCCAGCCTGAAGAAGATGCTTCATGTTTGCAAAGTCCCAGATAGTCCTTGTCATGTCCCTCCTCAGACCTGACCTGGTGTCGGTGGCTGGCTGCGCCACGGGACCCAGGTGTGCAGGAGCACTGCTGTCTTCCAACAGCTGTGCAGCCCCCTTGCTGGAAGCACTTAAGCTGATCTCCCTGACCATCCCAGGGTGGGCTGCAGAGTGGGCACAGCGGCGTCCCTGCAGCTCTCCCGCAATGACAGGCAGGTACTCGATGAGGAGGAGCCTCTGTGTAGATCCACGGTTGTGCTTTACCAGAAGGATGTGTGCATTCTCATGGCCAGTCCCTTTGCTGTTAACTTAGGGACCTTAATGTTCTGGGAGTGGCGGCTTTTGCTTTGCATGGATGATCATAGCAGCTTTATTCATAACAGCCCTAAACTAGAAACACCCCAAATGTATTGACAGATGAAGGGACAGAGAAGCAAACTATGGTGCATCACTACGTGCAGTCCTGCCAGCCATGAAGAGGAGCCTGGATGGACCCTGAGGAACTGGGCTTGGGTGGAAACTACAGTCTGCCAAGGTCCAGCCCATTCCCAGATCTCCCTCAGGCTGTGCAGGATGTCTGCATGAGGCACCCTGGGGTAACACCTCAAAACTGATCTGGGCATGGCCTCGGGCAGAGGCCCATAGGAGGTCTCTCACACCCCGTGACAGTTTTCTCCACTTTCCATTTTACCACAGTACAAAAGGCCTGCTTTTCCTTAAAGATGTTTCCACATGCCTCGTGTTGGCCAATAAAACCTGTCCTTGGAAGTCCAGTTACCAATGGTGTTCCTCAACCTATTAAACAGACAAAAGAATGAGAGCAGGGCTTGGGCTGGGCCTCCTGGCCTTCACCTCAGGCCATGTGGGAAGCCCTACTCCCTTCCGGTCACCTGCCTGCAGGCCAGTAGCAACCACATTTGCTGACAGGCCATGTCTGCGTGTCCACATGGTACCTTGGGGGCCAGGCCATGCCTGTGTTCCTTCATGTAAGTTGCTTTCATCAAGACCCTTCCCAGCCCACCAGCACCTCCGCACACCCAGCCACGTCTGTCTGTGGCATCTGGGTGGCTCTTCGAAATCATCCCTGTGATTTTCTCCCCATTTCCAAAGTGCCTTTCCTAGCCGAGCAACATTTTTCAGGACTTCCACTTAAGCACTGTTTCATTCAGAGGTCACTTTGATTTAGCACAGTCCACAGTGGCCCAACTGGTGCTTCTTCATCACCGACATCGATGTTATCATCCAGAAAGATGAGGAAGGCCATGGCGCGGGTGCCCAGGGGACAGGAAATGCAGCCAGGCAGAGACCTGTGGTTCCCCAAGGGAATGTAACTAGACAAGCATCACTCATCATGTGTCCTCAGTCACCCTCACCCTCAGGAAGACCTTTTCCAGCCCAACCTAGCCACTGAGAGGGGCTCACTAGTGTCTCAAAGAAGTCTTCGTTAATACTCTCTTAGTGGAGAAGCTGCACACAATCAGAGAAAACTCATTTGGGAGAAGCTATAGACGTTTCTTGTGTGCAGCTCTGGTCAGTGTGTCCTTTTTTTTTTTTTTTTTTTTTTTAAGTTTTATTTATTTATTTTGAGAGAGACAGAGACGGCGCAAGTGGGAGAGAGGGAGAGAGAGAAAATCCCAAGCAGGCTCCGCAGCACTATCCGCACAGAGCCCAGCGCGGGGCTCGAGCTCATGAAACCGTGAGATCATGACCTGAGCCAAAACCAAGAGTCGGACGCTTAACCAGGCACCCCTCTGCTCAGTGTGTTCTGTTGTCCTGTCCTTGGCACAGCTTCCATGGGTCAGGAGTGCGGGCACAGGATAGCCGGGGCCGCTGGTGGGAACCTCACAGACTGTAGTTAGGTATCAGTGGGACCGGGTCCTCTTCCAGCCCTCCTGGTTATTAGCAGAATCCACAAGTTTGTGCTAGATGCCTGATGCCCAAGGCCTGAGGCTCCTTCACAGCCAGCAGGCGTGGCCTTGGGGTATTCTGTGCTGTGACTTTCATGGGCCCAGGGTGTGATCTGAATGTTCTTTTGGGGAGTCCAAGCATCCCCTTGCCACCACCTCCAGGGCAGAGGGTGCCTCTGGAAGGCTGGGACTGCAGCAGGTCCCACCTCAAGGCCACCTGCCCTGAAAGGCAAAGCAGCTGTGCCATTCTGGCCAGCCAGCTCGGGCAAGTGGGTGGCCCGGTATGTGCATCTGAACCTGCCTCAGGAACCTTCTGCAGATCCCCCTCCAGACCTCTGGTAACCCTGTAAGAGGGGTTCACAGCCATTCCCACCCAGCAGGTGGGCAGCGCTTACCCAGCATCCACCACAGGCCAGGTCCCTCTCGGACAAGCAGGAAGCTCACGGCAGACCTGGCAAGGACCACGGTCAGTCGTTGAGAATTCATCATCTTTTCCTGCGCTCCCTGAGTTTCATAGATGGGGTAACGTCGAACAGCCATGTGCTTTGGAAGTACGCAAACCAGCCTCCACGTCTGGTGGGGGGCAGTGAGCCCCAGAGAGCTGGACAAGGCACACAGACACAGGATTACCCGAGGAAGGGCTTGCTGTGGCGCAGTGTCCAGGGAGACCTCGCTGCACTCGCTCGGCAGTCTGGCTTTGTGCTGACGTGCAGTGCGTGTCTTTACACTCCCGAGTGACTGATGTTCAATCAGGTGTTACCCACCTGTGTCTGTGCCAAGAAGCCACAGAACACCCTCTGCACAAAAGGACTATTTGCACAAAGGAAAAAACATTCCTTCAGGGGGTTCTTTAGAAACGCTTGATACTCAACTAGCTATAACTTCATGGGAAAGCCTGGTGTCAAAGACGAGCTGGCACAGACGAACACCTTAAAGCTGAGTGTGCCGTGCACCTGTGCTCCAGCGCAGGCGAACCGCTGCTCCCCACCACGCCCCACAGCTCCAGCAGCGCAGCCGCCCCATGTCCAGCCCACTCCCCTCTCCTACAGCATCACTGCCCCCCAGTTTCACACGCGCCCTGCCTAGACTCAGCTTCCCCAGGCCAAGCTCACCAGCTTGTCTGGCACCTCCCTTAGGAGCCAGGCAGGAAGGAAGCACCTGGGCTGGACAGAGCTGAACAAGATCCCGGGAGCCAGGAGGCTGCTATTGAGTGGGGCAGACATACACCCAGCCCACCCGGAAACATGCCCACCACGTATAGGATTGTCAGTTCTACAAAGGAAGTTCCGAAACCACGCTGAGGAAATCCATGCAGGAAAACATCTGAGTGGGAGACAGAGCCACAAACCATAGGAAGTAGGGTGTACCTGTATTGTGTGCTAAACTGAAACAGGTGCTCATGGCCTTTAAATGAAATGTTTTAAATGAAATATCCCTGCCAAAGGGGGAGTGCCTAGAGCCATTCCATGTGCACACCTGACACCCGACTTGGGCTCTCGGATCTTGGAGCAGGGTCAGGAAAGTACACCTTGTGTGTCATTGACAGACACCCTTGGGCAACAGCGTCTGGGACCTTGGCCCCACAAAGCCAAAAGTATTCATGTTTGCTGGCCGCCAAACATTCTTTAAAGAATAGCTGCTTCTGTGGCACAGGGCAGACGTGGGGAATCCTGCTACGGCCACAAGGCCCGGATGTGGTCAGAGGTGCCAAGAGCAGCACGAGAGGCCAAGGGGGGTTCCCACACAGGTCTGGGATGCATCAGGCATCAAGCAGACAGTCAACAGTCATCTGTTCAAACTGGTGAGATTGTGATAGGCCAAGAATTCTCACTGACACGAAAACAAGAAAAGTTAACGTGAAGTAGACCAGAAGAATATTGTAACAGTTAAGTAGGCCAAGTGTGTCTGAACACTGCTATGGTCTGAATGTCTGTGTCCCCCTCCAAGTTCCTAGGCTGAAACCAACCCTCCAGGTGATGGCAGCAGGAGGTGCTTAGGTCACAGGTGGAGCCTTTGTGAATGGGATTAGTGCCCAGAGAGCTCCCCCTGCCCTTCTGCCACTCAAGGACACAGGAAGTGGTCTCTTGCCACACACTGGATCTGCCTTGATTGTGGACTTCTGGCCTCTAGAACTGTGAGAAATGAATTTCTGTTGTTTATAAGCCATAGCAGCCTGAACGGACTGAGACAAAATGTTATATTTTTATTGTTTTTTAAGATGTGGAATGTTAAGGGGCGCCTGGGTGACTCAGTCAGTTGACTGTCCAACTTTGGCTCAGGTCATTTTCTCACAGTTCGTGGGTTTGAGCCCCCATCAGGCTATGTGCTAACAGCGCAGGGCCTGGAGCCTGCTTCGGATTCTGTGTCTCCCTCTGTCTCTGCCCCTCCCCAACTTGGCGTGTGCACTCTCTCTCAAAATTAAATAAACATTAAAAAAAAAAATGTGCCATTAATAAACCAGCCCAAACTCAGCAGTGTCCAGCAGTCATCTGTACTCATGGAATCCAGGGGCCAGGAATTTGGGAAGGGCTCAGCAGGGCAGTAGAGACCAGAGAGGACTGGGCACAGAGGACACTGTCGATGTGAACGCTTCTGCATGGCCTCTCAGCCTGGCAGTCTCAGGGGAGCCAGGCTTCTTACATGGGGCCTCCAAGAGCTTATCCAGCAGACCAGCAAGGAGCCTTCTTTGCCCAGCCCTGGTATTCGAAAAGGGACACAAGACCCCACCTCATGAGGGAAGAAAGCCAAAATGTCTTCATCCTTTACAAAATGAGGCTTGTCCTTGTTTCTCTTTGGGTAGCAAGAAAGAGTGAGCACAGACAACTGAGACCCGAGGACTAGGGGGAAGGAGCCCAGGACAGGACCTGGGCCCCCTACCATCACCAGGTGGGAGCACCGAGCCATGCATAGGGAGCACCCCTCACTCCACCCTGCAGGGTGTGATGAACTGCTCATGAAGAAGGTTACCCATCCCAAAACACCAGGCTAGATCTCCAAATAAATGGACAGCAGATCTGGACCTCCCGTCCACATGAAACCAAAGAATCCTTCATCTCAGGGAGAGAAGCTAAGGGTCAGAAGCTGAAAATAAATATGAAGGGCGGGGCTGTCATTAAGAGTTCCTCAACCTGTGGAGAAGTTTTGTTACAGGGTAGGCCAGACTCAGTGACAGCACTGGGCCTTCCTGTGGCGCCTAGCCTGGAGCCAAACAGCCCGCCGACCCAGTGGGTAGTCTGAGCCCTGGGGTTGCTGAGAACACACCTAAGGAAGAATAAGAAACAATCCAAAGAGAAACTAAACATAGTTCAGTGCTTTTAGCACAAGCTTTTGTGAATCTCATATGGTGTGTGTATCTTTCGTAAGATGTTAAGACATTTTCAGATCTATATGTTAGGCTTGTCACTTTTGTTAAATATTTACAAGTGTTTTTGATGCATTTGCAACCAATGTATAAATGTCGGGGAAATTTTATTCTGTTATATCTGTATACCTGACATGTTTTAATATATCACCCAAGTTAGGGTGTACTATAGTGAGAATTCTTTATTATACAACATACAGTTTATAAATCTTGAGAATTTATCAAACCATTGATATTTTTTTCTATTTTGGAAATCTCAAACAAAGGCCACGATGAAGGAAACACAGCAAACCCCAGGGAGCCAGCACCCGGCTTCAACGTTAAACTGAGACCTTGCTGGTGGCCACTGGGCCTGTAGTGTCGAAGCAGGCACTTGGCACCTCTTGGAGCCAGGGCTCCCAGGATCTGAGGTGAGCTCTGGACACCTGGAGTTTGCAGCTGCTCATGTAGAACTTAGGAGTGACCTCCTAATCTCCTGATCCCATCAGATGGGAGTGGACAAAGTTCTGCATGAAACACATGACCTTCTCCTTGTAGACGAGACAGACATTGGGTATCTGATGTGCAGACGGGTGGGGGGATTCTTGGGATTCTGCCCAAGTCCGCAGCCATGGGGGCGAAGCTCACAGCAGCACACGCATTTCCTACCCATAACACGCGAACTCAACGTCCCCCTTCCCTCATTGGAGAAGTAAAAGAACGAGATTAGATTTGCTAATCAGGAAGAACAAATCCTACAGCCATTCCCCACACACCGCTCAGCTCACTTATAGGGGGAAAGAGGGAGGAGAGTGGAGAGGGGGTGAGAGGGGAAAGAACAAACTCCAGAATGGGCTCAAAACGGAAGAAAGGGGCAAGGAAGGGACAGCAGGTTCTCATGTCAGAGGAGAACTTACATTCAGTAACATTCACTCTCTGTTGAAGATGGTTGTGTTGAACTGTAACACAAGTTCCACTCCCTCCCCGCCTCAGTAATACCCTCCTGCCCCTTTGCTGGCCCCCACCACAGCCCTGGCACCCATGGGTCTGCTCTCTCACCCTGTAGCCTCGCCTCTTTCAGAATGAGTATAGACGGAATCCTACAGTGTGGTGCCTCCCTTCTGGTCACCCGCAATTCTGTGTTTGGGGTCTAATGGCTGTCCCCCCAAGAAACGGTTCCTTTCTCCCAGAGTGACCCTCACGCCTGGGGGACCGGGCTCCTGAGCATGGCAGGCAACTGGACTTACCCCTGAGGTGGTCTGTCTTTGTGGAGCCTGTCCTGAGCCCCTCAGCCCTGCCCCATAGAGTCGACTGTCCACCCCCATCCCCCCCAGAGGACCTGGCCAGCATGGTGGCCTCCATCTGTCCCTCCCCGTGGGAACATGGGAGCTCTTAGAGCAGAAACTGTATCTCAACATATGCTGTGTGGCACCCACTTTGACATGTGGAAGTGTGAACATGTGACTCCGCTCCCCACCTCACATCACACTATTGCCTCCCCTGAAAGAGAGAGGGCTGGTGGTGCTGGGCTCTCCCAGAGCTAAATGGCCTTGCCCACCCTCCTGAAGACTTGGGGTCCCTAACTGAAGCTATGGACCCCCACAAACAAAATGAGACAATGTCCCTGTGAGAGAGACACAAGAGATAGCTGGACTGGCCAGGGCACAGGCACTTGGGAGAGGCATCTCCCGGGGCTGTCAACCCCACACCCGGGGCTGTCACCAGCTCCCCCAGGGTGCAGGACCCACCGCTCAGGTTGGGGGATGAACTGCCTGCCTCATGGGTGAGTCTGGGTCCCTGGGCACCAGTGAGCCTTATGGAGAGAGCCTGGGGTGGACTCGGCCTGGGGAGGTAGCACCAAAAGAGTGGCTCCCAGTAGGAGGGGTGCTCACTCGTCTGACTGCCGTCCAGTTAATTGCCAGGCAGGATGTGGGGCTCAAACTACTTGGGGCTATGGCTGTTAGCTGGTCCAGACTCTGTGACATCTGGGCCCAATCATTCTGTGTTGGGGCCTTCCTGTGCACCACAGGGTGCTGAACAGCATGCCTGGCATCCACCCACCCAGTATGGCCATCAAAAGTGTCTCCAGACATTGCTGAATGCCCCTGCAGGATGAAATTTCCACATTAAAAACCACTTTAGAGACAGGTTAGGACTTGGTCAATCCAAGGTGAACAGAGTGGCTTTTGTAGATTATGGATATTCCAGGGTTTCTTTAATTGTTAAACACATATAAATATACATTAAAAAATATAAATTTGGGACACCTGTAGGTTAAGTGTCCGACTTCAGCTCAAGTCATGATCTCATGGTTCATGGGTTCAAGCCCCTCGTGGGGCTCTGTACTGACAGCTCGGAGCCTGGAGCCTGCTTCAGATCCTGTGTCTCCCTCTCTCTGCCCTTCCCCTTCTCATGCTCTTTCTCTCTGTCTCTCAAAAATAAACAGTAAAAAAAAAATTTTTGTTTAAATATAAATATGCCATTTTAACCATTTCATGTGTACAGTTCAGTGACATTAAGTATATTCACGTTGTGCAGCCACCCCACCATCCACCTCCAGAAGTTTGTCATCTGCCCAAACTGCAGCTCTCTCCCCATCAGACACTAACTCCTCATTCTCTCCTCCCCCAGCCCCTTGCACCCCCGCCCCCCCCCACACACACACACCAATACTTTCTGTTTCCATAGATCTGACTCACGGACCTCATTTATGTGGGTTCATACAGTATTTGTCCTTTTGTGTCTGGTTTATTTCACTGAGCATAATGTCCTCAAGGTTCGTTTGCTTTGTAGTACAGGTCACTATTTCCTTCCTTTTTATGACCCAATAATGTCCCACTGTATGGCCATCCCACATGTTTATCCATTTATCAGTCCATCATTTATCCATTGATTAGTTGATGACATTATGTTTGCTTCCACCTCTTGGCTACTGTGACTGATTCTGCTGTGGACATGGGTGTACAAGTACCTGCGTAAGCCCCTGCTTCACTTCTTTGGGACACAGACCCAGAGTGGGAATGCCAGGTCCTATGGTAGTTCTCAGTTTAACTTTTTGAGGGATCTCCATCCTGTTTTCTCCAGAGGCTGCAGCATTTTACATTCCCACCAGCAGTAGACAAGGGTTCCAATTTCTCCACATCTTTACCAACCCTTATTATTTTCTCTGTGTGTGTGTGTGTGTGTCCTTATGGGCACAAAGTGGTCTCTCTCTGTGGTTTAATCCAAATTTTTAATTCATCATAAATTATTTCCCAGGTGTATGTGTAATAGGATCTCTGTCTTCTGGAAACTTAAATCTCACTGGGATGAGACACCTGCATGGGAAGTAGCTGGAAACTGGAGGGAAACCCAGTGGCAGTGTGCAGGGGGTGGGGGGTGGGGGAGCAGGGGGCAGTCTTTGAGGAGCCAAATGGCCTCATCAGCACACAGCAGGCACCTCAGCCCCCTCGTGTGTCCTGGTCCACACAGGACTGAAACCAGTCCTCTTCCTGGTGGAGTCCTCTCCCGCCAGCAGCTCACCTGTTCAAGGAACAGGACTGGTAAGTGGCAGGGAAATGACAGAGGCAAGTGAAGAGGCCAGCGGCAGCTGCGGCTCTGGGGACAGTCCCACAATAGCTTCTGGGAGTCCAGGTCTCCAGAAGAGGGTGCCTGTTGACTGTTGCCTTGGGCCCTGCCTCTAACGGACCCTCCTGGCTGTCCACCCAAAGGGGAGGAGGGCTTGATCATCGGTGCCGAGAGGGTGAGACATGACCAAAAACACCAAGGACTACAAGGGCCCGCTATAGAAGCCTCCATGGGGCGCTGGGGAAAATGAGGCCCACTGCCCCTCACTGCCCAGCAGAGCTGCCCAGTCCTTCTCAGTGGAGATGACAGCAGGCACGCTTGGGGTCCAGTGGCCTCTCTTCAGCTCCGCCTATGGGGATGGTGACTTTGCCTCAAAAGCCCAGAGTGCCTGCTCCCTCACAGAGCCAGGCTGCTGGGTGACAGGTGTGTGGGGAATGTGTGTATATGAGTGTCCACCTCCGCGATCAGCTGGCAGCTGGCAGCTCCCTGCAGCCCACTCCCCACCTTAGCCAAGATGCCCTCGGGCCAGGTGTATAGCCTGACAGCTCCTGGTCTCTGCAGTTCTGTGCCCTGTAGTTTCTTCCAGGAGAAGGGCCAAGCTGGCCAGCGGCATCTTAATTAAACTGCTTGTTTTTCTCAGTCCTTTTAAGACTTTACTTACCGTTATCAAAAGACGGATTCTTTGCATGGAAGTTGCTGCTTCCTTATTTTGTTGCTGCCTGTCACCACACACACGCGCTCCTGGTCCCCACTGCCACGTTGGAAGAGCTGACCTACTAGTGCCCTTTGTAGATGAATGGCAGAGGACACACTGCAGCCAGCCTTTCTGCAGCTCTGAGCCCCACCTGCAGACCATGCAGGAGCCGGCCAGGCCGGGCAGCCTTAGCAGACACAGGGAAGGGCCTGTGTCCCAGCCAGTGACTCAAGCCTACCTTACCATGAGGGAGGACTCGGAGAGGGCAGCCCTGCAGTGAAGAGCCTACCGTGTCCTCCAGCGCATGTACTGCCCGACGGGAAAAGATCCAAGCTGCAGCCACATGCAGCCAAACAGCCGTGGGGAGCCCACGAGCTATGGCCTCTTCCTTAACTTGGCCTCCATCAGCCCTGGCTGCCATTACCACCTTCACTGTGTGATGAGGTCACAAAAGAAGCCATCCTGTGGAAGAATCTAGAAAACATGTTCTGAGATGAAAGGTAGATTCAGAGATGGGGACACAGATGGAGTGAGGAGGAAGTTAAGAAGACAGGTGTGTGCAGGGGTGGGCGCGGGGGCATCCATCCTGGAAGGCCAGGGCCACTGTGGGAAGGGCTCGGAGACTGGAGCCCCAGGAGCCCAGTCTCCCAGGGTGGGGCTTTGCTGTCTTCCCAGTGACCTGAGATGCAGTACCCAGAGCTGCTCCAGGCCCTGGCCCCGAAAGTCACAAGTATGTGGCTGAAAGAATGTCCCTCAAGTCCAGGCCCCCAGCAACTGTAAGGCCCACCAGAAGTTCTTCTGATCAGACTGTGACCCCCTTAGACTGAAAACTTCAGCATCTCTGAAGTCAGGACGTGTTTCAGTCTAAGGCGGTCACGGTGTGATCGGAAGGCCTTCTCCTTGGCGGTGTGAGCAAGAGTGGTGGGCCTAGACCCTCACGTGTCCCCAGCACAGGTCTCTGCAGCAAGAGCTGGGCCGGCCTTCTCTGTGAGCGGAGGGGGAGGACACGGGTGGCAGCCGCTGGAAGCGGAGGATTAAGTACTTACTTTATGCAATTGAAAGCTGATAGATAAAGGATGTCAGCAATGCCATTCCTCTTTATAATTAAGAAGATAACTTAATTACTGCTATTAAAACCTAAGCTTCTCCCCCATGTGGGCTGCTTTTCATAAAATACCTTTGGTTCTGCTCTTCCCCACACACAGACCTGGCAGCAGTTAAACAGCGGCGCCGAGACTCCAAAGGTTCATCTTGTGAACCCATCTGGTTTGAAGTAGTACGACAAGCAGGGAAGGGAATTGAATCAAAGGCAAGATTTGTGTGTTTTTTTCAATACAGAAAATGTGTGGGGTAGACCAGGAAACAGTCCCATCCTCCGCTCCCAGGGCCGGGTGCCACCACCGGCTGTGGGGCCATGTCCCCTGGCCTGCTCCCCGGCTGTGCCCATGTCACAATACAGAGGTGGCCTTGGGGGTGAGGGAGGTTGATAGGGAGGCATATGGGAATCGGGTTTGTGCAGAGGCATCAGATGTGCCCAAATAGATGCCCGGTCCTGCCCCCCAGCACCTGTGAAACTGCACAGCCTCACTGGAACCCACAGGGAGGAGGAGAGGACGGTCCCCACTGCTCACATGGACCTCCACCATTCATACCACTCCCACAGGGCAAGGGTCAGCACCCCAGCAGTAAGGGGAAACTGAGGCACAGAGGCTGCAGAACCTGGGAGGTGTGCTCTCCCTTACACCCAGCTCCAGGTTGGGCCACTGGAATCATTCCTTTGGCCCAGGAAGAAGCTCCTTGGGCCCCTGCCCTCCCTCTGTCTGCCTGCACATGGCTCCCCTGGCTCTGCCGGCGCTGCCCCTGGCAGCTGTGGCCCCGTAGAATTCTCTAGTGCTCAGGCGCTTTGATCTGCAGCACACCTGGAGATCAGTGCCTCACATTCACCCAACTGTCACCACACAGGTCCCACACACTCTTCGGACGTCCCCCAGCCAGAGGGAAGGGGTGGCTGAAGCCCCACAACCAGGCTTCCTCTGCCTCTGCAACTCCAGGCTTGAAGTGCCGCCGAACACACTCCCCTCATCCATGCCACAACCTCAGTGTTCTGCCTCCACACCCCAAATGCTTCCCTGTGTAACCAGCCCCTTCAGGTTATTTGTCATCAGAGACCTGTGTCCACATCTGCCTATGCCCTATGACTCACCCGACACGCTTGTTTGGGCACTTTCTTTTTGTCCCCATAAAGGCATGTGATGTTGGCCAGCTTTACTTAGTGGTAGTACTGGGGGAGGGTCCCATTCCAGAACATCCCTGCACCAGCCATGAGCCTGTGGATAAGACCCCAGGGGCTGTGGGGTTGTTAGAGTGCTTGTGAGGAGGTGGCAACCACAGGGCTTGCCAGGGTGCCTGACACTTGGTAAGTCCTGTAAAAATGCTAGTCGTTTGTATTGGGGTATCCCACACACATTTCCAGCCTTCCTAGGAATCTGGAAGGTTTATGTCAAAGACAGAGGCTCCAGCGCTGGAGGAAAGCAGGACAGCAGGTCCTACCTATGGCTCTGGTCTGGTCTTCCTCCTCTATTTTTTATTTTATTTTATTTTATTTTATTTTATTTTATTTTATTTTATTTTATCTTATTTTTATTTTATCTATTTATTATAGGCTGAGAGAGAGAGAAGTGGGGAAAAGAAGGGCAGAGGGAGGGGGAAAGAGAGAGACAGAGAGACAGAGAGAGAGAATCCCAAGCAGGCTCTACATTCAGAGCAGAGCCCAATGCAGACCATGACCTGAGCTGAAATCAAGAGTCGGACGTCCAACCAACTGAGCCACCCAGCGCCCCTGGTCTTTCTCCTCTAAAAACAGTGAGCTGGGCTGCTGGGGGTGTCATCCCACCACACCCCAGGGTCTTTGGGTCCCCTAGACCCCTTATGTGGGACCCAAAGGAGTGCAGAAGCCAGTGGACAGGCCCCACCCCTCCTCTACTTAGTCAAGAGTTCACCTGTTTCATCCATTGCACATCCATTGTTTTTTGAGGGTTGAGGAGTCTGGGGTCCCTGGACCAGATTTCTGAGGTCCCTTCTAATCCAAGTTCTTCTCATCCTGAGTTGGCAGCTGGATACCTGGAGACAAGTGAAGGGAGCAGAACGGAACCTCTGGGCCAATTGGTGAACCTAGAGGAAGACACTGAGGCACGAGCCCATGAGGAAGCAGATCAGATGGGACCCGAGACCCACACAGTGCAGCACAGCAGCTCATGGAAGGGGCAGGCCAGGTGTGCTCACAGAGGAGCCCAAAGCGAGGGACACAGAAGCTGCCAGGACAGTAGCTTCACAGGGAAGTCAGGGACTGTCTGGGGTAGCTGCCCATGGGAGTGTCAGCCCCACACGGCAGTCAGAGGTGACAACATTGGCAGCGCTCACCAGGCACTTGTTCCAGGAATGAGTGACCAAGAGGGGCTCTGAAATGCGCAGCCCCCAGCAGAAGCTGGGTGACCCGAGCCACCCTTCCCTCACCCTCTCCCCAGGATGGAAGATGGGTGACGGCCACCTACTGAGGTGTTGCATGGCCTACACACTGTAGGACCGCCTGGAGGAACAGCCCTCCCCCCCCCCCACCCCCCGCGCAGTGCTGGACATCACAGCACCCATCATCCTAAAACAACCGAGTGCCCTTCACAGGAGACTGGACACTGGTGAGCAGTAAGAACTGACAGGTGGGCAGCAGTGTGGGCCAGCCCTGCCACACCAGGGAGCACCCGGCACCCTGCTGCATGATCCCATTTATGAGAAGTTCTTAAGGCAGGCAAACTCATCTATGGGGGCAGAGGGCAGAAAACCTTGCCTGTGGGGGGCTATTCCCCAGCGCAGGGCAGCCCTCATCTGCAGCATCCAGCGAGCTGACCTGCAGCACATGTGCTGTCCAGCACTCGGAATGCAGCCAGTGAGGAACCAAATGTTTAATCTTATTCTATTTTTGTTCATTAACATGTAAGTGGCCCACTATGGCTAGCAGCCACCGTGTCGGACAGCAGTGCAGCTTTCCGTCTTGAGTAGGTGATGATCATGGGAGGGGGTCCACATGCAGGAGGCTGGCCGGCTGCACCAGAGGCCCATATGCTCAGCTTCAACCTCTCATCTGCAGGCCGCACCATCATTGGTTCAGAGGGAAGCTTCTTCTCATTTTAGCTTTAAATGAAACCAAAGTGGAGATCTCTCCAACTGTGGTTCTCACCCCCTGCCCCTCACCATGGCCTGAGTGTTTGAAAGTGTGCAGAGAGACCAGCTCTGCCGGGCATAGCCCATCACTCCTGCAGGCCTCCCAGGACAAGAAGGGATGCAGGGCACATTTGTGGCACTAACATGAAACAGGCTACATGAGTGGGGAGCCCAGTGGTGCATGCAGCTCACCCAGAGGGAGGTCCGCAGCAGGTGACAGCAGGGCGTCCATCAGGGATGGGCGTCCAGAGCTGCCCTTAGGAGTCCCTGAAGCTGCATCCACAGAGCCCATTCAATCATATGCTGCGTCTTCACACCCTGGCACTAGATGACCTTTGAAGCTTTGGGGGACCCTGGCTCCAGAGCTCATTCCTCAGCAGCCTTGGTTACCCTTTGTAGACCTGCCTCATGGAAACACTTTCTACCGTCCAATTGCTCAGACTTCAGTCACTTCATATCATCAGATGGGTGAACACATCCTGGAAGAAACCATCCAGTCTAGGACGGACACTGGGAAATGCCTGGCTGTGCTGGGGAGAGGTGGCACCAGGTTGCAGCAATTGCCACAAACATACTGAGACTGACACAGAAGGGGGATAGAACCTCAGCCACTTGCATTTCCCGTCCATCATGTGTCCAAGTTAGCAGCCTTGACGTTGACCGGTTGTCAGCTTTTCCTGCCTGGACTCAGGAAGGGAGGGATCAAAGGGTTCCTCTGGCCCCATCCCTGGTGTTGAGTTAATGGGGAGAGGTCCGTCACCACCTGGCCTGGGGAAAATGCTTCACAGACAGGTTTCAAGATGACTCATGACCACTGTCATTGTACCCCCTGTCCAGGTCACTCCGTGGGGACATTCACAGGGAACAAAGTCAATAAACAGGGGAAAACGCAGGCCTGGGCTAGGTCCAGCCAGGGGAAATGCTAGAACAGCAGAACTGCCTGTTTTTGTCTTTCTGCTATCAGAGTCAGAGCTTCTCCCCTTCCCAGCCCCCAACTGGCAGTGTCCTGTCGTGATGGTTATTTCCAGCTTCCGTGGAAAAGCACCCAGTACAGGCATTGGTCCTGAAAACAGGCGAGGAGTGCCTGCCTAAATCCTAGAGGAGCGACGACTGCATGCCAGAGTTAAGTAAAAAGACCCTATGTACACCTGGGACTGGGGCGGAGCCCCGGTACTTTCAGCCTGGGGGCTGGTGGAATGAAGCTGCGAGGTGGCAGTGGGGGCGGGGAACTGGCTGGCAGAGCCGGGAGGAGACCCTGGGAGCGAACCCGGTTGGGGCCACAGCAGAGGGGGCGGGGAGAGGACGGAGAGGGGCGTGGCCGAGAAGAGGCTCTGGAAACCAGCCGGGAGAAAGCGCTCGAAGGGCACTGTAGGGACACAGTGGGGACTGTGGGGACTGGAACATCGGCCCGTGGGGACTGCAGCTGGGGAGACCCCGAAGTCCCTGTATCGACCGGACTCACTCCCCCCGACATCCCCGTGCGATCTAACTGGACGCAAATAAATGGACACGCAGGCAGCTTCCAAAAGAGGCGAAACCTTTATCAAGTCGGCGCCGGCGCGGTATCTACAGTATCTACAAATATCTACACGTATCTACACCGCCTGCAGACGGGCTCTCGGATCGTCTACACTGCAACTGCCGGCCGGGCCGGGGAGTTGGGGGGGGGGCGACACGGTCTCGCGGAGAACAATAAATATCACTTCCTTCCGCCGCTGACCGGGCGCTTTGGCACTGGCGGGCGCGGACCCCGTGGCCCTCGGGGCTGGGGGGGGACCCGCGGTGGCTCCCGGGACTGGGGAACCATATACTTCGACAGCTGTCAGGGCTGGAAGGTGGAGGACCCCGATGGCTTCGAGGCTGGGGAAGGGGAGACCCGCACTGGCCCCCGGGGCTTGGGGGAACGTGTTCTTGGAAGGCCCTTGGGGCTGGGTGGACTGGAACCCCGACGGCCCTCAGGGCTGTGCGGGGACCCCGGGCGGGGAGCGGCCAGCGGGCGCCCGCATTATCTGGGGCAGTAGTCGTAGGAGCCGGGCGGCGCGGCCCCGGCCGACGAGTACATGTTGGCGGCGGCGGCGGCGGCCGCGGCCGCGGCGGCAGCGGCGGCGGCTGGGCTCACGGCGGGGTGGTGGTGGTGTGGGTGCGCGTGCGTGTGCGGGTGGTAGCCGTGGCCGCGCAGGCCCGGCAGCGGGTAGGGCGCCGGCCGGCTCTTGGGCCCGAGGTAATGGTCGTAGGCGGCGGCCGGGTACTTATACGGGTGGTGGTGCAGCGGCTCCGACGCGCCTGGCGCCTCCAGGCGCAGCTCCGGGTGCGGAGGGCTGGGCCGGCCTCCGGGTGCACCGGGCAGCGGGACGAGACCGCCAGCGCCACCGGCCCCGGGCAGCGCTGGGCTCAGCACCCGTGCCAGCAGCTGAGGCGGGTGCGCCGGGTCCCCGAGCACGGCCGGTCCACCCGCGTCGCGCTCGAATTCTCGCCGAGCCTCGGCCGCCTCTGCGGGGAGGGCCGAGGGGTAAGCGCGGCGGGTCGGGACGGCAGAGGAGACCCGCGAGCGCTCCAACGGTCCTGGCGGGAAGGGGGCACAAGCCCGCGCTCGGACCCTCCCGGCCCCTTCTCGCCGAACCTGCCGGAGACCCGGGGCCTCCCCAGGGGCCCGCGCCCCTCCGCGGGCGGCAGGCGGGGCGGGCGGGGCGCAGCCGTCGGGCCGGGCGGGCGAGTGCGCGCTTGCCCGCCGCCACCGCCGTTGTGCAACCGGCGCGAAGGCCGCGAGCGCCCCTGGGGCGCAGGCGAGGCCAGCCTCGGCCGCCTGCCCGGGGCGGAGCGCGCGCAGGGCTGCGGCCCCAATTCCACGACCCGGGCCCTACCTTTCTCTGACCCGTTGGGCTGTGTGGGGGAGGCCACCGGGTTCCGCGAGCGAGCGAAGGCGCTCATAAGCGGCAGCGCGCCGGGCCGGTGGTTTCGGGGCCTGCGGGAGGGAGAAGGGCAGCGGGTCAGGGGGGCACTCCGCCAGTCTCCTGAACTGTAGCCATCACTTCTACAGGACACTCACCAGTCCTCCGGGTCGCAGTCTCGAAAGCCTTTGGCGAAAGGGTTGCTGGCTATCTTGAGCTGCGTGATCTGAGGAGGGGGGGTTGGGGAGTGGGCATTGAGCAAGTGGCCGGAGCCCCTGCGCTGGGGCCTGGAGCACCAGGGTAGCCTAATGTTAGAAGAGGCTCCCCCAATAAGAGCCCTTTTACTCTTCCGGGACAATAACCCTCCCACATTTACTCTCCCTTGCTGAGAGTTGTGCCTTTCTGCTGCCAAAGGGGGAGCTTCCTTTCTCGCTAAGGATCCCCTTTGCGGCCCCAAGTGATTGGGATGGAGACCCAGGGCCCCTGCCTGGGATGGGAATGTAGTCACCTCCACCGCCCACCCTGCAGTGGGGGGTGGGAGGGGATGCCCTAGGAATTTGGGTAAACCGTGGATCAGGCCCCTGATGGGGAGTTTCCGGAATGGTTTGGAAAACAAACTTTCAGGCCGCACTGACAGTTGCCGCTGGAAAGGTCAACCTGATAGGAGTCTGGGCTGGCCTGCAGCAGAGGGGAGGAGGCTGCTTGAGGCCTTTGAGGGTGGGACTCCATCGGCCGTTGTGTTCCACCAGGACCCGCAATCTTTGAGTCCAAACCTCTTTCCCTCAGGCAGCAATTGCAAATTGCAACCCAGAAGTATTGAATTTGCATCCCCAGGGTCTCACCCGATGGTTCTGGTAAGCAGTGACCGCAGTGAAGCGAGTCTCCTCAAACACAAAGGTCTTAAAGTTCTCCTCAGCATATTTCTCACTATCTTTGCGTGGGTCCACATAGACAACATGGAAGCGGGGCTGGTATCTGTGCATGGAGTTGAGAATAATCTGGAAGACAAGGTGGCAAGTTTGGAACTAGGAAATGGGAGAAGGTCCAGATAAGCAGTGAACTTCCCAGAGAACTTGGACGAAACCCTTAATTCCTGAAATGAGGTTCAGCCATGGGGCTCAAGTGGAGACTGCAGTCAACTGGGGACCACCAGGAAACATACCCCAAATGGCAAAAGATCAGAGTTTGGATTCTCTTCCCATAGGTCCTTCAGAACTACTTCAGGCCTACACCGGGCAGTGGTAGGCGGCTGCAGGCCAGAGCTCAGCCCAGCAGGAAAGCGGCATCAGCCGCCTGGATCCTACAAAGCCTCCTGTGGCTACCCCCACACACCATCCTTTCCAGTTAAAAAAAAAAAAAAAAAGACTCCAGCAAAAGATCAGGAATAGAGCGAGGGAAATAAGGTGACAGCCTCTCCCAGGCCTGAGAGCCACCAGGCCCTGAGCCCCTGACCGGAGGGGCCCCCTCTCCTCAGCCTGGCCCTCATTCACAGCCCAAGCTCGGCCTCTGGCTCTGGTCAACAGGGACTCCAGAGGGCCTGCCCAGGGTAGCCTGGGGAGGTGGGAGGATTGCTCACATGGCCGTTGTCGTCCAGCAGGTTGTTGGTCAGCTTGAGCTTGTCGAAGGACACAATTTGCTTCATCCACTGTGCACCCTTGGCAGGCGAGTCAGGGTGGTAGTGTACACGGCCTGGTGTGGCAGGGTCTGCTTTCCCGGCTACTAGCCAGGAGGAGCTGTGGAAGGCATACCTGGGGCAACACCAGAACAGGGGTCATGCCACATAGGGTGAACAGAGAGGGCCTTGCCCAGTGAACCCCCAAAGTGCCTCTCATGAGTTTTCCTATCATCGGTGAACTCAAGCCTTCGGCTACCACACAGACTGGGAGCTTTTCCAAGGGGAATTGTGAAGAAAACAAAACTCCCCCCCCCCCCCCAGTCCCAATACACAAGACAGCAGGAAGCCGGGCACCAAGGGAGGAGGCTGGGCTCCGGGCGCCACAATTCGCTGCACGCGGGTCTGCCTGCTCCGGGCCTCCCCACCGCCGCCTCCGGTGTCGCCTGCGCGGCGGGAGCCCGGATTTGGCTGCGCCGGCGGCCTCAGGCGCAGGGCGGACCACGCTCTCTTTATTAATTGCTGTTAATTGTCCAGGCAGCTGAGGCCCGCCCAGCATAATCTCTCCCGGCCACCCCACCTTTCCTGCTCGGCTCCGGGGCCCAGCGTTCCTGGGGGATGGGGGAAGGGGACAAGGTGCCCACGCTCACCTCGTGGGAGAAGGAGACATGAAGAAAAGGCAGGGGCTGTGTGCGAGGGGCCTGCCTGCCTCAGGCAAGCTGGCCCAGGGGCGTGGGAGCTGTCTCGGGCCTAGAGCTGGTGGAGGGGCCCAGCCTGTGTGACTCCTGAGGGGAGTACCGCTGGGGGTGGGCTGTGTGGGTCTGGGGTCTGACCGGGTTGGGGAGGGAGCAGGTCATGGGGGACAGTGGGGCTGGCGGCGCAGGTGCCTGGGACTCCCGGGCACTAATGTCCTTGTGGGCTGCCCTCCGAGGCATCACCAAGCAGGGACCAGCCACTTCCCAGGGCACCCTCCCTGATCCTGCTGGGCGCTCACCGGTAGCGCTTGTCGTCCACTGGAACGAAGTCCATGAGGAGCATGTAGTCGGCCATGGGGTCCATGCCGAAGAGCTTCACTTGAAATGTGGGGAACATGCGCCTGGGGGCGGCGAGGCCTCCGGTCACCTCAGGTGGGGGAGGGCAGGGCTGCCCCACCTTGACCAACCCAGGACAGGCGGCTTCCTGCCGGCGGCTGCATTCATCGGCCTGGCCCCTCCAACTCCTCTCCTCTCAGTCAGCTACTCTAACCCAACTAGGCCCCTGCCCAGCCAAGGGCAAGTGGAAGGGCAGAGTAGCCCTCTGCTCCCTTTTTCAAAACCCCAAAATGGCTCACTAAACACTACAGCTAAGCCTCCACCCCCCAACATTGGTCTATGGCGTCTGCCACATTTGCCTGCATAGTACCAGCCTAGGATTTGCTAATTCTCAGCTGTCCAGTCCAAAGCTAGCCTCAGCCAGCAGCACCAGATCAGTAAGACTCCCAAGATGCGGTTCCAGACATTCTCAGCCCTCCACAGAGCTTCCCCCAGCTCCATCTAAGCAACCGATGTAAACTCCCGGCTCGAACAAAATGAAACCGGGGCACTCTTATGTGGTTCCCAAGAGTCCCAGTTGCCCTTTCGGCTGGGTCTATGGGGCTGCTCCCCAATCCTTCCAGTGAGGCTGAGGCCTAAGAGCCCACAGACCCAATTTTTAGGCTCTGTCTCCAGCCCATTGCTGGAGTCCCCCCATCTTCCTCAGGGATACAAGTCCCCTCCACCACCACCACCACTGTTGCCCCCCGGACGGGATGCAGCTACTCTGGGAGAACTTGGCTTATGCTCTCATGTCCCCTAACTCTCCCCTCCCCCAGACTCCGACTCTGTGACCCATCCAGGCTCTTAAAAGGACATTCTGCAGCTCCTGGATGGGCCGCCAGCGTGGGCCGGCCCTGTCCTGAGAGCACAGCAGTGCCAACCACTGAGGCCCTGGAGGACAGCATGAGGCTTAGCTCCCACCTGCCCTTCCTACGGCTTTGCCTCATAGGCAACTCCCTGCAGGCAGTGGGCAAAACACAGATGCCATGGAGCCAGCCCTCCTGGTCAGACCTGCCACCCCCACTTTTGCAGGCTGGTGGGTGCTGCAGAATGCTGACTTCTGGGCTGAAGCCTGGCCACTGCCAACACCCTTGCTGCACTGGACTGGGCCAGAGGCTGGGGCACCGTCCTCAGGGGACAGTAAGGAGAGCCTGGAGAAGACCTACAGAGCTGAAGCTGAGCACAGGCCCCAGGATCCCCAGGGAGGACAGCCGCGGCAGGGAAACAGAAACCGCGAGAAGGCTCTGCAAACAGGCCTTGAGTTCCCCTTGGCTGTGTGGACGCAGAGCTGGTGTCTCCGTGTGTACATTAGACACAGCCCGGCACCCTCCTTTGTCTGCTGGTCAAATCGGTTGCATCGCAAAACTTGTTCCCCTTCTCTCTGGGCCCTTAAAACAAATACAGGCCAATTGGAAGGCAGCAGCCCCAGCAGCAACGCCAGGCCCCACAATCACCCGAAATTTAGGCCGGAGAAAACTGGGTAGCAACCTTCACGGAAGAGAGCAACTGTTTTTAAGGGTCTTAACTTTCTCCAAAAAATTTCCAGACAATTGTCTAGCTACCCCTCTTTACCTAACCCGTATAGAGTGAACTGGGTAACTAAAGACGTGAATTTCCTTTGAGGTGGGATCCACTGGGAGCTGGCTGGCTGGCAAGGCCGCTCAGGGGTGGCTGCCTAACCCCTAGCCCCGTGTGTTCCGAGCCGGCCCAGGCTTCCGGCCGCGGGTGCCTTGGGGCTGCGGAAGGGGCAAGCCGGTCCGCCCGGCTTCTCTCCACCAGACTTCCAAGGCTGCCCGCGCCGTCCCCTCCGGCCCGGCTCGGCGCGCCAGGCGGCTGTCGCCGGAGCCGGGACCGCAGAGAGCGAAGAGCCGGCTCGCGCCTAGAGGGGCCCGCAGGTGGCGGGGCCGCGCCCCCACCCCGCTTCTCGACTCCACTCGTGTGGATCGGACCGAGACGCGCTGCCCGAGACCCGCGCCACGTGGGGAGGGTCGCGGACAGGGAGGGGGGCACCCTGACCTGCCGGCCTTGGTGACGATCATCTCGGTGCCCAGCTGATTGAACTCGTCCCACAGCGCCTTCATCTCCAGCTGCACGCTCACGCTGGCCACCTTCGCGTTCTTCTTCACCGGCGCCTTGGCGGCGGCCGCGCAGCTGGCCCCGGGGCCCTCGGGCTCGGCGGCGGCGCTGGTGGCGGCCCCGGCGGCCGGCGCGAACGGGTAGGCGTGCGGCGGCGGGCCCGGGGCGCCGGGGGCGGCGGCGGCGGCGCAAGGGTCGTAGCGCGGCGGCGGCGGGGGCTCGCGTGGGCCGTACGGGTCGGCGCCCGGCGACGCGGCGCCCGGGAAGCCCCCCGCGGCCCCCAGGCTGCTCAGGCTGCTGGCCGTGAAGGCTGCAACGTCGCAGAAGTGCGAGAGCTGCGTGAGCCACGGGCTGGACACGGCGGAGATCATGACCCGCGGGCCGCTGCCGCCGCCGCCCCCGCCGCCGAGGTGAGCGCTGCCCCGCGCCCCGGGCCGAGTGGCGGGCGCTGCGCTGCGCCCCGGGCCGCGCCGCCCTACACCGCGGGCCGGCCCCGAGGAGGCGCCCCGCCCCGCCCCGCCCCGCGCCCCCCCACCCTCAAGCGCCGAGACAATGGCCTCCCTCCCCTCCCCCGTCCCTCGCCCCTCCCCCGCTCCTTCCCCCCTCCCCGGCCCCCAGCCCGCCCGCCGCGGCTCGCTCGGCCCGGGCCCCCCGACCGCCCGGACCGGCTCCCTAGAGCGCCGGGCCGCCCGCCGCCCCTCGCTCTGCCGCCCTCCCGCGTTGCATTTCTCCTTTCTCTCTCCAGGCTCATTTTCCAATTTGTTATTTCTTTACCTTTGTCTTCCTCCTTGAAATTTTCCCTCCTAATCCTCTTTCCTTCTTCCACTATCTCTTTCGTTTCTCTTTATTTCTGTGTTATTTTCTGCCTTTCTTTTTCCAGTTTTGTCCCTCTCCTTTCTTTCCACTTCATTTTTCATCACTTCGTTTTTCTTCCCAGTCTGCCTTTGCCTCTTCTTTTTCTAGGTCTTTTCCTGTTATTCAGGGTTTTTTCCTCTTTTTTTAAAACAAAATAAAAACTGGAGGTTTTCTATAGCTTTTCCCTTTTTTGATGCCTTTATTTTTCGTCTTAAATTTCCCTTTACTTTATTCTTTTTCGTTCTCGGTCTCTTTATTTCTTTTTCATCTTTCTCACTTTTCCTACCTTCCTTTCGGGTTTTTGTGTTTTCTCTCTTCTCAATTTCTTTTCCTCCCGGCTGCCCTCACCACTTTCTGTCTCTCGTTTTCCTGGGTTCCCAGACTCCATGGCACTCTCCTCTCCTGCCAACTTCCCTCCCACCTCTCCCAGCTTGCCGCCACCTTTGCCCCCTTTCTCTGGTCCTTCTCTCTCCTGTCCTTCCTGGCTTCCACTAGTCCTATTCTGGGCCCGTGTCTAGCTCCTTGTGGGTCTCTGCAGCCGGGTTCCCAGGCTGGAGGTGCACAGGCTTTGGGCAGGATGCCTGCCCTTCCTCTCTGCTCCAGAGTCACTGGAAGCCTGGAGCCCACCCCACCAGAGCTTCCTCTACCCACTCTGTGCCAGGGCCCTGCCAAAACTCTTTGCTAGGGCCCCACAGCAGCTGTGGCAGGGGTCTTGCCGGCAGACACAGCGGGGAAGCTCACCTTCCATATCCCTGGTGACCGTGCTGAAGTGCATCCCGGCCGGGGATCCCAGCAGCCGGCGAAGCTTCGCCTGGTCGGAGGACCGGGGACCCAGGCGAGCTGTGCGCTCTACGGCCTCTGCTGCAACCAGAGAGGCGATGCTGAACGCGCTGGCCCGGGGAGACAGCGGGCTCCGCGCGTCCATAGGCGCCCGGCGGCCTGGCCGGCGCCGCCTCCGACTGCGTGCACCCAGCCGCACCGAGGCCGGCCCAGCCCACGGGACCCGGGGGCGGGGGCCTGCGGTGCCACTCAGCCTCCAGCCCTGGGCCCAAGGGATTATGGCGTCACGGCCCCCCACTCCGGGCCGGTGGCAGCGGAGGGGCCCAGATGGGTGGAGCGCCCTGGGAGTGTGGGGCCCTTCTGCTTTTCAAGCTCCCTGCCCCTGGCCTCTGCTCCCAGGGACCTCTGTGACCAGCGCCCTTCGAACATCCCGCTGTTCCCACCGAGGCGGAGGTTCCCTCTGTTCAGCGAAGCCACTGAAGCCACCGTCGGCTTCTACAGCCCCTGAACGGAGGCAGCTACGCCGGGAGCGCCCAGCCTCAACCTATGTCCCTGAGGCACCGATGGATCACCGTGGGGCCGCCTGGCTTGGCCTTGCCCCTGCCCTCGGCCCCTCCCGCCTCCTCCTCCCTGGCTGCCCCTGCACCTGGGTGAGGAGAGGGCAGTTCGGGCTCCGGCACTGGCCACAGGCGGACAACACCAGAGCTGTGGCGTCGTCTGTTCCTCAGCGCGGCGGAACAGGACCCAGCCCAGCAAATGCCCCCCAACCCCCTTCAGTCGGCTCACTGTCGTGCCTGGGGACCCCAAGCAGAGGCACGCCGCCCAGGCCGCGCAGCCCGGGAGCCCGAGCGTCACGCGCACCCGCGCGCACCGCCCGCCTCTGGCCAGGACGCTTATACATCCGGAGGGTGGGCAGTGCCCGCTCCTCCGACCTCCCCGCGCACCGACCAGGCGCAGGGAGGGCCGGGGGCGGGGCCTGGACTGGCCCAGGGAGCCGAGGACACGTCGGAGGAGTTCAGGCCGCTGGGTCGTATTGTATGCTGCCCCTGCCACCCACCCTGCATTCAGCCTGCCCACCTGGTTAGGCCCTCCTGCCTTGGTGCCCATCCAGGCCGAGCAGAGTGAGGCAAGACCCACCCTGAGGCCTCAAGGTCTCTAGGCTCAGGGATCCGGGACACTAAGGCCTAACTTGGTTTGTACCTCCCCCACCTACTGCCACTGAGGTCTTCTCTGACCAGTTCAGGGCATCCATGCCTTTTCTGCCCAGGGTCTTCCTAGCAGAGCATCATATCTCCCAGCTTCCCAGGAGCCTCTCTGGCCCTTCGCCGAGGCTCTGGCTCTCAGGGCCTCTGTTTCCAAGGCTTCTCCGCCTGCAACCATGTTGTGGGCCTTCGCCTGCGCTTGCCTGGGATAAGGGTAGGAGGCAGGCAGCCTCTCCCAGGGTTTTTACAATCCCAGGGACTCAGACCCCAGGCTGAAGAGGGAGCTGTCTGGAAAGTGGGGAAGGCTCAGGAACTGAGGACCGGGAGTAAGCTCCAGTAGAAAGGGACTGGCTCCTGGGCCTGAGGTCCAGGAAAGATTGGGAGGCAGTGTGTGCAGCAGGTGAGCATGCGGGTATATGACTGGGGTGTGGTATGTGTGATTTCATGTACAGTGAGCCCCCCTACTTGCGCTTCCAGCTGAGGCTGTAGTTGTGGAGTGTGGAGAGAAAGGGAAGTTATTGCTAGAGCATGCCCTCAGCCCTGAATGACCAGCTGTTTGGGGCTGTGACAGTGACACCAACCTGTGGGACCCAGGGGCAGGTTCCAGGGAGGAGTGAAATGTGGAACCAGCTGGGTTTAAGGTCCCTCTCCCTCTCCCCTGAGCAGGGCAGCCCCCTGCCTCCAGGACCTAGGAGAAGCTGCTTCTGATAGGAGAGCCCAGCTAGGAAGGGACATTGGTAAGGGCTGGTCATGGCAGTGTTGCAGGAGGCGTGCCCACTGCTGGCAGTCCATACCCAGAAAGGCATGCAGGACAGTATCACCAGGGGTACCTCATGTTGGCAGTCGGCATCCAGAGAGGCCCTGGGCCCTACAGGCTGCATGTGGGGCCCATGTGGGGAGTCTGGGTGGGGTTCCTGCCTGCTGTTGTGCACTATCTGGGATGCATGCTGCCCCAGCATGTGGTGATGCCGGTGGTTGTGTCCTGTGCACCTGGGGAGGCTTCCGCGCATATCTGGGCACACACCTGAGGGCAGTAGCCAGATGTGGAGTCCGAGGGTGACACCAATATTAAGAAGGGAGAAGTGAAAGCGAAAAAATCTGGGGCTTCCTGGATGGGCCTCCCGGGCACTGTCCCGAGGCCCTTGGCCCTCCGTGTCTGCCAGTTCCTGATCCTCCCAGCCCCTTATTAACCCCTTCCTGCTGGAACTGAGAGCTGCTGGGTCTGGCTGGGTGGGCAAAAGTGCCAGAGTTGGGGACTCTGGGGTGGGCAAACCCTGGTTGGGGAAAAGGGCTCTGGGAAGAGGTGAGGGAGCCTCATTTAGGCCTGCTCTGTCTTCGCGGGGTCGACCCCTCTCCACCCGTTGGCGATACTCACCCGAGAAACTGCAGAGCCGGAGACCCCGCTGTTCAACGCCGGGGCCCTCCTGGAGCCCTCGACTGAAGGGGCCCGAAGCGCTCGAAGCGCGAGGCCGCCGGAGCCTCCAACCCAGGGCAGAGTCTCTGCGTCCACCGCCCACCCGGGCTGCGCTTCTCGGAACCTCCCTCCGTTCTTCCTGGGGCACCGCACCGCCCTCTCGCTCTTCACTCCGCCGCCCCGCAACCCGCCCGCGCCCTCACCCTGGCCGCCGCCGTCGACCCAGCCCCGGACTCGCCCGCAGCCCGGAGGGAGCGCGCCCGTCCGCCGGCCGGCGTCCCGCACAGCCCATCGCGCACGCCGCGCCGCCGCCCGCGGGAAGCCTTCCTCCCTCACCTGGCCCGGCCGCGGCTCCCTTCCGCCTCGCTCCCCCTGCCGGCCGCGCCTCCATTACCGCGAGGTAGGAGTCCTGGCCGGCCAGGAGGGCAGAACGGCTGGGGTCGAGAGCCGCCCGGGTCCGCCTTCTCAGGCCGCAGGCTGCCCCCTCTGCCTGGGACACAGAGAAGACAAGGGCTGCGTTTTGTGGCTGGCTGCGAAGTCAGGGTGACTATGAGACCATCTGACAGGCCCTATAACCGAGGCTGGGTGTTGACAGGCTGCAGTTGGGTATGGGGTGGACACCTGAAGTCCTGCGGAGGGCAGGATGTTGGATGGGCTGGAGGAGAGCGAGACCGAGGCACCCCTCCGCACCAGCACAGCTGTAGACTTTGCTTCCCCCTGGGCCAGACATGGGGTCCCACATGGGTGCTTGGCTGTGCCCCCCAGCACTACCCTAGGATGCTCAGCTACCACCCCCTCCCTACCCAGCATCTTTGGAGTTTTGCCTGAAGCAAGTCCTGTTTTGGAGGTATTCTCCCCAGTGTGCTGGAGGTGGCCCCTGGAGAGTATTGTCTAGCCGGCTGCCTGCCTGGCTCCTCCCGGGAGTGCATGTGGCTCCCCGCGGGGAGCTGTCACCACAGGCACCCTCACCCTCTTTTGGCAGGACCCCACTTCTCATCTTCTGTCCATTGTAAAGGCACATCTATAGCACTGCGACCATGCTACCGCTGCTCATAATTCACTCAGAACTTCTCCACTCACAATCCTGGAAGGACCTGTGCACTCTTGTGCATCTCTGGCAGAGGCAAAGCGCATAGATCCTTGCACTCCAGTGCTCCCAAAGAAAGACAAGGGGCACACCACCGCCTCCCCCAGCGCGGTCTCCCGCCATCTGGGGCAAATGCACACACTGATGGATCCGTGCAGGTGCCCACAGGACACGAGTGCATGGCGCATTGGAGACACCCTCCTCCAGGAACCGGAGTTTGGATCCGGGCAGAACCAGGCTGTGCCTCCCAGGGCTCAGACTGAGAACAGCCCAGCTTTACTTGATCCCATTAATTCGTTTCAGAATTGATCAGGCGGGAACTACCTCGAGCGAGCGTATGCTTAGACTTGGCCTCAGACTCTCAAAGAAAAGTCCTGCATCAGGAGCACCCTGCACCTGGCCTTTCTGCCACAGTCCAGGACGAGCCTTCAGCCTCCGGAGCCGGGCGGCAGCAGGGGCGGGAGGGAGGCAACCTTCGCTGGAGCCGGGAGAGAGGCAGCACGCTGGGCGGCTCTGTCCTCCTTTTCCAGCTCTGTCCCCACGTCTCGCTCCAGCCCACCACAGGAGCCTCATGAGAAGAACCTTGGCCCTTCGGGGGCGCCCCATCATTCCTCCATCCAGTGAAGGTGCTTTGCTCCCGATGCTGCAAACGTGGATTTCAGGGAGGCACCGGCATGGACGAGCAGGGACTCCAAGCTCTGGAGGCTGATGGGTGGCACTGCCATGCTCACATTGTCGGCAGAGTGGCTGTGCAGTGGCCTCCTTACCCTGTTGCCCAGCCACGGAACAGGGAGAAGAACCTCCAGCTCCCTGCAGTGGAGGATCAGGCTCAGTCCACCCCAGGGTCTGTATCAAAGCCGGTTTTCACAATCAGCAGGTGCCCCACGTGGGGCACTGCT
Organism: Leopardus geoffroyi; assembly: GCF_018350155.1. NCBI lineage: Eukaryota > Metazoa > Chordata > Mammalia > Carnivora > Felidae > Leopardus > Leopardus geoffroyi. The sequence continues at coordinate 29,465,360 of NC_059339.1, read as the reverse complement.
TGCCTGAGCACCATCCGACCACATACCTTGGGTTTACAGACCCTCCAGGTGGTGGGCTGGGACTGGGGGGTGGTCTTCAGGGGCTTATGGTGTGGCCTCGGGCTGGGGCCAGAACAGGGGCAAGAGGAGTTTCCTGCCCTGGCCCTGCAGTGCACACATCTGGTCTCCTGTGACACCATCCCACAAAGTTGGAGGAGGCAAGTCCCTCTCTCCAGCTTGAGGACTCAATGTACACAGAAGAGCAGTGGCTCCGTTGGCCTCTAACTGCTCCCTGGCCCTTCCTTCTTCATGCTCCTCCACCAGAACCAGAAGTCTCCGTGAGCCCATCACTAGGCTTCCTCCTTGGTGCTGGGCTCTTGCCCTAACCTCTGGTGGGCGGGGATGTGTGTCTGTGCCCAGCCCTGAGTTCTGTTGGGTGTGGCAGGCAGCAGGCAGAAGTCCTGCCTATGGGCCCCAGGCTCACCGTGGGGTTCACATGAGGGGGACTAAGGGCTCGGAGGAGATGCCCAAGAGAGCCTGGCCAGGCAGATCCGATGGAGTTCTTGGCAAAGGTCCAGGAGTTAGAAACAGCCTGGTGTGTGCGCTCTGGTGGCTTAGAGAGGACATGGGCTGGGGGGTGAGGTGAGGCATGGCCAGGGTAGAGGCTGGCCCTCTCACACCTCCTGTGACATCCCCTAGGACTCAGTTTGGGCCCCAGTACCACCTGCCTCATGGTCCCAGAGGAGGGCTTGCTCCATCTCTGGAGTGCTGGTGCCTGGACCCTGGGGACTGGGGACTGCAGGATGAGCAAATAGGGGAACTGAGACTTAATGGGTAGATACCAGAGGGGATAGCAGCAATGGGAAGAAAAGGTAGGACAGAGAGACACACACCCCTGTGACACCAGGCACCTCAGAGCTGGGAGGGGGTGGGCCAGGGCCTGTACGGCCGTGCACAGCTGGGTTGCAGCCTCCATCTGCCCAGGGCATAGCTTCACCCCCTCACTGTGGGTGCTGTCTTCCAGGAGGGAACGAGTGGGGACCTGGTGAGAGGGATAGCCAGGCCGGATGGGGCTGTCAGCTAGGCCTGGGTGACAGCACCCCCTGCCCCCCACCGGGCACCAGGGCCTCCTGCAGACTGGAAGTTCCCACAACTCCAGAACAAACAAACAAACAGACAGATGCAGAGCCGGACCCTAGGCTCCTCTCCGATTTCTGGGCCTGTTGATTTAGCTGCCCACTTGGCGGGAGGACCCAGCCACATGGAGAGCTGGCTGTCCATCTCTCTGTCCATCTACTGGTCACACTAGCCCCTCCACCCCAGGTGCTGTCAGGCAGAGGTAGAACTCGGAAACACAGGTGATCTAGATTTAGACTGACAGGACTGAGAAAACCAGCCCCACCAGCACCCCTTCCTTGCCCTCTTTGGCCAGGGCAGGAGGACCTACACTATCCAGGGAAAAGGACAGGCCCTAAAGGCTCCTGGGGTGTATTGGCTGAAGGAGAGTGGCTAGAAGATGGACAGCCCCTCAGGTTCCTCTGGCCAGCAGGGGACCCAGGTGGGGTACCAGCATCCCCATGTCATGTACTCACATGGCATTGACTCCACCACACATGCACACACACACACACACACACACACACACACACTTGTGAGCATGAAGGTACATGTATGCACACACCACACACATATGTGAACACACCCACAGATGTACACACACGCGCATTACACACACAAGCATGGACCTACATGTACATGTGCATACACTGGACACAAACAAACACACCTATGAGCATGGGCGCGCACACACACATACTGCTTACACACGATGTGAGCCGGGACACACACATGCATGCACTGTTCATATACACAGACACCAATACAGGCTAGAGTGCACATACCAGCACTTGCAGAACACATACCCAGTCACACATGGATGTGCAAGTGTATCCTTCAGAGTGGCCACTGTGGCAAGTCTTCGGTGTCCTTGACACTCATTTCACTAATTCAGGTGGACTTTAGATTTAATTGACTTGGATGAGGTCCGTGGGGAGCTGCAGGCACCACATGATGAAGGAAGAATACAATGTTGTGGTCCACTCATGTTGGGAAATTTCCTGCAGGTGACACGCCAAGATGATACTCCGGGGCGGGGAGGTCTAATGGCCAGGATGATGTCCTGGATGTTGGGTACAGGAAGAGTCTCTCAACAGGGTCACCCAACAGGGATCCTTCTGGATGGAATCACCTGGGAGGTCAGTCTGCATGCTCAGGCCCCAGCCCTGAATCAGGCTTGGTGGCTAAAATGAGCCCTGGGAGGCTGTGAAAAGTAAGAAACTGGGGACAGGGCCAGAAGCAATGAAGAATGACCACTAAGCCAGTTACACCAGTGCCATTGTTAATAGGTGAAAATGAGGGTATGCTCCCTTATGGTCTTTGGATATGTTACGTCTCCCCTTACAGATACTTAGAACATTTAAAATAATGGAATATATCCAACTTGGAATTTTTGTTAAATGCTTAAGTTAGCAATTAAATTTAAGTTGTCCACGTATTCACAGTGACAGCAAAGTGGGACCATTTGGAGAAGCTCTGTGTCAAAATCTGATCCAAGTGCAGTGGAGAATTAGCTCTGCACCTGTGCCCCTCTTCATCCACTCTGCTCCCTGGCTGAGCCCCCAGGGCTGCTGGATTGTCCCCATTAACCCAGGATGACATAAGCCTGAGGCAGCCATAGCCTCAGCACCCATTGCCCTCAGCAGGCCCACCTTGGTTTTTTCTGCCCACCAACCTGGGGCTGAAGGCAGGAGGCAGGTGGACTGTCCAGCATCAGGCAGTGGCAGGGATGCTGCTGTCACAGCAGAATTAGTGTGAAGGCGCAGTGGCCTATGGGCAAGGCTCTAGAGTTGGGGCCCCTCTGCCGAGGGCTAGCACCCAACAGGCAGATGGGAGACTAAGGGCCTGGAGAGACCTGGGGAGTAGCCAGATTTCCTTGGTGCATGCCCCTCCCCAGTGGATCTTCCAGCCCTGTCTGGTCTCCTGCCTTTCTGCAGAAGGCTGTGTGTGCTGGGGAGAAGCCGCTGGGAAAAAGGCAGGGATAACATTTTGGAGAATTGACTCCTTTAGGCAGGGCTCACTGTCCTCTCGGCTCTTCAGAGAGGCCCTTCTGCCTTGACACAGAGCAAGGCAGAACTAGGGACGACTCAGTCATCATGAGCTGGGGCCAGGTGTGATCCTCACTCTGCAGTGTTCTGTGTCTGGGACACACCTTGGCCTCAGCAAGCTTCAGTGTTTTTGTCCGAGAAATGGGGAGAATTCTCAAGGCCCCACAGGGTGGACAAGGGCAGCCATGTCAGCTCTTTCACGTAGTTTCTCAGTTGATATCATCATCGCAGCTGCCCTAGCCTCCTTGGGCCATCCCTCAATCTCAACCGGTCGCCCAGGACTGGGTAGGGCAGCTGTCGCCTTTGTGATTCTGTGGGGCTGCCAGGCCTGGCCTGGGAATCAGTGGCCCATTGGGGAGTGGTCCTGGCTGTGTTCCCAAGAAGCCCAGTTGCAAACATTCTACCCAGCTTCCACACCTGGCTCAGGTACCTAGACTCAACCTCAGTTTCCCCGTGTTCATGAGCATGGCTCCGCCCCACCCCAGCCAGACAAATCCCTTCCCTCCTCCAAGACTGCTGAACCAGGTTGGAATTTCTCAAAAGCAAACAAACAGGCGAGCTCAGAGTTGCGGTTTTCAGAGCTCAGATTCCTCCTGTCTGTCTGAGCCAGCGTCAAGCCCGGCCAGCCGCCCCCGGCAGGCTGGACTGGGCCCACAGCTGAGCCCCCCAGGTCTCCGGCTGTTGGACCAGCGTGGACGTGCCAGGCTCAGAGCTGACCTGAAGCACTGTGCTGCCCCACCTCCCCCCTATCCCGAGACCCCGCAAGCATGGCAGGAGGGTGCAGCCTGCGCCAAGCAGAAAGGACACCTGGCCTGGTGGGGCATGGTTGGACGTGAACAACAATCTGCTGTGGGGACAGCGGCTGGTGACAGTGTCCTGCTGAGGTGCGGCAGGCAGAGCTGTTGGAGCAGGGCTAGTGAGGACTGGAGGAGTTGAGGACTCAGAGGATCAATGTAGTGGGGTGTGACCTAGGCAGCGGGCAGAGCGGGTGGTGATGTCGAGGCGCAGAGGCAGGGCCATGGTGGCCCTGTGGGAACGCGGGGGTGGAGAGGCGGCCGAGGGTGGGAAGGCACCTCAAGGGGCAGAAGGGGCTAGGAGGGAGGGCTGGGACAAGGGGAGGGGCCGAGGGGGCTCTCGCCAGGTGGTCTTAATCTCCTCAGTGAAATAGGAGTCCTGGGGGTGGGCGGGGGAGGTGGGAGCCTGAGACAGCTGCGGGGAGGGGACAGCCTGACAGCCCTGAGGCCCCCCAGACTGGGAGCCCCTGCCTGCCAGGCCTGCTCCCTGAGTCAGTGCTGGGTCCCTGGGCTGAGACTTGGAGCCGGTTCTTCTACCCACCCCTCCCCCCTGGCCTCTTCTGCCTTCATGGCCCAGGGGGTCTGGCCTGTGTCTATGAATGTGTGTAGAGAGTGGCCTGGCCTTCCTTGCTGTCTCTGTAGCCTCCGGTGACAGGGTGGAGCAGGGGCTGGGTCACTTTCGCCTCAACTGAAGCCCCCCAAGTTGGATCCCCACTAACCCACTAAGCTGTCAATGGCCCTGAGGTTATGCCAGTTGGGGGCAGGGAGGAGGAAGTAGGGGCCTCTGGTCAGGCCTGCACCCTCAATTTCCCCAGGCCAGCCCTCCACAGAGACCAGAAGGATAGCAGGGAGGGCCTGGGTGGGTTTTCTCTTTTATCCACCAAGGAGCCTCCCAGAGATGGGGAAATTGGGCCACTAGGCAGTGGAGACAGGAGGTGACGTGGACCATGTGGAAGCACCGGCTACCCCATCCCGCTAAGTGGGTGCTTGGCACCAGCTGTGCTGGGTGGACAGGCAGACAGATGTGAGCTTTTACCAGTGCCCCAAGCCAACCCAGCCCCTCCTTCCAGCGTGTTTGCCAGGATCTAATGCGCACAGGCAGCCCGGTGCTGGGCAGGGTGTGGGCAGCCCTAGGCTGTCTCAGGCCTCCCTGGGAATGGCCAGGCCTTGGGGCAGATATGAGTGTCTGAGGTGCCCACTGGAGAAACCAAGATGGCCCTCTGACAGAGGCAATGTGAAGTAGGAGCTCCTAGGGCTTCCCAGGCCTGGCTCTCTTCCGATTCTATGGCAGGCGCCTCTCTGAATTGCACTCCAAGTCATTTGTTGGTGGTGTCACTGTTCCCTTCCAGGCCGGAATTGGAGGGCCAGGAAGGGAATCAGGAGGCCAGTCTGGCCCATGTGTGCGTAGCAGCAGTGAGCATCAAGGCAGGCCCAAGCCATTTTGATAGGTGACCTCAGATGTCTGCAATTAGGTGGCACATGAGTGGGGCTAAGCCATCCCTCGTGAGCTGGACCAGGGCTGACACCTGGAGAGTCAGCCCACACTGGTGGGGGAAAGTGGGACTGGTCCCTGAGCTTTTCTCTCCCCAGAGTCCTTTCAATGTAGCACCCAGAAAGTTCCCTCACAGTGTCTCAGGTGTCACTTTTCCAGCAAGCTCCTCCCCCGAATCTCCAACAAGATGACTATTCATCAATTTAGAGGGAATTTTAGCAGATTCTTTCCTAACATCTACTAAGACCAGCCATAGGTCTACTGCAGGGCACAGTACCTTTCAGTGTGAGAAGATGGAATGTGGCAATACCCTTTGGACGTCTGCAGGGCTGTCCCTGGGCAAAGGAAGCAGCCCAAGTCTCAGGGGAGAAAGTTCTGGAAGGAGTTTTATTGTTCCCAGATGAAGAAGAGCTATGAGATTGTCTGGAGTGCCTGGGAGGCAAGCAAAGGAGGTGGCCTCCTTTGGCCACAGGGAAGGGAGGGGGACAGTGGGGGTGGCACAGGCCGCAGGGAGACACTAAGCCTGAATCTAAAGGGCATTTTCCTGACTCCAGCTTTGGGCTTCTGGCCTTGCTTTCTGGGATGAGGCCCCTTTGGACACTCAGTCCACTGAGTCTGTTCTCTGCGTGTCATCTGCTCTGGGAGCAAGGGGTGATGACCTGTGGCCTGCATGCTGAGGACTTTGGAGCTCACTTTCCTTGTCCACAGGCCCAATGGGAGCCTGCCCTCCTTTCTAGCCCAGGACTGGGCCTGTGAGGATAACCATGCTATGGATCAGGGGATAAAAGCAGAGGCCTGAGGCTGAAAGACATACCCCAACTCAGCCCGTGGGGGCCTCAGGGGCTGTGATTGTTGGGTGCCTAGCATTGTGTCAGTAAATTATACTTGTTATGTACACACTTCACGAAACAGCAGTGGCCATGGCGTAGGTGCTGAGGACACTGCCCTAGAGTTTGGTCATTGCTCTCTTGGTACATGTCACCTCCTTCCTTCTACATATGCTGTCTCTTTTAATGTGACCCCGAGTGTCCCTGGCTCTGATCTTGAGGCTAGACATCTCCAAAGAGGTGCCCAGGCCCTTCCAGACCTCCTGGCAGTACCCTCACCCCACCCCACCAGTTAGTCTGTGGTCTGGACCTAGTCTCAGAGCAGCTCGTCACCATATGACAGCCAGCATCAAGCATCTTGGATTTCTGACAAAGGGACCCCCCACCTGGTGGCAGCTGACACCTGAGCCCACCCCACCCAATGGCAAGGGGCAGGGGTGAGTGACCTGGCTGGAGACAGCTGCTATGGGAACAGTCAGAAAATCCCAATGTCACACACCCTGGTTCCAGAGGGGATACTGAGGCACAGAGCAAGGCAAGGCCTCTGGCATCTGTGAGGGTCCTTGCCCATCCAGGGGTCCTGCCACAATCCACCCGCCCTTGGTGCCCTGTCCACCTCTGCTGTCCACCCGCCCGCCCAGACAGAAAATGGCCATTTCCTCCGGCCCCTGCCCCAGGGAGCGACACGGAGCTGGCAAAACAAACAGGCCGTTCCTCCTGTGGCCGCCGGCTGGTGATGGATGGCCAGAGGGGCTGGCCTCGCTGATGGACGACCGCCCATCATGTGTGGGCCGGAGGCGGGGGCCCAGTGAAGCCTTGGACACAGGCACAGACACACACTCATGAGCCGTGGTGCTGGCCTTACCCTACCTTGAGACATTCCTGGGCCAGAGCCCCAGTGGATGGAGACCAGGCATACTATTTCTCCCAGCCTCAGTCTCTCCATGAATGTAGCGGGTATCATAGTCTAGGTACCCATCATGGGTAGGGGGCGAGCCAACATACCTGATGGTAGGGTCCTCCATAGCCCCTAGGAGGCTCCCACCTATCTCTCAGAGGGCAAGTAACCCTTCCTCAGCCTGTACTCTAGACCTGGCCAGGCCAGGGTCCTTTGAAACCTTTATCAGCACCTTTATGTGCCTGCTCAGTTGGACTCACAGGGCCTCCACAGCCTAAGTCCCCCAGCAAAGCCTGAACAGGCTGTGCAGGGGATGGTGCCTAGTTGAGGTTGGGTCCCTGAGCTCGGGGCAGGGTCAGGCAGGCACACCAGGAGCGGCTGAGGCATGAACAAAGGCTGGGCAGTGCGATTCCAGGTCTCAGAGGTCTGACAGGGTCTGGATCCACTGCACTGACCCAGAAGGCCCTGGGGTCTCTGCCCCAGTTATCCCTGCCCCAACCCCCATTAGCAGTCCCTCTATCTGTTGGGGCAGGGATTACCACCTTGTACAGATGGGTGAACCAAGGCTTGGGGGAGTTCTGCCTGGAGGGAACATAGGCCTGGGCTGGGGTGGGCCCCACTGGGCACTCTTGAGCCCTGCAGCACCCAGCTGATGGCGACTCCCACCAGGCAGGGTCGGATGTGCTGATGGTGTTCATGGGTCCCACAGAGGCCATGGCTGACAAGCCTGTAGCCCTGGCAGGCTCAGAGACCTTCTGGCCCTAACTGCTGGCCACCTGCAGGGCCTGAGGAATGCCCAGCTACCCAGCCTGAGGCCTATAGCAGCACAGGCCACCCAGCTGGTGACAGGCTGGAGAGGAAGGGGCAGCTGTGGCCAGGCCTCTGACCCCCGCCCCGCAACTGCCCGGCCCTACCGGGATCACGTCTGGCTAAGAGGAAGCTTCTGAGACCCCCACTTCCTGAACCTCAGAGCAGGCTGGGCTGGGGCCGCCCACTTCCCTCCAGAGCCCCCAGCCCTGCCCTCAGCTCCTCCAACCCAGTCCTGCAGTTCCACAGCCCCCAGCTACGTGTTTCCGGGGCAGAGGGCAGAGGGGGTGGCCAGGAGACTTGCCCTGATCTAGGGTCAGCAGGGACAGGAAGCCCCACTGAATGTGGTGTGAAGACCTGGTGGGTAAGGGGCCTGGCTAGAACGTGAGGGCTGGGCCAAGGAGGGACCTCTCCGGGAGATGAGGCTGCCCATGGAGCAGGGTGATAACATCTGCCATAGGACCCTTTGGATGCAGGCTAGCCCACTGGTTCAACCCTGCGAATGTCAGATGGATGCACCTCTGCCATGGCCAGGGGGATGCCCTGGTTCAGCCATCAGCTTCTAGAGCTGGGCTGGGGATGGTTGAGGTCATGGTCGCCCACTGATATGGACTGTGGGAGCAGTTGGTGATGTCAGAACTGGAGTGTCTTAAGGAGGGTCTACAGGAGGGGATCTAGGGCCCAGGTGGAGGCTCTCAGGCCCTCAGGTCTGGTGAGTTTGGACTGTGCCTGCCAGGCTGGTCAGGCTGAGATGACCCAGCCCCTCCATGCTGCTGGGGGCAGGAAGTCTGGGTCTGGCCTGAGCTGGCAGAATCAGGGCAGGACCAAGGCCCACACAGAGCAGGAAGTGGCTCTGGACTCCAGCAGGGATGGGGTGGCCTCTGAGAGGCCATTTCCTCCCTGGGAACATCCTGCCCAGGCAGCAGCAGGGAAGAGGGCTCAAGTCCGGGCAGGCAGGAAGGGCCTGGGGCTCAGCGTCCCCTCAGGCAGGGCCCTGGGAGGTCCCAGAAGGGAATGACCTCATGGATGTCTGAGTCTCAGGAACTAAAAGGCCAGCTGGGCCTCCCACAACCCCCACCTGGAGCTCCTGGGCCTCCACCTTGGGCTGGGTTCCTGGAGTTTCTAGTAGCCAGCCTTATTCTGCTATGGCCAGAAGCTCAGACCCCTCTGTCTAACCTCGGTTTCCCATATGAGCCATGGCCAGAACCCATGTCTCCCAGCCTGCATGCAGCTATGAACAGAGGGCCAGGAGCTGAAGGAGAGGCCCCATAGGCAGCAACCTGTGCCTCAGAGCTCAATCCAAGCCATCAGGCTAGGCCTGGGCAGATGGCCCAGCCCCAGCTGCCCCTGCTCCAGGCCCTGGGAGGGGGTCAGAGGCCCAACACCCCCCACCCAACCATGTCCTAAATATAACCGGAGCAGGCGCCTGGCCGGGAATAGAGACCTCTGTCAGCCCTCAGCAGGTGCCAGTGGGAGGAAGGTCAGCGTGATTGGCAGGGGTGCTGGCCGGGCAGGCAGCCAGATGTGGGTCATGTGAATGTCCGGTGGCAAGGCTCAAGGGTGGGGCAGCATGTCCTCACAGGACAGCTGGGTGCCCAGCCCGCCCTGTTCAGGTTAACCCTGGACCCTGCCCTCACCCTCACCCCATTTCTGAGACTGCTGCCAGGCCCCCAGAAGGGTCAGACCTGCCTGGCACTGTCCATGTGGCTGAGCCCTTAGCACAGTCTCATCCTGCCACTCTGACCCTCACAGCCCCTGAGTCCCCAGCCTGCAGCCCCACATGGTGACTAAACATCCATCTGGCCACGTGGGGTCACTGAGTGGATGCTCTGAATGCTGTCTGGCACTGTCCAACATCCCTCTGTCCCTCACCCTTGCAGGGTTCTTCTGTCCCCTCCACCCTTAGCCTGTTCCTGCCCTGTATGCTCATCCTTGTGCTATCCCCAGACCCTCTATCCAGGCTGTTCTGAGCTGACCGCTAGCCTGGCTGATGTTGCTTAACCCCAGGTCCTCCAGAATCGCCCTCAGGACCTTACCTCCTGTCCTGGCATCAAGCTGTTCCTGACCTGAGAGTCGGGTGAGGCCCCTTGAGCCCCACATCACTGGGGTCAGGGCCCCAAAGAAGGCAGGTAGGGCTCAGCTGCCCTCTCTGCCCCCTCAGGCAGCATCCTGGGCTCCAGGCTAGGTCCAGCCCTGGCCTCTCTCCTGATCCCAGCGCTGCATCCCCCTCTGCTGGGCAAGTCCTGGACACCCGTCAGCTGCCCTTGGACATGGCTCTCACCAGCCAGCATGCTCTACTATTTCCTTTAAAGCAAGGCCTTCTTTCCCACTCCTTCCTGTTGAGAGGAGACTGTCCAGTTAAGAATCTGCAAATATACTGAAAAATGCCAAGCAGCCTGAGAGATGGATGCTTGCTAGTTTTCCAATGTGGACATCCCAGTTACTTGAATACAAATCAACAGTTTTTCCCTTGTGTGACTAAAGTCATGGGCAAGGGAAGTGGGGCAGGAGCGGTAGATGCTGGGGTGGTGAGGCCTGTCCGAGGCACTGAAGGGCTCCAGTGGTCTGGCCTGAGCCTCAGAAGTGGCATGGAAGGGCAGGGCAGATTGAGGCAAGAGTGGAGGCTGATGAGTTCAAGACACCCAGGTGCCCCTGGACCTCACTGGGGGTATTTGTTGATTGACCAAATGAGTATTTATCCAGCACCTACAATGTGCCTGGCACTGTGCTCACCACATGGCACAGCACCATTGCAGAGGTCAGAATCCTGGAGCCTGGGGCTCTAGGAGGGAGTCTTGGGTCCAGGGACTCTTGTCTGAAAAGGACCTGGGGAAACTGGCCATATGGTCCATCCTGTGCTTCCCCACCAGAGCCCCCCCTGGACTGTAGTCTTCGTGCCCTACTCACGTGCCCCAGTGATGAGAGTTTCACACCCCAGGAGCAGCCAGGACAGTGAGCTTTGTAGTTCTTGCTTTGCAGGTTGTTGAATAGAAAGCCTCTCCCGGCGGGGGGGGGGGGGGGGGGGGGGGGGGGGGGGCTGGGTCACTTAGTAGGTTGAGCATCTGACTTCAGCTCAGGTCATGATCTCGTGGGTTCATGTGTTCAAGCCCTGCCTTGGGCTCTGGGCTGACAGCTCAAAGCCTGGAGCCTGCTTCTGAATCTGTGTCTCCCTCTCTATCTCTGCCCCTCCCCTGCACGCTCTCTCTCTCTCTCTCAAAAATTAAACGTTAAAAAAAATTTTTTTTAAAGAAAAAAAGAAAGCCTCTCCTGGGGAGAGGGGGGAGAGTGCAGGGCCAGCACAGGGGGGTGCCTGGTGTGGTAGGAGTTGGGTGGTGATGTAGGAGGGAGCAGACTGGGGAGGCTGAGTGCTGGCTGGAGAGTGTGGAGTATTATCTACACCCCCTGTCCCACTACCCCTCCCGGCCTGACCCTCAGGTCCCTAGAAGGCAGGTCTCACTTCCATGGCCTTACTTGCACTGGACATGGTAGAGGCTGCAGTGTGGGCTTGTTTGTTCTTCATCTAGTTTTTCTGGTTTGGAGCCTGGATGCCCAAGCAGGGTTAGGGGCCTGAGAATGGATGGGGGTGAGGGGTGGGAGCGGAGTAAGGGGCCCGGCCCTGGCAGAGGTGTGGCTGAGGAAGGGGATCAGGACTGAGTGTGAGGCCATCCTTGGACCCACCTTGCTGTCACCTTCCTGTCCATACCTGCCTTCACCTGCAGACAAGTGGGTGAGCTCCACCCTGAGCCATGGGTGTCACCCACATGGGCTTCTGGAGGAGGTCTGGTCTTGAACCCATCTGCCACCTACTGGCCCAGTTGCAGGCTAGGGAGGGGACCTACTGTGCAGCCTCAATGAGGTTTTTGCCATCAGAGGGTCAGGAGCAGGTTCCCAGTAACCACCTGGCTTTTGTTTCTGGCCCCATCAGCCTTCCTTGGAGAGGCCTCAGTAATGCATTCTGTGTGTGGGGACAGTGGGGACGGTGGGCAGTGGCTTAAGGCCCCAGAGTGTGGAGCTCTTAGGGGAGGCACCTCCCACCCACATAGCATCTATCTACCTTTGGTTTAAACCTAGGTTCCTCTGCTTCCTGCGTGTGGGGCCCTGGGTGTCTCTATACCTCTAGAGGGGACTGCTAGGGTCTTCCTCCTTTCTCCTGCCTCCTGGCCCTCCCATGCCCCATGGACCGCTTCTTCTTCTAACCCTAGCTGCTCAAAATGCCTGGATGCCCTCTCCTCTTTCCAATCAAATTCTGCCCACCTGCCCTTCTCCTGGATCAACATGGGGAAACTGAGGCCAAAGGAATGGAAAGAAGTGCTGGCATGCAGCAATGTTGAGTGGTGCAGCCAGAACTCTAATGGGGGAGATGGTGGCAGTGGTGGGTGCTGGCCGAGACTGACAGAGCCAGTGACTTCTGGGCAGCCTGGCTTCCTGGGAGGGGCTGCTCTGCTAGCTTCAGCCCCTAGTGGGTACATTTCCCCAGGCCTTGCAGGGCCATAGTGTGCCTTCAGACATCAGGGACCTGGATAGAGGGTCCTGAGCAGCTGCCTGGACAAGGGAGCTAGATGGCATATGTACCTCTCAGAAGTGGTATACACTTCCAACAATGGCCCTTCCTCCGGGCAGCCCACCCTCATCTTCCTCTGAGCATTCCGTCAGGATACCCAGGGCTCATCACCCACTAGACACTCACCATCTCCATTTCAGAGTTAGGGAAGCTGAGGTACAGTGACATAGTGTGTCTGTCCTCACAGCATGAGTCCAGGCCTCACAGTAAGGGTGGCGTGTCCAGTGAGGTGAGGGGGCAGGGGCAGGGGCAGGGCCAAGCATGGGACTGCCAAAAAGGGAGACTGATGGGCTCCCAGTGGGGCATGAGGCACAGGATTCATGCTGGGAGAGGCAATTAGCAGCTGAGGATGGGGCTGGGAGTGTGTATGCCATTTGGAGCTCATGGTTCAAACCCCAGTGGGTTTTGAGGGTGCATAGGAGTTCACCAGGGCAGAAGAGCAAGCGAGAAGCACAGCACGGTGACGCTCACAAAGGCCCTGTGGGGAATTGGGGCGCAGGGTGAGCAAGCAGTACCCAGGCCCCTGAGGCAAGATGCTGGGATTCATTCAGTTCTGTCCTCACCTACACCAGACTGTCCAGAGCTCCATCCTTCCTATGGGCAGAGATTAAAGGCTTCAGAGGCTGGGGCAGGCTCAGGGGAGGGAATCTGTACAGCAGGGCTGACTGTAGGCTTTTTCTCTGGACCTGAAAGGACTATCCCTTCTCTGGGCCTCAGTTTCTCCATCTGTAAAATCGTGAATATGGCCCCTAAAGGGGCTCATGGCTCTGATAGACTTGCTGGCTCAGGGTAGGGGGTATGGCCAAGCCCCACCAACTGGGACCAGGCCAGGGACTCAGCCACAGGTGCTTGGAAGGCTGGGAGCCCAGCTGGCTGGGGTTGTTAGGATGGTCTACCCCGGAAGAATCATCAGAACATCTGTCCCCGTGCTCCCCCACATTCCCCACTAAGCCTGGGCTGGCCCAGCCCCCAAGCATTTCTTAGAGATTAGGCCCTAATCCCTTTCTGCTCCAGGGGGACCCCAGCCTTGGTTTGCTGTCCACTCAACCACCCCATCCAGCCCTCAAGACTCTGGAAAGCTTCCAGAGGGAAGATGGCTCCACTGAGGTAGGGCCCGGGACCTGGCCCTCACCCTGGCCAGCTCTACTCAGCCTGAGGCATGCTTCTGGGCCCCTCTATTGCTCAGGTGAAGAGGAATCTCTTCTGATGTTGAGGTGAAGAAACTGTCATGTTGCTTTTTCGAGCCAGTTCTATGGGTACAAATCCCCACCCTTACACCTGCACCCCAGACAGGCATTGCAAATCCATCCCTGATCTCCTGCTCCACGTTGCTCCAGGAAGCATCAGCTTTCACAGCCCTGAACTCCAGGTGGTTCTTTCAGTGGGTCAAAAGCAGTGCAGTCAACTTGCCTGCCCTGATGGGGGCAGGGAAGGGCAGTCTGGTAGCACCCTGGGTTCCTGGATCAAGGAAAGCCAGCCCTAGAGGGGTTCAGGGCTTTTTACGGTTTTACATGGTGCTGGAGGCCCAAGAGAGAGGGACCAGCAGAGTGGGGAGGTTGGCACTGAAGTTGTCCCCTCTGACCCCTCATGGACGTTCCCACCTCATCACCCCTCCCATCACCAGAAATTTCAGTCCAGGGAGGGGCAGGGTTGGTTCGAGGGTAGGGGTAGGAGGGCTGGCCCTGCCCCCACAAGGGCTGGGAGGGCGCCTTGACACAGCTCGGGCTCCAGAAACATTTGCTTTAAGTCTTAAAATATCAGGTTCCTGCATCACAGGGCTCCCCTGGGGGCCACCGGGCAGGCGGGAGGGATTTCAGGAGTAAGAAGATCCCCTCACTGGCCCCCACCTCATCAGCCGATCTGCCCGCCCCTTGGCCTCAGCAGAAGCCGGCCAAGTGTTTGGTGGCAGCCAGCAGGGCCCCTACTCTTCTGTTCTGGGGGAACCCCCAGTTGACCGTGGCAAACCCCACCTCTTCGGAACCCCAACCTTCACAGAACCCTGGGGTGGGGTAAAGGTGCAAGACCCAGCAACCTGTCTCCCCATAGAGCTCAAACTTGCTCCGATGGACTCATGGATGCTTTTATCCAAGGACACAGTTCAGATAGGGAAACTGAGGCCCAGGGGAAGCAAGGCTTCCTTAAAGCCACAAACAAGCCTCTTGTTCATGGCAGTAGAGCTGTGTACCCTACCCTAGTGTCCAGGCCTGTGGCAGATACAGGGCCACTAGGGAGAAGTCTTTTTTTTTTTTTTAAGTAATCCCTACACCCAATGTGGGGCTCAAACTCACGATCAAGTGTCATATGTTCTACCAGATGAGCCAGAAAGATGCTCAGGGGAAGTCTTGAAATGGTGATGACGCTACTTTGGTGCTGGGTCCAGCATTCAAAGTGGCTTCCCAGGGGCAGAAACATTTGCATGGGGTTTTGAAGGGTGAGTAGGAGTTTTAGGATGGTCCTGGTAGGCAGGCTCCCTGGACAGAAGGGCCAGCTTTAGCAGAAGGACCAGCCTGGAGGGTACAGCTGGTGCCAGGCTCATGGTGTAGATAGAACAGATGGCTCTGAGGGGGCAGGCTCTGAAGCGCCTTGAACACAGGGCTAGGCAGATGGTTAGCCCTGCTCCCAGGTGAGGGTGGGTTGGAGACTCAGGTAATTCTGGTGCTCAGAGGCTTTGGGACCTGTTGCTTTGGGGGACAGAAGAGCCCTCCTGAACAGTTCTGCCACTCAGTGTGAAGGTGGCTGCCTCCTACCTCAGCTACCCCTGGGACCACCACCCGGAGGAAGGCACAGCCCCCACAGCCAGCCCACTCCCTCCCAGGCAGACCACCGGCCTCGGCCCGGGGGACCAGCCTCAGTGCAGAGCGGGAATTGGAGCCGGCAGCAACAGCTGGCCCCACTCGAGCGTCCCCCGGGGGCCACTGCCTTGTTCCCAGGCCCCCAGCCCAGCCCGTTCCCAGGCTGCACCCCACCCCCAAAAGCACACTGCTAGGGACGCGGTTGGGCGAGGCTGTGAAGGGACCACCGGCTGGGAAATCTCCTATCCCCTCACTATCAGGATGCAGGACCTCTGCATCAGGCTGGGAGGAGGCACAGCACAGCCCCCAACCCACGGGGCCCCTGCCTAATTCCACTGCTCGTGTCCATAGGCTCAGTCTCCCCTGCAGGAATACACACACTTCAAATGATTGGAAGACTCCAGGGGGACCCCACCGGCCAGAGGGAACCATGGAGGGGGGGCAGCGAGACCCCCACCAGCTTTCAAAGCAGATGCACACAGATCTGTGTAGGTGCAGAAATACATCATTTTGGTGGCTGCTGTCCTTTTTGGTAGCACATGTTGGATGAGTGTCTCCTTGCTTCCCTGGGAGCTCCAGGGAGTCTTGGAGAGCTCTAGGTGGTGCCCACACACCTTGTGTTTCTGTCGTCCACCTCTGCCCACCCCATGCACACCCTGGGGTGCCAATTTCTATCTGTGGCTGAGCCATCGAACATCTGTGTGTCTGCCCGGCCCTTCAGAGGATTCCGGACGCAGCCATACATACTTTAGAAGGGTCACCACTGTGTTGGCTGCTGCTGAGTGTCTGACGGCCTGGAAGATCTGTTTTCAGGGTCGCCCATACCCTGGCTGGGGCAAGTCTTCTATTTTGCAGGTGGGGGAAACTGAGACCCAGAAAGACTGTGAGGCTGAGGCCGTGGCAGAGCCTTAAGGGTGGAAGTGTCCTGTGGACTGCCGACCGTGGCTGCCAAGTGACACGGAGCAGTGGGGGAGGGATTGGAGGCAGTCTTGGGAGGGGAATGGGGTGGGGCCAGGTACAGACCCCTGAGATCCACACTGTCCACACTGTCCTGCTTCGTGGCTGGGGCCAGAGGAGGCAGGGGCCAGAGCAGCTCTCCCACAACCCCAAGGAGCCAGGTGAGGTGTCTACAAAGGGCAGAGAGTTACGGCCAGGAGGATTAGTAGGTCGTTGGCACCCCTGAAACCCAAGCTGGCTGCTGGCTCTGGGAATGGGCGTCTGACCCCTCTGCGGCCTCCTGGATCCCGGAGAAAATCCTCGAGGCCGAGTTAATACCAAGACCAATTTTTATTTCAACAAAGTTAAGTCTCAACAATGTGACACTGAGGGAGAGGGATTTTCCTGCCACAAGGGAAGGGGGGCTGGGGTCCCAACATGGCGCTGCCCTTCCCCCTCCCCTCCTCCCCCAGCTGTCCCCACCACAGGGGTAGGGACTGGGTTGCCCTGAAGATGAAGCTCTGTCACCAAGCAGTTCAGGCTGTTCCTTTCAGAGTGATCCCACCACCTCCAGCTCTTCTTCCTCAGGCCTGCAGGCTCCCGGGGCCTGGAATGCCCTCTCTGTCCCTCTCTGTCCTCCCAGGCCCCTGAGTTGAGCCAAGGGGTCTCCAAATCCCCCACCTCCCTTATCTTGTCCATGAAGGTGGGTGTAACCCATGTCTGTGACCTGGGCAGGCAGGTCTCCGGAAGGTTCTCTGATCGATGCATGAGCCTATGTCCCTCGGGTCACACAAACTTTGTGGACCCTGACCACGCCCCATGTGGACGGGCCACACATCCTCCTACTTCCAAGGGTGACATTGGCCTGGACTTAGACCCAGCCCAGGGTGCTCTCTGGGAGGGCTGTAGGGGAGGAGCAAGGGCCCTGGTGGCAGAGGGCCGCCCCCCCCCCCAGCCCTTCTTCCCACCCCTAGAATCCCCAAAATGGGAGTGGGAGGGGCTGGGACCCAAGAGGCTCGGCCTCGACCTCGCTGGCCCCCAGCCAAGCCTGGGGCCAGACCCGGAAGCCGCTCTCCAACCAGATAATCGATGGTCTGGGGGCCGCAGTGGCTGCACGAGGGTTGGGAGCCCTGTCAGAAATTGCTCCTGACGATGACCACATGCGCGGCCCGAAGGGACAGGCTCAGCCAAGCCCCACCTCGTTACCCTGCCTTCCCTCTGTAGCGGCCACTCCATCACCCTCACCCCGGCTCCTGCAGCCTTCCAGGTGGGGCGTCCACTACTCCTCATTCTATGGAGGGGAAGAGGGCCTGTTTGGGCCATGGCCTCTACATGGACCCCAGCCAGCATTCAGTGCTTGCAGGCCCCGAGTGTTATAGGGTAGACCCAAGTGGGCACAGCCATGGGAGGCCCATGACAGTGGGGGGACACACACTGGAGGGCAGAGGGATGGGTGTGTGCAAAAGTTAGAGGTACGTCGGGCTGCCCGAGGCTGTCCACATGGGCCCCTGGGCTTTACTCTGAGGGTACTGCCCGAGGGCAGGGCTAGGGGCCCAAGGGCACCCTACGACAGGCCAAAGTCAAACCAGATGGGCTGGGGGCCCCGTGGGGCAGGCGGGCCATTCGTCACCGTTATCTGCCCCGCCGCCGCCAAAATCACAAACACATTTTTAAGTGAAGGACTGGCTGCCACCGGCCTGCAGGCCCTGATGCCGCCCAGCTGTGGCCACACTGGGTGGGGGTTGGGGGTGGGGGAGGGTATGGAGAGGGGGTGTGGAGGATTAGCAAGTGGTTGGCCTGATGGAGGAGTGCCTGCAGCCCCCAACATACCCCCAATGTGTTCTGGAGGCCGAGCCAGTGCCAAACCTCCCATAATCTGACATCTACAGTCTCCCCTGCTTGGACCCCTCTGGAGCTGGGATGATGGGCCCCAGAAGCACCCTCATCTCTGCCCTGGGTACTCCTGCTCCCTTCCTTCCTCCCACAGCCTTGGCATCACAGATTCACCCTCTGACCCACATACTGACCTAGGATGTGCATTGGGGCTATTTGTGAGGACAGGGGCTCTAGGTCAGGGATGTGCTTTCTGCATAGGGCTGGTGGCTCAGTAGTTGCTCCATGGGAGAGGCTGGGTTCAAGACCCAGAGAGACAAAGACAGAAACAGAGGCAAGAGATAAAAAGAGACAGAGATGGGAGAGGGAGCCTGCCCCTGTCACCAGAGACCCACCCTATGTGTCACCACAAAGCGAGCCTGGGTGGCATGACCCTGTCCCGCTTGTCCTGTGGCCTGGTTTTGCTACGTGGCAGGACCCGTCCTCTAGGGTGTGCAGGTGAGGGTGGGGCTGGGCTCCGTCAGGCCATCACTCTGGGAGCCGAATGCAGGTCCTGCCCAGCACCCTGGACCCCCGGGCAGGCCCATGGGGGTGGGGGGCGCCGGGAGAAATGGCCTGTGACGGGGGTGGGCGTCCCGGGCGGGAAAGCAAACAGTGTCAGCGGCTAATGAGCGGGAACCGGGCCTGGGGCCGAGGGCCCGGGGAGGGGCACGGCCATCGCTCATCCTGACAGGCGGGCAGCGAGGGAGGGCTGGGGACTAGAGGTAGGGGGGAGCATGAGAGCCGACAAGAGCATACCCTAGAGACCCGACCCCACACACAGACGGACAGACGGACAGAGTGGAGGCAGGCAGGCCTCTCACCCCTGGCTGACTCCCATCCCTGGCTGTGGCCCCAGTGGCACCCCACTTGCTCCATCATCTCCTCTGTCTGACCCAGCTGGCCGTCCTCCTCCCCCATAACTAGTCTTTGCAGGACAAAAGAGACTGTCCCAGGAGGGGGTGCTGAACCTGGGAACCCCACATTGCACACTGGGGTATAGGAACGGGGGTCTTGAGGCCCTGCCCCTCGCTGGGCATTTCCCAATCTTTATAAAGCAGAGAAGGCCAGGTGTGCTCTGAGAGGCCCTCTTTGCCCTGACTTTCCATGGTCACCCTTCCTCCCTCCCTGTGTGCAGCCCCAGCTGTCTTCGAGGTCCCCACCCTTTCACGAAGTCTTCCCTCGATACCTCCAATACCTCCGACAAGCCCTGAAGCAGTGGGTGGGCTGACTCCACCACGAGGGAAGCAGCCCCTCCAGTCTTGCATATTAAAGCTGCAGTCCCATTTCACAGGTGGGAAGACTGAGGTGCAGAGTTGGATGTCAGGTCCAGCTCTTGGTCTCCCGGCCTCTAGCAGGTTAGAAGCCCCTGCACCCCAGGCCTTGCCCAGGCAGAGCTGACCCAGCCTCTTGGCCTCTTGTCTGCCTTGAGCTCCCTAAAATTGCAGGATTCCTGAGCAGGCAAGAACTCGAGAGTGCTCCTGAGTTTCTCCTGGCCGGCCCTGGCCCTGGTGGCCCCATGAAAACTCAGCTGCCCGAGCGGCCTGTAAGTGCCTGCCTACGGGGGTGTCCAGGCCCCTGTCCTGCCTCGGCTAGGAGGGAGGGGCAGCCATAAATTCACACCGCCAGCCGCCTGAGGGATAAATGTGTCATCGACTGCACGATTTACGAGCACACCCCTGGCCCGCAAGGCAGAGAAAACAAGCCTCTGTGTACACATGGCGCGGCGGGCAGGGATGGGCGGCTGCCGGGGGGCATGTGGGGGCATGGCAGGCCAACAGGACACGTGCATGCGAGAGGTGCAGGGATGTGGACATGAGGGTATGGGGACACAGGCATGCAAATGGGTATGTGGGGACAGACATACTCATAAAGGGAGGTGGAACTGTACATCTTTGATATACCCACAAACACACATGCGCACACACACACACACACTGGTGTGACTGCATATACACGCACGAATCTGAAGGTGGCACAGCATGCTCAGGGACACTCAGTGGCCATGTCACCCAGAAGCATGCATGCTTCCACCCTGGAGGTGTGCTCTTTCTCCCACATCCTGATTCCCACAGAGAAAGGAAAGACAAGGAAGGCTCTCTGGACGTTTGTGTGTGCATGTATGTTTGTGCATGTGCATGTGTACGCACGTGTGCTTATACGTGTGTGAGTGTGTGTGCAGGGTCTCTACTATCCCCAGACAGCCCACGCAGGGCGCCATGGTGGAGGGCCCACTGCGTGAGGATGCAAAGACAGAGCAGGGGACCAGCTGGCCTACGGAGGATATAGATGTGTCAGGAGACCAGGATGTGTGGGAACAAGGGTTGGGTGGTGATGCCTCGGTCCTGTGTGGGGCCTGTCTCAGAGGCCCAGGGAAATCAGGAGCCATGGCCCTGACAGGCCAGCCACTGAACACACCCCAGGCATCAGTGCTAAGCAATGAGGCCATAACAGCCTTGACCCCTCACAGTCCCACTGCCTGGCCTGCTGACCATGCGAGCATTGCCCACTTTGTCCACCAGGACCCTGTGGGGCAGTTCTAGGCTCGAGGCTCTGCTGGCACCAACCAAAGTTACCTGCTGGGACTAATCCAGGTGCGGCAGCACAAGCCTGAGAGTGCAGGGGTGGGGGTGGGGGTGGGGGCGCGGGGACTGCAGCAGGAAGCTTCAGGAAACAGAGGATTCCAGGAAGACCCCGGTGGACTCAAAGCAGCATCACTGAAGTCTGGCAAGGACTTAGGATTCTCATGGAATTGAGGCTGTGGGTCAGCCTTAGCTGTCAACACCCTTCCGTGGATGATCTGGGGACTCACTCATGCTCCAGACACTCATCTTGCTGGCCTTGCCACAAGAGAGTCAGGAGTGTGGCCCCCGGGAGGATTTCTGTGGCGGTGGATCCCCAGCCCGGGGCAAAGGGGCTGACTGGTATCCTGGAAACCACCATGGCAAAACCATGGTACCCCAAATAAGGACAGGCAACATCACTGCCCTCCACACTGGGGACCTCCAGATGCAGAGCAGACACCTGGAGGACCGATCCGGGACCTCTGAGACCAGAGACCTCCACACCAGGGACCTGCCAAACAGTGACCTCAGACCAGAGATCCCCAGAGGAGAGACCCCCATACCAGAGACGCCTACACCAGAAATTCCATACCAGGGCTCCAAAGAGAAGAGACCTATAGAGCAGGGGCTCTAGATGAAGGATCTGCAGCAGAGAGACTCATAAAATAGGGACCCTCACCAGGGACCCCCGGAGCAAGGGGTACCCAGGTGAGGCATTCTGTGCCAGGAGAGACCCAGGGCTCCCACAAACAAGTCTGTCCCCATTTTTCCTATAAAGAGAGCCAATGGTCTTCCCCCACTCCTCCCCTGCATGAACATCTCAGGATGGCGTTGTCTATGGGCTCTGGCTCTGCTCTGGTCTGTGTCATTGGTGTCTTCCCGGGTGTGGCCCCCCAAGACGCACTCTTGCAGGAGATGAGGCAACTTGAACACGGTGAGCACCTTCAGTGGGCACACAGGGGCGCAGGCGTGTTGGGACAGGCGGCTGTCAGGGGCGCCCGCCCCCCCTCCCCGCCCCCCGCAGCCCTGCCCAGACAGAAGCCCTTTCCTCGGTATCTGGCTGGAATCCTTCAAGAGCATCTTTAAATAAACAAAGCACAGAGAAAAGTGAGCTCCTAAATACAAGTCACATTAACATAGATTTCCATGCAGAAGCACAGCAGAGCTTGGCCTTTAGGCCTCCCATAGGCCTCCTCAAAGCCCTGCTCAAGCCTGGGAGTTTTAGAGGCCCAGGGGCACAATCACCTGGGCGAGGCCCACACTGCCCCGGACACTCACCCCCACCTCCCCAGCCCCCTGGCCCCAGGCTATAGTCTCCCTCTTGGGAATGGGCACACCAAGCCTATGCACACACCCGGGCAAGAGAAGCAGCATGGGGACCCTCTACTTGCCCTGAGGTCTATACCCCCAAACCCCAGGGGTTCCCTCTGGCAAAGCTTGAAGGATTCCCTTCCAGCCCCTCTCACTTCTTTTTTTTTTCTTTAAAGTTTATTTACTTCTTTTGAGAGATACAGAGACAGTGCAAGTGGGGGAAGGGCAGAGAGAGAGAATCCAAGCAAGCTCCACCCCATCAGCGCAGAGCCTGACAAGGGGCTCAAACCGACATAGCCGTGAGACCATGACCTGAGCCAAAAGCAAGAGTCAGACGTTTAACCAACTGAGCCACCCAGATGCCCCAGGCCCCTGCTACTTCTGAAGGGTTTTTTTTTTTACCCCACTGGGGACACAGTGACCTTGTGGGGATGATCCCAGGGTCCTGTGTGACTGGGACAGAGGCAGGGAGAGCAGCACTGGGGTGGGTGGAGAGAGCCAGTCAGGCTGTCCTTGTTGTTGAAGGTGCCCTCCCGTCCCCCACCCCTTGCCACATGAGTGTCTATCTGGCCGAGAGCCCCTCAATTTGTCTAACACACTTAAACAGGGTGAGGTGAGGCCCTCCCCACAAGGACACCTGTAGTAGGACAAGGGGTGAGGAGGGTGGGAGCCTCTGATAGGTGAAGGCTGGAGTCCAAGGGACCTGCATCCCAAGCCCCCCCCCCCCCCCCCCCCAGACCATGCAGACAGTAGCCTCCAGATGGGACGGCACACTGCTGGGAAGAATGCTTCAGAACCAACAAATGACTGGACGGCAGCTCCCCTTACACATCTGGGGCCCTTCTGCCCTCTCCCTCCTACAGGCTGAGCCCAGGGCACCTCTGGCCCCTGCAATCTCTGTACCCTCCCCTGACAGGCGTCTCCTGGCAGCACAGTGCTGCTCCCTCAGCCTGAACATCCCCAGGAGGCCCTCCCCACCACCTGCCTTCGACATAGCAGTCAGTGCTTTTGATGTCCCGGGGCTGGGGCACTCAGGTTTGTTCTGAGGGTCAAGGGGATCATCCACATGATGAGGACCAGGGTTTCTCTCAGGCACAGAATTCCAAGAGCTCTGAGGGATGCTCCCGTCCCCGCTCCCTCCGCTCTTTGAGGGATTTCATGGTGGACATTTGTTTCCCTGTGTATAAGTGGCCTTATTTCTGCCACAAGAGCCCTGAGGGGTTGTCTGCAGGACAGACCCCTGGGCCAGGGATCCATGAGGCCAGTGGCTGAACTGGGGGTCTGGGCAATGGGGGTGCTGAGCACACTCCATAGGTCTTGGGAACATTTTCATGGGCTCTCTCAAGCTTTGCCCACTGAGTACTGACCCCCCAGGGGATGTCCACAGTAATGGAGGGGTCCCCACCTGGTCGATCTCCCAGCACCCTTTGTCCAGCTGGCCTTCACCACGCTGCGGGGTGGTGGTGACAGGAAAGCGGGACAGAAGGAGGGAAAGACCGTGTTTCCTCTGGGGCAGAGAAGATCCCCATGGGAAGGCTTCTCTGGGAAGGACTGCTGATCCCCAGACCCTGCAGGGCCAGCCCATGGGTTCTCCTGATAGGACAGGACGTCATCCTCTGCAGACATTTCCTGTCTGTGCACAGAGAAGGTGAGGACGAGGAGAGTGTTGCATCCATTGTAGACAGCCCTGGGTGTAGACAGCTCTGGGCATGTGACTGTGCTGGGGAAAAACGGAGGTAGGCCTGGGGGATACCCCAGGGGCTGTTTAAGGAGGGCGGGACACAAGAGCTAAGGCCAGGCCCAGTCACCAGGACCAATGACCCTAAAGGCCCCCCTCAGCCTAGGGGGCGAGTGCTTCCCGAGAGCCCCCTGCTGATTTATGGTTCTCCAGGGTGGACAGAGTTATGGCTGCTAAGGCCTTGCTCCCTCCCTCTTCCTCCTCCCTGTTGGGGGTCGGTTGGGGTGGGGTGGCTCTCAGCTGGTTTCCAGATGGGCCTGATAGAGGGGGCATCTTGGGGTGGGAGGCCAGACACCCTGAGCAAAAGGACCTGGCCAGTGTCAGCTGGCCAGCCATAGCTGCCTTTGTCTCTCTCTGTGGTTGTCTCTGTCTCTGTCTCAGGCTCTGTCTCTGTCACATGCAGCCCCCCTTCCCCGAGGCAGCCTGGGTGGGTGGGAGTGGGAGCCGGTGATTTATCGCCTGCTGCCTGTCTTCCATCGGAAACGCCGGGGGTGGGCGCAGACGGTGCAGTGAGCTATGGGCCCCCAGGGCCCCGCCACCCACCCCAATGTTGTTGCTCTGTCTGGGCGGCGGGTGCACCCCACCCCAACGTGGCCAGGGCTTCGGGGGCCCCCAGACCTTCCCAGGGCCTCGTCCACGCGGGCCCCACTCAAGTCTCCGCCCACCGAGGGGCCGCCCCCCTCCCCAGGCTCCCCTTCATCTCCCCAGGCAGGAGGGGGCCCACGAAGGACCCGCACACACTCCTCGCCCCCAGGTTGGTCGGGAGGTGGCGAAGCGTCTGTTCCACTCCCCCTGGGGGGCTCCCATTCCACCATCCCCACCGGCTTCTTCCTTCTAGTCGCCCTCCACGCCACCGGCCACCACGCAGCCGCTCCTTCCAGCCCCGCCTCGGTGCACACAAGCAGGGGCCCAATATATGTTTAGGGAACAAACAGGCGGCAGGAGTGCGGCTGGTGCACCTGAGCTGACACTCCCTCCGCCTGGCAGAAGAAGTCCCTTATCTTCCCTGTTGATGAGCTGTCAGCGACCCCGGGGAGGGGAAGGGAGAGGAAGGTAAAGGAGGGGAAGGGTGTAGAGGGGGCGCGCTCACCCCTCCCTGTCAGCTGCCACTTGATGCACCCTTCCCTGTTCCCGTGGGGTGTGCGACCTGTCCGCCGTCTCGGCGATCCACCCCCACCAGCCTGGGCAAATCCGTCCTCTCCTGGCCTCTGTTCCTCTGCGGACCCTGGTTGTCTGCACGCCCAGGGCTCACCTCGGCTGCCCTCGCCCCACGTGGGGGGTTTTCCGCAGACCACGAGCGCCCTCTGGTGGCTCATTCGGGTCGCGGCGCGTGAGGGGAGAACCGGATGCCGATTTGGGGGCGGGAGGTCCTCAGCCGAGGCCGCAACCCATTTCACAGACAAGGACACGAAGATTGCCAGAGGGAGGTCACGGCTGTATCTGTCCCAGGAATGCCGTCTGGCCCTGCCGGGGCTTGTTCAGAGAGGCTGGGGGTGGGCAGTGATGTGGTCAGAGGACCCCTGGGCTGTAGGGCAAAGGACCCTGAATCAGACAGCTTGGGGGCTGCAGGTGTGGGGGGATGCGTAGTGCCTTGAGTGGCCACCGTTTTGTTCCCATCTGGAAGGAGAAGGAGCCTGAAACCGCAGAGAGGACCAGGCTGTCAGTGGGGAAGGAAGGGCCCCTGGGGCAGGTGTGGTGTCCATTAGATGGAGGACCACGCTGGGGGGAGGGGCATGGCAGGCCCTTGAGGTGGGGGTAGAGGTGTACATTCCCCCTCCCTGCACAGGGCCATTCAGGGCCGCTGAGCTGGGACCATCCACTTCCCCACACTCACTCCTTGGAGGCCCCAGGGTCAGTGCATGGAGGGTCAGCTCAGGGTCACAAGTTGGGACCGGGGACTCCCAGGCAGCCCGGAAAAGATTCGCCAGGGAGGCCAGGCCAGCACCCTCTGTGGTCAGTACCTTGGGCAGAAGCCAATCTAAACCACGGAGAACTGACAAAAGAGAGAGAGAGTCTAGGAGGAACCATGGAATTCAGCTGCCCTATTTACCAGGGAGTAAGGAAGTTCTTCCTCAGGTCTGACCAGACTGTGACACCAGCCTCTTTCCTACATCAGAGGAGCTCCAGCTGCTTCTGCAGCTCCGGGCTCTCAGGGTTCCTTGTGCCCACCCTCTCAGAGGGACTCAGCCCAGAAGCCCTCAAACTTGTGGGCAGTGGGCCTGGGCTCCTGCTGACCCCTCCCCATAGTGTCTGCTGGAGCCTGGGCTCACAGCCCAGGAGGCTTCCTTCTCTTAGCTTGGGGTCACCTAAGACCCCCAGGCCATTTTCTCCTGAGCCCTACATTTGTTCCCTGAAGGCCTCAGTGAGGAGTAAGAGAGGAGTCCTAGGGGCTCTGCTTCCAGTGCAGCGTGGAGAAAGCTCAGGCCCAGCAGGAAGACCCCTCTCTGGCATCTGGTTTCCTCCTCTGGAAAGTGAGGGGGAACATCCCCTCCCTGTACCATGCTGGGACTGAGTTAGGCTGCCTGTGTACCTTACTGTGACAAAGACTATTACCTCTGACCCCCACCAGGGGCTCTGGGTGTGCTGGGCCATCCCTGAGGGTGTGTGTGTGCGGGGGCGGGGGGGGGGTGGCAGTTCATTTGTACAAAAGGGGCCATCCCTGATGTAGTGATAAGGCCGGATGGACGGCTGGACAGTCAGCCACAGCCCACAATGGGCCGGATGCCCCGCACCTGCCCACAAAGGAGGGGGTGGCTCCTGCCTCACGTCTGACCGGCAGCCCTGAGATAGCATCAGCCCAACCGGAGGGCCATCCATCTTGTCCCACAAAGACTGGGACAAAGGCCATGTCAGCGGCAGCCTCCCCGACCCGGTCAATGGGGGCCAGCGCCTTCCTGTGCCAGGCGCCCCAGGCCCAGGCCTGAGGCTTCTTGTCAGGGTCCTGTTTGGGTCCATGAAGAGTGGCCTTCATTGTTTACAGGGCCAGCCAGGTGGAGGCCCCACCCAGGGCAGGAATGGGACTCCAATATTGAGGAAAGTGTCAGCCCTTCATTTGGGCACCCTGGGTCCCTTGTTAGCAGCTTGTGCCACAGTGGGGCACCCTGGAGGAGTCCCAGGCCCTGGCTGCTCAGCCTGAGTTCAGGGGTGGGATAGGGGAGACTAGGGACCAAGGCTGGTCCGAGCGGTCAGAGGCACCTTCCCACGGGAAGTGGTGGTCAAGTGCAGAACATGATTCCAGACACTGTGCAACTCCCTGGTACCCACTCAACCCTGCAGGGACCTGCCTCACCTGTCCTCCAGAGGCTGAGCTTCTAATTCAGATGCCCAGGGAGTTCCAGGTGGGTCATCAGATTATTCTCACCACCCTGACCCATCCCTGACTGCCCTGAAATCTGCTCATCCACGCTCACAACAGTCCTCAGAGCCTCCTCACGGCCCCTCACTGACCCCCAGAGACCCCAACTCCAAACATCCTCTTTCTCTCAACCACACTGTCCTGCAGTGCCCTCGATGTCCCCACTGTCTTCACTGTCCAGTATCCTCACCGTCCCCGTGTCCTCACTGCCCCTCAGTGTCCTCACTGTCTCAACACTGTTTTCACTGTCCCCACAATGTCTTCACTACCCTATAATGTGGTCACTGTCTGAGTTCTTCTGTGCCTTCCACTTGAACTCCTTTGAAAGTGAGTGGTCTGGGAGAGTCACTGATCCCGTGTTGGGTGTAGGAAGATGTGATGCATCCCCCTTGAATCACCTCCTAGGGCTTGTCCTGTGGTTTGGGAGGGGAATTTCCGGGTGGTGGGGGCACAGAGACCAGTCAGATTGGGAGAAGGGTTTATTCTGCACTGGAGTTTGGTGTGGGGAACCTCGCAGGGGCTGGGCTGCAGCTCACCCCCTTGACCCGCCTAAGCGTCCTGGGCTTTGGCTCGCCTCGCTGCAGAGAGGCGCGTGTGGCCCGGGGCCCGCAGGGGGGTGG
This sequence comes from Leopardus geoffroyi, assembly GCF_018350155.1. Classification (NCBI taxonomy): domain Eukaryota; kingdom Metazoa; phylum Chordata; class Mammalia; order Carnivora; family Felidae; genus Leopardus; species Leopardus geoffroyi. The sequence continues at coordinate 29,437,650 of NC_059339.1, read as the reverse complement.
TGGGGACTGGAAGACTGTGCCCAGGCGGAGGACGAGCCCCGGTCCGGGTCAGGGCGAGGGCTCCTTGGAGCAGGGTCCTGTCGGGCTGGCACGCCCGCGTCGCTCAGCTCCTCTCAGGACTACTCGTAGAACTCGCTGGCTCCGGCCGTCTCCGCCACCAGCGGGGCGGTCAGCGACAACGGGTGCGCGGCGCGGGCGCGGGCGCGCAGCCGGCGCAGGCGACACAGCAGCAGCAGCAGCAGCAGCGCGTGCAGGAGCCCGAGGCCGAGCAGCAGGAGCTGCGCTGCCAGGGCCCCCCAGCAGAGCGCGCCCGGCGCACAGGCGGCGCGCAGCTCGTCTTCCGCCAGGTACGGCAGCAGGCGGCCTCGCAGCGCCGGGGGCGCGGCGCAGCGCAGGTCGCGGTAGGGCGCGCGCTCGGGCCGGCCGGCCAACCAGGCGCGCAGTGGCACCAGGCGGCAGTCGCAGCGCCAGGGGTTGCCGCCCAGGTGCGCGGCGCGCAGCACGGGCAGCGAGTCCAGCAGCCCCGGCGGCAGCGCCGTCAGATTGTTGCCAGTCAGCACCAGTTCAGTCGTGTCCGGCGGGAAGGCGGCGGGCAGCGAGGCCCATGTCAGCCCGCGGCGCCCGCAATCCACGCGCGTCCCCGCACAGCCACACGGCGCGGGGCAGCCCGCGACTGGGCGGCTGGGCGGCGCTAGCAGCAGGAGCAGCAGGCTCAGCGCCCGGCGCGGCCCTGCAAGGGAAGCGCCGCAGTGAGCCTGGTGGCCTGTGTGGCACCTGAGCGGGTCCCTGTACACCCCAGGGCGCTGGGCCCGGCCCGGGCCCCGGAGACCCGAGCCCCGCCTTACCCGAAAGCCTCTCCACCTCGACCATCCGCGCGCTGACTGGAAGTCCGCCCTAAATCCCCCTACTGCAGCCCAGATGACTGCAGCGCCTCCCAACCCGACTCTGCTCAAGGAGCGCAGTCCCGGGCCTGCCTGACCCCAAACTCACCGGAGCCCATGGCGAGAGGATGGTGACCTGGCTTGTTCTGGAGCTCTAAGCGTTGGCTGGAGAGCCAAGTGATAATGCCGCCCCGCCCCTGCCAGGCCCCAGCACCCCGGCCAAACCGACCACAGCGCTGCCACCCGCCAGAAATAACCCGGAGGCCCAGTAGACAGACGCTGCGGCCCCAGATAGAGCGCTATCACCAGGGCTCTCACGCTACCGGGGCTTCCGCCCCCCACCAACGCAGGGGAGCACGGATCACTCGGACACCGCTGCGACTTCACCAACATTGTTCTCCTGTCACCAGGACAGGATGCAGCATTCACAACTGAACAAAACTGGAGACTGGGATTGGGGCGGAAGGTATCATGCTGGGGGTGGGGGAGGGATGGACTAGGCAACCCAGGGCAACAGTGCTGCTGGGGAGAAAGGACCTCCAGCCACAGGCAGGGAATGGCAGTCTAGGGGTGGGGGGTTCCCAGGTTGCCCAGCACCCACTGTTCCTGGAGCCCTCAGGCCAGGCCACAGCCCTAGATGAGGAGTTTGGGCAATTGCAGGCGTCCCTGCCCCACCAGCCCCGGGAGATCCTTGCCTGCAGCCAGCTGCTCTGCTTGGGTCTGGAGGGATCCTAAGCGCTTCTGTTGCCCAACCTGCCACTGAGCTACCCAGTGAGGGGTGAGGAGGTAGGGAAGGACTGGCCCACCTCGGCACAAAGTGAGGCCTCAGCGTAAGCTGGGTGGCCCGAGGGAGGGGGCACACGAGGGTTCCCACGTCCACTCTGTGGCACTGGGGTGGAGAAATAGACCTGGGATGCCGAGGATCTGCTCCCCTATTCTGCCTTGTTTTACCCCCCTACCTGAGTAGGGCCTGGAGTCGGAGTTCATGACCTTCTGGGGCAGGGGTAGATCTCAAAAGTCATGGCCCAAATTAGCTCCTGTTCCCCCGAGGCCAAAGAGGGCCAGCTGCGGGGGCTGCTGTCCAGGCCCCTTGGAAGCAGATACAAATAAGGGGAGGGACTGGTGCTGAGAATAAATTAGGGTTGTTTGGGGGCTATGAGCCTGCATCTCTGGGTCAGGTTGGGAATAGTCGGGAACAGTCCTGGTCTGGACCACTCCGGGACTGGGGTTGTGCCCAGGCCTGTTGGACATCCTGATTATTCCAGGGTGGAGTCCAGGCCAGTTGGGGTCCAGGGACGGGAAGGGCCAGCCTGGAAACTGGCAGTATATCCATGGCAATGTGGGGCTGGGTAGGGGTCACTGGTCCTGCATCTGCTGCTTCATCTTCTGCAGCATCTCCTGCATGCGCCTTAGCTGGAGGTGAGATGGGAACAGCAGAAGGTAGAGTGACAAACGTGATAGGAGGGGCTGGACCCCCGCCCCCACCCCTTCTCCTCCCCTGTGGCCCCACTAACCTCCTCATCCTTCATCCTGATGAGCTTTTCTGTCTCAGCATCCGGGGTAGGCAGTGGTAGGATGGGGATGGGGCTCTCCATGCGGCTGTCCTGGGTCAGTTTGCTGTGGGGTGGACAAGAAGGACAGTTTGTCTGACCCCCAACACTACCGAGGCTCTGCCCTCCTGAGCTCCCACACCATTGGGTCGGCTCTGGGAAGACAAGGTGCAGGGTGGGGGGCCTACTTGGGAGTCGGGGCAAAGTTCAGATCTGGGAAGGCAGCAAGGATCAGCCCTCTGTTAGGGAGCCTTGGCTGGGAACATGAGGTGCACGATCCAGGTCCGGGTCAGAGCTGCGCACCTGGTCATCTGCTGGATGCAGTGCGCGCGATAGTTCTCATAGTGCACGTCGCATGTCACATCCTTGAGATCATGCATGTGTGTGCGGATCAGCATGTTGCGAAGCTTCACAAAGTCGCAGTGTGCCTGGTTCTCCACTGTGGGGCAAGAGCGGGTGTTGGGTGGGTGCAGGCCCCGGGGGAGCCACCCCACTCCCTCTGTCGCACCCCATGCCTGAACTCACCCTCCACGATCCCCCAGGGGTACAGTCGCCCCCGGACCCGCTGCCCCTTGGCCTCCACCACTGTGTTGCTGCCGATAACCGCGAAGGGCGCACTCTCCTGGGAAGGGCAGGTACAAGGGCTCGCGCCCAGTTAGTGTGAGTATGGGCTTAGTGGCTGAAGGGACATGGGCACTCGGCACCTGGTCGCTCCTCCAGTATCACTATCAACAGCCCCTCCCCAAAGAGATCCTGGGGTTGCACAACCCTTGTGGCCTCTCTGAAGCCAGAGCTGGCATGGCTTATACCCGTGGCACAGGGTATGTGCCCAGCTAGGCATATCCTCCCCTTCTGACACCATCCCCCATCAGGAACTGCTCCATTCAGCTACCATCGCCATCCCTCCCTCCCCAGAGCTGAGCCCCTGCCTCCTGTTACTGATGCTGACTTAGGCTGGGGCCAAGGGCTCCACCCTGCTCTTGGTCCCGTGGCTGCCTATCCCGTGCCTTAGGCTTGGTTATTGCCACTCTAGATCCCGGGGCACCCAAAGCCACAACCACCCTCTGGAGCTCAGAATTCCGGGAGCCAGGGCACACACAGGCTTGTGGCCATCAGGCCAGACCCTTCTGCTCGTGACCCATTGGAAGAAGACTGAGGAGCAGGGTCAGGGTGGAGGCCTGGCCAGGACTGTGCCTTTGGGTCCTGGCAAGTGCTCCATGACACACTAACCACACGGGGCCCAAACTGCACAAGCCAGTGGGGACATGAGTGACTGTACCCCACCCCCACCCCCCGCCCCACCCCAGGTGGAGGGGCTCTACTGCCCAGACAAAAGACTCTTTCCCCCACCGGGTTGGACCTGGATGCTTGGTGCCATGTAAACTGACCTCCAGTTCCCTCCTCTGCCACCCCAGGCCGCTCACCTTCAGTTCCCGATCCTGCTGCTTGAAGTCCTCATCCTCGTCAGAGTCACATTCAGGGAACTGGTACACGTGGATCCCAAACTTGTCAATCTCCTCCCGGATCTGTGGTGGGGCAAGGGCTGTCAGATTTGAGGCTGGCCAGGGACCCGGGGCCAGGTGCGCACTTGGTGTTCTGGGTCCTGGAGACTTAGCCCAGGCCCAGATGCCAGGCTCACCCGCTCCTTCAGCTTCCGGATCTCGCTGGGGACGAGACAGTCAGCTTTGGCGATGAGGGGCACAATGTTCACCTTCTCATGCAGAGCCTTCATGAAACCCACATCCACTGGCCGCAGCCTGCAGAGAGCATCCAGGGGTGGAGAGGGGCATGGTGGGGGTGGTGGGGGCACAGAGAGAGGGTGGGATGGGCTCAGGGAGGGCATGGTTGTGAGGGCACAGGCAGAAGATAAGCAGTGACGGGTGCAGCCAACGGGGAACCATGGAGGCGGGTCCCACCCCCCACCCTGAGCCTGTTCCCAGGACATTCACGCACCCGTGTCCAAAAGGGGAGATGAAGTAGAGGCAGCAGTGCACACGGTTGTCTTGGATGTTCTTGCGGTTGAGGCCACTCTCGTCACGAAAATACTGCTCAAACTGCTGGTCCACATAGTCGGTGATGGGCTTCCAGCTGCAGGTAGGCAGGAGGGTCGGTGAGGCCAGAGGGGACACTGGATCAGCCTAGGCACAGACTGTTCCCCAGCCAGGCTTTCCTCACCACTCAGAGTTGTTGACAGCATCCCCGAAGCCCGGTGTGTCTACAATGGTGAGCTTCAGCTTGACCCCCTTCTCCTCAATGTCCACCGTGTGCTTCAGGATCTCTACCGTTTGGCTGATGCGCTCTGTGGGTGTCGGGGCATCGTTTGCAGGGGTCTCTCCAACTCTCAGACCCCACCCCCACTGGGCAGCCAGGACCCTTGTTCTCATCCATTCTAGCATTTAGCCCTGGCCTCATGGCCTGACTGTGGTCTGGGCCACTCCTCCCGGACCCTGAACAGGAGAGACCCACGCTGTGGGGAGAGAGGAGCAGGGTCTGGACCCAGAAGGGACCCCTTTGAAGGGTCACACAGCAGAGGATGGGGAACCAATGCCAGGGCTGCATAGGGCCCACTCACCCTCGGCACTCAGCAGCTTCCGGTCCTTGTACAAGTCGGTCAGGAAGAGGCTGTGGACCAGCGTGGACTTCCCCAGGCCCGACTCACCTGCCAGCAGGTACAGTGAAAGAGTCAGGTTAAGTCTGGGACCCCTCTGACAAAGCCTAGCTGGCTATGGCCCAAGCCACCCCACCTGGGAGTCCAGCCCACTCACCCGCCACCATAAGCGTGAAATCGAAGCCCTTCTTCACAGACTTCCGGTGCACCTGATTGGGCAGTGTGGCGAAGCCCACGTACTGCTTGTCGATATCCTGGGGGGCAGGGGCAGGGCAAGTCAGGCGCAGGCTTGGATTCCTGGGGCAGTCCGATGCCCCGTTCCCTACCCGGCTCAGACATGGAGGCAGCAGAGGGCAGAGTCCTCTGTGTGGGGAGTTTCAATGGCAGAAATGGGGTGAGGGCCTGTGAGCAAAGGCCTGGAGCTGGGAAGGCAGGTAAGGGGGTGACAGGCATCCTTGCCCCCGCCTCAGTGAGGGGCCTTGCAGGGACCTGAGAATGTGTCTGTGTGTGTAGAGTTTAGGATGCCTGGCTGCAGCAGGCCTAGGCTGGGTCCTACCTTGGGCGGTGGGCAGAGGGCACCAGGACCCAGACCCCTCACACACATCCAAGGCCCTCCATAGGCGGGAGAAGCCCCCTGGCCTCAATACTCACCCCTCCTGAGTGTACCAGGGGGTGGGAGGCCCCATCTGGCCACCATCCAGCCGCGGGGGTGGCTGGCTGCTGCTACCAAGGCGGAGCAAAGGCTATTTATAGACAGCGGCACCGAGCCTCCCCCACCCTCGGGGTCCCAGCGCCCAGTCAGGTGGACCCTGGCCTTGCCAGTCCCTGTCACGTCCCAGAGCCCTTGGGACCGGGACCTGGCAGGCACACACACGCTGACCCACATTCCACTCCCCTCTCCACACACACCTTGAGCCGCCTCTGGGCCTGGGTCCGCGGTGACAGCAGCTGCTCCACCAGGCGATCCTGGGGCGCTGCCAGAGAGTCCATCGCTGCGTTTGGACCCCAGACCGGGTCAGACCCACAGGGGCAGGGCTTTCAGGAGGGACTTACAGGCGGTACTGCCCTGAAGCTCTGTTCTCGCCCCCGTTTTACAGACGCGGGAATTGAGGCCCAGAGAAGGGACGTTGCCCACCCGCGGTGTGGCTGACCCCAGAGGCCACGCGGGCCATGCCTCTGCCAATGCGGACCCGCCCCGAGCCGCGCGCGCGGTCTCAGCCACAGGCCGGCCCGGCTCCCGCACCGAACCAGAGGCGGGGCCTCGCGGGCGCTGGCAGGCGGGGCGGGCGGGGAACAAGACCGCCCCACCCGCACGGTCGCCGGGAAACAGTCTCTTGGAAATTGGGCCGCGGGCGGAGCCACCGGAAAGCTGCTTCGGAGGGCAGGGCCCAGCATAGGCGCGCATAGGCACGGAGGCGGAGTCCCGCTGCCGGACGGGTGGCTTCTGTCCGGGCGTCTCGACCACCCGGGTGGGAGGGTGGGGAAGCCAGGGCCCACCTAAGGGCCCTAGGGGGCGGGGTTTGTGGCCGCCCCGCGTCTCGCCCCCTCCAGGTGCAGCGCGGCTTTCACCCGCCAGAGGGCGCCGGGAGAACGCTCCCGGGACCTATGCGCACCCACGCGGGAAGCGGCCCCTCTCACTCCTTCTCTCCTCGTAGAATTGGCCCGGAAACCTCCCGGCGGTGTCGCGGAGTCCTAACTATCCACGGCCACACCCCTCCTTGTACGCTCCCTCCCCCCTCGTATGTTATGTGTGTGTGATGGGAGCAGGAGGGTTCTGGACTGGTGTGGCCCTTCCAGACACGTGGGAACTGGGAGGGGGCAGAGCCCACCTCCCCAGCCTGGACCCACCTCCCCTTCGCCCGGGCTTGAAGGGGCTCAAGTGCTCAGTTAGAGCACCAGAGGCCTACCCACCCTACCTCCGGGAAACTTGGAAGCTGCAGCCAGCCAGCACTGGCCACAGCTGCCCCCAGACCACTTCTGCCAGCCAAAGTGGGGGGGTGGTGTGTAGAGTGAACTTACCCCCTCCCCATCATTTGTCTCCCTGTCAGCCTCCTCGCCTGCTCTGATCCACAAGACGGACCCACGAGGGCTGGAAAGCTCAAGCCGGTATACCTCTCACCCTCTGTGACCACCCCAGGGGCCACAGGCCTCTCCTGGGCACCAAACCCTTCCTCACCCCTCTCTTCAGGACCCCACCAGAATCGGAACCAGACAACCAGGCAGGAGGGAGGCTTGGAAAGGAGCTGCAATAAGAACAGACATACTTCTTGGACTGTATATCAGTGGGGATAGGCGGCCCCCCAGCTCTTCCCCACCCTGGTTCTCCCTTCTTGGCTCCCCTGGTTGAGGGGCCTCTGTCCATTTGTCCAGGCTCATGATGCTGCTGTGGGGCCTGGAGGCCCCTGGCACCTGGGGAGGAGGGGTGGGCCCACAGCTGGGAACAGGAGAGTCTTTCATCCAGAAGAGAGCAGGGGGAAGCCACAGGGCACCTCCCTCAGCTCTCCCAACTGGGCCCGCAGTCCTTGCCCCGAGAAAGCCTCCACACTGGCCCCAGCCCTCTGCCATGTGGACCTGTAGGAAGTGTCTGGGCCAAGTCCCACCCAATCTCCACCTGTAGGTCCACTAGCGACACAGCCCCTCAGCCTAGCCCCCCAGCCAGACAGGCTGGCATCTCAGGCTCAGGGCATCTTCAAGACAGACACACCTGGGTCTACGCCTTAGCACTTCACAGCTGGGTGTCTAATGGAGCTTGTCACTCTCAGACTGCCTCAGTTTCTCCACTGATAAGGCACAGCCTCTGGGGAGGCCCAGGTCAGAAGGGCAAGAGTCAGGAGGGTGACATGTCAGGAGGGAAAGGGTCTTACTCCCAGCTCCTGCCCCTGCACACAAACTCACCCAGATAGGGCCTGTGGATTCCCTGGGGGAGCTCCAGGGAAGGGGCCCTGCCACCCCCTCTCTCTGGCCCATGAAGTACAACAAATATTTCTCAGGGCTTCCTGAGCTGTAGACACAGCTGCGCCCACCTCCTCCCGGTGCCTGAGACTCTCGAGGCATTTCCATTCTTAGAATCACTGGAGTCAGCTCTGGAAGCAGCCACCAGAGCCAATAGAGCCCCCATCACTGCCTGAGACAAGGTGGGGGCCAGAGGATGGGGGCACGGAGGGCCTCCAGAGCACCCCCCACCCTCTTTCATAGTGTGGATAGCTCACCAACACCAAACAATATTAACGGTGAAACTACCATATTCTTCCAGCTCCCCCCCCCCGATCCTCGGGGACCCTGTCCCAAAGACCTGGCTCCTTGGCTTTGTTCCTGGGGCTCCCCCTCCACCTGCATGGTGCCCTCTCCCTCTGGTCTGAGGGGTAGGGGACAGGTGAGGCTGGCTCCTAACTGACTTTGAAGGATGGGCAGACACAGGCCTGATGGGGCTCACACCTCAGCAGGAGGGAGTCCCTGTTGGTGCTAGGCAGCAGCTGCCTGGCCCAGTAACTCCAAGGCCCTGGAGAAGCTGTGGGGGCTGGTCTCCCGGGCCTTCTCTCTCTCTCCTTCAAACAATAGCCTGGCAGCATGTGTCCCTGCGTCTCAGGCATTGTCTGACCCGCCTTGATAGGAAGACAGCTCCTGGCCCGGGCTCCCTGGAGAGGCCCTTGCCAGCAGGTTGAGGTTGAGGGGCCCCTCCCCAAGAGCCTCACCTGTCCCAGGGTGGGGCGTGTCCCTGCCAGGAGACTGGCACCTGGCAGCCAGTGACTCCCAGCCCCCACCCCACCTGCTGGGCCGCACCCTGGGCCAGGACTTCGGGGTTCTACCCAGCACCTACCCACTGTGTGAATTCCTATCTCTGACGAGGAGTGCCAAGGCCACCTTGGTGCCAGAGTTAGGCCAAGAAAATCCCTCAACGTGACTGAGCTCAAGCCAGAAAGGCCTCCAGCAGGGCCCCAGAGCCCCCTGCCCATCTGGTTACCCACCCCCACCCCACTCTCAGGATCTCCCAGCTCTGTTTAACCCCAGCCTCAGCTGGGTTTCACAGTGGGTGCCCAGGTCAGCCTCCTGTCATGTCCTGCATTCCCTGAGTGGGGGCCAGGCCAGCCCCTGTGGGAGGCCACAAGCCTATTTGTACCCACTAGGTTGGAAGACCCATTCTGGGCACAGGGATGACTCAGACCAGGCCTTAGAGGCTCCCAGTCTGGGGAAGAGGTCTGGCCACAGATCAGCCCACTCAAATTGGTGTGTGGGGAGAAGAGACATAAGATGCACAGGAGTGGGGTGGGGCTGCTTAGGGTCTAGGTGCTGGCTGGTGGATACAGACCCCTCCCCTAGCCTGTGGCCTGCGGTGACGGTGGCCTCACTCAGGACCCCCAGCACGAGGCCTAAGGCCAGTTCAGGGAAGATACACTGGCACTGGACCACTGGGAGACATCCGGCCCATCCCCCCATTCTGGGAGGGGCACCCCTGCTGTAGGGGTCAGGGGTCAGGCCCCCAGGGGCCCAGTGCCCACTCCTCCCCTCTGTAGCCCCTGGCGAGGCGGCACTGCCCCAGCTGACAATCGGTTATCGCGACAGGGCGGGATGACGGCCGGCGGGGGCGGGGTCGCGCCTGGGCGCCGGCGGCGTTGGTGGCACAATGGGTGACAGCCGGCCGCGGGGGGAGCGGCGGCGCGCACGTACCTGCTTGTCCTCTGCGGGGTCGGGGTCGGGTCGAGGTCCGGGTCCAGGGCCGGCGGGCGGGGGAGAGACGGAAAGACACGGTGAGAGGCGGGCGGGCGGCGGGGACAAAGGCGCGCGCGGGCGCGCGGGCAGGCGCCGGGCTCACCTGGAGTCGCCAGCTTGCTCTTGTACCGCAGGCCTGTGCTCATGGTGGCCGCCGGCGGGGGGGACGGGCGGCGGCGGGCGCGCGGGCGGGGCGCGGCGAAGAGCGGCGGAGGCCGAGGCCAGGCTGCGGGGTGACCGGCCCCTCCGCGCCGCCGCCGCCCGCCCCGCCCGCGCGCCCGCCAGCCAATCGGCGCCCGCCGCGCCCACGCACGACCCGGCGCGGCCGGCGGGGGCGGGGACCCAGGCGCCCCCCAACGGCCCCGCGCCCGCCGCCTCCGGGCGACGCCCTCGCTCACAGCCGCAGGCCAGCGCCCCGGGAACCCGGCGACGCCCACGATGCCCCAGCCCACGGCAAGGCGGCTGCCCGACTCCCGCCACACCTCGCGTCTCCCATGCCCAGGCCTGGACTCTGCCTGCCTCGCTCTCGAGGGACCCCAGTCGGTGCCTCAGCCTCTGACCTTCCCAACGTGTGGCTCTTCCGTAAGACCTTGCCCCCCAGGGACTGGCGGCCTCCTGCCAGCCGCTCCTCACCTCACCATGGACGATGGAGGTGCTGGCCTGTGGAGTCCTGCTCCTGGCCACAGCAGGATAGGTGATGGTCACCCCACGGCCGGCCGGATGCCCGGCGCAGGGCCGGTGCCCCAGCTTCCCTCCTGCAGCCTGTTCAGTGCTGTGCACATCCGCTCTGGGAGGAGACACCTAGGCAAGCTGCAAAGTCCAAGCCCCTGGGCCGTTGTCCCTCTTCTCTTTTTCTGGCTTATTTTCTGGGATTATTTCTAAAGAGTAACCGAGCTGACATCTGGGACAGGACGGACCGACCTCAAGCCTGCCTGCTCCCCCACTCCCCACCCCAGCTGTACACCCTCTGCTCTGCAGATGGCAGCCAGAACTGCTACCACCCTGAGAAGGGGGGCAGGGAGATCTCGGCCTCCTGTGCTAGAGGCCAGTCAGTGGCACTGAAGGCAGGGCCAGGGCCTGCACCCCATTTACAGATGGGGAAACTGAGGCCCCAGACCTTCAGTGATTGGCAAGATTCTCAGGCATGAGTGCCTCCCGTCTTCCGTCACTATCACACTCCCAAGTACCTTTGGCTTCCCTGGAGTGCTCTCAGATGTCATATCTGGAGTCTTCGGTCCCACAGAAAGGACAGGCAGACCTGTGGTCACCAGCTCCCCCAATGACAGCCCCCTTAGGAGGAAATGGCCTGCTGTACCTTCCACACTCAGGAAGCGCTCCTTTCTCCCTAGCCCCTTGTGTGCCCCTTGGTCCTCCTCCATCTCTGAATCACCAGCACCTAGCACAGAGTTGTTTGCTCAGAAAGTGAAAAAGCCATGTAAGCAGCAGCATTGCTCTGCAAAATTCTGTGGCAAACGCCCATTTCCCCCTCCACTGGGACCTCCATGTAGTCCAGAGCTGTGACCAGTGTGGGGACACTCCACCGCTCAGACCCCTCATCCAAAGCCTCAGGGCCAGATGTGTTTGGAATTCAGAATTTGTCGTATATCTCATACAGTACATGATACCTCATTGGAGCCGGCTGCAGCTGCTGGTAACCAAACACATTAAGATGTTTGTAGTGGAGGGGTACCAGGGTAGCTCAGTAGGTTAAGCGTCCGACTTCAGCTCAGGTCATGATCTCTTGGTCTGTGCGTTCGAACCCCGTGCTGGGCTCTGTGCTAACAGCTCAGAGCCCGGAGCCTGCTTTGGATTCTGTGTCTCCCTCACTCTCTACCCCTCCCCCACTTGTATTCTGTCTCTGTCTCTCTCAAAAATAAATAAACATTAAAAAAAAAAAACTTTTAAAGATGTTTGTAGTGAAATGAGGGGTGTCCAGGTGGCCCAGTCGGTTAAGCGTCCAACTCTTGATTTTGGCTCAGGTTGTGATCTCACGGGTTTGGGCTCTGTGCTGACAGCATGGAGCCTGCTTGGGATTCTCACTCTCCCCCTCTCTCTCTGCCCGTCTCCCGCTCACAATCTCTCTCTCTTCAAATAAATACATAAACAAACAAACAAACAAACAAGCAAACAAACATTTAAAAAAGGTGTTGGTAGTGCAGTGCGACTATTCACATGAACTGGAATTAATAAAGGCCATAACACATGGTTACACATCAGCCCAGGGCTGCCTTTGTTACAGAGTTTCGAACACTTTAAGTTTCAGAGCTTTGGGGGAATTTGGAATTGGGGATAAAGGAATGCAGCAGGGAGGGAACACTTGAAGTGATAGGCAGGACTTCTGAATCTTCCTCAGCTCCGACAGGCTTGGTGGAAACCCCATCTGAGGGGGCCTGAAGCTTTGCAAAATGGTTGAACTGGTCAGTGAAAACTGGCACTTGGACCTTTAGTATGAATTGACCCATGCAAGCCTGTGCTTGTGGGGACAAAGGAGGAGACAGGAACCTATCCTCGATGAGGCAGACATGTCTTTGCAAAGGGCTCTCTCTGGGCTCAGTGGGGAGGGGGGCTCCGGGCAGCCCTGGGTGCTGGCCTTGCCACAAGACAGTCAGGAGTGTGGCCCCCCGGGAGGATTTCTGTGGCGGTGGATCCCCAGCCCGGGGCAAAGGGGCTGACTGGTATCCTGGAGACCACCATGGCAAAACCATGGTACCCCAAATAAGGACAGACAACATCACTGCCCTCCACACTGGGGACCTCCAGATGCAGAGCAGACACCTGGAGAACCGATCCGGGACCTCTGAGACCAGAGACCTCCACACCAGGGACCTGCCAAACGGTGACCTCAGACCAGAGATCCCCAGAGGAGAGACCCCCATACCAGAGACGCCTACACCAGAAATTCCATACCAGGGCTCCAAAGAGAAGAGACCTATAGAGCAGGGGCTCTAGATGAAGGATCTGCAGCAGAGAGACTCATAAAATAGGGACCCTCACCAGGGACCCCCGGAGCAAGGGGTACCCAGGTGAGGCATTCTGTGCCAGGAGAGACCCAGGGCTCCCACAAACAAGTCTGTCCCCATTTTTCCTATAAAGAGAGCCAATGGTCTTCCCCCACTCCTCCCCTGCATGAACATCTCAGGATGGCGTTGTCTATGGGCTCTGGCTCTGCTCTGGTCTGTGTCATTGGTGTCCTCCCGGGTGTGGCCCCCCAAGACGCACTCTTGCAGGAGATGAGGCAACTTGAACACGGTGAGCACCTTCAGTGGGCACACAGGGGCGCAGGCGTGTTGGGACAGGCGGCTGTCAGGGGCGCCCGCCCCCCCTCCCCGCCCCCCGCAGCCCTGCCCAGACAGAAGCCCTTTCCTCGGTATCTGGCTGGAATCCTTCAAGAGCATCTTTAAATAAACAAAGCACAGAGAAAAGTGAGCTCCTAAATACAAGTCACATTAACATAGATTTCCATGCAGAAGCACAGCAGAGCTTGGCCTTTAGGCCTCCCATAGGCCTCCTCAAAGCCCTGCTCAAGCCTGGGAGTTTTAGAGGCCCAGGGGCACAATCACCTGGGCGAGGCCCACACTGCCCCGGACACTCACCCCCACCTCCCCAGCCCCCTGGCCCCAGGCTATAGTCTCCCTCTTGGGAATGGGCACACCAGGCCTATGCACACACCCGGGCAAGAGAAGCAGCATGGGGACCCTCTACTTGCCCTGAGGTCTGTACCCCCAAACCCCAGGGGTTCCCTCTGGCAAAGCTTGAAGGATTCCCTTCCAGCCCCTCTCACTTCTTTTTTTTTTTCTTTAAAGTTTATTTACTTCTTTTGAGAGATACAGAGACAGTGCAAGTGGGGGAAGGGCAGAGAGAATCCAAGCAAGCTCCACCCCATCAGCGCAGAGCCTGACAAGGGGCTCAAACCGACATAGCCGTGAGACCATGACCTGAGCCAAAAGCAAGAGTCAGACGTTTAACCAACTGAGCCACCCAGATGCCCCAGTCCCCTGCCACTTCTGAAGGGTTTTTTTTTTTACCCCACTGGGGACACAGTGACCTTGTGGGGATGATCCCAGGGTCCTGTGTGACTGGGACAGAGGCAGGGAGAGCAGCACTGGGGTGGGTGGAGAGAGCCAGTCAGGCTGTCCTTGTTGTTGAAGGTGCCCTCCCGTCCCCCACCCCTTGCCACATGAGTGTCTATCTGGCCGAGAGCCCCTCAATTTGTCTAACACACTTAAACAGGGTGAGGTGAGGCCCTCCCCACAAGGACACCTGTAGTAGGACAAGGGGTGAGGAGGGTGGGAGCCTCTGATAGGTGAAGGCTGGAGTCCAAGGGACCTGCATCCCAAGCCCCCCCCCCCCCCCCCCCAGACCATGCAGACAGTAGCCTCCAGATGGGACGGCACACTGCTGGGAAGAATGCTTCAGAACCAACAAATGACTGGATGGAGCTCCCCTTACACATCTGGGGCCCTTCTGCCCTCTCCCTCCTACAGGCTGAGCCCAGGGCACCTCTGGCCCCTGCAATCTCTGTACCCTCCCCTGACAGGCGTCTCCTGGCAGCACAGTGCTGCTCCCTCAGCCTGAACATCCCCAGGAGGCCCTCCCCACCACCTGCCTTCGACATAGCAGTCAGTGCTTTTGATGTCCCGGGGCTGGGGCACTCAGGTTTGTTCTGAGGGTCAAGGGGATCAACCACATGATGAGGACCAGGGTTTCTCTCAGGCACAGAATTCCAAGAGCTCTGAGGGATGCTCCCGTCCCCGCTCCCTCCGCTCTTTGAGGGATTTCATGGTGGACATTTGTTTCCCTGTGTATAAGTGGCCTTATTTCTGCCACGAGAGCCCTGAGGGGTTGTCTGCAGGACAGACCCCTGGGCCAGGGATCCATGAGGCCAGTGGCTGAACTGGGGGTCTGGGCAGTGGGGGTGCTGAGCACACTCCATAGGTCTTGGGAACATTTTCATGGGCTCTCTTAAGCTTTGCCCACTGAGTACTGACCCCCCAGGGGATGTCCACAGTAATGGAGGGGTCCCCACCTGGTCGATCTCCCAGCACCCTTTGTCCAGCTGGCCTTCACCACGCTGCGGGGTGGTGGTGACAGGAAAGCGGGACAGAAGGAGGGAAAGACCGTGTTTCTCTGGGGAAGAGAAGATCCCCATGGGAAGGCTTCTCTGGGAAGGACTGCTGATCCCCAGACCCTGCAGGGCCAGCCCATGGGTTCTCCTGATAGGACAGGACGTCATCCTCTGCAGACATTTCCTGTCTGTGCACAGAGAAGGTGAGGACGAGGAGAGTGTTGCATCCATTGTAGACAGCCCTGGGTGTAGACAGCTCTGGGCATGTGACTGTGCTGGGGAAAAACGGAGGTAGGCCTGGGGGATACCCCAGGGGCTGTTTAAGGAGGGCGGGACACAAGAGCTAAGGCCAGGCCCAGTCACCAGGACCAATGACCCTAAAGGCCCCCCTCAGCCTAGGGGGCGAGTGCTTCCCGAGAGCCCCCTGCTGATTTATGGTTCTCCAGGGTGGACAGAGTTATGGCTGCTAAGGCCTTGCTCCCTCCCTCTTCCTCCTCCCTGTTGGGGGTCGGTTGGGGTGGGGTGGCTCTCAGCTGGTTTCCAGATGGGCCTGATAGAGGGGGCATCTTGGGGTGGGAGGCCAGACACCCTGAGCAAAAGGACCTGGCCAGTGTCAGCTGGCCAGCCATAGCTGCCTTTGTCTCTCTCTGTGGTTGTCTCTGTCTCTGTCTCAGGCTCTGTCTCTGTCACATGCAGCCCCCCTTCCCCGAGGCAGCCTGGGTGGGTGGGAGTGGGAGCCGGTGATTTATCGCCTGCTGCCTGTCTTCCATCGGAAACGCCGGGGGTGGGCGCAGACGGTGCAGTGAGCTATGGGCCCCCAGGGCCCCGCCACCCACCCCAATGTTGTTGCTCTGTCTGGGCGGCGGGTGCACCCCACCCCAACGTGGCCAGGGCTTCGGGGGCCCCCAGACCTTCCCAGGGCCTCGTCCACGCGGGCCCCACTCAAGTCTCCGCCCACCGAGGGGCCGCCCCCCTCCCCAGGCTCCCCTTCATCTCCCCAGGCAGGAGGGGGCCCACGAAGGACCCGCACACACTCCTCGCCCCCAGGTTGGTCGGGAGGTGGCGAAGCGTCTGTTCCACTCCCCCTGGGGGGCTCCCATTCCACCATCCCCACCGGCTTCTTCCTTCTAGTCGCCCTCCACGCCACCGGCCACCACGCAGCCGCTCCTTCCAGCCCCGCCTCGGTGCACACAAGCAGGGGCCCAATATATGTTTAGGGAACAAACAGGCGGCAGGAGTGCGGCTGGTGCACCTGAGCTGACACTCCCTCCGCCTGGCAGAAGAAGTCCCTTATCTTCCCTGTTGATGAGCTGTCAGCGACCCCGGGGAGGGGAAGGGAGAGGAAGGTAAAGGAGGGGAAGGGTGTAGAGGGGGCGCGCTCACCCCTCCCTGTCAGCTGCCACTTGATGCACCCTTCCCTGTTCCCGTGGGGTGTGCGACCTGTCCGCCGTCTCGGCGATCCACCCCCACCAGCCTGGGCAAATCCGTCCTCTCCTGGCCTCTGTTCCTCTGCGGACCCTGGTTGTCTGCACGCCCAGGGCTCACCTCGGCTGCCCTCGCCCCACGTGGGGGGTTTTCCGCAGACCACGAGCGCCCTCTGGTGGCTCATTCGGGTCGCGGCGCGTGAGGGGAGAACCGGATGCCGATTTGGGGGCGGGAGGTCCTCAGCCGAGGCCGCAACCCATTTCACAGACAAGGACACGAAGATTGCCAGAGGGAGGTCACGGCTGTATCTGTCCCAGGAATGCCGTCTGGCCCTGCCGGGGCTTGTTCAGAGAGGCTGGGGGTGGGCAGTGATGTGGTCAGAGGACCCCTGGGCTGTAGGGCAAAGGACCCTGAATCAGACAGCTTGGGGGCTGCAGGTGTGGGGGGATGCGTAGTGCCTTGAGTGGCCACCGTTTTGTTCCCATCTGGAAGGAGAAGGAGCCTGAAACCGCAGAGAGGACCAGGCTGTCAGTGGGGAAGGAAGGGCCCCTGGGGCAGGTGTGGTGTCCATTAGATGGAGGACCACGCTGGGGGGAGGGGCATGGCAGGCCCTTGAGGTGGGGGTAGAGGTGTACATTCCCCCTCCCTGCACAGGGCCATTCAGGGCCGCTGAGCTGGGACCATCCACTTCCCCACACTCACTCCTTGGAGGCCCCAGGGTCAGTGCATGGAGGGTCAGCTCAGGGTCACAAGTTGGGACCGGGGACTCCCAGGCAGCCCGGAAAAGATTCGCCAGGGAGGCCAGGCCAGCACCCTCTGTGGTCAGTACCTTGGGCAGAAGCCAATCTAAACCACGGAGAACTGACAAAAGAGAGAGAGAGTCTAGGAGGAACCATGGAATTCAGCTGCCCTATTTACCAGGGAGTAAGGAAGTTCTTCCTCAGGTCTGACCAGACTGTGACACCAGCCTCTTTCCTACATCAGAGGAGCTCCAGCTGCTTCTGCAGCTCCGGGCTCTCAGGGTTCCTTGTGCCCACCCTCTCAGAGGGACTCAGCCCAGAAGCCCTCAAACTTGTGGGCAGTGGGCCTGGGCTCCTGCTGACCCCTCCCCATAGTGTCTGCTGGAGCCTGGGCTCACAGCCCAGGAGGCTTCCTTCTCTTAGCTTGGGGTCACCTAAGACCCCCAGGCCATTTTCTCCTGAGCCCTACATTTGTTCCCTGAAGGCCTCAGTGAGGAGTAAGAGAGGAGTCCTAGGGGCTCTGCTTCCAGTGCAGCGTGGAGAAAGCTCAGGCCCAGCAGGAAGACCCCTCTCTGGCATCTGGTTTCCTCCTCTGGAAAGTGAGGGGGAACATCCCCTCCCTGTACCATGCTGGGACTGAGTTAGGCTGCCTGTGTACCTTACTGTGACAAAGACTATTACCTCTGACCCCCACCAGGGGCTCTGGGTGTGCTGGGCCATCCCTGAGGGTGTGTGTGTGCGGGGGCGGGGGGGGGGTGGCAGTTCATTTGTACAAAAGGGGCCATCCCTGATGTAGTGATAAGGCCGGATGGACGGCTGGACAGTCAGCCACAGCCCACAATGGGCCGGATGCCCCGCACCTGCCCACAAAGGAGGGGGTGGCTCCTGCCTCACGTCTGACCGGCAGCCCTGAGATAGCATCAGCCCAACCGGAGGGCCATCCATCTTGTCCCACAAAGACTGGGACAAAGGCCATGTCAGCGGCAGCCTCCCCGACCCGGTCAATGGGGGCCAGCGCCTTCCTGTGCCAGGCGCCCCAGGCCCAGGCCTGAGGCTTCTTGTCAGGGTCCTGTTTGGGTCCATGAAGAGTGGCCTTCATTGTTTACAGGGCCAGCCAGGTGGAGGCCCCACCCAGGGCAGGAATGGGACTCCAATATTGAGGAAAGTGTCAGCCCTTCATTTGGGCACCCTGGGTCCCTTGTTAGCAGCTTGTGCCACAGTGGGGCACCCTGGAGGAGTCCCAGGCCCTGGCTGCTCAGCCTGAGTTCAGGGGTGGGATAGGGGAGACTAGGGACCAAGGCTGGTCCGAGCGGTCAGAGGCACCTTCCCACGGGAAGTGGTGGTCAAGTGCAGAACATGATTCCAGACACTGTGCAACTCCCTGGTACCCACTCAACCCTGCAGGGACCTGCCTCACCTGTCCTCCAGAGGCTGAGCTTCTAATTCAGATGCCCAGGGAGTTCCAGGTGGGTCATCAGATTATTCTCACCACCCTGACCCATCCCTGACTGCCCTGAAATCTGCTCATCCACGCTCACAACAGTCCTCAGAGCCTCCTCACGGCCCCTCACTGACCCCCAGAGACCCCAACTCCAAACATCCTCTTTCTCTCAACCACACTGTCCTGCAGTGCCCTCGATGTCCCCACTGTCTTCACTGTCCAGTATCCTCACCGTCCCCGTGTCCTCACTGCCCCTCAGTGTCCTCACTGTCTCAACACTGTTTTCACTGTCCCCACAATGTCTTCACTACCCTATAATGTGGTCACTGTCTGAGTTCTTCTGTGCCTTCCACTTGAACTCCTTTGAAAGTGAGTGGTCTGGGAGAGTCACTGATCCCGTGTTGGGTGTAGGAAGATGTGATGCATCCCCCTTGAATCACCTCCTAGGGCTTGTCCTGTGGTTTGGGAGGGGAATTTCCGGGTGGTGGGGGCACAGAGACCAGTCAGATTGGGAGAAGGGTTTATTCTGCACTGGAGTTTGGTGTGGGGAACCTCGCAGGGGCTGGGCTGCAGCTCACCCCCTTGACCCGCCTAAGCGTCCTGGGCTTTGGCTCGCCTCGCTGCAGAGAGGCGCGTGTGGCCCGGGGCCCGCAGGGGGGTGGTGGGGTCTGGAAGACTGTGCCCAGGCGGAGGACGAGCCCCGGTCCGGGTCAGGGCGAGGGCTCCTTGGAGCAGGGTCCTGTCGGGCTGGCACGCCCGCGTCGCTCAGCTCCTCTCAGGACTACTCGTAGAACTCGCTGGCTCCGGCCGTCTCCGCCACCAGCGGGGCGGTCAGCGACAACGGGTGCGCGGCGCGGGCGCGGGCGCGCAGCCGGCGCAGGCGACACAGCAGCAGCAGCAGCAGCAGCGCGTGCAGGAGCCCGAGGCCGAGCAGCAGGAGCTGCGCTGCCAGGGCCCCCCAGCAGAGCGCGCCCGGCGCACAGGCGGCGCGCAGCTCGTCTTCCGCCAGGTACGGCAGCAGGCGGCCTCGCAGCGCCGGGGGCGCGGCGCAGCGCAGGTCGCGGTAGGGCGCGCGCTCGGGCCGGCCGGCCAACCAGGCGCGCAGTGGCACCAGGCGGCAGTCGCAGCGCCAGGGGTTGCCGCCCAGGTGCGCGGCGCGCAGCACGGGCAGCGAGTCCAGCAGCCCCGGCGGCAGCGCCGTCAGATTGTTGCCAGTCAGCACCAGTTCAGTCGTGTCCGGCGGGAAGGCGGCGGGCAGCGAGGCCCATGTCAGCCCGCGGCGCCCGCAATCCACGCGCGTCCCCGCACAGCCACACGGCGCGGGGCAGCCCGCGACTGGGCGGCTGGGCGGCGCTAGCAGCAGGAGCAGCAGGCTCAGCGCCCGGCGCGGCCCTGCAAGGGAAGCGCCGCAGTGAGCCTGGTGGCCTGTGTGGCACCTGAGCGGGTCCCTGTACACCCCAGGGCGCTGGGCCCGGCCCGGGCCCCGGAGACCCGAGCCCCGCCTTACCCGAAAGCCTCTCCACCTCGACCATCCGCGCGCTGACTGGAAGTCCGCCCTAAATCCCCCTACTGCAGCCCAGATGACTGCAGCGCCTCCCAACCCGACTCTGCTCAAGGAGCGCAGTCCCGGGCCTGCCTGACCCCAAACTCACCGGAGCCCATGGCGAGAGGATGGTGACCTGGCTTGTTCTGGAGCTCTAAGCGTTGGCTGGAGAGCCAAGTGATAATGCCGCCCCGCCCCTGCCAGGCCCCAGCACCCCGGCCAAACCGACCACAGCGCTGCCACCCGCCAGAAATAACCCGGAGGCCCAGTAGACAGACGCTGCGGCCCCAGATAGAGCGCTATCACCAGGGCTCTCACGCTACCGGGGCTTCCGCCCCCCACCAACGCAGGGGAGCACGGATCACTCGGACACCGCTGCGACTTCACCAACATTGTTCTCCTGTCACCAGGACAGGATGCAGCATTCACAACTGAACAAAACTGGAGACTGGGATTGGGGCGGAAGGTATCATGCTGGGGGTGGGGGAGGGATGGACTAGGCAACCCAGGGCAACAGTGCTGCTGGGGAGAAAGGACCTCCAGCCACAGGCAGGGAATGGCAGTCTAGGGGTGGGGGGTTCCCAGGTTGCCCAGCACCCACTGTTCCTGGAGCCCTCAGGCCAGGCCACAGCCCTAGATGAGGAGTTTGGGCAATTGCAGGCGTCCCTGCCCCACCAGCCCCGGGAGATCCTTGCCTGCAGCCAGCTGCTCTGCTTGGGTCTGGAGGGATCCTAAGCGCTTCTGTTGCCCAACCTGCCACTGAGCTACCCAGTGAGGGGTGAGGAGGTAGGGAAGGACTGGCCCACCTCGGCACAAAGTGAGGCCTCAGCGTAAGCTGGGTGGCCCGAGGGAGGGGGCACACGAGGGTTCCCACGTCCACTCTGTGGCACTGGGGTGGAGAAATAGACCTGGGATGCCGAGGATCTGCTCCCCTATTCTGCCTTGTTTTACCCCCCTACCTGAGTAGGGCCTGGAGTCGGAGTTCATGACCTTCTGGGGCAGGGGTAGATCTCAAAAGTCATGGCCCAAATTAGCTCCTGTTCCCCCGAGGCCAAAGAGGGCCAGCTGCGGGGGCTGCTGTCCAGGCCCCTTGGAAGCAGATACAAATAAGGGGAGGGACTGGTGCTGAGAATAAATTAGGGTTGTTTGGGGGCTATGAGCCTGCATCTCTGGGTCAGGTTGGGAATAGTCGGGAACAGTCCTGGTCTGGACCACTCCGGGACTGGGGTTGTGCCCAGGCCTGTTGGACATCCTGATTATTCCAGGGTGGAGTCCAGGCCAGTTGGGGTCCAGGGACGGGAAGGGCCAGCCTGGAAACTGGCAGTATATCCATGGCAATGTGGGGCTGGGTAGGGGTCACTGGTCCTGCATCTGCTGCTTCATCTTCTGCAGCATCTCCTGCATGCGCCTTAGCTGGAGGTGAGATGGGAACAGCAGAAGGTAGAGTGACAAACGTGATAGGAGGGGCTGGACCCCCGCCCCCACCCCTTCTCCTCCCCTGTGGCCCCACTAACCTCCTCATCCTTCATCCTGATGAGCTTTTCTGTCTCAGCATCCGGGGTAGGCAGTGGTAGGATGGGGATGGGGCTCTCCATGCGGCTGTCCTGGGTCAGTTTGCTGTGGGGTGGACAAGAAGGACAGTTTGTCTGACCCCCAACACTACCGAGGCTCTGCCCTCCTGAGCTCCCACACCATTGGGTCGGCTCTGGGAAGACAAGGTGCAGGGTGGGGGGCCTACTTGGGAGTCGGGGCAAAGTTCAGATCTGGGAAGGCAGCAAGGATCAGCCCTCTGTTAGGGAGCCTTGGCTGGGAACATGAGGTGCACGATCCAGGTCCGGGTCAGAGCTGCGCACCTGGTCATCTGCTGGATGCAGTGCGCGCGATAGTTCTCATAGTGCACGTCGCATGTCACGTCCTTGAGATCATGCATGTGTGTGCGGATCAGCATGTTGCGAAGCTTCACAAAGTCGCAGTGTGCCTGGTTCTCCACTGTGGGGCAAGAGCGGGTGTTGGGTGGGTGCAGGCCCCGGGGGAGCCACCCCACTCCCTCTGTCGCACCCCATGCCTGAACTCACCCTCCACGATCCCCCAGGGGTACAGTCGCCCCCGGACCCGCTGCCCCTTGGCCTCCACCACTGTGTTGCTGCCGATAACCGCGAAGGGCGCACTCTCCTGGGAAGGGCAGGTACAAGGGCTCGCGCCCAGTTAGTGTGAGTATGGGCTTAGTGGCTGAAGGGACATGGGCACTCGGCACCTGGTCGCTCCTCCAGTATCACTATCAACAGCCCCTCCCCAAAGAGATCCTGGGGTTGCACAACCCTTGTGGCCTCTCTGAAGCCAGAGCTGGCATGGCTTATACCCGTGGCACAGGGTATGTGCCCAGCTAGGCATATCCTCCCCTTCTGACACCATCCCCCATCAGGAACTGCTCCATTCAGCTACCATCGCCATCCCTCCCTCCCCAGAGCTGAGCCCCTGCCTCCTGTTACTGATGCTGACTTAGGCTGGGGCCAAGGGCTCCACCCTGCTCTTGGTCCCGTGGCTGCCTATCCCGTGCCTTAGGCTTGGTTATTGCCACTCTAGATCCCGGGGCACCCAAAGCCACAACCACCCTCTGGAGCTCAGAATTCCGGGAGCCAGGGCACACACAGGCTTGTGGCCATCAGGCCAGACCCTTCTGCTCGTGACCCATTGGAAGAAGACTGAGGAGCAGGGTCAGGGTGGAGGCCTGGCCAGGACTGTGCCTTTGGGTCCTGGCAAGTGCTCCATGACACACTAACCACACGGGGCCCAAACTGCACAAGCCAGTGGGGACATGAGTGACTGTACCCCACCCCCACCCCCCGCCCCACCCCAGGTGGAGGGGCTCTACTGCCCAGACAAAAGACTCTTTCCCCCACCGGGTTGGACCTGGATGCTTGGTGCCATGTAAACTGACCTCCAGTTCCCTCCTCTGCCACCCCAGGCCGCTCACCTTCAGTTCCCGATCCTGCTGCTTGAAGTCCTCATCCTCGTCAGAGTCACATTCAGGGAACTGGTACACGTGGATCCCAAACTTGTCAATCTCCTCCCGGATCTGTGGTGGGGCAAGGGCTGTCAGATTTGAGGCTGGCCAGGGACCCGGGGCCAGGTGCGCACTTGGTGTTCTGGGTCCTGGAGACTTAGCCCAGGCCCAGATGCCAGGCTCACCCGCTCCTTCAGCTTCCGGATCTCGCTGGGGACGAGACAGTCAGCTTTGGCGATGAGGGGCACAATGTTCACCTTCTCATGCAGAGCCTTCATGAAACCCACATCCACTGGCCGCAGCCTGCAGAGAGCATCCAGGGGTGGAGAGGGGCATGGTGGGGGTGGTGGGGGCACAGAGAGAGGGTGGGATGGGCTCAGGGAGGGCATGGTTGTGAGGGCACAGGCAGAAGATAAGCAGTGACGGGTGCAGCCAACGGGGAACCATGGAGGCGGGTCCCACCCCCCACCCTGAGCCTGTTCCCAGGACATTCACGCACCCGTGTCCAAAAGGGGAGATGAAGTAGAGGCAGCAGTGCACACGGTTGTCTTGGATGTTCTTGCGGTTGAGGCCACTCTCGTCACGAAAATACTGCTCAAACTGCTGGTCCACATAGTCGGTGATGGGCTTCCAGCTGCAGGTAGGCAGGAGGGTCGGTGAGGCCAGAGGGGACACTGGATCAGCCTAGGCACAGACTGTTCCCCAGCCAGGCTTTCCTCACCACTCAGAGTTGTTGACAGCATCCCCGAAGCCCGGTGTGTCTACAATGGTGAGCTTCAGCTTGACCCCCTTCTCCTCAATGTCCACCGTGTGCTTCAGGATCTCTACCGTTTGGCTGATGCGCTCTGTGGGTGTCGGGGCATCGTTTGCAGGGGTCTCTCCAACTCTCAGACCCCACCCCCACTGGGCAGCCAGGACCCTTGTTCTCATCCATTCTAGCATTTAGCCCTGGCCTCATGGCCTGACTGTGGTCTGGGCCACTCCTCCCGGACCCTGAACAGGAGAGACCCACGCTGTGGGGAGAGAGGAGCAGGGTCTGGACCCAGAAGGGACCCCTTTGAAGGGTCACACAGCAGAGGATGGGGAACCAATGCCAGGGCTGCATAGGGCCCACTCACCCTCGGCACTCAGCAGCTTCCGGTCCTTGTACAAGTCGGTCAGGAAGAGGCTGTGGACCAGCGTGGACTTCCCCAGGCCCGACTCACCTGCCAGCAGGTACAGTGAAAGAGTCAGGTTAAGTCTGGGACCCCTCTGACAAAGCCTAGCTGGCTATGGCCCAAGCCACCCCACCTGGGAGTCCAGCCCACTCACCCACCACCATAAGAGTGAAATCGAAGCCCTTCTTCACAGACTTCCGGTGCACCTGATTGGGCAGTGTGGCGAAGCCCACGTACTGCTTGTCGATATCCTGGGGGGCAGGGGCAGGGCAAGTCAGGCGCAGGCTTGGATTCCTGGGGCAGTCCGATGCCCCGTTCCCTACCCGGCTCAGACATGGAGGCAGCAGAGGGCAGAGTCCTCTGTATGGGGAGTTTCAATGGCAGAAATGGGGTGAGGGCCTGTGAGCAAAGGCCTGGAGCTGGGAAGGCAGGAAGGGGGTGACAGGCATCCTTGCCCCCGCCTCAGTGAGGGGCCTTGCAGGGACCTGAGAATGTGTCTGTGTGTGTAGAGTTTAGGATGCCTGGCTGCAGCAGGCCTAGGCTGGGTCCTACCTTGGGCGGTGGGTCCACTAGAGACACAGCCCCTCAGCCTAGCCCCCCAGCCAGACAGGCTGGCATCTCAGGCTCAGGGCATCTTCAAGACAGACACACCTGGGTCTACACCTTAGCACTTCACAGCTGGGTGTCTAATGGAGCTTGTCACTCTCAGACTGCCTCAGTTTCTCCACTGATAAGGCACAGCCTCTGGGGAGGCCCAGGTCAGAAGGGCAAGAGTCAGGAGGGTGACATGTCAGGAGGGAAAGGGTCTTACTCCCAGCTCCTGCCCCTGCACACAAACTCATCCAGATAGGGCCTGTGGATTCCCTGGGGGAGCTCCAGGGAAGGGGCCCTGCCACCCCCTCTCTCTGGCCCATGAAGTACAACAAATATTTCTCAGGGCTTCCTGAGCTGTAGACACAGCTGCGCCCACCTCCTCCCGGTGCCTGAGACTCTCGAGGCATTTCCATTCTTAGAATCACTGGAGTCAGCTCTGGAAGCAGCCACCAGAGCCAATAGAGCTCCACCACTGCCTGAGACAAGGTGGGGGCCAGAGGATGGGGGCACGGAGGGCCTCCAGAGCACCCCCCACCCTCTTTCATAGTGTGGATAGCTCACCAACACCAAACAATATTAACGGTGAAACTACCATATTCTTCCAGCTCCCCCCCCCCGATCCTCGGGGACCCTGTCCCAAAGACCTGGCTCCTTGGCTTTGTTCCTGGGGCTCCCCCTCCACCTGCATGGTGCCCTCTCCCTCTGGTCTGAGGGGTAGGGGACAGGTGAGGCTGGCTCCTAACTGACTTTGAAGGATGGGCAGACACAGGCCTGATGGGGCTCACACCTCAGCAGGAGGGAGTCCCTGTTGGTGCTAGGCAGCAGCTGCCTGGCCCAGTAACTCCAAGGCCCTGGAGAAGCTGTGGGGGCTGGTCTCCCGGGCCTTCTCTCTCTCTCCTTCAAACAATAGCCTGGCAGCATGTGTCCCTGCGTCTCAGGCATTGTCTGACCCGCCTTGATAGGAAGACAGCTCCTGGCCCGGGCTCCCTGGAGAGGCCCTTGCCAGCAGGTTGAGGTTGAGGGGCCCCTCCCCAAGAGCCTCACCTGTCCCAGGGTGGGGCGTGTCCCTGCCAGGAGACTGGCACCTGGCAGCCAGTGACTCCCAGCCCCCACCCCACCTGCTGGGCCGCACCCTGGGCCAGGACTTCGGGGTTCTACCCAGCACCTACCCACTGTGTGAATTCCTATCTCTGACGAGGAGTGCCAAGGCCACCTTGGTGCCAGAGTTAGGCCAAGAAAATCCCCCAACGTGACTGAGCTCAAGCCAGAAAGGCCTCCAGCAGGGCCCCAGAGCCCCCTGCCCATCTGGTTACCCACCCCCACCCCACTCTCAGGATCTCCCAGCTCTGTTTAACCCCAGCCTCAGCTGGGTTTCACAGTGGGTGCCCAGGTCAGCCTCCTGTCATGTCCTGCATTCCCTGAGTGGGGGCCAGGCCAGCCCCTGTGGGAGGCCACAAGCCTATTTGTACCCACTAGGTTGGAAGACCCATTCTGGGCACAGGGATGACTCAGACCAGGCCTTAGAGGCTCCCAGTCTGGGGAAGAGGTCTGGCCACAGATCAGCCCACTCAAATTGGTGTGTGGGGAGAAGAGACATAAGATGCACAGGAGTGGGGTGGGGCTGCTTAGGGTCTAGGTGCTGGCTGGTGGATACAGACCCCTCCCCTAGCCTGTGGCCTGCGGTGACGGTGGCCTCACTCAGGACCCCCAGCACGAGGCCTAAGGCCAGTTCAGGGAAGATACACTGGCACTGGACCACTGGGAGACACCCGGCCCATCCCCCCATTCTGGGAGGGGCACCCCTGCTGTAAGGGTCAGGGGTCAGGCCCCCAGGGGCCCAGTGCCCACTCCTCCCCTCTGTAGCCCCTGGCGAGGCGGCACTGCCCCAGCTGACAATCGGTTATCGCGACAGGGCGGGATGACGGCCGGCGGGGGCGGGGTCGCGCCTGGGCGCCGGCGGCGTTGGTGGCACAATGGGTGACAGCCGGCCGCGGGGGGAGCGGCGGCGCGCACGTACCTGCTTGTCCTCTGCGGGGTCGGGGTCGGGTCGGGGTACGGGTCTGGGCCGGCGGGCGGGGGAGAGACGGAAAGACACTGTGAGAGGCGGGCGGGCGGCGGGGACAAAGGCGCGCGCGGGCGCGCGGGCAGGCGCCGGGCTCACCTGGGGTCGCCAGCTTGCTCTTGTACCGCAGGCCTGTGCTCATGGTGGCCGCCGGCGGGGGGGACGGGCGGCGGCGGGCGCGCGGGCGGGGCGCGGCGAAGAGCGGCGGAGGCCGAGGCCAGGCTGCGGGGTGACCGGCCCCTCCGCGCCGCCGCCGCCCGCCCCGCCCGCGCGCCCGCCAGCCAATCGGCGCCCGCCGCGCCCACGCACGACCCGGCGCGGCCGGCGGGGGCGGGGACCCAGGCGCCCCCCAACGGCCCCGCGCCCGCCGCCTCCCGGCGACACCCTAGCTCACAGCCGCAGGCCAGCGCCCCGGGAACCCGGCGACGCCCACGATGCCCCAGCCCACGGCAAGGCGGCTGCCCGACTCCCGCCACACCTCGCGTCTCCCATGCCCAGGCCTGGACTCTGCCTGCCTCGCTCTCGAGGGACCCCAGTCGGTGCCTCAGCCTCTGACCTTCCCAACGTGTGGCTCTTCCGTAAGACCTTGCCCCCCAGGGACTGGCGGCCTCCTGCAGCCGCTCCTCACCTCACCATGGACGAATGAGGTGCTGGCCTGTGGAGTCCTGCTCCTGGCCACAGCAGGAGAGGTGATGGTCACCCCACGGCCGGCCGGATGCCCGGCGCAGGGCCGGTGCCCCAGCTTCCCTCCTGCAGCCTGTTCAGTGCTGTGCACATCCGCTCTG
Organism: Leopardus geoffroyi; assembly: GCF_018350155.1. Classification (NCBI taxonomy): domain Eukaryota; kingdom Metazoa; phylum Chordata; class Mammalia; order Carnivora; family Felidae; genus Leopardus; species Leopardus geoffroyi. The sequence continues at coordinate 29,410,088 of NC_059339.1, read as the reverse complement.
GGAGGAGACACCTAGGCAAGCTGCAAAGTCCAAGCCCCTGGGCCGTTGTCCCTCTTCTCTTTTTCTGGCTTATTTTCTGGGATTATTTCTAAAGAGTAACCGAGCTGACATCTGGGACAGGACGGACCGACCTCAAGCCTGCCTGCTCCCCCACTCCCCACCCCAGCTGTACACCCTCTGCTCTGCAGATGGCAGCCAGAACTGCTACCACCCTGAGAAGGGGGGCAGGGAGATCTCGGCCTCCTGTGCTAGAGGCCAGTCAGTGGCACTGAAGGCAGGGCCAGGGCCTGCACCCCATTTACAGATGGGGAAACTGAGGCCCCAGACCTTCAGTGATTGGCAAGATTCTCAGGCATGAGTGCCTCCCGTCTTCCATCACTATCACACTCCCAAGTACCTTTGGCTTCCCTGGAGTGCTCTCAGATGTCATATCTGGAGTCTTCGGTCCCACAGAAAGGACAGGCAGACCTGTGGTCACCAGCTCCCCCAATGACAGCCCCCTTAGGAGGAAATGGCCTGCTGTACCTTCCACACTCAGGAAGCGCTCCTTTCTCCCTAGCCCCTTGTGTGCCCCTTGGTCCTCCTCCATCTCTGAATCACCAGCACCTAGCACAGAGTTGTTTGCTCAGAAAATGAAAAAGCCATGTAAGCAGCAGCATTGCTCTGCAAAATTCTGTGGCAAACGCCCATTTCCCCCTCCACTGGGACCTCCATGTAGTCCAGAGCTGTGACCAGTGGGGGGACACTCCACCACTCAGACCCCTCATCCAAAGCCTCAGGGCCAGATGTGTTTGGAATTCAGAATTTGTCATATATCTCATACAGTACATGATACCTCATTGGAGCCGGCTGCAGCTGCTGGTAACCAAACACATTAAGATGTTTGTAGTGGAGGGGTACCAGGGTAGCTCAGTAGGTTAAGCGTCCGACTTCAGCTCAGGTCATGATCTCTTGGTCTGTGCGTTCGAACCCCGTGCTGGGCTCTGTGCTAACAGCTCAGAGCCCGGAGCCTGCTTTGGATTCTGTGTCTCCCTCACTCTCTACCCCTCCCCTACTTGTATTCTGTCTCTGTCTCTCTCAAAAATAAATAAACATTAAAAAAAAAACTTTTAAAAATGTTTGTAGTGAAATGAGGGGTGTCCAGGTGGCCCAGTCGGTCAAGCGTCCAACTCTTGATTTTGGCTCAGGTTGTGATCTCACGGGTTTGGGCTCTGTGCTGACAGCATGGAGCCTGCTTGGGATTCTCACTCTCCCCCTCTCTCTCTGCCCGTCTCCCACTCACAATCTCTCTCTCTTAAAATAAATACATAAACAAACAAACAAGCAAACAAACATTTAAAAAAGGTGTTGGTAGTGCAGTGCGACTATTCACATGAACTGGAATTAATAAAGGCCATAACACATGGTTACACATCAGCCCAGGGCTGCCTTTGTTACAGAGTTTCCAACACTTTAAGTTTCAGAGCTTTGGGGGAATTTGGAATTGGGGATAAAGGAATGCAGCAGGGAGGGAACACTTGAAGTGATAGGCAGGACTCCTGAATCTTCCTCAGCTCCGACAGGCCTGGTGGAAACCCCATCTGAGGGGGCCTGAAGCTTTGCAAAATGGTTGAACTGGTCAGTGAAAACTGGCACTTGGACCTTTAGTATGAATTGACCCATGCAAGCCTGTGCTTGTGGGGACAAAGGAGGAGACAGGAACCTATCCTCGATGAGGCAGACATGTCTTTGCAAAGGGCTCTCTCTGGGCTCAGCAGGGAGGGGGGCTCCGGGCAGCCCTGGGTCAGGTCTTGAGGGGAGTGGGCTGCAGGTCAAGGGCATAGCTCAGGCCGAGGGTGGGAGGTGCACCTGTACAAGAATCATAGGCTTTAAAACAAGTCTGGAGATATGAGACAAAAAGAACAAGGTGTATCACATAAACATGTCTTTTTTTTTAATGTTTATTTTTTGAGAGACAGAACACAAGTGGGGGAGGAACAGACAGAGAGGGAGACACAGAATCCAAAGCAGGCTCCAGACTCCAAGCTGTCAGTATGGAGCCTGATGCGGGGCTCGAACCCACGAACTATGAGATCATGATCTGAGCTGAAGTCAGACGCTTAACTGACTTGCACCACCCAGGTGCCCCTAATATGTCTTTTTTTTAATTGAAGTAAGTACATTCCAAAAGATTACATACAGAAATGCTGTTGGATTTGGGTCTGGAGTGGAGCCGTGGATTGGTGTGGAGCCGATTGAAAGAAGACCGGAGCCACTCCCTGGAAGGAGAAGGTATCCAGGGCAGGCCTGAGTCAATGCCTTCTGTGAAACGCCATAGGTTGTCCTGAGGCTGCTGGCCCGGAAGGGGGAAGAGAGGGGTCTCCTCCTTGCCTTGGGGCTGTGGTCACCTGGACCGAGTCCAGGGGATAGCCCTGAATCCCACCACAGATACACTGCCTAGCTGAGAGACCCTCGGGGTAGCAGCATGCATTGATTGACATTCACAATATCTGCCCGGGGACATTTTGGAAGTAGGACTGTGAGGTGCTTGTACTGGCTAGCAGATTCGTGGGATGTGCCTCCAGTTCTCCTAGATGTGTCAACGTAAGGCCTTTCCTTCCTCCAGCCTAGATACTGCCGATGGGGTGGCCTGAGCCAAACTGTCACACTGCTCCTGTTTATTAAACAGGTGCAAACCCTGAGGGGGATGGGTGACATTGGGAAGGGGCGGGAGCGGCAGGGCCTGGTCTGGACACACACAGCGTTAACCTGGGTAAGGGGCTGTGGCCTCCCTGACTGGGCTCTGAGTCTGCTTCCTCAGCAGGCAGAGAAAGTGTTGGCTCTGGTACAAAGGGGAGTAAATAAGACACCCCTGGGTGAAAAAAAATGCTACTTTTTAATTCACAAGGAAAAGAAGTTAATGAATGAAAAAATAAGTTACACCCAGAAGAATCTGTTCAACCAACTTGGGCTACAAATAGCTTGATGCTTTCCAGAAAAAAAAAAAAAAAAAGGCAACAAAACCTCATTTAGTTAAGAAATTCTCAAAAGGCTGCGTTCAGCCCATGCTGTGTCTCCCTCCCCCTTAGCACGGACACGTGGGCATCAGCATGGCCACGGGAGACTGAAGATGGCCTCACAGTAAACCACTATGATAGTGACAAAGGGACAAATGGGTGGCAAGTGAGGCAGGTGCCAAGGTTCAGAGGTTTGTTCCAGGTTACACACAGATGTCAGGTGGAACAGGGGCCACCAATGACAAAGCTCGAGAATGTTCGATTCATCCGAGGACAAGGGCAGAGGGCAAGCTGGGTACAATGCATTAGACCCCTAGGATCCCCTCACAGGGGTATTGGAGGGAAGGGATCTACAGGGTCATGCCTGCCCAATGGAGGTGAGACTACATCCCTGAGAAAAGGGTCACTACGAAGAAAGGAGAAACACATGTCCCTTTATCTGAACAGAGGCACTACAAAGGACCTTACATTAGCTCAAAACACATTAAATCCACTTGGCTTCTTAAGTTGAAATGGAAATCTCGCTTGCCTTCCTACATCAGCGTAGCACATGGGGCCACAAACTCCGAGTGACTAGGGACAGTGATATAAACTTGGTCTGAGCCCTCTGGAAGCTGGTGGTTTGAGGGTTAGGAAAGAACGAGACAGGGGTCCCGGGAAGATGGCGGCATAGGAGGGCGCTGGGCTCACCGCGCGTCCTGCTGATCACTTAGATTCCACCTACACCTGCCTAAATAACCCAGAAAACCGCCAGAGGATTAGCAGAACGGAGTCTCCGGAGCCAAGCGCAGACGAGAGGCCCACGGAAGAGGGTAGGAAGGGCGGCGAGGCGCTGCACGGACTGGCGGGAGGGAGCCGGGGCGGAGGGGCAGCCTGCCGGCCAAGCAGAGCCCCCGAGTCTGGCTGGCAAAAGCGGAGGGGCCGGACGGACTGTGTTCCGACAGCAAGCGCAACTGAGCGTCTGGGAGGTCATAAGTTAACAGTTCTGCTCAGAAAGCGGGAAGGCTGGAGGACAAAGGGAGGGAGAGCTGCTGAGCCCCGGACGACAGAGCTCAGTTTGGTGGGGAACAAAGGCACTCACCAGCGCCATCTCCCTCGCCCATCCCCCCGCCAAAATCCCAAAGGGAACCAGTTCCTGCCAGGGAACTTGCTCTCTCCTCCGCGCAAACACCCAACTCTGTGCTTCTGCGGAGCCAAACCTCCAGCAGCGGATCTGACTCCCTCCTGCTGCCACAGGGCCCCTCCTGAAGTGGATCACCTAAGGAGAAGCGAGCTAAGCCTGCCCCTCCTGTCCCCGTGCACCTTGCCTACCCACCCCAGCTAATACACCAGATCCCCAGCACCACAAGCCTGGCAGTGTGCAAGTAGCCCAGATGGGCCATGCCACCCCACAGTGAATCCCGCCCCTAGGAGAGGGGAAGAGAAGGCACACACCAGTCTGACTGTGGCCCCAGTGGTGGGCTGGGGGCAGACATCAGGTCTGAGTGCGACTCCGCCCACCTGCTCCAGTTATACACCACAGCACAGGGGAAGTGCCCTGCAGGTCCGCACCACTCCAGGGACTATCCAAAATGACCAAACGGAAGAATTCCCCTCAGAAGAATTTCCAGAAAATAACAATAGCTAATGAACTGATCAAAAAGGATTTAAATAATATAACAGAAAGTGAATTTAGAATAATAGTCATAAAATTAATCGCTGGGCTTGAAAACAGTATAGAGGGGCGCCTGGGTGGCTCAGTTGGTTAAGCGGCCGACTTCAGCTCAGGTCACGATCTCGCGGTCTGTGAGTTCGAGCCCCGCGTCGGGCTCTGTGCTGACAGCTCAGAGCCTGGAGCCTGTTTCGGATTCTGTGTCTCCCTCTCTCTGACCCTCCCCCATTCATGCTCTGTCTCTCTCTGTCTCAAAAATAAATAAATGTTAAAAAAAAAATTAAAAAAAAAAAGAAAACAGTATGGAGGACAGCAGAGAATCTTTTGCTACAGAGATCAAGGGACTAAGGAACAGTCACGAGGAGCTGAAAAACGCTTTAAACGAAATGCAAAACAAAATGGAAACGACGACGGCTCGGATTCAAGAGGCAGAGGAGAGAATAGGTGAACTAGAAGATAAAGTTATGGAAAAAGAGGAAGCTGACAAAAAGAGAGATAAAAAAAATCCAGGAGTATGAGGGGAAAATTAGAGAACTAAGTGATACACTAAAAAGAAATAATATACGCATAATTGGTATCCCAGAGGAGGAAGAGAGAGGGAAAGGTGCTGAAGGGGTACTTGATGAAATAATAGCTGAGAACTTCCCTGAACTGGGGAAGGAAGAAGGCATTGAAATCCAAGAGGCACAGAGAACTCCCTTCAGACGTAACTTGAATCGATCTTCTGCACGACATATCATAGTCAAACTGGCAAAATACAAGGATGAGGAGAAAATTCTGAAAGCAGTAAGGGATAAACGTGCCCTCACATATAAAGGGAGACCTATAAGACTCGTGACTGATCTCTCTTTTGAAACTTGGCAGGCCAGAAAGGATTGGCACGAGATCTTCAGTGTGCTAAACAGAAAAAATATGCAGCCGAGAATCCTTTATCCAGCAAGTCTGTAATTTAGAATAGAAGGAGAGATAAAGGTCTTCCCAAACAAAAACTGAAGGAATTTGTCACCACTAAACCAGCCCTACAAGAAATCCTAAGGGGGATCCTGTGAGACAAAGTACCAGAGACATCACTACAAGCATAAAACATACAGACATCACAATGACTCTAAACCCGTATCTTTCTATAATAACACTGAAAGTAAATGGATTAAATGCGCCAACCAAAAGACACAGGGTATCAGAATGGATAAAAAAACAAGACCCATCTATTTGCTGTCTACAAGAGACCCATTTTAGACCTGAGGACACCTTTAGATTGAGAGTGAGGGGATGGAGAACTATTTATCATGCTACTGGAAGCCAAAAGAAAGCTGGAGTAGCCATGCTTATATCAGACAAACTAGACTTTAAATTAAAGGCTGTAACAAGAGATGAAGAAGGGCATTATATAATCATTACAGGGTCTATCCATCAGGAAGAGCTAACAATTATAAATGTCTATGCGCCGAATACTGGAGCCCCCAAATATATAAAACAATTACTCATAAACATAAGCAACCTTATTGATAAGAATGTGGTAATTGAAGGGGACTTTAACACCCCACTTACAGAAATGGATAGATCATCTAGACACACGGTCAATAAAGAAACAAGGGCCCTGAATGAGACATTGGATCAGATGGACTTGACAGATATATTTAGAACTATGCATCCCAAAGCAACAGAATATACTTTCTTCTCGAGTGCACATGGAACATTCTCCAAGATAGATCATATACTGGGTCACAAAACAGCCCTTCATAAGTTTACAAGAATTGAAATTATACCATGCATACTTTCAGACCACAATGCTATGAAGCTTGAAATCAACCACAGGAAAAAGTCTGGAAAACCTCCAAAAGCATGGAGGTTAAAGAACACCCTACTAAAGAATGAGTGGGTCAACCAGGCAACTAGAGAAGAAATTAAAAAATATATGGAAACAAACGAAAATGAAAATACAACAATCCAGACGCTTTGGGATGCAGTGAAGGCAGTCCTGAGAGGAAAATACATCGCAATCCAGGACTATCTCAAGAAACAAGAAAAATCCCAAATACAAAACCTAACAGCACACCTAAAGGAAATAGAAGCAGAACAGCAAAGGTAGCCTAAACCCAGCAGAAGAAGAGAAATAATAAAGATCAGAGCAGAAATAAACAATATAGAATCTAAAAAAACGGTAGAGCAGATCAACGAAACCAAGAGTTGGTTTTTTGAAAAAATAAACAAAATTGACAAACCTCTAGCCAGGCTTCTCAAAAAGAAAAGGGAGATGACCCAAATAGATAAAATCATGAATGAAAATGGAATTATTACAACCAATCCCTCAGAGATACAAACAATTATCAGGGAATACTATGAAAAATTATATGCCAACAAATTGGACAACCTGGAAGAAATGGACAAATTCCTCAACACCCACACTCTTCCAAAACTCAATCAGGAGGAAATAGAAAGCTTGAACAGACCCATCACCAGTGAAGAAATTGAATTGGTTATCAAAAATCTCCCAACAAATAAGAGTCCAGGACCAGATGGCTTCCCAGGGGAGTTCTACCAGATGTTTAAAGCAGAGATAATACCTATCCTTCTCAAGCTATTCCAAGAAATAGAAAGGGAAGGAAAACTTCCAGACTCATTCTATGAAGCCAGTATTACTTTGATTCCTAAACCAGACAGAGACCCAGTAAAAAAAGAGAACTCCAGGCCAATATCCCTGATGAATATGGATGCAAAAATTCTCAATAAGATACTAGCAAATCGAATTCAACAGCATAAAAAAGAATTATTCACCATGACCAAGTGGAATTCATTCCTGGGATGCAGGGCTGGTTCAACATTTGCAAATCAATCAACGTGATACATCACATTAATAAAAAAAAAAAGAGAAGAACCATATGATCCTGTCAATCGATGCAGAAAAGGCCTTTGACAAAATCCAGCACCCTTTCTTAATAAAAACCCTTGAGAAAGTCGGGATAGAAGGAACATAGTTAAAGATCATAAAAGCCATTTATGAAGAGCCCACAGCTAACATCATCCTCAATGGGGAAAAACTGAGAGCTTTTTCCCTGAGATCAGGAACATGACAGGGATGCCCACTCTCACCGCTGTTGTTTAACATAGTGCTGGAAGTTCTAGCATCAGCAATCAGACAACTAAAGGAAATCAAAGGCATCAAAATTGGCAAAGATGAAGTCAAGCTTTCGCTTTTTGCAGATGACATGATATTATACATGGAAAATCCGATAGACTCCACCAAAAGTCTGCTAGAACTGATACATGAATTCAGCAAAGTTGCAGGATACAAAATCAATGTACAGAAATCAGTTGCATTCTTATACACTAACAATGAAGCAACAGAAAGACAAATAAAGAAACTGATCCCATTCACAATTGCACCAAGAAGCATAAAATACCTAGGAATAAATCTAACCAAAGATGTAAAAGATCTGTATGCTGAAAACTATAGAAAGCTTATGAAGGTAATTGAAGAAGATATAAAGAAATGGAAAGACATTCCCTGCTCATGGATTGGAAGAATAAATATTGTCAAAATGTCAATACTACCCAAAGCTATCTACACATTCAATGCAATCGCAATCAAAATTGCACCAGCATTCTTCTCGAAACTAGAACAAGCAATCCTAAAATTCATATGGAACCACAAAAGGCCCCGAATAGCCAAAGTCATTTTGAAGAAGGAGACCAAAGCAGGAGGCATCACAATCCCAGACTTTAGCCTCTACTACAAAGCTGTCATCATCAAGACAGCATGGTATTGGCACAAAAACAGACACATAGACCAATGGAATAGAATAGAAACCCCAGAACTAGACCCACAAACGTATGGCCAACTCATCTTTGACAAAGCAGGAAAGAACATCCAATGGAAAAAAGACAGTCTCTTTGACAAATGGTGCTGGGAGAACTGGACAGCAACATGCAGAAGGTTGAAACTAGACCACTTTCTCACACCATTCACAAAAATGAACTCAAAATGGATAAAGGACCTGAATGTGAGACAGGAAACCATCCAAACCCTAGAGGAGAAAGCAGGAAAAGACCTCTCTGACCTCAGCCGTAGCAATCTCTTACTCGACACATCCCCAAAGGCAAGGGAATTAAAAGCAAAAATGAATTACTGGGACCTTATGAAGATAAAAAGCTTCTGCACAGCAAAGGAAACAACCAACAAAACGAAAAGGCAACCAACGGAATGGGAAAAGATATTTGCAAATGACATATCGGACAAAGGGCTAGTATCCAAAATCTATAAAGAGCTCACCAAACTCCACACCTGAAAAACAAATAACCCAGTGAAGAAATGGGCAGAAAACATGAATAGACACTTCTCTAAAGAAGACATCTGGATGGCCAACAGGCACATGAAAAGATGTTCAACGTCGCTCCTTATCAGGGAAATACAAATCAAAACCACACTCAGATATCACCTCAAGCCAGTCAGAGTGGCCAAAATGAACAAATCAGGAGACTATAGATGCTGGAGAGGATGTGGAGAAATGGGAACCCTCTTGCACTGTTGGTGGGAATGCAAATTGGTGCAGCCGCTCTGGAAAGCAGTGTGGAGGTTCCTCAGAAAATTAAAAATAGACCTACCCTATGACCCAGCAATAGCACTGCTAGGAATTTACCCAAGGGATACAGGAGTACTGATGCATAGGGGCACTTGTACCCCAATGTTTATAGCAGCACTCTCAACAATAGCCAAATTGTGGAAAGAGCCTAAATGTCCATCAACTGATGAATGGATAAAGAAATTGTGGTTTATATACACAATGGAATACTACGTGGCAATGAGAAAGAATGAAATATGGCCTTTTGTAGCAACGTGGATGGAACTGGAGAGTGTGATGCTAAGTGAAATAAGCCATACAGAGAAAGACAGATACCATATGGTTTCACTCTTATGTGGATCCTGAGAAACTTAACAGAAGCCCATGGGGGAGGGGAAGGAAAAAAAGAAAAAGAGGTTAGACTGGGAGAGAGCCAAACATAAGAGACTGTTAAAAACTGAGAACAAACTGAGGGTTGATGGGGGGTGGGAGGGAGGGGAGGGTGGGTGATGGGTATTGAGGAGGGTACCTTTTGGGATGAGCACTGGGTGTTGTATGGAAACCAATTTGACAATAAACTTCATATATTGGGGAAAAAAAAAAAAAAAAAAAGGAAAGAACGAGACAGACCGGACATTCTCTTTGGGTCTTCAGGCGTCCAAGAACAGGGGCTCTGGGATACCCCTTCCTGCTCTGACCAACCTGGAGAAGCCATGGTGGCAGGGGTGACCCTTTTCCCCATCCCTGGCAGCTTGTGGGGCCCTCCCTGGGGGGAATGTTGGGGGGGCCCTAAGTAAGGCTCGAGGTTGTGATTCACAGAGTGCGCTCCGACAGGCTCTAAGGTGAGGCTTGGGTCTTCCAAGTCACTCCCAAGGAATTTGTCACTGGGCGTGGGACCAGTGTGCAGAGCAGGCCAAGATCAAGTTAAGTAAGAACTGAGAAAAGGACCCACTGCGCTGGCCAGTGGATGGTGCTCTGCTCAGGGATCCTTCAATGTAAGTACTCCACCTCGATGCTGCCCCTTCTCCCGCCTGCCCTGCCAGCTTCCACATCCAGCCCTGCCCACTCCTTTCCTTCCTGCCACACTGTTCTGGCTGCACTGGCTGCACTGTTATGTGCAGCATCTACCAGCTTCTGGCTCAGGGGACTATACCCCAACGTCCTATGTCCCCTTTCTGAAACGCCTGCTCCTTAGTATGCAATGCTGGGGCCATGGACAGGGCCTTGGATGGGGTCAAGGTGTTCCTCCTCTCCTGCCAGCAATCTCAACTTCCCTGGTCTCAGAGGATAGTTCCCTGGTCTGCTGGAAGGTGAGTTCATTCTCCCCACTCCCACTCTGTCACCCTCCACCTACCTACATGGCACTCCCCGGGGCAGCCCTAATGCTTGCTGGGGATGGGTGTCGTGGCCACGCACAGATCAGAAGCAGAGGTTCACAGCATGGTGAGACCAAACAGCTGAACCCAGGACCTCCTGGCCCAGGCCTCATTCTAGCAAAGATGTGTGAACTGTCCTCAGCCAGGCCAGGAGCCTGCCCTGATCAGGCAGCCCCGCCTGACCCTGAACTCCATCAACTCAGTGACCTGGCACCTCCTGACTCCGGTTACTCTGAGTAACTTTGAGTCCGGTTACTCTGGCTTAGCCATACCCATGAGAAGACCAGAAACCATCCCTGGGCCCTGGGGCTCCCAGTCAGGAGGGTTGCCCTGCTGTTGTGAGTGCATCCTGCAGCTTGGTACCACCATGTGTCTGCTGCTTGGACGGCTCTCCCCTGCCCGACTGACCTGGGGGTGGGAGGGACCAGACTTCAGAGTCTCATGCATTGTCCCCAGCCCTTCTTGCCTGCCTGAGTGGAGTTTGTGAGCCGGGGAGCTCTGGGGGTGGCTGTCTCACAGGGAAATGCATATGCATCAAGGAGCTGTTGGAGAAGGCTTTTCTTGATCTTCTTGTTAGAAAAATGTAAGGGGGTCACGACACACCCCCGTCGTCTTCACCAATCAGAGCACAGAGTCCACAGCAGCTGCCCCTGTCAGGAGGGTGCTACCCAGCCCCGTTAAAGCGGCCTGTGTGTTGCAGGGGACAGAGCAGGGTTCCAAATGGGGCAGAGCCATGGTCCACACCGAGTTCCCCATTCACTGGGCAGCTGGAGGAGGGCTACAAAGGGCGCCTGTGCTCTGAGGCAGTGAACCAGCGTGGGGACCTGGGGACCCAGAGCAGCGGGCGATGGGCTCTCTCCCTGGCAAGGGTCAGTGGGGGGTGGTGTGGGCCTCCAGTCACATCTGATGACACACAGTCCCCTGAAGTATTCTGGGAGAGGCTGCAGAGAGCAGCTCAGGGCAGGAGCAGGAGTGACAGGAATCCAGAGTGCAGTGTGACTCAGTACAGAAGGGCTGCCTGACTGTGTGGCCCCCAGAGGCCCTCCAAAGGTATGCATTCGGGGGTCATCAGGAGACTGGATAAGACCTCCTCCAAGGTGTCTTAGCACCTCTGAGGCTCTCTGTTGTGGCAGCTCTGCGATCTCGTGAGAAGCCTAAGATATAGATATGAAATGCGCCGACATGGAGACTCTCCCAGAGCATTCATGCCCTGTAAGATCCCATGGGGACACGTGCTTGTGAAAGGCAGAGTATGGGGCTGGAGCACTGGCAAGCTGGAGCAGGAAGCGTCCAGCCCTTTCCCTGTGACCTGCCTCTCCTGCCAGAGAAGGCCGAGGGTTCCAAAGGCCAGCTCCAGATCCTCGCTATACCCCAGCTCCTTGGTCTGCCATGTAAGCATCAGGCCAAGACAGATCAGGAAATTTTCCCGGAATAAACAGGATGCAGGGAGGACCCCGGACCCTGCCACCCAGCCATGCAGGCCATGTCCCTCAGTGGCCTTGGCACTTTCCCGGTCCATGGCACCCTGCCCCATGCATGCTGGACACAGGGCCTTGGCACCACCCAGGGAAGGTGTGGCAGGTCAGTGGTGCAAGTATGCTGCCTATCATACAGAGGTAAGAAGGCAGACATCAAAGTCCTCAGAGCGGGCATCAGTCACCTGGTTTCCAAGGTCTCTGGTGACTGGCCACGTTGGGCAGGACTCAGGGTCTCCTCCCCACCTGTTGTTCTGGCTGCAATCTGTGGAGGATCCCTTGCCTACCCTGGGCATACCACTGGGGTGGGAGTCAAGAGGGCATGGGTAGGGGGTTAAAGGAGCTGTCATCTCTGATGCCTGAGTGCAGCATCTGCTTACTCCTCCAGGGTGAGGACAGGGCTCTTCTTCCTTGGAGCAGAGAGGTCTGCTCCCAGGTGGCCAGTCCCCACCGGGTATTCCTGGCACACCACGGCAAGCCAGAGCCATGCATTGCCCTCAGGAGGGGGTTCCAGTCTGTGGGAGACAGGCCAGCCACCATACACCAGGAGGCCTCCAAACTCCCTCCACTGGATGAGGCCAAGTGTCTAAGGCCTGTGACCAGCTAGAGCCAGCCTTAATAATGCATGCATGAGGCAAGGCCTGTGTTCCCTAGCAGGATGTGTCATGCTGAGTTGGTGCTTGCCCCTTCCCCGTTCCAAAGGCTCTTTAAAGCAACGCCCACGCCCACGAGGAACCTGACGGGAACCACCATCAGGGTCTTCTCCAGATTGAAAAGCAGCAGGGGATGGAGCTGCCGAGCCTGGGCAGCTTTTGCAGGAAAAAGGAGGGCCCTTCAACATCACCAGTGGCTCTTAATGGCACGCGGGAAGCACGGGGCTTGGCTGCCAAGTAAAAGTGCTTCTGGCCAGGGCTCGGACCAAAGAAGCATCGCCAGAGTGCATTTGGGTGCTGGGTCTGGGAAGTAGGACCTCGAGGAAAAAGGACTCACTCCGACTCACTCCCCTCCCTCAAGCTCTTGCCAAAGGCTCCTTTTTGCAGCTATGATAGCTCACGGCCACCCACGGGTGCTGGCGTGTCCACCCATAGGTGCTCTTGCCTGGTGAGAAGCTGCACGTGGCCTCCTTAGCAGGACACACTGCTGATGTGCTAAACTGGTCCTCCCACTGGACCTTCCCAGGCAGCTGTGGGCTGCAGGTGGAAGATGCCTCTTGCCTCCGCAGCAGCCACCAGCCCTGCCTGGCTGTATCACACTGCAACACAGGTAGGACAAAGTGGTGATTGCCAGGCTTCTTCCCCAGGGTTTCTCCCTGGGGGCGGGGGGGGGGCGTCAACGTGCCATAAGCCCCCATAAAGTGCTTCCTCCAGGCCAGGAGGGAGGGCATGGGCCATAAGCATTGAGTACAGAGGCCCAAGGAGCCACCTGGAATGGGTCAGAGGCGTCCTGGGCAGGTGCTGGCCAAATCAGGGCCCGGGAAAGCAGAGAAATCTGTAGAGCTGGGGGTGACAATGGGCATTGTGAGGGTGTTGCTGGGCTGGTGTCCCCACCTGCATGCTGCTGGGAGGAGGACCAGCACACTGGGTATGGGCCTTGCTGCCAAGACAACGTCACAGCTCTGCCAGACCCCCTGCCCAGGGTCTGGGCCCACAGCTCCCACAACAGACACTGGTCTTTTTTTTTTTTTTTTTTTTTTTTAATGCATTCATTTATTTTTGAGAAAGAGAAAGAGACAGAGCACCAGCAAGGGAGGGGCAGAGAGAGAGAGAGAGAGAGAGGGAGCCACAGAATCTGAAGCAGGCTCCAGGCTCTGAACTGTCAGCACAGAGCCCGACACGGGACTCGAACCCATGAACCGCGAGATCATGACCTGAGCTGAAGTCAGATGCTTAACCGACTGAGCCATCCAGGTGCCCATAACAGACACTGGTCTTAAGCAGGGGTCCAACCAGAGCACCTCTGAGGCCTCAGATGCCCTGTCCTGGGCCGCAGGACCAGCTGCCCCGAGGTCTGGAGCAGGCCTGTCTCAGGTTCCCCATCCATACGCAGTGAGACTGCTTTGGCTGCGTTGGGTATTCAAGATAATTTTGAGGATCAAAAAACAGAGACTGTCAACAACAAAAGACAACCTAATTCCAAAAGGGCAAAGAACCAGACTGATGTTTCTCCCAAGAGGAGCCAGCCTGAGATGGGGGCTTAAGATTCCTGAGACCTACCTGGTCCCAGGCTTGCAACCCTGGCCCACACACACAGCCTCCTGTGGGCCTCCCTGCATTCAGCCTGGCCCTCGGACCATTTTTAAGTTTATTTATTTATTTTGAGAGAAAGAGAGTGAGTGAGCAGGGGAGGGAGAGAGAGGGAGAGAGAGAGAGAGAGAGAGAGAGAGAGAGAATCCCAAGCAGGCTCCATGCAATCAGCACAGAGCCCAACTCGAGGCTCAAACCCATGAACCACAAGATCATGACCTGAGCTGAAACCAAGAATCAGGTGCTCAACCAACTGAGCCACCCAGGTGCGCCACCTCAAGACATTTTTAAAGAGCTTTCTGAGGACCTAACCATTCTGGCTTCTATCCATACATCTCAATGTCAGGCCACACCCCTCTTGCCATACTGAGCCCAGGCACCCCACCCCCCCTCTTGCCTCCTCTCCCCTCACTTGGCAAGATCCTTTCCATGCCTCCTCCCTTAAGACTCATCTTGGCACCCCCAGTCTTGGCTGGGATCCCCCCTCCCTTGCTCCCTCCTGGCATCTCAGTGTACCTCCAGTTGCTGGCACACAGCAAGTGCTCTCAGTGAGAGCTGAGTGGGAGAATCAGGGCAAAGGGGCATTCACAGACAGAGAGGCTTGGGCTCCTAACTTTGTCAGACAGTAGGACAGACAAGGGACCCCGTTTGGGGGAGGGATGTGGGTAGGGCCTCCTGGAACCCCAGGGAGGACACAACTGTGACAAGGAGTGGGGTACACGAAGAATGGAGAGGGGCTGACAGCGGTGGTCTTGGTGCCTTTGTGGTGGCCAGGACAGCATTCCAGTCCAGGATGGCCAGGCATTTGATATATGGCCTACAGCTCCAAGCTATTCCAGAGGGCAGATGGGTAAACAGGAAGTGAAGTTGTGTCAATACCTGGGAGTGGAAGGAGACTGGAAGTAGCCAGAGTTATGGGGGACAAGTATGTATGAGGCCCCCCACAGCCTCCTTCTTTACCCAGCAAACTCTAGTCCCGGTGCCCACTTTCCTCCACACCTGGCAGGTCACTGTTGAGAGGAGAATGGCATTGGGCACAAACCATCTGTCTGAAACAGAGATGGGATCTTTCCCAGCCCCACAAGGTTGCTGGAGAAGCTCCCTGGGTGCAGAGAATAGGACAGTGACACCAGCTCACCCACAGGACTGCAGCCACGTGGTTGCCTGGCCTTGTCCATGGCATAGAGAACGTCTTTGATAGCTGATGCTTTTTGAGACTCAGGTGAAAGAGAGAGGCACACAGATGCTGTGGATGTGTGGTATGGGACAAAGGCTGCCTGCAGGATGTCAGAGCCTTGGATGGTGAGGCCCCGCAGTGAGGAGCCCAGGGAAGCCTTGGGCTGCGCTGGCCACGTGCAAGAACTCGCGGATTTGCTCTGTTCTCCCCTCCCAAGATGGCCCTATGAGTGGCCATATGAGCAAGCCAGTCATCAGAGTTTACGTGTTTTTTGTTTTTTGTTTATTAATGTTTATTTATTTATTTTGAGAGAGACAGAGAGACAGAGAGAAAGCATGCACAAGCCAGGGGTAAGGGCAGAGAGAGAGAGGGAGAAAGAGAATCTCAAGCAGGCTCCATGCTGTCAGCTTGGAGCCCAATGGGGGGGGGGGGCTCGATCTCACGAACCGTGAGATCATGACCTGAGCTGAAATCAAGAATCTGACGCTTAACCGATTGAGACACCTGGACATCCCTGAGTTTACATGTTTTTTAAATTAAACTTGTTATTTTGAGACGGAGTTGTAAGAAATAATACAGCAGTTTCTCCTAATTGTAACATCTTGCAAAACAATATTATATATCACAATCCACTCCCTATAATCCCTGGGAACCTCCATCTCTATAATGTTGTCATTTTATGAATCTCACATTAATGGGATCATATAGTATGTAGCATACAGGGATTGGCTTTTTTCACTCAGCGTATTATTCTGGAGATTCATGCAGTTTGCTGTATGTGTAGGTACCTCCTTCCTTTTATATATATATATACACATATATATTGCTGAGTAGTAGTATGTCTGCATTATGGACATACCAATATTTGTATTTCAGTTTGTAGCTAATACAAATATAGCTGCTATGAACATTCACATGTAAGTGTTTGTGTGGATGTAGTTTTCATTTCTCTGGGAGAAATACCCAGGAGTGCAATTGCTGGGTCCTATGATAATTGCATGTTTAGGTTTTCAAGAAACTGCCAAAGTGTTTTCTAGAATAGCCAAACCATTTTACATTTCCACCAGCCATATATGAATGATTCAGTTTCTCTGCATCCTCACCAGCATTTGGGACTGTCATTTTTTCCCCCTAGTCTTAAATGTTTATTTATTTATTTTGAAAGTGGGGGAGGCGGGGTGGGGAGGAGCAGAGAGAAAGGAGAGAGAGAATCCCAAACGGGATCTCACCAATCATGAAAATCATGACCTGAGCTGAAATCAAGAGTCTGACACTTAATTGACTGAGCCACCCAGGCGCCCCTGAAATATTTTTTATATAAGGTGCAAAATTTAGGTTGAGTGTTTTGCTTGCCTATGGATGTCCAATTACTCCAACAACATTTGCTTCATCCTTCCTTCATTGAGTTGCTTTTGAACTTTTGTTCAAAATCAGTTGGACATGGGGTGCCCCAGTGGCTCAGTTAAGTGTCTGAGTTGTTTTGGTTTAGGTTGTGATCTCATGGTTCATGGGATCGAGCCTCCAGTCTGAGCTGACAATGCAGACTGCCTGGGATACTCTCTCTCCCTCTGTTTCTGTCCCATCCTCCCACTTATGCTCTCTCTCTCTCTCAAAATAAATTTAAAAAACATAAGTTGGGCATGTTAATGTGGATCTATTTTGGGAGGGTAACATGCCCTGTTTCACTGATCTGTATCTATCCCTCTGCTAATACCATACAGTTTTAATAGCTGTAGCCATAGAATACACACACATATATACTGTATATTGATTAATTATTAATATATTAATATATACATTAATCAGGTAGACTATTTCTTCTCACTTCAGCAAGGTTGCAGAATACAAGATCAATATATAAAAATCAATTGTATTTCTATATACTAGCAATGAACACATGGAAACCAAAATTATAAATACAATGCCATTTACAATCTTTCAAAAAATGAAATACTGAGGTGTAAATCTAACAAAACACATACAGGTTTACATGCTGAGACAACAAAATGCAGCTGAAAGAAATTAAATATCTAAATAAAAGGAGAGACATACTATGTTCATGGGTTAGAAGACTCAACATTGTAAAGATGTCAGTTATCCTCATACTGATGTATAGTTATATTCCCATCAATATATATAAAATATAAAAATATCAAAATTCCTGCAAGACTTTTTTGTAGATATGGATGAGGTTGTTATAAAATTTATGTGGAAAGGCAGAGGAACTAGAATAGCAAGCATTGTTATTTTAACCCACTTAACACAGGTTGGACATTTCATTTTTTTGTTTTACTTTGTTTTTTGTTTCTTGTGATAAAATTGACATGCAGTGAAATGCACAGTTCTTAAACTCTCAATTCAATAAATGTTGCCAAGTATATAGAACCATGTAAACAAAACCCCAATCAAGACCCTATTTTCTGAGGCACCTGGGTAGTTCAGTTGGTTAAGCATTCGTTAGCTCAGGTCATGATCTCATTGTTCATGAGTTTGAGCCCTGCATCGGGCTTTCAACTGTCACCACAGAGCCTGCTTCAGATCCTCTGTCTTCCCCCAATCTGCCTCTATCTCTCTCAAAAATAAATAAACTTAAAAATAAAAGACCCCAGGGGCGCCTGGATGGCTCAGTCAGTTGAGTGTTCGACTTCGGCTCAGGTCATGATCTCACCGTTCATGAATTCAAGCCCCACGTTGGGCTCTGTGCTGACAGCTCAGAGCCTGGAACCTGCTTCAGATTCTGTGTCTCCCTCTCTTTCTGCCCCTAACCCACTCACATCTCTGTCTTTCTCAAAAATAAACATTGAAAAAATTAAAACAGGGGCGCCCGGGTGGCGCGGTCGGTTGAGCGTCCGACTTCAGCCAGGTCACGATCTCGCGGTCCGTGAGTTCGAGCCCCGCGTCAGGCTCTGGGCTGATGGCTCAGAGCCTGGAGCCTGTTTCCGATTCTGTGTCTCCCTCTCTCTCTGCTCCTCCCCCGTTCATGCTCTGTCTCTCTCTGTCCCAAAAATAAATAAACGTTGAAAAAAAATTAAAAAAAAAAAAAAAAAAAGAAAAAATTAAAACATAAATAAAAGACCCCTTTCATTATACCATAAAGTTTCCTGTGCCTCTTCCCAGTTAATTCCCACCACCACCATACTTGTCCCAGCCCCACACAACTGCTGATCTCCTATCATCATATATTAATTTTGCCTATTTCAGAACTTCAGATAAAGGGAATTATATAGTATGTACTTATGAAAACTCTGACTTTACCTCAGCATAATTATTTTGAGATTAATCTATGTCCCCAAATGTATTAATAGTTCTTTTTTTTTTCTTCTGAGTAATATTATCTTGCATAGATATGCCACAGCTTGTTCATCCATTCACTGTTGATGGACATTTAGGTTGTTTTCAGTTTTAGCCTATTACAAATACAGCTGCTATGAACATATGTGTTTGGAAATATATTTCCCTTCCTCTTAGATCCATAATTAAGATAGAATGACTGAATCATATAGGCCTATGTTTATAAGAAACTGTCAGCTGCTTCCACAGTGGTGGTACTGTTTCACTCCCACCAGCAGTATATGAGAGTTCCAGTTGTCCTGTATCCTTGCCAACACTTGTTAGTGTCAGTATTCTATTTTAGCTATTCTAATGGTTGTATAGGGATATCTCATTGCAGTTTTCATTTGTATTTCCATGATGACTAATGATTCTGAATGTTTCTTCAGTGCTTATTGCCCATGTGTATGTCTTCATTTGTGAAGTGTTTATTCAAATCCTGCCCATTTTAAAATTGGATTATCTTTTTATTACTGATTTGCAGGTGCTATTTTTTTTTATTTTGTTTAATGTTTATTTATTTTTGACAGAGAGAGAGAGAGAGAGAGACAGAGCATGAGTGTGGGGAGGGGCAGAGAGAGAGGGAGACACAAAATCTGAAGCAGGCTCCAGGCTCTGAGCTGTCAGCACAGAGCCCGACGTGGGGCTCAAACTCACAGACCATGAGATCATGACCTGAGCCTAAGTCAGTCACCTAACTGACTGAGCCACCCAGGCGCCCTGATTTGCAGGTGTTCTTAAATATATTCTGGATACAAGTTCACTGCAAATACTTTTTCTCAGACAAAGGCTTGATTTTCATTTTCTTAATGGTGTCTTTTGAGAAATAAATGTTTGTAATTTTAATAAATTTCAATGTATCAATTTTTTATATTTCATGCTTTTTTGTTTCTCTCCAAGAAGTCTTTGCCTACTTATTCCAAAGTCATGAGTATATTCTCCTCTGTTTCTTCTAGAAACTTTACAGTTTTTGGGTGCCTGGGTGGCTCACTCAGTTAAGAGTCTGACTTCAACTCAAGTCATGATCTCTCAGTCCGTGAGTTTGAGCTCCACCTCGCGCTCTATGTGGACAGCTCAGAGCCTGGAGCCTACTTTGGATTCTGTGTCTCCCTCTCTCTCTGCCCCTCCCCTGCTTGCACTCTGTCTCCCTCTCTCTCTCTCTCTCTCTCTCAAAAGTAAATAAATATTTTAAAAATTAAAAACAAAAAAAAAGAAACTTTATAGTTTCCATGTTATGTTTAAGACTATGATCTATCTGGGGTCACCTGGGTGGCTGAGTCAGTTAAACGTCTGACCTCAAGGTTCATGAGTTCAAACCCTGCATTGGGCTCTGTGCTGACAGTTCAGAGCCTGGAGCCTGCTTCGGATTCTGTGTCTCCCTATCTCTCTGCCTCTCCCCTGCTTACACTCTGTCTCTCCCTCTCAAAAATAAATAAACATTAAAAAAAAAGACTATGATCTATCTTGAATTAACTTTTGTGTATAGGATTAGGTAGAGGTCAAGGTTCATTCTGTCTCTCTCCTTCAGCTTGTCCAATATCCTAGTATCATTTGTTTTGAAAAATTTTGGTTTTCCCAATTGAGTTGCCATGACACCATTAATGAAAAGTAAATTCTGTTCTGAAATGACTATGTGTTACTGGATACCAATTCAAAACTTAGTGCCTTAAAACATCAGTTTAGTCATTTGATTATCATGAATTCTATGGGTCAGAAATTCAGGAGGGCTCAGCTGGGTAGTTCCTGTGATTTAGGCAGAGAATGTCTGGAGTTGGAGCAGCTGGCTGGACATCTCCCTTTCCATGAAGTCTCAAGGCTTTTTTTTTTTTCCATTTTTTTTTCTTTCTAAGGGCTCCTCCTCCTCCTCCTCCTCTTCCTTCTTTTTCTTAGAGAAAGAGCACGAGTGGGGCAGAAGAGCCGAGGGAGAGAGAGAGAGACAGAGAGAGAATCTTAAGCAGGTTCCACACTCAGCACGAGACTGACATGGAGCTTGATCCCATGACCTGATCGTGACCTGATCCCATGACTTGATCGTGACCTGAGCCAAAATCAAGAATCAGTATGTTCAATCCACTGAGCCAGCCAGGCCCCCTCTCATCTTAGGGCTTCTTTATATCATCTCTGCAGGTGAGGCAGCCTGGCAATCAATCTCTGCAGGTGGCCTAGCCTGACAGTTGGCTCTGCAGGTGGCCTAGCCTGGACCCTGAAGCATGGAGACCTCAAGGCTGTAAGCACTAGTCCTCTAGCACCAGGGCAGCTCCAGATGCTGCCTTATCTGTTCTGACCCAGCCTCACAAATTGGGAGGCATCACTTCTGTTGTGATCTACTGTTTCTAAAATATCTTTTTTTTTTTTACAATGTTTTAAAATGTTTATTTATTTGAGAGAGAGAGAGAGAGAGAGAGAGTGTATAAGTGGGGGAGGAGCAGAGAGAGAGGGAGACACAGAATCCGAAGCAGGCTCCAGGCTCCAAGGTACCAGCACAGAGCCCGACGCGGGGCTCGAACTCACAAACTGAGATCATGACCTGAACCGAAGTCATTGCTTAACGGACTGAGCCACTCAGGTGCCCCTGTAATCCACTGTTTCTAAGACAGTATAAGACCACTTACATTCAAGGGGGACTATTAAGGGTCTAGAAGCACATGTGGGATGGAAGACATTGTTGTGGTCATCTTTGAAAACTACAATCGGTAAAACCTCATCCTGTTTTGGGGTCAATCTTTTACTTCTCTGTTCTGCAGACTGGATAATCTATATTGATCGATTTCTGGCCGGCAGTGTGGGGGTAGACTGTAGCAGATGGCAGGGACACTCCTCCATTGGGATGAGTTACGAGAGAGGCCTGCAGGACAAGGGCAGGGTGGTGGAGAGGAGTGGATCATCCAATGTGTGGTCAGGAAAGACTGCAACAGGCATGGTGGGAGAGGAAGGGTGGGAGAAAGTGTGTCCATGTGGATACCAACGTGCCTCTGAGACATCATGCCGAGTGCATGAGTCTGGACCCCAGCAGAGGAGTGTTTCGGGAGCTGAGGGCCACAGGGTGGGTGGATGATGGGGTCAGGGACAGAGGAGGACAGCTAGGGCGGCAGGTGGTCTGGAGGGCCTATGCGCGGTGCTGAAACTCCAGCCTGTGGCTGCACTGCTCTGACTCAGGAAGAAACCCGACACAAGCGTGTTTGAGTTGGCCGGCATTCACGTGGAGGATGGCAGAGCTAAATGCAGCTGTCTCAGGCTCCAGGGGAGGCACTGAGTGAGAGAGTGCATTCCGTGCTGGCGGCTGCGTGCTCGATGACTGCTGAGGACAGGCCTGGGGCTGTCCTGGCTGGCCAGGGAGAGGACACCAGGCTGTGTTTGGCTGGCTCTCTCTAAGGCATTGACACCTCTGGGGCCCACAGAGTCTCCAACCATCTCAGTGTTTTTCCTGCGTGGACGACCCCCATTCCCAACTCATAGATCCAAGGGGAATCCCTAAGAAAACACTGTTGACCGAAGATCAAGCAGCTGTAACCCCACCCCAAAGTGGCTGCACTGCCTTCAGCAAATGTCCCAGCATCTTGGGTCTCATCTGTGGATAAGGGGCAGGGACTGGGGACCACCATGGCCCCTCCTCCTCAGGCTGTCTCCTTGGCTCCACCATTTCCCCTTCTTTCCTCAGGCTAAACGGCATCCCACCTCAGGGCCTTTGCCCATCCTCGTCTCGTGGAAGCTGGCTCCTCCTTGCTGCCATCTCAGCCTGCTGGCCTTGCTGGATGGACTGCTCGGCCTGGGCACCACGTGCATCTCTCTCCAGCACATGTGGTTCTTTAATTTATGTGTTAGCTTCCCTCTTACATGAATCAAACCCCTGAGAGCCGTCCCCTGGCCCGTCTTGTTCACATGCTTCCCTGTGACATGTAACAGGCACAGTGCACGGAACTGATGGGAGAGGGAAGCGACCTGTCTCCTGCAGACCCCGGCCCAAGGGTGCCTTTTGATTGTTGTTTTTGTTTGCTGCAGCATAGGCAGGTGAGGAGAAGTCACTGAGGAGTGCTCCCCATAGGAAAGGTGCCTGTGAAGGAGGCTGTGGACCCCAAACTCGGGTGAGGGCTGGAACTCCTGGGCCCTTGTCCCAGAACTCCAGCCCCCTAGGCTGGCTGTCCCCCATTCCAACAGCAGCATGTGGAAGCCTTATAGGTATTGCACACTGGATGGACCCTTGAGGTACCATACCTGCTCCTGCCCTGGGCTTCCCGTATGACCCGAGACAACACTGCCCACCAGTTGCTCAAATAAAAATCTCCAGATCACATCATTTGTCCCTCTCCCTCATTCTCCACATCTGTCAGCAAGTCCTAAACATACTCAAATTTTGCTATCCTCGCTCCATTACCACCTGTATTAGCCGGCTCAGGCTGCTGTGACAAATACCACGGACTTGGCAGCTTAAACCACAGAATGTATTTCCTTACAGTTCTGGGGGGGGGGGGGGGAGGTACAAGTCTGAGATCCACTGTGGGCAGGGCTGGTTTCTCCTGAGGCCTCTGTCCTTGGCCAGCAGACAGATGTCATCTCCTTGTGTCCTCACACGGTGGTCCCCCTGTGAGTGTATGTGTCCTAATGTCCTCTTCTTATCCAGTCATGTTGGATTAGGGCCCACTCAGATGACCTCATTTAATCTTAAAGACCTTATCTCTAAATACAGTCACATTCAGAGGTGCTGGGGTTAGGGGTTCAGCATATGAACTTTGGGGGACACAGTTCAGCCCATCACAACACCCAACTCCACTCTGATCTTTACTACCTCAACTTGAGCCTTGGGCACTCCATTCTGCAGTGGAGACCCTTGAGAATTGCACCTTTAGGTAACAGGCCCCACCCCTCACCAAGCACACAGGCCCACATGAGAAGTCCGAGCCCACTCTCCCATGCCTGCCTTGCTTTCTCCCTTCACCCTGGGGGGTCTGGCCAACGGACCTCATCACCTTCCCTCAAACACACTAAGCTCAGTCCAACCCCTCAGGGCCTCCCCTCTACCTGGAGTCAAGTATGAGTGCCACCTGGGCCTTCTCACACAACCCCTGGTCGCGTGCCTGTATATATATATATATATATATATATATATATATATATATATATTGAGATAATTCACATACCATGCAATTCACCCATTTAAAGAGTGCCATTCAAAAGTTTGTAGTATAGGAGCTCCTGGCTGGCTCAGTCAGTAGAGCATGCAACTCGATCTCAGGGTCCTGAGTCCAAGACCTACCTTGGGTGTAGAGCTTACTCAAAAAAAAAAAAACGTGCACAAAAGTTTGTACTATACTCAGAATTGCGCAACCATCCCCACAATCAAATTCAAAACTTGTTATTGAAATGTAATTTGCATACCACAGAATCCCCCCTCATCCAGTGTGTAATTCAGTGTATTTTTGTTCACAATGTCATTCACAATGTCACAATTTCATTCAGAATGTCACACATCCATCACCACTCTCTAACGCTAGAACATTTCCATCACCCAGAAAGAAATCCCCTCACATTTGCTCCTTGTTGCCCTCCCCTGGCCCCCTGGAACCACTGATATACTTTCTGTGTCTTCGGATTTGCCTATTCTGGACATTTCATATAAATGGACTCAGACAATAGGTGGCCTTCTGTGCCTGGCTTATGTCGCTTAGCATGATGTTTCAAGATTCGTCCCTGTGGTAGCGCGTGTCAGAACTTCATTCCTTTTTATGGCCAGATAATATTCCACTGTGTGGATGGGCCACATTTGGTTATCTGTCCATGGATAGACACTCAAGTTCTTTCCACTTGTTGTCTGTCATGAATATAAACACTTGTGTACAAATCTTTGTGAGGACATGTTTTCGTCTCTGTTGGGTAGCTAAAATGGAGTTCCTGGATCCTAAGGTCATAAGGTCCTGTGTTTTTCTGATTGCCTCGATTTATTATCCATTTCTCCCATCTAGGATGAAGGAGACAGGAGGGGAGGGGCTGTGTCCACTGTGTGGGGGCGAGCATCATGCCCAGAGCTGCCAGGAGTGGGCTGGAGCCAGGTAGCCCTCAGTCCTACCCCTGTGCCACCAACATCCCGTTTCCTGCAGCTCCTGCTTCCCTCCCTATTCCATAAGGCCTCCTTCTCCTGCTCCCTCTTCTTTGACCCCCTGCATTTCTGCCAGGAGCAGTTTATTGAGTCCAGGTGGGAACTAAACTGTCCCAGAGAACAGAAATGTTGACCTGTGGGCTCTCCCGGGGTCTCACCCAAGGCCCCAGTTCTGTTGTCACAGATGTCCCAGAGATTACTGTTTTGGAAGGAGGCAAGGCCGACAAGATAGAGACAGACCTGCCCCTTAGGGCCCAGTGCACCCTAACCTACCATCAAGGGTCTTTGTGCTAAGTTGCCACCTATGTGCAGGACTTCAGCTTTTCTAGAATGTCTGAATGAGCCACCACCCAGAAGATGAGCACCACTCACACTTGTCTTTTAGGTGAGAACCCACTTGGTGACTCCCCCCATCAGAGAGCTATAGGACTGGGGTTCAGGGTCTGAGTCTGGAGTCCTGGGCTGTGATCTGGGATCTGGGGCCAGGGAGTGGGGTCAGGGTCTGGGGTTGCGGACTAGAGGCTGGATCTTGGGCTGGGTCTGGGGTTGAGGTCTGGACTCTGGAGTCTAAAGCTGGGCCTGGGGTCTAGGGTTAGGGCCTAACCCTAACCCTAACCCTAGGTCTAGGGGCTGGGCCTGGAGTCTGCAGTCTGGGGGTTGGGTCTGGGGGCTGAGTCTGGAGGCTGGGTCTGGGTCTGGGGTCTGGGCCTGGAGTCTGCAGTCTGGGGGTTGGGTCTGGGGGCTGGGTCTGGAGACTGGGTCTGGGTTTGGGGTCTGCAGTCTGGGGCCTGGGGCGGGGGGCTGGGGCTAGTTCTGGGGCATCTAGGCCAAGCCGAGGTAGGTCAGAGCTCCTCTCTTGATACCCAGCTCAGGACAGCCAGTTGTGTATGCTGTCCATGACCCCTCAAATGGGCGCAACCCTACTGCACTGGGCTTCTGAGACTGGGGTTGGAAGTGTGTCTGCAAAGCAGGCTGCAGCCCCCGAAGGAAGCTTCAGTTCTATAGACACTAGCCGCCATTATAGACATGCAAGGACATCTTCATGTGTGCTTATTGGAAAGATCCTGAGATTCACCCCTTGAACACATTGAGTTTTTTTGAGGGTGGTGGTGGTGGTAAAATATGCATAACAAAATTGACCATTTTAACCATTTTAAGTGTCCAGTTCAGTGGCATGAAGCACATTCACATTGTGTGCAATCTTCACCACCATCCATCTCCAGAACTTTTTCATCTTTCCAAACAGAAACCCTGCTCCCCTTAAACAACTCTCTCCCCTAGTCTCTGGCGACCTTCATTCCACCCTCTGTCTCTATGACTCTGACTACTGCAGGTGCTTCATATAAGTGGAATCATACAATATTTGTCCTTTTATGTCTGGCTTACTTCACTTAGCATGATGTCCTCAAGGTTCATCCATGTTGTAGCAGGTGTCAGGATTTCCTGCCTTTTTTAAGGCTGAATAATATTCCATGGTATGTACATACCACGTTTATCCATTCATCCTTGAACTGCACCATTGAAGTCCTTGAACATATCCTGACTGAGGACCCACGTGAGCCTGGCGCTGAATGGGTTTCTGGGGAAGCACCCCAGACAGAAATTCTGCCCTTAATGGAGCTTATTCTCTAAGTGGGGAAGAACATAAATAATCAAAATAAAGTGCGTAGGTTCTGCAGTGTATAGTGGGGTCAGAAGGGTTATGGAGAACAATAGGAGGAAGGCAGCTCAAGGGCAGGTGGCTGGTGGGGGGGCTGTGGAGAGCACAGGGCAGAGGCTTAGGGTGGGGCAGGTGTCACGCACTGCATCCCAGGGAGGGGACAGGTGTGGTGGGGGGGGGGGTTGTTTAAGGGCTGTGAAGGGGGTGAGAGCTCCAGTTTTCATCCTGGCTGAACCACTGGAGCATTTTGAGGAGAGAAAAGGATGTGTCCTTAGTTCTTAGCAGAATGTCACTCAGGCTTTAAAAGGAAGGAAACTGACGCAAGCTACAGTATGAATAAACCTTGAAGACATTATGTTAAATGAAAGAAGCCAGACACAAAAGGATATATACTGTAAGATTCCACATACATGAATGAGGTCCCTAGAATGTCAAATGCGTAGAGACAGAAAGGAGAATGGTGGTTCCCAGGGGGCCGGGGAAGGAAATGGGACCTAGTGTTTAATGGGGACAGAGTGTCAGTTGGGGATCACAGAAAGTTCTGGAGATGGATGGTTGGGATGGCTGTAGAACAATCTGAATGTGCTTCATGCCACTGAGCTGGACACTTAAAAGTAGTTAAAATGGCAGGGCACCTGGCTGGCGCAGTTGGTGGAGCCTCCAACTCTTGATCTCAGGGTGGTGAGTTAGATCCCTACGTTGGGTGTAGAGATTACCTAAAAAATAAGAGCTTTTAAAAAAAGCAATTAAAATGGCACGCTTTGTTATGTGCATTTTACTGCAATTAAAAAATTAAATAATAAAAAACAATTCAATGGGGGATATAGTTTCAGTTATGCAAGACAATTAAGTTCTAGAGGTCTGCTGTGCCTATAGTTAATACCGAAAAAAAATTATTAAGAGGATAGATTTTAGGATAAGTGTTCTTACCACAGTAAAAAAAAAAAACCAAAAAACCCCCAAGAAGTTGCAGGCCTGTGGGCATAGTGTGCTGCCATGTGTATGAAAAAGGTAGCAGGAGAAAATATGTGCATACACACATGTGCTTGTACATGCATCAAGTACCCTGGAAGGGTACCAAGAAGTTGCCCCATCAGTGGGCGACAGAAAGGGTGTTGGTGAACAGGCGGGAGAGGCAGGCAGAATTCTCTATGTCTGCATCTTTTTACACTTCTGGAATTTTGAATATTGAGACTCTGTCACCTACTGGAAAAAAGTTAAAAAGTAGATTGCTGAAGGGAGGCCAAGCGGAGGAAAACAGGCAAAGCCCCAGGACCAGGCTGCCTTGCCCCACCCCACTGCGGGGAGCTTGCTTGGCAAGGAGGAGTCGGGTGGCCCTGGAGGAAAACCGGCTTTTTATGCAGACACAGCAACCCTGCCCCGCACGCAATTCTCCAGATGAAAACTTGAAGCTCCCGTTCTGTCAGGAGCTGAGTAATGGTGACGAGTGTCTGCATACCAAGCCAGGTCAGCGGGGAAGGAGGTGATTTTGTTTTTCTCCCCCCACTGCTAACCTTGCAAGTCTTTCGCTCAGAAGTCTGGCAGTGTGGTCGGCCTGGCCCCAGTGGCTAGACCAAAGAGACCAAACATATTTGCTTAGGCTGTGGAATTCTGAGCAGGAGGCAGGGCAGGAAGAACTCTGGCGTTCCCCAAGGCGATGCTCAAACCCAGAGCACAGACTCCCAGCAGAAAGCTGCATCTGGACCTCTACCTGGCAAGAATCTTACATAGGGAAGGATTAGCCACAGCGGAAAGAGTGAAATGGAATAAGCAGAAAAAGCCAAGGTTTGTGGAAAGGCAATTAAAATCTACTTAGATGTTAGCACAGACACATCTTTTAAGAAAACCCAAAAAACCAGAGTTCATTTTATTCAGAATTGTATTCCAGCAGCCCAAGACTCCAGGCACTTAATTAAAGAAAAATAATAAGACATAGAATAAAGCTTCTATTTTTATTTTTACATTTCAGAAAACTTCCAAATAAGCTATTACAAAGCTGGTTTGAGGTTTGAGAATCAGAAGAAAATTCAGTATTCAAATTAAGGAGTCATTTTACAGTATCCAGCAGATGAACAGACCTCCAGTAGCAAAATGAAGGAAAGATACATTTTCCTAGACTGAATTTCCCCCAAAATAGAAATTTCTCATGCTTTCTCACCTAAATTCCAGCTGCCCCTGATGCTTCCAGAAGACAGGTCCTAATGAAAAATAAGGATATTCTCTGGGGAGAGAGGCACCAGCATTGAGCAAAGTGAGCCTCCACATGGAAAGAATAAAATCCTTTTGGGACATGCAAACACCGTCTGCACCCTTATAACTACCACAGTGCAGGGCTGTCCCCGAACAGGAGGGCAGGAGGGACAGGATAGCACAGTCCTTCTTGGCCACAAGTGGCCGCTGAGCCCCTGGGATGTGGCTTGTCCTGATGTAGATGGGCTGTGAGAATAACACAGCCAAGCTTGTGAGCAAAAGAAGTCAGGTTACCTCATCAATCATTCGCTTATATTGACTACGTGTTGAAATGATATTCTGGCTACATGAAATTAAAAAATATTAAAACTGGGGGTGCTTAGTCAGTTGAGAATCTGACTCTTGATCTCAACTCAGGTCTTGATCTCAGGGTTGTGAGTTCAAGCCCCGTGTTGGGCTCCACACTGGGCATGAAGCCTACTTAGAAAAAAAAAATATTCATCTTACCTGTTTCTTGTTATTTTTTTAATGTGGTTCTTAGACAATTTAAAATTATACATGTGCCTGGATTCTATTTCTACTGGTATAGAAAATTAAGGAACATTTGGAGATTCAGTATATGACAAAGGCAGGGGAAAGACGGACTTGTTAAAAGCAAATGACACTATGGGGTGCCTGGGTGGCTTAGTCGGTTAAGCGTCTGACTCTTGGTTTTGGCTCAGGTCATGATCTCAGGTCATGATCTCACAGTTTTGTGAGTTTGAGCCCCTCATCTGGCTCTGTGCTGGCAGTGTGGAGCCTGCTTGGGATTCTCTCTCTTTTCTCTCTCTGCCCCTCCCTGCTTACCTGTCTCTGTCTCTTTGAAAATAAATAAACTTTAAAAAAATAAACTTAATAAAAATAAAACAATTTTTTAAAGCAAATAACACTAAAGTCATTTATTTATTTTAAGTTTCTTTTTGAGAGAGAGTGCAAGTGGGGGAGGGGCAGAGAGAGAGAAG
Source organism: Leopardus geoffroyi (assembly GCF_018350155.1). Taxonomy (NCBI): domain Eukaryota; kingdom Metazoa; phylum Chordata; class Mammalia; order Carnivora; family Felidae; genus Leopardus; species Leopardus geoffroyi. Next base: position 29,380,339 of record NC_059339.1, on the reverse strand, counting down.
GGGGAACAGAGGATCTGAAGCAGGCTCTGCACAGACAGCAGAGAGTCCAATGGGAGGCTTGAACCCATGAACTGTGAGATCATGACCTGAGCCAAAGTCTCACGCTCAACTGACTGAGCCACCTGGGCGCCCCTAAAGCCATTTAGGAAAAGGCAAAATTGGATGCATACCTCATACCTTCACAAAATTAAACTGCAAACAGCGCAAAGTTCTAAACATAACAATGAAACCATACAGAGAGGATGGGGGAAACATGGCTGGATTCCTTTGCAGACAGACTCGAAACACCATGCAATAAAGAAACGATTAAAATTCAATGACGTGGGGGCGGATGGGTCGCTCAGTCGCTCAGTCGGTTGAGTCTGACTTCAGCTCAGGTCATCAACTCACAGTCTGTGAGTTTGGGCCTTGCGTCAGGCTCTGTGCTGACAGCTCAGCTCTGTGCTGGAGCCTTCTTCAGATTCTGTGTCTCCCTCTCTCTGTGCCCCTCTCCTGCTCATGCTCTTTCTCTCTCAAAAATAAATAAACATTAAAAAAAATTCAATGACGTGGAAAAAAAAAACAACAACAACGCTGCCCCGTGTTGAAAGTTGGCAAAAGTAGAGATGGATGAAACGTAACAAATGGAGAGTACCTTCAGGTTATGTGCCAATATCCCTAGTATATAAAGAACTCTTGGGGCGCCTGGGTGGCGCAGTCCGTTAAGCGTCCTACTTCAGCCAGGTCACGATTTCGCGGTCCGCGAGTTCGAGCCCCGCGTCAGGCTCTGGGCTGATGGCTCAGAGCCTGGAGCCTGTTTTCGATTCTGTGTCTCCCTCTCTCTCTGCCCCTCCCCCGTTCATGCTCTGTCTCTCTCTGTCCCAAAAATAAATAAACGTTGAAAAAAAAAAAAAAAAGAACTCTTAATAATCAAGGGTGGGCACAGATAGGAACATGGGCAAAAGATAGACAACACGCAACATGCAATATAAACATGGTCTTAAATGCACAAAGAGATGCTCAAATTCATTTACAAAGACGAAAGTGCTCATTGACCCACCCTGAGATGGCTCAGCTGACACGACAGCTCCCTGTGGGGTAGATGCACCTCACAAGCCCAGGCTGCAAATTTCTCTGTGCCAAGGGGAATCCGGGGTATCTAATGGGACCGCATATGCCTTTACCCTTGGATCTACAACCCTGCTTCTGGGAATTTGCCCTGAAGATACACCTCCAACAGTGTGAAATGCATGGGAACAAATATAGTCATTACTGGCCATTACAACTATGGGAATAATCTGGACCCATAGAGCAGCAGCCATGCAGGGGAATGTTTTGGGGTGGGGTGACCTCCTGGTCCATAAGAAGTAGGTCCAGACTACATTGACAAGCATAATTAATATGCTACCTTTTGCTGAGAAAGAAAAATAAGACCACATGTCTGCATATATCTCCTGATATATGCAGAAGAAACCATATCTATCGCTCTGATTTTAAACCTTGCTAATGTTTGCTATAGTCGTAAGTAACATTCAGTCAAGAACAATGGATAGGGTACCCTAAAATTGAATACAAACGGAAAGCCAAACCCAACCATATTTCAAATGATTAAGAAAACGACAGAGATGAAAACAAAAAACAAACTCAATTAATTTCTAAACACAATACTGTCACTACAGACTCAGTCTAAAGACAAGAAGAAATTCAGACCAAGCTTTGTAGGTTTGCCATTTGCGGTGGTGGGTATAGCAATTCTAGAACTGTCTTGTGTGTTCAGAAGACAAACTAGATAAGAAATACAGGGATTCTGTCAGAAGTTGGGGAGGTGGTGCAGATGTGGTCTGGTGGACGCAAGGAGGAATCCGCAATGTTAGGGTGGGGCTAGAAGTGACAGCGTGAACTCATGGTGCTATTCATTATACTTCTTTCTAGCACCCAGATGACACCCTGGTGAAAATGAGCACACCTAGCTCCTAGACTTGGTGTTGAAGAAACATTCTGCTCTATTTTTTTTTTTTTTTATTTTTTTAACGTTTATTTATTTTTGAGACAAAGAGAGACACGGCATGAACGGGGGAGGGGCAGAGAGAGAGGGAGACACAGAATCCGAAGCAGGCTCCAGGCTCTGAGCCATTAGCCCAGAGCCCGACGTGGGGCTCGAACTCGCGGACCGCAAGATCGCGACCTGAGCCGAAGTCGGACGCTTAACCGACTGAGCCACCCAGGCGCCCGAAACATTCTGCTCTAAAGGAACCCCGGAGAAGTGGTGGAATCCAGGGCTAGGGCAGTGAAAGTGTAAGCTGGATTTGGAGCAGATTGTAGTGGCAGAGAGCAAGGAAGTGCTCAAAAAGGATGGGGACATGATGGAGGACGCGGGAGCCAGGCTGACAGCATCAGTATAAGCAATGACAGTAACGGATTATAACTTCCTGAATAAAGCAAAAACCTGCAAGCCCATATCGCAACAAATGAGACCGGGAACCAACAATTCTTCCTTGCAGTAGAATGTCAACCAATAAATGGAGAACAAGAGAAGGAGTTTAAAGACCATTATCCTGCTATCACAGTAGTAATAATTGACTCAGGCAAGAATTGCCAATAGGTGCTAGAAAATGGTTGGGGGAGAGGTCCCAGGGAGATGTTTACTTAGCCTCAGAGTTTCTCCCATTGGCTCCTTTATCATTGGCACAGGCGAGAACACCTGGCAGGCATCACCTTTGCCTGGAGTGTTCTGGGCCTTTGGAAAGGGACTTGGTGTCACTCATAATGTGTGGCCATGAACATCTGACCTGGAAGAAATGGTCAGACATACCAAGCAAGGGACATGCTGCAGAACAGGTGGCCTGTGCTCACAGATGCTAAGGTCAGGGACACAGTAGCCAAGGGGTCACTCCAAACGCCTGACAGCAAAATTCAGGGCATGGTCCTGGACGGGAGAAAATAGCTAGAGAGAATATTATTGGTACAACTAGCGGAATTTGAATATGAACTATGTATCCATAACAGTGTTGCATCAATGTTAAATTTCCTGAATCAAATACTTAACAAAACCACAATGAGATATCACCTCACACCTGTTAGACTGCTGCTACCAAAAAATACTAGAAATAACAAGTGTTGCTGAGGATGTGAGGAAGAGGGAACCCTTCTGCACTGTTGGTGAGAATGTAAATTGGTTCAGCTTTATGGAAAACAGCATGGAGGGTTCTCAAAAAATTAAAATAGAACTACCATAGGATCCAACAAGCCCACTTTTGGGTATTTATCTGAAGAAAATGAAAACACTAACTTGAAGAGTTATCTACACCATTATGTTCATTGCAGTGCTATTTACAATATCCAAGGTATGGAAGCCAACTAAATGTTCATCAATGGATGAATGGATTACAAAAATTATTGTATATGTACACAATGGAATATTATTCAGGCACAAGAAGGAAGGAAATCCTGCCATTTGAGACAACATGGATGGAGCTTGAGGGCATTATGCAAAGTGAAATAAGTCAGGCAGGGAAAGAAAGATTCCGTATGATCTCTCTAATATGTGGAAGCTAAAACAAAAAAATAATGAACTCATAGATACAGAGAACAGATGCATGGATATCCAGAAGCAGAGGGGAAGGGAGGGCAGTGGGTGAAACGGGGGTTGGGGGTGGGGGAGAATACTTGAGCTGAGTGTTCTTGCTCTTAAGTGAAACACACCTCAGTTTTAGGGCTGAAAAACCAGACTTCCCAAGTGCCCAGGAATAATACTCATCAGCAGTGTGATGGGGCCATGCATATTTATACAGAAAGTGAGAAAGGAAATGAGACAAAACAGAAACAGGTGGTAAATGAGGTAAAGCGTTAAGGAGCTCGCTGTACTTTCTTTTTCTGTAAGTTCCAGCACACCCCAGAAGGAGCCTGTGCCCACTGGGGCTGTCTGGCCACTAAGAGGGGAGGCTGTGGCCCTGATCGGCCACACCATTTGAGGTCCTTTGCGGGAGACAGCCAGCCCTCTGCTGGCGCAGATCAAGAAGAAGCTGACTTGACCATACAGGACATCAGGCTCAGGGAGGGACCAGGGGTGAGACCCTCTGGCCAGCACTCAGTTCCATGCTGTCTTGCAGAGGCCTCCCTGCCCCAGGCACCCGTCCCCTCCCAAGCAGCACGATCAGGTTCCCACCCTGACCCATGAAGACTCAGCACCTTGGGCTCTAAACATTGCACTTAATTAAGGACCAGGCTGTGGTTTGGCCTTGACGGGACAGCACTGACTGAAACAAGCTTCCAAGCACATGTGATGGGCTGTGCTCAGTTGGAAATGTTGTTTAAGTGGGAACAGGGCAAGGGGTGTCACATCAGAATCTGAGCCTTATCTGCACCATCACCTCCTGCGTCTGCAGAAGCCAGGGTGGGGAGGCATGTGACAGTGGGGTCTGTCCCCTAACCCAGGGAGACAGGACCCCCTCTGACTTCATGTATTGCCATTGTGACCCCTGACCCCTCCCCCACCCATGGAGCAACACTGACCACTCCCAGCACCTGGTGTTTCCTCTTGGTGCAAGTTGGTCCCTGGCTGCCCGTGAGCAGCGGGTGGCCAAAGGAAGAGGAGCTGGCAAAGGAGGGCCACAGGGAACCCAGAGGGCACAGAGACAAAAGCCATTGTGTGGGTCTGGAGACAGACAGTTCTGGTGAGCCAGGAGGGAGGAGGGCCCGGGGCCCCAGGGCTGAGGGCAGGGCTCCCAAGGCCTGATCCAGCACATCCATCCTACCTCTGCCCTTGGGGGCATCGGTTCTGGGGGATATGACATACCATCGAGCACCCTACAACAGCTACAAGTCCCAGGAGGCCAGCAAACCCTGCCTCCAAGCCAGAGAAGGCCGAGGCGCAGCAGACAGAGCACTTGGGAAGGGTTCTGGGTTCAGCACTTGAACCTTGGAAAAGAGGAGGTTGGCGAAGCAGCGTGTGGGCCTGGACTGAGGGGGTCAAGGACCTAAGGCTGTAACATGGCGAGACAGACCAGGGTGGTTCTGGGGTGGGTGGCATGAGCAGACCAAGGATTTAGGGGGAATAACTTGGTTGTGGCAGCAGCTCCCCCTATCGCTGGGAGGCAGGGTGATGCCAGATGGCTGAGGCCGAGGGGCCAGTTAGAGAGAGAGCGGGCTGTGGGGGGAGATAGGGGACAATGAGCCTGGAAGGAGGGCAGGAGGGCAGGGCAGGGATGGATAGGGAGATGCAGAGTGAGGACCCAGCATGAAGCGACCCCAGCAGCTGGATCCACCAAAGTCGGTCCTGCTGTGGTTTCTACACACACTGGCTGCGACCATAAATCAAAAAGCCGACTGCAGACTCAAGGGCGCTGTGGCTGAGACATTCATTCCTCCAATCTCCTGCCAGATGCCAGTCCGCCTAGCAGATTCCTGTGCCCATGCACACAGGCCATGGGGCTCCACAGGCAGGTAGCAGGTAGGAGCACTCTACACAGGGCGTGGCTGTGATTCCAACACCCAGTCGTGGGGAGGGGAGCCTGAGAGGCAGGCTGGTCGCGGCGTGTGCGCTGGGATGCCAAGAGGCACCTTCCAGCCTCCCCAACAGGTTCCTGTGGCGGAAGACCAGCCACCTCCCCAGATGTGTGGAAACACACAGGGCTGTGTTGCAACCCATTTCTTAGCAAGTATGACCCAAGAGGGAGTCTGGCCCAAATGGAGGGCAGAAGATAAATGGGTTCCTTGACGAGGATGTCCTTGTCACAGGAGGAGGGAGATGCACTGCCTCCCCTCTTGTGCAAGGTGATGAGCCTCCGTGGGGCACCCATGTGCCATGCCATTGCTTAGGGCGCTGTAGGCCCCAAAGGGAAGCCGGGCTCCTTGAAGGGAACCTGAAGGAGGAGGAGAGGCAAGTTTTGCAGGAACATGGAGGCCACAGAGAGGAAAGGACAGAGAGAGCAGAGCTCTGAGGGGGCAACGGTGGGGTGGGGACAAAGAGAGAGGAGCAAGAACTGAGCACAAAGGAATACAAACCCATGGCCCTTGCCCCAGAGTGAAGCTGAAACGCTTTAAAAATACAATGTGTGGGGGCGCCTGGGTGGCCCAGTAGGTTGGGCGACCGACTTCAGCTCAGGCCATGATCTCACGGTCTGTGGGTTCGAGCCCCACATTGGGCTCTGTGCTGACGGCTCAGAGCCTGGAGCCTGCTTTGGATTCTGTGTCCCCCTCTCTCTCTTCTCCTTCCCCTCTCGTGTTCTGTCTATCAAAAATAAATAAACATTAAAAAAATTAAAAACAAACAAACAAACACAACACAATGTCTGGGTGCTTCACGAGAGCTCCTGATGGGGTCTCTGAGGGTAGCCTCAGATTCTAATTTTCAAAAACTGCAGATACAAGTTTATTGCTAGGCTTGCAGTTAGGTGAACACCAGCCCCGGAGTCTGCATGCTTGAGATTTGTTCTGATCCGAATGACACATTGTTACCTGTTCTGCACTTAAAAAAACTTTTTTAATGAAACATTTTTTTGACATAATTATAGGTTGGCATTCAGTTGTGAGAATACAGAGAGGCCCCCTTGCACACTTTCTCCAGTTCCTCCCAGTGGTAACATCTTGCAAAACTGCAGCACAACATCAAAGCCCAGATATTGACATTGGTGGTGTCAGGTCACCACAGGCTCCCTCCTGTGGCCCTTTTATACCCACCCACACCTACCCTCCTCCCACCTCCTGACTCCTGGCAACCACTAATCTGCTCTCCATTCTGGTAATTTTGCCATTTCAACAATGTCATATAAATGGAAATGGAATTATCTAGTGTGTGACTTTTCAGGAGTGGACTTTTTCACTAGGCATAATTCTCTGGCGATTCATCTAGGTTGTTGTGCATATAAACAACTCAGTTCTTTTTTCTTCTCTCGGCCTTGTGCACTTTTCTGTGTCCACATTTGGTGTGTTTTCTCAGATGTACATCCAAGTTTTCGCTTTTTGAGCATTTTATTTTTTTAATGTTTATTTATTTTTGAGAGAGAGAGACAGAGTGAGAATGGGGGAGAGGTAGAAAGAGAGGGAGACACAGAATCTGAAGCAGGCTTCAGGCTCTGAGATATCAGCACAGAGCCTGATGTGGGGCTTGAACCCACGAACTGTGAGATCATGACCTGAGCTGAAGTCTGGCGCTTAACTGACTTAGCAACCCAGGTGCCCCCTTCACTTTTTGAGCATTTTAAATGGCATTGTATTTGTTTTAAATTTCAGCATCTATGTATTTACTGCCAGCCTATAGAAAGATAATTAATTTGGGAAGGATGTGTATGCTGGGTGACCTTGCTAAATTCACTTATTAGTTCTCAGAGGGTTTTTTGGTAGATTCCTTAGGATTTTCCCTGAAGACAGTTATGTCATGTGCAAATAGGGGCACTTTTATTTCTTCCTTTCCTATATTAGTGACTTTTATTTCCTTTTCTTGCCTTATTGCACTGGCTAGGACTTCTGGCACTAGATTGAATAAGATTGGTGAGGGCAGACATCCTTGCCTTATTCCTGACCTTGGAGGAAGAACATTTAGTCTTAATGTTACCTGTAGGTATTTGTAGATGCTCTTTACCAAGCTGAGGAAGTTCCCCCTTTATTCTTACTTTTAGAATTTTTATCATTAATAAAAGTTAAATTTTTCCAAATGCTTTTTATGATCATTTGATAGGATCATATGAGTTTTCCTCTCTGCATGTCAATATGGTAGGATACTTTGATTACTTTTTGAATCCTGAACCAGCCTGGTATCCTGGTATCCCGGTATCCCAGGAATAAACCCCACTTGTGCCTTGGCCTCCTCTGGCTGCCTCCCCATTAGCAGACACCTGCGAGGTTCCCAGTCTCTTAGATAACTGGGACAATAGAGAATGACTTCCAGATCTAAGCTAAGAGTGTCTGCCAGGGCCTTGGGGATGGTCCACCCAAGGGGCTCAGTTCTGGACTAGAACAAGGGCTCTGAGGACAGTAGTCTCCTGCAGGCTATACTGCCCCCTGGTGGCAGGGCCTGACTAGAAATGTGCAGGGGCCTTATTAAGGCCTAGGACCTCAGGGCTGTGGGCTGAGACCCCTGGAGCAGGTACTAGAGGTGGAGATGTATACAGGGGAAATGCATATACTTTCTAGAACCCTCCTCCAAGGTTTTGTGATGCATGAGGGATGCCCCACTTGTCTCAGAGATTCATTGTCCAGGTGGCAGGACTCCAGATGGCCCAGATCTCAGAACACAGGGAGTGAGACCCAAGAGTGCCTTGCTGGGCATTCATTCCAGCTGGGGCCCTGAGAGGGGCAGCTCGACATCCAGAGACCAGATGCTTGGGTGTTTTTGAACACGTTCTGGAGGTCAGGACCCCTCTCAGAGAAGGGACCCTCCTTAGCAACCTGTCTCCATCCATCTGGGTCTGGTGATGCTAAGCCTGACGAAGCCCAAGTCCTCCCCAGGGGTCCTCCCTCCCAACACTGCCCAGGAGCCTCTTCAATTTCTGCACCATCCTCCCCTTCGTTCCTCCACCAACCTCCTCGGACCCTGCACAGGGCCTGAAGAAGGCCCAGTCTGGCCACAGCCCAGGATTGCTGAAATGAACCCCTCCCCTCCTCCAGATAACTGGGAGCTTAGGCATAAGTGAGTGTGAAGAGAAAACTCACATAAAAAGCAAATAGGGTTGTCTAATCATCATTGAAGAAAGTTTCCACTCACTGATTTTTTTCCCCCCTGTGGTAAAATATACAAAAGATTTATAATTTTAGCCGTTTTTAAGTGTCCAGTTCAGTGGCATTAAGTTCACTCACACTGTTGTGGAACCATCACCATTACCCATCTCCAGAACTCTCTTCATCTGGCAAAACTGAAACTCTGTCCCTTTTAAACAACGTCCTCCCCTCCTCCTTCCTCTGGCCCCTGGCCCCACCATCCCACTTTCTGTCTCTAGGAATTTGACTACCCCAGTAATTGCATCATACAGTATTGGTCATTCTGCGACTGGCTTATTTCACTTAACACCATATCCTCAAAGTTCATCCACCTGGTAGCATGTTGGGACTTCCTCCGTTTTTAAGGCTGAATAATATTCCATTGTATGGATACATATTTTGCTTATCCATTCTTCTGTCAATGGTCATTTGGATCGTTTCTGCCTTTTGGCTATTGTGAATAATGTTGCTATGAACATGGGTGTACAAGTATCTGTTGGAGTCCTTGCTTTCAATTGCTTTGTACATATACCCGGAAGTAAGATTGCCGGATCAAATGGCAACTTTATGTTTAGCTTTTTAAGGAACCACCATACTGTTCCCCACAGTGACTGCACTGTTTTACATTCCCACTGGCAAAGTACAGGGTCCCAATTTCTCAACATTATCAAAAACCCTCCTCCTCCTTCTTCCTCTTCCTCTTTTTCTCTTTCTTCTCTGTCTCCTCCTCCTTATTACTATAATTGCCATCCTAATGGTTGTGAAGTGGCCTCTTACTAATTTTTACAGACATATAAATTTAAACAATGTTGAGATACTTGGCCTATCCACAATAGAAACCTTTTTAAAATTAGAATACCCAAGGATGGACACTTCTCTCCCATGTGGGTGCAATCTTTTTGGAAAGTGGTTGGTAGCATGCCCAGGAGCCTCCAAAGGCTCGTGTCCTTGACCCTGTAATTTCCAGTTCAGAAAATCTAAGCCCAGAAAATGTGCCCACGTGAACAAAGATACACATGTGCTTGATATTCTATGGAGTGTTATTCATGTGAGCAGAAAGATGGTTATACTAGTCAATAAAATTGGGATGACTGTCCAGCCATTTGGAAAAAAAATAAAGATTTCAGTCATATATCCCACAGAAAATTGAACTGTAGACTGAAGAGCTCTAGGGACATAGCAAAACCGTTAAACTAGTAGAAGAAATGACTGGAACTTCAGGTTTTAACATAGCCAGCTTTATCCTGGCTCCATCCTTAACCCCCATTAAAATGACAGCAAGAGACTGAAAAGAGCAGATTTGGGCCCCAGAGCGTGGGGCAGGGAGGGAACAAAGTAGCACCAAGAGCAAGTGGAGACCTCAGCCCTGGACATAGCGAGGGGGCACCAGGATTTGGAGGAAAGCCTGGGAAAGGTGGGGAGGCTGGGCACCTTTCTGGGAATCGGCTGGTCCTGCCAGACAGCAAGATGGGTTCCTCCCCTGGCAGAGGACAATGTGTTAAACAATGTCAGTGCTCGTGGAGGTATGAGGAGGCCTTACGGAGAACTAGTGTGTGTGTGTGTGTGTGTGTGTGTGTGTGTGTGTGTGTAAAGATCTGTATGAGAAATATACCAAAATATTATGTTATGTCTCTGTGCCTTAACATAATATTAAATTTTTACAGTTTTTTTGTTTTTAAAAAAGTCAAAGTTCCCTGTAATCATTAACATTTATTACTGTTTTCAAAATATTATGTTTTTAATAATATTATATACTATTTTAATAATATTATATATTATTATGTTTTCAAAATATTATGTGTCACTATTTCTTGCTTTAAAGTAAATATTATATTCTCTGACAACACTTTTTGACATCATCATTCTCAAATCAGAACAGAATTATGAATGTGTCTTTTTTTTTTTTTTTCTTAAACTATAATTGGATTGGATTTCCTGGCATCTCCACTGCCTAAAACAAAGACCCATTCCTTCATCTTGTTAAAGCAAGGACACTAGGAATAATTTGATCTGTTTGTCATCCTCTAAATTTAAATTTATTCAAATCTATTGTCAGAGTTCTGTTGTTTACTAAGTTCAGGGTGAAAAGAGAAGAAGGAAAAAACATCCAGTCAAAAGAGAATTTCAGCATGCTTAGGTTAATGATGAATAAACTGTGTTATGTTTCAATCATCGTGTGCCTTTTAGGTTACAAAATACTCATGTTCATGCCCAAAGATTGGCATAACAACTGTCTACAAAAATCTTTTGTGTCTGGGCTTAAGTAGGCTTGTCAATTGCTGATATTTATAAATCAGTTAAGGGGATAAATCAAAGACCTAGAGATTTTCTTCTTTCTGGATAATGACCAAATGAATCACTAGTTGTGCATTGCTTCAGTTGGGGATTCTCTGTTCTGATAAAGTGAGTGATTATAATAGATGAATCTGGGTCACTTAGTCTCACTGTGGATGGGGTTTCTTCTTGTTACTTACACTTACCTCGAGGATCCTGATGTACATGAAGGTCGGGAGTTGAGCCTGTGAAGAGACTTCATAAAAGACTGTCCCAGGAACCTGTGACCAGTGCTGCCACAGAGCAGAGCCAGTGTCACCACCATGATCCTGAACCTGGAGCAGGGGTCCTAGGACCATATGGTCCGTGGGCAGAAGATGGCATGAAGAATGCTCTCACCCCTGCCATGGGCTTCTCTACATGTTTCTGTTTTTTATTTTCTTGACCACTTCCCCTTCTCTGTTGATTCAGGTAATACATCACTAATGAACACTCCTAGTCTTTAGTAATGATATTCCCAGGACCCTGGCCCTTGACAGGCACCAGGTATAGAATGAATTTTTCAAATGCTAACAAAGCTGAACAAACTATATTCAGATCAAAGGGTCATCTAAAAAAGATCCAAATCGGGTCGCCGGGGTGGCTCAGTCGGTTAAGCCTCTGACTTTGGCTCAGGTCATGATTTCACAGTTGGTGAGCCCTGCGTCGGGCTCTGTGCTGACAGCTCAGAGCCTGGAGCCTGCTTCAGATTCTGTGTTTCCCTCTCTCTCTGCCCCTCACCCACTTGCTCTCTCTCTCTCTCTCTAAAATAAATGAACATTAAAAAAAACCCAAAAGTTTGAGAATATTGAGTAATAGCAAGGATGATGAGAAATGGTACTCAGATACATCACTGGTAAGAAGGTAATTAATACAGACATGTCAGAGGGCAATATGGTATTATTAATATGACCAAAATTTTAAATATGCGTCCCTCAGGATCCAGCAATTCTGTTTCTTGACTTCCCCTACAGAAAGAAGACTCATGTGTGTGTTTGTGTGTGTGTGAGAGAGAGAGAGAGAGAGAGAGAGGCAGTGTTGCTTATAAAAGCAAAATCTCTCTGGGTGCAATCTAAACGTTCATGCATAGAGGGAGGCAAATGAAACACAGTGTGTCCATAGGTTGGAACATCATGAAGCAATGAAAAGAATGTGCATCAGCAACATGTCTGGTCATGGAAAGATACTAAGACATATTATCAAGTAGAAAACTGGTAAGCCACAGGATGCCGTGTGTGGCGGGATGCCATTTTTATAAAAAAAAAAATCCAAAACTGTATTGTTATTAAATATGTAAGTATGGAAATTCAGAGAAAAAGGCCTAGAATGCCATGCACCAATCTGATGACAGCAGTCTCACGTCGCGAGGGGCATGGGGTGGTCAGAGTAATCCAAGTAACTGGAAAATGGTGTTGACATTACCTGAGGGAGAGCAAACATAGGAAAACACCCCAGGTTACAGCCTCACCCACAAGGGATGATGCATTCACGGTGCTTAATGACCAGAGTGAAAGTCAGAATCACCCCTGAACTGTCCCAGCCCCTCCTGCCAAGCTCTGCTCCCTGAGGCTCCAAGGGACAGGTCTGGGTGGGCCCTGCCTGTGCCCTGGTATAGCTCATCCCACTCCACTATTCTGACACACCTAGGCCAGCTCCTCTGCTAGAGTTCTGCCACCAACCAACATCACTTTCAAAATCAGATAAGATTTATTTTTAAGAGAAGCCAGAAAAATGTGTCTGTTCCTTTGTCATTTGAGCTGTCCCTTCTCTGGACAGTGTGTGCCAGCAGTCAGACACCTTTATTCCTGAATAATAAAAGCCCAAGTCCAGGTTAGGGCCTCTGATCTGCCCCTACTCCCCAGGAGCTGGAGTGGGTTTCAGAATCCAAATATCCTGAAGGAATCCTCATGTATTTCTTGCTACCAAAGACTCCAAACAGGGCTTTGTCCCCACTGTATCAACAGGAAGCTCATTCATTCATTCAGCAAGAATTTCTGGGTGCCTGCTATGAGTCAGCTGCCTTGACCAGCTCTTTAATGCCTAATGCTTATCACATCAAATCTAAAACTGTCACAAAATGGCACAACAGTTGCCATGATCCCCATTCTAAAGAGGAAGAGAATGAGGGTCAGAGTGGTTAATTGGATTGCTAGAGGGTCCTGAGTCAGGACTTCGCCCTCGGTGCTCCCCCTCTGGACGAGGAGCCAAAGCACTTTCTGCAACCCATGAGATGGGTTAGCACACCCATGAGATGAATACATGCACCAGCAAAGGGCATGACCATTTTTACATTGTGTTGTGGCCGACAGCATCTGAGATGGCTCCATGATTCCCCTCCTGGAAGGCATGGCCAGTGTGATCCCTCATCCTTGAGTAACTGCTTTCTAACCAACAGAATGTGGCAATGTAGAGGATGTCACTCTGGGATTAGATTGCAAAAGACTCAGGACTCTCCCTTTTGCTAGCTTTGATGAAGCAAACTGATGTGTTGGGGAGGCTCATGTGCCAAAGAACTGAGGGTGGCCTCAGTCCAACAGTCCACAGGAACTATGTCCTGCCATCGACCACGTGAGTGAGCTTGGAAGGGGACCCCACCGGTGGAGCTTTCCGATGAGACCACAGCCCCAGCCAACACCTTGACTGCAGCTTCACAAGAGACCTCAAGCAGAGGACCTAGCTGATGCTCAAATTCCTGACTCACAGAAACTGTGGGATCACAAATCTGTGCTATTTTGAGCTGCTAAGTGTGTGATAATTTGTTGTGCAGCAGTTGATAACTAATGCACCTCCATAACTTAGTGATTGCTGATGTACTTCATTTTTGTCTTGCTTGTTCCAGCTAGAGCATGCAGTTAACTGACGAGTGGGGGCATCGATGTCTGGCTGGGAGGGGCAGGGCTACTGGCCCACCCACTTGCCCTGCCTGGATGTGCCATACAGTCTGGTCCTTTTTACCTTCTACCTCGCTTTCATAGATCTGGGGCAAGAGAAAGAAGAAGGAATAACAGTTGGGGAAGGCCAGTTTCCTCAGTTCTATCCATGTTTCAGTCTGAAATCGAAATGAACAAAAATAGACATCCCATTGAGTGACTTTGACTCTTCAGGGAGGAAGGTTGGGGGTGGGACTGGGTTGATTTTAGACTACAGACATGCCAGCAACTTCAGGATGTTCCCACGATACTGGCTGCATTTGTTAAAAATACCTTCAATTCCAAAAATTACAAAGACTGTAACTAATCCTGTTCATTAAAGCCAAGAAAAACACACCGAGTCAAACACAATGTATGGCTGAAAGAGAGGGATTTCCACTAAGAAGGGGAACGTGCAGCTGCCCTATAAGCCTGGCTGGTCCTACATGCCGTGTGCTCTGCCCCTGGACCCAGACGGCAGAGCCCAGCTCCTCCTGAGAAAGCAGGTCCAGCCCCCAGTCTTGGCCACCTCCAGGGGCTTCTCCGAGGCCCCATATCCTCCACCCCACAGACTCCAGCCCACACAGGCTGTTTCTACACCCAGCAGAGTCCTTACCAGGCACCCGGAACACACCAGGCACAGGGATGGGCCCCTTGACCTAGAGAAGAAAGCAAGTCACTACTTTAGAGTGGTTGCTCCTCTGCCCCCACCCTCCCCACCAACATGGGGGAGCAGTCCAGGTGGCTGCAGGATCACAGGCAAAGGAAAACAGAATGTTCCAGGTGACAAGAGCAGACCAGACTGTGGACTTGGCATGACCTTCCACATGAGGTTGTCTCTGCAGCCCATGCAGCCCCAGGGTCAGGTCTGAGCACCGCCTAGCTGTGCCCTCCCTTCCACTGCCCACAGCATCCTCTCCTGACGCTGGCAGGGTCTGCATGGTCAGGGCTCCCTCCCCCTCGGCTCCCCACCCAGCAAGCCTGGGGGGCACTGGCCAGCCACAGCTCCTGAAGGCTCATATCCTGCAGGAAAGGGACAAGGCCTTTCAGAGGGAGAACTTCCTCCTGGGCCTTCCTCATGCTAGCTACCCCCCCACCTCAGGTCAGTCCTCCCTCTGATCTGCAGCAAAGAGTACGCCTGCCGGTGACCTGAAGTGACTGTGCCAGAGAGGCCTGGCGAGGCAGCAAACGGCCGTTGGCACGCACAGGGATGAGTGGGAACGGCCGGCACATCCACATTCTCAGAGGCGGCTCTCTGCAGACTCCATTGGCTCAGCAAGCCTTCTTCTCCCCGACGTGTGAGGACAGCATGCACGGTCTCACTCTGTGCCTGGGACCTACCTTAGCAACCCCACACTGTGAGCCAGTCTCTCTGAGCCTCATATTTACTTTTTAAAAAAGTTTTAATAGACTCTTTTTTAGAGCAGTTTTAGGATCCCAGCAAAATTGAGCAGAGAGCACAGAAATTTCCCACACACACCCTGTCCCCACACACGTACAGCCTCCCCCACTATCAACATCTCCCACCGGAGTGCGACATTTGTCACAATCAGTGAACATACAGTAACACATCACTGTCACCCAAAGTCCATAGTTAACGTTAGGGCTCACTCTTGGTATCGTACATCCCATGCATCTTTATAATATATAGACTAGTTTCACTGCCCTAAAAATCCTCTGTACTCTCCCCGGCAACCACTGATCGTTGTATTGTCTCCACGGTTTTGCCTTTTCCAGAATGCCATATGCTTGGAATCAAAAAGTATATAGCTTTTTCAGATTGGCTCCTTTTACTTGGTAATATGCATTTAAGGTTCCTCTGTGTCTTTTCATGGCTTGCTAACCCATTCCTTTTTAGTGCCGAGAAATATTCCACTGTTTGGATGGACCATTGATTTCCTGCAGGATGTCTTGGTGGACTCCAAGTTCTGGCAATTGTGAATAAAGCTGCTATACACATCCACGTGCAGGTTTTTGTGTAGACATACATTTTCAACTCCTTGGAGTAAATACCAGGGAGCGTGGTTGCTGGGTCATGGGTTAAGAGTACGTTTAGTTTTGTAAGATACCACCAAGCTGTCTTCCAAAGTGACTGTAGTGTTTTGCATTCCCACCAGCAGTGGATGAGAGTTCCTGTTGCTCCACACACACTTACTTTTTAAGGCAGCATTTATTCTTTTTTTTTTTTTTTAGTATAAAATGTCTTCTTTATAGAAAATCTGAAACCCAAAAGGAAAACATAAAGAAAAAAATGAAAATCACTAGCTATTCCCTGACCCTTCCCTTACTCAACAAACAAATGAGCATCTGCCACGAGGACCCCGTTCCAGGACCAGGCAGTGACCTGCCCGACCTGTCTTCACATAAGGGAGGAAGGGAGGCCGACTGTTCAAATACCAGTAAGTCCTTACTCAGGAAGCCTCAGATGGTGAGGCGGCAGGAGGAAAGCAGGGAAGCGCCGAGCAGAGGAACAGCCAACTACCCGCTCTGCATGGCACAGAATGCATTTTACCTAATTGCACGTTTCCCTGCTCCTGGCTTGTGCTGATTGATCCCAGCCCACTCAGCCGCTGGCTTCCCACCGGGCTGCATCGTGACTTTATACGGTGGCACAGCAGTCCCCGGAATTCAGCCAGCCCCCTTCTGAGAAGTGTAGGCTGCCAGTTTTTAAGATTTGGCCACGGGTAGATAATCCAACAGTGAGTCCCTTGTTCACAACAGGGCTATCAGCTCAGGCTAGTGCCCTGGCTACCGGACAAAAAGCTGAGGCATTTTGGAGTTTGATCTTATTTTTATGTTCATCTCAATAATCTATAGGGCTTCAAAACAATTCTTACAACAAAAATCTATAGGGCTTCTAAATCCCATTATTTGATTTCATTCCTAAAGCGACGGGATCATAACATCCTGTATTTTTGTTCAAAGAGAACAAAATTGGGGCACCTGCTGGCTTGGCTGGTGGAGCACGTGACTGTTGATCTCAGGGTGGTGAGTTTGAACCCCACACTGGGTGTGGAGATTACTTAAAAATAAAATTTTTAGGGGCACCTGGGTGGATCAGTCAAACACTCAACTTCAGCTTAGGTCATGATCTCACAGTTCATGGGTTTGAGCCTCCGCGGGCTCTGCGCTGACAATGCAGCCAAAGCCTGCTTGGGATTCTCTCTTTCTCTCTCTGCCCCTCCCCCGCTTGTGCTATTTCTTTCTCAAAAATAAATAAATAAAAACATTTTTAAAATAGATAAAATAAAATCTTAAACAACAAGGAGAGCAAAATCATTTAGAAGTAATGAGTTAAGTGGGAAAAACACCTTTGAACGTGCACTTCCATGCAGGTACTTTTTCAATGGAAAATCTTCATATTTAGAAAGATATAAATTGAGGTATAGATATAGATATTTATTAATAAAACGTTAATACTACCTTTCAAATCTAGCTGATGAGTATGTGGGGTTCCATTTAACATTTTCTTAGACGGATATATTAGATATAACACAGATATAGGTATAGGAGAATCCATTTAATATTTTCTCACATACATACAGATATTAGATAGATATCTATAGATTAGATATCTATATCTATGTACCTATATGGATATATATATATTAGCTACATAGGTTAGAGATATATGGATATATCTTTTATCTATTTATCTATCTATCTATGAGAAAACATATACTCGTCGGCTAGATTTTAAAAGTATTAACATTTTGTCATATCTGCTTTATCTCTTTTTTTTCCTTTGTGCAAGTGTTTTCCAGCACAGCCCAGACACATTTTATCCTTAAATATTCTAGGAGACATTAAAATGTAAAAATTTTAAAATGTTACCCCAATTCAGCGATCACATCTGACAGTATAACAAACAACAGAACACAATTCCTTTCAATCATCTGACATGAGCTGGCATTAGGTTTTCCCCGAGGGTTCCAGAGACGCGCCTCCGCGAACATTTCGAATCTCGCTTTGGGACCAGGCCCACCTCCCAGCCCCCCAGCAGGCAGTGTGGGCAGCAGTGGCAGACAGACACTGCCCCCGTGTGGCTCCTTCCAGCCCCGGAGAAAGGCCTCTGCATGGGGGGAACTTCACCCCACCAGGCACAAATACGCTCCAGCAAACCTATTCGTAACCAGAAAGACATTTATTTTACTTTGGAAGAGTTTAGAAAGAAACACAAAGCATTTCAACCAAACTGCTTTTTACGTTACTGATTTTTTATTTATGAGGAAAATGGTCCAGATCTATTATTAGGACCCTCACTCTGCAAGGCACACTTAAAACAGGGGCTCCCTGACAAACAGACTTGCCTCACTTCTCCAGCTGCACGGTCACAAGACACCCACGATCCTTCTAGGCAGCAGGATCAAGACCGTCTCCCTCTTTCACTTTTTGATTTGGATTTCTGGTGTGTGTGTGTGTTTAATGTCACGTAATTCATATACCACCACCCTTTTAAAGTGTATGATTTAGTGATTGTTACTATATTTTAAAATCTGTGCAACATCGTGAACTATCTGGTTCCAGAATCTTTTCATTAAATCCCCCAAAAGCTCCATACCCCATCAGCAGTCACTCCCCATTACCCTCCTCCCCCTACTATCTCCCCCCAAAACCACGAATCTACTTTATGTCTCTATAGCTTTTCTTATTCTGGACATTCAATAAATGGAGTCATACAATATGCGGCCTTTTGTGTCTGACTTCTTCCACTTTGCCTAACGTTTTCAAGGTTCATCCATTTATAGCATGAATCAGAACTTTAATTCATTTTTATAGCAGAATAATATTCCATTGCATATATATACAACATTTTGTTTATCCACACTTCAGTGGATTGGCATCTGGGTCATGTCCATCTTTTGTCTCTTATAAACAATGCTGTTAGGAACAGCTGTGTACAAGTTTTTGCATGGGCATATGATTTGAGTTCTCTTGGGTATATCTATAGGTGTCGAATTGCTGAGTTTTATGGTGACTCTGTGTTTGACTTTTTGAGTAACTGCCAGACTGTTTTCCATAGCAGTGGAAATGTTCTCATTAGCAATGTATGAACTTTCTCATTTCCCCATGTCCTTGTTATGGTATATCTTTTTGATTATAGCAACCCTAGTGGGTGTAAAGTAATATCTCATTGTGGCTTTGATTTACATTTCCCTGATGGCTAATGATGTTAAGCATCTTTTTATATGTTTAGTGTCCATTTTTATACCTCTTTGGAGAAATATTTATTCAAGTCCTTTGCCTATTTTTAAACTGGATTATTTAGCTTTTTATTGTTGGATTGTAAAAGTTCTTTACGTGTTTTGGATACCAGTCCCTCATCAGATACACAATTTGCAAGTATGTTCTCCCATCTTGTGGGTTGTCTTTTCACTTTCTTGATGGTGTCCTTTGAAATACAAAAGTATTTCAATTCTGATGATGTCCAATTTATCTATTTTCTTCTTTGGTTACTTGAACTTTTGGTATCATTTATCTAAACCATTGCCAAATTCAAGGTCATGAAGATTTATACTTATGTTTTCTTTGAACAGTTTTATAGTTTTAGTTCTTATCCTAGTTCTAAGTTCTTTCTTTAGATCTTACCAGTCCTGATCAATTTTGAGTTAATTTTTGTATAGGGTGTGAGATGGGGATCCAACTTCATTCTTTTACATGTGGATATATCCAGTTCTTCCAGCATGATTTGTTGAAAAGACTTCTTTCCCCCATTGAATTATCTGGCATCCTCATCAAAAATCTGATTAACCATAAATGTGAGGGTTTATTTGTGAACTCTTGATTCTATCCCATTGATCTATATGTCTATCTTTATACCAGTAACTCAGAGTCTTGATTATTGTAGCTCTGAAATAAATTTTGACATCAGAAAGTATGAATCCTCCAACTTTGTTCTTCTATTTCAAGATTTTTGGTTATTCTGGGCCCCTTTAATTTCCATATGAATTTTAAAATCAGCTTGTCAATTTCCCCAACAAGGTCGAATTGCATTGGATCTGTAAAACAGTCTGGGGGTATTGCCATTGTTACAATATTACATCTTCTAATCCACAAATACAAGATGTCTTCCCATTTACTTATGTCTTCTTTAATCTCTTCAACAATGTTTTGTACAAGAGCACTTCTTTGCAAGTGCAAAGAGCTAGTATGAGTGCGAGAGCACTTCTTTGGTTAAATGTATTCCAAGTATTTTATTATTTTCATGCTATCGTACATGGAACTGTTTGCTTACTTTCATTTTCAGATTGCTCATTGCTAGCGTGTAGACACAGAATTGATTTTTGTATATTGGTCTTGTATCCTGCAACCTTGCTGAACTTGTTTATTAGCTCTAATCACTTTTTAAAATTCTTTAGGATTTTCTATATATGAGATATGTTATTTGCAAATAGCTTCATTTTTTCTTTTCTAATCTGTCTGCTTTTTATTTGATTTTTTCTTTTTTAAAAAAGATTTTAGGGGCGCCTGGGTGGCGCAGTCGGTTAAGCGTCCGACTTCAGCCAGGTCACGATCTCGCGGTCCGTGAGTTCAAGCCCCGCGTTGGGCTCTGGGCTGATGGCTCAGAGCCTGGAGCCTGTTTCTGATTCTGTGTCTCCCTCTCTCTCTGCCCCTCCCCCGTTCATGCTCTGTCTTTCTCTGTCCCAAAAACAAATAAACGTTGAAAAAAAAATTAAAAAAAAAAAAGATTTTATTTTTAAGTAATCTCTACACCCAGTGTGGGGCTCCAACTTATAACCCCAAGATCAAGAGTTGCATGCTCCACTGACTGAGCCAGCCAGGTGCCCTGGCTGAATTGCCCAGACTAGAAGCTTGAGTACAATTTTGGGTAGAGTGGCAACAGGGAATATCCTTGTCTCGTCTTATTCTTACATCTTATGATGTAAGCTGTGAGGTTTTTTGGTAGATACCCTTTATCAGGTTGAGGAAGTTCCCTTATATTCCTGGTTTGTTTGTTTGTTTGTTTGTTTGTTTGTTTTTAATACAAAGCTTGCTAGATTCTGTCAAGTGCTTTTTTTCTGCACCTGTTGTGATGGTCAGGCATTTTTTGTTCCTTTAGTCCATTATATCGTTATTGCATTGGTTGATTATTGAACCAACATTTGTGATACAAATGTTACTTGGCCATGGTATATAATTCTTTTTTAGATGCTGCTGGATTTGATTCACTAGTTTTTGTTGAAGATTTTGATATCTATATTCTTAGGGGATATAGGTTTGTAGTTTTCTTTTTTTGTGATGCTTTTGTCTGATTTTACAATCAGGGTAGTTCTGGTCTCATAGCATAAGTTGGGAGGTGTTCCCGCTTCTTCAGTTTTTTGGGAGAGTTTGTTGTGTTCATGAATTTCACTATCTGGCCCTGGGCTTTTCATATGGAAAGTTTTTGATTACTAACTGAATCTCTTTACTTGTAAGTCTATTAGAAATTTCTATTTCTTCTTGAGTTAGTTTCAGTAGTTTCTATCTTTCTAGAAATGTGTCTACTTCATCTAGGTTATCTAATGTGTTGGCATATATATTCCTTTCTTATTGCACTAAAATAAATGATCACAGATTTGCTGGCTTAAAATTTAATATTATTGAGCTCCTGAGGTTAGATATCTGAAATGAATTTCACCGAGCTAAAATTAAGATGCCTGCAAGGCTACTTACCGTCTTCTTCTTCTTCTTCTTCTTCTTCTTCTTCTTCTTCGAGTTAATTTATTTATTTTGAGAAAGAGAGGGAGAGAGAGAATCCCAAGCAGGCTCCACAATGACAGTGCAGAGCCTGACTTGGGGCTCAAACTCATGTACTGTGAGATCATGACCTGAGCCAAAATCAAGAGTCAGACACTTAACTGAACACTCACCTGACCAAGCCACCCAGGTGCCGCTACATACCTTCTGAAGTCTCCAGGGCACAACGTGTTCCTTTGTCTTTTCTAGCTTCCAAAGTTCACTCGTATTCTTTCAAGCCAGCAGTGTAGTATCTTCAAATCTCTGACTCTAACCCTCCTGCCCCCTTTCTTTTATAAGGACCTACATGATTGCATTGGCCCACTCAGATCACCCAAATTAATATCCCCCATATCAAGACCCTTGATTTAATCATATCTTCAAAGTTTCATTTGCCATGTAAGGCAACATATTTATGGGTCCCAGGGGTTAAGACGTTGATATTTTAGGAGGAGCGTTATTCTTGCCACCATGGCATTCAATTGTTAGTAGTATTCCTTCCTAGTCTTGTTTAATTTCTGTAACATTGGCAATAATGTCCTCTCTTTCGTTCTTGATTTTAATTTATGTCTTCCCTTCTTTTTTGGTCAGTGTAGCAAAAGATGATCAACATTGTTGATCTCTTAAAAAAAATCAACCTTTGATTTTGTTGATTTCTCTATTGTTTTTCTATTCTTTTTAATGTATTTTCATTCCAGTCTTCATTATGTTCTTCCTTTGGCTTGCATTAGGTTTAGTTTGCCCTTTCTTTTCCAGTTTCTTAAGGTGGAAATTTTAGGTTATTGATTTGAAAATTTTCTTTTTTCCTAATATAGGTGCTTAGAGCTTTAAATTTCTTTGAGTACTGTGTTAGCTGCATCATGTAAGTTTGTTGTATTTTTTTATTTTCATATATCACAAAGTATTTTCCAATTTCCTTTATGATTTCTTCTTTGATACAGTGTTTATTTAGCTCAATGTTGTTTAATTTCCACATACTTGTGCATTTCCCAAATTTCCTTCTGATTATTGATTTCTAACTTTATTCCATTGTGGTTGGAGAAGATGATTTGTATGATTTCTATCTTTTAGAATTATTGAAACCTGTTTTATGGCCTCATAGAGGATCTATCCTGAAGAATGTTCCGCGTGAACTTGAGAAGAATGTAATCACCTCTTTAAAGGTCACATCTCCTGGGATGCCTAGGTGGTTCAGTTGATTAAGCGTCCAACTCTCGGTTTTGGCTCAGGTCATGATCTCACAGTTTCGTGTGTTTGAGCCCTGCACTGGGCTCCGCGCTGACAGCGCAGAGTCTGCTTGGGATTCTCTCTCTCCCTCTCTCTTTGCCCCTCCCCCACTCCTACTGTCTCTCTCTCAAAATAAACAAACTTAAAAAAATGTTTTAATCTTAAAAAGTAAATAAATAAAGGTCCCATCTGTAAACAAAGTCACATTCCAAGGTACTGGGGGTTAGGATGTACGAATGTTCAGACCACACAACTCAGCCTATAACAATGTGCAATTCATCTCATATGTCCACGGCACCTGGCACATGTACAAACTCACACATATACTGAAACCGATTGTAAGGTAATGATCATAGTGTTATGCACGGAATCACTCAGCAGCCACAGCCTTTACTGGAGAACATGTTCTGAGACACGGCATGTCCTACTTCCATCTCACCACTAGAGGGAAGTAAGTGCCCACGAACTCAGAGCCCAGGACCCTCCCTGGGGAGGTGGCATTCTGAACCGCGCCTTCATCACCAGGATGTTCTGAGTTTTCCTCTTTTCTCTGTGCCCTGCTGACCCAACATCATTAGTATGGGCCCCTGCTGTCATCAGTGAGGGGAGAAAACCATCTGTCCCCAGGCTTCTTCTGTGTAGGATCACCGTCCGTACACACGCCTTGAAGGACAGTCACCACCATGTCCTAGAGATGGATTGCAGGTACCTGAGACTCAGGACAGATTCTAGATGGATTTAGAGAAGCCAGCAAGTTCACTGAATTCCAAGTGGTGGTATTACTGGCTAGTAATCTCCTGCAATAAGACAGGGAAAGGGGCTTCTCTGTCACTTCTCTTGAACCTCCTGTGCCAATTTTCTGGTACTCCCAGGCACCCTTTCTCTCTAACCAAGGGCTCCTCAATGCCACCTCCCTCTCAATAACTGCACTGTCCAAATTGTCGAGCCCTTAGCTCAGCTTTCTGCAATGCACTTGAAGGTGGCCATTGCCCAGTGATGACCTGGGGGTTGGGTGGCATTGCATCTAATCCCCGTTCCTGTAAGAGGCCACTTTCCATTCCGGGATGTCAGGGGAGCACACGTTTCTCTTAAGAGAGTATCTGGCTGAGTTTTACTCTCAGTTTTACCCTGTGATTTAAGGTCTCCATGGCACTTCAATCTGCCTGGTGAGCTGGGGGGACCACTGGCTGCTAATGGAGTACTGGCCCAAGTGAGCACACAGGTTACCTCATTGGTGTCCCAGGTGACCAAGTGTGTTGGGAGCATGAGGAAAACTAAATGGACCCTTGGAGCTAAAATGACTTGGGGTTACTGCCAAACCTCTTCCAAGTGTAACAAAAAATCTAAAATGTTAACATTCATAAAAGCAGGAACTTTTCAAACCTCTGAAAGCACCCTCCTTGCACTTTTGTTCACAGCAACAATGTTCACAACAGCCAAAAGGTGGACCAAAAGGTCCACAGACAGAAGAATGGACAGACACAATGTAGTATATCCATACATTGGAATGGTGTTCAGCCTTAAAGAGGAAGGAAATTGTGACACCTGCTACAACATGGATGAAGCTTGAAGACATTATGCTCAGTGAAACAAGCCAGATAGAAAAGGACAAATACTGTATGATTCCATTTATATGAGGTCTCCTAGAGTCATCAAATTCATAGAGACAAAAAGTGGCAGGTGGCTGCCAGGGGCTGCTGGAGGGAGAGGAGAATGGGGAGTTAGTGCTTCATGGGGACAGAGTTTCAGTTTTGCAAGATGAAAGAGTTCTGGAGATGAATGGTGGAGGTGGTTGCTCAATGTGAATTTACTTAATGCTACTGAACTGTACACTTAAAAATGGTTAAAATGATAAGTTTTATGTCATTTTTTTTTTACCATAGTCTGAAAACAACCACACAGAGAAAGTACTCTCTTAAGACGGTGCTCCATCAAGAAGGGACCATGAGACCTAGGAGCTGGCTTTGTCCTTCCCAGCTTGGAAAGGTACTCTACAGGCTTGGGGGGAGGCCGCGAACAGAGGCAGAGGTTCCAAGTCATATGCACACTGTGGAAGGAGCATCACACCCACAGCATGAGAGATAGAGTCTTTTCAACTCCAGGCCACAGAGGAGGACTGAAGGCTGGTCTGGAGCACATCTAGGGGGCCCTATGATCCTCCCAAGAGCCTGGGTTGAGAGGTCAGCTGTGTGCACACTCTCGCAGTGACATTCAGTAGGATGGCAAACCCCAGGGGAGTGAGGGAGGGTGTCTTACATGCCAGGTGGGACAGTGTTCCCGGGTGGAGAGCCCCCTCTTTCTATATTCTTCACTTGGGCGATGGGTCCAAGGAGAGGTGGCCAGAATGGGAGCAGGCGTGATGTCTCATCCGTATCGAGTTTGTTTGCAAGGGCGATCTGCCAGGCACAGGAGCAGGAGTCACCCCTCAGCCCAGGGAACCTCCGGTGACTGCTCAGGACCCTCAGTGGCTGCACAGAGCTTCGCTCTGAGAGTCTCAGCCCTGGCTCTGCTGCCAAGAGGAGAGCGGGGTTCAAGAGATAGGTGAGCAGGGAAGATAGGTGGCCCCTTCTGTGGCCAGTTCTCCTGGACAGTCCCAGAGGGTCATGGCCAGATCCTAGTGTGTTTCCACCCCAAGAGGGTCTCAGAGGCCACATGTACTTCTACATGCACTGTATCTTTCTCTAGAAGGAAAATAGAAGTGGATGCCAGACCAAAGCCATCCCTTCTGGACCCTGTTCTGCTGCTCTGTGGTGTCACCTGGCCTGGAGAAAACAGGGAAAGTGGCCATACCCTAATTGGGAGGTGCTTCCGCCAAAGCCCAGGCTGGTGGGTGTGACATTCAGGCTCTCAGATGCTTGTTCGGGGTGCAGGAAGCTGTGTGTCATGGCCTCATAAACACTGCCTGGGGTCCCCCCTCACATCCCTGGGAGTCCTTGGGTGCTGGGAGCCTGCTGCCACGCACCTGTGTGGCCAGCGTGCCAGGCCCAGCTCTTGGGGTGGGCCTAGGCAGCCCGCTGGGCACCTGCTGCCACCTCCACATGCTGCTGTCTTGTGTGGCCCCAGGTGGTCGACCTGTTGTCTCTACTTCACAGGTGAGGTGCTGTCTGGTGATCCTAGGCACAAGGAAGGCTGGGAAGAGCTTTATGTAGAAAATATGTGTTAGATGAATCTTGTCCAAGCCTAAGTCAGCCCTGTTGGCTGTGAGTTAAATGTTAAAGAATCAACAATATAGGGGTGCCTGGGTGGCTCAGTCGGTTAAGCTCAGGTCATGATCTCATGGTTCGTGGGTTCGAGCCCTGGGTTGGGCTCTGTGTTGACAGCTCAGAGCCTGGAGCCTGTTTCAGATTCTGTGTCTCCCTCTCTCTCTGCCCCTCCCCCACTTGTGCAAATGCAGTTTTATCTCTCTCTCTCTCTCAAATATAAATAAACATTAAAAAAGAATCAACAGTATATATTCAATACAGTGTCTTTACCACAAATATACATATGTTATGTATTGATTGATGAATGGATGTCACGGCCAGCGGCTCGTGAGAGGCCCTACTTTCCCTGGGAACAGCAGTTCAGTATTTGCAGGTTAAAGGTTTGGGTAAGACAGTTCCAAACAAGGTTGGATTCCTGGAGTGCTGCGTCCTCATTCCCCTGAGCACGGCACTCTCCCCAGCCTTCCCGGACCCCTGAACCCCCAAGAGCCCCGAGTGACAGAATTGACACTGCAGAGGGTCTGTGCCCCAGCACACCAGCCAGGGAGGATGTGACGTCTTTCTTCTCCCAAGATTAAAAGACAATGCCATTTTAACAAAAGCAGAGCATTGCTGACACTCATGACTACCACAAACAAAGACATTTTCATGTGATAAATGCTCCTTCTAGATGACAGCAGATGAGTAAGGTTGGTCCCTGCTTTCGTGAGTTACCTGGACAGCTCCATCTGGGAGCTACTGGGGCAGAAAGGGGACCCCACACCTCCTGCCTCCTATCCCCTCTCCTCGCCTAAACTTCCCCACTGTTGAACTTCTTTGGCCCAATTCCCACACATTTAACTGCCCTCTTGCACATGAAAGCATTTCAGTTCCATGGATGATGCTCTTGGTTCCCTACCCCTGTCTTGGCATTCAAAGGTAGTACCCCAAGGCCAGAATGCTGTCATTTCTGCCTGTGGTTGCACGTTTCTGTACAATAAATAAACGCTTTCTCGTGACCAGAGGCACAGAGTAGCCCAAGTGTTCACACGCAGCAGGCCAGACCTCACTGAACCCCACCACCGAGGAGCCCACAGGTGTAAAGACAGGCTTTTGATCCACAGTGGATGCCTGCCCACCCGCCACCAAGCTGGGGAATGTGGAGCGGACAATCCAGAGACACTGCCGTCCTGCCAACACCCGAACTGGTCTCAGGGCTGCTCAAGGCCGTTTGCAACATGAAAGGGTGGTGACGGGGCCACACACCATCACCCTCCGGGACTCTGGGCAGAGGCGGGTGGTCAGCTCAGTGGCGGGAACAAGTACATGAAACAAGAATGGCATTGAACTTGACACAGATCTCGGTGATAAAAAGGCAGCTGGAACAATGGGGGGAAAGCCAGAACCAGGGGGTGCAAGAATAATCTATCAGGGCTCCTAACCCAGCGCTTTCCTGAAGGGAAAAAAGAAAAGCAATAAAAACAAACTGTAGTTCATGATGGCAACAATGAAACAATCTCGCTTCTCTTACCCCTCCATTTTATTGGCCTCCAGAGGTTCTGTGTTTCTACAGATTAGCCTTCCCTTGGGAAATGAGAAAAACAAGAAGAAACGGCAAATACTAGTTCTCCTCTCATGAAGTCATTCTTTTGAGCAGGTTTGCTCAGGAATTCTACGTGGCACAGCTTGTGAAACTGTGTCCCAGGCCCTCTCAACTCAAGTGGGGGAAAAGGCTTAAAAAATATCTTTGAATTCCAGCAAGACAAAACAGGAATGGCCCCAAGCCGTGCTTCCTTCTGAAAGTATTGCACGAGCTCCTGGGGCTCAGCCTGAAAGAATGGGACCCAGAGCTCCTGGCGCGCCCCCAACGGGCCCGCCACTCGGCAGCAGCAGCCGCATCTCACGACAGCGGAGGGTCCAGCTGGGCCAGCGGGACAAATGCTGATTTTTACTCCTGATTAGTAATTGTGCGGAGAGATGGTTTCAGCTGAAATAATATACAAGTGTTTCCCCAGAGAAAATATACATGCTCGCTTTTTGGAACCACTTAACACAACTCTGTAGCAAGCAAACGTACATTTGGAACAACATAACACGTTTCTTAACTTGGAAGAACAGCCTAGTACAAATTGATGTCATCACAATAGAGATTAATGTGCCCGTTTTATTAGCCTCTCAGGCCGCAGGTGAATGGTGAGCCATTGTTATTCAACTAGTTAATATTATTTTTACATAAATCAAGGTAACGCCTAACAACGTCTTGAGTCTTTAAATCAACCCGCCTTTTCCTATTTGGAACATGAAATTGGGCCATTGCCAAGAGCGCCGGGAAACAGTGGACTGAAAGTGGCATTTCAATAAGGAACGTACCCATTCACGACAGGATGCCGGGCTCACAGCTCACAAGAACTTGCCAATATTACAAGTAACTCTTGGGAGAGTTTCACATTAATACTGACAGTGGCATACGACTGCTGGAGGTCATAAGTGACTCATGTGGTTGTACTGGAAGAAAGGAGGGGTCGTGGGTAGGTGTACTGGGGCTGCCAGAACCAAGTACCACAGGCTGCGTTGCTTACACAACAGAAATGCATTTCTCACAGTCCTGGAGACTGGAAGTCCTAGACCAAGATGGTGGCAGGATGGTTTCTCCTGAGGCCTCTTTGTTCTCCTGTTTCCTCACATGGTCTTTCCTCTGCCTGTGTCCTAATCTCCTCATCTTATGAGGACCCCAATCACATTGGATTAGGGCGCACCCTAATGATCTTGTTTTAACTTAACCACATCTTTAAAGACCCTGTGATCAAATACAGTCACATTATAAGGTATTGGGAATTAGGGTTTGGGGGAGGGAGGGCAATATTCAGCCCATACCAAAAGGACACAGAAAAACTTTGGCATCTTTTTGCTGATGTAGAAGGGAATGGAAAGGAAGAAAGGAAAAAGAAAAGAATAGATGACACCCAGTTCCCTGCTGCTGTTTCTACTATGGCTTGATTGGCATGGCCAGGCTTGGGTGGACAGATGTGAGGGAGCATGGGGGAGGGAGGTCTGCCCCCGAGACCCCCACCGAGGCTCTCTAATGCCAGACAGGTGAGCTGGACAAAGGACTGTACGTAGTTTTCTGTTTGTGGCATTTCTTGCAGAGATAGACACCAAGGGGTGAGGTTAGCCCCATATGTGGCAGGGGAGGGGAACGTCCCACTGTAACACACAAGGGGCAGCAACTCACTCTCCCCGACCCCTGGCTGCCCAGAACTCCCAGCCCAGGACCCAGAACAGAGCAGGGCTCCAAATGCCCTTTGAGTACCGAACAGGGTCGGCAACCTCTGGAGTTTTTTTCTCATACTAGTCAAAATTATGTCTTCGTTTTTATTTTTAGCAAACCAGTAATGCTTTCTTATTCAGAAGGGCTTTGCTGTCTTTGGAACTGATGCTAAGATCTGCTCTCTCTGCACTGTCCACATGGATCCCACAGAAAGATACCTAGGACCAGCTGCCGACCCTGGGTTCCTTCAGGTGACGGTATCAGCTTTGGCAAACTGATTTTGCCATGAAGAACTTTCATGAATTCCAAGTCTGAGAATTTCAGACAGGAAGGAAATGAGAAAAGTCCATCAAACGTGATCAGAGAATAACTGGCTTGACATTGCATCACCAGAAATAAGAGAACCCCATACTGAATTTTGGGCCCATACAGACATATAGTCAACAAAAACCAAGTCGTACAGGACTATATCAAACTTCAAAACTTTTGTTCATCAAAGGATACATTCAACAAAGTGAAAAGGAATAAGAGAAAATATTTACAAATATCTAATAAGGGGTTAACATCCAAACTATATTAAGAACTCCTACAACTCAGGGCGCCTGGGTGGCTCAGTCAGTTGAGTGTTCAACTTCAGCTCAGGTCATGCTCTCACAGTTTGTGGGTTCGAGCCCCACATCGGGCTCTGTGCTGACAGCTCAGAGCCTGGAGGCTGCTTTGGATTCTGTGCCCCCCTCCCTGTCCCTCCCCCACTCATGCTCTGTCTCTCTCTGTCTCTCAAAAGTGAATAAAGGTTAAAAAAAAAAAAAGAACTCCTAGAACTCAACAACAAAAATCAAATAGTTCAGTTAAAAAATGGGCAAAGGACTTGAACAGACATTTCTCCCAAGATGATGTGCATATGTCCAAGAAACAGGAAAAGATGCTCAACATCATAACCATCACAGAAGTACCAATCAAAACCACAATGGGACATTATAATACCTATTAGGATGGCTACTATGAAATAACAAGCGTTGTCAAAAATACGCAGAGAGTGGAACTGTTGTGCATTGCGGGTGGGAATGAAAATTAGTGCAGCTGCTATAGAAAACAATATGGTGTTTCCTCAAAAAACTAAAAATAGAACTACCATATGGTCCAGCCATCCTACTTCTGATTATATATCTAAAAGAACTGAAAACACAGTCTCTAAGAGATATTTGTACACTCACATTCATAGCAGCATTTTTCACAATAGCCAAGAGGTAGAAACAACCGAAGTATCCATAGACAGATAATGGATGAGAAAACTGGAATATTAGTCAGCCTTAAAAAGGAAGGAAGTCCTGACATGTGCTACAACATGGTTGAACCTTGAGGACTTTATGCTCAGTGAAGCAAGCCAGTCACAAAAGGACACATGCTGTATGATGCCATTTATCTGAGGTTCCTAGAGTCAAATTCACAGAGACAGAAAATAGAATGATCGTTGCTGGGGGCAGGGAGGGGGCCTGGGGAGTTATTGTTTATGAGGATGGAGTCTCAGTTCTGCAAGACAATAAAATTTTGAAGACCTGTTGCACAACAATGTAAGTATGCTTAACACTACTGAACTGTACACTTAAAATGATTAAGATGGCAAGTGTTATTATATTGTTTTTTAACACACACACACACACACACACACACACACACACAACCAAACCATAGTGATAGTGCCCCAATCTCCAATTCATTCCGATGCCTCCCCGGTATCTGGGCAGTGTCTGGAATGCCAACACAGCTCCTTCCTACTTCCCTACTTTTAGGTAAAATAGCAATACCAGCTTCTTCCAAATGATATCACACTCCTCCAGGAATGCAGACAGAGTCAACAAAAATTTTCATCCCCCAAACCACTGAGATTGAGGTGGTCATCTGACAGCTTGGGAATGACTCCCTTTCCATGGCAGCTTGTGGTATAGCTAGGGATTGCTGCTAACACAATCCCAAGAAATGCCCCACCTTCAGCACATAAACTCCCCTGCCCATGACCTTCCCAATCGCTGTGGGCCGGTCATCCGGGATAGAGCACTGGTGAGCTCACCATGAAAGTACTGTTAACACTGCCTGTAACACAAGGAAGGATGGCCCTGGGCAATAGTGGGAGGAGAGACATGGTTTGCACCCTCTGCCCATCTCAGCACACATAGCAGGGAAGAGAAAAGAGGGCAACAGCAATAAGCAATTGTGTTTAGAAAAAAAATAGAAAAAAAATGAGCTTAGGCTTAGGCGTAAACTGCAAGCACTAACTTTCTGGGCTGAACACATACTCCCCCTCCTTGTCTTGTTAGATGACAATGGCAGACAACATATAAGAAGTCAGATGTTGTTCAGCTTGGGTCAGAGGGAAAAGAGACAGAAAGAAGACGTGATTTTTTCTTTTTTTAATTTAGAAAGTTTTAATTTTTTTTCTATGTTTGTTTATTTTTGGGACAGAAAGAGACAGAGTATGAACGGGGGAGGGGCAGAGAGAGAGGGAGACACAGAATCTGAAACAGGCTCCAGGCTCTGAGCCATCAGCCCAGAGCCCGACGCGGGGCTCAAACTCACGGACCGCGAGATCGTGACCTGGCTGAAGTCGGACGCCCAACGGACTGCGCCACCCAGGCGCCCCTAGAAAGTTTTGATAGGGGGAGATCCTAGATGGTCTCCTGCTGTCTGCTCTATGGCCACCAGGCTGGAGACCCAGCTCTGGAATAACAGGCTTAGGCTGTAACCCCAGATGTGTCTTTCCCCCCCCCCCCACTGCTACCCTACATTATTTTCCCTTATAAAAGGCAAAAAGTATCATGAAAACAATTGTAAAAAAATACAGCAAGGGAGCAAAAAAATATGCCTGTTTCTTTTAGATTCAGATTTTGGAAATTCTATTTTTCCCGGGAAACTGTCCATTTCAATGAAATGGTCAAATGTATTAGCACATAGTCGTGCATCACATCCTCTTATTATTTAAAACATTTTTTCTTTTAAGTTTATTTATTTATTTTGAGAGGGAGAGAGTGCATGATGAGCAGGGGAGGGGCAGAGAGAGAATCCCAAGCAGGCTGTCAACATAGAGCTTGACACGGGGCTTGATCTCAGGAACCGTGAGACTGTGACCTGAGCAGAAATCAAGAGTAGGATGCTTAATGGACTGAGCCACCCACGTGCCCCTTAAAATTTCTGCTGTACCATGCCTGCTTTCACCCCTACTTTTCAACATGGTGGTGAAGGTCCTAGGTCATACCAAATGTCAATGAGAGGGTGTGAGTGTCCACAAGGGACAGATAGATGGACTCGTGTGGCAGGTCATGGCTGAGTGATTGTCAGAGGGAGTGAAAGAGCTGACAATATCAGTACTGAAACTCAACTTTATCTGTACTCACTGGCACCATGATTAGGAAATGTGGTTTTAAAAAATATCCTTGACATAGTAACACAATTAAAAGGTACTTAAGGATAAGTCTAAACACTGTAAAGCCTTTACAAATAGAATAATAACATTTCACTGGAAATATAAGGACCCTAATAATATTTTTTAAAAATGCAAGACTCAATATTATAATTATGTCTATTCTGTAGAAATTACTCCTAATTTCAAAGCAACTGTCACCCAAACCTTGATAAGATTTTCATTGGAACTTCACGGGCTGATTCCAAAATGTGTGGTAAGAGAGCAAATTGCCCAGAAGAGCCTGACCTATTCTGAAGAGCAAGTCTGGGGTTCCCCACCCCTGGATATAAAGATGAATCAGAAAGCTGAACTAACTGAAGGCTTTCTGGCTTAGGAGAGATGAGCTGTCTTATGATTGAGAACAGAGCCCAGGACCAGACCCGAGGAAATGTGGAAACGTGGTAGATGGCCGTGAGAAGGGCTTTACACTTCATGTCCCAGGAGAGTGGGTTATCTACATGAAGAAAAAAATAGAACTGAATCTCCACCTCACACCTTACCACCAAACACCTAAAGATAAAGCCTTATACCCTGTAGAAGGAAAACCAGAAGGTGATCTTTATGACTTTAGGTGGTGTAGAACTTCTGAGCTAAAACACTGAGAGTACAAAGCTCCAAATATTAAAAGACACTTCAAGGTAGTAAGAAGTCAAGCCACAGATGGGGAGAAAATTTGTGCAGGGGGCAGAGCCAACATCGCATTAGGATCCGGTGGCAGAGTCAAAGAATCCTTACACATGAGTCAGAAAAAGACCAATAACCCAACGGAAAAGGGGGAGAAGATGAATTGACCATTCACCATCTGGAAACGGAATGGCCAATAAATACAGGGGAAAAGCAGCTCTCATGCCTGCCAGTGGGAGGTGACCTGGAGCAGCTTCGGTGGGCAGCAGCTTGGTGGCATCCAGGAGGACTGAGGACGTCCAAGCTGGGCATCACGGCAAGTCTGTTTCGTTTTACTTTTTTCCTTATTTTTTTTCTCCAAGTTTTTGTTTAAATTCCAGCTAGTTAACACACAGTGCAATGTCAGTCTCAGGCATAGAATTTAGTGATTTATCACTTACATACAACACCTGGTGCTCATCACAAGTGCCCTCCTGAATCTCTATCACCTGTTTAATCCATCCCCCCCCACCCGCCTCCCCTCCAGGAACCCTCAGTTTGTTCTCTATAGTTAAGAGTCTGTTTCTTGGTTTGCCTCTTTCCCCCTCCACCCATGTTAATTTATTTTGTTTCTTAGATTTCACATATGAATGAAGTCATATGGTATTTGTCTTTCTCTGACTGACTTATCTAGCTTAGCATAATACTCTCTAGCTCCATCCACGTCGTTGCAAATGGCAAGATTTCATTCTTTTTGAATACTGAGTAGTATTCCATTGTATATATATAACCACATCCTCTTTATCCATTCTTCAGTTGATGGATATTTGGGCTCTTTCCGTAATTTGGCTATTGTAGATAATGCTGCTCTAAACATTGGGGTGTGTGTACCCCCTTTGAATCAGTATTTTTGTATCCTTTGGGTAAATACCTAGTAGTGCCATTGCTGGATCATAGGGTAGGTCTATTTTTGACTTTTTCCCCTCAAAGTCCCTGTTTAAATATATATCCTTAGAAACCTCCATGCCTGCCCCAGAGTGTTGAGTAGCTTTGCTATACAAACAGAAAACTGGAATCCTCTGAAGGTCCACCAACAGAAAAATGAGTGAACAGACAGGCAGCATTCCTGTGGTAAAAAACAAAATCCAACTGAGTACATTTTAAAGATCTTATTGGTTTTATTCAGCAATTCATGAATCGGACAGCATCCAAATTGGCAGATAGAAAGGGGCTCTGAGCAGCTGAACAAAATGAGAGACTTTTATAAGCAGAACCGAGTGGGAACAAGGAAGTTATACTAGGCAAAATAGCAGGCTGATTATTGCAAGGTCACTTTCCTTTAGGGGATGCATGGTCTATCCAGCAGATTACCTAAGGAGTGCTGATCAGGTGGTTCCTGATTGGCTGGTTTAAGATGACATTTCCGGGAGAGCTGAAACCGGAATTAAGTGAAGTCTCAGTTTGGTGACATGGGGCTTAGCACAAGTGGTTTTATTTGGGGCCTGGTGTCTCATCTTGAACACTGTTGAACTCTACTCGGTACAGGCTTCCGCCACATTCCCTGGGAGCTGGGCATCTCGTGGCCCTACCACCACACACAAATGACCTAGGCTGACACACGTCCTCAGTGAACATGATGGGTTCCACACACTGTGATTGAGGACAGGGAGTTGCAGGTCTTTGTCTTTTCTTTCTTTTTGGTCCAAACTACCTCATAAAAATAATGATTTTTACAAATACAACCACGAGTGTGGGCTTTCAACTTTACTTCTGAACATGACCATCCATTGTCACTCTGGGACCACAGCCAGCAGCCGAGCCTTGGGAAAGCAGGGTGGGCGGAGAGAGGGAACAAGAAGAGGCAGAGGAGAGCTCAGGGAGGAGGGGAGAACACCAGGCAAAGGACTTGGAGGTCAGTGACTAGGCAAGGTCATGGGAGGGGGAAGCGCAGAATAGAGAGAGGGGAGGTCTAAAACAAGGGCCCTGGGAGACAGAATGGAGAGCCAGACAGAGGGTGGTGAGGGCATTGGAGAGAAGTACAGAGGGGATCGCTCTTGGCACTGAGCTGTCAACCTGGTGACAAGGACATCTGGCTTCCCCAGGGCTGTCTCCTACCTCTGAGTCCAGCTCTCTCCAAACTGGCAGGTTTATGGCAGACCTCTCAAGACCCTACGGATGTTGCATCTTCCTTGGCAGGGCTGGAGCGCTGGGAACCAAGCCTCACGCCCTCGTGTGCCAACATCTTTCCTTTCTCTCTCTGGCCACTGGCTTCTGAAGCATATGGTTGAAGCATATGGTATTACTCTGTTTGTTGCTGCTGGTGACTTTTTGGAAAGTTTATTTTACTAGTTTTTATTCATTTAATTAGATATTCGGGAAGAGGGGTGCCTGTGTGGCTCAGTTGGTTAAATGTGGGACTTTGGCTCCAGTCATGATCTCTCGGTTCACAAGTTCAAGCCCTACGTCAGGCTCTGTGCTGACAGTTCCGAGCCTGGAGCCTGCGTCGGATTCTGTGTCTCACTCTCTCTCTGCTCCTCCCCCACTCATGCTCTGTCTCTGTCTCTGTCTGTCTCTCTCAAAAATAAATAAATACACTTTAAAAAAAGACATAAGGAAAGAGATTCTATACAGTTGACCCTTGAACAATAGAGGGGCTAGAGGCGCCAACTCCCCTACACAGTTGAAAATCCATGTATAACTCTTGACTCCCCCAAAACTTAACTACTAATAGCCTACTGTTGACTGGAAGCCTTAACAATAATAGTCAATTAACACACATTTTGTGTTATATGTATTATATACTGTATTCTCATCATAACACCCAACTTTTTCTTAGTTCTTTCAGTATTCCTAGGCTATACGGTTCATCTGCAAGTTTTTTTCAAATTGTCAAAAAATCTCCAGAACATTTTTTGATATATTGATTGAAAAAAATAAATGGCCCTGTGTCATTCAGACCTGTGTAGTTGAAGGGTCAACTGTGCTTCCCTCCACCATCTTAACCTGAAAGTCTTTTCCCCCCTAAATGTACAACCTTCTGTATTTGCCTGGCAAGCACGTCCTGCCTTCGAACGTTAAACAGCGTCACCTACCCCCCACCCCCGCCCGAGGTTCCGATGTGGACTCACGTGTATGAGCTCACCTCGAAGGCACTCAGCATCAGCACGGTGGGGGGCCCAGCCGCTGCCTTCTCCTAGAGGTGTCTGTGCAGCTCAGAAGGGGTTTGAAACTGGGCTGCGTGGATGGGAGGAGAAGCCTTAGGGGCAGGGGGTGCCCCAGCACGGGGAAGGCCCGGTCCTATCAACTAGATACCCTTTGCTTGTTTCTCCTTTGACACCATTGCCAGGAAAAATTTCATTTAAAGAAAGGTTTTGTTGGGGCGCCTGGGTGGTTCAGTGGTTGGACGTCCAGCTCAGGTCATGATCTCACAGCTAGTGAGTTTGAGCCCTGTATCAGGCTCTGTGCTGACAGCTCAGAGCCTGGAACCTGCTGTGGATTCTGTTTACCTCTCTCTCTGCCCCTCCCTAGCTTGTACTCTCTCTCCCCCCCTCTCTCTCTTTCTCAAAAATAAATAAACATTAAAAAAATTATTTTAAAGAAAGGTTTTGCTATTAAATACCAAAACTGAAAGCCATGGTTTCACTGCATTTTCCCCCTTGTTATATGATGAGCGGAAAAACCACAAAACGAAAGAAATGATAATCACCGATCAACACAGGCCTCAAATTTTCCGCCTTGCCAGCCGAAACTGACCATCTGGCCCACTGTGAAGCAGAGTGTGGAATTACAGATACGTTAAGGACCAGAAGTGTGGGGTCCTGCCGTACACCGAGCCTTCCCAAAGTGCTGGTGCTCACTGGATCTATGTGGGTTCCTCGTCCCTCCTGTCATCCTGGCTTTATAATAGTTCGGGGCCATCAGCTACGTACTCAGAAGCATGCAGGTAGCAGGAAACAGCCCCTGGACGCATCTACCTGGTTAAGTCGCTGGGCTGTGCCCCTGGGGCCATGGAAGCCCCAGGGCCGTGACAGGCTACCATGGTGCACATGAGGAGGGGCAGGAAGTGCCTGGGGAGAGGCTAAGACAGAACAGAGTAAATGCTGACTTCTGGCTGCTTTTTTTTTTTTTTTTTTAATGTTTGTTTATTTTTGAGAGAGACAGAGTGCGAGTGGTGAAGGGGCAGAGAGAGGGAGACGCAGAATCTGAAGCAAGCTCCAGGCTCTGAGCTGTCAGCACAGAGCCCGATGCAGGGCTAGAACTCATGAACTGTGAGCTCACGACCTGAGCTGAAGTCGGACCCTTAACCGACTGACCCACCCAGGCACCCCTGGCCGCTGATTTTTGAAGAGAGCATTGCTCTGTTTATTTTATACCATTTTATGTTATTTTAAAAAAGAAACCTAACATTCATGCAAGAATAAAAGAGTTTTAAAGACTGGTCACCCAGCAATGCAAATATACTTAGCACTACTGAGTTTTGTACTTAAAATGGTTAAGATGATAGATTTCATGTTGTGTATATTTTACCACAATTAAACAGAGAAAAAGGGGTGGGGGATGCTCAAGATGGAAAGCAGAGCTCTGAAAGTCCACTGTCTCCTGCATTCCACCCCATTTTCATTTGCTTTAGCACATTTGTATTTACTGACCCTCGCTTTGAAAATGAGATCTCAGGAATGCATGATGTGGTTGCCAGCCACCATCTGAGGACACGAGGCAGCCTCAGAGCCAGGCTGGGAGGCGCCTGAGTACAGAGGGGATGCTGTGTGTGATGGGGTAAAAGGGGCAGCATGCCCCGGTGAAGCCAGTGAGTGGGGACTGTGACCCCTGCCCCCTGAAGTGTCCAGACATGAGTTCCACCTGGCATCTTTCCAGAAAAGGAGCCATGAATCGTGGCAAAGTCATCAAAACCAGTGTTAGGAAAGTTGATTTTAGGGAAGAGAACTGAAATAGAAATTTTAATCTCTTCCTGCCAAGCTAATGAAGGCTCTAGGATCCCAGCCACTAAGGCTTGAAAAGACAATTCTGGGGGTGCCTGGGTGGCTCAGTCAGTTGAGTGTCTGACTCTTGATTTTGACTCAGATCATGATCCCAAGGTTGTGGGACTAAGCCCTGCATCTGGCTCCATTCTCTCTCTCCCCCACTCTGGACCTACTTGCTTCTCTCTCCTGAAAGAAAAAGAAAAGACAATTCTGGTTCTGAGTCATATCACTGCTCCCATGAGCTCTCTCCCAGGCTGCTGGATGTCTACTATGCCCCCTCCCCCAGGAGCAGTGACTGCAGGACTGTCTCTGAGTGTCCCTGTGCTGTCCCTGAGCTGTCCAGTGACTGTGCAGAAAGGCCTGCCTGCTGAGCCCTTCCACACACATCACCTTGGAGATGGCTGTATCCTGAGCCCCAAGACTCAGACACCTCTGCTTGTGTCACTGGTAGATCCTACCCATCCTTCAGGTGTGACTTCCTCCCAGGGACCCTCCCTGACCACCCCTGATCTGAATGTTGTCCCTTCACCACACTTCCATAGATATTTAGGAATTGTGCTATCACCTGTTCATGTCTCTCGCCCCTACTACCTGTCCTGCTCAATTCCGTGTGACAAGCGCCTGGCAGAAATAATCATGTGTTGAAGTATCAATGAAAAAGCAAAGTTCTGAAAGAGGAAAAGACTTGTCCACTGTCACTCAGCAAATCCATGGTGAGATAAGACCTAGTTCACCTCTAGGCAGCAGCCTGGACATGGGAATGGCAGCTTTTCAGGAACCTGCTGTTCATAAAAACCGCACTGTTTTCAAAGTTGAGCATGTTTGGGGAAAAGCTATTGTGAGCATTGCTGACATGTTATTGGCTCAGTGGTCCAGCCCTGTCTTCGGGAACCTTCCCACCCCAGCCCTGCCCGGGAAGCACCTGGGCTGACCTCACTCTCCTGTCATCCAGCAGAGGACGGTGCATCCTGTGCTGAGTCCTCCAAAAGCAAACACAGCTCTGCTCTGAGAAGCCAGGAGCTGGGGCCCAGCCCTGAGCCTAAGGAGACTCTGCATGCTGCAAACGAAGACAGCCCCCACCCCCAGCCCCAGCTCCTGATGGCACAACAGGGACTTCTTCCCCAGAGAGGAGAGTGGCCCTGACCCCACCAGACACAGGGAGGCATGCTTGGGTCAACAAAACTTGCCACAGTCGCCACAGTGTGGGG
The DNA here is from genome assembly GCF_018350155.1 of Leopardus geoffroyi. Classification (NCBI taxonomy): domain Eukaryota; kingdom Metazoa; phylum Chordata; class Mammalia; order Carnivora; family Felidae; genus Leopardus; species Leopardus geoffroyi. The sequence goes on along the minus strand of NC_059339.1, from coordinate 29,340,801 downwards.
ACACCTACATCGAGTCGGAGGACGGGCACAACCCTTCTGTGGTGACAGCAATCTATCTGCTGGTGGGGTGGGAGGGACTGACCGGAAAGGCAGAGAGGGAAGCTTCTGAGCACTGGAAATGTCCTATCTCTTTTTTTTTTTTTTTTTTCAACGTTTATTTATTTTTGGGACAGAGAGAGACAGAGCATGAACGGGGGAGGGGCAGAGAGAGAGGGAGACACAGAATCGGAAACAGGCTCCAGGCTCTGAGCCATCAGCCCAGAGCCTGACGCGGGGCTCGAACTCATGGACCGCCAGATCGTGACCTGGCTGAAGTCGGACGCTTAACCGACTGCGCCACCCAGGCGCCCCTGGAAATGTCCTATCTCTTGATGGGAAGTGGATTTCATGAGGGTGTTCACCTGTCCAAGTTCCTCTAATGGGAAACAAGATGTGTGCATTTCATTGGATGAAAATTATGCCTTATTTAAAAACAAAACAAAATAAATCCACCCCACCCCTGTTAGGGTGGCTGCTATAAAAAAAACAAAAACAGAAATAGCACGTATTGGCAAGGGTGTGGAGAAACTGGAACCCTTGGGCACTGTTGGTGGGAATGTAAAATGGTGGAAATTTTTTCCTTCCTCAAAAATTAAAAATAGAGGGGAGTGTGGGTGGCTCAGTCAGTTAAGCATCCAACTTTAGCTCAGGTCATGATGTCCGGTTTGTGAGTTTGAGCCCACAACACTCTGTGCTGACAGTTCGGAGCCTGGAGCTTCCTTCAGATTCTGTGTCTCCCCCTCTCTCTCTGCCCCTCTCCCACTCACACTCTGTCTCAAAAATAAATAAACCATTAAAAAAATTAAATATAGAAATACCATAGGATCCAGCACTTGTAGTTCCTGGTATAAATCCCAAATAATTGAAAGCAGGATCTCAAAGACATATTTGCACACCTATGTTCATAACATCATTATTCACAACAACCAAGCATTGGAAGCAACTCAAATGTCCATCAACGGATGAATGAAGAAGCCTTATGATAAGCAAAATATACATATGATGGCATGTTATTCAGCCTTAAAAAGGAAGGAAATTCTGATACATGCTACACAGTGGATGAACCTTGAAGACATTATACTAAGTGAAAGAAGTCAATCACAAAAGGACACATACTGTATGATTCTACTTATGTGAGGTACCCAAATTGCCAAATTCGTAGAACTGTCGTTGCCAGGGGACAGGGAGAGGGATAGGGAGCTGGTGTTTAATGGGGACAGAGTCTCAGTTTGGGAAGATGACAAAGTTCTGGAGATGGGTGGGGCGACGGCTGCACAACAGCATGGATGTGCTTCATGCCACTGAACTGTGCCCTCAAAAATGGGTAAGGTGGTAAATTTCATGCTATGTGAATTTTACCACAATAAAAAAATGGGAAAAAAATACAAACAAAAACCCAAAACCAAACAAAGAAAACCACAGTGATGGCAAACAGATGTCTACAAACAGTGTGGGCATTTTGCTCTGCTGCCAACGAGCAGCCCCAATGAACTATGGTAAATCCAGTGTATGAAACATTTGTTGCAAGTTTTCTCCTACTTCATTAGGTTGCCTTTTCCATTTGGTTGACAGAAGGGGAGGTTTTTTTTAATGTTTATTTATTTTGGGGAGAGAGAGCAAGTGTGAGTGGGGGAGGGGCAGAGAGAGAGGGAGAGAGAGAGAATCTCCAGCAGGCTCTGCACTGCCTGCACAGAACCCAATGCAGGACTCGATCTCATGAACCATGAGATCATGACCTGAGCTGAAATCAATAGTCAGTTGTTAAACCGACTGAGCCACCCAGGCACCCTCAAGCGTATGGAACATTTTTAAAAGAAAGACTATTTTAACAGGATAGTGTTCAGGCAGAGGGATGGCAAATCTTGAAAGTTTAACTGTGTTTATGGCTGGATCTTGTCCAAGTGTGCATTTTAATACATTACTAAGTTAATTTCTTCTACTGAAGAGATAATTCTACAACCAGCCTGGGCTACCTGTGAAGTAATAAGCTTGTGTCATGATTTTTGGTCCTATTTAAGATTTCAGACATTCTGAGCTTGAAACAAGTACCCTTCTAGGTCTGAGAAGCTGTAGGCTAGCAGACCCTGGACTTTTCCCACCAACTTTAATGGTAAGCATTCAATAATTAATCTGGGAAATGTGTCTGTCACATAATAGTTGTTGTTTTGTATCTTTGATGCCCAACATACTGCCCAGTATACAGTAAGCACTCAATAAACCTTTGTCAAAGGGAGGAAATGGTTAAGATGGTAAATTATATGTGTATGTATTTTATCACAATTTTTTAAAAAGCTGCCCAGTGAAAGGGGGCAAAGGGTCTTTGCAAAGCCCACTGTGTCTTCATCATCAATTTTTGCGTGAATGCTGAGGGGGCACCGAAATGCCACATGGCTCTGGCCCTTCCACGTGAGTCCGGCTTTCAGAGGAGCTACAAGTCACCAAGAGCTAACTCCAGTCCTGCTTCTCCACCAACTAGCTCAGGCCCTGGCCAGGCCCTCAGTGTTTTCTCAGCTCTTCCTGCCATCTCAAGAAGTGGCTTCCCAGGGCAAATCTAGAACTGCTACCTTAGGAGCAGACAGTGCTGTGAAAGACACGGAGCCATCGTCACATGCACATGGGTGGACTATTGTCACACACACGTTTACACACACACACAGACACACACACAGATAGGTCAGGACAAGCGGTTCTATTGGGATCATTCCAGCAACACAGGGAAGTCTCCCCAATCAGCGTGCCTTTGAAGAGCATCCCGTGAGCTCTGGACACAGGCCTGACTGACTACCGGGGCCCTCCAGCACAGCCCAGTCCTCTCAGTGAAATACATGTGACCCTAATTGGTCTCAGGCCCTGAGCAGTCAGAGCTGGGGACCATCAGGGCACCCATGAACCCTGCCGTCTCTCTGGGAGCCCAGAGGTTCACTCTCCCCACACCTTCCATTTTTTTCCACTCTGATTAAGAGCTAGAGATTTGAACTGACCATGTAAAACTCTACTACCAACCTGAATTTCTGTCATCACAGGAAGGAGGACTCTGTTCCTGGGGTTGGCAAACTTTGGAAAAGGCCAGAGAGGAAATATTTTTGGCTCTTCAGGCCACATAATCCCTAATTGTACTGAGAAAGCAGCCACAGGCAATCCCTAAACAAACGTGTGACTGTGTTCCAATAAAGCTTTATCGTGGACACTGACATTGCAATTGCATATAATTTGCAGGGGTCATGAGATCTTCTTTTGTTTCCAACCATTTATTTTAAAAAAAATTTTTTTTCAACGTTTATTTATTTTTGGGACAGAGAGAGACAGAGCATGAACGGGGGAGGGGCAGAGAGAGAGGGAGACACAGAATCGGAAACAGGCTCCAGGCTCTGAGCCATCAGCCCAGAGCCCGACGCGGGGCTCGAACTCACGGACCGCGAGATCGTGACCTGGCTGAAGTCGGACGCTTAACCGACTGCGCCACCCAGGCGCCCCTGTTTCCAACCATTTAACAATGCAATGGCCATTTTGAGCTCCTGAGCCATTGCAGAGTGACTGGGGGGATCGGGTGGCGGTGGGGGCGGGGGCTTCAGCTGGCTGGTGGCCTGCAGTGGGCCCTCAACACCCCTCTCCCCAGGGACTAGCCTAGGGCAAAATATGAAGTCACAATGACATCAGCTGCAGAGGAAGCAGAGTGGATAAACACAGAGACAGCGGGGCCAGAGGGTCAAAGCCCACGTATGCCTTGGCCTGGAGCTGCTCCCAGAGCTGACGTTGTCAGTCACTCAGAAAGTCAGCTGCTCCAGCCCCGCCCGAGATCTTCGACATCATTCTTTCCCTTTCCCGAAGCTGCTCACAAAACACACGTACTGATTCATGTCCCTGAAGGCCTGTAGTGGACCTTTGTACTAGAAAATCAACCCAGAAATGACACGTCAGTCTCTGTCCCCCGGGGGGGAAGCCACTCTGAGCACACACTCTGGGTCTTGAGGCAGGTGGTGGCCCAGCCCCCTGACAACTCAGGGGCGACAAAGGTCCAGAGACACTCTGGCACGGCCGTGGCACAGGGCTGACTCGCTTCCACACCAGCCTTGCCTCCCCTCCTGCCATCCATCCACGCACACCTGTGGCAGGTGTAGTGGGACCCGAGACCACTCCTCAGCTGCCGGCCCCCAGCTTACGCAGGAATTGCCAAATGTGGAAGAATGCCCCCTTTGACTCTTGTCCTGGTCAGGATCCAGAAACACACCCTTAGATTTAACTTCTCTGTGCCTATTTTCTCGGATGCAAAATGGCAATGAGATATCTCTGGTCCTCATGGGTCGTTGTGGGGATTGGGACTGAAACAGAATAAAATAAAACCCCAGCCCGGCCTCAGAGAGCCGCTCCCTCTCCTTCACTCCACAGTCAAAAGTGTGAATTAATGAAACTGGCTTCCTGCTGCATCCATTCTGTAAGGACTAGACAAAAGCTGGTTGAAAGACAAGAACTGCCTGCAGAGGGCTTTAAGACAGTGCCTGGGAACACAGGCGCTCCACGGGTTCAGCTTTGACCTCTATAAAGATGACTGACATCTGACAGATCCCCTTCCTTAAGATGCAAGCAGCTGTCCTCAGCTCCATCCAGGACCAGGACAATGGGTGGCCAGCCCACACCAGGAGGAATTTGGGCCAGGACACAGGGCCACCCTGTATCCCATGCATGGCTGCAGAGATGATACTTCAGCTGTAGCCCCTGGGTGCCTTGGGTGGGAGGCGGCCCTCAGGCAGGCTCCCCAGAGAAGCATGGGGATCAGGGAGTTCATGTGTAAGGGAGGTAGTGTTTCCACTGAGGAAGATGAAAAACTTCTGGAGATGCATGATGGTGATGGCTGCACCAGAGTTTGAATGTGCTTAATGCCACTGAATTGTGCCCTTAGAATGGGGAAAACGGCCAATTTTATGTTATGTATATTTTACCACAATAAAAAAAAAAAAAAAAAAAACAAGAAGGAAAAATCACCTTGGGGGAAAAAGTTTTTAAAAAGAATACTGTCCGGGAGCATTTCCAAGGTTATGCTTAGTTTTTTTTTTTTTTTTTCTTCCTAAGCCAGGAAACATGTAACTTGGCGTTTGATTTATTCCGTTCCCATCTTATCAGCACTTCCAAAGAAGTGAAAACGGAATTGGAGCGCTCACAGCCTCTGAGCGAAGACAGGCAAAAGATGAAAGTGCCCAGCACCCGCCGCAGCCTGCCAACCCGCTTCCTGTTAGGCCTGCCCCTGCCCAGTACTGGGACCAGGACGTGGCCAGCCCCTCAGGTCCCTGAGCGGAGTATGGGGGTTGTGACTTTCACCCAGGGTCCTCATGGCCTCTCTCCAACTCACGTTAGGTCAGATGCAAGCCCCGCCAGAAAGATGCTGTCCTGTCCGCGCTGCGCTCCCGAGAGGCCTGTGACACGCACACACTTTGCTAAGCCTGCACATCCAGGGGCTCTTGGTTAGAGGCCTCTTCGTGGCTCCCCCAGACCATGATGCTAGGCTCCTCTGGGCCACGTCCAGCCCAAGGCATGCCCTGTGTGTGCCCTGCACCTCAGGCACTGATTGGCATCTGGCTAGCCCTGAGTGACCCCACCCCCAGGCACTCACCCATGCTCTTCCCAGGAGGAGAGAAGGGCTTCTTGCCCGGGTCCAGCAGTGTGGTGGCCACATGCATACAAATCTTCCTCTGTTCCCTGCACGTCATGCCAACCAGCAGCAGAATGCGTGAATGGCCGTCAAGGCCGAGGGCGGAGAGGCTGGCAGCACGGGCTTGGACAGGGAGGCTGAAGGGCCCCAGCAGAACCTTGGGGGACTGTTTGGTTGTTGTTGTTGTTGTTGTTGTTGTTGTTAATAAGTGAACTTGCTTCGGAGTGTGGTATGGTAACATCTTTGCCCTAACATCTTGTGTGATGGGGATCTGCCCTGCGCATCCCTGGGACCACTGGATTCTGAAACCCACACACCCGCAGCCCTAGGAGTTCAGTTCTGGGAAGAGGCCCCGCCCGAAACAAGCTGCTTGTCTAGGCGGAGTTTCCTAAACCCGATGAACCTGCAAGAAAACCAAGCGATGAGTAAGTATTTAGTTTTCTTTCCACTGCTCTTTGCAACAACCTGCCATTTGTGATAAACATTTCAGAGAACAAGTTAAGCAGTGTTAGAGAAAACAGGAAAAATAAACTCCGAGTCTTTATATAAATATATATTCTACCAAAGCCTAAATTTAATCTATGAACTGGCACAAGACAAATGTAAAGGTCACCTGGAGTTCTCTGCGGCTACTCACACAGAAAATAATACCCCAATGTTGTACCAGTTGCTTCTATACAATACGAAACTTTGAACTGTTTATAAAATAATACAACAGACGCCCAATCACTCAAGAACATAGTTACTCTGCCCTTTGAAGCCTGCAGCTCAAGTATTACACAGGCAGGAAGTAGAAATCAGTGCTTTGATTTGTTTAAAATAAATTAAACACAAATGGCAACCATATTTCCTCTTATTCAGAGGAAGTTACAAAAGGTACAGAAGACCAAAAATACCAGGTGACTTTGAAATGAAGAGCCAGTGTCTTCATGTGAAAAAACAACAACAACAACAAAAAAAACCCAAATACTCACCTTTAGCATATATTGGAAGACCTTGCATGCACAAATTTTAAAGTGTTATTGCTGTTCAAAATAATTCAGAAATCACTCTGGGTTTCTTTCAGTTTTAAGAGTAAGTCATTCAAATAAATGTGCCTCAACATTTTAGAATCGAGTCCTTTTTTTTTTTTTTTTTTCCTTTGAAATCCAAACCTATACTGTGTTTCACTGCATTGGACCTAGCCACTTCCAAACCTATGCATGGAGGAAACCGTGAGAACTTGGTGCCAGAGGCAGAGTGCAGGAGGCGGAACAGAGTACCGGGGTTCAGTCTGAAAGCCAGCCCTCCAAGGACAATGGGGGGGGCATCCGTTTCTAAGCTGTAGGGAGGCAGGCAGCCCAGGGCAAGGGCCAGAAACCTGAGACCAGGGTTCATTGGCCCGTCCTGTACTCCGCCTGTGCGAGCAAGACAGATCCATCCATGCTCATTGTGGGCAGCACAGTGAGGGGGGCCCAGACCTGGCCTTGAACCTACCTGTACCGGGTGTGTGGCCTTCCTTGCGGGGTATCAAGAAAAGCAGGCACAAGGTGCAAATCCCCAGGGGCCTCCTGAGTCATTACTTTCATCATCCTAAGCCAAAGCAGCAAAGCATGGTATGGAAGGGCATGGGCTCAAAGCCTAGCGTCACTGTGCAGAACGTGGCTTCAGTTCTCTCATCTGTAAAATGGGGATAATTGTACCCACTTCAGAGAGTTGTGAGGGCAAAGTGATTTAATATTTATGAAGCTTTTAGAGTAGCGTTTGGCACCTAGAAAGCCCTCCAGATGGTGGTGGGGGAAACCACATGGCAGTTTGGTTCCTTCCATGCAAAGCAGAAGGTGACAGTAGGCTGATGTGCAGCAGCCACTGTTTGTACATGTACAGGTTCATGTTGTTTACATGGTCCAGGCCTTGCTCACCTGTCTTCCTCTTCTTTATCTCTGGGGCACCTTCTTCTGCCCCTATTGCTCTCTGATCCTGCTTGTGCTTATAGGGAGTCCCGCCTTCACATATGTTCAGCATTAAAGGCCTGTGTGTCTCTGCCTTGGATCCTTCATGGTCCAGTCACCGTCCCATTCCAGACTCAGAATGCCATCCCTGGCATTCTCCTCCATCTTCCTACCAACTTGGGGTGGTTCTCGCCTTCCTCAAACTTCTACTTCCACCTCTAATTCAATGACTCCCCAAATTGTGTCTCTGCAGCCCAGAAGCCCTCCCTAAGTTTCAGACCATCTATCCTTCTGATTGACTTTTAGATGTCCTGCAAAAACTTTCAAGCCAAAGCAATCCATTCTCCGCTGAACTGGTTTTATGTTTTGTCAAAAATCAATTGACCACACCTGTGTGGGGCTATTTCTGGACTCTGTATTCTGTTCCATTGATCTGTGTATCCATCCCCTCTGCCATGCCACACTGTCTTGATGACTGTAGCTTTGAAGTCTCGAAATCAGATGGTGTGTGTCCTTGGAAAGCCCCATGCAAACCCATAGAAAGGGTTGTTCTTCTCCTCTGAAGTTGTCTTTTGGTGTGAATTTCAGAATTGGCTAGCCAGTGTTTACAAAAAAGGCAGCTAAGATTTTGATTGGGACTCAGTTTACTCTCTATATCCATTTGGGAGAACAGACCTCTTAAAATAATGACTACTCCAACCTATGAACACAATATATCACTCCATTTATTTAAGGAATTCTTTGATTTCTTTTCAGCAGTATTTGGCAGTTTTCAGCAAAAAGCTTTTGCACCTATTTTGTAGGTTTTATTCCTAGGTGTTTCATGTTTTCTGGCGCTATTATAAATTGAAATGGTTTTTATTTACATTTATTTATTTATTTTGAGAGAGAGAGAGAGAAAAAGCACACAAGCAGGGTAGGGGCAGAGAGAGAGGGGAGAGAGAGAATCCCAAGTAGGCTCCACGGTGCAGAGCCCAATGTGGGGCTTGGACTCAAAAACTGTGAGATTGTGACCTGAGCTGAAATCAAGAGTTGGACGCCTAACCAACTGAGCCACCCAGGCTCCCCTATAAATTGAAATGTTTTTAATTTCAACCTCTGATGGTTCTTCGCTAGTACACAGCTAGGTTCACTTATTAGTCTTAGCTTTTGCATAGATTTCATTGGGTTTTCCTCATAGAAAATCATGTCATCTGCAGATAAAAATGTTTTTATTTCTTCCTTTCCAATCTGTGTGCCTTTGATTTCTTTTTCTTGCCTTTGCCCTTGCTAGGACCTCCAGTACAATGGTGAATAGAAGCAGTGAGGTCAGACATCCTTGCCTTGTTCCTGATCTTGAGGAAGAGCATCCAGTCTTTTACCTTTAAGCATGGGGCCAGCTGCAGGCGCTTGCTAGATGCTTTTTACCAGATTAAGGAAAATCTCTTTTAATCCTGGCTTGCTGAGTTTCTTTCTTTCTTTTTTTTAAAATCACAAATGGGTGTTGAATTTTGTTAAAGGCTATTTCTAGATCTATTAAGATGATCATAAACTTTTCCTTTTTGAGTCTGTTGATATGAAGAATTCTGTTGATTGACTTTCAAATGTTGAACCAACCTTCTATTCCTGGGATAAACTCTAGTGACCATGATGTATTATCCTTTTTATACATGGCTGAGTTAAGATTCGATAATATCTTGTTGAGGATTTCACATCCGTATTCATGACAGACCTTGATCTATAGTTTTCCTTTCTTCTGTGTCTCTTTAAGGTGGGAATTTAAGTCCCTTCCAGATTTTTTTTAAGTTAATTTATTTATTTTGAGACAGAGAGAGAGAGAGAGAGAGCACAAGCAGGGGAGGGGCAGAGAGAGAGGGTGACAGAGGATCCGAAGCTGGCTCTGTGCTGACAGCAGAGAACCCAATGTGGGGCTCGAACTCATGAACCCTGAGATCATGACCTGAGCCAAAGTCAGCCGCTTAACCAACTAAGCCACCCAGGCACCCCACATCCCTTGCAGATTATTAGCTTGACCCTTTCAAGACTTGTTTTTAAGCTTTGTTAGGGAGGTTCAACATACACTCACTCTAGGGCTTGTTCATCTCACTACTAAAGTGGAACTCTTTGAGAGTCTCTACAGCATGCCAGCAGGTCCCTGAGAGCTGTCCGCTGAGGTTGAGCTCCTGGAATTGGCCTCCTTGCAGCTCCCTGGCATTTGCTCTTGGTCCATCTCCATGGCATCTCACATTGCACATGCACAGCTCAGTAACTCACGAATGCTCAAGGCACCTTGAGGATTTCTGGAGCTCCTTCCCTGCAGAATTCCCTTCTCTCCAGGACTCTGTCCCACAAACCACAGCTGAGTCCCTGCACTCCCAACTCCACTTCTCAAGGCAGCTAAGCTACCAGACACTGCTTGGGTCCTTGTTCCCCAGCTGTGGTCCACGCAGTAGCCCTGGACAGAAATCCATGGCAACATTAGCACTTACCTTTCTTTTTCTTTTCTAAGGGATCACAGCCTTATGCTGCCTAGTGTTCAATGTCTGAAAATAGCTGATTTATGAATTTGTCCAGGTTTCCATTTGCTTAGGGCAGCAGAGTACATGTGGTACAGTTACTCCAAACTGTTGACCTGATTTGGTATGGCCAATACTAGGACAGTCCAGTCATGGACCTGTGCTTGACCAGCCTTATGGCGGGCACTGCCGCAGAGAGCCATGTGTCCAGCCCCAAGAGTGGCCCACACTAAAAGGGTATGTCTTTCCAAAATGCTGCTTCGGGGGCACTCCTTGCTGGTGGCTCTCTCTAGAGGTCTGATACAACAGGGATGAAGGAGGATGACCTACCTAGAAAAGTTCCAAAGGATAAACTATGAAAAATGATTTGCATTATTCAAAATAGATGTCAGTAGAATCATGTCAGTCATTTGAATACAATTGAGTCTGGGGCTCATTTCAATTAGTTTTAAAAAATTTTTTTAAATGTTTGTTTGTTTTGAGAGGGAGAGACAGACAGAGTGTGGTCAGGGAGCAGGCAGAGAGAGAGAGGGAGACACAGAATCTGAAGCAGGCTTCAGGCTCTGAGTTGTCAGCACAGAGCCTGATGTGGGTCTCGAACTCACAAATCGTGAGATCGTGACCTGAGCTGAAGCTGACTCAGCTTCAGCTGAACTGACTGAGCCACCCAGGCACCCCATCATTTAACAATTTAAATGTAAGCCTATATTTATTACACACTGCATAAAACAATAAAATTCATGATCGTAGAAGATTGGGAAAAATTAAATGCCAGTTAGAGAAGAATGTCTAAATAAATGATGATATATTAACCCAAAAGATTATCATACAGCTATTAAAAATAAGTAAAGATGGAAAAGATATTTATGAGCAAAGCTGAGCAGAAAGAACCTAAATTTCCCATGTACAGTGGTTACAACAATGTAAAATATGTGTCGGTAAGAGAAAAGTCTAGAAGAAAGTCTGGAGAAATGAAGGCAGCTATTGTGCTGTGATGGTGGAAATATGAGTGACATGTCCTTTTTTCATTTTTTTTCAAATGCTGTGATAAATTTTAATAATTAAAAAGGTTTTAGAAAAACTACCTAACGCTCAGCCAGCAGTCCTATTCAAACTTAGCAAACAATAATAATAGGAAAGGGCCAGGAAGTGACCCACCAGCTCCCACGAGGGTGAGAGCCAAGCCCTTGTTGGCAGACTTCCTGTGTACCCGGCGGGCAAAGCCCGTGCTGCCCTGTGGACTCAGCAGGAGTCAGAACACACAGCAGATGCGTTAGGAGTGAAGAGGAACAAAAGTACCGGTCCGACCCTCCAAACACAACACACGTATTTTTGCCTTGTAAATGCCAATTTTTAAAAAGTGAACATTTATCCTGCTACAGAGTTGGAAGTTTACCATTTGAGGGCTTTCTATAATATATGAACAGCCTACAGATCTTCACTGTAGACAAGCCTGCAGGAATAGCAGTGACAATGGGGTGTCAGCACCACACAACACAGAGCACTCACTCTTGTTCAAGAGATCTTGAGAGAATATGCATATACTGTGACCACAGTCACCACATTGCTGAAAACAGTCCTGAGGCAAACCACATATGTGAACCCCATGCTCAGGTCATGGTCAGGAGCACCTGCAGCAACATCATAGGCTTGTTCTCACCATTAAGGTGATTCCATCAGGCTCTTTGCACGCACCTGGCACGCATGGGAAGCAATGTGCCTTGCTGCCTGCTGTGCTTTCCAAAGCACTTGTGAAAAGAGAAGGGCAGGAGCCAGGACCACTCAGCCTCTTGAGCCTCCCCTTCCTGCTTCATGAGAGGAAGGGATGTGCTGCCACTCCCCTGTGCTATGTGGCCCCTTCCATGAAGTCCACACCTCCCGTCTGTTCATTGTGCACATCTCCAGGGGTTCGTCTGACTCAACCTCAGCTTCCGGCCCCTGGCCCACTGTGCTGCTTTTCTACTACAGTCTCCACAGAGCTCTAGGAGACCCAGGGAAGGGGCATGGATGGCAAAGTTTGCAGATTTCAGCCATAGTGATCTTCATTAGTAGTGACAACGGTGATGATACCAGCTAGCATTTATTATAGCATTCACGTTTACAGGCATTTACATACATTTGTGGTTTGTTTGTTTTTTTTTAATTTTTGAATGTTTATCTTATTTTTGCCAGAGAGAGAGAGAGAGAGAGAGAGAGAGAGAGAAGGGGAGGGACAGAGAGAGAAGGGGACAGAGGATCCAAAGCAGGTTCTGTGCTGACAGTCCTATGCAGGGCTTGAACTCAAGAAATGTGAGATCATGACCTGAGCCAAAGTCGGACGCTTAACCAGCTAAGCCACCCAGGTGTTCCTACGTACATTTGTTCATTTAAATTTCTTAACCACACTAGAATGATAATATTAGCATTTCCTGCATTTTGGAATGGAGGAAAGCAAGGTGTAGAGAGCTTAAGTTGCTGAAATTGTGTTTCACCAGATCAGAGATTTTAGAGAGATTGGAACCCTCCTGCACAGTTGGTGGGAATGTAAAATGGTTCAAACTGCTGTGGAAAACAGTTTGGTGGTTCCTCAAAAAGTCAAACACAGAATTTACCACATGGACCAGCAACCCCACTCCTAGGTATACATGCAAAAGAATTAAAAGTAAGGACTTGAAAAAATGCTTGTACCCCAATGTCCATAGCAGATTATTCATAATTACCAAAAGGTGGAAATAACCAATTGTCCATGGATTAACAAAATGTGGTCTACCCATACAATGGAATATTATTCAGCCACAAAAAGGAAGTTCTGACATGGAGGAACCTTGAAAACATGCTAAATGAAATAAGTTAGACACAAAAGGACAAATAATGTATGATTCCACTTGTATGAGGTTCCCAGAACAGCTGAATTCATTCCGGTTTAAAGATGGATAATGGATGGCAGGTGCAAAACTAAAGCAAAATGGGTTTCTGCAGTAATTCGGGTGAGAAATGAAGACTTGCTTGTAACTGGCTGACAAGATTGATTTGAGAGAGATTAGGAGACTGAAACTGGGCATGGTGGTTCTTGGATTTGGAAAATAGAAGGAGGAACCAAAAATGATCCCTAGGTTTCTGGTTTGGTCAACTGGACAGGTCACTGCTCTGCTCACTGGTTTAATTATCCAGGAAGCTCCTGGGGCGCCTGGGTGGCGCAGTCGGTTAAGCCTCCGACTTCAGCCAGGTCACGATCTCGCGGTCCGGGAGTTCGAGCCCCGCGTCGGGCTCTGGGCTGATGGCTCAGAGCCTGGAGCCTGTTTCCGATTCTGTGTCTCCCTCTCTCTCTGCCCCTCCCCCGTTCATGCTCTGTCTCTCTCTGTCCCAAAAATAAATAAATGTTGAAAAAAAAAATTAAAAAAAAAATTATCCAGGAAGCTCCCATTCATCGTTTTCCAGGAGTTATTAGCAGGTAATGAGGAAGCAAGTAATGATTTTTAAAAATCATTTGAGGAATACTATACTACTCAGCAACCAAAGGAATGCATGTGGCAACATGGATAAATCTGAAGAATATTGTGTGAAAAAAAGGTGCCAGACAAGAAAAAGTATACATTGGATAACTCCATTTATGTGAAACTCTCGAAGAAGATAAATCTGATCCGCAGTGTCACAAATTTGATCAGTGTTTGCCTGGGGCTTGAATGTGGAAGCTGAGGGAGACTGGGGCCCAGGGAAGTTTTCCAGAGTGATGGGAATGTTGTGTATTTTGATGGTGATGGTGGTTACATTGGCCACTAGCATTACAGTTTACTTAAAACAAATGCATTTTATTGTATATAAATTGTACTTCAATAAATTTTATCTTAAATTTTTTTTTAAGAATTAGAACTTTAGGCAAATGTATTCTCTTCCTTTGGAGCAGGAATTGTCCTAGATAAGGTCATGGAATTGAACTAGTAACAAATCTTTGCAGTCACATGGATTTCTACTTCTTGAACCTATTACTTAATGAATCTAAGGTTTAAAAAAACATATATATGTGGTTCCAAATCTGTGAGCTTTTCTTTACATCCCACTCACTGAAATAAGTTCAACTATATTCTTGAAGTTAACAAAATTTAATTTCTTGGATAACTGTTGTTTTAGATTATACTGAGTGTCCATGACTGGGATTACTGCATTGCAGCAAGCAATGTAAGAGGACAGATGGAGCGTCTTGCTTTGAGAGGCACACAGCCTCTGCTTATGTGAACACCCTTATATTTAACCCTCATTTTCAAAAGAATTGGATTTTTGCTGTGACTTGGGTATGATTAGGAAAGTGTGGATGGGAGCAATATGGGGCTGACCAGGGCCACACCACCTGCCAGGACACACACTGCCCCTGGCTCCCAGGGCCGTGCACAGGAGGACACTCCTAGGAAGACTCCCCCTCATCACTCAGACTTGAAGTCTAGCACTGCACTACCCAGCACTTTGGTTTCCTTAGTACTGTTTCCAAGTCATTTGGCAGTCCCAGACTGAATGGCACATTTTTTAGCGTCATCAATTGTAAATCAGAAGTTTTGGTTTCTGTTAGGGAACAGGTGCCCATGATGAAAAATTCAAGTGTCTCTCCCTCTCCGCCTATCCCCCATTACCAGGGGAACTTTTACAAGCAGATTGTGTACACTGATTGACATGGACAAGCATATGGGTAAATAGATCCTTTGAAAAATGGTAGCAATCTTTATGTACCATTCTGGGTTTCCATTCTTTTTTTCTGATATAAACTGTAGTTATTTTAGAAAATCCAGAGTAGAGGGGCACCTGGGTGGCTCAGTTGGTTAAGCGTCAGACTCTTTGACTTCATCTCAGGTCATGATCTCACTGTCCTGAGATTGAGCACTGCATCAGGCTCGGCACTGGGTGTGGATCCTGCTTAAGAGTCTCTCTCTCCCTTTTCTACTTCCCCTCCCTTGCTCTCTCTCTCTCTCTCTGTTTCAAAAATAAAGAAAAAAGAAAAAGAAAATAAAAAAAGAAAATACAGAGTAACTATACTACTGTACATAAGTTTTTTTTTTTTACCTTGGTTGCATACAAGATTTTTGTGAATCAATTTTATTAAGGTATTGTCTATATACAATAGAGAGCACTTAGTTTAAGTGAGTTCCACGAGTTCTCACAAGCGTGTATACCTGTGTAAGTAACCATTGTCACAATCAAGACATAGAACACTTCCATGGCCCGAAAAGTTCCTTTGTGACTCTTCCTGGTCAATCCCCTCACCTCCCAAACCATGCCCCAGGGAACCACTGACCTGTTTCCTGTCACTCCAGATTGGATTTGTCCTTTTTAGAGTTTTCTATAGATGAAACCACGCCATCTGTGGTTTGGTTTTTTTTTTTTACTTCTTTTATTCAACATAATGTCTGTGAGATTTATCCACTTGTGGCATCTTCAGTAGTTTCTCCTTTTTATTGCTAATAGTGTTCCGCTGCACCACTATACCACAATTGTTCATCACATGTTGATGGACATTTAAGTTGTTTTCAGGGTTTTTAAAAAAAATTTTTAATGTTCATTTATTTTTGAGATGGAGAGAGAGACAGTGTGAGCAGGGGAGGAGCAGAGAGAGAGAGGGAGAGAGAATCCAAAGTAGGTTCCAGGCTCTGAGCTGTTAGCACAGAGCTGGATAGGGGGCTTGAACCCAAGAACCGTAAGATCATAACATGAGCCACAGTTGGATGCTTAACTAACTAAGCCACCCAGGCGCCCCAGTTTTTGACTATTATTAAATGAAGCTGCTGTGTGAGTCTTTGCAAGGACAGATGTTTTCTGTTATGTATTACATAGCAAGGAATTGCTGAGTTGTAAATAGGACATAAATGTTTAAGAGTGAAGAAAACTGCCCAACTTTTTCAAGCATACCATTTTCTTTTTTTTTTTTTTAATGTTTATTTGTTTATTTATTGAGAGAGGGAGCTCAAGCAGCAGAGGGGCAGAGAGAGAGGGAGAGAGAGAAACCCCAAGCAGACTCCATGCTGACAGCACAGAGACCGAAGTGGGGCTCCATCCCACAAACCCATGAGATCATGACCTGAGCTGAAACCAAGAGCCGGAAACTCAACGGTCGGAGCCACCCAAGAACTCCACCAATCATATCATTTTTCATTCTCAACAGTAACGTATATCTCCTTGGCAAAACTTGACATGGTTGATCTTTTAAATTTTAGCCATTCGAATGGATGTCTCATGCTATCTCACTATGGTTTCAATTTGTATTTCCTTTATAACTAGAGATATTAAACATCTTTTCATGTGCTCATTGGCCACTGGTATATCTTCTGTAAAACACCTGCTCAAATCTTTTGCTTAATGCATAAGGAAGTTTTGCTTTTTTCTGATTTTTGAGTTATACATTCTTCATGGATTCTGCATAAAAGTCCTTTGTCAAATGTCCAGTTTTTGGCTCATCTTTTCCTTTTCTTAAGGGTGCTTTTAAAATAAGTTTTTAATTTTGATAAATTTAAATTAATCAACTTTTTTTCTTTTATGGCTTATGCTTTTTCATGTTCTAAGAAATCTGCCAAGGTGGCAAATATTTTCTTCTGTGTTTTCTTCTTCAAGTTTTATGTTAGCTTTTATATTTAGCTTTATGATCTATTTCAGGTTAATTTTTGCATACTTTATCAGATAGGGATCAAGATTCATTTCTTCCCATGTTGATATCCAACAGTCCCAGCATCAACTGTTGAAGAAAAAACTGTCCTTTCCTCCACTGAATTCCCTTGGCAACTTTGTCAAAATCAATTGACTATGTATCTGTGAGTTTATTTCTGTTTCATTGATCTATATGTCTACCTTAATGCCAGTACAACACTGTCTTGATGATTATAACTTTGTGTGAGTTTTGAAATAAGATAGTGTAGGGGCGCCTAGGTGGCTCAGTCGGTTGAGCGTCTGACTTCAGCTCAGGTCATGATCTCGCAGCTCGTGAGTTCAAGCCCCGTGTCGGGCTCTCTGCTGACAGCTCAGAGCCTGGAGCCTGTTTCAGATTGTGTCTCCCTCTCTCTCTGTCCCAACCCACTCGCATTCTGTCTCTGTCTCTCTCAAAAATAAATAAACATTAAACATTTCTTTTTTAAATAAGATAGTGTAGATTTTCCAATTTTGTTTTTAATTTTCTTTTTTTACATAAAAATTTATTTTATTTTATTTTTAAAATTTTATTTTAGATAAACTGAATTATTTACATTATTTAAGATATGTAAGAATTTTTATTTCTTTCATTTTCTTTTTCTTTTTAATTTTTTATTTATTTATTTATTTTTATTTTTATTTTTTTTCAATATATGAAATTTATTGTCAAATTGGTTTCCATACAACACCCAGTGCTCATCCCAAAATGTGCCCTCCTCAATACGCATCACCCACCCCCCCCTTCCTCCCACCCCCCATCAACCCTCAGTTTGTTCTCAGTTTTTAACAGTCTCTTATGCTTTGGCTCTCTCCCACTCTAACCTCTTTTTTTTTTTTTTTTTTTTTCCCTTCTCGGATGTGGAGAAACGGGAACCCTCTTGCCCTGTTGGTGGGAATGCAAATTGGTGCAACCGCTCTGGAAAGCAGTGTGGAGGTTCCTCAGAAAATTAAAAATAGACCTACCCTATGACCCAGCAATAGCACTGGTAGGAATTTACCCAAGGGATACAGGAGTACTGATGCATAGGGGCACTTGTACCCCAATGTTTATAGCAGCACTCTCAACAATAGCCAAATTGTGGAAAGAGCCTAAATGTCCATCAACTGATGAATGGATAAAGAAATTGTGGTTTATATACACAATGGAATACAATGTGGCAATGAGAAAGAATGAAATATGGCCTTTTGTAGCAACGTGGATGGAACTGGAGAGTGTGATGCTAAGTGAAATAAGCCATACAGAGAAAGACAGATACCATATGGTTTCACTCTTTTTTTTTTTTTTTTTAATTTTTTTTTTCAACGTTTATTTATTTTTGGGACAGAGAGAGACAGAGCATGAACAGGGGAGGGGCAGAGAGAGAGGGAGACACAGAATCGGAAACAGGCTCCAGGCTCTGAGCCATCAGCCCAGAGCCTGATGCAGGCCTCGAACTCACGGACCGCGAGATCGTGACCTGGCTGAAGTCGGACGCTTAACCGACTGCGCCACCCAGGCGCCCCGCATATGGTTTCACTCTTATGTGGATCTTGTTTTTAATTTTCAAAAGTGTTCTGATTAAAAAAAAAACTTGGCTTCAGCCCTTTGCATTTCCACACACTTTTTAGAACAAACTTGCCATTTTTTACATAAAAGCTTCTGGGATTTTTATTTGGGATTGTATTTAATCTATAGATTAATATGGGGGGAATTGAAAACTTAACAATATTAAATTTTCTGATTCATGAATTTGGTATATCTTTTCATTTATTTAAGTATTTTTGAATTTATCTCAGCAATATTTTGTAATTTTTAGTGTACCTCTTTTGCATATAGTTTGTTATATTTCCCCTTTAGTATGTTGTGTTTTTGATGGTATTGTAAATGGTATTTTTAAACTTTTAACTTCCAATTGCTTATATCCAGCGTTTGAAGAAACAACTGATTCTTGAATATTAACTTTGTGTCCTATGATTAGCTTATTAATTCTTAATAGCTTATTAATTCTAGATTTTTGATAAGAGTCCTTGGAGTTTTCATGGTACATGGTCATGTCCTATTTAAGATGGACATGGTGTCTATCAATAAAGATAGTTTTACTTCCTTCCAGTTTGTATACTTTTCTTTTTCTTGCCTTAGTCCACTGGCTAGCATTGCCACTAGAATGTTGAATAAAAACAGCAAGAACATCCCTGTCTCGTTACTGACTGGAGGAGGAAGTGTTCAATTTGTCCTATAATATTAGCTCTATGTTTTTAGTATTTGCTCTCTACAAGGTTATGGAAACTCTCTTCCCTCCTTAATTTGCTGTGCGTTTTTTGTTGTTGTTTTGATTTGGTTTGATTTAATCATGAACAGGTGTTGAATTCTGTCAATGCCTTTTTTTTTTTTTTTGCAACTGTTGAGATGATGTTTTCTTAAATTATTATTCTGTTAATATAGTAAATTACATTGATTTTTTTTAAATGTTAAATTAATCTTGAGTGCCTAGGTGGCACAGTTGGTTAAGCTTCTGACTCTTGATTTCAGTTCAGTATATGATCTCATGGTTTGTTAACTCAAGCCTTGCATTGGGCTCTGTGCTGACAGCACGGAGCCTGCTTGGGATTCTCTCTCTTTTTCTCTCTCTCTGCCCCTCCCCCACTTGTGCTCTTGCTCTCTCTCTCTCTCTCTCTCTCTCTCAAAAATAAAATAAACCAAAAAAATCAATCTTGCATTACTGGGATAAACTCCACTTGTCCATGGTTAATAGTCTTTTTTTATGTGTTGCTGGATTCAATGGGCAAATATTTTGAAAGAGTTTTAATGTCTATTTACATATGAGATACTGGCCTGTAGATTTCTCCTAATATTTTCCCCAGGTTTAGGTATTAGGGTGGTGCTGGCTTCATAGCATGAGCTGGGAAGTACTCTCTCCTCTTTTGTTCTCTCAGAGATATTGTGTAAAATTGGCACTATTTCTTCCATAAATGTTGGGTAAAGTTAATCCTTGGAGTCACATGGGCTTGGAGTTTTCCTTGTGGGAAGGTTTTCAAATATAAATTTAATATCTTTAGTTCATGCAGGGCTACTCAGATTTTCTCTTTCCTCTTGAGTCCATTTTGGTAATTTGAGTATTTAAGTAGTTTGTTTTATCCAAGTTTTTGGATTTACTAGCATAAAGTTGTTTATAATTTTCTCCTATTTCCCTTTTAATGTTTGTGGAATCATTTCCTGCCTTATTGCCTATCCTGGTAACTTAGGTCTCTCTCTTTTTTTCTTAATCAGTCTAACTAGAGGTTTATCAGTTGTATTGCTCTTTTAAAGAACCAGCCATTGGGGCACCTGGGTGGCTAAGTTGGTTGAGCCTCCAACTTCAGCTCAGGTCATGATCTCATGGTTCATGGGTTCAAGCCCTGCTTCAGGCTCTGTGCCGATAGCTCAGAGCCTGGAGCCTTCTTTGGATTCTGTGACTCCCTCTCTTTCTGCTCCTCCCCCATTCATGCTCTATCTCTGGCTCTCAAAAATAAACAGCAATTTTCTTTTTTTAATTTAAAGAAACAGCCATTGATTTCACTGGTTTTTAGCTACTGCTTTTCTGTTTTATTTTATTGATTTTGGTTCTTTAATATTTTCTTCTATTTGGGGTTTAATTTTTTTTCTTCTTAAATGTGAGGCTTAGATCATGGTTTCTAAGGCCTTTCTTTCTTCCCAATACAAAAATTTAAAGTTATAAATTTCCCTCTAAATACTGCCTTAACTGCATCCCACAAATTTTATTACTATTTTTTTTAATCATCATTCAATTCAAAATATCTTCTAATTTTCTTTGTGACTTCTTGAACTTTGGGGTTATTTGAAAAATGTATTAATTTCCAGATATTTAGGAGTTTTTTCCAGATGTCCTTCTGTTATTGATTTCTAATTTTTGTTGTGGTCAGAGATCATACTATGTCAATAAAGTCACACTGATAAGGTTGCTCATGTATTCTGTATCCTTATACTGATTTTCTGTCTACTTGTTCTATCATTTACTGAAAGGTGTTGAGATGTCTAACCACAAGTGTGTATTATCTACTTATTTTAATTTGGTCACTTTTTGCTTCATATATTTTGTGTCTCTGTATGGGGTGTATATATATTTAGAATAATTATGTTTTCTTGGTAAGTGTTGATCTCTTATCAATATGAAAAATCCCCATCCCTATTCCCCCTGCCCCTGGCAACCACCATTCTACTTTCTGTCTCTATGAATTTGACTGCTCTAGGATCTGCATATAAGTGGAATCATAAAGCATTTATCATTTTGTGTCTGGTTTAGTTCATTTAGCACAATGCATTCAAGTTTCATCCATGTTGTAGCATGTGTCAGAATTTCCTTCCTTTTTTTATGGCTAAATTCCATTGTATGTATATACCATATTTTGTTCATCCATTCATCTGCTGATGGATATTTGGGTTATTTCCACCTTTTGGCTATTGTACATCATGCTTTCAACTCTTTTCAGTACCTAAGAGTGGAATGGCTGAGTCATATGGTAATCCTATGTCTAACTTTTCAAGGAACTGCCAAACTTCCAATTTTCCACATCCTCTGAACACTTGCTATTTTTTCATGTTTATTTCTATATTTTTGAGAGAGAGGGAGAGAGCAGGAGAGGAGCAGAGAGAGAGGGAGACAGAGAATCCCAAGCAGGCTCTGCACTGCCAGCACAGAGCCTGACAAGGGGCTCAAACCCAGAAACTGTGAGATCATGACCCCAGCTGAAATCAAGAGTTGGTCACCCAACCAACTGAGCCACCCAGGCACCCCTTGACAGTAGCCATTCTAAGGGGTGTGAGATGATATCTCATCATAGTTTGATTTGCATTTCCCTAGTGACTAGTGATGTTGAGCATTTTCCATGTGCTTAGTGGCCACTTGTATGTCTTCTTTGGAGGAATGCCTATTCAAGTACTTTGTCTATTTTTCAATTAGGCTGTTTGGTTTTTTGTTGTTGAGCAACATTCTTTTTTTTTTTTTTAATGTTTATTTATTTTTGAGACAGAGAGAGAGCATGAATGGGGGAGGGTCAGAGAGAGAGGGAGACACAGAATCTGAAGCAGGCTCCAGGCTCTGAGCTGTCAGCACAGAGCCCGACACAGGGCTCAAACCCACAGACTGTGAGATCATGACCTGAGCCGAAGTCGGACGCTTAACCAACTGAGCCACCCAGGCGCCCCAACATTCGGTTTTTTAAAAATACATTTTAGGGGCATCTGGGTGGCTCGGTTGGTTAAATGTCTGACTCTTGATTTCGACTTGGGTTCGTTAGTTCGAGCCCTGCATCTGGCTCTGCACTGTCAGCATGGAACCTGCTTGGAATTCTCTTTCTCCCTCTATCTCTGCTCTTCCCCCCCTTGTTCTCTCTCTCTCAAAATAAATAAATAAACATTTTTTAAAAACCCACATTTTATCTTGATTTGTTTTGCCAACTGAGAGATGTTTTATTTTCAGCATCAGAAGCTCAAAATAATAAAAAAAAATAATATCATATTCAAGGCCACATTTTTTCTCCCATAATTTTTTTTTTTTTTTTTTTTTTTTAAATTTTTTTTTTTTCAACGTTTATTTATTTTTGGGATAGAGAGAGACAGAGCATGAACGGGGGAGGGGCAGAGAGAGAGGGAGACACAGAATCGGAAACAGGCTCCAGGCTCTGAGCCATCAGCCCAGAGCCCGACGCGGGGCTCGAACTCCCGGACCGCGAGATCGTGACCTGGCTGAAGTCGGACGCTTAACCGACTGCGCCACCCTCTCCCATAATTTTTAACAATTATTGACATTCCACTGAAGTGACTCAATGTGTATAAATATGAGATTTACATTTCCCTCCATCATTCATGTAAGAATACACATTTAGCAATGTGGCAGAAGACCTAAAAGCATACCTGTTTGTATATAAACTAAAAACAAAATCTGTGTCTTCCTATCCCAGTGGAACATTAGCATTCCTCATATTACTGATACTCATGATTTTGACCACAATTTCTAATAATATGTGGCACCAACTCTGAGAGTAAGTGAATGGTTATCAGATCAACATACCACTCTTCCTCTCTGTTTCAAAACCATGACAGGAAATGGAAAAAAGGAAAACCCCTCAGAGTTTTTGAGCTGGTGACGGTGTCCCTGACCAGCACAGGAAGGAAATGACCATGGAGACACCTGTGCAGTGGCTAGAGCCAGGCTTGACCCTTCTGGATGTCATGCAAATAGCACACACACCCACTCAGGGCGTGTAACACAGTATGCTGGGCAACATCCCACTGGGTCAGCAGAACATGGGAATTAGCAGTTCATCTCTCCCTCAGACTTTCTTTCTAGAAGCCTCATTTTGAATACAAACTGAAATACTTAAGGATGGCATATCTGTGGTTTGCTTCTAATTAATCCAGGAGTGGGGACAGGGGGCTGGATGAAACAGGATGGGTGTGAATTGGGACTTGTTAGGGCTGGGGCAGGATCATGGGAGGTCACTGTGCTATTCTGTTTGTGCATATATTTGTATTTTTCTATAACAAAGTTGTTTTTAAAAAGGAAGTTTCCTCCTTTTTTTCCTCCTTGGCACTTTCTAAATATCCAAATGTTAATCATGCTCTCTAAGCAAAAACTAAAGAGTGATCATCTCAGCAGAAATGACTCAACCCTAATCAGCCAGAAGTCTTACAAATGGGGGTGCCTGGGTGGCTCAATTGGTTAAGTGTCCGACTTCAGCTCAGGTCATGATCTCAGTTTGTGGGTTTGAGCCCAAAGTCGGGCTCTATGCTGACAGCTTGGAGGCTGGAGCCCGCTTCAGATCCTGTGTCTCCCTTTCTCTCTGCCCCCTCCCCTGCTCACGCTGTCACTCTCTCAAAAATAAACAAATGTTTTAAAAAGAAGTCTTACAAATGAACTCTATACATTTGTTCACTCCATGTATATTTATTGGGAAACTACACTGTACCAGGTCCCCTTCTGTCACCGAGGAGCAGCAGGGAGCAGATGTCCTATGGAGGGGCATGAGGGACACAAAATGTGGGCAGAGTGGAAAGCAGAGCCAAGTGAGGGTGGTCCTCAAGGGCTGGGGGTTCTGGGAAGCCACAGTGTGGCCAGGCCAGGCTGGGTTGGGTGGGTGGGCCTGCAGGTCTGGAGAGACTGTGGTTTGTATCCAGGAGACGTGGACACCTGCCTTTACATAGGCCTGACTAATCACTAACCACATCTTAACCACAGCTCACCATTTTACCAAGGGATAAAGAGGGACTCCACCCAACTGGGATGTTGGAGCCCCAGGGAGAAGACAGGAAGAACCCAGCTCTGGCCCTCTCCACAGCCTGGCAGCCAACAGGTGCCAAACAATTGGCCCAAGGAAGGCTGTGACATAGGTCATGCCCAGGGTACAGAGCTGGGCACTGCAGTAGCGGGAGGAGAGCACTTGGCCTCCAGTCCCCTGCACAGACAGGCTTATACCCTCTGAGAGGCAGAGGCTGACTTCCTTTCTCCTGGACTCCATAATGTCAGAACTGCCAAGTGCATGAAGGAGCCAAACAGTCCTCATGAGGACAGAAACCCAAGGCCCAGTAGGACAAGGGACTCTTCCATTGTGGCCCTGACTTTCCATATTCACACTAGAGCTGTTCACTTCTTCTTCCAGCAGATACTTACTGGGTGCCTACTCACCACCAGCAGATACTTACTGGGTGCCTACTTACCAGAGAAAGCAGACTCTGAGCAGCCCTGGGAGAAGTGAGTTGGGGACAGAGCCTACTCCAGACAGCAAGGACAGTCTGCTGTAGGGAAGGTTCTGTAGCATGTCCCGAATCTTAAGGGACCAAGAACAGAGTTGTCAAGATTCTTCAGAGGAGAGCAAGCAGGACCTAGTGACAACAGACAGACACAGGGTGCTGGGGGTGACAGAGAAGAAGGGGAGCTTCTCAGACTGCCGTTAGGTTGGGTGCATCCTTAGACTAGAGCTGTTAATATCCGTATCACATAAAGAACTGTTATAGCTCAGTAGAAAAAGGAAAGTAACCCTAAAGAAAAATGGGCAGGGGCGCCTGGGTGGCTCAGTCGGCTGGGCTGGGTGGCTGACTTCGGCTCAGGTCATGATCTCGCAGCTCGTTAGTTCAAGCCCCACATCGGGCTCTGTGCTGACAGCTCAGAGCCTGGAGTCTGCTTCGGATTCTGTGTCTCCCTCGCTCTCTGCCCCTCCCCCGCTCATGCTCTGTCTCTCTCTTTCAAAAATAAACATTAAAAAAATTTTTTTAAAAGAAAAATGGGCAAAAGATACAATTTTCTCATGAAAACTGGTTACAGCCAGTGGACATTTTAAAGGATACTTACATTTGCAAGTAATAGATGCAATGTAAATTAAAGTGTCGCTAAAATAAGACTTTTCACCCAACAGACTATGAAAAACTCAGAAAGGTAAAGTCCAGGACTGGGTAAAGGGAAATGGGCCTTCTGGAACAACTGGGCAATGTCTGTTAAAACTCTGAAGTGTGCACGCACTTTGACCCAGTGATTCCACCTGGAAGACTCCAGCCTGCCAAAATACTCACAAATGCCCACAAATGAAAACATGCCCTCAAGGACCCCCACTACAGTGCTACTTTTTAAATTTTTTTAATGTTTTATTTATTTTTGACAGAGTGAGAGACAGAGCATGAGCAGGGGAGGGGCAGAGAGAGGGAGACAGAATCCGAAGCAGGCTCCAAGCTCCGAGCTGTCAGCACAGAGCCCGACGCGGGGCTCAAACTCTCGAACCGCGAGATCATGACCTGACCCGAAGTTGGACGCTCAACCGACTGAGCCACCCAGGCACCCCAACACTGCTTTTTAAGAGCAGGAAATCTGTAGATAGCCTAGGCGTCCTGTAACAGAGGAAAAATTAAATAAATAGCGATGCATCTGTATAACAAGATACCATACAAGCATGGAAGAAAAAGTTGAAGGAATATGTCAACGGCGATGCCCTCCGGAAGACAGGATTGTAGGAGGAGACTTTATGATACAGAAACATCAGGAAAAAAATTTTTCAAAGCAAACAAGCTGCTGAGTTGGTGGTGTGGGTAAATGCTGAGTAAAATTTAGGTAAAATGGAAAACCATGTGTGCGTGCACATATGTACATATGCAGAACAGTACTGGGTCTGTAAGGGTATGTGTCTGGATGCACGTGCCATGGCTTAACATCTTTATGACAAGCATGCTCATGCATAACCTGTTTGACTCAATTTATTGTTTTTATTTTTATGTTTACTTATTTTGAGAGAGAGAGAGAGTGAGTGACAGAGAGCAAGCAGGGGAGAGAGACAGAGAGAGAGGGAGAGAGAGAATCCCAAGCAGGCTCCTCCACACAGTCCACGCAGAGCTCAATGTGGGGCTTGAACTCACAAACCGTGAGATCATGACTGGAGCCAAAACCAAGTCGGATGCTTAACTGACCGAACTACCCAAAGGTCCCATAACTTGTTTAATTTTAAAAAGGAAACTACCCAAGGTGGGCTGGAGCTGGCCACCGTTGTCCTATCCTAGTTTCTCATGGAGGGTTCCTCTTTCCAAGCAGCTCTGACTCCCAGCACCATAGGCATGTGAGGAGTCACCGGCTTCTTCCCTCTGCCCACATCTCAGCCCTGAGCTCCAACCCCATGTGACCAACTGTCTCAGCATTATCTCCCTCCACCTCTACCAGACCAAACACAGGGCTTCTCCTCCACATCAGGCCCTCCCTTCTGGTGCCCATCTCAGCACATGGCGGACCATCACCGTCACGCTGACCCTCCCTCTCCCTGACCCACATCCACATGGTCAGCAGCTTAGATTCTAGCTGTTAGACACACTTTTGTCCCCACCTCCACCCCAGACAGCCTCAGTGTCTCACCTATATGACAACTCCTGCCCCCCACTCACCCTCCACGCTGTAGCCAAAATGGTGCCTGGGAAGGGGAGGTGGATCCATAGCTACTTCCTGCTTCAGCTGCTTACTAGCTGTCCATTGCTCCTAGGACCAAGGGAAATTCTATAACAAGGCCTGGCAACATGCCCAGCCCACCTCCGAGCCACAATCCCCTCCCTTAGGACTCCATCACCCTGACCGCTTCAGGTCCCTGGCACTACACAAGCCCATCTCACCTTCCAGAACTCTCTTCTCCCTTTCTCCTTGGCATCCAGTTAGTCACGCTTCAGACTTCAACTGGGTAAATCCTTCTGTGAAGGAAGCCTTCCTCCCCCTAGCAGTTTCTACTATTCAAAGTTTTCCTAATACCTCATCTCTGTGCTTCAAAGAATGCCTCTCTGTTTGATATTCAGTATTTGTGTGATGTGAGATTCATGTCTGTCCCCCATCGCTCTGAGCACCGTGAAAGTAGAGAATTGTCACTGCACCCAAACACCCAGCACAGCGTTTGCAGCAGAGACAGGGTGCAGTGAGAATTGCATGGACCAAACATTTACATAAATGTTTAAATACCGCACATATTTTTAAACATACACAAAGAGTATGATGAATCCCTGTGTGGCCACTATCCGGCTTCGCTAACTATCAACATGCTGCCATTTCTCTCTCCACCCGCCACGCCTTTTTGCTTCTTTGTTCTTTTGCTTGTTCTACTCACAAAAACTTCACTATGTACACAGTGACACTTTTACACACACACACACACACACACACACACACACACATGGACAGGAGGAGCTTTGTGTATCTGCTCGGAACACACACCATGAGCAGCCATCACGCAGCACACGGGGAGTGCCACAAAGGGCCATCTGCTTCCCACATACTCGGTTTCTCAAGAAGCTGAGACTGGACCCCTCAGAAGAGCTGCCTCGTACCTCAGGTGGAAAAGTTATTTGGCTGTAAGCCGAGTATCTCCCAGTGCGCTGTCACACCCTTCCCGACCCGAACAAACACAAAGAGACGCGTCCCATCAAGTCACCTACTTGGCTGAACTGTGCACCTGGTCACCCTCTGAGAAGCTTCCTTCGTGGGTATTTTTCTCCCCTACACAAAGCATGCCTACGGAGTAAACGGAGAATGACAAAAACAGGAAAGCCCAATTTTGCAGAGACTGAGGAGCCAAGGCCTGCCTGATAACGGGGCCCAAACTCGTAACTCGGATCCCAAAGAAAACAAACGATGCCATGGTTTCTGTGTCCACTTCCAAACTAAGAAATACACTGCAGGGAATAAATCACAGTTTCACAGATAGGAACTGCTAGCACTTACCGATCATATAATGAATAGGGACAAATGTGTTTATCCTTAACAGTCACAAATAATTTCACAGCTGTTAGTTTTGGCAGCCACCGCTTTGGAGGCAGTATGGGCTCGTGACACACATCTCCATCACCGGCTCAGGCAAAAATCCCATATGCCAAAGGTATGTAATTGTCCGGAGGAAAAAGAGGCTTACGTAATAAGATTTTTAATACTTAAGAGTTCCTGGGTGGCTCAGTTGGTCAAGTGTCAGACTTCAGTTCATGTCACAATCTCACGGTTTGTGAGTTCAAGCCCTGCATTGGGCTTGCTGCTGAGTGCCGAGCCCGCTTCGGATCCTCTGTCTCCCGCATGCGCGCACTCTCTCTTTCTCAAAAATAAATAAACGTTAAATAAAAAAAAAAAAAAAGATTTTTAATAGTCAACACTTAAAAGCACATGAAAGTATTTTTTTAAGACCAATAGTAAATTCAGAGATGTGTGAGGATCAATGCTTTATCCATTTACCAATCCAGATCACATGGCCGCTTCCCACTGACTCTGTCAGGACACTAGGCACAACACTGCAGACAAGCCCAGGTTGTCTGTGCTTCTCCTGTGGCCCCCACCGAACCAGCTTACCTCCAGCCCTTCTGCTCTAAATGCTGCCCTGCCCCCCACCCTCCAGCCCCCCAGCCACCAATAGGCTCCATCTCTACCACCATTATTTATACCTAAGAGTCTGGAAGGCCAGACACTGGCAAATGACGCTATGTGGTCAGAGAGGTGGCCCTCAGCCTTCCCAGATTAAGCCAGTAGCTGAGAAACTCAGAGGTGTTTGAGTCATTGGATCTTATTTTTTGCGGGTGGGGTGGGGGGAGGCATTTCAGAAAATCATCTTCTACACACATGCCAAATCTTTCCGAGTTTTCAAACTAACACCATTCGCTGAACCGACCGCACTGCTGCCTACCTTGGGATGCTGGCTCAGATGTTTCCCCCGAGGGCAGAGGCCAACGCTCCTTACTGCCTCGGCTTCCGCAAACCCCAGGCTGCACAATTTGTGTGTGCCCTCAAATCCTCCAGCAAATTCCCATTTCAGTTCCGTCGAGGAGAAAAGCTGCCCCTTATTTAACTTGAACAATAAAGAAGGATAAGAAGGTGTGCCGCGATCTTGCAAACAACAAAAACAAAACAGTTTTGGCTGCTGAATGATTGCTGTTCCTAGTTAAGATCTCAAAGACAAATCCTATCAGGGGTGATGTGCCTAGGGGTCAGGAGCTGAGGTTCTGGGCCTAATATCCTGAGTTCAATTGCTGGTTCTGCCTCTCACTGACTAAGTGACTTGGACCCGTTACTCTACCTCGCTTCTACCTCACTCCATTACTCCCCCTCACTCCAACCTTCCTCCCCCTCGCTCCCACCTCACTCCATCTCAATCCAAATTTACTTCACTCCAACTTTATTCCACCTCACTCCACCCCATTCCAATCTTACTCCAACTTTACTATCAGTAAAAATAGTGATAATGATCACACCTAACTCGTGAGGTGTTGCAAAGATTAAATGAGAAAATGCACACGAAGTACCTATGGACGCATAACCCCTGAACAACACCGGTTTGACCTGCATACGTCCACTTAGACAGGGATTTTTCTTGATAAATACCAAAGTGTAAATGTATTTTCTCTTCCTTACGATTTTTTTTTCTCCAGCTTACTTTCTTGCAAGAATACCATCTACAATACATATAACACACAAAATAATTAACTAAGTGTTCATGTTATCAGTAAGACTTCTGGTTGACAGTAGGGCTATTCATAATTAAGTTTTGGGAGAGACTTAAGTTACATATAGATTTTTGACTGTGGGGAGTTTGATGTCCCTACCCCCATGTTGCTCAAGGATCAACTGTACTATGTTTATGAAGCATGCAATAAATATTAACCACATTTTTATTAGTCTTTGAAGATTTGAAATTCAGTTAAAAATTATGAATAAAACTCAAACTTTATTTATAAATTAATATATGATAAATTATATTTATAAATTTATAATAATTTATAAATTTAAAATAAATGTATACATAAAATATATAAATCATTATTGCTACTTCATTTTATTTTAAAATGTTTATTTATTTATTTTTGAGAGAGAGAGAGAGAGCGAGAGAGAGAGAGAGAGAGAGAGAGAGAGAGAATCCCAAGCAGGCTCTGTGCTGTCAGCAGCCCGATGTGGAGCTCCATCTCATGAACAGTAAGATCATGCCCTTGAACCAAAATCAAGAGTTGGATGCTTAACCTCACTGACTGAGCCACCCAGGTGCCCCAAGCTACTTCATTTTAAACAAAACATTAATTTGTTATTTACATTCATCTGAGCAGAGCTTTGAAATACTTCTGGGACACAGATCAGATAGTCAAGAAAAAGAAAAAGTCCCTCAGATAACTGTGTCACCTCTGGCGAGGTACCTAATCTCTTCATGCCTTAATCTTCTCAACTATAAAACAGAACTACAGTTAGCCTACTCCGAATAGTGGTGATAGAAGTCAATATGCCCCTCTTAATGTACCTAGCAAGTACACGATCATTGGAAAACAGTGTTTTAAGAGAAGGCAGGCCCCTGACAGAGCTCCACAGAGCTGGAGTCCTCCCGGTAGACCCCTAGGATCTTGGTTCCTTGTGGCTAAACTCTTAGGGTCAGCTATTCCATGAACAGAAATGGAGGCATCCAGGTGATCACCAGAAGTTATGACACCAGGCAAGAGGTTAGAGATTGCCCAGTCCCAAATCATTCTTTTAAAGATGGCCTTGCCAAGACCATTCAGGCATACATGAGTGCTCAGTTTCTTCCGCAGCCAGCTCACTGTCACCAGGCAGCCTCCATCTTGCCCTACAACTGGGGGAATCTTGTTCACTCAGTGCTCATCTGCCTCTTTTCTGGGAACTAATGGGGATGACAGCCAAATCTGCTTGTGCCCACCTCTAATTGTGCCCTCTTTTTTTTTTTTTTAACTTAATCTGTATGTATTTCCTCTATATTTTACACTGCAGCAGTTCAGCTGTATCTTGGGAATTTAGAACACTGGAAAGTGCTCAGTAAATTTGTCAAATGAATCACCCCAACATCATGAAGTGAATACTGCCATCCCTAGTTGGCATGTGAGGAGACAAGCTTATCAAGGTTAAGTGAACTGCCATTCTGCTTAGCCAGTAAACTGCCAGTAGGTATCTCTACTCCTCCTCCTCAAGGCCCCATGCACCACCCCCCTCCAGACTCCAGTTCCCACCCCACTAACCCCACACCAGTCTTCTTCTTGCATGCCCCACCATAGCCCAGCTTCAGCCTCCACTCTAACTTACCAACACCTCCTCCATGGAGAATAAAACTCAAGCTCTACCTCCCACCTCACACTCCAGAACTTAGTTCTACTAGTTGATCTAGTTTTATATTCCCACATCTGCATCTAGTGCTCTAAGCATATCACAAATGGCCTGGCCTTCCCACCCGTGCATCTTCTGTGCCTCAGATGCCCACACTGCTTAGGAACTCCCGTTTCCCTGAAATGCAGGCCTCTCTCCTCCAGGAAGCCCTCCCTGCCCTCACCCCCACCTCAGTCTCAATAAAGACACCTGTAATGCTGTACACCACATGGATAAAGACATAACCATCTAGGTATGCATCCATTTTCTTTATTCAACTACAAACACCTAGAAGGCAGAGACTAGGTCTTTTCTGGTCTTGAATGTTGAATACCTGGCAAAAGGTCTGCACTTGGTAGAAACTCAAATGTATTAATGACTCATTCCCCACTGGTTTTCCAGACCCTGGAGTCATCCTACAGTAGGCTGTACTGGGGAGACACTGAAGCCTGTCAATTACTATCTTCAAAATCTCCCTGAAATCCTGCTTCTGTCTCCATCCCCACTGCACTGCCAGGCTCAGGCCCTCATTACTCCCAGGACTATGAGATTAACTTCCTTCCTCCAACATCCCCTTTGTATAATTACAATTCCTGTCTGGTTCCTGCCAGAGATACTTTGCTGAAATACACATCTGAGGTCAGTTCCCTGCCTGTAAGATTCTCTGCAGTCCTCCCTCCCTGGCCTGCAGGAGCTTTCAAGGCTCTCCACACTCGTTCCTTACCTTCCCCTTTCAAGCCCACCTATTCCCTCCCCACACACCCCAACACTGGTCTCACAGCTATTCCCAGAACTCTCCAGACACGACGACAGCCTGCCTGTAGAGGCTTTCAGGTATCCCTGTGCCAGGCGCACCTCATTCCCATCTCATCCTTCAAGGCTCATTTCAGAGGTCATCTCCTGGGTGAAACCTCTGCTGACTCTCCCCCTCCCATGCATAACTCACACCTGGCCTCCACTCTGTCCGCTACTGTGCTTTCAACATTACTCGTGTCACCACAAGTTCCGGGCTCTCTCTTCCCTCACGGGATCCCTGCAGGTGAGCCAGGCCAGACACAGGCTGTGACATCCAATGCAAGCGCATGCATGAGTCAAATGGCCATCTCATTTCCTTCAATTTAATAACCTGTCGTGTTGAACAGAGGCGCACCCTCCCCCTTTTAACAATGGGAATAAAGAGCTCAGGAATATGACGTGCCTGGCCCAAGGCCACGGTGTCAGGCAGAGCTGGCCCTAGAGCTTCCGAGTAGAAATCTTATTCACCAACAGTTAAACAAAACCTCCGCACTGAAGGCGATGGAGGGTGCTAAGAAACCACCGGCGGCTTAGGAGTGGGCCCCAGCTGTTCCACACGGGGCGTGGGGGGCGAGGGGGGGGACGCAGGTCCGCCCCTTTGCCACTCCAAACCGCTGAGCCCGGGTGTTCCTGGGAAGTCTCCACTTTGGCAGCCAAGGCCAGAGCTCGGGGGAAAGTTGCTGTTCAGGGTCCCGCGACCGCAGGGACAGGCCAACACCCAACTGACGGCCCAGCACACCTGAGCTAAGGGCGTCTCCTGTCTCCGGCTGCGCTCCGCGCGCATGCACCGCCCACCGCCCACCGCCGCGCGCCGGTGTACGCGCCGCCACGCACGCCCCGCTCATGCGCAGCCCTCGCTCTGGCACGAGCCGGGGGCTTTGTGGCCGCTGCCTGGAGGCGTGTAGCGGCCAACGTCGTCGGGAATTGGCCCCCGATCCGGGAACTGCCTTGGTCCCAGGAGGCTGGAGAGGATGGAGCGGTCCCTGCGAATCCCCGCCCCCTCCGCCCCCCCTCTCCTCACCCCCGGGGGAAGGCTGTTGGATCCGCTGGGGGCCCTGAGCGCCTTTAACAGGATGGGCGGGTGCGCCCCTCGGGTAGGGGTGCTGGGCAGAGGGCGGGAGATGAGCGGGCTGCGCAGCGGGAAGTGGGCTGAATGTGGGGGGAGGGGGGTGTCAGGATGCGCGGGGGCTCCCCCGGGCTCCCCCTCCACCACCGTCAGCAAAGCAGAGCGACCAGTCGAGATTTGTACTCGTTTGCCCCCAACCGTGGACTTCCTTGTTCATACTTGACTTAGCCAAAACGCAGCTAAAACTTGAGCTTTGTGGGTACAGTTGTCTTGTGTCTTTTCTACGTGGAAGGCAGCACAGGTGGTGCCTCGCATTGTGGACCTGAGCCAGACCCGCTGAGTCAGATTGAAGCTCTGTGGCTCGCTAGCCCTGAGAGATTGGCCAGTTTACCTTATCTCTTCTGTGCCTCAGTTTCCTCAGCTGGAAGAAAGGGGTTAGGGATCGTACTTCATAGGCCAGGCTGTTGTGAAGATCAAATGAGTTAGTGTAAGAATGAGATTGGTGCCTGGCAGACACTATATGAGCTTGTGGGTGTTGTTATTACTCTTTTTTATTAGAGCTGTGTGTAACAGGATGTTTAATGGGCCTTTTCCTGTTACCCTAGAATTTATGAGTCAGGGCACAAAGATGACCCAGAGGTGTTTAGTATCCTACACAGTAAAGAGAATATTGGACATATAAGCAGAGCTTATTAAAGGGCTGTGGAACCAGACCTGCCAGAAGAGAGTATGGAGGAGTTGGGGACGGTGATGGGAATATTACATATCTTGATTGTCGCGGTAGATTTTGTAGAACTCTAAACCTAACAAGAATGAGTGTTACTTGTGCAAATTAAACGTCAATAAACCTGAAGAAAATTAATTTTTTTAAAAGACCTGTTAAGACAATGTAAGGCAAGCCACAGACTGGGGGGAAATCAAAACACATATCTGATAAAGAATATACTTTATCATAAAGAACTCACTCAATCCTGTAATAAAACTACAGATAGAACAGATATTCCAACAAAGAAGTTGTACACATGGCAAATAAGCACATGAAAGATGTCATCATCAGGGAAACACAAAGCCACAGTGAGACACCACTGAACCACGACACATTCACTCAAATGGCCAAAATTAAAAACCCTGACAACATCAAGTGTTAATGAGGATGCAGAGCAACTAGAATTCTAATACATTGTTGGTAAGAGTGCAAAACAGTACAATTTGGAAACACTTTGGTAGTTTCTTATAAAGTTGCCATACACTTACCATTCACACCAATCCTATTCCTCATTTACCCAACAGAGAAGAAACATGCCCATGCTAGACCTGTAGGTACTAAACTGTTCACAGAAGCAATATTAATAGTCAAAGCTAGAAACAACCTAAATGTTATCAATTAGTGAATAGGTAAATTGTGATAGATCCATACAATAGGTTACTCCTCAGCAAAAGCAGGAACAAACTACTGATACACGAAACAACATGGATGAATCTGAAATTTGTTAGGCTAGATGGAAGAAGCCAGACACCAAAAGACTACCTACTGTAAAATTCCATTGATAATGAAATTCTAAAGACAAAACTATAGTGACAGAAGCAGATCAGCAGTTGGGGGTCGTGAATCAGGGGAGTCAATTCTCTGCAAATACTGCAGTCAATTCTTGGCAAAGAAGGTGAACTCTGGGAGTGGTGGGAATGTTCTACATCATAATTGTCGTGGTGGTGTTTATCGGATTTCATTTGTCAAAACTCATTGAATTATACTCCTAAAATTGGTGAGCTTTGTTGTAAACAAAGTATACCTGAATTTTTTAAAAAACCAATTAGTTTTTCCTGAGAGGAAACTACAAGCAGTGGCCCTTTAGGTAGCGAGATCTTTACTCTGCAGTAATTCATTCTCCATGACCCACCACCAGAAAAGCAAGATCCTAAGGCAGGTGGAGGGGAGAGGTGGGTAATCAAGAGGCAACCACATCCCACCCTTCGTCTTAAGGTTCTAAGTCATAAACCCAGCTGGCAATGAGAGTGAGCAAAGGTTTACCTTGTATTCAATATTGAAATGGCTGGACTTTGAATAACTGCTAGGCATTAGGAAGTTATACGTTCTGCCCAAAATATGATTAAGGGGAAATGTGGGAAATTTGATAGGGATTGATTGAAGGCAACAATCAGAGAAAGCAATTTATATACCTCCTGAGATGAGAGAATTCAATCATTTGATTGCATATGTCATTAAGTTAGTATAATAAACTACAGAACATAGAGTGTGTGACTCATCATACATAATAATGTATTGTTAAATAATAAGATTTAATGGAGTAAATATTAAAGATATAATTGGCTTTATTAAGTGATTCATGAATTGAGCAGCGTCTCAGCTAGCAAATAGAGGGGGGCTCCAATGGGCCACAGAAAGGGAAAGGTTTTTAAAGGCAGAACAAGGAAGTCATAAACAGAAAAAAGGATTCTTTCAAGTGAGATCACCTTCCTTTGGGGAAAAAAAGGGTCTTAGTTAGATTACTTCATCTTCCTTTGGGAGATGGAGAGAGCCCATAGGACTGGTTACCTTATTGGTGCTGCAGAAAATTCCTGATGGACCAGTTAAGACTACATTTCTGGGAGAGCTTGAAACTGCAGTTAGATTAGGTATTTAAGCCCTGGTTTAGTGATGTGGCTTAGCATAAGTGACTCCATTTTGGGCCTGTGGTTTTCTTTTTAATGGTATTTTTCAAGTGTATGTAGGCACTGTTCCTGTTAATAAAATACAGAATCACTTAAAATATTACTGAACTCATACCATTGTCATTATTTATTCTCTTGATCAGCAGGTACTCCAAGTATAACTGCTATAAGGGGGAGTCCCTACCCACCCCCCCACCCCCCACCACCAAATTTTGTCTGTAAAAAGGAGCACTTGTCCTTGGGAGCACTGGTACAGGAGAACCATCCCAGTCCTTTGGGAATAAGAATGAGAATGGATCCTGCTGGGGACTGGAGATATCAAGCAGGAGAAAAGAATGAGGATAATGCCATGTTGTGGGCATTATAGGTGATGAACTTTTCAAGAAATTGGGAGTTTGGGAGCCTAGTTCTGATCCTGAGCGCAGCCTGACCTGCCATCCTACCCACAGGCCCAGACAGGCTGACCAGTCACTGTGGCCGTCCAGCTGTATCCCTATACCTAGAACACTAGAAAGTGCTTGGTAAATATTTTCAGGTAAATAAACACTTCAATGTTATGAAGTGCGTACTGGCATCCCCATTTTGCATATAAGGAGATGTGTTCACTAAGGTAAAGAGAATTGCACTTAGCTAATAAATGGTAGACTTGAAGGTGGGGTTGAACCTAGCCCTATTGAACTCAAGAGCCCAAGTTCATGACTACTGTGCTAGCGGCCTCCGAAACATGCAAGGTACTGAGATGAGAGGCATACAGCAGTGTGGCTGCTGCTCTGTGTTGAACAGGGATATGCTTAATGTAGAAGTGGCAAGGACCCAGGGTGGGAGGGTGCCCTTAGAGCCAGGCTCCTAGTGGCCAGCCATGTGATGATGGCAGGTGTCTGGGGCCAGGATACAGAAAAGGAAGATGCCTTGCCATCACCAAGGCCACACACAAGCTTGGAGAGGGGGTTGAGTAGGAAAGGTATACAGCTGTCAGTGATCAAGGCCACAGGGCAGCTGCAGGCCTGGTTCTACAAGGACTCTAAGGGGAAATCAAGGCTGTACACCCATCCACCAACATCTGGCTCCTCCTATGCACCCCAAAGACCACTTCCCAGCCAGTCTCCACTCTCCCTGCAGGCTATGTGGCTGGGTTCCCCACTTGGAGGCCACTGTGAAGCACACGTCCCACTTTTAAATGAGGTGAAAAGGTCGGCCATGACTTTGGGCATGCTTACCTGTAATGGTATGTAGAATGTTTGCCCTAACACATCTCGGGGACACTCTTTAAGAGACTTATACAGGTGACCTTTGAACAATACAGCTTTGAACTGCATGGATCCAGTTATACACCGATTTTTTACAAAGCAGTGCTGTAAAAGTGTTTGCTCTTCCTTAGGATTTTCTTAACATTTTCTTTTCTCTAGCTTACTTTATTGTAAGAATGTAGTATCTAATATGTATAACATATACAATATGTGTTCATCAACTAACTGTTCATGGTATCATCAAGGCTTTCAGTCCACAGTAGGCTATTAGTAGTTAAGTTTTGGGGGGAGTCAAAAGTTATGTGTGGATTTTCAACTGCACAGGGGTCAGTGCCCCATCTCTTGCCTTGTTAAGGGGTCCATTGTATTTGAGAAACAAAAATGAGCAATTATAAGACTATGCTTTTACTTCTACTTTCTTTGCTAATTCCCCAGAACATGGTCCACCAAAATGGACTTATTTTCTGAAATTTAAAACTTCTAAAATTAAGACTTGAAAATATGTACAGTAATGATAAAACTTGACTCTGACAGCATCCTATTTTTGCCTTTAATTTTCCACGACTCCCCCATTCCTTTTTACTGTGGATGCTAATCTTCTCCCTCCACCTTCAGAAGGCAGCGCCTCAGGCATGTTTCTCCCCTGGTATTGCTGAGATAAAGCTCCCTTTGTTCTAGTGGAGACAGTGATGTTGGGAGATGGCAGCCACGCCCTGCCTCCACACTTCCAAATCACTGCACCACTCGGAATACCCTGCTCTTTCCCATTGTTAGGAAAGACTTGTCCCACCTTCGTGGCCAGCGCTGGCTTTCTCTTTTGGGTGGGCAGCAACAGGGTTGTTACTGACAGCTCTCTCTGCATTTGTGTATTCTTTGGGTTCAATTTCCCAAAGGCCTAACATGGCAGACAGAGCTCGGAAGGCAGACCCTCAAGATTCCCTTCCCCAGGTTCTTCAGTCAAACAGGACTCCTGGTGCTCCTGTGAAAGGCCTCAGCTGATGGAGTGAAGGTTATGATCAACTGACCTTAAATGAGAGCTGTCATCCTGAATGGCTCGGGACACAATGGAATCCCAACAAGCCCCTTAGAAGCAGCAGCAAGAGGCAGAAGACGCAGAGCCAGAGCTGCAGTGGAAGGGAGGAGACGATGGGGGTGAAAGAGAGCCACCAAGGGGTGGAAAGGACTCCACCCGCCACTGGGGGCTTTGAGGGGGCCATGAGTCAGGGAATTTGAGCAGCCTCTGGAAACTGATAGTGATGTCTAATTGACAGCCAGGAAGGAAACAGGGACCTCAGTCCTGCAACTTTGTGGAACTACATTTTGCCAACAACATGAATGAGTATGGAAGGGGATGCATCCCAAAGCACCCAGAAAAGAGCGTGGCCCTGGCAGCACCTTGATTTCACCCCAGTGAAACTCGAAGCTGAGAAATACCTATGCCTTTTGAGTGTTGAATGGGAGTAGAGTATGCCATCCCAAAATGTGCCACTTTGACATGTGGATTATTTTGAGCTAAAGTCAATAGACTTTAGCAGACTCTAGCAGACTCAAGAAAAACTTTTACCTCTTTCTTCATTACTTAAAAGAATTTAGATAGGGGGCCTGACCCAGAAAGGGAGCTATTACCAGAAATGACTTTTTATCTGGAAGACCGATTTGTTTGACGGGACACACATCTAATTACCAAACATCTGCTCTTTTTACAGTCCTGCAAATTACCCTCCTCCCTTTTTTAGCGTATGTATATTTAAAAAAAAATTTTTTTTAATTTGAGAGAGTGTGTGTGTGAGTAAAGCAGGGGAGAGGTGCAGAGGGAGAGAAAGAGAAAGAATCTTAAGCAGGTTCCATGCTCAGAGCAGAGCCTGACACAAAGCTCGATCCCATGACCCTGAGATCATGACCTGAACTGAAATCACAAGTCAGATGCTCAACTGACTGAGCCACATGGTGAGCCATCCAGGTGCCCCTACCCTCCTCCCTTTTGAAGCCAGGCCCCTATCCCATTCTTTAGCTCAGGATGGCAAATAAGCCTCAGTTGTGTAACTTGCCCTTGAGTCTCATGCCTGTGGGGCTCCTGTACATATGAAATTGTCTGTTTTTCTTCTGTTAGTCTGCCTCATATCAGCTTAATTAATAGACCAGCCTATGAACCTAGAAAGGAAGAAAGGAAAATTTTTCTATCTCTGTAGTGTGCACACTGTTTCCAAATGTCTCACATTTTTGTTAAGATCTCCAATTATGATATGAAGGTTGTAGTTGGTCACACTGACTCAAGCACTTGTCACCATTTGTTTTATTGTGGCTCCTGAGGACATGTTGGTACCTTTCTATTAATTTTATTCATTTCCCTTGCCATTATAGTAACAGTCTATTTTATGTACTGGAGGTTTGTGGATACTCATTTCCATTCTTTGGTTAGATCCTGACAGTGCCATTCCCTAGCCCCATGAAATGTCACCATGTCCTTCTCTCGGTGAGTGTGCTGATGGCTGTGCCCAAGGGTTAGAGAGTCTGTGATATTGTGATTTATACTAAATATTTATTTGGTCTTCACCTTGTTCCCAGCACAGAACTCATAAAAAACTCTTGGAATTTTGTAAATGAGAAGAGTACCAAAGATGTCTTTTGTTATCTTATTGAGGTGACTTTTGGAAGCACCAAAAGTGGGAGCTGGTTGCCAAGGGAACCAACCCTGTAATTAGAAGGTTGGAACCTTCATCCCCACCTCCCTGACCTCCAGGAGGGGAGAAGGATTAGAGATTGAGCTCAAGCACCAATAGCCAATGATTTAATCAGTTGTGCCTATGTAATAAAGCCACCATGAAACCCCCAAAAGACAGGATTCAAAGAACTTCAGGGTTGGTGAACACAAGGAGATTTGGGGCAAGTGGTGCATACAGAGGGCATTAAAACTCCACACCCATTCTCCAGACCTTACTCTGTGCATCTCTTCCTATCTGGCTGTTCCTGATTTATATCCTTTTATAATAAACCAATAATCTGGTAAGTGTAATGTCTCTCTGAGTTCAGCAAGCCACTCCAGCAAAATACTCAAACCTCAGGAGGGGGCCATGGGAACCTCTGATTTATAGCCAGTGGGTCAGAAGCATAGGTGACAACCTGGGCATGTGGTTGGCATCTAAGATGGGGGCAGTCTTATAGGACTGAGCCCCTAGCCTGTGAAATCTGATGCTGTCTCCAGGTGGATAGTGTCAGAATTGAGTTAAACTGTAGGACACCTAGGAGAATTGCTTGGTGTTGGGGAAAACTCCATGTGTCAAAATTGGGAGGAGACTCAGAGAATCGTATATATGCATCACTCTGAACAGTGCCTGGGGCACAGCATATGCTGGGTGAGTATGCTTGTGGCTACTGTCATCAATAAGTCACTGACCAGTCAGCTCAGATGGGTTTTGGCACTGTGCTTATGAAACCTGGGACACACCTATAGGTCCATTTGGCAGGTAGGTACAGAAGCTGGAGGTGGAAGAGGCTGACCACACCTTCTGAGAACTGAGGAAGTGCCAGAGCTAGTTCTCACCATCCACAAAGCCAGCGGGGAGAGTAGAAGAACTAACATCAACAAAGACATGAATTCTTTTTAAGAAGCATAGCATTTGGGGGCACCTGACTGGCTCAGTTGGTAGAGCTTATGACTCTTGATCTCAGGGTCATGAGTTCAAGCCCCACATTGGTTGTAGAAATTACTTAAATAAATAAATTTAAACCTTTGAAAAAACGCTTTAAAAAAAAAGCAAAGAATTTGCCTTGTGGACTGGGAGCTGTCAGGGGCCTCTAGGTGGGACCCTATCTGATGTTTTCTGTGGGGTTCCTCTGGCCTCCCTGAGCTCAATTCAGGAGGCCTGTAGAGCAAGAGTCAAGGTTGGCCTTAATGGCAAGCCATGTCATGTCACTATACCTTCTTGCCAGTTAAAGTAGGAACACTCCTCTCCCTTCCTACATCCAGAGCTTGGCTGCCAGGCTCAGCTTATGTGCTGTTTCTTCTGAGAAGCCTCTCTGCTCCAGTAACCCTGCCAGACTTCTCACAGTACTGTGGGAAACCCCCAACACTAACTCCTGAAGTATCTTGCTTAGCTCATCAGAGCACAGCATCACCCTGGCTGGGAGTACCAGAAGGCTCTGGTCCCAGTCTCACCTCCCATTGATCCCTCCCTCCCCATCCCTGCTCTTGAGTGGACTGTAGGCTCCATCAAAAAAAGCTTTTTGACTTTTCTGTTTGGAGGTGCTTCCCACGCTAGCACAGGATGTTTGGGAAGGGAGAAACACCTCCAACCATGGAAAGGACAACGAGTCTCTGGCATTTGCTTTGGATCGGAG
Organism: Leopardus geoffroyi; assembly: GCF_018350155.1. NCBI lineage: Eukaryota > Metazoa > Chordata > Mammalia > Carnivora > Felidae > Leopardus > Leopardus geoffroyi. The sequence continues at coordinate 29,299,331 of NC_059339.1, read as the reverse complement.
GGCTTTGGGCTGGATAGTCTAGATAACCTTCACCCTGAAAACAACCCTGCAGAGCAGGGGTGCTGAGGGAGCCACATCCCTCCACTGTGCAGGGAGGAGCACAGCTGTCATCACCTATCCCTTCCCCAGAAGCAGCCATCCAGCTTGGCTCCCCAGCATATCCTGTCAGGTGGCCCCTGCCCAGGCCTCTGAAACAGTTGGCTGGTGAATCCATGGTGTAAGCTAAGCCAACTACCCACAGCCAGCTTCCAAACAAAGTTTGTTTTTGATTTTATGCTTATGTTTTTAAGCTCCAAAGGCTACTGGTTCTGGGAAGGACTGGGTCACTATGTGACTTTGGGAAGATCCTTTGCAGCCTCTGTGACTCCAGGTTGTAACTCTTGGCTTCCTTAGATCATGGTGTTCTCCTCATGTTGTTGGCACACACTTGCTAGCACCCTCTTCTCTGAAGCGAAGTGGTTAGGGCATGGCCCATGCTAAAAGACAGGAGCCCTGCTGGTGCCAGGATGCATGGTGCAGTTGCAGCCCCTGGCCAAGGGATGGTGGGCAGGACTGGGCTGGCCGAGGTACCAAGAAGGCAAAGCAGAGTTGTTGGCCAGTAGCCCCCTCCTACTGACTTCCCTATCACTTTTGTTTGTATCTGTTTTATTATAAAGAATAACAGTTGCATTTGAAAAAGGAAGTTCAGGGGCACCTGGGTGGCTCATTTGGTAAGTGTCGACTTTGGCTCAGGGCATGATCTTGCAGTCTGTGAGTTTGAGCCCTGCATTGGAATCTCTGCTGTCAGCATAGAGTCCACTTCGGATCCTCTGTTCCCTTCCTCTCTGCCCCTACCCTACTTGGGTGCTCTCTCTCTCTCTCTCAAAAATAAATAAACATTAAAAAAAAGTTCAAACTGTAAGGAAAAAAGTCAAAGTTGCCCTGTCTCACTCCAGCCCCCTCCCTGAAGGCCACCTCCCTTCACCATTTCTGTTTCCAGTTCTTACTATGGTTACCTCTGTAACTGTAACCCATACACCCATGTCTTGATTTCTCAACTTTAGACGGTTTCTCTTGGCTGTGGTCTATGAAAAATATGAAATGAGCACATTTACATGATCCTTTACCTTCCAACTTGTTTGTTATTACTTTTCATTCTTTGAATCCAGTGCTTCTCAAGGGCCCACTGAGTGCCTGCCTAAAATGTAAACTCCCAGGCATGGGGCAAAATTATCTGAATGTGTGATGGGACCTAGGAATACCCATTTATAATCATCACCTCTAGTTAATTCTTATGTACGTTACAGTTTGAGAACCATCAACCTAATGCCTACCTCTATAACTAAATACATCTCTTATCAGTTGGGATGCTTTTGTCTACTCTATCAGAAACCCAACTAAGGAGCGATATCAGCAAAAATGGAGAAGTGGGGAACTCCACATTCCACCATGCCATAAAACAATGATAACATGGGCAGAAAATTTCAGGATCAACTTTTTTGGAATTCTGAAGACTAGCCAAAGGCTTGCAGCAACCTTGGAAAAACCTATTCCAGAAGAATAGCTGATGGAATGAATAAGTCACAAGAATGAAAGGTATAGCATAGGAAATACAGTCAATGGTACCGTAATAGCATTGTTTGGTGCAGATGGTAGCCACACTTGTGGTGAGCACAGCATATAGTTCAAACGCTATGTTGTACACCTGACACTAATGTAACATTGCATGTTCACTATACTTCATTGAAAAAAATCAAGGCTGAACTCTTCCCAAATTTGATGAATTTTAGTTAGTAATAAAAAAATGTCTAACAAAAAAAAATCCCAGGGCCAAATTATTCTAGTAGTGAATTCTACCAAATGGCAGTACTCACCAAATTGATCTTCAGATTCAGTGCACTACTATCCAAACTCAATCTTAAAAACAATTTAAAAAGACTGATTCTAAAGTTCATTTGGAATTATAAGGGATACAAAAAAGCCAAAACAGTCTTGAGCAATGTTAGAAGACTCATAATTTCTGATTCCAAAACTTAATACAAAACTATAGTAATCAAGACTGTGTGGTACTGGCATTTAGACATATAGACCAGTGGAATAGAATTGAAAGTATAAAAATAAATCCATACATTTCTGGTCAATTGATTTTTGACAAGGCTTTTAATGGGGAAAAAAAGAATCTTTTCAACAAACAGTGCTGGAACAACTGGATAGCCACATAGTGAAGGATGATCTTGGACCCCTACTTCATATCATATATGAAAATTAACTCAAAATGGACTACATACCTAAATGTAAGAGCCAAATAATAAAACTCTTGAAAGAAAACATAGGTGAAAATCTGCATGACCTTTGATTAGACAGCAACTCCTTAGACATGACATCAAAAAACATAAAGCAATCAAAGAAAAAAAATAGATAAATTGCTCTTCACCAAAATTAAAAACTTCTGTGCACCAAAGGGCATTATCAAAAAAAGTGAAAAAACAACTCAGAATGGGAAAAATATTTGTAAATCATATATCTGATAAATGTCAAGTATACAGAATATAAAAAGTAGTCTTCCAACTCAGCAAAAAACAAAAACAAAAACAACAACAACAGCAACAACAAAACGACAACTCAACTAAAATGGGCGAGGAACTTGAATTGACAGTTCTCCAAAGAAGATATACAAATGGCCAATAAACACATGTAAAGATTCTGAACATCACTGATCATCAGGGAAATGCAAATCAAAGCCACGAGACACCACTTCACACCCATTTGACTGGGTAAAATAAAAAGGTAATGACAATAGCAAGTGTTGATGAGGATGTGGAGAAATTGGAACCTTTATACATAGCTAGTGGGAGTGCAAAATGGTGCAGCCACTATGGAAAAGTTTAGCAGGTCCACAAAAAGTTAAACATAGAATTACCATATGACCCAGCAATTTCTCCTCTAGTTATTTGAAAGAAATGAAAATATATGTCCACCAAAAACTTGTACACAAATGTTCATAGCAGCTATATTCATAGTAGCCAAAAAAGTGTAAATAAGCCAAATGTCCATCAACTGATGAATGGATAACAAAATGTGGTACAGTAGTCCCCCATTATCTGTGGTTTTGCTTTCTACGGTTTCAGTTACCACAGTCACTTTCAGTCTGGAAACAGTAGTGTCAGAAGAGCAGTAGTAGCCTAATGCTACATCACAATGCCTACATCATTCACTTCACTTCATCTTGCCACATAGGCATTTTATTAGCTTACATCATCACAAGAAGAAAAAAGGTGAGCACAGTACAATAAGATATTTGGAGAGAGACTACATTCACATAACTTTTATTATAGTATATTGTTATAATTGTTGTATTTAATTACTAGTTACCATTGTTAATCTTTTACTGCATCTAATTTATAAATTAAACTCTATCATAGGTATGTATGCATAGGAAAAAACAGTATTTATAGGATTTGGTATTTTCCACAGTTTCAGACATCCACAGGGGATCTTGGAACATATCCCCCATGGATAAGAGAGAACTACTGTATATCCATAGGGTGGAATATTTTTTAGCCATAAAAAAAAAAATAAAGTAGTGACACAGGCTACAATGTGGATGAACCTGGAAAACGATGCTAAGTGAAAGAAGCCAGACACAAAAGACCACAGTTTATATGATACCACTTATATGAAATGTCCAGGACAAGGAAATTCATGAGACAGAAAGTAGATTAGTGGCTGCCAGGGCTTTACCAGTATTTCATGTTGTCAAGCTTTCTAGAGTTTGCCTTTGTTCTCTCATTATCAGGCTTCCATCTGAGACTTCCAGATTGGCTCTACAGTCATTGCGGTGGCTGACATGGGTTTCTCTCATGGTCATGCTGGCCTACCACTCCCAGCAGCTTGGACCTTGTGCGGGAGGGTGACTGTGGGTTGCGGGGTCCTGGGCAGGGCCAGGCTGCTCTATAGGATGTGTGGTGGGGGCTGCTGGTGGGGGCTCTGTCCCACATCATCCAAGCCCAGAGAATCTTACTTTATTTTGTCCTTTTATTCTGAATGTTTATTTATTTTTGAGAGAGAGAGAGAGAGAGAGAGAGAGACAGACAAAGTGTGAGCAGGGGAGGGGCAAAGAGGGAGATAGAGAATCCCAAGCAGGCTTCACACTGTCAGTGCAGAGTCTGATGAGCGGCTCAAACTCAGGAACCGTGAGATCATGACCTGAGCCCAAATCGGACGCTTAATCAACTGAGCCACTCAGGCGCTCCTCGCCTTTCTTTTTTTTTTTTTTTTTTTAATTTTTTTTTTTTCAACGTTTATTTATTTTTGGGACAGAGAGAGACAGAGCATGAACGGGGGAGGGGCAGAGAGAGAGGGAGACACAGAATCGGAAACAGGCTCCAGGCTCTGAGCCATCAGCCCAGAGCCCCACGCAGGGCTCGAACTCACGGACCGCGAGATCGTGACCTGGCTGAAGTCGGACGCTTAACCGACTGCGCCACCCAGGCGCCCCTACTCGCCTTTCTTTAAGAAAACATGCTTTTTTATTCTGAAAGATAACATTCAACATAAAGAGCTTCACAAATTATTATAAAGCAAACATTCATGTAGTCACTCCCCAGGTATCTCCTCAGGGTCTCCAATGTCCTTCCACTCACCTTTTCCCAGAGGTAAAGCCTATCCTCACTTTCATGGTAATCATTTCTTTGTTCCTTATAGTTTCACCATGTGTAAACGCATTCCTAAACAATATGGTTTAATTTTGCCTGCTTTTAAACTTTACAGAAATAAAATCTGGTTATCTATCCCTGTGGAGCAAATATCCCAAACGTCAGGGGCCTGAAACAGGGATAATTCTGTTATTCTCTGGCAAGAGCTAGAGTTGATTGAGCTCAGGGTGGGTGATTCCTGCTCAAGGCCTTGTAAATGGTCATGGGGGTGAGGGGCACCTTTGGAATGCCCTCCCTCTATCCCTGGTAGTTAATGCTAGTTGTTGGCTGGATCATCCACACATGGCCTCTATATCTGGTCTGAGCTTGCTCACTACACAGCACCTGGTTTCCAAGAAGGAGCTGCTAAGGGAGACTGGGAGGAAGCTGTATCACCCTTTAAGACCTAGCCTGGAAGTCACACAGCATCATTCCTGTTTTGGCCTTCCCAGATCCTAGGGGAAGAAACATAGACACCCCACCCACCCCGCCACCTTTCAATGGCAGGGGCTGGGGGTGGTAAGTCAACATCCTGTGAGAAGAGCATGTGTGTGTACACACATGTGCATGCTGGCATATTGCAATAGCCTAAAGATGGAGGCAGCCCAAGTGTCCATTGATGGATGAATGGATGAACATAATATGGTCCATCTATATGCTGGAATATCATTCAGCCTTAAAAAGGAAGGAAATTCTGACCTGTGCTACAACGTGGATGAACCTTGAGGGCATTATGATCAGTGAACTAAGCCAGTCACAAAAGGCCAAATACTGTCTGATTCTATGTGCATGAGGGACCTTGAATCAAATTCATAGAGACAGAAAGCAGAATGGTGGTTGCCAGGGACCGGGGGAAGGAAGGAATGGGGAGTTATTGTTTAATAGGTACAGACTTTCAGTTTGAGATGATGAAAATGTTCTGGAGATGGGTGGTGGTGATGGTTGCACAATGTGAATGTACTTAACTTTGCTGAAATGCACACCCCAAAATTTAAGATGGTATGTTATACGTGGATTTTACCACAATTAAAAAAACTTTTTTTTAATGTTTACTTATTTTTGAGAGAGACAGAGACAGAATGCGAGTAGGTTAGGGGCAGAGAGAGAGGGACACAGAGAATCCGAAGCAAGCTCCAGGCTCCGAGCTGTCAGCACAGAGCCCAACATGGGGCTCGAACTCATGAGCTGTGAGATCATGACCTGAGCCCAGTCGGACGCTCAACCAACTGAGCAACCCAGGCGCCCCTTTACCACAATTTTTAAAAAATTAAGTTACATTTCAAAAAGGAGAGAATATGTGATAAACGATATCTTCAGATATCCCTGCATTTATGCATCTTTGGAAAATATAGTCTGCCACAGAACATGCAACTTACAGTTTGGGGTCTTGTATCTCTTACCCAACATTGAATCTGTAAAATTCCCACAAGTTGTGTGTTGCTAAGTTTCCGAGGCTGTACACTATTCCCCCATGTGGATATGTCACAAAATTTATCCCATCTCCTGTGGATGGACATTTGGGGGCACTCTAGCTTGGGGCTAATACAAACAGTGCTGCTATGGATATTCCTGCACATGGGAACTTGTTTCTCTGGCTCATGGGATAGATGCTCACTTAACTTTTTGAGATAATAGCAAACTATTTGCTGAAGTGGTTGTACCAACTCACACCCCCATCAAGCGTGCGAGAGGACCTATTTCTTTATCTCCTCCCTGACACTCTAGGGGTGCTAGGATACATTTAACTGACACTGCTTGGTTTCTTTCCTGTCAGGGCCTGCCTTTCTCACCCTAGCTGCCCTGGGGGCGGGCTGGCACTTACAGAGGTGCATGTCTGCATCCTTCCCAGCCACAGCCCACCCAGAGGGGCACTCCCAGGACAAACTGGCTCCCAGGGATACACCTGGATGCTGCAACCCTCTTTCCTGGCTTGTGGCTCCTGTCTGCACACAGGGTTGGCATTTACTTCCATTGCAATTTATCCCTCCATCTGATCCCATCTCCTTCCTGTCTTCCAAAAACTCTTCCAAGTTCCTCAAAATTTCTGGTCTGCTGATGCAATTTTAAGTGATTTTGCATGTTGCCATGAGTTTGTTTATTAGCTCTCAGTATCGTGATTGTTGTACATAATGGGACACACTATAATGGGAGGGAGGGGAACACGTGGGCGGGTTCTGTCTGCTGTCTTGAACCCCATCCTCAACCCAGGGTCTCTGATTCACCCCAGCCTCTCGGGCTCTGAGCTTGTGAGCCCTCAGAGCCCAGCATTCAAGGGGATGATCGCTGCCCCCTGGGAATAGGAGGCCTACTGAGTTTATGTCTACTCAGCTGAAAGACTACGTCTCACCTTTCCCAGCAGCTAGATGTGACCATGTGACTATTTTGGAATGGCAACTTCTGGAACCATAGGCCCTTGACTTTGTCTCCTTGAGTTCTCTTCCAGGCACCACCCAGGCCAAGTCCAGCCATGCCGGTTCTTCCATTGTTCTACTGCTGTTTCCCCTAGCCCACCCCAAATGTGCTTGTTACTTCTCTGTCCCAGGGTCTCCCCTTGCCCAGAAGGCCAGTTCCCATCTTCACCTTAGTAAACCCTAAAAAGTAAACCCATGTAAATGGCAGCTCTTCTCTACAACCTCTCAAACTCCCAAGTAGGTGACCGCGTCTCCTCTGCCCAGCACTTCTCCACCCACTGTCACTCAGTTTATGCGGTCTGGGACAGTGTCTTTGTGGATGTTCACTTGACCAGCATATGCTGCAGGGGTCAGGCCCAGCTAAGGCCAATCACAACACAGGGAATCCCCAGCTCTGCCTCTTTGGTGAGAGTATGAAGAGAAGGGGGTCTGCAGGGGGCAAACAAGGGCAACTGAGGGGTTAATGTGCATACTCCAGACCCTGCCAGACTCCCTGGGCATGCAGGCTAGTGGCAGGCTGGGAGGCACCACATCCTCCCAATCCTGGGAAGGCGGCAGGCTGGGAGAATGTCCCCATGTCCTTGGCATGGTCAGCCTGGCCCTGGATGTCCAGCTCTGACTCACTCCTTGTTTGGGCAAAACGCTGGCTTGGGTGCCAAGTCCCGAGAGCTTGACAAAGGCAAAGGGAGTAACAAGATAGGATCTGAGGGTCAGCTCCTGGGAACAGTGTGGGTACCCAGCCTGTGTTTACAGCTGCTTCCTGCTCTGGCTCTCCGTCTGGTGAGCTGGGTGCGGCTACCGTCTGAGGAGGTGGGGGATCCTCTCCCAGCCCTCCGGGTGGACCCTGCACACCAGTCCTGAGTGTATGAAACAATCACAGGGCAGTGAGGACAATAGCATGAGAGCCGGTGGCAGATAACAGGATTAAAACATTCTAAGGTTTTGGTCTTGGTGGGAGGAGAGCAACGATAGCAAAGATATTAATTTTAAGTTTATTCACTTCAGAAGGTGACTGCTGAAATAGGCAAAGAAGGTATCATTTGCAAACAAGTAAAGGAAAAAAATATGAAAAAGACAAAAACAATTAATCCAAAAAAAGACAGAAAGGAGGAGTAGAGAGGGGGATCTGCACATAAGCTGTTACAAATAAATCCAAACATACCTGTAATCACAAAAAATGTAAAGGGACCAAATGTTCCAGATACAGCGAAAGATTGCCACATCATATGAAAAGCAATCCAGCTTTCTGCAATTACAGGAGAACTTCCTGAAGCATAAAGAAATACAATATTGAAGGTCAAGAGAGAGAAAGATACACCATGCAAAGACTAACTAAGAGTGAACTTGTGAGCTATGTCAGATGAAATACAATTTAAGGCAGCAAAGTCCAAAGTTGATTTGTTGGAAATACAAATATAAAGCTAAGTTTCTGGTAATATTAACAAGAAAAAGAGAAGGCACTAGTTAATAATAATAATAATAATAATAATAATAATAATAATAATACCAATAGGAAAGAAAAGGAGACAACCATACATGCTCCAGCAAGTAAACAGAAATAATAAGGGGCTATTTGTCAACTGTATGGCAACACATTTGAAAACAGACAAACTGAATAATTTCTTGGAAAACACCATTTTCCAGAATGGAATCCAAAAGAAATAAAAAACCTGATTGTCTTACAATTAAGCTCAGGTCATGATCTTGTGGTCCGTGAGTTAGAGCCCTGCACTGGGCTCTGTGCTGACAGCTCAGAGCCTGGAGCCTGCTTTGGATTCTGGGCCTCCCTCTCTCTGCCCTTCCCCTGCTCGTACTCTGTCTCTCTATCTCTCTCAAAAATAAACATTAAAAAAAAAAAAAGGTTGGTATAAAATTACCTAATGTAAATCAACCCTGTTAACAGAATAAAAGAGAAAAACCACAGTAATATGTCAACAGATGCAAAAGTGTCCAATGAAATTAAATACATTCAAAATAAAAAAGTTATAAAAAGAATGAAAATAATAATAGAAGCTAATAAGGGGCAACTTCCAAGAAACTACAGCAGACAACATAGCAATGAGAGCATTCCCTACAAGACTAGAAGCCTGGCTTGATGTCCATAATGAAGACTTCTCTATGATGATCTACTGGACATCCTAACTGGTGCAGTAAAATAAGAAAAGGAAATAAAAGGTAATGGATTTAGAAAGAAAAACACAAAACTTTCATTATTTGCAGATGATATGACTATAAGGAAAACCCAAAGGCATCTATAGAGAAATTATCAGGACTAAATAAGTTCGCTGGATTCAAAGTAAAATTCATTTGCGTTTCTAAAAATTGGCAAAAATCTCTTAGAAAATACAGTTTTATATTTATTTTATTTATTTATTTTATTATTTTATTTTATTTTATTTTATTTTATTTTATTTTATATTTTATAGAGAGAGCATGCAAGCGGGAGAGAGAGGCAGAGGGAGGGAGAGAAGGAATCCTAAGCAGGGTCCATGCTCAGTGCTGAGCCTGACATGAGGCTCGATTCCATGACCCTGGGATCATGACCTGAGCCAAAATCACGAGTGGGACCTTCAACTGACTGAGCCACCCAGCTACCCCAAAAATACAACTTTAAAAATATACAATCTAAAATAGCAGCAAAAGGGTCACCTGGGTAGCTCAGTCGGTTAAGTGTCTGACTCTGGATTTTGGCTCAGGTCATGATCTCATGGTTTGTGAATTCAAACCCCACATGGGGCTCTTCATTGGCAATGTAGCGCCTGCTTGGGATTCTCTCTCTCTCTCTCTCTCTCTCTCTCTCTCTCTTAAAATAAATAAATAAACTTAAAAAATAATGAAATAACAAAAATATAAAGAATCCAAGAATGAATTTTACGTATATATAAAAAGTATAATCCTAAAATTTGGTAAAAATATTATCTGTGGCCCTTCTTATGGGCCATTACTGCTCTAAACACTTTAATCCATGAGCTGGTTTAATCCTCACCATGTCCCAAGAAGAAGCTGTCCTTACCTTTCCACCTGGTAGCTGAGTGAACTGGTCTACCCACCTAGCATCTGGGCACCTGGTGGGAGGATTTAGGTACAGATAGCCCAGCCACACAACCGGGGCTCTAGCCACTATGTTTTCTTGCCTCTTGTTGGTATGCATTGCTTCACAGTAAACATAGTACCCACAGACACTAGGAAAGTTAATAAAAGAAAATTTAAAGAAAATAAGATCAGCTCACCACCCTTGTTCACCTGTGCTCCTCCTTGCTTCTATTCCTGTTCATTCCCATATGGTGTGGGCGACTCCAACTCTGGGTCCCACAACCCCTCCTCAGAGCCCAGGCAACCTTCACTCTAAATTCTCTCAAGTCTGGCCAATGGGATAAGAATTTTTCTTTGGTTTGATGTTGCCTTAAATAAAATAATTCAAAATCAGAGATTTTCTCTACTTTACTACTATAAGACATATTCCTGTCCTCAAAGATGCTTCCTGGGCCAGGCTGCTTGTTATGGCAAAGTCCTCCTTGCCAGTGACCCCCAGTGGCCTGCTATCTTTCTGCAGAGAGAGCTCTCCCCTTGGCCTCTTCCAGTTAGCAGAACTCCTGACTAATCTCCTCTGATGGTGTTGTGAATGTGCCAGGTATTGTCAGAGGACCTCCCACTAGTTCCAGGGAATGAGCTCACTTTGGCTGTCTTCTGTTGCTATGTTGGGGGTTGGGAGACACCAGATGTGTGTCATCTACTTCTGGTAGGTGGGGGACATACAATTCCTGACATTATGCTGCTCTTTCAGTTATGGATCCCCAAACCACTTTCCTCTTACTACCTTTCAGAGTTCTTCTTTGGCTGTCTCTTGAATTATTTCCAAAATTTAACATTGTACTTGGTGGAGAGGAGTAAGATCTATGCCATCTTGTCCAGACCAGAAGCATCTTTTTACTTTGACCTATTTGTATTTTCTATTAAAAATTTTTTTTAATCTCAAAAATAAATAATTGAGGTGGGGGAGGCAGAAAGAAAGGGAGACACAGAATCTGAAGCAGGCTCCAGGCTCTGAGCTGTCAGCACAGCTCAAACTCACAAACCTTGAGATCATGACCTGAGCCGAAGTCAGATGCCCAACTGACTGAGCCACCCAGATGTCCCATGTATTTTACTATTTAGAATGAGTTTTTTGTAGACAACATATAGTTGGATCTGTTTTTTAAATCCAATTGAACAATCTCTGTCTTTTAATTGGGATGTTTAGACCATTAATATTTAATGTGATTATTAAGATGGTTGAGTTTAAATATACCAGCTTGCTATTTGTTTTTTTTTATTCATCCCATCTCTTATTTGTTCCCCTTTTCCTAAATTTTTGTTTGTTTGTTTTTTTGGGGCTAAGTATCTTTTAAGATTCCATTTTATCTCCTTTGTTTGCTTGTTAACTATATTTCTTTGGTCCATTTTGGTTTTTTAGTGGTTGATTTATTATTTGTAGTATTGATTTTTTTGACTTAGCACAGTCTACATTCACATCGTATCATATGATTTCACATATGCTTTATAGACTTTACACTAATATACTCAGCCTGTATGGTGACAGAGGGTAGCTACACTTGTGGTGAGCATAGTATAACATATAAACTTATCAAATTACTATACAGTACCCGTGAAACTAGTAACATTGTATGTCAATTGTACTTCAATAATAATGATAATAATAATAATAATAATAATAATAATAATAATAATATATGTTCAGCCTTTGTGTAAATATTGCACTGTCAGCACAAAGCCCGATGTGGGCTTGAACTCACGAACCTTAAGGTCATGACCTGAGCTGAAGTCTGACATTTAGCCACTGAGCCACCCAGGCACCCCAGCAATAAAGTATTTTAAAAGAGGCTTTAAAATAATTTAAAATTTGTCAAATTGACGCCCATATTTACCATTTCTGGTGTTTTTATTCCTCTGTGTACTTTCATATTCCCATCTGGTATCATTTACCCTGTGCCTAAAGGATTTCCTTTAATATATTTGTAGTGCTGGTCTGTTAGTGATGAATTCTGTCATCTCTTCTATGCTTGAAAAAAGTCTTTATTTTTCTTTTAAAAATATTTTATTTTGAAGTAATTATAGATTCATAGGAAGTTACAAATACAATAGAAAGGTCCTGTGTACCTTTCACTCAGTTATCCCCAGTGATTACATATTACATAACTATAGTGCAGTATCAAAATCAGGAATTTGACAGTGGTACAATGTGTGTGTGTGTAATTATGTATCACTATGTACACCCAATGTGTATATGTAATTCTATACATGTAATTTATCAAATGTGTAGATTCATGTAACCATGGCTGAAATCAAGATATAGACTACTGCAGGGGTGCCTGGGTAGGTAGCTCAGCTGGTTAAGCATCTAACTTCAGCACAAGTCATGATCTCATCATTCATGAGTTCCAGCCCCACTCTGGGCTCTGCACTCTCTCCCTCTCTCTCTTCCTCTCTCTCTGTACCTCATAGGATTTTCTTTCTCCCTTTTTCTCTGCCCTTCACTCCTTCATGCTTGCTTGCTCTCTCTCTCTCTCTCTCTCAAAAAAAAAACAAACAAACCTGTATATATAGACTACTCCATCACCACAAAGATCTGCCTTCTACTATGCCTTCATATCCATATCCACCTTCTCCCTCTGCCATAATCCCTAATCCCTAGGAAACACTAAACTGTTTCCATCTCTGTAATTTTGTCATTTTATAGAAATGGAATCAGAGTATATAGCAAATTGCGGTTGGCTTTTTTTCATTTAATACCCTTGAGATCAAAGTTATTGTGTGTATCAAGGGTTTGTTGGTCTCTTATTGCTGAGTACTATTCCACACTATGGTTGTGCCATAGTTTTTTTAGCCACTAACCTATTAAGGGACTTTTGCATTGTTTCTAGTTTGGGGCTGTAACAAATAAAGATGCTATTAACAATTGTGTATGGGTTTTTGTGCACTCATAAGTTTTTCTTTCTTTGAAATAAATGCCCAGAAGTGCAATTGCTGGATTATAAGGTATACACTACCATATAGTCCATGTTTAGTTTTTTAGGAAACTGCAAAACTGTTTTCCAGGGTGGCTATACCATTTTATGTTCCCACCAGCAACGTGTGAGAGATTCAGATTCTCTGCATCCTCACCAGCATTTGGTGTTGTCATTATTTTTTTATTTTGGCTGTTTTAATAATTGTAATCTTATTTCATCCTTAGATATATAATGATCATGTCATAGTTAAAAATTTAATTTTAATTTCCCTAATAGTGATTTGAACATCTTTTCATTGGTTCACTTGCCATCCTTTTTGGCAAAATATTTCTGTGTGTCTTTTGCCCCATTTCTTATTTTTTTTCAATGTTTATTTATTTTGAGAGAGAGAGCATAAGTAGGGGAAAGGCAGAGACAGAGGGAGAGAGAGAATCCAAAGCAGGCTCTGCACCATTAACACAGAGACCGATGCAGGGGTTGATCCCATGAACTGTGAGCTCATGACCTGAGCTGAAATCAAGAATCAGAGGCTTAACTGACTGAGCCACCCAAGCACCCCTGCCCCATTTCTAATTTGTTTGCTTGGGGGGGGGTCTTAATTAAATATTTTCATTTTTTTTAATTAATTTATTTATTTTGAGAGAGAGAGAGACAAGGCACAAGTAAGTAAGGGACAGAGAGAGAGAGTTGAAAGAATGCCATGAGGGGCAGAGAGAGAGAGTGAGAGAGACAGAGAGAGAGAGAAGTGGGGCTCACCTGAACTCGGGGCTCAAGCTCACTCAATGTGGGACTTGAACTCATTAATGGTGAAATCCTGACCTGAGTCAAAGTCATATGCTTAAAGACTAAGCCACCCAGATGTCTTTTTTAAAATTTATTTTAGAGCAAGAGAGATCGAGCACGTACGAGTGGGGGAGAGTGGCAAAGAGAGAGAGAGAATTTTAAGCAGGCTCCACACTCAGCGCACAGCCCAAGGTGGGGCTCTATCCCATGACCCTGGGATCATGACCTGAGCTGAATTCCAGTCCAGTGTTCAACTGACTGAGCCACCCAGGTGCCCCTGGATTGCTTTTTTTTTTTTTTTAAATGATCAATTTTCAGAGTTCTCGACATATTGTGGATATTAGCCCTTTGTTGAACATGTGGAATGCAAATATTTTCTCCCACTGTGTAGCTTGTCTTTTCATCTTTTTAAAAGTATCTCTGGGTGCCTGGGTGGCTCAGTGGGTTAAGAGTCTGACTCTTGATTTCGGATCAGGTCATGACAGCATGGAGCCTGCTTGGTATTCTCTCTCTCCTTGTCTCCCTCTGCCCCTCCCATATGTGCACACATGTTCTCTCTCTCTCTCTCAAAATAAATAAACAATTTTTAAAAAGTGTCTCACAAAGAAAAAGTTAATTTTGGTAAAATTAATTGGTCATTTTCTCCATTTATGAGTATGCTTTTGTATCATGTCTATGTCCCAAAGATTTTCTCCCGAGTTACTTTCTTTTTTCCCCCTGAGTTACCTTCTAAAATTCTTTAGTTTTACATTTTACATTTAAATCGGGATTCATTTTGAGATTTTTATTTTTTATGGTGTGAAGTTTAGATTCAGGTTGGTTCCCCACCCCCTGTTGATATCTAATTGCTTTAGCATATTGTTGAAAGATTATCCTTCCTCCATTGAGTTCCTTTTTATTTTATTGTGGTAAAACTTACAATCACATAAAACTCATCATTTTAACAATTTTTACAGTTCAGTGGCATGAAGTACATTCATATCGCTGTGCAACCATCACCACAATCCATCTCCAGAACTTTTTCATCTTCCCAAACTGAAACTCTGTCCCCATTAAAATTCCCCATTCCTTCCTCCCCTGGCCCCTGGCAACCACCATTCTGCTTTCTGTCTCTATGAATCTGACAGTATATACTAGGTACCTCCTGTTAGTGGAATCATACAATACTCTTCCCTTTGTGTCTGGCTTAGCTCACTTAATGTAATGTTCTCAGCCATGCTGTAGCATGTTTCAGAATTTCCACATTTTGGCTTTTATGAATAATGCTGCTATGAATATTTGTGTACAAATATCTGTTCAAATTGCTGCTTCCATTCTTTTGGGCCATTGAATTGCCTTTGCATGCTTGTCAAAAATCAGTTAACTATACTTGTGTGAGGCTGTTTCTGGGTTCTCTGTTCTGTTCCATTGAACAATGTCTCTGTCCCCTAATAAGCAATATATTAACATCTATATCATAAGTCTCAAAATCAAATAGAGAGATTCTTCCCACTTTATTCTTATTTTTTCAGAATTGTTTTAGCTATTTTATTTTCAAGTTTTAGAATAATCTTGTGTATATCTATAAGGAATCTTGCTGGGATTTTGAAGGGAATTGGCATTATAAACATCTTTGTCACATTGAGTCTTCCAATCAGTGAACACACAAAGCTTCTCCATGTATTTAGATCTTTGATTCTTTTCATCAGTGTTTTGCAGTTTCCAGCATACAACTTTTGTTCGCATTTTGTTAGATTTACATCTATGTACTTTGGTTTTTGAGGGATTGCAAGTGATGTTGTATTTTTAATTTTGGTTTTCATGTGTTCATTGCCAGTGTATAGAAGTGGAAATTGATTTTTGTACTTTGATCTTGAATCTTTCTATTTTGCTGAATTCATTTATTAGTTCTAAGGCCTTTTTAAAAAAGTTTATTTATTTTGAGAGAGAGAGAGAGAGCACATTTGAGAGCGGGGCAGAGGCAGAGAAAGAAGGGGAGAGAGCCATAAGTGCAGAACCCAATGTGGAGCTCGATCCCACACCCATGAGATCATGACCTGGGCCAAAACCAAGAGTCAGATGCTTAACCGACTGAGCCATTCAGGTGCCCCTAGGCCTTTTTTTTTTTTTTTAAGTTTATTTATCTTGAGAGAGAGTGCATGCATGAGCAAACATGAGCAGGGGAGGAAGAGAGAGAATTCCAAGTTGGCTCTGTGCTGTCAGTGCAGAGCGTGATGCAGGGCTCAATCCCATGAACCATGAGATCATGACTGGAGCTGAAATCAAGAGCAGGAGGCCCAACCAACTAATACTCAGGCATACCTATCTAGGACTTCCATAGCTGGATGGAAGATTGTTGCTTTTTTTTTCTTTTAATGGCCCAGAATATGGTCTGTCCTGGCATAGATTCTCTGGGCACTTGAAAAGAATGCATATTCTGCTTTGTTGGATAGTATTATATAAATGTTGATAAGATCCTGTTGTTTAATAGTGCTGTTGAGTTCTTCTATCTTTCTGATTTTCTGTCCATTTGTTCTATCAATTGTTAAGAGAGGAGTTCTGAACCTTCACCTATAATTATCAATTTGTCTATTTTTCCACTCAGTTTTATCAGTTTCACATTATTTCCTAGCTCTTTTGTTTGATGCAAATGCATTTGTGATTGTTATGTCTTCTTGACACGTTGACCCTTTGTAATTAGGTAATATTTTCCTCTGTTTCTGGTAATTTTCTTAGTGAAGTCTACTTTATCTGATATTAATACAGCCACTCTGCATTTATTGGATTGATGTTTGCTTAGTAAAACTTTTTCTATCCTTTTGCTTTCAACCAACACATAACATTGTATTTGAAATGAGTTAGTTTTAAATAACATGTATTTAGGTTATATATTTTTGTTTGCTCTACCAATCTCTGTTGTTTAATTGTATTTAGACCACATACATTTAAATCAATGTAATTAGAAGGGTGCCTGGGTGGCTCAGTCAGTTAAGTGTCTGACCTTAGCTCAGATCATGATCTTGTGGTTTGTGGGTTCAAGCCCCACATCAGGCTCTGTGTTGACAGCTCAGAGCCTGGAGCCTGCTTCAGATTCTGTGTCTCTCTCTCTCTCTGCCCCTCCCCTGCTCGTGCTCTGTCTCTGTCTCTCTCTCTCTCAAAAATAAACATTAAAATTTTTTTAAAATAACGTAATTATTGATATGATAAAGCTTAAGTCTGACACTTGATATTTGTTTCTGTTTGCACTCTCTCTTTCTGTTTCTGTTTCTGTTTCCTGCCTTCCTGTGGTTTACTTAAATATCTTTTAGAATTCCATTTTGAATTATCTACAGTGGTTTTTTTTTGGTTTTTTTTTTTGTTTTGTTTTGTTTTTTTGAGAGAGAGAGAGACAGAGAGACAGAGCAAGCAGGGAAGAGGGGATAGAGGGAGAGGGAGAGAGAAAATCTTAAGCAGTCTCCATGCCCAATGCAGAGCCTGACACAGAGCTCAGCCTCATGACTCATGAGATCATGACCTGAGCCAAAATCAAGAGTTGGACACTTAACCAACTGAGCCACCTAGGCGCCCCTATAGTGTTTTTGGGTGAATCTCTTTGTATAGCTTTTTAATGGTTGATCCAGGATTACACTATTATACACATAACTCATCAAAGTCTAGTGGTGTCAATATTTATCAGTTGGAATAAAGTGTAGAAACCTACCTCCCTTTATGTCCTTTTATCCTCCCCTAATTATAGTATAAATATCTAGATATCTCCTCTACATAGACCAAAAACCACTTGAGGCAGTGCAATAATTTTTGCTTCAAGCATCAAACATAACTTAGAAAATTCAAGAAGAGAAGGAATCTATTATATTTATCAGGATTTTGCTTATCATTTTCTTCTTTCCTGATATTTCAAGATTCCTCCTCTTATCATTTTCTTTCTGTTTAAAGAACACCCTTTAGGGGCGCCTGGGTGGCGCAGTCGGTTAAGCGTCCGACTTCAGCCAGGTCACGATCTCGCGGTCCGTGAGTTGGAGCCCCGCGTCGGGCTCTGGGCTGATGGCTCAGAGCCTGGAGCCTGTTTCCAATTCTGTGTCTCCCTCTCTCTCTGCCCCTCCCCTGTTCATGCTCTGTCTCTCTCTGTCCCAAAAATAAATAAAAACGGTGAAAAAAAAATTTTAAGAACACCCTTTAGTCATTCTTTTAGGGTACATCTGCTGGTGATAAATTTCTTAGTTTTCCTGCATCTGAGAATATATTCATTTCCCTTGCATTCTTGAAGAATATATTCAGATATCAAATTCTGGGTTGACATTGTTTTTCTTCCAGCACCTAAAAAAATATATTACTTGTCCTATTCTCCATGGTTTCTGATGAGAAATCTTTGATCATTTGATTTGTTTTTGCCCTATAGGTGAGGGTGTCTTTTTTCTCTGATTCTTCTTAATATTTTTCTTTGTCTTTAGTTTTCAGAAATTTAATTATGATGTGTCTTGGTGTTGATTTTTTTGGGTTTATCCTGTTTGGAATTCGGGCAACATCTTGAATCTGTAGGATTTTTGGTGTTGTTTTGTTTGCTACATTTAGGAAATTTTCAGCTATTATTTCTTTGAGTACTTTTTTTCTTTTTTTTAAATCCCTACCCTCTTTCTCTTCCCCTTTTGGAACTACAATGGCATGGATGTTAAATCTTTAGTTATCATCATACATTCATCATACATTTCCCCAAGGCTTTCTTTTTTTAATTTTTCCAGTCTACATTCTCTTTCTTGCTTAGATGCAATAATCCTATTGTTCAAATTTACTTATTCTTTCTTCTATCCCCTCCATTTTGCTGTTGAGCAAAACTCTAATCTTAGTTTAGTCCCATCTACCTTGGTCAGAATGGGAAGCCCTCCTTGGCATGAGTAGAAGCAGAAGAAAACTATAAGAAAATATAATTTAACTTGTATCTTCTACATATAGAAGGACTTTTTAACAGTTAAAAATAAAGGTAGGTAGGGGCACCTGGGTGGTTCAGTGAGTTAAGCATCCGACTCTTGATTTCAGCTCAGGTCATGATCTCATGGTTCGTGGGTTTGAGCCCCATGTTGGGCCCTACACTTATAGTGGGAGAGATTCTCTCTCTCTCTTTCTCTCTCTCTCTCTGTCTCTTTCTCTCTCTGTCCCTCCCCAGCTCAGTCTCACTCTCAGTCCTTCAAAATAAATAAATAAGCTTAAAAAAAAAAAGAAGGCACAGTGAGAAAACCTAAATAGATTCAAATACTCAAAAATTCAAATTTCTGTAACATCCTGAAAAAAATCAGTAACAGATTTCATAGCAAATGGCAAAAGGTATGTGCCACATATATGACAGCATGTAATGTTTCTAACATATAAAATGAGAAAAACATCAATTCACCAAAGAAAAATTCATCAGAGGAAATAAAAATAAGCAATATAAATTAAAACAAAATTTTAACACATTGCTATTCAAAGCAAGTTAAAGATACCATTTTCTGCCATCCAATAAGTAAACTTTGAAAACTGTGGATACCCAATGCTGGTGACAGGCAATGCAAATGCATACTCAGATAAGAGGTCTATGGGATACAACCTCCTGGATGTGAGCTAAAATTCTTGGAGGAATTTTTCCTTAGGAAATCACTCAAAATACCAAGACCTACTTTTGCAGCAGTATTATTTACAACAGAAAAACCATCATTTATCAAAGTATGTCTTGAGGGATGATTGCATAATTAATCATCATCATTAATGTTAATCCAGCATTCACCTTGAGCTAGGGAATACTGTCCCCTTGACAGCCCCTTGACAACCCTTTGATCCTTATCATCCCCATTTTACAAAACCTCAGAACAGATTTCCCTGGTCACATCCTGCTCCTGGGAATGGTGGAGATAGATTCTATCCTGTCTCTGTCCAACCCCCAAGGCCATCTTCCGGGCAGTTAAAAACAATAGTAATCATGAGGGTGTTTTTAACAAAGTGTAGGCATGCTTATTATATGATGCTAAACAAAAAAGGTGGGTCTAGAATCACTTTATGATTTTAAGTGGAAAGAATATAAAATTGTTGTAAAATGCAGCATGCAGAGAAGGAAAGAATCAGAGAAGGAAGCGGTTTAGGGAGAGAAGGTGGACAGAGAGGCCATGGAGGCAGTGCAGGCATGAGGGGTGAGGAGTGGGAGTGGGGTGGAGGACTACTTCTGGTCCCTGGAGGCACTACTGCCATGGGCTAGCCTCCTCCATGCTCCCAAGGGCACCCTGGCCTATGCAGAGACCATCATTTGGTACAATCTATGACGTCATCAGGGGCCTACAGGACCCTGGGTCTCTGTCAACCAGAGCTCCCTGCCCTTCACTCCCCATCCCACTGGGGAAGTAAAAGCCACAATGTCCTCCAATTTGAGCAAATAGCCAGTGGCACCTGTTCTGAGGACTGAAGTCAGATGAGCTGCAAAGGTCAAGGGAGCCAGGGAGGACATCTCAGGAACCCATAGAGTGATCAGGAATGGCAGCAGAGGACCCAGGATTGGTGACAGCCTCCCCTCCAGACTTGCAGCCTCCATTGTGAGGGCTTTGTTATCAATGGGGAAAGTAAGACAAGGAGAGGCCAATTCACCAGTTTGAATTGTGAATTCACTAGCTGTTTGTCAAAGGGTGCTCTGCATGTCATCACAGGCCCTGTGCCCCTAGTAGGCCCCCAGAGCAGGGCCAGATGATGTGGGGATTCATGCTGCCTCTGGAAGCACCAAGAAAGGGCACCAGGAGGTGTTCTGTGATCAGACACTCTACAAACATCTGCTGCACTGAGGGAAAACATCCTTAACTGTTTCAAAGCCAAAAGATAGAAGGAAGGTTGTTTTTCACTTCCTGCACAATTAAATTGGCTACTAGGAGCTTCCCAAACCCCAGTCCCTAGGAATCAGGAGCCTAAATTTAGACTGTCCTTGGAAGGTCACCAGATCACCCCTGGCTCTGGGTCAGTCGGCAGCTGCTCAAGATAAACTTTACTTTCTGCTGACTCAGGCCTTTCCCTCACACAATTAATGAGATCCTGCTGCACTTCCCCTGGGAAAGCAGAACAATAGCTGTAGATGAGCAGGTGGCCTTGGCTGGCACACTGGTCTGGGAGCTCCTCTCCAGAGATCAGGGATTCATGGCCCTGCCCAGGCCTGGACCCCTCTGACCTCAGCCTGCAGGCCCTGGCCCACTATCTTGCCCCAACCTCACTGGGCTCCATTTGCCCCCCCAGTCACCGTGCTCCTTCCCATCTCTGGACTATGACATGGAACTTCTTTCCTGGACCTTGGCTGAGCTGTCACCTCCTCAGAGATGGCTTTATCACTCTGCATCACACTGCCATCTCTTTACCCCATGGCCATGGGCACATCTGAAATGGCCCTACCCAGTTACTGGTTGAGGGCAGGAGCTTGCTGGGTGTGTTCTCCACCCAGAGACCGTACTTGGTGCGCAGCAGGTTGTCACAAGACCACCACGAGTGGAAGGAAGGGCAGGTGCACACTCACGCCCCTCCTAGGTCTGGGCTGGGCTTTCTCTGTGCTGCTCTGGTTCCACCAAAGGCCTAGGCCACAACCAACACAGTGGTGTTGGGATAGAAATCAGACTGTGATAGGTGGAGACTGAAGCCTTTCCATCAAGTCCCCAAGATACTATGAAGCTGTCCCCAAAGAGACAAGGGCTCACTGGGGCCACCCTGGGGTGCCAGGCTGGAGGTGGACCCTGGGAGAGCCACGGTGAAGGAGGCAGGTGGGCAGGCAAAGGGGGAGATCCTCATGCTGGCTGCAGCTCCAAGCTGGCTGGAGGGGATGGCAGTAGCCAGAAGTCAGCCACAGATCACGGGAAGCGCCTTGCCACGGACAGATGCATGAAGATGGTCACTGTGTGGAGGCTCATTCCTGTATACTGATGGGGAAAACCACTAAGCAGAAGGACAGTTCTAACTTGGGCATCTGAGAGTAGGGCTGGGGGACAGAGGCAGAAAGACATCCAAGAGCAAGTGATCTCAGCAGCACAACTTAGAAGATGAGCAGCCCCTACCTGAGGGACACACACTGCAGGCAGAAGAGGCCACGAGTGAGAGCAAGATCAGCCTGAGGGCCTAGAGAAAGACAAGTGTGGATGGAGCATGGAGTGTTTGCTGCTGGACTGGCCAGGCCCAAGGCAGGCAGGCAGGCAGGCAGGCAGGCAGGCACATATCACCCTGGGCAGCTCCCAGGAGTCAACGCTTCGATCACTTTGTCATGTGAGCCATGACAGGTTTCAGGCAGAGTGTGACCTGGGAGAGGGGCCTGCAAGCATGGCCTGGCTGCTCTGAGAACATACTGAGTGGGCAAGGATGGGGTCCAGACAGCCTGAGGAGGCTACAGCAGTCATCCTGGGAAAAGAGCAGTGTGGAGCATGGTGGGGGACTTGGGCAAGGTCCCTGGACTCAGGCCCAGAGGGAGCAGGATTGGGAAGGGGGTGGGTGGTGTAGCTGGGCCCCCTGGAGTGGACAAAAGGAGGGGATGTCCAGGAAGGTCTGTGGGGTGGAAGGGGAATGGCCCATGAGTCTGCAGCGGGAGGGAAGCAGTGAGGTGATAGCTGGGAGGAGGCGGTGGTCCTCAGAGCCCCATCCTGTGCAGGGATAAGGAGGTTGGGGGTGAGGAAACGGTTAAAACTTCTCCCCTCTCCCCACCTTCACACACAGGGCCCAACAAACTTGCCTTGGGTGCCTCTCCATGCTAGCTGAACCAGGCATTGGCCTTATCTCAGAGCCAAATGAGGGGGGGAGGAGAAGGAACCAGGTCCCAGGAAGGACAGATTTATCAAAACTCCTAGGCTGTGGCTGGCCTCAATGTCAGGCCTTCTCTGTGGAGGGCCCTGTCCAGCAGCACCAAGCACCTTGGACCAGAGGAAAGAACCCAGGTCCCAGCCACCTCAGTCCAAGACATTACAGATTTTGCTGGAAACAAAAGGGCTGATGGGGAGTGGGGAGGTAGCTGCCAGAAAGGGGCTGGTGCCCTCATGGGGTTCTGGGCTGCAGGGTCTGTTGCCCCCACCTGAGTCTCAGGGGGACCCAGTGTCCATCCCAGCGGGCCTTTCGAGAAACGGCTGGGCCATTGTGCAGAAGAATGCCCGGAAATCCCGCGCCTCCTGCCTCCAGCGAGGATGGGGGCTCTTCCTCCTGGCCAGGAAACTCCAAGTTAGCTTCCGGAGGGTGGTCTGGGGCCTGGGGTGCCAGGGGTACCACTGCCACTGGTGGGAGGGCAGAGCACAGCACCTCTGTGTCCCTTGTGTTTCTCCTCTCTGAGGGCTAAAGGACGCCCCCAAGCCCCCGGCCACAGGCTGCTCCTAGGAGGACAGCATGTTTGTTGAGTCACTGGAGAACACTGGGGACTTCCTGAAAGTGGTGTCGCCTGAGCTGGGCCTCAAAGAATGGGGGATGGAAAACATCTCAGGAAGAGCAGTAGCCAGCACAAAGGTTGGGAGGTCCGGGAATCCCCGGCATCAGGGGCAGAGTGGGGGTCTCCGGAGGCGGCAGAAAGGCCCCTGTTCCACCTGCTTCATATTGGGGAAGGTGATAGAGTGGGCAGTGGCGCTGGGCAGGACCTTGGGTTGGAGACCCACACACGCCTGCCTGGACTTGTGGTCTCTGAGACACAGTGCCAGGACTCAGAGAGGAACTGCGCAGTAAAGGTGCAGAGAAGGGACTGGGGATGCGACTGGACTCCAGGGCGAGATTCCTGGAGTAATAGGCGGAGCTGTCGGTGGACAAGAGTCTGCAACGCAAGCCTCTGCAAGGCGATGATGGTGAGGGGTACAGTGGAGCTGGCTTGGGTGGTAGAGACCTCCCAAGGGCTCCTTCCTGGATGTAGCCGGAGAAGTTGGTGCAGTCATACAGCTCCCTGAAATGGAGAGGCTGGGACACAGGGAGTGGGGGCCCGCAGAGCGCGCGCCCAGCTACCCCAGGTCAGTCCGGAGCCAGCTCTGGACAACAGCCGGGCGGCGGCCGGGAGAGGAGTGGTCCCCGCGCCCTCCACTACCCCCAAGGCAGTTGTTTCCCTAACTCCGGATGCCGGGGGTGGCTGTGATTGGTTGAGGGTCGACGGCCGGTGCACGGATTGGCTACTCGCGGACCAGAGGCTGGATCCGCAGCGCAGGGTCCGCCCCCGAACCTTCAAATAGGAAGCCCCCCCAGTAGGCGCCCGCAGTTCTGAGGCGGTGGAGCAGACTTGCTGGAGCGGCGGACGCGAGGCGGTGAGCCGGCAGTGAGCCGGGCGCAGAGGCACCAGGGCCCTCTCAGGCTACAAAGCCGCTCCACCGAGGCACCGCCGCGCCCTCCCGGAGGCCCGGAGGCCCGGGGGCCGTCGGGCGCCCATCTCGCCTTCAGCCATGGGGTCGGCCGCGCTGGAGATCCTTGGCCTGGTGCTGTGCCTGGTGGGCTGGGTGGGCCTGATCCTGGCGTGCGGGCTTCCCATGTGGCAGGTGACTGCCTTCCTGGACCACAACATCGTGACGGCGCAGACCACCTGGAAGGGGCTGTGGATGTCGTGCGTGGTGCAGAGCACCGGGCACATGCAATGCAAGGTGTACGATTCGGTGCTGGCGCTGAGCACCGAGGTGCAGGCGGCGCGGGCGCTCACCGTGGGCGCCGTGTTGCTGGCGCTCGTCGCGCTTTTCGTGACCCTGGCGGGCGCGCAGTGCACTACCTGCGTGGCCCCAGGCCCGGCCAAAGCGCGCGTGGCCCTCACAGGCGGCGCGCTCTACGCGCTCTGCGGGCTGCTGGCGCTCGTTCCGCTCTGCTGGTTCGCCAATATCGTGGTCCGTGAGTTCTACGACCCGACCGTGCCCATGTCGCAGAAGTACGAACTGGGCGCGGCGCTGTACATTGGCTGGGCCGCTTCGGCGCTGCTCATGTGCGGCGGCGGCCTCGTGTGCTGCGGCGCCTGGGTCTGCGCTGGCCGCCCCGACTTCAGCTTCCCGGTCAAGTACTCCGCTCCGCGGCGGCCCACGGCCAGCGGCGACTATGACAAGAAGAACTACGTCTGAGGGCGCTGGACTCGGCGGGGCCCCTCACGCCGGCCACTCCCGCAAGCGGGACGACTGGCCAGGGGCGTCGTGCATGGACCGCAGCCTATGCTAGGTGGTGCGGCGCACAGTCTCCGCGGAATGGCCGGTTCTGCCCCTGGACGCGGCGCACCGGCCGACTGAGACCTTTCACGCGCCCGCAGCCCGTTCTCCTCTACGGCCACTAGCCGGGCCCTGCCCGGAACAAGAGCCACGCACTTGGAAGGACTTGCTCGGTTTCTTTTTCGGTGCGCAGAACTTGCTCCGATGTGAGTGGGGCGCAGGTTCCTTAGGCTGAATGGACAATGGACCGAAATGCCGCTTTCCTCCCCAACCCTCAGGGTCTTGGATGCCGCCATCCTCCCCAGCGGCTCCTGCTGATTCCAGCCAGGCAGACGGAAAGCCCAGGGACCCCAGCCTGGACTGCCGGAGGGCTGTATACAACCGACCTTTACCCCAAGATCGGGGCCTGAGCCCAGGGGGCCTTGAAAGACTTGGCCTGGACCTCCCTGCCTCACCCCGGCAGCTCCCCAGGAGAGGATTATGGGCACTAGATCCTGCGTGGGGAGCCAGGGCCCTGCCCTCCTTTGCAGCTTGTGGGGGAGGGTAAGAATTTGCTTAGTAAATGGTTTGAATACCCTCCCACCTGTGTCCTGTCCTCTGTCCAGTCACTGCAAGTGCCCAGCAGCACCCCTCATCCACCCACCCACCCACCCACCCCCTCCTCCCTGAAAGGCTTTTTTGGAGACCTCCCAGGGCTGTCCCTGGGACCCAGAAGATGTATGGCCTTATCCCTGGTCCTCAATCACCTTCCCACTGGGTGGGAAAAATAGCTACAGCTCATAGCAACCCAGGAAGGTGAGATCTGTAGTTAGAAGAGCCTGGGGCAGGAGGGTGATGCAGACCCCAGAAGAGGATGCAGGTTGGAAATTACTCCCCCATCCCAGGTCCCCCAGCCACCAGCCAGTGTGGCATTTTCAGATGCAGGAAGTGCTGAGGGTGGGCTGCCAGGCTGCTGGCTTTGAGGAGAGGCCTGGCTCCATGCACCACAGGTTGGGTGTTTTCCATCAGTGCTCTCAGGGCTTGCCTATCTGTGGATCACAGCAAATGACCAGACATCTGTAAAACACTGACTGGGACCTTTCAGTCAACAGTGCAGCAGGAACGGGCAACTCCAGGATGTGTGCTTGGCTCCAGCAGAGCTAGCTGTAGGTCCATAAGCACGTTGCTATGGAGAGGAGGCACTTGTGCAGGTTGCCCAGAGAGTACCCGGGCCAGGCTCCAGACCCTTGTCCTGGCTCTTCTGCCAGTCTCAGCGCAGACTCTGCAGGGCCCGTACTCATGTAGCTGGCCTGGCAGCCAGCCCAGAGTTGTACTGACCATTAGCACCTCTGTGCCAGCCCCTGCCAGGAGCACCCTGTGTAACCTTCCTCCTGTGAGTGGGACCCCTGGGAGCCAGTACTCGCCTGGGCCAGGAAGCCAGGGGTTGGGGGGGGTGGGGGTCACAGGAGAACAGAGCACACCAGAGTTATCTATTGCAGTCACTGAGAGCTCCTTGCTTCCAGCCCCATTCTAGGTGCTTGGAATGAAAGCAGTTTTACTTCTGCCAAAGGCCAGGGCAAAAGACAGCCGTGGATGGGGGGAGGGAGGGGTCTGTAGGGAGGAGCTCCAAGCCCAGGCAGCAGAAAGGCTTGGCATCTGCCCCCAACCCTGACCTTGGGGACCCTGTCCAGAAATGCTTGGGCCAAATCCAGTGGCAAGCAGTCTCCCAAGCCTGGCCAGACTCCCCACTGTGGGGAAGAACCCAAGAATATGGGCTCAGGACAGCTGCGACGAACACTGCTCTGAATCCCAGGGTTTGCAGCAGAGCCAGTGAGTTGAACTATTGGGTGGCCTGAGCTCCTTGCAATGGGATGAGCTGCAGCGAGATGGGTCCCATAGCATAGAGGTCCTCAGTAGCCCCCCCGGGCCTGTGCAGCCAGGACCACAGAACAACCCTCAAATGCAAGAGTGTGTGAATCTGGGGCCTTGGCTCTTGGTGGGGCTGCTGAAACAAAGGTCCTTAACTCCTGGGGCCAGCCACACTGGTGTTTGGCCAGGAGTGCAGGCCCAAGGCTACATCCCACACAAGCCTAGAGCTTTCTGACTCCTTTGGGACCCAGGCATCAGCACAGTCCCAATGATGTGAATGGCCAAGGTGGGCAGCTTGAGGGCCCTGAGGAGTTAGGCTGCTGCTGCCTGACTCATGCCAGGCCAGCCAGGAGCACATTCCATTTACTAGAGGTCAGGCAGGAGGAGCCAGCCTCCAATGCGGCCAACCTTTCCAAAGGTTATGCCCCTTTCCAAAGTTCACCCTTAGACCTGGCCACCCATGTCTTCAGTTCCAGGCCACTGGGGCTTTCCACCAACTTAAAGCCTACCCAAACCACTCTGCTTCCTCCTGCCCAGGGCCCCAGGCACCACACCCAGGTGGCTGTGTCACTCTAGCCTGCTTCCCTGGCACCCTCACTCCAGGCAGAACAGCCAGATAGCCTCAGACACTTATGTCAACAGCTCTCTCTTACCTAAAGGGCAGGAATGGCATCCTCCTTGTCTCCAGATTCCCTCAACCCTTGCCAGGGCTCTGGGGACATCGGGGAGAGTGGGACCACCAACTGATGGCACAGCTCCCGACTGAGAACTCTTGCTGTTCTGAAGACTCTGAAAGTTGCCAAGGTCCTGTCCTGCTCGAACCTTCTGTGACCCGGATGCCAGTTAAGCCATCTCCGTCCAGGGCCCCTTAGCCAGCCACACCCTTCCCAGGTGAGGACTGTGCCCTTGCTATCTGCTTGACTCTCCCAGCAGCCTGGGGGTGCTGTGTGTCTATGGGGGTGCCAGGACAGGAGGTGCTGGAGGGTAAGATGATGGCTGTGGGAGGGTGGGCCTGGCAGGGGGACACAGTCAAGAAGGTGGGCTTGAGATGTTGCCAAGGCCAAGTGGACAGGAAGAAGTGATGGGAGAGCAGAGTGAGGTCCTGGCTGGCATCACTGGGCAGTGGTCAGCGCAGGAAGTATGTAGAGGCCCAGGTGCTGAGGCACCCGACATCCACCACCCCCTGCTTTCCAGGGAGCCTGTAGGCCACCGCCCCCCCACATGCTGTTTACTGCTGGGCCTTGAGGTTACCCAGGACACAGGAAAAGGCTCCTCCACATCCACAGAAGGCTCAAGACAAAAACAAGTGCTGTCCCTATGACCAGAGCCAAGACTGAGGCACCAAAGCTAAAACAAACATTTTATTCCATTAAAAACCCACTGTGGGTGTCTAAAACCATGTCCATAACTTATAGTCTAAATAAAACCCAGTTAATATAAATTAGGAGAAGGAGGACACATCAGAAGAAATCAAACTCTAGAAAAGAAAAAAAAAAAGTAAATTTCAAACAATTCTAACGTCTTTCCAAATTAAGCAAACTGCTCAGGCCTTGCCTCTGACATGCTGGGCTTGCTTCTGAGTAGCCTCCACCACTCACACAGGTGAGGAGTGGTGACCATGGGTAGAGGGCCGCCCCAGAACTGAAGTGCCCACTGGCCAGGTCCAGGCTGTCATTTGCTTGAGAACCTCCAAGGCCTCATGGCCCTCCACCACTATATCGCCCTGCAGACCCTGCCAGTGCCCTGTCCAGTCTCAGCCCCGTGGTACCTTCACAAGGTTTCTCCCCTGGCCTGGAACGTCTCCCCATACTGTCCCCCCACCCACCTTCCTGGCTGGCTCACTGTGCACACTGTCATGGTGGCAGGGCACACAGCAGCACTGGCATCATCACTGAGCAGGCCGCAGGGGAGGAGTATGCTTCAAATACCAGCCCCCCACCCAAAAGCCCCCACTTGTAGCCTTTGATTTGGGTCATAAACTTATACCCTGCCCCCATCTGAAGGCTCAGTGCTCATTGTCCAAGGGGTGTTAGCCGCACTTCAGATGAGGAACCCGTCATAGCCTGGTGAGGTACCCAACAGACCTTGCTGAAGACCCGAAGGGTCTGAGTCCAAAGTTCCTCCCCAACACGAGCCCCTTTATGCCCTAGCCTACTCTGAAAGAGGGACTGTGGGGTCCCTGAGACCCCCTATATCATTCTCAGCAGAGCCCACTGGGGCCCTGACAGGGGAAAGGCACCTGCCCTCCACAGTTTCCAACTCACTATGGATGGTGGGGGAGCGGGAAGACCCTGGGCCAGAACAAGGGCACCCCTACCTCAGAGTCTTGACAAGGCCTGTCTACCACAGCAGTGGCTCCAGCCCAGGGCTCAAGGAGATGCAGGGCTGGGTGTGAGCATCCACTGTGCGGGGGGCCCTTCAGGAGAGATGGCATGAGTGGCACTGGAAGGAGCCCCAGCTGGTGAGCATCACTGTGGACTGCCAGTGACAGCCTCATGCTGGTGCAGGCCCACAGAGATGACATTTTATAGTTATTGATGAGTGGCTGCCAACAGCTTTGTTTTCTCCTAAGTCAAATGCACAAGAGCCCAGATAGGAGCCTCTGTGGGCTCTTGCCCAGAGCCTGATACAATGCTGCAAAAAGCAGCAAAGCTCCAGGTGTCCCTCCCCTGCCCCCCTCGCCCACAGGGGTCACCCTCTTTCCCGGCAGTGCCAGGAGGCCTGTATTTCACTCACTGATGCCCAGCCCATAGTGTGGTCAGGAGAGGGTAAATGCCAGCTCTTGCTGAAGGAGTCCCAGGAAGCTTAATGAAATTAGCTCTTTCAAAAATGCCCCGTTGTGGCACTGCCGCCAGCCCAGGGACATCCTTGGGGAAATGTGTTGGTCCCAAATCTTAGAACACTGCTTGGGTCTGAAACCCAAGTAGAAAAGCCTGGCTTGAGGAGGAAAAACTCAAAGCAGGGAATGAGGGGCCCTCTTTACACTTCAACAAGGCTGGCTTTGTGGCAGGGCCACCCCCAGCCTCTTCTGGGGAGCCCCCCCTGAACTCTCCAGCACCCCACCCCTCCCCCACATCTCACCATCAGGACAGGAGAGAAACAAGGGCATCCAGAAACTTGCTCCGATCCTCTGCTTTCAGTTCAATTACTGAAGTAATGAAAGAAAAACACCTCGTGAGGTGGAGGAGTAGGGCTGAGGGTGAGGGAGCAGTAGGAAAAACAAGTCAGGGTGTTTGAACTCCTTCTTCCGAGTCATCCAAGATGGGAACCACCCTCCAGCACATTTCAAAATGTACTCAGCTCCTTGAGGCCTGGAAAATTTTGAACTCAGAGGTTGTACTTCACTGTCTGTATTTAATCCTCAGAAACTGCTGGCTGCCCTGTTAGTGAGGCTAGCTGGGCTTATAGTCTATGGGGAGGACCCTCTGGGCAGCTAGGAGATTGGCAGTGACAGCCAGTAAGGGGGACATGGGATGTGACAGTTTAGAACAGATCTAGGCAGAGACAGGCCTTCCCATCCTGCTGGACACAAAGCTCTGCCCCATCATGGGTTGCAGGAGGCCCTGAGTCTTGCTCTGGCCAGTCTCTCGGCTTCAGTGCTCTCCTCTGCACAAGGGGGACACGATGTGAACTGCCTCCATTTCTGGGGGGCCATTAGACTCAGACAAGCACATGGACCCTCATCAAACAGGGCAAAACTGGACCAGCCTGGTCCTGTGAGCCATCTGGAACCCCAGGCCCAGTGTACCCAGGTGGGTGCTGGCCTGGCTCCCTCTGCCGTGTCCCTCCTCACTGCTCTCCACCCATGGGGGAAGCCGAGTAACTCCCAGCCCGCAAATCTTCTGTGAGAAGCTGGGACATCTTGCAGGCCAGCCAGCACCAACATCTCCCACATTGTGTGTGCTGCTGCTGGGGTTGAACCCACCCAACATAGAGCCACAGCCCAAGTGGGCCCAGCATGAAAGAGCTGGCTTTAGATGACTGAGGCAGCTGGGATAAACACTGGGTCACTGATGGTAGGAACTCATTGTAACAAATCAGCTGATGGTGATGAAAGACACTGTCCTTTCTCACAGATGGGGGTTATGGGCTGAAGTATATTCTCCCTAAGTTCTTGAGTAGAAGGCCTAGCCACCAGCGCCTCAGACAGCATGTGCTTTATTTGGAGAGGGGGCTCTTGAAGGTGTTTAGGTTCAATGAGGTCATATGGGGGAGCCCTAATCCAGTCTCACTGGGGCCCTTATAAGGAGACAAAGACACAGACGCAGAGGGACGACTGTGTGAGGACACAGCCAGAAGACGGCCATCTGCAAACCAAGGAAAGAGGCCTCAAAAGAAAACGATCCTGTGTACACTTTGATCTTGGGCTTCAGCCCCTAGAACGGTGAGAAACGTACTTCTGTAGTCTACGTATGATGTTATGGCAGCCTGAGCACACTAATACAAAGGGTGAGGGGTCACCATGTCTGTTTTACTTAAAAATCTGTCAGTGAGAATAAAAAGTAAATATGGCTAAATGTCAACCATGTTCCACGCTGGCCTATGGAGAAAACTGTGGGGTGTTGTGGGGGGCACTGGCCAGCTTACAAAGCCACCCCCTGGACTGGGCTCTTCCATTCTCTGGGTTCATGCAACATAAGGGTGGGGCCAGTACCTGGGCTGTCACAGGACTACGTGGGACCCTTCATGATAACACAGATAAGAGCTGCTGGCCTGCAGTGGTGGCCAGCATAGCCTTAGAGGCAGTGCTCTTGGGTTGCCATAAGCCCTGTTTCCATACCCACAGAAGAGGCAGGTGACCCTGATGGGTGAGGCTGGCCCAGGAGGCTCTAGAGGCCAGTCCTCGGGACTCCTTTGTGAAGTGGTCTCAAGAGCTGGACTGTAAGGCCGAAGCCAGGCTTATGGCTCTATGGGCAATACCCGTTCTCTCTCTGCCCTGGGAGCCCACCAGAGGCAGGGGCATCCTAGAGCTCCCTGAGCCACCTGGTCCAGGGCTGGCTCCAAAAAAATGAGGGCTGCTTGCAAGGTATTTCTAGAGATGCCAGCTTCCCTAGTTCAAGGCCAGCGCTGACCTTGAAAGGGCCCCAGTACAGCAAACTCTTACCTGAGAGGTCAAAATGGTTGTGCAGCGTCCGAGAATTGGTGCCCTCTGCTGCCTTCTCAAACGCCCGCCCAAAAAAGCTGCAGACATATAAAAGGTCTGTTGGGAACCCATCCACTGTAATGGACCTTCCTAGGTCCCCAGAACAGACATTAGACTTGGCCCAGACTCCTCCCTGGCCGCCGGTTCTACCTGTTGGCACTCATACTCCTTCCTGGGCCACTGTCCTCTGAGGTCTCACCCACACTCACTAGATAGTCACCTTCTCTTGCTGCTGTTCAGCATCCAGCTGGACCCTGTTCAGCCCTCAGGGCATAAGTGTCCCTGGGCACCTCCCAGGGTATGCCCTGACTGTAGCCTCTCTCGTGCCTGCCACCGTGCCGGCAGCTGGGACAGGAGAAGCAGAGGCTCAATGGGAGGCATGCTGGGATGGGAGTCTCGGCCAAGGCTGGGTCACACACAGGGTGGAGATGGGAGGAACCGGCAGGGCCGGGCTACAGTGTGCGGCCACAACTCAGGGGTGCAGGAGCATCAAGGGTGCAGGTGTGCGGCAGGGAGGCACACCCAACCCCTGGGGGCTCAGGGTTGCTGCAGGTAGTAAGGGCTGGCAGTGGAGGGAGAGCATCACGGGGAAGGGACTCTTGGGCTGGTCACAGTCAAGGAGAACAGGAAGAGGAGGGGCGAGTGCTTCAAACCTCTGTGGCAACTCTCACTCGAGACTGCATACCAGCCAGAGTGAACCACTAACCACAGTCACATACAGCAACAGATTGATGACTGGAGTGAGGACGCAGGCAGCTGTGGTGGCCTGTGGGGGAAGGGCTTGCTGGCTGTCTTGGGAACACAGCCCAGGAGCCCCTGGCCAGCTCCACCCCATATGACTGAATCCAAGACCCATGGCATAGCTTTGGAAAGCAGCCCAGCAACATGGAAGCATTTGTCTTAAAAAAGTCCATTGTCTCTCCCAACTTGCTACCTAAATGGCCTTTGCAGACACAGAAGGAGGTCAAAGCTCACAAACCAGAGCTAGGATTGATCCAGATCCAAGACCAGCGTCTTCCACAGCAGAAGCCAATAAGAGCTAACTGGGAAAACTGAGGAGCACAAGACACTAGTGGTCCTTGGTCCCCAAGCTGCCCCACTTGGGGGCTAGGTGTCTTGCTGCCAGCTGTCACTCAGTATCTGACCAAGGTCACCTCTTGGGATGTGTTGGGGAGCACTGAGACTCTGCCAGAGAGGCAAAGGATGGTCACACATAGCCCCTGGGATTAGTCACAGGGCTCTCTGGCCATGCAGAGCATGAAGGGGGCAGCAGGGAGAACTGGGGGACCCCTCAAGGCCCTGCCTGTTGGCCAATACAATGTCTGGATGGAGTGGGCAGGAGAAAACCTGACCTTGCTGCAGGAGGAGAATGAGAACCCAGCCCAACAGATGCAGGGAAGATGTTTAGAAGACGGTGGGAGAAGCTTCTCAAAAGCACAAGAAGATGAACCTATGCATTCACAAACCCACTGGTACAATGTCCATAATAACAAAAAATTAAAAACAGCCTGAATATCCAATAGAAGATGACAGGTAAACTGTCACCTTCATTTAACAGGTTTCCTACTGCTAGAAGTCACTTTTGAAAAAATGTGCATAAAGGGCTGATACTCGGTGAGAAATCAAAATGCAGAAGTACACCACTGACGAAAGTCCAAAACGTTTCCTAGACACTAAATAAAGAAAAGGTTGAGGGAGGACAGGGAGCCACCACCCCACAGTCTGGGTGACTACAGCAGTTCTGCAGGCTTCTGCCAGCATGCGGGCGGTGGGGGGTTGGGGGGGGGTGGGGGGGTGGTGGTGGTGTGCTGGATTCTCCACCTGCTGCCCAAACCATGGGGGTGCAAGTGAGCTCAACTTTGGAATGGCAACTCTGTGCTGGCAGGCAGGAGCCTGGGTGTGCACGCCCCTGCACACACTCTAGTGAATGATCTTTGGTATTTCAGCTCTTACAACTAAACTTTTAAATGTTTGGCAAATGCCTGAAGTGGGGATTTAGTGAATAGTGACTCTGACTCACTGGGGTGGGGGAAGGGATGGGAGACACTGCCTGGATCTCCTCAAAGGTTAGTGTGAGACCCCAACAAGATGGTGACCACTCATGAAGGCTTTGAAGGCATTGTACAGAGTTGGTCTCAAGGATCCTTACAGGTGAAGCCTAATTTCTGGGGTGGCTGACCTGAAACCCCTCAGATTTTCAGTATAAACCATTTGTACCTCAGAAGAGGGTTCTGGCCCAGGAAGGGCTGGGGTTCCTGCCCAAGGCCACACAGAGCCAGGATACCTTATCACACCTCACTGTAGGTGTGGAGCCCATTCTGGATCCTGGAAGAGCCAGACACTCTTGTCTGGGAGGCCTTGAACAAACTAAAAGAATTCAAAAGTCCAGTCAAGGGGTAAGGCAGAGGCTCAGTGGCTAACCTGCAGCCCACATATTTAAACCCTCACAGTCCCGCCACATGGTGGAAAAGGCTATCCTTGGTGTGGCGTTGAGGGCAAAGATCACCCAACTCAGCAGAACCCATGGGCCAATAACACCCCTTGAGATCCCAACTCCCAGGAGATGCAGAACCCGGCTCACTTCTTCCTGTCTGAGCTGTCGGTCTCTGGGGGGATGCCCACCACAGTCACAGTGCCCTGCTCCACACTCAGGGGTGCGGCCATCACCAAAGGCAGCAGCTTGCAGCGCCGGTTCTTTGTCTGCGGAGGTAAATTGCACCCTTAGTCACAGCCCCATAGGGCAAGCGCACCACTCCATGCCTAGAAGCTCTAACAGGGCCAGCCACCCACTCTCCAAAAACCTCCAGGGGCTTTCTCTCACCACAGATGCTCAAGTCCCCATGCAGCTGCCCCCCACGCTGTGACACCCTATTCCTAGCCTCCTTCTGTGCCAGTGTCCCTTGGTTGTTCCCTCCCTCACCTCCTTTAGGTCCTGAAGCAGTTGTCACCTTCTCCAGGAGGACCCCCCCCAACCATCCCCCTCCGTCATCCTGCTTCAGCTTCTCCATGGCGTGCCACCATCTGACACCATACATAATCTTTCGTCATCTGTCCCCTTGCCAGCATGCATCCGCCTTCAACATGGAGACTCATGTGTTTCCTTCACTGCTGTACCCATTGCACCCATACCCTATAAAAGAGGTGACCAACTATCCTGATTTGTCCAGGACTGAAGGGTATCCAAGGGTCATTGGTCACCCTATGATATCAGAGCCTGGCTGGTGGTGACTGCTTAAGGAATATTTGATAAATGATGGGTCCTGTGAAGCGGATATTCATTCATCCTTTTTACAGATGAGGAAACTGAGGCCAGAGATCAAATAATTGACCTCACATCACACAACTGGTAAACAAGGAGGCTGAGATTTAAAAGAAGCCTAGAGAGGGGCGTCAGGGTGGCTCAGTTGGTTAAGCGTCCAACTTTGGCTCAGGTCATGATCTCGTGGTACATAAGTCTGAGCCCCATGTCAGGCTCTGTACGGACAACTCAGAGCCTGGAGACTGCTTCAGATTCTGTGTCTCCCTCTCTCTCTCTCTCTCTGCCCTGCCCCCACTCACACTCTGTCTCTCTCTCTCAAAAATAAACACTAAAAAAATAATAATAAAAGCTTAGACAACTTTAGAGCTCATGTTTTGTCCCTAGTCCAACTTTTGTCATTATTTGACTGTCTTCACATAATACTCAGATAATCATCTTATAGGTCAGTTCAGTGGTATGAGATAATGTCAACATCCTATTAAACATTTTGTTTAGAGTAGCCCCCAGTGTAAACTGTCATCCAGGAAGCAGAGTAAGACTTTGATTGTTGACATGTGTGGGATCATCCCTTTTGTGATCATACCCAGGGGGTGTGTTAGCCTGATGTTAGCTGGGTAGGGGTGGGTGTCCCAGGCCAAGGCAAAGAAGGCTGTTAGGCCATACAAAAGATGGAACCACACATGGAAAAGGGAAAGCCAGCCCAGAAAACAAAGTTTTGCTAGGAAGCAAGTCTGTGCTACAACCAACTTCATCTCTCCCTGATCTGCCACAGCTGAACATAAGCCGTAGCCTCACATTCTCCATGAGGTCCCTTCCTACTTGTCCAAGAGACCAGGATGGCCAAGTAACAAAATCAGAGCTTCTAGGAACTAGAAGATTCCGAAGGACACAGCTCAGAAAAAGTGAGCGTTTTCCTCAGACCCCACAGCTGGTGCACGGCCACCAGTACCTCAAGGCCAGCCTCTAACGCCTAGTCCAAGCTCTGCTCTGGGCATCTACCTTCTGGCACCCACCCACCCAGTTCCTCACCGAACACACAAAGGACTTCAGCAGGTGTCTGCTGAGCAGGCTCAGGGATGCTGGCTTGGAAAATAGCACAATGTCCGGAGTGCCCTGCAGGGGAAGGACACAGAGACAGTCAGACGGGGCTGCTGGCAGGCGTGGCCTGGTGCTCAGCTGTCCACAGGAAGCCTGACCTCCATGAGGGAGCAGTAGAGGAAGGGCCCCTGGGAGATGACAAGGTTGGTGCAGAGGCAGCTGGCGATGGTCTGCTGCGTGGCTCGCAGCTGCTTCTTGGCGAGTTCCAGGCCATGGTAGAGTTTGTCCAGGTTACTCCTGTAACACGGCAGACACACAGCTTCAGCATAGAGTCACAAACAGAGCACTTGGCTCCTGGGAGGGTATATGGGGATGAGAGTTTCTTTCTTTCCCTCCTGAGTTCCCTTTCATATGAAAGGAAGGAATAAAACATACATAAACCCAGTGACAAACATGAGATGTGGGAGGGGCATCAGAAGACAGGAAACTGAAAGCCAACAGAGGGAAGACACTGTCCAGCAGGACCTGGAAGGTGTCCAGAGGGCTCTGACAGAGGGGCCAGGGCAAGGTCCAAGAGGAGGATCAGGGACACCTCACCTGATGGATGGATTATTACCCTTCCCCCCACGAAAGGAGGATTCTCCTCTAAATACATTAAAATGAACTCTGTGGAGAAGTGCACCAAGAAGTTAAAGGTCTCAAAGTGTCATATTGGCTCTTGACCTGCCAAGATGAAGCAATGCCTTCTAGCCTGTATGCTATACCCAAAGACCCAGTGCCTCACCAGGTTTCCACAGCTCCCCCTCTTGATCATGAGGACCACCAGGTATTTGAGAAATGCCTATGCCCAGAAAAAGTGACCCTAGATGAAACAGAGATAATTTGGAGAACAAAAGAAAACTTGAAATGAATTCTAATTAAAATCTTCAAAGGAATTTGGGCAACTAAGATATTTGTAAACCAGTAACAGGATGCCATGAAAAAGGAACAATCAGAAACTCAAAGTGTTTGTGGAAAGTAAAGTGATTGCAAAAAAATAAAAAATTCACTCAAAGGATAAAGTCAAGAAGCTTCCTTAACACCAAGAATAAGACAAACATGGAAAACATAAGGCAAAAATCAGACAGAGCATTATTCCAGGAAAGAAAGAATAAAAAAAACACATATGTATGTTTGAGAGGAGTAATAAATAGTACAAAAGCATTCCCAAGCTGAAAAATCTGGGGCTTTGGATCAAAAGGGCTTGCCTGAGAACCCAGTACAATCCATGAGGCAAGATCTACCCAAGACACATCACTATGAAATCACAAAACACTGAAAATAAACGAAAAAATCCTGCAAGCTTTTTTAGGTGGGGTATGAGGCATTGATAAAGAAACAAGAACTAAGATAGCTCAGACCTCAATTAGCACCACTGGCTGCTAGAAGACAGGGGAGCAATAAAATCCACATTTAACAGGAAATTACCTTCAACCTTGAATTGTATACAAGCTATACCAGGGACCAGGTGAGGGTAGAATAAAGATATTGTCAGATGTGCAAGAACTCAGAACATTTACCTCATATGTGCTCTTTCTTTAAAGAAAGAGAAGTATGCTCTAAAAAAATGAAAGGCTGAAAAAACCAAAGACAAGGACCCTAAGAAACACTGGCTCCAACCCAGGGCAGAGTCAGTGCCTGGGATTGGCACAGTCAGTGCCAAACATCAGTGGTGGCAGCGAACAGCAGGCCTAGAGAGCTGCAGGTCCAGGCTGGTGTCAGAAGGCAGAACCCCAGGCTCTCCTAGACAAAAGGGACTCAAGGAATAGCTCCTGGAAGTAGAGCTGGGGAAAAAACTGGGTATTATAAAGAAGGCAATTAAGAGTTCCAGGAAAAACAAAGAGCAGCATCAGAAAGTAACATAATCACTGCACACGAGTGATTCTGGAACATTGATTTTCATCTTTTAGAATCAAATCTATAGTCAAGGATGAGATGACTTGCATTCTATTCTCTAACCAAGTGTTATTAACCCTAAAAATATAAAAGCATAGATTTCACAAAGTAGAAGGTATAGGGAAGAGAAAAGTAAGAATGCTAATATCTTTTTCTTACAAAGTAGGGAGAAAAGAGACAATGGTGATAGAACAAGATGCAAGTATGTTACAGTTACAAAGGAGCTAAAAACAGTGGCACAGGAAGGGAAAGGAGCACAAGAGAGGAATAAATATTCTGTCATAGCAGGAAGTCAGTAAACAATGTCTAAAACTGCTCCATCAACTCTGGGATGAGAGCATCAACAGTTGATACTATAGTTTTGGGATTTCCTTATATTTCTAGATAAAAATAGAGCAACATTGTAAAACCAAAAATCTAGGACTCTCATGACAAGAGAATAAGGGAACACTGTAGACCCCAAAATATAAGCAGGGGGAATAGACCACCAACTGGCCATAAGACTGGTGTATCTTTGGGAGTTAGTGTGGGAGGGAGCAGAGAAGCAGCAAGAGCTAAGAATGTTTAAAAACACCAGGCAACTGGGGCACAGTGGTTCAAAGTGAGAGTTTTACCCTGTCCAATAGCAGGCGAGTGCAGGAGCTGTGATAAAGTGCAAGGGGACATGGTAAAGACTAGGGGGCCGTAGCAGTCTAGCTCTGACCAGCCAGAGCTCCTTTCCACTCTGGGTCCCTCACTGAGGAGAAACTGCCAAGATGGAATCAAAATTGAGTAAGACAGAGACAATATGAAAAAGGAAAAAGAAGGTACAGATAAAAATGTACCTGGGATTGTAGTGGAGGTTCTAGCAGTTGGAAAGGAAGAAGTAAAACCATTTCTATTTGCAGATAACATAATCTTGTATACAGGAAATCCTAAAGAATAACTAAAACCTATTACAACTAAAAACAAACAAACAAAAAAACTATTAGAGCTAATATATAAGTTCAATACTGTTGCAAGACACAAGATAAATATACAAAAAGCAACTGTATTTCTATGCAATAGCAATCAGTAAACAAAAATAAAATTAAGAAAACAAGTCCATTTACCATAGTGTCAAAAAGAATAAAATATTTAGGAATAAATTTAACAGGGGCAACCTGGGTGGCTCAGTCGGTTAAGCATCCAACTCTTGATCTCAGCTCAGGTGATGATCTCAAGGTTCGTGAGATCGAGCCCCAAGTTAGGCTCTGTGCTGATGGTGTGGAGCCTGCTTGGGATTCTCTCTCTCCCTCTCTCTTGTCCCTCCCCTGCTTGTGAATGTGCTCTCAAAATAAATAAACATTTAAAAAAAAGAATAAATTTAACAAAAGAAGTACAAAAATAATTTATTCTCTGAAAAATACAAAACGTTCTTGAAAAAAATTAAAGAGGATCTGAGTTAATGGGAAAACATCCCATGTTCATGGACTGGAAGACTTCCTATTGTTGAGACAACAATACTCCCCAAATTTATCTATAGGTTCAAAGCAATATGACTTCTTTGCAGTATCTGACAAGCTGATCCTAAAACTCATATGGAACTTCAAGGAACACAGAATAACCAAAACTAGCTATAAAGCTACAGTAATCAAAACCGTGTGGTATTGCCACAAGGACAGATACACCAATTGATGGGACAGAACTGAGAGTCTAGAAATAAATTCTCATATTCACAGTTCACTGATATTCAACATGGGTGCCAAAATGACTCAGTGGGGGGAAAGAAGTCTTTTCAACAAATGGTATTAGAACAATTTGGATGTACAAATACAAAAGGATTAAGTTGAACCTGTTCCTTGCACCAGACACAAAAATTAACCTCAAATGAATCATACACCTAATGTAAAGGCAAAAACTATAAAACTCTGAAGTGGTTTCTTAGATAGGACATCAAAAACATAAGAAACAAAAGAAAAAGGATAACTTGGATATGACTGAAATTAAAACCTTGTGCTTCAAAGAACTGTATCAAGAAAGTGAAAAGATAACCCACAGGATGGGGGAAAATATTTGCAAATCATATATTTGGTAAGGGATTTATGTTTAGAATATAGGAAACAATTCTTACAGCTCCATAATAAAGACAATTTAAAAATGGACAAAGGACTTGAATAGACAGCTCTCCAAATGAGATCTACAAATAGCCAATAAGCACATGAAAAGCTGCTCAACATCATTAGCCATGAGGGAAATGCAAATCAAAACCACAATGAGATCCCACTTCACGTCACTTCACACTAGGATGGCTATCGTGGGTGTGGAGAAATTCAAACTCATACACTACTGATGGAATGTAAAATGATGTAATCACTTTGGAAAACAGTCTACCCATTATTCAAAAGATAAAACAGACTTACCATACGACCCAGATATTCCATCCTCAGGCATATACGCCAGAGCAACGAAAACACGTCCACACAACTTATAT
Source organism: Leopardus geoffroyi (assembly GCF_018350155.1). Classification (NCBI taxonomy): domain Eukaryota; kingdom Metazoa; phylum Chordata; class Mammalia; order Carnivora; family Felidae; genus Leopardus; species Leopardus geoffroyi. The sequence goes on along the minus strand of NC_059339.1, from coordinate 29,258,685 downwards.
ATGCGTATTTATGGCAGCATTATTCATAACAGTCAAAAGGTAGAAACTACCACTGATCAATGGATGAATAAAATATGGTATATCCATACCATAGAGTCTTATTTGCAAGAAAAAGGAAGGAAATGTCTTCATGTTGCAACATGGATGAACCTTGAGAACACTAGTCTAAGTGAAAGGAGTCAGTCATAAAAGGACATGTATTGTTCAATCCCATTTATATGAAGTGTCCAAAATAGCAAATCTATGAAGACAGAAAGTAGATTAGTGGTTGCCTAGGGCTGAGAGAGATGGGAGATTTGGGAGGTGATGGTTAAGGGGAATGGGGGGCTTCTTTCTGATGCAACGAGTATGTTCTAAAATTAGGTAGTGGTGATATTTGCACAACCTTGTAAATATACTAAAAGCCACTGAATTGTACACTTTAAATGGGTGGATTATATGGTGTACGAATTATAACTCAGTAAAGCTGTTTAAAAAAAGTATGTCAGGGAACAGGGCAGGAAACCCCAGAAAGCAGACCCCTACATTTTTTAACACTGCACAGCAACAGAAGTGGCAGTTCTCTGAAGTTAGAAAGCTGTCTGAATCATGCCTCCTCTGAAAGTCAGGGAAGCTAAATTTACACACAAAAAATGAGAAACAGACAAGGAGCAAGGTCAAATCCTCTCAAAGTTACTATCAGAAAAAAGGGAATAGGGAGAATAGCATACCTATATTGATAATGAAAGTACTTTAGAAAGATGTGCCCCCAGAAGGTCAACACTGTAACGTTCTATTTCAAAGCAAGCTCAGACACATTAAAAACAAAATATAAAATGAGACATCTCAGGAAATGAAATAAAAAAATTAGAAATAAGAGGCAAATAATTGATAAATGAAGATTAAACTAGAAAAAAACTCACAAGAATGAACAAACACCACAAATAATAACTGAAGAGGTCAAGGAGGTAAGAAACGATGATTAAAAATCAAAAAGAAAGGAGAAGGAAAGGGTTTGAGAGGAAGATGGACAGGAAATGTGCCACATGCTCCCCTGGTGGACTGCGATTACTTTCTGCAGGACACAGTCACCCCCATGCCCCTGGGGTTCCTGTGACTTGCCTCCTTGAAGAGTATTAGGATGAGGGATAGTGGCCCACTACCTGGAGAGACTGTCCAAAGCCTGGATGAAGTTATCTGTCCCTGAGCCGTCCTTCTCAGGACTCTCCATCAGTGACATGGTGGCAAAGACCACGTCACTGGCCAGGAACTTATGCTTGAACCCGAAGTGAATGCTGAAAGTCTGCACGCGCATGTCCTTCATCCTGCAATGGGAGCAAGCAACATGGCTGATATCCCTGTGTGCATGTGGGAGTGCTCTCAAGTTGTGGGTGCTCTCACTGCCAGGCCGGGCCAGCAGATGTACGGCTGTCTCTCCCTGGCCCCTGCTAATGCACAAGGCAAGACCACTGTGGTCCAAGAATGGAGGGGGGGAAGAAGACCTGACATAATAGCTCTGTAACCTGGGGCACTGAGTGCCTTGTCCAAAGCTGTCCTATTGGTTGGGGGAAAGAGCAGAGATGTGTGTGCAGCCCCTCCCATGTCCCAGGATGCTAGAAGCAGCCACAGGACCCTCTAGGCAGAGCGCGCCTGAACCTGGCCTCAGGGGGCCCTTCCCACAGCTATTTCCTGTGTCCAGTCAGGGATAGACCAGGTTGACCTAGAGGTCTACACCTCAGCCCCAAGATGTAAGGACCCGGACTTCTCTAGACCTGGACCTACTTTTAAACCAAAGAGAACTCAAAACTTTGGGAAAGATTAGCCAGGTCATATTTGCTTGTGTATTCTTGTTTTTGCATTATTTTAGGTTAAGGCTGAAGCCTGAACAAAGCTTAATGCCAAAAAACATGTGTTTACCCAAATTTATTTGCAGACTCTTCGATCATCTCCCGCAAATTCTCCTTCAAGGAGACGTCCATGGACTGGAACTTCTGCTTCACCTGTTTCAAGGGGAGGCTGGAAAGATGACAAGCACCAGTCACGAGTAACCTGGCTTCAGATGGAGGTCACCAAGCACCAGTGGGACTGAGAGCACCCTACAAGGAGTCACGGTGCTCATGAGAGGGGTCTTCATATGTAGGCCTTTGGGCAATATTCTGGGGTCTCCGAGTGAGACACTTCAGGTAGAAACAGGCAGCCTCTGAATGTTGGTCACAACCAAGGGGAGGGACCTTTCCCCTGGTGGGAGGAGTGGGGGGCCTCTGGGCCAAGGTGGTCACTCACCCCACGTCTGCAAGGAACTCCTGGAGACGCTTCTGCCCATGCACAGACCAGAGCTTGAACCTGGCTGCAGTGTAGCATGTGTTGCATAGGCTGTCATGGAGGGACCAGTGCTGGTAGAGTGCCAGGCGGAGGCTGGGCCCAGTCAAGGAGGCAGTGGCTGGGCAGTGACCTGTGGCTTGGGCAGTGCACGGCCCTACCCATCCCCAGAGAGCCTGCCTGCACAACCAGTTACACCTCCTTAGCTTCATTTGACCCGTATGGAGAGCTTATAAGGGGGTGTCTGCACACCATTATCACTGTTGGACAGACGGGGAAACTGAGGCGCAGGGGTTCTGAGAGTCTAGGTACTGTGGTGACAGAGACAGTCCTCATGGCTACACAGGGCAGTCCATGCTGTCATCACATCTGCTCCCTGCATGCTACACCTAGCTTGGCCCTCTCCCACACCCGCCTCTCTGCTGGACCCCCCTGAACAAAACCCCCTCTTCTTAAACACACGGTCTACTGCCAGTGGGGCTGTGAGCATGGCTGTGTGTGAGGGTGATCCTGTCCCCACCCCATTGTGTACCCCTTCTTCCCCGTCCCAAGGGTCTAAGCAGGATGTCAGGCTGGTTCTGCCTGCCTCCCATTGTCATGCTGGTGCCCTGACACCATTTCTGCCAACACTTGAGGCTTGGCTCTGACCACATGGTGGGCTCTGTCCTCAGTGCTGCCCAGCCTGATGGCTGGGACCTGATCCCTGGACATCCTGTGTCAGGCCCTGGTGGGCTCTCCAATCCTGGGAGCTCAGATGCCTCACATTTAACACCTCTTCCTAGACATGACCTTCTACTCACCTATCCAAATCCACGTTTATTGGTCCCCATCCATCCCAGCAGGCATAGGACAGCATCATTCCTGCCATCACTACCTACCACTGAAGCAGCAGGCCCCAGCCCTGCCTTATACCTATGGCTGCCAGTCTGTCTCCCTGCAACCAGCAGTCCAGGGACCTTTTAAGCATAAAGAATTGAACTCAACAACCTCCTCAACCTCCCACTGCCCTGGGCTCTCGGACCTTCAGACTCCACTCACCTCTCCAGTCCCTTCCTCAGGGCCTTTGCACAGCCAAGGTCTTGGCCCAGGCTGTCCTCCCTCCCACCCCGTGTGTCTGAGTCTCAGCCTGAGATGTGGCCCCTCCCAAAGGCCTTTCCTGAGTATTGCCACCCAACAACTCCCTGGTTACTCCATCAATGCGCCAACTTCTTATGGAACATTTGTGCTCTGTAATCACATGCTGGCTTACTGCTTCCTGACGGGCTTGGCAAGAGTCTGCGCTCATCATTAAACTGCCCGCACTGCACATATAGGCCCTGCCAACACACCAGGCCTACAATGAGCCATAAATAAATAGATGATGCTTCTGAACACAGCACTGGCATTTAGGAGCCAAAGCCATACAGAAGAGCCAGGACAGAGTCCGCTCCCCAGTACCTGGTGCTTTGCCCAGCCTGGAGAGCACACCAGGGCCCCTTTCTCAAAGCCTCTTGTTTCATCCACTGCCTGCCTGGGTACACAGTAGACACAGCAGTACAATCCAGGCCTGCGACTTTGCAGCAACAACCACACCACCCCCAGGGGGATGTGGGCTGGGCTTGCAGAGGTGATAAAGTGGTGTGTGGCTGAGCAAAACTGAGGGCAGGGGTGCTGCCTGTGCTTGGCCGGCCTGAACAACAAGGATACTCGTACTCGAAGGAGATCCGTGTACAGTCCACAGAGAGGGAGTTCTCCTCATCCTCATTCCGGTGGTTGTGCCGAGACACATGGCGCTGCAGGATGCCAACGTCCGTTACGTACTTCATCCTGGAATGAAAGCACTGCCAGCCGCCTGGGTGGACGCCTTCCTCCCTCACGTGCAGCCAGGCCACGCGGCTTCCCTCCTTCCCTCGGGGGACCCCCCTCACAGGCTAAGGGGCTAGCCCACCATACAGGCTGTTCCTGTCAGTATGAGGAAGGTCCACCACCTCTGCAAAGCCAAATGTGGCTGTGGCACCAGGGCCTTGGCAGCTAGGTTCTAAGCCCTTCCTCCACGACGAGGATCCAGGCCCAAGGGGGCATGTGAGTAGACAGAGCTGGGAGGGGTGGGCTCTGGCCGCAGCCCCTGCCCCCTTGCACTCTCCTCTGGGTGGCAGCTGTCCTGCCCTTACTTATTTGAGGATTCCTGAGGGCAGGCACTGCGGGAGGCCAGAGCCCTGTCCAGCAGTCAGTCAAGTGGACGGACCACATAGTGACAGTAGTCCACAGCAAAGGGTGTGGATCCTCTCAAGCACAGCAGGAGAGGGCAGACCCCAGTCCAGGTCCACCTGCAGATGGCCACTGAGCAGGACAGTGACAGTGGAGCCTCATGTGAGGGGCTGCCATAGGCCAGGGACAGTGCCTGGCGCTGCACACAACGCATGCCATCTTTAAGAGAGAAGGGGGAACAAGGCCCAGCAAGGTATCCATGCCTGTGAGACTCAGAACCCTCCTGGTCCCTAGGCTATACCATATGACTCAGGTGGGCAGAGTGGGGTGGAGAGGCAGGGAATGGGGGTGCTGGGGCCTCTGTAAACTGCACAAGGAGTGTTCTTGGACAGGGTTAGGGTAGGGGTCCCTGTCAATTCTCTTAGAGTCCTCACCTGATGGCCACCAGAATGCAGATGAGAGGGGGTGCCGGCACCCCATGCTTCCCAGGTATCTCTATTCTGGGGCAGCCCTTCAGCTCTCCATCAGGAGTGATGGGGAGCACTAAAGCCCGCTCACCAAGGGGCAAAAGAGAATTCGGCTCCATGCCAGCCCTCCTGGCAGTCCTTGCCAGCGTTCCCCTTGCCTTTGAGATCACATCCACCCTCCCTGGTAGGACTCCTGGGGTCCTCACCAACTCCTCCCAGAGCCCCCATGTCTACCTTGCAAGGACCACATGAAGAGCCAGGATACTGAGCTCCCTCCTCTCACCTCTGGCTCCACCTGCTGGGCTCCCTGAGGGTGGATGAAGCATACACACAAGGCCTAGTTCTAAGCCCTTCCTCGGTGACAAGGATCCAAGCCTAAGGCCAGCCCCCTCCTCATCAGGGCTCTGCCACCCATCTTCCCACTGCAAAACTGGGCTGCAGCCAGGCCATGCACATGGCCACAGCACAGGCCAACCTCTGACAGCCTGAGTGAGTGCATCCTTACTGGGTGATCTTGTCTTGCACCCACTGGTCCGTTAGTCCAACGATGGCCCACCTGGAAGAGAAGAGTGCAACAAAGCTCACAGGAGCATGGCCTAGCCCAGGCCCACCGCCCGACGGTCTCTCCTCTGCAGGGTAGAAGGTTATGGAGCCAACTCAGGGCTTGCAGCATAGCAGCACAGCAGTGGGAGCTTTTGGTGCACAGGAGGGAGCTCTCCCAGGGCAAGGATGGCAGGCCTGATGTGGTCTCTGGGAGCTGGCTGACCCCAACACTCTCCACCCTCATCTTTCTGGAGCACAGCTGCAGCAGACTCGGTGCTCAGTTGCTGGTGGGTCCTGGTGTGTCACTCCACCCCTAAGCCCCTCATGTCACCTGCCCCTCTGCAATATGGCTTGCAGCACAACAGACCCTCATCAAGTCCATGTCTGTTGTCCTGGTATGAAATGGCAGGACATAGAGTCACAGAATTTAGGCCTCATAAGAGCCTTCCAAGGTCCTGTCTCTAAGCTCATCTTTTGTGGATGAGATGATGGAGGCCCAAGCTGGCCTGACCTCCCCAAGGACCATGGCCAGCCCATGGCAGAAGGAACCAGGACCTCAGGTATTATCCTCTGTCAGTCCCCAGGCAGCGTCCTTCAATAACCCCCTCTGGGACCAGAGCCAAGAATAGTCAAAGATGCTGGGAACAGTGAGATGGAGAGGCCCTGGAAGGTTCATGTGGGGGCAGGGCATTCGAGCACCCCACCATATCTGTCAGTGCAGTGAGTCCCTTCTCAGAAGGTCTTCTTCAAAACATGCCACCATGGGGCGTCTTCCCAAGCCCACCCTTTCCTCCTTCCAACCTTCCCATGCATATATTTTGTATCAGATTATTTTGTATTTGTTCTTGTGCTATATCTGGAGTTTTCTGGAGGCATTTCAAGGGGGCATATTCTGACATCAATGCTAAACTGGAGGTACTTGTTGTGAGTGAGCCGTCAAGGGTGCCCCCAAGCACACAGCAGGGGGTGCAGGTGAGGCTAAGAGAGCTGGACCTGAGGATGGCAGGTAGGCATCTGCTCAGGGTGATGACAGAGCACCCTGGGGCCTAGGTGTAGCTAGGGCTTTGGTCCTGCCCCAGCCCCCGGCTGTCATAAAACCCTGATTCAGCAAAGACCATTACAATCCCCATGGGGATTGGCCTGGAAAGAATATCCCCTCCTCATCTCGTAGAGGAGAAAACCAGAACTAGAGCAGAGGACCAAGGGGGTGGAGCAGGCCGGACCTGTATTTTTTTCCCTCAGACTCTGGGTTTAGTTTTTAAACCAACCTGTGTACAGCACCCCAATGTGCTGGGTGCTCCTGCTTGCAGCCAGTGCAGCAAACTCAGAGGTGGGCTAAGGGTTATTCCTGTACCAGATTTCACAGCACGCCAGGGAAGCAAAGCTGCCTGACAAAGGCTGCCATATTCAAATCTCCCACTCCTACTGTCACCTGAATTTACGAGGCAGCAAGGCTGAGTGGTAGGGCGGGAAGGTTAGAGTTGCACTCGGGCCCCACCCCCTGACCCTCTGCACCCAACAATGCTCCCTACATTACCCCTAGGAGTTTGTATGCAGACAAAAGCCTCAAAGGAAGAAAACCAGGGCTATGCCTATTCCCAGAAAGGGGTTGTGTCCAACGTTCCTGGTGGGGACCACACAGTGATGTCTTCTTCCAGACCCTGTTCTCACTGTGGAAGGACAAGGCTACTTGGAGAAGAAAGCCCCACACAGCACTGGTCTTGACTGGGGCCTACATACCACAGCATGTCGTTCAAGTCCTTTGACATCATCCACGCCAGGTCAAACATCACCATGGCTGACTGAAAGAAAGAAAGAAGCCTGAGGTCCAAGGCAGCTGTGCTCCTAGGCAGGGTGTGCACCAGGGCTGGGTTGTCCAGGATCCCAGCCAAGCCCCTGCAGATTGAAGGTTTTCCCAGCTAGGGAAGGAAGCATGGGTGGATTCCAGGCCAAACCAAGGGAGGAAGACAGAGGAACTCAAGTTATCTGCATGGTCTCCTCTGTTAACTAGTCATTTCTATGTACATACTTCATCATGCAAGGGAGAACACCTGAGTACAGCACTGTGCTAGTGCCTCTACACATCTCACTGGGTCCCTCAGTGATACCTGGGGAGGCAATGAAGCCAGGAGGTTAGGGACCTTTGTCCACACACTCCTCCTGGCTGGCTGGCAGGCTTACACACACTCTCAGGAAGGCTGGATGAAGCAGGGCCTTGGTTCTCATTACCTGGTCGTTAAAGAGGAAGGGTGCTTCAGGACCTCTGTGAGGAAGATCTTTCTAACAGGGCTGTCTGCAGACAGAAGCAACTAACTCCCTGTGAGCATAGTCTGGGTTTTGGTAGGAGACAACAAGGGGTATCAGTGTCTGACCAGAAGATTCTAAAGTCCCATTGGCTGTGCGATGCTGGGCTGCCCACCAGAGAGGATTTCCAAGGGAATGATTCACAAATCTGGAGGGAGCTGGGCGTCTGCTGCCCCACCCACCTCCCACTGCTTGGAATTTTCCATGTGCTGGGGCAGAGCAGAGAGGGAAAAAGATGATCTTTCAAAGGACAATGAGACCTTGATACTAAAAGGATACTGGAAATATGGCACTCAGAGTTCAAGGCCCCAGGGCCAAATGCTAACACCGAACACATATTTTACTGGAAACTAATTTTCTTTTTTTTTTTTTCAACGTTTATTTATTTTTGGGACAGAGAGAGACAGAGCATGAACGGGGGAGGGGCAGAGAGAGAAGGAGACACAGAATCGGAAACAGGCTCCAGGCTCTGAGCCATCAGCCCAGAGCCTGACGCGGGGCTCGAACTCCCGGACCGCGAGATCGTGACCTGGCTGAAGTCAGACGCCTAACCGACTGCGCCACCCAGGCGCCCCTGGAAACTAATTTTCTAGGGATCCTTACAGCCTTGAGCTCTGCTCAACAGTACCAGAGTCAGGGGCACCTGGGTGGCACAGTTGGTTAAGCGTCCGACTCTTGATCTCGGCTCAGGTCAAAATCTCACAGTTCATGAGTTCAAGCCCCGCATCAAGGTCTGCACTGATAACGCAGAGTCTGCTGAGGATTCTCTCTCCTTCTCTCTGCCCCTCCCCTGCTTGTGCATTCTTTCTCTCAAAATAAGTAAACAAACTTAAAAAAAAAATTTTTTTTAATAAATTAAAGCAAAAAAATCCCTGCCACAGTCAACGCAGTAGGTTTTCCATGTGAAATTCTGTTCCATAACACATGCAGTGATGGGCCTCAGTAATTATAAAAAGACTTGTTCTGTATTTTTGATGGTGAACAAAAATAATAGCTGTTGTCCTTTGGGCACCTATTGGGTGTGCAGGATCATCCTAACAACTGCCTCTGAAATGAGGGCTGTTCTCTTCCTTTTATGGAGGAGCAAAAGTTTAAGTCTCAGAGAGGCTGCCCCACATGCCCTAGGTCACACAGCAGAAGTTGTGAGGCTCAGATTCAAATCAGGCTTTTATGGTTCTAAAATTTTTTTTTTTTAACGTTTATTTGTGAGACAGAGAGAGAGCATGAACGGGGGAGGGGCAGAGAGTGAGTGAGACACAGAATCTGAAACAGGCTCCAGGCTCTGAGCTGTCAGCACAGAGCCCAACGCGGGGCTCAAACTCATGGACCGTGAGATCATGATCTGGACCGAAGTTGGACATCTAACCACCTGAGCTACCCAGGCACCCCAGGCTTTTGTGGTTCTAAAACATATGCTCATTTCTCCTCATGTTGTAGGTCACTGACCCTTGAGTCAGAACTTTATGGTGAAGTACACCTATTCGTACATACCGACGTCCCGTGATATTCATACTGTTCATAGTCAAAGAGGATGTCTCTTCTGTAATGACATAAAATGCAGTTCTTCAACAGGAAGCAGTACAAGGAAGACAAACATTTGGAAAATGCTAAAACTTGACAGTAATCAAAGAAACACATTAAGTCACAGTACTCTTTGTATTTGCTTATGGACTGTTTCAGAGTGCACATGTGCAATGCAGGAAAGGGAGCAATATTGACATAAAAGGCTTGTGGCAATGAAAGAAGTAAAATGGCATAGAATAATCTTAGAATCCCACTTTTATGCTAAGACAACAATTCAAAGGAACAAGCAAGACAACACTATGTGCACAAACACAATTGTTCATTGCAGCCTTATTTGTCATGGCAAAATACCAGAAGTAACCTCCAGTTTGAAAAGGAGATTGGCCATATAAGTATAATGCAAGTCATAAAAGTGTTGCAACTATCAAAAATGGTTAGATTAAGTAAAAACAATGCAAAATTAGGTGCGTGTTATGATCACATAAAAAAAACACAAGTATGGATACCCCAGGAAGATTGATTCAAAGCCAGAATCTCTTCCAATCATTGAATATGGATTATATTCACTTTCCTTTTCATTGCACCTCCCGAAATATATTTTCATTGTCCTTTCATGAGGGAGTAGCCAAGTACAACGCCCTCAGCTGGAACAGCAGAGACTTTCAGGGACTGGATCAAGTAACGAATACTCAACTCAACGGCACTGTCACCTCAAGCTACAATAATCTTTCCATTTTTTTATTTTAGAGTGCTTCAATTTTTTTTTAATATTTATTTACTTTTAAGAGAGAGAGAATCAGCGCATGAGTGGAGGAAGGGCAGGGACAAAGGGAGACACAGAATTCGAAGCAGGTTCCAGACTCTGAGCTGTCAGCACAGAGCCTAAAGTGGGGCTCAAACAAATGAACAGTGAGATCGTTACCTGAGCTGAAGTCAGACGCTTACCGACTGAGCCACCCAGGTGCCCCTGGAGCACTTCAATTTTTTAATTTGCAATATGAAGAGGAATTATAGATAATTCAGTTTTGTTCTCATTCACATTTTCTATGAAAACTTTTATACAATTAGCATCTATCTCATTTAGGAAGAACTTACAAATAAAACTATATCTGGAAAAACAACAAAAATAAAAGACAAGGGGCTGTTATCCCTAACAGAGAGCAGAAGACCTCTGGGCCCAGTCCTGCCACTTGTAAGACCACAGCATGATACAGAGGGGATCCAGAGCTCTTCTCCGATACAGGGAACACATGCTCACTCCTGGAGCCACCAGCCCAGAGACTCTAAACTAACTGAATTGGGGGTGCCTGGGTGGCTCAGTTGGTTAAGCATCCAACTCTTGATTTTGGCTCAGGTCATAATCTCACGATTCATGAGATTGAGCCCTGCGCCAGGCTCTGCAATGACAGCGCAGAGGCTGCTTGGAATTCTCCCTCTCTCTGCCCCTCCCCTGGTCGCATGCACTCTCAATCTCTTTCTCTCTCTCTAAATGTATTGTCCTCAAATGCAAAAAAAAAGAAAGTATCCAGTCGCCATGGAAAACATAGGTATCCCAGAGGGATTGCAGACTCCATGGCACAGGGTGCTGCTTGAAGTACACACTCACCTCCGGGCCTCCCACTCTCTTCGCTGCCTCCTCTTCATGGTTTGTGCCACTATCTCCTGATGTAGGGACAAAGAGAACAAAAGGTTGAGCAAATAGGGGAGGCTGGGTGGCTCAGTTGGTTAAGCATCTGACTCTAGCTCAGGTCATGTTCTTAGAACTTGTGAGTTCGAGCTCCACATCAGGCTCTGTAGTCAGAGCCTGGAGACTGCTTCGGATTCTGTGTCCCCCTCTCTCGGCCCCTCCCCTGCTCATGTGCTATCTCTCTCTCTCTCTCTCTCCTTCAAAATAAGCATTAAAAAAAAAGTTGAGCAAATAAGCCAGGAATGTACCCCTGTAGCCTGAGAAGGTTCCGATCAGGCAGAAGCCACTGGGCATGGACCCCTGAGGGAAAACATGGGTCATTCATTCCCATGTCCTGAGCTCAGCCTGGTCCTAGAGAAGAGAAGAACTGAAGTGGGGGATGATTGAGACCTCTCTAGCCCACTGGCACTACAGACACCATATGGTGGACAGACTTCCCCAGTGCCTGCTCAGGCTACACTCTGTCCATGTGCTCCGTCTGTCCACTCCAGCCTTCCATCATCCCCATCACTGTGTGATCCAGAAGTGCATAGCTACTTCATACTGGCTTCCCCGCCAGATCATTAAGCACTAATGTTACCAATATCCTTCCACGTACCAGCCACTGGGTTTTTTTTTGTTTTGTTTTGTTTTGCTTATAGATCCTAGACTTGGAGCTGAAGAAGCCAGCAACCTGGAAACCCCAACAGGCACAGAGAAAAAAAGGCCTCAACAAAAGCCAAAGGATCCTGAAGAGCAGCCTTGAAAGACAGAAAACTTTTAGACAATAATTGGTCTAATCCAGCCACCATGACCAAAAATTGTGGCCCCACCCCTATCCACTTGGCAAAGACGAAGTAGAAGCCTAGACTCCCACCCTGGTGAATACCTCCCACCTGTAACACTTCCACCTTTCACTTGTAACATCTCCCAACATCCTCACTGGGGTGGTATCAGAGGAGGCCAAGTAGTGAGCCTAGACCTTTCTTGCCCAGTGGTAACAAGGAGCCACTCCTCTTGGTGGTTAATGGAGGTCAAGTGGAGAATCTTTAACTTCTATCTCCACCTGGCTATAAAGAGACATGCTGCCCACCTGCTCCTTTGCCAGAATGATGTCAGAGAAAGCAGGTAACACAGAAGGCTTAATTAAGATCCAGAGTCTCAAAACATAATATAAAAATGTCCAGGTTTCATTTGAAAAGCACTCATCACACCAAGAGCCAGGAAAATCTCAAATTGAACACCAAAACAGGAAATCCATAAATGTTAATGCAAAGATGACAAAGATGTGAGAATTATCTGACAAAAATTTTTAAAGCAGCCATCACAAAAATGCTTCAATGAGTAATTAAAAACACAGTTGAAACAAAAGAAAAAAATAGGAAGCTTTAGTAAATAAGTAGAAAAATGAAGAAGAACCAAAATGAAATTTAAAACTGAAAATTACAATAACTGAAGTAGAAACTCAGCCCTCAGTAGAGGGGCTCAAGAGCAAAACGGAGGAACAGAGGAAAGAACCAGCAGATACGATAATAGAAAATATCCAGTCTGATTAATAGAGGGGTAAATGGACTGGAAAAACAAACAAACAAACAGTAACATGTGAACCTACAACAAAAGACCTAACTTTCCTGTCATTGGTGCCCTGGAAGGAGAGGGAAAAAAAAGGGTGAAAACACCCTGGAATAAATAATGCCTGAAAACAAAGAAATATAGCTCAAAATCTGGCAAGAGATATAAACCCACAGATTCAAGAAGCTGACTGAATCCCAATAGGTTAAACCCAAAGAAATCCATACCAAGACACATCGTAATTAAACTTCTGAATATTAGAGCCCCCATTTTTTTTTTTTAAATCTCAAAAAAAGCAAGAGAAAAATGACATCTTATGTATAGGATAAAACAGTATGAATGCCAGCAGATTTCTCACTAGAAACCACAGGGGCCAGAAGTAGCATAACATTTTCAAGCACTGACCAAAAACAGCTGTTAACCCCAAATCCCATACCTTGTGAAAATATCTTTCAGGAATGAAGGGAAAAGTCAAGAAATTCTCAGGAAAAGGAATACTAAGAGAATTTACTGCCAGCAGAGTGCCTCTAAAAAAAGTTAAAGGACTTTCTGTAAATAGAAAATGACAAAAGAAAAAACCTTGGAACATCAGGATGGAAGGAAGAACGGGTAAATACAATAGGCTTTCCTTATCCTCTTGAGTTTTAGAATAGAATCATGTTTGATTGTTGAAGCAAAATTTATACCATTGTATGAGGTGGATCTAAATGTACACAGAGAATATAAATAAGAAACTCACATAAACAGAGAAGAGTAAGGGAAGTAAAGGAAGGTAACATTTCCACATTTATAGCCTGTTGTCTCTAAATCTCTTTGAGTGTACACTTTTATTAATAAAAATATTTCTGAGAATATATCTTGAATCCACGTATATTTACAAATCATGAAGATTTAATTACCGTTGAGGTAGTCTCAGAGGGCTAACTTACCAAAATCAAATATGTAGCCCTAAACTTGGATTACAGAAAACACAAGGATAGAGGAGCAAGTAAAGGTATTCCACAAACAAGTGATAAATACTAGACAACTGGATTGGCCTCCAATGTCATTCAAAACAAAACAGAAAAAAAAAAAAGAAAAAACAAAAAGAGTGGGGTCCTGGTCTAGGTGAAAAGACAATTAAGAGGGGTGTCTGGCTGGCTCAGTCAGAGAAGCGCGTGACTCTTGATCTCAGGGTCATAAGTTCCAGCCCCATGTTGGGTGTAGATATCACTTTATTTAAAAAAAAAAAAAAAAAAAAAAAAAAAAGACAAGAGAAATAGCTAAACGGAAATGTGCCAGCCCTGGTTGGATGACACTTCAGAAACAAAAGCAGCTGCAAAATCTATTCTGGGGAACAAGTGAAATTTGAATATGGGTTGAATATTAGAGGACACCGTTAATTGCTTACATACAATAATGGTATTGCATTTATAGAGGAGAATGATCTTAGAAGATGCGTTTTTTTTTTTGTTTTTTTTTAACATTTATTTATTTTTGAGAGACAGAGCATGAGCAGGGGAGGGGCAGAGAGAGGGAGACACAGAATCCGAAGCAGGCTAAGAGCTGTCAGCACAGAGCCAGATGCGGGGCTCGAACTAACAAACCGCGAGTTCATGACCTGAGCCGATGTCAGACGCTTAACCGACTGAGCCACCCAGGTGCCCTGAAGATGCGTTTTAAAGTCTATTTATTTAGGGGCATCTGGGTGGCTCAGTCAGTTAAACATCCAACTCTTGGGGCGCCTGGGTGGCGCAGTCGGTTAGGCGTCCGACTTCAGCCAGGTCACGATCTCGCGGTCCGGGAGTTCGAGCCCCGCGTCAGGCTCTGGGCTGATGGCTCAGAGCCTGGAGCCTGTTTCCGATTCTGTGTCTCCCTCTCTCTCTGCCCCTCCCCCGTTCATGCTCTGTCTCTCTCTGTCCCAAAAATAAATAAACGTTGAAAAAAAAAAAAAAATTAAAAAAAAAAAAACAAAAAAAACATCCAACTCTTGATTTCAGCTAAGGTTATGATCTCACAGTTTGTGGGATCGAGCCCCTCATTGGGTTCTGTGCTGACAGTGTGCAGCCTGCTTTGGATTCTCTTTCTCCCTCTTTTTCTGCCCCTCCCCTGCTCGCATACATGCATGCTCACGCTCTCTCTCTCTCTCTCAAAATAAATAGATAAACACTTTAAAAAGTATATAAAGCTTATTTATTTTGAGAGAGACCTGTGCTCATTGTACAAAATAAATAAACACTTTAAAAAGTAGATAAAGCTTATTTATTTTGAGAAAGAGAATGCATGTGCCTGGGGGCGGTGGGGGACAGAGAGAGAAGGAAAGAGACAGAATTCCAAGCAGACTCCACACTGTCAGCACAGAGCCCAATGAGGGCTTGAACCAACAACCTGCAAGATCATGACTTGAGCTGAAATCAAAAGTCAAATGTTTAAATGACCAAGCAACTTAGGTCCCCCTGCAACTTATTCTCAAATGATTAAGCAAAAGAAAAAAATATACATATATATACATATATATATAAAAGAAGGCAAATGTGGCAAAATGTGACAAATGTGCAAAATTGCTGAATCTATATGAAAGGTATACGGGCATTCATTGTACTATCCTTTCAACTGTTGTATACATCAAAAATTTTTTTAAAATAAAAAGTCAGTGGGAAATTATGCATGTTACACATGCATAATTATGCATGTGAATATCATAGAAAGCATTCACAAACTCAGATTCTAAATGGATGCATTAAACATGTCAATGGAGGCTCTGACATGTTCTGACATCTCATCAAGACCAACGACATTCTCTTTACTGACAAACCCTCCCGTCAGTTCTAGCCTGCCTGTTCTTCCCTCAGAGCCCTCGTGTCTGGGGACACTGCACTGGATGTACCTTCTAGGAATATTCTTGGTTCTTTCCTTCCTCATTCAGGTCAAGTGTCCATAGCCACCTTCATAAAAGCAGCCCATTCCCTGTCCAGCCCCTTACCTTGCTTTATTTTTCCTGATATGACACAGCTCTCCACCTGAAACCATCCTTGACCTGTGCTCATTCCTGATGCCTCCCCCACTGGAAAAGAAGCTTTGTGAAGACAGGAATTTGTTCTCTCCCAGAGACACCAGGGCCTTACTGACACCTGGCACAGAGTAGGTGCTGAAATATATTAGTCAGGATGGAGAATTCTAAGACTCTTATCTGCAGAACGTGAATGTTTCCAAAGAAAATCCCCCAGATACTGATATTTGGAGCCTGATGAAAAGCAGTTCGTTAATAGTTAAAAGAATGCTACAGGGGTGCCTGGGTGGCGCAGTCGGTTGAGCGTCCGACTTCAGCCAGGTCACGATCTCGCGGTCCGGGAGTTCGAGCCCCGCGTCAGGCTCTGGGCTGATGGCTCGGAGCCTGGAGCCTGTTTCTGATTCTGTGTCTCCCTCTCTCTCTGCCCCTCCCCCGTTCATGCTCTGTCTCTCTCTGTCCCAAAAATAAATAAACGTTGAAAAAAAAAAAAAAATTAAAAAAAAAAAAAAAAAAAAAAAGAATGCTACAACAAAAAGGAGCTTTAGATAACAAAAAGAGCTGTTAGAAATCAAAGATTAGAAGATAAAGACCAGATGTTGGCCAGAGAGTGGAACAGATAAAGAGCTAGACAAGATGAAAGAGAAACTAAGAATGTATCTGAGGTCTCTGATCAGACTACCCAAAACTCTAGAGAAAGGATGGCTCAAAGGCAGGGAAGGTAAGGAGAAAACACTCCCAGGACACACCCCTCAGATGGACAGAGTGTACTGAATGTCCCCAAAATGGCTCAAAAGAGCTCTGCTAAAGCACCTTATTGGGAAATGTCAGGCCAAGGATGAAACATTCCAGAGGCAAATTTCAGCATGGACACCCAGGACTGGGAATCAGAGGGCATCAGCTTCTTCCACAACACTGAACACTAGAATAAAACATGGCCCTATTAGAGGAAGAACCACCTCCCACCTTTAATTTTCCATGTAGCAGAAGCCACCAGTGTTGGGCAGGCCACTTCTGTTGGCCAGGCCCCAGATCGGGTAAGCATCTCAGACCCAAGACTCACGAGGCTCAAACAACTCTAATCTTTGCACACAAGATGCTTCCCCTGGAATCACCACTGGAGACTGAGCCTGGCTGAGGGCCATAGATCCATGTCGTTCCTTCATGATGACTGCAGAGAATCCAGAGGGGAGTGGGGAAGGGAGAGGATGTTTATGTTATTTATCGTTTCTCTGTATTGCTGCCTTTTTTTTTTTTAATGTTTATTTACTTTGAGAGAGAGAGAGAGAGAGAGAGAGAGAGAGAGAGAGAGAGAGCATGAGCGAGCATATGAGCAGGGGAAGGGTAGAGAAAGGGAGAGAGAATCCCAAGCAGGCTCTGTACTGTCAGCGCAGAGCCCAACACAGGGCTTGAACCCACAAACTGCAACCCCACGACCTGAGCTGAAATCAAGAGTTGGATGTTTAACTGACTGAGCCACCCAGGTGCCACTTTCTGTATTGCTCAGCAAAGAGCTGAGCTATCCTAAGTTTCATTTCATCTGATGAAATTCTACTGTACAGACAAGGATGTCAAAGCTCAGAGAAGTTCGGTAGCCCGCCTGAAGCCATGCAGCCAGGGGATAGCAGAGTCCAGGGTCAATACCAGTGCCTGCTGAATCCCAGCCACCCCTGGACCCCAAAGGCTCCAGCCTGAGCTCTGACCTCTGGGAACGACGTTACTCAAGACTGTGGTAAGGCCAAAACCCACCTCTTCTAACCGTGTGCGCTTCACAGAAGGCTCTGACCCATTGTCACTTTCATTTCCTGAATGCTCTTCACCTTCTTCTTCATCCCTGAAGATATCATCATAAGCAGGAACTTCGAGATCATCATCTTGTTTAATGAGTAGTTTGATCTAAGATTAAAACAAAAAGCAATCAAGGCTCTCTTCTCTCATTGACAGAAAACTCTCCATTACATGTTTTCTCTTACAGAATCTTATTTCCCAATGAGCTGACTCATTAAGGTTTCTGTACAAAGAGCCACTTGAGAATTTCAGACTTCTCAAACATTTTCTTGCTTTCATTTCCTCTCAGAGGCATTGGAGTTGCACCACGCGATATGCAAAAATTCCAAAAATTAAAAAACTATCCAGTCATGTAAGTCTGGGGAAAAGACTCCCTCTCATGCCACACTCCAAGCAAACAAAATGAACACCCCACAACTCGGACTCTGAGAGAAGACAGGGAGATGTGCGACCCCTAAGGGAGTAAAACTGCTGTCTCTAAAAGCAGCTCCAGGCTGACTTCACTTAGAGTGGTCCTTCACATGAGAACATCAGGGCCAACACTTTGATAACATGGGTGGGATCAACTCAGAGAATGGTTAGGTGGCTGTCCTGTGCCAGGCTCCATGTTTGCTGCTGGGGGTTCAAAGAGGAAGCACAGCATGGCCATGTTAGGCTAACAGTGGTCTCTTACACTATTGTCTTGTTGGTCCTCATACTACCCTTTGGATGGGCAGGGCAGGCCCTAGCCCCACTTGTAGGGCTAACGCCTCTAGATCCCCTAGTATTCAATGACACCAGGCTGGGCCTCAGCTCCCAGGGCAGGCTCAGTGCAGGGTTCTGGTCCCTACACTTTCTAGGTTAAGTGAATTCCAAAATGCATTCTGAGCGCCTCCAAGACTTACTTAGGTGCTATGTTTCTCACCACGGATAAGCAAGACCAGATTCTTGCCCTCAGGCTGGTCTAACTCTTGTAGGAGAGGTGGATACATGCCTTGCTTAGAACATCAGGTGCGATGTTGCCCATGGCATAAAAGGTACAGACAAAGGATAGAACTTGGGGAAGACATGGGCCCCAAAGGCCTGGTTACCTGGGTGTCATTATAGACATTCACGACATTAACTGGCCTGTGGGTGTCACACACAAAAAATATGGCATCTTCATCAGGCTGAAGGATATCCAATAGGTCTACATTAGCTCCACAGTTTATGAGAATAAAATAATGGAACTGAAAAAAAGAGAGAGACATTAGGAAGTAAGTGCCTTGAGTAGATCCTTTACCTTCAGCATATTAGGTCTCTGAGTCCTTCTGCTGAGACATATCAAGCCCCTGACACCAGTGAGGCCCTGATGGCAAGGGGCTTTACGCAGCTGGCCTGTGTGAAGTGCTTTAATGTACTACATATGCCATTTCATTTCCATGATGACACCTTGAGATAGGCCCCATGGGCAGCCCTGTGGCTGTCTCTGCTTCACCAAGGAGCACATGGAGGTTCAGCATGACTCAGTCTCATGCACAGGGTCAAGAAGTTGATGAGGAGCAGAACAAGACTTCAAATGCATAAATGGGCCTCTGCAGGGGTACCTGGGTGGCTCAGTCAGTTAAGCATTTGACTTCTATGTCTCTCTCTCTGCCCCTCCCCGACTCACTCTTTCTCTCTCTCTCAAAAATAGACATTAAATAATAATAATAATATGGGGCATCTAGGTGACTTCGGCTCAGGTCATGATCTCACTGTTGGTGAGTTTGAGCCCCGTGTCAGGCTCTGTGCTGACAGCTCAGAGCCTGGAGCCTACTTCGGATTCTGTGTCTCCCTCTCTCTGCCCTCCCCTGCTCATGCTCTGTCTCTCTGAAAAATAAATAAGCATTAAAAATATTTTTTTAATAAGTAAATAAATGGGACTTTGAAGATCTCAGTCACTCTACTGTGCTGCCTCTCTGTACTGACAGTGTCGTACAGGTTTAAATTTGTAACAAGTCTCGGGCACCCCATGCTTAATAAGCATCTAAATATCATTTTAAGTCTTACTATATCCTATCTCTACAGAGAACCTTTTGCTTATAAATATCAGGTTGGTACAGGTAGCTCCTTCCGTGATGACAGGAGCTCCAGGCAAGGATTATCTCTGGACAGTCCTAAATATTGCCACAGACTCCAGAGACCCTCTTCCCTACTCCAGTCCCATCCAGTGGGATCTAAAATGTCCCATCTCTCAGCATAACCCCATGCAGAGGTGGTAAGAGTCCTGGCCTCTACTGTTTAAATTGCAAAGGGAGAAGATATGTTCCTGGATTACCAGTTGGAACTGGGATACTTTCTCTTGGAAAGATAATGTAAAATAGCCACCTTATCTAACATAATTTTAACTAGGCCATATCAAAATCAAACTGCTAAACTCTAAGCACCTTACAATGAAATGTCTGCAACACAAATTCAAAGTTAGACGGTGTCCACATTCACTATCTTTTCTGGTTATCAATTCTGTCTCTACAACTTGAGAGTAAGTCACTCTGCATATATCTCATTTTTTCCTTCCATATTGGCTAATGTAGTTGATACTTAAACATACAAGTAACCTATTGAGGACCTAGAAAGAATGCTAGTGTTAAATTGCAACTGAAAAAAAAAAAAAAAAAAAGACTAATGACTCTAAAATGCTTCTATCATACCTGTTCTTTATGCTCAAGAAATGCAGTTTCAAGTTCTTGCCACCCAGAAACCGGAACCAGTGTATACTGCACGTGATCACACTGGAACAGAGCCTGAGAGAGATCATTTCCAAAAATTATCATATTTAGGACGTCTGCAATTTACTTTGAAATGCACTTAAAAAAAAAAATAAGGTTGAGAAACGAATGACCTGTGATAAGTTTAGTAAAATGTTAATGGAAGAAACTAGGTGATAGAAATATGAGTGTTGACTATATCATTCTGTGAACTTTAATGAATTTTTGAAAATCACCAAAGGAAAACATCCAGGGTGGGGGAGGCTTATTTTATTTCTAGGTCTTCGGAGAAGTAGTTCCTGACCCAACAGCCTGATCAAAGTTCATGTAAAAATTGCACCATATTCAAAACCGAACCAATGATCTTCCTTAATAGAGAAAAGAATCCTGTATTTCCTATATTGCTTATGACACCACTGTGCCCTCAGCTGTCACAGACTCCTCTGAAACCCCACATTTGAGAAGCCACTCCAGCTCTAACGGTCTCTCCAATGCAACCATTTTTCAGCCAGGTTATTGCAAAAATACTAACTGCCTTTTGCCGCATCCTTCTCAAACCCACCCAATACTCTTGCCAGAGAGGCGACCTCTAAAAGTCCCTCTCCCCAGATTTCAGTTGCTCCAGCACCTTACCCTAGCCTGCACTCTCTCCTGGCCGGTGGGGAGAAGAGCGGTTCCCTATGCGCTCCTCACCTCCTGCGCCGACTCCCAGCCCATCCTGCACTCCCAAACTCTTCCCGGGGCCCCGCCTGCTCCCTCACCCTTTGGCCCTGGCCCTTCCCTCCCAAAGTACGCAAGGCTCACCTGAAGAATCTTGCAAGCGCACAGAGCGTCCACGTCCGAGGCCACAAAGAGAAGGACCCTCTGTCAGGAAAAGAGAGGGCCAGTTGAACGCAGAGAACAGAACGCGGGCCCCTTGTGCCCTCCCAGGGCCGCTCCCCCGGATCCTCCCCGCCCCCCACACACACACACACACAAGGCCACGAGATGTAAGAAAAAGGGTCACCTGGTTTTGAACCACCTCGTAGAACTCCTTGCGGAAATCGGACACAAACATGGCCACGGCGGCCGGACACCCAGAGCTAGCGCTGAGGATCCAAGAGCTCCGGCGGCGGTCAAGACTCCCGCCAAACAGGGACTCTTCTGATTAGCCCAGAAGCCAACCAATACCTACTTAGTTCTCAGCTTTTCCCTCTTCCCGATTGGGCCATATTGGAGGCGGGCCTAGCGCTCCGCCAACCGGGCTGGAAATGTTAGGCCCGCTCCTAAAGGAGCGTCATCCACAAGCAAGACGCAAACAATGTTGCCCACTTCAGTTCTGACTCCCTTTTACCCACAAATCCGACGTTTGGTGGACATCTTTAGTTTGGGAAGAGAAGCCTATTGCCTCCCACTGGGCCCTCCAGGAAAAGGAAATCACGCCATAAATTCAATTCACTTACACATTGAACGAAGTCGTCAGTTTACGATTTCGGTAAACTCTCGGCATAGTTCGAAGGCAAATGTGTAGCTTACTTCCGCCAGCTTCCTCGATGGCTGACGCAAAGGCTGGAAGGTCTACGTGCATTCTGGGTAGTGTAGTAGATAAGGAGAATGGGCCCCACTAAATTGGTCTAGAGGGGAGTACTATAAAAATGTAATTTTAAAAAATTACACAAATTACCCTAGAGTGAACAAAAAAATATTAAATAGTATTTTAGTAAATACCCCAGTGAAATTTTAGGCCCTAGAGCCATTGCCTGGCCTTTTCTCTTTTGTAGCCGACCGCTGTCCTCCGTACCTACCCCCGGGTCCCGGGTCCTGCACTTCCGGTGAGCCTCCCAGGGCGTCGGAGCGGAAGCGGCGGCGGCGGCTTCGGCGGCTTCGGCGGCTTCGGCGGCTGTGAGCTGAGAGGGTCGGCGGGCTCCCATCCTAACGTTCTCTGGGTGAAGCGGCATCTGCCAGGCAGAGGTGTCCACCATGGTGAGTGTGGCCTGTCAGGGTCTGGGACCTGGGGCTGGGGCCTGGAGCCAGGGGCCGAGGCCGGGCCCGGCGGGGCGGACAGAAACGGCCACGGAGATGCCGAGTCACCCCCGCCGGGCGAGTGCCGGACCCTTGACCACGATCGGCCTCAGCTTATCTCCGGTAGTCCTGGGCATGGTTCGAATTTCCTCTCAGTTGGACTTGAACTCCTTCAGGGTGAAAACTCTTCTACGTTTGTGTCCACTCACGGGTCTCATAAGTGCTATACAGGTGACAGGTTTCCATTCCACCAAATTAATTGAAAGGTTGGGCGTGAGCAGCAGAGTCAGCCCCCCTAGGGAGAATGCTTGGGAACCATTCCGGTGGGCCGGAACACTCAGCCCTTGAGCCAGTCCCTCAAGCGTAATACCTCTTGGTCTTGGCTGGGTTGTAATGATGCCTTCGGCTATTTAAGTGATTCAGTGGATAACAACAGTAGTAGCTAATTGTTGCTGGCGCTTTTTCTCTTACACTTCTTTCAACACCCACAGTCCCTTATTACACCTTATCCCATTTAATCCCTACTATGCCCTTGGAGACAAGGACGATTAGTATGATTTTAACCATGAAAAAAACAAGGTTTAAAGAAGTAGGTAGTTTACTGGTAGTCAAAGAAGCGGGTAGTGGAAATTTGAGGCCAAGTCTGTCTGGATGCAATGCTGAGTCTCATTACCGTTGTACAGCATTGCCTCAGTGTCATTTGCTTATTTTAGCAAAAATAATGACTACTAGGTTTTGTCCCAAGTATTTCGTTGTTGAATCATGTTTCCATTCTCAAGTTCATCCTCATCCACTTAAAGACCCTGAATACCTGATAGGTCTAGGCAGCATACTAGACATTGGGATTATGAAGGAAAGTAGGACTTGGGGTAGGGAGCAGCAGAGAGGGGCAGAAGGTCAGGTTCATGGGTGGATTGAAGGCAGATTGTTAAGAGTGTTAAATACTTCGTGGGGATTTTCTGACTGAATGAGGAACAAAAGCAAAGAGAAAAAATGCCTTGCATGGGGTGGTGTAGTGAAAGCCTCAGGGAAGCCCCACTCCACTGCTCTACCTTCACATTTGCTATGCTTCTGGCCAAGACTTTGTTGAACAGAGTTCTGCTTAAAGGAAGGAGAGACAAAGGTTTGAAAACTACTGTGCTAAAGCCCCAGGAATTGAAGAGCCATTTGAGATTTTAAGCAGTAACTTGCTGTGTTTGCATTTTAAGAAGACTGCAGATTCATCTTGCTAATTTTGATTTTGGAATTGCTAGTAAACTACCTAATCAGGCTTTGTCTCTACTTGATGTATATTTGGAATCAAGTCAAGAAATATTTGTCTATTGTGAAATATTTTT
Source organism: Leopardus geoffroyi (assembly GCF_018350155.1). Taxonomy (NCBI): domain Eukaryota; kingdom Metazoa; phylum Chordata; class Mammalia; order Carnivora; family Felidae; genus Leopardus; species Leopardus geoffroyi. Next base: position 29,235,304 of record NC_059339.1, on the reverse strand, counting down.
TAAAACATGTAAAAACCACATAAATTTACCATCTTAACTGTTTTAAAGCATAGATTCTGTAGTGTTAAGTATATTTGCATTGTCGTGTATTAGATCTCCAGAAGTTTTTCATCTTGCAAAACTGAAGCTCTACCCATTAAACAACAATTCCCCCCATTTCCCCTCACTTACCCCCTGGCAACCAACATTTTAATTCTTGTCTCTATGAATTTGATGGCTCTAGAGACCTCCTATAAGTGAAATCATATAACATTTGTCTTTTTGTGACTGGCTTATTTCTCTTGAGCATAAAGTCCTCAAGGTTCATCCACGTTGTAGTATGTGATAAAGTTTTCTCCCTTTTAAAGGCTGAATAATATTCTATTATATGGGTGTACTACATTTTGTTTATCCATTCATCTGTTGATGGACACTTGGATTGTTTCTTTCCCTTAGCTATTATGAATAATGTCGCTATGAGCATGTGAACATCATACAAATATCTTTTCAAGACCCTGCCTTCAATTCTTTTGGGTTTATGTCCTATAGTGCAATTTTATATTTGGTTGGGGGGACGTCATGGCAATTGCAATACTTTGAGAAGACTCCAAATTGCTGTGTAAAATGTTTTCTAAGCCTCACCATAGTCCACAAGTTAAGAGCTGGGATATTAACTTTGGTGGCACAATATCTTGGCTCTACTTATTAGCAGAAGGGACTACCATGGCATAACACCATGAGAGCGCATTGGAGGGGCATCAGTCCAAACCCTGGGCAAAGCAGGGAAAGTTCCTGGAACCAGGAAAGGATGGTCATGGAAGCCAGGGGAAAGGGACGGGGTGCAAATGCTGGGTGCCTGCTCTTCCTGTTGTCTGGAATGCCATTCCTTGTTTTTTACCTGGCTCCCTCCTGGCACTCAGGTCTTTGCAGAGTCCCTTCCTGACCACCCATTTAAAATAGCATTCTCAGGAGCTCTTTCCCTTACCCCGTCTTGTCCTTAGAGCATTTATCAGTATCAGATGTGGAAACATTTTCTCTTACTTGATTCCCTTGTCTTGAATGTCAGCTTCTCCAGGGGCAGATGTTGTACCTGTTTTGTTAGTGAGCAAACATCATTAGAGTGTTTTGCTAGTGCTTAGCTCAGAGCCTGGCAGATAGTGGGCACTCAACAGATGTTTTGGCGGAGGCATCTAGGTGGCTCAGTCGGTTCAGCATCTGACTTCGGTTCAGGTCATGCATGATCTCACAATTTGTGAGTTCGAGCCCACATTGGGTGAGCTCAAGCCCCACTCCAGGATCTGCACTCTCTCCCTCTCTCTCTCTGCACCTTGGGGGATTCTGTCTCTCTCTCTCTCTCTCTCTCTCGCTCTCTACCCCTTGCTCACTCGGGCACTCAGATAGATAGATTTCTTTAAATTAACAAGAAGAGGGCAAGTGTTTCTGTTGGAGAAACCAAGTGTGGCCAGTATAGGAGATTGTAAGGGCTGTCAGTAGCCAGTCCCTGAGGTGTATGTGAGATCTGGCCTGGATCCTCAGGGAGCGGAGGCATGGGAGACTGAAAGAAGTTAATGACAGGCTTGACGTGGCCAATCATATATTTTAGTAAGATTTAGTAAGAAAGCAGTAGACTCTAGATTGGAGGGATGATACTGGGCATGGCAGAATGTGTAGAAACAGATTTGAGATTCACTGTGCCACCGGGAAGTGCTTCGGGCAGACTTCTCTGGTCCATCAGGATTGCCGTGCATCTTGCCCTTTATACACGTGCAGCAGCATCAACTACCCTGACCTGTTTGGGCTTTTGACGTGAAGAGATGTACCTTTGTTCTGTTCTAACTCCAGTATCTCTTTCCTTCCTTGTAGTTCTCTTTCAACATGTTTGACCACCCGATTCCCCGGGTCTTCCAGAACCGCTTCTCCACGCAGTACCGCTGCTTCTCCGTGTCCATGCTCGCAGGGCCTAATGACAGGTCAGATGTGGAGAAAGGAGGGAAGAGTATGTGCTCGTTTTTATTTTGAATAGTAACCTTTCCTGCCCTCAGCCTACAGTGCTTGCAGTCTTCAGGAGCCCTTGTTTTGCATGTGTAACCAGAAGCTAGTTACAGTGAGAGTCTTGTTTGCCCCAGACTTCCTAAGGGGGGCCTGGGGTGGGAGGGAGAGTTCTAATTATGATTAGATTTATGGCTAATAGCTATCTGGTTCCCGCAATAAATTACAGCAAGTAAAATTCCTTATCAAAGATCATTATGAAATTCTGGCTACTTTACAAGTATCGTGTAGTACATTTTAAAGATATGACAGCAACTAAATTTTGGCTTTGTGCTGCCTTTTTAATTTTTACTTTCTTAATGTTTCTTAAATGTTCTTTCCACAGTAATTATGCCGCCTTCAGCCCTCGATCAACTCAGTAAGTATTTTCTCCATGACCTGGGAACTGAGGTCATTTAAGTATGGACATCAGAAACTTGGGCATATGTTCTTCAGTATGTCCAGACATAGGCAACCTTCATTGTGTCTGGATGGGAAGTGTCCCTGGAGGTTGCATACTGGGCTGGACTGCTGGGCCCACGGACGCCTGGTGAGGTGATGGCCAATGGCGGCCAGCTGTCCAGTTGGGGGCCAGTGAGTACTCAGCTCTAGATTTCTCCCCTATGAAGGAGGCTCTCTACTCTCCTGACACCGACCCCCCCACCTCCACACACACACACTTTATCCAGATCCCATCAGGACAAGGAAAGTTTGAACACAGTGCTTTTCACCCTGCAGAGGCAGCTGACTCTGTTGGCTAGGTTCACTAGGTTTTTCCCTAAAGGAGGCTGTCAGCTCCCAAGAGAATGCTGTGCATAGGCTTTTCACCTCCTCCCCAAACATGTTTCTTTAGTTCCAGGCCCAAATTTCTAGCCCTGTCTGCCCCACTGCATCGACAGCGCATTATCTTCTGCCCCAGAACCTGCCCCTCTCATCAGGTTCTGTCTCTTATAGCAGGAGCCAGAAAGTCCCAAGAGTTGTGAGAGTGGCCACACTTCCTCTTTCCTCAACCTCTCATCCCCTGAGAACAACCCATAGAGACACCTCATGCCCCTGACTACGGGCACAGTCACTGCTTTTTGAGATTCGGTGGTGTTTCTGGTGTGAATTCCTCCCATCCAAGGGAGGACAGTGGAGGTCACCAAAGCACAGGTCCACACTTGGTATCTGCTACATGTGGGACAGCACTGTAGAGAAGGGGTGCAGCCTGGCCTGGCTATAGACTAGTGACTTGGCCTCTGAACTTCAGTGTTCTCATCTTTAAACAGGGACACATGGCACCTGTCCATCAGAGCTGCTATGTGGCAGGAGTGCCTCCTCTAGATGGTGCCCTGTGGCGTGTGTATAAACAGCCCAAGCACATGTGACGCCAGTCAGAAAACAGGAGGTGGCCTTTAGCCAGCATCGCTTAACCAATGCCAGCAGTGGCAGTGGCCACACACAGTAGAGGCCTTGAATTCTGGCATTTGCTTAGCCAGTGGGTAGATAGAGCACCCTGGAGTTCATAGCCCTCAGGCTGTCATCATAGAGGAGGGAACAAGGCCCCCCCAGAGAGTCTGCCCTTCTATTTGAGCTGACCCAGGAGCTGAGTGCCAGGAGTGACCTTTGGTACAAGTGTCTAAGAAGTGACTTGGATTGGGACAGTAGAGTTTAGATCAGTGTTCAGATCTTTTAAATCTTGGAAGAAATTTTGTCTAAATGAAATCTTACAGGGAGCCTTAATTTATAAAAGTGTCACTACTCAATTTGGAGGAGGTGAGGGAGTGCAGAGGGCTCAGAGCCTCAAGGCACTTCTCTAAATCAGGAAATGCACTTTGAAAAGTACTAGACTGAGGAACACAGGGGTTTCCTCCAACGACAAGAATCTTGGATCCTTGGCTACAGCCTGATCTACTTCACGCTGACTGACCATGGTTCTGCTTCACAACTCCACAGCTGAGAGGTGCCCTGGGGACAGAGGGCCTGGCCTCTGGGCCCTTGGCCATTGTACTCCAGCATCCAAGGCACCCTTGGTGACTGACGGGGGGTGGGGGGTACCCACACCCACTGCTGCCACTTCTGAAGGCTCTTCTCCCTCATCTGTAGCTTCCTGCCCAAGCTTCTTGATCTGCATCACCAGAATCCTAGGCAGAGTCTGCCATACCTCCTGGTGCTGAATGGAACTTTTGTTGCCGTGTTTAAACCGACAGGCCAAAGTGGGCTTTAGCGGTTAAGCCAAATCAACCTGGGCCAGTAGCCTGGGTTGAATCCCAGCATGGTCACTCCTGGGCTGTGTGATCCTGGGCTTCTTGCCGACTGGGCATGTTAGTTCCCCATAGATGAAAAGGGTAATGATTGTCCCTACCTCACTGTTCTGGGAAGAGTAAGCAAGAGCCTGGCACATGGCAAACAGTGTTGCTTGTCACTGCATCAGTCTGTTACAGAGCCCTCTGCCAGGTCCCCGACTCTTGGGTTCTCCTGCTTCACATTGCCTGCACCTCCTACACTCCTGAGTCAGCCTGCCAATGGTCCTGTTGCCTGCCTCTGGCCATCCATGGGGCTTCAATTTGGAACCACTAGAGTGAGGGGACGGACAGACTGTGTGGTGACCTTGCAGAGAGCCACATTGCTGAATGCTTCCACCCTGCATAGTGTCTGGCCCATCCCTTCTCCTCTCCTCCTGACCACATTCACACCCTGTCCTGGTGCCCCAGCCTCACCCAATTGCCAGCCATTCCCAAACTGGCTGGGTTTCATGCCTTTGTTCAGGCTGCTTCCTCTCTGGCATTCCCTCCCTGGCTGGCCTGCCCATGACTCTCACAGAGCACTGCAACATCTAGGTGTACATGTTTATTTCTTTTCCACCCTTCTTTTTTTTTTTTTTAATATATGAAATTTATTGTCAAACTGGTTTCCATACAACGCCCAGTGCTCATCCCAAAAGATGCCCTCTTTAATACCCATCACCTAACCTCCCCTCCCTCCCACCCCCCATCAACCCTCAGTTTGTTCTCAGTTTTGTTTTTCTTTTTTTAATTTTTTTTTTTTAACGTTTTATTTATTTTTGAGACAGAGAGAGACAGAGCATGAACGGGGGAGGGGCAGAGAGAGAGGGAGACACAGAATCGGAAGCAGGCTCCAGGCTCTGAGCCATCAGCCCAGAGCCCGACGCGGGGCTCGAAGTCACGGACCGCCAGATCATGACCTGAGCTGAAGTCGGACGCTTAACTGACTGAGCCACCTAGGCGCCCCTGTTCTCAGTTTTTAAGAGTCTCTTATGCTTTGGCTCTCTCCCACTCTAACCTCTTTTTTTTTTTTTTTTTTTTCCCCTTTCCCTCCCCCATGGGTTTCTGTTAAGTTTCTCAGGATCCACATAAGAGTGAAAACATATGGTATCTGTCTTTCTCTGTATGGCTTATTTCACTTAGCATCACACTCTCCAGTTCCATCCACGTTGCTACAAAGGGCCATATTTCATTCTTTCTCATTGCCACGTAGTACTCCATTGTGTATATAAACCACAATTTCTTTATCCATTCATCAGTTGATGGATATTTAGGCTCTTTTCCACCCTTCTAACTAGAAACCCTTGCAGGCATGGATTTTGTCCAGCACACGGGTGGCAATGAAATTATTTATGAATAAATGAGTTAACGTATCACTTTTTAAAATTGGGGTTTCAGAAAACTTCAAGTGTGAGCCGGTACTGTGTACCTGGGTCACCAAACATTCCTGAGCTCTGGGCTGAGTGATATGTCAGGGGAGCATGGGGTCTACTGGGTGGGTAGGCACCCAGGGGCCTAAGCACCATGTGGGTTTGAGTGCCTGCTCTGGGGAGCACCCAGGGAGGCTGATTTTCAGAGGAGCGCATTCAGAGAATAGAACTCCCTCACCGAAGCTCTGCCTCAGCCTCTCTCTCCTCTTCAGGCCGACTCAACATTACCTACCCCATGCTGTTCAAACTGACCAACAAGAACTCAGACCGCATGACGCACTGTGGTGTGCTGGAGTTTGTGGCCGACGAGGGCATCTGCTACCTCCCACACTGGGTGAGTGGGACTGTGCCAGTCTCTGAGAGTCTGAGAGTCTCAGGTTGGGGCTTTGAAGTAGGGAGGCCCCCAGCACGTGGGAGAGCCTCGCCCCTGGAACAATGACATGGCTAATAGAGAAGGGTTTCGGAACAAGGTTTTGCATGCTGGGGGGTGACCTTTCTTTGACAGTAGACCAACTGGTAGCCTAGAAACCACAGCCACCTGTTTACCTGCCATTTCCTAGGCAAGGCTTTTGCAAAAATAATGAAGCAGGAGTATTTTTGAAGTGGTCTGTGTACAGAATTTTAGGTTTCTATTTTGATTTATTTTTTTAATGTTCATTTATTTATTTTAAGAGCACAAGCGGAGGAGGAACAGAGAGGGGGAGAGAGAGAGAGAGAGAGAGAGAGAGAGAGAGAGAATCCCAAGCAGACTCTGCACTGTCAGCACAAAACCCAATGCAAGGCTAGAACGCAAAAACCAGGCATGATCTGAGCTGAGATCAAGAGTTGGATGTTTAACTGACTGAGCCACTAGGGCACCCCTGGAATTTTAGGTTTTTATACATTTGCTCCCCAAGTCTAATTTCTCCCCCAGTTTTGTCACATCATCGTGTGTGTGTTTAGATATTTGTCTGTAATTGAGTCTTTCCAAAGTGTATCACTTCCTTGCCATAAAAACAAAGTCTCTTTTTTGCACTCACACTTTCTCTTGAGCCTGGATCCTTCCTTAATGGTAGGCCCGGCCAGCCTCTTCCCCACGGGAGCCCTGCACTCCCATCACACCTGCTTCCTGGTCCCTCCTGTGTTGTTTCCCAGCCTCTGTCCCAAAGGAGCTCTTACTCACGCCTCAAAGCCCAGACTCAATTTGCTTCCTTGCTCAGTTGCCCTTCCCAACACTTGCCACTTGGTACCTTATTGTCCTGTAGGTCTGCAGGTGCCCCTCCTGGGCTGGACGACTTGTCCCACTCATCGGATAGAGTGATGTGGGTGGCTGAAGTGTTGCACACTGACAACTTCTCAGGGCCACTCTGGATCCTCAGAGCTGCTCTGGGACCCATGTGTAGAGGTAAAAGGAGGTGGTAACACTGGGGTACACCGTACCTCCAAAGTTCTCTCTCCAACCCACAGACTTGGTGGCCCCTTGTCCAATCTCCCAGGATGCTTTGGACCAGAAAACTAATTGGATCCTTTTTGCCAAGAAATATCATATTCCCTGGGAAGCTTCTTTAGGTAGCATAGACCTGCCTCTTCCTGGGCTGGCCTTCCAGCTCTTGGCCAGAGCAGATGATTGCCTAGGGGTTTCCAGTTGCTGCTGCAGAGCTGGCCTACGGATCTTTTGACCCTCAGCGGTACGTGAGCAGGTGCTTTCTGTTAGGTGCTCTGTCCCACCCAGAGCTCCCAGGCCTCTTCAGGACAAGTCAGCCTGGAGCAGATGCTGGCCTTTCTTCTAGCACCTGAGGCCTCATCTGCTGGCCTAGATCGAGATCTCCGCCCAGGACCACTGGGAGTGCGTGGAAGCCTGCTGCCTTGTGCCTGTCCTACTATGTGTACTACATTTGTTGGAGCGACCACACCAGCCTGAAGAGTGTCCTTCAATGAGAGTGTGTCAGGACCTCTACAGGCCCACAGGGCCCTGCTCACCCTCTAGCTTCATTCATGACCTCTGCCCTCCTTGGCCCTGGCCTACCTTCCTCTTACCTGTATCTTGTCCTTGGACTGTTAGAGTTACCTCCTAACCGCCTCTGTGAGCCACAGTGCTGGTCTGTCAGTGCCGCCTGGGTGGTGTTCTTGAAGGGATGTGATGCCTGGGACTGGCTCCAGGGCAGCCCAGTGTGGGATGCGGTCAGGGAGTGGGGTGTTGAATGAGGAGCCGAGGTTAGCTGTGATCTGTTGAACCCAGGGATGGGTGTGTAGAGGTTCTCACTGCACGCTTTTTTTTTAAGGTTTTTTTTTTTGTTTTTTGGGGTTTTTTTGGTTTGGTTTTGGTTTTTGGCTTTTTTTTTTTTTTTTTTTTTTTTTTTTTTTTTTTTTTTAAGCTACACCCAACATGGGGCTCAAACTAAACCTCAGGATCAAAAGTTGCATGCCTTACTGACTGAGCCAGCCAGGTGCCCCTGGTTCTCTCTGAGCCTGGGTGGCTCAGTCGAATGTCTAACTTTGGCTCAGGTCATGATCTCGTGGTCTGTGAATTCAAGCCTGGCATTGGGCTCTGTGCTGACAGCTCAGAGCCTGGAGTCTGTTTCAGATTCTGTGTCTCCCTCTCTCTCTTTGCCCCTCTCTTGCTCATGCTTTGTCTCTCTTGCTCTCAAAAATAAGTAAAACATAAAAAAAAATTGTTTTTTAAATAAATAAAATTAAAAAAAAAAAAGAAAGTTAAAAATAAAAAAAGCAAAAAACCACTCCCGAGACATGCAGGGTTCCTCATTCCTGGCCCACCCTCCTTGTCTCAGACCCTTGAGTGTCAGCCTTATGGTCTCTTGACTTCCTGCACACCAGGTACTCACAAGCCTTTGTTCGTATCTTTCTGCCTTGTTCCTCACCCAGCACCCACCACACAGGGTGGTTTCATAGAAGTATGAAGTTATCTTGTCAGTTTTATGTGACCCCCTGTAGCAGACACCTCTGGGGACTTGTCACCACCCTGCGCCTGCCTCAGCTATATGGCCATTCCATGTGAGGTAAGCCCACCTGGTGCCATCATTATCCTACTCCCGTTGCAGCCGTGTTTGCTCCAAGGCCTTGTAAGTTGTGTGTGAGACAACTCAAAGGTATGGAGGGGTGAGCTTCCCTGGGGAAACACTGTCCCTAGGAGACCTGGAGCTAGTGGCCTTTCCTTCTAGGGGACCATCTTTTCTTAGAGGCTGACAGAGACACATTGCTGGCTGCAGGCACCTAGGTAGTACCCCAAGGCCTCCTTCCTTTCACGCCTTTGACTCACTTGCTGGTTGGCTTTACCTTCTTTCCTAACATCAAATCGCAATTAAATTACATGTCCCCAAGTCCTCATCTCAGGCTCCTCTTCCAGGGACCCAAGGAAGAGCCATCAGAATGCCAGACTTTGCCCTGCTGAGTGTGTGGTTAGATGATGCTCATGCTGGCCACTTGATTTCCAGGAGCCTCATGTAGCTTTCTTCTTCTTTTAGATGATGCAGAATTTGCTGTTGGAAGAAGGGGGCTTGGTCCAGGTGGAGAGTGTCAACCTTCAAGTAGCCACGTACTCCAAATTCCAGCCTCAGAGCCCTGACTTCCTGGACATCACCAACCCCAAAGCAGTGTATCCTTTTGAGATAAGGGTTCTTCTGGACAAGGGAGGGGTGTGCTGGCAGTCTGTAAAAAACGAGCTCTTTGTTGAGCATGTGCCTACTTTGGGGACCACACATTTGTTTCTGATTGGAGTTGTGGTTTGAGAATAATGGTGTTTAGCCAGCATGTCCACCCTGGCCTGGACCTGGGCTTGGGCCTGGACAAGCACACGCGGCACTCTCTGGGCCTCTTCTGGACACTCTCCAGACACTTCCTTGAGAGCAAAGTGGAACCCTTCCTCCCGGTAGACTGGGGCACCTGGCACAAAGCTCAGTGTATTTGGTGGAAGGAGGCTGGCTGGTTTGCCTCTAAGGCCCAAACCCTCACAGGCCCCTCGTGCCCCACCTCAACCATGAATGCTACTCAGCCTCACCTTTTACCCAGGGTTAATGCTTTTCACTCCAAACCATTGGGGAGCAGTGACACAGTACATTTTTCTGTAAGCAAGAGAAAAGAAAAGGTTTTAGGTTTTAGTGGTTTTTGATAATGTTCTCTGAATGTGAGCCAGACATGGGTGTTGATAATTTAAGAAACAACTGGTGTGGGCAAGGAGCATGCTGTGTGTGGTCTGTGGTCAAGACCTCTAGATTGGAGGCCCTGGCTTGCTTGTTGAGATCTTGTTATAGGGCAACCACTCCACTATCTGTTTTTAAAAGGCTCGATAAAACACAGTTGAACAATACAGACAGGTAGGTAGTTTAAAAAAAAACAAAACTGCTTCTACCCTCCCTACTTGCACACTGTCCCCAACCCCAACCCAGGAGCAAGCTGATGTCGGCTACATCCTGGACGTGTGGGCTGTGAGTCTCCTGCTGACTATGTCTGGACCAGCGTATTGAGTTCCCTATGACTTCGTCCTGGACATGGTGTGGGCTTGGGGAGCTGTGCTCGCCACACTCATTGTTGGAGGCTTCCCGTTTTACAGGCAGGGTGACATACTGTGACATGTCTGCTCACCTGATGCCTCAGAGCACTGCCTTGGAGGTGCTTGTCTGGTGATCAGTGCCCAGGAGTGTCTGCCTCGATGACCACGCCCCCTTTTGATCTTCTCTGGATTTTCATGTGTGTTGCGGTGCAGACTTTCCAGATTGTTTTCAGAGGCTGTTTCTATCCGCATGGTTAACTTGTTAGTTCATGGAGAAAGAGTGTCAGTTTCGTCAGCGGAGAGGCAGTCTGGTGCTCCTGGGTCTGGCTGACAGGCAGGATAAAGGCACTCTTAGTAAAGGCAGACTCAGCACAGAGCCAAGAAGGTTGGGCACGTAGAGCTGTGATGCAGAAACCAAGTGGGCTGGCTCTGACAGCTGAGCTGGAGCTAAGGGAAGGGCACCCCAACAGCATGGCATTTTATGCAAGGGAGCGAAGACAGTGTACACAGAATGCCCTTTCACAAAGCTGTTCTCATCTTGAAAGGCTCTCTGACCAAGAGAAGGGATCCTGGACAGGCTGAGTCTTCTCCCCTCAAGTCAGATTCTTGAGAGCCTTGCCTGGTATGCCATGTCACAGTGCTAGGTTCTGGAGGAGTGTCGTATGTTTGCCCATTCTATTTAAAGTAATAATCTGAATTGACAAGGATGATATGGTTAAAGTATTCCGTGTGATTAGGCATAACTCCCTTGCCTGGGCATTTGGGTTATTCAGTTTTAGAGAAATTATTATTATTTGCAATTATAAAAAGGGTTTACAGGTTACCTTTCCCTCTTTAATTTTTATTTTTTTAGTTTTTATTTTAGAACATACTGCCCTAAAGTTGGGTTACCACCCAAAAGATAGAACAAGTGTCAGAACATCTTTGATTTTTGAACTTTTTTTTTTTTTTTTTAATTTTTTTTTTTCAACGTTTATTTATTTTTGGGACAGAGAGAGACAGAGCATGAACGGGGGAGGGGCAGAGAGAGAGGGAGACACAGAATCGGAAACAGGCTCCAGGCTCCGAGCCATCAGCCCAGAGCCTGACGCGGGGCTCGAACTCACGGAGTGCGAGATCGTGACCTGGCTGAAGTCGGACGCTTAACCGACTGCGCCACCCAGGCGCCCCTTTTTTTTTTTTAATTTTTTTTTTTATTTTTGATGAACTTTTGAGGGGGCCTATTTATGATTCATTCAGTCTTTTTTTCTTCCATGCTCCCATAGGATTTTTAAGATCAACTTGTTGAGTGTAATTTACATACAATAAAACTCCCAGTTTGGTCAGTTGACAAACGTGAACACCTATGTACCCAGAACACTTCCATCTTCCCAAAAGGTCTGCTGTGCCCTTGCCTGCCCCTCCTCACCTGATATCCAGCTCTAGGAACCTCCCTGCTGCTTCCCACCCCTCAGAGAGCTGCCTTTCTTGAGGGAACACTTTGTGGCAGGTTCTTTCCCTCAGCAGTGTTGGTGAAATTCATCCATCTAATGAGTTCACCCTCTCTTATTGTTGAGTAATATCTCACTGTATCAAAGGGGTGTGTTTTAGCACCAGCCCAGTATATGCCTGTCTGGTATACTTTATGACAGTGATCATCTAAACCTTTATAGAACTTGTTTCAGATTTAAGGTACCCATCTTGCCATGTTGCCTTAACAGTGTGTGTCTGCAGATTAGAAAACGCATTAAGAAATTTTGCCTGCCTGACCACAGGGGATGTGATTGCCATCAACTACAATGAGAAGGTGAGTGTCTCAACCGCGGGGCCAATAGGGCCCAGAGCCAAGGTCAGCGTAGGTCACACCTGAAGACTTGCAGTGTCCATTCTGATGTTTGAATGGGGGGTGGGGGGAGGGATCTTTCTTTCTTTAAAAATATTTTTATTTATTTTTGAGAGAGAGAGATAGCACAAGCGGGGCAGGGGCAGAGAGGGAGGGAGACACAGAATCCAAAGCAGGTTCCAGGCTCTTAGCTGTCAGCACAGATCCTGACCCGGGGCTCAAACCCACGAGTCATGAGATCATGGCCTGAGCTGAAGTCAGTTGCTTAACCGACTGAGCCGTCCATGGGTCCCCATTTTTTTTTAAGTTTATTTATTTATTTTGAGACAGAGAGCATGTGGAGCATATACACACGAATGGGGGAGGGGTTGAGCGGGAGAGAGAATCCCAAGCAGGCTTCCTGCTGTCAGGCTGTCAGCATAGAATGAATGGGGGTTCTTTTTAGGCAGGGTATGCATGGCTTTTATCAGGATTGCTGCCTACTCTTTGCTTTTTAAAATCCTTATGCATTCATGTTTAAACCCCTGTAGTAATTCATTCAGTAGCTCTGTTTTGAGGATTGATTGCATTTACAGGTGAATGAGCTTAACATTATTAATCATAGTCTGTATCCCATGGGGCCAAGGGTACTGATTGTGCCTCCATTAGAACCTCTCCACTGCACCTATGATCTGAGCTAATCCCTTTGCTGGTCTGTGGGAACACAGAAACAAAGTAGTCTGGGTCCTTGTCCTTGTGATTCCCTCCCTTGGATGGGCCCTCAAGGAGCTGGCCCTGCAGGGTGCTCCAAGTGCTGTGGGGCACAGGGGAAGCAGAACCTGGCTTTGCCTGGGGACATTGTCACCTGACACCCAAGCAGAGACAAGAAAAGCAGATATAGACCCTTAAGGAAATCAGTATTGGCATTTTCAGATGCAAACATAAAGTACTTATGTGTAAAATGCTCAAAGATATTTTTAAAAACAGAATCATAAAATTTAGCAATCAATAAAAGACTACCAAAAATAACCAGGAGGGTTTGAAAAACAGTCAAAGAGTTAAATAACAGCTGACAAAGAATTAATGAAATGAAAGCTAAATCTGGAGAAATGCCTTAGAATTCTACACGGAGGGGCACCTGGGAGGCTCAGTCGTCCGATTCTTGGTTTCGGCTCAGGTCATGATCTCATGGTTTGTGAGTTCGAGCCCCACGTCAGGCTCCATACTGATAGTGTGGAACCTGCTTGGGATTCTCTCTCTCTACCTCTCCCCTGCTCACTCTCTCTGTCTCTCTCTGTCTCTCTCTCTCAAAAATAAATAAGATTAAAAAAAATTTCTACACAAGAAATCAAGGCAATGAGCATAGGGGAGACTGAATTATTGGGTACACTGAGAGAGTCACACACACTGTGAAAATCCCAGCAGGAGAGAATGATGGAGCCACAATATTGTGAAGAGATAATAAATGAAATTGTTTTAGAACTGGCTTTCAGCCCACAGTAACAGGGAGTATAGTATATATCAAACAGGGTGAGTTGCATATACCAAATAAGCAGAGAGAAGGTACTTAGAAAAGAACGGTAAATAGTAAGCCTTTGAACAGCAACTTTTACAGCCAAAAATAGCAGAATACAGTTTGCCCTTGAAGAATATGGGGTTAGGGTCACCAAACCCACAAATAACTTTTCAGTCCCCAAAATTTAACTACTAATAGCCTACTGTTGGCTGGAAGCCTTACCAAGAACATAAACAGTCGATTAACACATATAGTTTATGTTATGTGTATCATGGAGCTGGACAAAAGAAAATGTTGTTAAAAGAGTCACAAGGAGGTGTGCCTGGGTGGCTCAGTTGGTTAAGCATCTGACTTTGGCTCAGGTCATGATCTCATGGTTCATGAGTTCCAGCCCCTAATCAGGCTCTGTGTTGACAGCTTGGAGCCTGGAACCTACTTCAGATTCTGTGTGTCTCTCCCTCTGCCCCTCCCACGCTCACACTTTGTGTGTGTCTCTCTCTCCCCAAAATAATAAATAAACATGAAAAAAATTAAAAAAAAGAAGTCACAAGGAAGAGAATATACATTTAAGGTATTGTGCTGTAAAACTGCATGTAAGTGGACCAGCAGCAGTTCAAACCCATTTTGTTCAAGGAGCAACTGTATCTTCAGAGGCTGACAGAAAGTAACTGTCACCAAAATCTTTAAAGAATGCAGGCAAAATCAAAATATTTTCAGATAAACCAAATCCCAGAGAGTTTATTTACTAATGGAACTTCAAAAGCATGTGCTTCAGGAATAAGCATTCTCCTAGAAGGAAAGACCAGCATGCCAGAAGGAATGGTGAACAAATAAACTAGCAAATATGAAGTAAATCTTGGTAAATGTCGCCACATAAAGCAGTAATAACGTTTGAGAGCCTCGAGCAAGAACATCTAAAATATTAGAAAAGAATAAGCCTGAAGAGTTGTTCAGAGTGAAAGTGTCTGCAACCCAAGAAAAAGTTCAATCAGTAAAACTAACTGGGAACTCCACATACATGTTGAACGTTTAAGAATAATACAAAACACTAGAAATTGTCACGGAAGTATAGGAAGTATACCTCACGCAATATGTTCTAGCATTTCTATGGTGCTCCTTCTAAGATTTTTCTTTCCCAGCTCTGGTTGCAACATAGTTGGTATTATGGTCCACTAATTCCTTGTGACCTGCAGTTTGAAAGCAGTACTGTAGCAAAATGAGAACATGTTTCTCCGGAGACAGGGGTGCATGTACAGATTTCATAGCAGTTTTGGTAGTAGTGTGGTGCTGGCAAACCCATTGGAGTCAGCCCAGATTTTGACTGGAGAAATTGTGTTACATCCGTACAGTAGCATGCATTCATTTCTGTTCATCTTTTTTTTTTTCTCTCCCAATTTTTTTAACGTTTATTTTTTTTTTTAATTTTTTTTTTAACGTTTATTCATTTTTTTGAGACAGAGAGAGACAGAACATGAACGGGGGAGGGTCAGAGAGAGGGAGACACAGAATCCGAAACAGGCTCCAAGCTCCAAGCTGTCATCACAGAGCCCGACGCGGGGCTTGAACCCACGGACCGTGAGATCATGACCTGAGCTGAAGTCGGCCGCTCAACCGACTGAGCCACCCAGGCGCCCCAACGTTTATTTTTGAGAGAGACAGTTTGAGTGGGAGAGGGGCAGAGAGAGAGGGAGATGCAGAATCTGAAGCAGGCTCCAGGCTCTGAGCTAGCAGCACAGAGCCTGATGTGGGGCTTGAACTCATGAACCATTGAGATGATGATCTGAGCCCAAGTTGGCCACTTAACTGACTGAGCCACTGAGGCGCCCCTGTTCATTTTCTATTAAATAACGAGGAAAATTTTAAAAACAGACTGGGCACACGAAGCCTTCTCACTTTACTTTGGGGACCCTCCCCCTAATGTTGAGGCTTTTGTTTAATGGTGGGACTCTCCAGACTGTTCTTTGTAAAAGCAGGACATACTCAGGTAAACAGAAAACCAGAAACGATGCATGAAAAAGCAGATTCTGCCACTTTTTGTTCTGATCCTTCTGAATGTTTGTTTGTTTGTTTTTTGTTCATGTTTATTTATTATTGAGAGCCAGAGAGAGACAGAGCATGAGCAGGGGAGGGGCAGAGAGAGGGGGAATCTGAAGCAGGCTCCAGGCTCTGAGCTGTCAGCACAGAGCCCAACACAAGGCTTGAACCCACAAACCGCGAAATCATGACCTGAAGCGAAGTCAGACGCCCAACTGACTGAGCCACCCAGGCACCCCGCTTCTGGATGTTTTGATACACATTTTTGACACACTTGAGATCATCTTGGACATACAGCAATATGACTTTTTTTTAACTTCTCCCATTGACTGCATGGTATTCCGCTGGCGACTATAATTTCTATATATGTGAACAAATATTACTCATTTAGCCAATTTATTGGTAGGTATTTTGAGAATGCACTATTATTAGCAGTGTTGGAGTGAGCATTCTCAGAATTTTCTCTTTGGGTATTTAGCTAATTATTTGCTTAGAATAAATTCCTAGAAGTGAACTTCCTGGGATAAAGGTTGTGTCTTTTGCAATTTGATGCGTAACTACCTTGTCTGATTTGAACCACTTATGGGCATCAAAGCAGCCTTCCCCCACAAAGGCAGCCCCCTTGTCATAGCAAGAGGTGCATCTGGGGGAGGGGGTCATGGAGGTGAATGATGTGTCTGCGAGCCTAGTAGGGAGACACAGTAACATGAATGACGACAGCCCCCAATGCTGCCATGAACTGTGAAACTGATTTTTTTGTTTTTTTCCTACAGATTTATGAACTGCGGGTGATGGAGACCAAGCCTGACAAAGCCGTGTCCATCATTGAGTGTGACATGAATGTGAGTACCTTTGCTGCTTACAAGTGCGCTTGGGGTGAAGGAAGATGGGCAGTTGATGGCCCCTGCAGGCCAGTTCCCCTCGAGGGTGTCTGTAGCCCCTGGGACTGTTTGGGTGAAAGAGGAGGAAGTTGATATCAGAACATTATAAGGAGGCTGCTGACCTTATGATCCTTCTTAGACCAAGAGAACTGGCAGAGTTGTAGCCAGTTCTGAGATGGCTGCACCCACCAGCATCTTAGACACGCTAAAGAAGGAATATTCTTTTTTTTTTTTTTTTTAATGTTTATTTTTGAGAGAGTGTGAGCAGGGGAGGCGCAGAGAGAGAAGGAGACAGAAGATCCGAAGTGGGCTCTGTACTGATGGCAGAGAACCCAATGCGCAGCTTGAATTCATGAACTGTGAGATCATGACCTGAGCCCAAGTCGGATGCTTAACCGCACTGAGCCACCCAAGTGCCCCTAAAGAGTGAATATTCTTAAAAGCTGAGGAAACTTGGGGCACCTGAGTGGCTCAGTCAGTTAAACATCTGACTCTTGATTTCAGCTCAGGTCGTGATCTCACAGCTTCATGGGTTTGGGCCCCACGTCAGGCTCTGCACTGTCGGCAGTGTGGAGCCTGCTTGGGATTCTCTCTGCCCCTGCCCCACTTGCACTGTCTTTGTCTCTCTCAAAATAAATAAATACACTTAAAAAATAAAAAGCTAAGAAAACTTAGCTCCTGTGTAGGAAGCAACTACTGGTACACACAACAGCCTAGTAGATCTCCAGGGAATGCTGCTGAGCAAGAGGGGCCAATCCCAAAAGGTTATATTCTGACATATGTTATATGTCCCAAGTGTATTACATTCTTGAAACTGGCAAGACTTTAGACTTGGAATACAGAGTAATGGTTGCCAGGAGTTAGGAGAGAAAGCCAGGAGAGAGGCGGGTGTGGTTGTAACAGGACAACTCAAGGGTTCCCTGTGATGTTGGAACAGTCCAGTATCTCAGCTGTGGGGATGGAGACATTGCCCTACACTTGTGATAAAATTGTGAGGCCTTAACATGCACACACCAGTGAGCCAGTATAAAACTGGAAAATCTGAACAGGAAGGTGGGATCATGTCACTGTTGCTATCCTGGTGGTGATACTATATGCAATTTTCCTAAAACACTACCATTGGGAAAACTGGGCAAAGCATACAGGGCAACTTTCTGTAGCATTTTTTACAGCCACATGTGAACCTACAGTTGTCTCCATTAAACTAGAAAAGCTAAGGAAGCCTAAGTGTCTCCACATCTCAAAACTACTTTTCTGACACCACAGGTAGACTTCGATGCCCCACTGGGTTACAAAGAGCCTGAAAGACAAGTCCAGCATGAGGAGTCTGCTGTAAGTTGTTTCACCAACATCCCTCCCCAGCTCCAGCACTGTTTGCCCTCTTTGGTAATGGGACTTTTGTGGGAGGGCATCCTGGGTTTGTCCTGACAGCTGATTCTCGTTTGGCCTCTGCCGGTGCTGACATGGCCACGTGCCCTGCTCCCGTGGAACAGTGTGTCCCAGCTGTTGGGGTGCAGGTTGTTGGTGCAGTGTGTCCCAGCTGTTGGGGTGCAGTAGCAATGAGAGGCCCAAGAGAAAAGCTGGGGTATCCCTGCTGAGAGGCTTATCGCATGATTTCTGTCCCTATCAGGAAGGCGAAGCTGACCACAGCGGCTATGCTGGAGAGCTGGGCTTCCGTGTGAGTACCAGGCCACACATTTAACTTTCTGTATGCCCACTGTGCCATCTGGGGACCTCCGTAGGGACTGGGGCTCTGGACATCCGTGTACACACATATCTGGCACTTTCTCGGTTACGTGGCACTTTACATCCATTTTCTCCTGGAATCCTCCTAACAGTTCTACAAGGCAGATCCAATTTTTCTTCTTCTTTTTGAAGATTTCTAACTTACCAAAAAGTTAAAATAGGACACACGTATTCTTCTCTTAGATTGACCAGACATGACGACATTTGCTCTATCCCTAATAACATGGCCTCTGTGAAAGGAAGTTGCAGTGTGACCTCCCAGCGCTGCCGCCAGCCAGCCTCCCTGGGAAGAGGTAGAGATGGCTGGTGTGCTGGCACCAGGGTGCTGGGAGGCAGCAGAGGAGATGGACTAGAAAGTAGAGCTGTGGGGCATTGCAACAGAGGCCTTAGCCCACCCCACCCCTGGGGCCCTGAGCTGGGTGGCCCTGCAGAAGCTAGGGCCAGACCTTTCGACCTGTCATTAGCTATTGGCTGCCCCCGTAGGGTGGCTGTGTTTGGGCCAGGAGGCTCCTTTCATCTCACTGTAATCCTCTGAGGAGCTGGGCGGAGAGTTCTCAGCTGTCCATACTCCAGCAGCTGGGGAGTGAGGGCTTCAGTTCTTAAGGGGTCTGGACAGCCCACCTCCAACACACATCCCTGCAGCGATCTCTGGGCAAAGGGCATGTGTATGCTCACTAGCTCTTGCGCACTTTCTTGCTCACCTGTCTAGGCCTTTTCCGGCTCTGGAAATAGACTGGATGGGAAGAAGAAAGGTGTAGAGCCCAGTCCCTCCCCAATCAAGCCTGGAGACATTAAAAGGTGGGTCTGTCCTGACTCTGCTCCCGCCTGATGCTTTGTCATCCTACAGGGAGGCTCTGTGCCAGATTCCTGGGGTGGGGCCACCTCACTGGAGCTCTAGAGACCAAGCCTGGACCAAGGAGGCTGGCAGTATTAATGGATGATCCCTGCCTGTTCTCCTCAGTGGGCTGGAGCACCACCAGAGCCACTGTTTCTGGAGGGGTGGGGAGGGGGACAGTGGGTATTGGTGCCCTTCCTCAACTGCCAAGCCTCTCCCACAGCCTCCATTGGTGCTTCCAGTTCTGCCTCCACCTGTTCCCAAGTAGTACCTGATCAGCTTGCTTTCCTGTTTCAGGTCATTCCACTACCTGTTTAGTAATCTCCCTGTTGTCCTATTTTGTGACTTCAAATAATTCAAGTCACATTATGTCAACTTCCCTCAAACAGGAGGCAGGAACTGCCTTACTTAATGTGTTTCTGTTTAGGGGCCCAGAGACTCTTAGAGCAGTTTCCCTGCTCTGGTGGCCTTCATGGAGGTGGCAGGGATATGTCGTCACCTGTCTACTCTGTGTGTTAGAGCAGAAGGAGAATGCTGGCAGTGTTTTTACCCAGTCTCTTAAGAGAGCTTAAAGAATTCAGTGTGAATGTAGCCCTTGCAGGCTCTATGAGGCTAGAGGACAGAGCTGATGAGGCCCCCAAGCCTCCAGGTGACCCCTCCCTGCAGGCCAGGCCCCAGGTCTACAGGCCTCTTCCCCAGTTGCCTTCAGGTTACTTCAGGAAGGATGCTGGGAAGCACCAGAGGGCTGGCCCAAGGCCAGAGTGGGTACAGCAGTGTACCCCAGAATGAGAGTTGTCGGGAGGACACTTGTATCTTCTGCCTGCCTTCCTCTTGATTGTCAAGAATGAATTTTAGGGGTGCCTAGGTGGCTCGGTCAGTTGAGTGTCCGGCTCTTGATTTTGGCTCAGGTCATGATCTCATGGGTTGTGAGATCGAGCCCTATGCCGGGCTCTGTGCTGACAATGCAGGGCCTGCTTAGGATTGTCTCTCTCCCTCTCTCTCTGCCCTTCCCCTGCTTATGTGCATGCTCGTTCTCGTTCTCTCTCTCTCTCTCTCTCTCAAAATAAATAAATAAACTTTAAAAAAAAAAAAGGTATTTTAATGCGGGGTACCTGGGTGGCTCAGTTGGGTAATTGTATGAGTCTTGGTTTGGGCTCAGGTCATGATCTCATGGTTTGTTAGTTTGAGCCCCATGTTAGATTCTGTATGGACAGTATGGAGCTTGCTTGGGATTCTCTCTCCCTCTCTGCCCTTGCCCCGCTTGTGTGTGTGTGCTCTCTTTCTTCCACACCCCCCTCTCAAAAAATAAACATTAAGGGGGGGACGCCTGGGTGGTGCAGTCGGTTAAGCGTCCGACTTCAGCCAGGTCACGATCTCGCGGTCCGTGAGTTCGAGCCCCGCGTCAGGCTCTGGGCTGATGGCTCGGAGCCTGGAGCCTGTTTCCGATTCTGTGTCTCCCTCTCTCTCTGCCCCTCCCCCGTTCATGCTCTGTCTCTCTCTGTCCCAAAAATAAATAAACGTTGAAAAAAAAATTAAAAAAAAAAAAAAACATTAAAAAAAAATGAATTTTAATGCTTTTTTTCTCTTGAAACTAACACTTCTCCTCCTTGCTCTCCTTCACAGGGGAATTCCCAATTATGAATTTAAACTTGGTAAGATCACTTTCATCAGAAATTCACGTCCACTGGTCAAAAAGGTTGAAGAGGTGAGTTTATTTTACTGGTAATGAGAAGTTTTATTTGTTAATGATGAGTGGAGAGTTCTTTCCATTCTGAATAAGGATGTTTCTGTCATATTTTTCCCCATGCCTAGGGCCCTCCTCTCCCTGGCAGCCTGATTGTCCCATTGAGACTATGCGGGGAGTGTGTAGGCCACAGCTCTGGTGTCACCTGGCAGTGGTGATCGACACAATACCAGCTCACAGAGCCTTGACCAAGTGCCATAGTTAACTATTTAATCCCCAGCCCCGTCCCTTGAGGTGGCTGCCGTGATTGTCTGCATTTTTACACATGTGAGCCTGAAGATGTGTGGAGGTGAGGGCACCCAGGGTTCAGGGGCAATTCGTGTTATTTCTAGAACACCAGCACTTCAGACCCACCACTCTCCTAGTTCCTTTTCCCTAAGGCTCAGTGTCTTGGGGATCTAGAGTAGGCTAGAGGGCAGATGTTCTGTGAGCCCACTCAGGATCCTGGCTGCAGGGCCATCACCAGCCCCTTGGCCACTGAACTCTTCCCCTCTTCCTGTGGGGTGGTTGGGGATAGAGACCACTACACCGTTTACATATTTCCTACTCCTTTGCATCCCGCCCTGGTCTTAATGTTCCTTGAATTAACACGGTGTTGGGAAACTTCCAGGCTCAGAGGAACCAGTGTGGTTCCCCAATGAGACCTTATCCTCTGACTCCTCCTTGAATGCCTTTCCAAGCCTTTGCCAGCTACATGCTGGGGCTTGCTGCCTCCAGCTTGGAGGCCTCAGCAGGGCTGTCCTCCAGGCTGACTTGTGACCTGACTGCTGGAGATACAGGAAAGGGAGGGCGAGGCACAGCTGGAGCTGTTTAATCCATAAGTACTGGAGAAGAAATGTGTGGCTGATGATGGGATTGAAGGCACATGCTTAGCGCTACCCCATCCTGAACCCTCAAGAAAGCTGTGGCACAAGGTAATAAGGTAATAAAGACATTGGCAAGAAGAGGAGGCAGCTGCTACAAAACTTTGAAAGCCCCAGAACAGAAGGGGTAACTGACTTCGCAGGCCATGGAAGCCACATTCTGAGCTGGCTGTGGGGAAAGCCAAGAGGCAGATTGGTGTAGAGAGTAGAGCTCTGAAAGGCACCTCTGGAAATGGGGGACAAAGATGGAATGTGTGTCACAAAGAACCGAACCACAGCACCTCCTCTCCCCAACCCCCCGCCACTATCCCCTTAACCTGCTGGGGATGTACCTGCCTGACCCCAGGAGAAAGCTGGAGGCTCGTCTTCTGGAAGAGGCATCACGACAGGTCCCGAGGCTGGGGCCATCAGTACAGTGGATAGGACTGAACTAAAAGAGCAAATGAGTAACAGTTTGCATCCTGAATGTTGTCACCCTTGATATCCTTCCCTTGCTTGGCTCACACACTGGCTGCCAGACTTGCTTATTGCAGTTGGAGGAGCTTTCTCTGGACAGTCTGATGAACCCTGAGGAATGTGCCAGCCAGCTCACCCCAGAGTGAAGACTGTAGTCAGGAAGTTTCTGCTGCTAACCTCTAAATCAGAAGAGTTCTGAAAAGAGATTAGAGAAACTAAAGGGGCAGGAACCATCAGGGAAGTAATGTCCCCAGACTAAAGGGCACAGAGTTTACAGATTGCCCCCTGAGCATCCAACACTGTGAATGAAAATAGCCCCCTATTGAGGCAAAGAAGAGATCCTAAAGCTTTCAGAAGGCAGAAAGTGGCTGTACCACAGATTAAGAATGGCATCATTTTAGCAGGACACAGGAAGCTAGGAGATCTTGGAGCAGTGTCTTCAAAATTCTGAGAGGGAACTTTTCTAAAAAGTTCTGTACCCAACTCTTACAGGCTGAACTATATTCCCCCAAGTCCTGTGTTGAAGCTCTAACACCCAGCACCTCAGAATATGACTGTATTTGGAGATAAAGGCTTTTATGGGAGGTGATTAAGTTAAAATGAGGCCATTAGGGTGGCCCCCCAACCCAGTCTGACTGGTGCCCTTGTAAGAAGAGGAAAGTTAGCTGTACAGAGGGAAGACCATGCATGTGAGGACATTGCAAAAAGACAGACATCTGTAAGCTAAGGAGCGAGGCCTCAGAAGAAACCGAACCTGTCAACACTTTGATCTTGGACTTCCAGTCTCCAGAACCATGAGAAAATATCTGTTGTTTAAGCCACCCAGGCTGTGATATTTTGTTATGGCAGCCCCAGCAATCTAACACCAACCAAACCTATCAGGGAAACGTGAGAGTAGAAAAGGCTAATTTCAGATATGTAGGATCTCACAAAAAGGTATTCCTCAAACACCCTTTCTCAGGAAGCATCTGGAGGATGTACCCTACTAAAATGAAGGAATAAAGTAGAAATAAGAAAGCCTTAGGTCCAGGAAATAGGGAGCCCTGAAGCCATTCGTAGCACCAAGAGGATGGCCAGTCCAGGTAGGGCAGCTTAAAGGCCCCATGAGATGCACCTGCAAACAGACAAAAACAGCGGGTTGCCTGCTGTGATTGAATGTATGCAGAAGAGAGAAGCCAGACACAGGGACAGCAGGACAAGACAGAAGGCTCTGCAGAAAAGGAAGGCTGATTGGTTTAGCTATGACTCAACTTGACATGGTTGCCACCACACCAGTACACTCCTGCATGGAGGTCAGGAGGGGCAAGTGCAGGCAGGGGCATGTACTATGGAGTGTGAAATCCTCTTGCACAGATAACGCCTCCCAAGTGACTAGCAAATACAAGCTGATGAAAAGATACCTGCTGTTTTCAGGAGTTCAGAAAAAAACAAGCCCTCTTTCTTTTGGTGGGAAAATAGCTTGACTGAATGTTTCTGAGGGCTGGTTAGTGACCATAATATTAAAAGCCTTAAAAATAACACACAGTCCTTTTATGGAAGAATAATACTTCTAAAAAAAAAAAAATCAGAGTTGCGTACAAACGCAGTAAGCTGCTCACCACAACTGTTTACAATACCACAAACCTGGTAGTAACATCCAGTGGTGGAAGACTGCCTCTCCCACATGATGGAATTTTCTGTAGCCTATATGAGAAAAGAAATTCATTGACTTGAGACTCGGGAAGTATAATAGGTCATATATAGTCATATATAATAAAGTGGCTGGAAATATTTTTGGGTGCTGAAATTACAGATGATTCTTTTGGGGTGTATTTTATATTTTTTACATTTTTCCATTTTGAAAATGTGATTCTTCTGCAAAAGGATGTACATTCAACCTGAGAATAAAGGCTGTGGTAGAGGCATAGCTGTGATTCTGTGGTTTTGTTTCTCAATTCAGTAGACTATGATTTATGTTTCCACTTCAAAGACATTTCTTCTTATGTATAATGTAGAAGTGAGGAAAATGGGTGGCTGGCACATGAGTCAACAGAATAAAGCATTTATTCTAAGCCTCCAAGGAGTTTCTGAAAATAGTATTTTATCTTCACACTTAGGATGAAGCTGGAGGCAGATTCGTCGCTTTCTCTGGAGAAGGACAGTCGTTGCGTAAAAAGGGAAGAAAGCCATAAGTTGGGACTGTTGGCTGATTGGAAAATAAAATAATCAATTGCAACATAATGGCTTTTAGTTACTGGCTCTGATGGGATTAGACTGTTGCAGAGGATGCTGTCACTTTGTGTTTTGTTTAGAGTTACCTAAGAATTACTGAGTCTGACCTGGAAGTGGAACAATCAGACTTGGTGGTTGATTTTGGGAAGGAGAAAGCTCACTCTGAGATCCCATAGGCAAGCCTCCTCCTTGCCCCTTCTTGTTTTCAGCCCTTGGGGGTGCTCCCACTGCCTTAGCCAAAGCAGAGTTCCCCAATTCCTGATAAAAACCAATGGAGGGGATTGGGTTGCTCTAACTTGAGGTGTTGTTTCTCTTTTTTCACTTAATCCTCTCTTTTCCCAGGTTGATAGCTTAGAACATTGCCTTTGGCCTAGAAAAAATGGCTAGATATGTGCTCTATAAATAGTGGTTATCCCATTACTCTGGCTGCAATTTAAGTATATGAGGAAGGGTGTTTCTATTTTTATTTTACATATTGATTTTTTTTTTTTTTTTCAAAAGAACCATCAGAAGGTGGATTCCTGATCTGAATACATTTCCACTTGTATTTTGATTTCATATGGAAATATGAGTGAATAAACCTAAATGAATCTGTTCTACAGTAAAACAACTTCATGATGAAGCACAAATACGAATTAGAATAAATAAGTGCTAAAGGTACATTCCTCTTTCTCCTTCCCTACCTCCCACTCCCAGTTTTAATGTATTAAATTATCCAAGGTTCTGCTGGCCTATCTTTTTTATTAATATTAATTTGGTCTCCGATCACTTTCTATAATGTGAGATCTTTTGACATGTTAATCTAATTTAATCTCTTTTGTTCCTTGAAAATAATTTTACATCAAGAATTTCAAATAAAAATGGGCAATGACTAAAACCTGGATTGCTTCCAAATGTTTGATTAGGTACCAACATGGGTTGCCCCAACCAGGCCTCCAACCAGAAGTTGGAGGAAGACTTGCTTGCAGGTGTCCCTTTTTCCATCCTGCCATTAGAAAAGAGCTTCTGTGTAGGACTTCTGGAGAATGTAGGGAGAAGTGAGGTTCTCTGAACCGTGTGTTGGGATTGTCAGCCCGAGCAGGGTCTCCTCTTGTACCAGGACTCCTGCTTGAAAACAGAGAGTTCCATCTCTGGACAGAGCTCCTTGAACACTCAAGAGAGGATGCCCCCTTCAGGATGGTTGCTCCAGGGTCCACCCACATGTCATCAAGTCAAGAGAATAGATGATTGTCATGAAGACAAGAGCTGGACTATTGCCCAGACTGTCACCACTGATGATGGACAAGGTATTAAGAGGCATGAAGCACTGCTGTGACTTTCCTGACCCTCCACTTAAGGGGATCTCTCTTTCACTAGCTGAAATAGAAGCCCTCCTTGGTGGGTAGGCAGCCTCCATTTGCAGGATCACACTGGCTAATGTATCATTTGATGCATAATGAATATTAAAGTAAGGCACTGGCCTTGGGTTTTTGTCTTTCTTAAGCATCATCTACAGTGTATGCAATAAAACCACTCCTGGTGCTTTGCTGGAGCCACACTTCTTTTTGCCTGGGCTGCAGGTGGACTCTTGGTGGGCCTTCTGGTGATATAGAGGGGAGGGGTCACCTTGTCATTACTGCTGCCCCCTGGTCTGCAGCCCTCTCTGTCTTCAAGCTTGGTCTATGAGTCAGCTTGGCAGGACTCCTGGTAAAATTGCAGCATTCTGGCCCACCTTGAGAGTCTGACCCTGTCTCATTCCTGGGGTGGGTCCAGCAACTGCATTGTAAGAGGCTCCCCAGCAGATGATGAAGTTTTCCCAAGTTGGAGACCCACTGCATAGGTATTGCAGGACTACTCAGATTCACTAGCTTCTTTGCTTTTATTTCCTCTTGTGCACCTCTTTTGTTTACAAACTTTCCATGTCTTCCCATGTCTCAGAGTAAAGCCTTCATTCCTAATCAGACATACAAGCTGCCCCATACTTACTTATTAAGGCTTCTTCTCTGCCCCTTGTCACACGCAGCCTCCATGCCTTGGACCAGCCTGCCACTGTGCTGGAAACATCCTTCGCTAGCCTCCACTACTAGCCTGGGTTCCTTCAGGACATCACTGGGCTCCCTAGACCCCCGCCCAGCCAATACAGGTTATTTTGTGAGTTCACCCTCACCCTCAAGTGGACACTCAAGTGAAACTACTGTAGCCGCAGACATGGCAGCTTCGTCACATGGAGTTGATGCTCAGTATGTGCTTATGAAAATGAGCCCTATCTTTTGAGGTTTATGAAAATGAAACCGGCCTGGACCCCGTGGTTTCAGAAATAGGTAACGAAGTGCTACCTGGGCCGCCCGCCAGGCACCAGGCAGCTGTCATTCCTTTGGCCTCCAGGATGGACTACAGACTTTCTTACCCTCGGGACACGCCCCCCCCCCCCCCCCGACCATCCCTTGGGCCTCATGGGCCCCGCCTTTCCACGTGCCACCGCCCCCGGGTGTTATTGGCTGTTCTGCCCTGATGTCTTGTTTATTAGCTCGTGACCAGGAGGTGGGTGAGGAGTTATCGGCATATCTCTGAGTTCATTGGTTCGCCAATCCGTCAATCATATGGTGCGGGCTTTCTTCAATTTTCATTGGCTAGCGAGTTCAGAGGAGGGATTCGGCAGTCGCCCGGTAATGGCGGATGGTGGCGGCTGGCGGGTAAGTGCTGGGGGCGCCCGGGAAGTGGGGGGAACCTCCTCGGACCTTGTGACCGGATTATCCAAGCCTTCTTCCAAGGAGGAGGCGGGATGGGCATCTGGGCGGGCAGCGCAGAGGCCTCCGGCTCAGGCGAGCTTCTCACTGCAGCCGCCGCGCCCCTGCGAGACCTACAGCGCTGAATGGAAGCTCTGCCGCAGCGTGCGGCACTTCCTGCACCACTACTACGTCCACGGCGAGCGGCCAGCCTGCGAGCAGTGGCGGCGCGACCTGGCCAACTGCCGAGAGTGGGAGGAGCGCCGGAGCGCGGAGGCCCAGGTGTGCCAGGGAGCCAGGGGTGGCGCTGGGCCGAGGGGGTGTATTGCTGAAGCGTCCAAGTGCACGGATCACGCCCTTCCCACGTTCCAAGTCCTGAGACGCCGGAGAGGAGGACTCACTGGGTCCCTCCTCTTTTTGTGCTTCCTTTCTTTTGAGAAATACGAAAAATTAGCATATCATCGGGGCTTTCATACATTGAAGACAAAGGAGGAAAGTTTAGAGTTTGGAGGGAGAGAGTGTTAGTGTTCTTAGCAGGCCTGCAGAGAAGGGGATATTGGGGGGGCCTGAAAAACCAGAAACCAGCCTTAAGAACCTTCACCCAGACCCAGGCGGGCACATCTGAAGAACAGAAAGAAGGTCCAGGTGTTTGGAGCAGAAGGAGGGTGGGCTGTAGAGAGGTAGGGGGTGAGGCTGGAGAGGTACCAGGTGGTATCTGGTGGGCCTTAAAAAAGGGTTTAGATTCAAGTGTAAACGTGTGCTGGGAAGTATGACTTGATTTGTATCTTTAAAAGGTCAGTCTGACTGCCATGGTGGGAGAATGTATTATGGAGGGGCAAAGAGACCAATGAGGAGATAGTTCTAGTTTTCCATTCATTCAGCAGATACTTATGATGGGAGCTCTTAGAGATACAGGAGTGATGAAAACCGAGCCCCTGCCCTTCTGGCACCTTCCGTGCCTTAGAGCTGTTTTTGGTTGGGGAGATGGAGAGAAGCTTGAAGGTGCAGTGCTCATGGGAAAGGGGTGAGGGCCCAGCAGGACTGGGGACTGCTTCAGCATGGTTAAATGTATGTGATTATTGAAACAAACAGATATGGAAACCAAGCTCCTGTATAAAAGAAAGTGATGACAAATCCATAAGTGGAAATAAAAAAATTTTAAACAATAGCTTATAGCCTATACAGGAAGAGGTTAATGACTTTTTTTTTTTTTTTTTTTTTTAAGAGAGAGCTCACATATCAGTAAGAAAAATGGGGAGTGCGTGGGTGGCTCAGTCAGTTAAGTGTCAGACTCCTGGTTTAGGCTCAGGTCATAATCTCATGGTGTGGGTTTGAGCCCCAAGTCATATTCTGTGCTGACAGTGTGGGCCTGTTTTGGATACTCTCTCTTACCCCCTCTATCTACCCCTCCCCTGCTTGCTCTCCATCTCTCTCTCTCTCTCTCTCTAATTAAACAAACATTAAAAAAAAGATTAAATGGGGATTATTTCAGAATAGAAAAGTTTGGCAAAGGGCAGGAAGAAGGAATTCATTCAAAAAAATCAAATGGCCTGGGATACAAGGTCAGATGACCAGTGGTTTCTGCCCAGTGACACATCAGAAGTGTCTGTAAGGATGTGGAGAAGCAGGGGTACGTGTGCAAGTGTTTGTGGAGTGTTACGTGTTCTGATTATCCAACAATTCCATCTGATTATCCAAACAAATACCTTTTGACCCCCTAGTTTTACTTCTGAAAGTCCATCCTAGGGAAGTAATTGGGTAACAGTGCACAGTTAAAAGTTTAAAATATCCATTGCATCACTATTTGTGATAGCACAAAACCTGAAAGCATCCTAAATGCCACTAATAGACATTTAACCAAATAACTTCCTCCAAACAGTGGGGTATTACATAGCCATTAAAAAGAATAAATAGCGAATCTATCTGAGCAGGGAAAGGAGCCTGTAGTATATGGTTTAGTGAAAAACTGAGGAAGTACAATAGCCAGTAGATTATTCCATCATCAGGGAAATGTGTAGCATTAAAATTTAGTTCTAAAATTGTGTTGAGGAAGCTGTGAATTTCACCTCAGTTCCAGAAGTCTGGGAGTTTTTCATGTTCTTTGCATTGCTGATTGCTTTTTAAACAAGAACAAAAACATTGAGACAGTTGAGCTCTAGCAAAGACAATTAGAGAAGGTGAAATTATATGTGTAAAAAGGCTAGTAGAACACCTGGTGCCTACCAAGTGCACCTTTCATGGTGGTAAGGTACTGCCCTGTGTTTAATGGCAGGGAGCAGGTGGGGGGAGGTGCGGGAGTGGCAGAGAAAAGCCTGCTGGTTGAGTGTCACCTATTGTCTTTCATCTAGATTCCTCCTTGCCTGTCTGGGGCTCCCTGCTCATGTGTCTCTTGCCTTACCCTCCCCACTCTAGCCACTCTTTCAGACTCTTGTTTCTCTTCTCAGCCCCATTCTGGTCTCAGGAGGTAAACCTGATTAGGTCGACCGAAAGCATCAAGCCCTGAGACCCAGGAGAAGACATTTTAAAATTTACTCAAATTATGGTGAACTGCACAATAGTTTTTCACAATAGCTTGGGAGAAAGTATGATCTATATGTGTGTGTTCTAATACGGAACAATCGCCAAGGTTTATTAGGTGGAAGCAGCCAAGTTTGTCTGACTTGTGTTTGGGAGGGTGCTATGGAGGAGGGAGGTTCAAGGGCCATGTGAGCCAGAAGTGATTGGGGTCTCCTTTGCACAGCAGTCCCTCTGTGAGAGTGAGCGTGCGAGAGTCCAGGCTGCACGGAAACACACCCTCGTGTGGGCCCTGAGGCAGAGCCCTCCTGCAGACTGGCACCTCCCTCTGCCACAGGAGGAGAAAGACCAGTGACGAGCACTCCTGAATGGCTTCCCCTGATCTAAGTGGGGCTATCGCAGGACCCTAAGGACAGTGACTGGCCAAAAGAGTCTAGTCGGTCCCTGAGAGCTTCTACCGCCTAGAACACAGAGCCTGAGGTCTCCAGCCCTACTTGCGCACCTTCACCTGCATTCAGACTGAACTGAACCTGAACCGCACCTGCTGCTGCAATGCTCTGAAAGACAATTTCACCCACTGCACAGCTTCCAGGATGCCAGACACCACTGCAGATCCCAGTGAGCAGCCAGGTCAGGCTGGTTCGTGTTCCCCTCTTGGGGACAGCAGCATTCTCAGGTAAATTCTTGAGTGGTAGCCCTGACCCAAGTGGTCATGTAGGGGGATCAGAATGAGGTAGCTAAATGGTTGTGTTGTAGTGAATGCCTTTCCTGCTCCTGGATTTGGTGAAACTGCATTGCCAGCCCCTGGTGCTTACACAGAGCTACAGCCCACTCAGTTCCTCTGCAGACACAGGTGGGGTGTTTCTTCTCCTACGAGATAGGCCTCTTGAAGACTCTGGTTTTTAAGAAATGCACACAGGTACAGAATACACAAGCTTGCGTTAAAAGGGTTCATAGACTCTTGGCTTAAGAAAGCCAAGCCCGAGACACAATGGAATTTTGGTCTCTTTCCTTCAGAATATCCCTTGGTCATTTTTAGAAAATGTAGATTATATCAAAAGCCATTTCATATATTTTATTCCAAACAAAAGCTGACCATTAAATCCACAATTTAATAGTTGAGATTGTTAGATTTAGCACCTGACATTGTTGTACTGGGAGAGTTTTGGGATTTTGTGTGCTTATACTCTTGTAGATGTTTTAAAAATATATGCATATGAACCAACAAGAACTCTAGTTCTTGAAGAGGTCTTTTTATTACTAATAATTTTGCATCTTGTGGCTGCATAGCAGGCCCCATTGTATCGTGCTGAGGGTGAGGCTGGCTGTGTGCCCAGCACCCTCCCTGCTCTTTCCTGGCCAGTAAGGCCCACCGCATTTTATTTATTTATTTTTTAATGCTTATTTTATTTTATTTAAAAAAAAAATTTTTTTTTTCAATGTTTATTTATTTTTGGGACAGAGAGACAGAGCATGAACGGGGGAGGGGCAGAGAGAGAGGGAGACACAGAATCGGAAACAGGCTCCAGACTCTGAGCCATCAGCCCAGAGCCTGACGCGGGGCTCGAACTCACGGACCGCGAGATCGTGACCTGGCTGAAGTCGGACGCTTAACCGACTGCGCCACTCAGGCGCCCCAATGCTTATTTTATTTTTGAGAGAGACAGAGTGTGAGCAGGAGAGGAGCAGAGAGAGAGGGAAACATAGAATCCGAAGCAGGTTCCAGGCTCTGAGCTGTCAGCACAGAGCCCGATGCAGGGCTCGAACCCACGAACTGTGAGATCATGACCTGAGCTGAAGTCGGACACTTAACCAACTGAGCCACCCAGGTGCCCCGGGCCCACCACATTTTAGTACTTCTTCACGACTGGGCCCCAACCTGGCCAGAAAGGACATGTTTTAACTCCACCATCTTTTAACACATTCTTCGGGGCAAAATAATCCCATCACTTCAGAAAGGCATACATTAAAGAAAACTTTGCCTTTCATGTGCATTTTCTCCTTTGCTATGCCGAGTCCCTGTGACTGCATGTACCTGTAAATGTTAGGGGATCTGTGCGTAGGTCCTCAGTAGCTTTTCCTGAGTGTGTATGTATTTGTGAGTGGGGGGCGAGGGGAGAATGTGCACACAGGTCCCCAGTGGTCCTTCCTTGTGACTGTATACCTGGGAGTAGTGAGGGGTGTGCACATAGGTTCCAGTAGCCTCCCCCTGTATGTTTGTACCTGTGAGGTGAGGGGGGGAGTGGTGTGCACCTAGGACCCCAATAACCCCTTCCTGTGTGTGTATGTACCTGTTGAGTGGTGGGGATGTGTGTACACAGGTTCCCTATGGTTCCTCCCTGTGTGTGTGTCCCTGAGAGTGGTGTGGGTGTGCACATAGGAGCCCAGGAACAGAGGTGAGTATAAAGAGCCCATCCCAAGGTGGGGTGCCTTCACATCTGAGTCAGCCAGGGTATCTCTTTTGTGGTGTGGCTACTTTCTGGAGCATTTTAGGCCAAGAAGGAGAGGGAAGGCTGCTGGCGATCTACGGGCATCCTCTTCACTCGGAAACATAAGGGATATTTGAATTTTCCAATCTGCATATGATCCCTTGGGCTTCCTGGGGCAGGACTGCAATAGCAGCCAGCAGTCCTGAAGGGCTCACCTTAAGGGATCCACACTCTACATGCTTCTTTAGGGCCGGGGGCTGCCTGCCACTGACTGCTCTGTTAAGAAGTCTTATTCCTTCTCTGCTACTCAATGAGTTCCACGTTGACAAATAATCATCATTGCACAGAATGTTCCTACACCTGCTCCTGTGTTCACCCTTCACAACATCTGAGCACCTGCTAGATGCCAGGAGGGCTCAGGCTCTAGGATTGCAGTCTTGAAATGGGCAAGTTACTTCAAAGAGTTTTAGTTGAGTTTAGGAGACAGACAAAACATTTAAACATCATTAAATAAGTCTAAAGTAACGTTAAGTGCTGTGAAGAAAATAGAGCAGGATCTCTTAAATTTCTTGCATGAAACCCATAATAACAAGGGTTTTATGATCTGTACATACTTTGTATACAGCATATATGGTTGAAACAAGTTTCACAAAACAATCCTTGTATAGTGTGTGGTACACTGACATTTTCAGTTCTGTGCCACTGAAAATAAACTGCTGCACATGTGGCAACTTGGGTGAAACTCAAGGAAACCATGCGGAGTTAAATGGATACATATGATAGTTCCATTTATGTAACACTGGTGAGATGATGTAATTATAGATGGAGAATGGTTACTGCTGCCAAGGGTTAGGGATGGGAAGAGGGATGTGGATGTGGCTATTAAGGGGCACACAAGGGCATTCTGTGGTAATGGAACCTTCACGTATACAGAGCTGAATGTGTGATGACATTTTGTAGTGCTAGGCATACACACAGATGATTGCAGACATAGTGGGAAACCTAAATACACTCTAGGCTGTACCTATGTCAGTCTCTGGGTACTGACACTACTTGGTGTTTAAGATGTTGACACTTCATACTGGGAGAACCACACACAGCCCCTCCCTGCATCCTTATTTCCAACCTCCTGTGAATCTGTAACTACTTCAAAATAAAAAGTTAAAACTGCTGGCCATGACCCCATGAATTGATTATATAACCTAATGGATGAAAACTGTTCGAAAAGCACTACTGCAAAGCACCTGCAGTGGGCAGGGGGGTGGGGAAGGCAATATCGGAGCCCAGACTTGGATTAAGAGGCTTGAGCCTTGTAGAGAAAGGGGCACACAGGCCACAAGGAATAAGTAAGTGCCATGTGCAGACCAGGGGAAGGTGGATGGGGGGCTGTAAGGTGTAATCAGGGTGGTCAGGAGCCAAATGCCTGACCTGGCTTGTGCTTCACAGAGCCCTCTGGTTGCCTTGCAGAGGAGCTTGGCAGGGGCAAGGGGAATGCCCACATGGGGAGATGAGTTGGCTGCTGCCGTGGAACAGGCAAAAGTTGGCAATGGCGTGGACCTCAGAGGTAGCAATGAGGTGAAAAGTGGCTGGATTCAGTGACTGGCTCATAGGTAGAGCCAAAGAACTTAGACTCCTTAGGCAGGTTTTTCTCCGGTAAAAACATTTATCTAAGTAAACCAGAAGTGAACCACACACTAGGAAAACCTGAAGTCTTACTCAATTGTTTCCCCAGTTTATCAGCACTAAGGCAGTGAAGAACCCAAAGCTTTTCTGAGGTGGCTAGCAGGCTCTATTTGTTCACTTGACCTTCACTATTTATGGCCTGAATTGTGCCCCCCACCCCATTCCTATGTTTAAGCTTTAACTCCAAGTATGTCTGAATGGTACTTTATAGATAAGATGCTGAAAGAGGTCATTAACTTAAAATGCAATCATTAAAGTAGGCTGTAATCCAATTTGACTGGTATCCTTATTTTATTTTTTTTTATTTATTTTTTTTTTAATTTTTTTTTTTCAACGTTTATTTATTTTTGGGACAGAGAGAGACAGAGCATGAACGGGGGAGGGGCAGAGAGAGAGGGAGACACAGAATCGGAAGCAGGCTCCAGGCTCTGAGCCATCAGTCCAGAGCCTGACGCGGGGCTCGAACTCACGGACCGCGAGATCGTGACCTGGCTGAAGTCGGACGCTTAACCGACTGCACCACCCAGGCGCCCCTGACTGGTATCCTTATTAAGAGAGGCACAGAAGGATGATAACCCTGCGAGGACACAGAGAAGGCAGCTCTGCAAACTAAAGGAGAGAGGTTTCAGGAGAAACCAATGCTGCCAACCCCTTTGATCTTGAGAGTTCTGGCCTCCAGAACAACTGTTGTTCTGCCAACTGTTGAACTGTTGTTCAAGCCTCTTGGTTTAGGGTACTTTGTTCTGGCAGCCCCAGCACATTAATACATTCACTGTTCTAGACTAACAGCACTTGAATAAGAGGGGTGCCATGTGCTCCTAGGGGACACAGCAACTTTAGTGTGTCCCAGGCTTGCTCCAGTCTCTTCAGCCTCCCTTCCCAGCCTAAAACCCAAAGCTGGCCCTGCCAAAGATACGAGGAAACCCAAGTGCTCCATCTGCCCCAACGAGAAGGTTCTGCCTGTCTGCACAGGTGTGCGATACACAGTACACAACCTGCATATCCTTCATTTCTCCTTGAGGTACTTTGTGCCTCTTGCTGGTGGTGTCTGCCCCACAGGATTGGAATCTTTTTACTCAAAGTCTTGGCCATTCATTCCCCAATACCAGAAGGAAGGGTAGCATCTCTCACCCCCATCCATTCTCAGGTGAATTAATTTTGACTCTAACATAAAACAGACACTTGATTAAACATTTATTCACAACGTGCTTGAGTCCTGTTCTGGCTCTAAAGGCAGCCTGCAGCTCTACCTCTTAAACTCCACCTGTGTATACACCTTGGTGATGTCATGGTACCTGCCTTCAGGGGGCTGGTAGTTGGAGACTGGTGGTGTGTAATCTGGCCCTTCTTTTTCAAAGGGGAACAAATTGGGGTCCCGCTTGGTGGCCTCCACATGTAGCTCTGGGGACAGGAGTTGCAGCTCCTGCAGAGCTTCCTGTTGGGCCTCAAGCATGGACCTGATGGCATCTCTCTCCATCTCATGCTCTCGATGCTTATACAGGGACCACTTCTTCAGAAGCAGAGCTCTCCGCTCACTCTCCTCAAAAGGAAGCTCCATGTGAG
The DNA here is from genome assembly GCF_018350155.1 of Leopardus geoffroyi. Taxonomy (NCBI): domain Eukaryota; kingdom Metazoa; phylum Chordata; class Mammalia; order Carnivora; family Felidae; genus Leopardus; species Leopardus geoffroyi. The sequence goes on along the minus strand of NC_059339.1, from coordinate 29,200,136 downwards.
GCCGCTGTCTGGGAACACACAAATCCAAAGGTGTGAAGTTGGGGATCACCAGTGTCACTGGCCAGGCAGTCTGGGTGACTGCATATGACCCAGCCCTCCCCACTGCCAGAAACAGATGAGACTTTGAGAAAAACATGGAAGTTAGGGACAAAATAAAGAATGGAATGTTGGTGTAACAGCTGTAACTGACGCTGGAAGCCAGTGCTATTTGCTTTATGTGGACGCAAGAAACAGCGATGCTCTAAGAAAATTGGTAGCACTTCCTCTGCCCCAGGCTGAGACTACCTTTGGGGAGAGGTGACTTTTCAGTGAAGTGGTGTTATGAAAATGGACACCCAAATCCCAGGGAGTCAAGAGCCCAGATCAGCCCACTAGAGTACCAAAAAAGCACGTGCCATGTCCCGTAGGTATGGCAAAGTGCTACTTTATAAATGGTACACTTTTTACAAGGCAGCACACAACAAGCCTACACACAACACATGCCAACTATGAGCATTTGTATCATAAAGCTTGAGGCTAAGTGTTTTCTACCATTAAGATGGGGCAAGGGCTGCAGACCCAAGACCCAAGTCATCAGTCATATAGCTAAAACTCCTCTTGCAAGAAAGCAACAATATGAACTGTCTTATCAAACAGTTATTCCGAGTTTCTTTCCCATTTCAGCCATTCAAGAGCACCACCAAAGAATGCTTTTGCCAACTGAGGTGCTGCGTGGCTTAGTTGGCTGGGTGTCTGACTTCAGCTCAGGTCATGATCTCGTAGTTCGCCAGTTCAAGCCCTGCATCAGGCTCTCTCCTGTCAGCACAGAGCTGCTTGGATCCTCTGTGTGTCCACCCCGCCCCCCCCCCCCCCCCCAGCTTTTGTGCTCGCTCGCTCTCTTGAAAATAAATATTTAAAAAAGTAAAAAAGAATGCTTTTGCCAACTCCCACAAGACAGTCAAGGAGAAAAGGACTCAGACCAGGACCTAGTCACCCCACACCCACTCACCCCTTCCTGTCACAGGCATGAAATGCAGACAAAACTAACCAAAGATGATGGAACTCTTTTGTCCTGAGAACCTCAACCCTAGAGGACCCTTACCTTGCTTTATCCAAGAGCTTCACAGGTGTTATAAAATCTTCAATGGGGATTAGCTCCTGGCTAGCTTTCTCCAGTCGTCTGATTCTCTTTTTCAAACGGTCCTTTGCTGCTTGGTCTTTTTTAGGATCTACCTTTTTCTTCTTTCTCAGAGGTTCCGCTCTAATGGAAAAGCAAACATTAGACATTTTCCTCTTCAGGCTCAGGAACATGCTGAGACATGGCACTAGGTGAAGTGCCCTGAACTTATACTGAGCTCTCCACTGGGGAAGGAACTATGCAGGGGTCTAACCTCACCAGTGGAGTGTGTAAGGGAGATGGTCTCCAATCCAGGATCCTTGTGAGAACTGTGGGTACTGTTAAGCCAGGAAGGGCTAGAAAAACTTCATATGGCATCAGGATATAAATTAAAAGTACTCATCTTTAGTGTTGGGTTCAGGTGTGCCTTGGGGTTGCAATGGAAACTGAAAATACTAAACGGATGAATTAGAAAATCATTACGTTATAAATGGATTTGTGATTTTTTATTAAAAGTGATTTTAGTAAGACTAAGACAGTATAATAAAAGTGACTGGCATGTCCCTATTTACTTTTCAGGATTTCTTAACAAATTACCCCATCTTAGAGCATTGACAAAAGTCTGATGTACTCCTGAGAACATATATCCTCTGGTGATAATATACTACTAAAAATTAAATTCTCTAGCATCAAGACTGAGCTTTGTGAATCAAGTCCCTAGAAAGTATCCGGACCCCTAGGTGGGAAATCTAGTTCTCATGCCTCTCCCCACCTCTCCAGGGAACCAGAAATGGAAGGCCCATGGAGAAACAAGTCTATGCTGTGTCCTTTAAAACATACAAGAATCCCTCTAAAACTAATTTTTATTGAAACCACTTTTAAGTTAAATTTTTGTTTTGTGTTTACAGACAGCAGTGTTCCACATATAGAATGCTGAAAGACAGAAAAGCATCTGCCAAAATTTTACTGAGAAAATCTGCAGGAAATTAATTTTGCAAACAATGTCCAGTGGTCTCTTGCTTTCTTCTGTTCATATGCACATCAATCTCCCGCTGACACCCCCAAAGAGGTCAGGCCCACGGTAGTTTACCTCATGGGAATGAGTTCCCAGAAGGAAAATAATGAAGCTCGCTGGTGGGTGTCTCTAATCTGTGTCTGCCAAGTTCCCAGAAGCCTGAAAGAGATAAGATATATAAATGTCTGATTCTCCCCACTGAACAGGAAAAAGGGAAAAAATTATGATACTCAAAATCTGGGGCCCTTGTAACTATTGGATGTGACGACGAGGTCAATGTGGGAGACTTCAACCCCCCCCCCCCCCCCCCCCCCCCGTTCACACTAGAGAGCACTTGGGCAGGGTCCCTGCTCGCCAGGGTCCTTGGTTTTCCAACCACAGGAAGAGGCGCCATCAGCTAGCTCCTCCCGAAGATAAAGTGGTCAAGAGTGGTCAGGGAAGGAGCGCAGGCGAGGCACCCGCCCGAGACACTGCTGAGGTCCGCACTCACCAGCTCCCCGAGCGCAGAGCGCGGGCGGAAGCTCTCAGCGTTGCGACAGCCATGGCCCCTCTGGCAGCCGACCGGCTGCTTCCGGGCGCACACCCTTGGCTGTCCGTCCCGCCGTGCGCCGCGCAAAGGTCCGGCCTTGCCGTGGCTCCGCGTTCCCACGTTCCGGCTGAGGAGGGCTGGATTGCACCTGGCCCGCCCCCGACGTGGCCCCGCCCCGCACGTCCCGACGGCGCGCGGGCAAGCTCTGAGCGCTTAGCCCCTCGCGTGACGTCTTCCTTTCCGCCTATGTTTGCGGCTGAGAGCCCTCCCCGGCTGAGGGCACGACCCCGCCAGTGGTTCCCCTAATTAGTCGGCCTGCGCCCCTGTGAGGGCCAAGACCCCACAGTGCAGCCGGAGTGGCCGAGAGGGCGTCTTTATGGGTCCAAGTGCCCCCGTCTGTGAAAACGGCCCCGATCTTCCATAAACGCGTTCGTCTCGGCATCCCCCTGACCCTTCCCGGGACTAGTTCGTTCCCCCGTATTCGTCTGAGCCCGGGGCTGCGGCCCCTGCCGGCAACAACATCCCGGCTCTGGCACGTGGCCTGGCGCTTTCGAGATGCCCAATAAACGCGTGTTGATGAATGACGGAAGCTAGCTAATTAGTCGGACTCGGAACCAGCGAGGTAGAGAGCTGGAGAGAGGCCGTTCACGCCATCCTGACCCCTCCCGACTCCGGCGGCCTGGGCTGCAACTCGAGGCCCTGTTCGCCCGCCGCACTCCCAGCCAACCCCCTCGGCGGCAGCCGCGCCAGGGCGGGCCCCAAGCGCAGCCAGCCTGCTTTGCCCCTACCCAAGAAGGAGCCTGGCGGCCCCGTCCGCGCAGGGAGCGGTTTCCCGCCGGGGCGATTTGGCAGGTGCGCGCCGTGACTTCCGGCGTTGCCCGGGAGCCGCCGGAGGAGGAGCGGCGCAGGGGATGCGGCTGTGGCGGCGGCGGCGGCGGCCGAGCGCGGGGGGCGGCTGTGGCGGCGGAGGGGGGCGCGGGCCGGCGATGGCGCGGCGGCGCTGAGGGCGCTGGGCGGGCGGCGGCCGGAGGGCGGCGCGGGAGGAAGCAGCAGCGGTGGCTCCATGGCCCGGGCGCGCTGAGGGACACGGCTCTCGCCTCAGCCCGGCGGCGGCGGCGGCGGCCGAACAATGAAGCTCCTGAAGCCGACCTGGGTCAACCACAATGGTGAGTGCGCGCAGTGGTCGCGGAAGGCCGAGCCTGGAGTGGGGTCGGGGTCTAGAGTAGGGTCAGAGCCGCGCACAGGCCGTGCCCGCCTCGCCCCCCGACGCGCCCGGTGCCCGGTACCCAAACCGCGGGGTTGGCGAGAGCGGACTTTGTCCTCGGCACGGGGAAGCCGGCGAGCTCGGGCACGTGCTCCGCTTGCCCTCAGCGAATCCGCCTTCACCCCTGGCACTTGCACTGAGCCCTCGGTCGCCCACCCGTGGTCCGTGGAGGAGCCGCGGCCTGCCTCCGGGGAGCGGCCCTGGGCGCCAGCCAGCTCCTGCCACTCGTCTGCATCAGCCAGGATGTGCTCAAATGGTCCAGTGTCTGAAACTGGGGTCCAGTCCCCCTTGTGGCCTTTCAGTGGCAGGGTGAACACCTGAAATATGCGTATCTCTGCCCTGGTGAAGGGGCTGTTACTGCCAGGATCTGGTGACAGTGCCCCCATTTGGGGGACTGTGGCTCGGGCCCCAAGGTCCCACAGCTGAACGAACCACGTTAGTTCTGTACTGAGACATCAGGGTGACTTGGGTTGGAGCTCATAAGGCGAGTGGTGATCTAGGAGAGGGCTTTCCTTAGCCCTGTGGCAGTGGCTCCAGAGCACACCCTTGGGGAACAGACTCTTTCAATCCTCTGGTTGCGTACAGATAAGCACCCAAAACTGGTAGCACAGTTTGTCATAGTTGTACTTGATTGGCACAACTGCTGCAGGAATTGGCCTTTGCTCCCCAGGGAGGTGAGGAGAAAGAGCCACCCCCCTCCCCCCCCAATCTCCCTGCTGATAGCACTGAAGCCCAGGGAGCACTGCTCCAGCCTAAGGCCTGAAGCCCTGATTCCAGGCTGTCTCTGCTGACAGGAAAAGGGTCACCCTGATTCTGTCTTGTTCCTCATTTCTACTTTGCAATGCGACTAGAGGGAGCTAGTGTTTTCTTTGAGAGCAAGTAGAAGCCCCTTTTTTATACATGTGTAGCTTTTTAGTTTTGAACTTAATCCCAGGATGTTTTCTACTGTTGCAACTGAACTGAACTGAAACTGTATGTCCTTACAGTCAGAAGTGCTCTTTCCTTCCATCTTCTTGTGTGACATCTTTCTCATTTTTCAGTGTCCCGATGAGGTCACCTTTTTTGTTGTTGTTCCCATTTCTCCTTTTGTATTCCACTTGATGTGCCCTGTCCCTGTGGGTTTACGTTTCTTATTACTCACCCTCCAGCCCCAGCCCCAGCCCCTGCCCCAGGGCAGGGCCTCATTCTATATTCCCTGCTAAACTCAGCAGTACCTCCCACACAAAGGGTATGTGGTAAATATTGGGTACAAGAGGTATGCTGAGGTTTCCATAATTTACAAAGACATAATTAGGTTTACTGTGCATGAAAGCAAAAGTGGTGAACTTGAGTTTCATTTCTCCTGTGCTGATCTCCAAGAGCATTTCCTGATGTGTAGCATGTAAATCTTTCACTGGAGAATTGGGCAGATGTTCGTTAATTATAAATTATGGTGCTTGTGAGTCAGGAAAGGAAACATTTTGTTATGAACTAGTTTGCTGTGTAAGTGAAGATCTGAAGGAATTTTTATTTTAAAACGCTTTGTCTAGATCAATTTTTGTGTATGGTCTACCCCTCTTCAGTCTCTTTTACTTCTTGCCATATAATTTCTAACTTTATGATAAACTCCTTTGTAAGACACAAGTTTTATGCTATGTAAGCATAAGTATGTCAAGATGCTTAAGCGATTAGGTACAAATGAGAGAGAGTCTGCAACCAGGCCAGCAGCCAAACATCCCAGCCTGGCAGAGTGGGCAGAGCAGTGGGCTCTGGCCTCGTGTTGCTATAGTCTCTCTCTCTCCATGGTCCTAGAATAGAACAGGATGATATCTGCTCTGCTTTCTTCACAGTACAAATGTGATCTTTGGTTGCAAAGGTAGACACAAAAAAAGGTAGAATATAAAGTGCTTTCGAAATCTAAGAGACAATAATAAATTAAGACTGGTGGGATAGGATATAACTTTCTTTTAAAATATCCTGAAATCAACCTCTGTCTCTTCAAGTGTTCAGAAGGACTGTCAGGGTAGATTACCACTATCTGAAGGACATGATAGTGATCTAGATCACTACTGAGCAGTCTTTCAAAGAGTGGTGAATAGTAGTTGCTGCAGGGAACAGGGGCTGCTTAGCCAGAAGCCAGAGTTGTGGCTAGTGGCCAGTAAAATCACACTTACTTTGGATTAACAAACCCAAAAGACCATGGTGCTTTGGAGAGTTCATCCTTGCACTTTCTGCCTTCCTGATGCTGCATTCATGTCTCCTGACCCGTTCTGTGGCTTGAACATACTTTTTCTGGTGTCTGAGAGTCCAAAGAGGGAAGGAGCAGAGAGCCCAGCATATTACCTGTGGGGGCAGAATCCATTCACACATGGTGGAGAGGACAGCTAGAATAGAGCAGGTTAAAGGCAAAGGAAGAAATATCTGTTGGCGTGTAAGCATTCTTTTGGTCTCCATCTTCCTGGTTAATAATATTGGTAAGACCTTTCCTCTAAGCTAGGTTTCTCAACCTCAGCACTATTGACACTTTGGGTCACATAATTGTTGTGAGGACCATACTGTGTGTTGTAGGATGTTAAAATCCCTGGCCTCAATCCATCAGATACCAGTACCACCCCCCACCCCCAAACACACACACTCAGTTGTGACAACCAAAAATGTCTCCAGACATTGCCGGTATCCCCTGGTGGCCAGAATCCCCCCCAGTTGAGAATCACTGCTTTAAAGTGACCAGTAAATTAATAAATCTTGAGTTGTGTCATATCACAGTGAAATGAGCCTTGAACATGGAATCAGACTGGATTCAAGATGCCATCATTTATTACCTGTAAATACTTAGGCTTGTGACTCCACTTCTAGGCCTTGGTAAAGTTGAGGAAATGTAAAGATTTGTTCCTGTTATTTCACCGTGTACTCAAATATGAAAGACTGTCTCAAATTAAGATATATAATAAAAGCTAATAATATTTATTACTTACACAGGAGTTATGTACCAGCCACTGTTTATACCCATTTTACTCTGTGTTCTTGGATATTGTATTCCATATATATTTAATTTTATTTTAGGCTTGGCCAGAATAAGGTTCACTTATAAGTTAGGTTAGTTTGTATTTTAGAAAATTTCATGGAAATTCATGGTTCTTGGGGTGCCTGGAGGGCTCAGTCAGTTAAGCATCCGCTTTTGATCTTGGCTCAGGTCGTGATCTCATGGTTCGTGGCATTGAGCCCTGGGTCTGGCTCTGCACAGACAGCATGGAGTCTGCTTGGGATTCTTTCTCTCCCTCTCTCTCTGCCCCTCCCTCCACATGTGCATGCTTTCTCTCTCTCAAAATAAATAAATAAACTTAAAAAGAAAAAAAAGAAATTCATGGTTCTTCCCATCCCTGGGCCTTTGTTCCTGAGAGTTTCTGGAATTTTTCACCCCTGAGCAGATAGCGTTCATGCTCAGCTCTTCAGGGAAGCCCATTCTAACCAGAAGGGCCAGGACTGAAAGAACTCTTGTCCTCCCTTGGCCTCTGGCTCACACTTTGATGGCATTGTTGTAAAAAGGCATTTGGCAAATTTTCAACACTGGGATAATTTGTCAGTTAATCACATTGCTTTATGGTGTATGTTTTTGCTTCTGCCCTTTAATTGGATTATTTTTCCCCCTACCCTGTGTCCTTTCAGAAGGGATTTCAAGACATCTTCCTGAGACATATACTGCATCTGGGTGAAAATAAATAAGTCAGCTTGAAGGAGAAATGCAAGCAGGATAGTACAGTAATGAAGTCAGCAGCGGGTGTGGAAAGGCCCTGCGTGGTTGCTAGAGGGGCACTGCAGACTTATCTCTGAGAACAGCCTGGGAGGGACCCTAATGGTGATATTTTATGATTGCAGTGGTCGTTAAGATAAGCTTTGCAGTTTGTTTATGTCAGGGGTTCTCAAACAGGCCAATGTCTGGAAACACTTTTGGTTTTTACAACTGAAGTGGGGGTGCTACTGGCATCTAGTAGGTAGAGGGTGGGACTGCTGCTGAACACCCTACAGCATGCAGGACATTCCCCCATAGTAGAGAACCATCTGGCCCAAAATGTTAGTGGTGCTGAGATTGAGAAACCCTGCTCTACATAAGAACTTTGTTTTGTTTTGTTTTTTTAAATATGAGAGAGAGCACGCAAGTGGGGGAGAAGGGCAGAAGGGAGGAGAGAGAGAGAATCTTAAGCAGGCTCCATGCTCAGCACAGGGCCTGATGCAGTGTTCGATCCCGTGACCCTGGGATCGTGACCTAAGCCAAAATCAGAAGTTAGTCACTCAACCAGCTGAGTTACCCAGGCACCCCTAGATAGAACATTTTTATTGTTATTTGCCTTTTTATGTATTTGTCTCATGGTTCCAACTAGATTATAAGTTTCGTGAAGATGAGAATTTTATCTTTTATTTTGGAGTCAGATAGTCTTGTTCTTGAATCTCTGTGCTCTGCTACTCACCAAATATGTGTTACAGAGGTTCTTTTAATTTCATTTCCTGACTTGTTAAATGAAGCCAATAACACCTGTCTCACCTGCTACCTATCAAGGCTCAGGAAACCCAAGCTCTCTCCATAACTCATTGAGTTATGCCTGAAGACAGTAGGTTGATTTAAAAAAAGAACCAGAATACATTTGAAGAAGATTCAGAAGAAAACTGGGTGAGATTTTAACTTAGATAATATACATGTGGATCTTTCACTTATTTATGGATGAAACTTTGAGCCATTCTGGAGAGAAGATCCATGGTGATCAGAGGTAAATGAGGCTACCCCTATATATGGAAGGCTGTGTAGTAGGTGGGAGAGAAGGACGTACAGACTACATTCTACGATGCAGGTGGAAACCAGGAGCTACACGAGTGAGCCACAGTAGTGCTGGGGACAAGGGCCTTGTTTGTGGGTGAGCCTTGATGGGGTTGGATTGTGGTGGTGGAAAAGGCACTGCTGCTGTGGAAGTGTCAGAAGGAAAAGCCTGCGGAAGATTGAGAGAATTTTATGAAAGGGAGTAGATGAAACAAACAGCAAGTGGTTCAGAACACCTCTGGCTTAAAGAAAACCCATTTGGGTCAAACCTTGCTGCTTTTGAAAGCCATACCTGTTTTGATGCATTAACTAACCTAGGATTGACCAAATCACAGGGAGGCTGCCCTGGCTAGAGCTACTATAATGAGAGACAAACAAGAGGCAGCAAGCCCCATTTGAAGGCCAGGAAAAGACCTTCATAGGAGTGGTCTCCAGGTCTGCTGCATCATCCATCAGAAGGTCCTGCACAAGAGAGGCACTCAGTGAATTCATCCATTCAACAAATAATGAGTACAGATTGTGTGCCAGGGGCTAAGTGCTGGCAGTGTAACAGTGAACCAAGCAGCATAGCAGGATCTTTTGAGGAGCAGCATGTGATGCATTTAGCCAGTGAGACTAGAAGGGCTATCTGCTGGGAGCGTCCTGTCTAAGCAGACAGGGAGAGGGAGGAGAGGAGCACATGGGAGAGACAGCAGACATCATAAACAAGCAGTTGCAGAGAACATTAGATGGGTGAGTGTGTGGAGAAACAGCCGACAGATGAGGAGCACTGTGGTAGGTAGGGTTGGAGGGTGGGAGAATTTTTTTTTTTAAGTTCATTTATTTAATTTGAGAGACAGCACCAGCGGGCGAGGGCAGAGAGGGAGGGGGACAGGGGAAGAGAGAGGGAGAAAGAGAAAGAATCCTAAGTAGACTGCGCTGACAGTAGAGAACTCAGGGCTCGAACTCATGAGCTGTGAGATCATGACCTGAGCCAAAGTCAAGAGTGGGATGCTTAACTGAGCTAACCAGGCACCCCAAGGGTGGGAGAATTTTAAGTAGGGTGCTTTGGGAAAGCCTGAGTGCAAAGGTAACGTGAGCAGACTGTTGCAGGAAGCAGACTCTTAAGAGTGAGAGGCCTTGCATGCAGAATTATTAACGGAGGGGCATCTGGGTGACTCAGTTGGTTAAGCGGTTAAGCGTCTGATTTTGGCTCAGGTCATGATCTTGCAGTTCATGGGTTCAGGCCCTGCATCAGGCTCTGTGCTGACGGCTCAGAGCCTGGAGCCTGCTTCGGATTCTGTGTCTTTCTCTCTGCTCACACTCTGTCTCTCAAAAATTAATAAATGTTAAAAACAATTAAAAAAAAAGAATTATAGGGGAGTGCTGGAAGCAGGACTGGACAGGGAGAAGGTGAGTTGAGATGCAAGTGCAACAAAAGCTGCAGCTGACCTTGTTAGCTCTGCAGCTAGTCCTTGTGAATTGTCCTGAATTGAGGTGAAGGGCCAGGTCTTTCCATTTCCATGTCCACAGTCATTGGGCACAGGCTCTCTTGAGGAGGGGACCTGACCTTGGTCAAAGCAGTTCTTCCACTGAGGTCAGGTCCCCTATGGAGAAGGTCTGAGCTGGGAGCTTTCACAGGCTGCCAACATTCCCATAGCTGGGGGCAGGTGCTTCATTCCTGGAGGGAGGGGGCCTAGCCAGGTACCACTACATCTGTGACAGGCCCGTTGGAGGTGAGGAAGGCTCCTCTGAGGGACGAGCGTTACAGGCAGAGAGTACTTGCCTGGCAGGTTTGAGGAATAGTATGGATGTCTTGTGATTGGAGCTGCACATGGACAAGAGCACCAAGGAATGAGGCCGGAGAGAGCAATGGGCTGACTGGGAGGGCCTGGTGGCTGCTAGACCTCAGTTCACAGTGCCTTGTGAGCAGAGGAATAACATGGTCTGACTTGGGTCTTAGAAATCCCCCCTATTGCTGCACGGGGACTAGGATGGGTATTGGGGCAAGGGAGGAGGCTGAGAGACCCATTAAAAGGCAGTTGCAATGATCCAGGCAAGAGATGACTGTGGTTTGGACCAGGGTGATGATAAAGGAGTGATGATGGAGGTAATAGTGCTGGTGAGAAACAGCTGGATTCTATATGAGTATATATTTTTTTGGTATAATTTACATACATTATTTTATAAAATTATAGTGAAATGTACAGACAATTCGTATACAGACAATTGGATGAATTTCGTCAAATAAATACACTCTCTAACTCATTCCCAACTCAAGATACGGAACATTTGCACCTCCCTAGAAAGTTTGAGTTACAGATATATTGTGAAGATAGTCACCAGGGCACAATGTGGGATGTGAAATGGAGTGACTCCCAGGTGAAGGGCAGGGTTGCTGTCCAGTGAGATCAGTAAGACTGTGAACAAGGCAAACAGAGAGGAAGAGCCAGGATTCAATTAGAGGAGGTAGACCAAATGAGGCCACCACACAGGGCCTTCCCCAGGCGCCCATTTAAGTAGCTTCTTTATCTTCTCCCTTTTGAAAACACTATAGAGTTCCATTCTAGAGCTGTTGTTAAGGAATAGGACAATATTTTGGCTAGTTGCCATATATAATTATACTAGGATACATCTTATGGTGTATACGTGTTTCTAGATAATGAAGCATTTTGTGATTGGGTATTTTTAATTTGTAAAATTATTTTTTTTATCACAGTAATATCTGTTCAGTTTAGGAAAAAATAGAAAATGCAAAAAGGAAAACAAACATATTGCTAAAGCTTTTTAAATGGTCTTTGAGACTATTTGGAAAAAAATAACTGGGTGGCTTGGTGCTTTTTAAAAAAACACACACGTTTTATTTAGTGTACATAACACATTGCAAAAATGTCTGCATTCTTTAAGACCTTAGCTAAATCCCTGATACCATAGCAAATTCAGTATTTTTATTGTGTAGCCTCCCTTCAGATCTTGCATTGCACATATAACTGGAGTAATTAAAATGTTGCTCTGCATTTTCTACTTAAATATTATTGTAGGTTTGTTATTTATATTTTACTTTTTTTTAAATGGAGATATAATTAACATGGCGTTAATGTTTCAGGTGTACAATGTAATGATTCCATGTTTGTATATATCGCAAAATGATAACCATAATAAGTCTAGTTAACATCCATCACCATACGTAATTACAGAATTTTTGTCTTGCAAAGATAACTTTTAAGATAGTAAATCTTTCAAGTATGGGATACAGTATTATCAACTGTAGTGTTATTTTCTTAATCGTTAAAGCTACACTTTCCTGCCTGTGGGAACATTGTTTTTAATTGCTTTTAATTTTCTAATGGAACTGTATAGAAGAGATTATTATGTTTACAGAAATCCATTTGCAGATAACTTTTAAGGAATTTATCTGTTCTGTAAAAATAGAGGAGAAAAGAGTATGAAGAAATAGATAATGACTGTTACCAAAGCTTCCTTGATTATGTATTGGCAAACAGTACTGGAGAAGTCAATGATATACCTGTCACTTTCTTCTTTAGTTTGTGGCAAATACACACACACACACACACACACACACACACACACGGTTACATGATTTCTACAGCTTCCTTCCTGTGCTGTTTTGAATCTCTCAGCCACCTGATACCTATGAGATGTCATTGTGGTAGTGCTTACTTAAGGAGACTGGAGGAGAAGTTTTTGTGGTTGAAAGCAGTAGAGGTAACAGCAGCAGATGGCTTTGTGAGCTAGCCAAGACTGTACTTCCACTTGCAGGTGTTTGGTGACATCTGAGTCCCCACTTCAGGAGATGAGGAGCCTGCTTTTCACAGATTGGGATGTTAGTGATACTGAAAGTGTTTTTTGAATTTTGGGCCTCTCCTGTAGGCTTTCTCCAGCCATTAACAAGTATTTATTGAGTGCCTACTGTGTGCCAAGCTACAGCTCTAGGTACCATGGTGACTCTGTGACTGAAACAGACAAAAATTGCTGACCTCTTAGAGTTTACATTCTGGTGGTTGGGGTGGACAAACATGCAATAAAGGAAATTATACAGTATATAAAAAGTTGTTAAGAAAAAAAACAGATGAGAATTGGGAGTGGTTGTGCCAAGTTGAGGAGTAATACTTTCAACTAGGGTGGTTAGAGCAGGACTCAGTGAGAGGGCAACATTGAGCCAAGACTTAAAAAAAGGTGAGAAAGGATTGTGTGTGTGTCTGGGAAAAGAGCTTCCAGCTGAGGAAGGAACCAGTGCAGGGTGCTGGGTGGAAGCGCACCTTCACAGTCTAGGAACAGAGGGGAGGCCTTGGCTCTGGGCCAGTGACTGGTGAGGAGGCAAAAGATGAGGCCAGAAAAGTCGTGGGGCTGGTGGGGCCGTTGTGCTGGGCCTGTTGGTTCCCCTGTCCCAGGCATGGTCTTAGCCAGTGGGTAGATGACAGGTAGAGTAGGTTTGAGCCAGAAGATCAGGAGTTCTGTTGTAGAGAAGATGAAGATGAGATGTCTGTAGACAGCTGGATAGAGGAGCTAGCTGCACATTAGAGCGCTTAGGTGCAGAGAGATATTTGGTTGTAGATGTAAAAGTGCGTATTATCACCTGCAGAAGGAATCAGTTTTATTTACAACCACTTATGTTTTGATATTTTCCTTTTACTTTTATATTACTACATACATACATGCACATATTTAAAAACAGACCATATATATGTGTGTATTTATTTATTATTGAGATAGTTGTAGTCTCACACAAATGAAATAATACTAGGAGATTCTTTGTACACTTTGCCCAGTTTCTCCCACTGGTAACATTTTGTAAAACAACAGTATAATATCACATTGACATTGATATTGACACAATCCATCTCTTATTCAGACTTTTCTACTTGTATTTGTATTCATTGGGAGCAGGGGGCGGGGGGCACATTAGTTCTATACAGTTTTTCACCTATGTGGGTTCATGTATCCACTATCATAGTAGACACTGAGCAGTTCTATTCCCCAGGAAAGCCATTTGGTCCAGGACTCTTATTTGTTGGGAGATTTTTGATAACTGATTTATTTTCTTCACTAGTTATGGGTGTGTTCAAATTTTCTATTTCTTCCTGTTTGAGTTTTGGTAATGTGTGGGTGTTTAGGAATTTGTCCATTTCTTCCAGGTTGTCCAGTTTGTTGGCATATAATTTTTCATAGTATTCCCTGATAATTGCTTGTATTTCTGAGGGATTGGTTGTAATAAATCCATTTTCATTCGTGATTTTATCTGTTTGGGTCCTCTCTCTTTTTGAGAAGCCTGGCTAGAGGTTTATCAGTTTTGTTTGTTTTTTCAAAAAAACCCGAACTCTTAGTTTCGTTGATCTGTTTTTTTTTTTTTTTTTTTTTGGATTCTATATTCATTTCTGCTCTGATCTTTATTATTTCTCTTCTTCTGCTGGGTTTGGGGTTTCTTTGCTGTTCTTCTTCTTGTTCCTTTAGGTGTGCTGTTAGATTTTGTATTTGGGGTTTTTCTTGTTTCTTGAGATAGGCCTAGATTGCAATGTATTTTCCTCCTAGGACTGCCTTTGCTGCATCCCAAAGGGTTTGGATTGTTGTGTTTTCATTTTCATTTGTTTCCATATATTTTTTAATTTCTTCTTTAATTGCCTGATTGGCCTATTCGTTCTTTAGTAGGATGTTCTTTAACCTCCATGCATTTGGAGGTTTTCCAAACCTTTTCCTGTGGTTGATTTCAAGTTTCATAGCAGTGTGATCTGAAAGTGTGCATAGTATGATCTCAATTCTTGTCTATTTATTGAGGGCTGTTTTGTGACCCAGTATGTGATATATCTTGGAGAATGTTCCAGGTGCATTCGAGAAGAAAGTATATTCTTGCTGCTTTAGGATGAAAAGTTCTAAATATATCTGTCAAGTCCATCTGGTCCAGTGTATCATTCAGGGCCATTATTTCTTTATTGATTTTCTGTCTAGATGATCCGTCCATTGTTGTAAGTGGAGTATTAAAGTCCCCTGCAATTACCACATTCTTAACAATAAGATTGCTTATGTTTGTGATTAATTGTTTTATATATTTGGGTGCTTCCAAATTTGGTGCATAGACATTTATAATTGTTAGCTCTTCCTGATGGATAGACCCTGTAATTATTATGTAATGCCCTTCTTCATCTCTTGTTACAGCCTTTAATTTAAAGTCTAGTTTGTCTGATATAAATATGGCTACTCCAGCTTTGTTTTGGCTTCCAGTAGCATGATAAATAGTTCTGTATCCCCTTACTTTGAATCTGAAGGTGTCCTCGGGTCTAAAATGGTGTCTTATAGACAGCAAATAGATGGGTCTTGCTTTTTTTTTTTTGTCCATTCTGATACACTGTGTCTTTTGATTGGAGCGTTTAGTCCATTTACATTAAGTGTTGTTTTTGAAAGATAGGGGTTTAGAGTCATTGTGTTATCTGTAGGTTTCATGCTTGTACTGATGTCTCTGGTACTTTGTGGTCCTTGCAATGTTTCACTCACAGAGTCCCCCTTAGGATCTCTTGTAGGGCTGGTTTAGTGGTGATGAATTCCTTCAGTTTTTGTTTGGGAAAACCTTTATCTCTCCTATTCTGAATGATAGGCTTGCTGAATAAAGGATTCTTGGCTGCATATTTTTCTTGTTCATCACATTGAAGATTTCCTGTCATTCTTTTCTGGCCTGCCAAGTTTCAGTAGATAGGTCTGCTACTACCCTTATGTGTCTACCTTTGTATGGTAAGCCCCATTTATCCCTAACTGCTTTCAGAATTCTCTCTTTATCCTTGTATTTTGCCAGTTTCACTCTGATATGTTGTGCAGAAGATTGATTCAAGTTACGTCTGAGAGGAGCTCTCTGTGCCTCTTTGATTTCAGTATTTGTTTCCTTCCCCAGATTGGGGAAGTTCTCAGCTGTGATTTGTTAAAG
Source organism: Leopardus geoffroyi (assembly GCF_018350155.1). NCBI lineage: Eukaryota > Metazoa > Chordata > Mammalia > Carnivora > Felidae > Leopardus > Leopardus geoffroyi. The sequence goes on along the minus strand of NC_059339.1, from coordinate 29,184,533 downwards.
TACACCTTCAGCCCCTTTCTCTCTCTCTCTCCTTCTCCTGGAATTCCTACGATACGGATATTGTTCTGTTTGATTGAGTCAGTTCTCTAATTCTCCCCTTGTGATCCAGGATTTTTTTTTTGTCTCTCTTTTTTTATTTTAATTTTTATGTTTACTTATTTCTGAGACCGAGAGAGACAGAGCATGAGCGGGGGAGGGGCAGAGAGAGAGGGAGACACAGAGCACAGAGCCCGACACGGGGCTCGAACTCATGAACCGTTTGATCATGACCTGAGCCGAAGTCGGTCACCCAACCGACTAAGCCACCCAGGCACCCCTCTCTTTTTTTTTTTTTTTTTTTAATGTTTATTTACTCTTGAAGGAGAGAGATAGAACGTGAGTGGGGGAGGGGCAGAGAGAGAGGGAGACACAGAATCTGAAGCAGGCTCCATGCTCTGAGCTGTTAGCACAGAGCCCGATGCGGGGCTCGAACTCACAATCTGTGAGATCATGACCTGAGTGAAGTTGGTTGCCCAGCCGACTGAGCCACCCAGGCGTCCCTGTCTCTCTTTTTTTCGGCTTCCTCTTTTTCCATAATTTTATCTTCTAATTCACTTATTCTCCCCTCTGCCTCTTCAGTCCATGCTGTGGCCGCCTCCATTTTATTTTGCACCTCATTTATAGCATTTTTTATTTCATCATTACCATTTTTTAGTTCCTTGATCTCTGCAGCAATAGATTCTCTGCTGTATTCTATGCTTTTTTCAAGCCCAGCAATTAATCTTATGACCATTATTCTAAATTCTTTTTCAGTTATATTGCTTATATCTGTTTTGATCAGTTCATTAGCTGTCATTTCTTCCTGGAATTTCTTTTGAGGAGAATTCTTCCATTTTGTCATTTTGGCTAGTTTTCTGTCCCTTACGTGTTTAAAAGCTTATTATGTGCTCTACCCCTGCGAGCACTGCTATATTAAAGGGGGGGTCATACACTGTCCAGGGCCTCGCCCTTCAGAAGGTGTTTTTTGGAGAGTGTTACTTGCTCTCTGTTGTTGTGACTTTGGTTATTTTATTTCCCTACTTGTAGTGGTGTTTTGGACCCTCCACCAGGTGTGCTTTGATTTGTTCTTTGGAGTAGCCCTATGGCCCATCAGGTTGTCCTGGTGTATCCCTGGTAGCGACTCAGTCTCTTTTCCTCCCAGCCTCTTGGGGTTCAAAGTCCTTTGGCTTCAACCCTTCTTTGAGAGACGTGGGAAGTTTGGATCCTCCTACTTCTCTGCCATGTTGGTCCCTCCCTCAATACTGAGCAGTTCTAATTAATACTTGTTATAACCCTCCCATGCCCCTGTACATTACAGACAGGTAGGTAGGTAGATGGGTAGAGTTATACAGATATATAGATACATAGATTGGTTTGGTTTGGTTTGGTTTTAATTAGCATTTTTTTAAGTTGTGGTAAAATACACATAACCAAATTTACCATCTTAACCATCTTTCAAGTGTGTAATTCAGTACTGTTATGTATGTTCACAGTATTGAGTAACCAAGCTCCAGAACTTTTTCATCTTGCCAAACTAAAACTATATACCCATTAAGCAACAACTCCCCATTCTCCGTCCCCCAGCCCCTGGCAACCATCTTTCTGTCTTTATAAATTTGACTGCTTTAGAGACCTCATATAAGGGGCATCATACATTATTTGTGTTTCTGTGACTAGCTTATGTTAATTACCATAATATTTGCAAGGTTCATCCACTTTGTAGAATGCGTTAGAATCTCTTAAGGCTGAATAATATTCCATTGTATATATACACCACAGTTTGCTTATCCATTCACCCATCACTGGACACTTATACTGCTTCTACTTCTTAGCTATTATGAATATTGCTATTATGAACATGGGTGTACAATATCTCCTCAAGACCGTGCTTTCAATTCTTTTGGATAAATACCCAGAAGTAGAATTGCTGGATCATGGGTAATCCTATTTTTAATTTTTTAAGGAATATCCATACTGTCTTAAAAGCAGATGTCCCATTTTACACTCCCACCAGCAATGCACAGGATTCCAATTTCTACACATCTCCACCAGCACTTGTTACTTTCTCTGTCTCTTGTTAATAGTAGTCAACCTAATAGATGTAAGGTGATAATCTCATTCTGGTTTTGATTTGCATTTTTGTGGTAGCAAATGATGTTGAGCATCTTTTTATATGCTTATTGGCCATTTGTACATCATCTTTGGAGAAATATCTGTTCAAGTCCTTTGCCCATTTTTGAATGGGTTTTTCTGTTTTCTGTCATTGAGCTTTCTCTATATTTCTGGACATTTAATCCCTCATCAGATTATGTGGTTTACAAATATTTTCTCCCATTTTGTGGGTTGCCTTTTTATTCTGTTGATAGTATCCTTTGGTGGGCAAAAAGGTTTTAATTTTCAAGAAGTCCAGTTTGTCTATTTTTTTTCCTCTTAATTCCTGTGTCTTTGATATCATGTCTAAGAAAACATTGCCATATCTAGTGTCATGAAGCTTTCCCCCATGTTTTCTTCTAAAAGTCTTATAGTGTTAGGTTTTATATTTGAGTCCTTGGCCCATTTTGAGTTAATTTCTGTATATGGTGTAAGGTTCCAGCTTCATTCTTTTGCAGGCAGATGTTCATTTTTTCCAGCACCATTTGTTGATAAAACTGTCCCTTTCCCATTGACTGGTCTTGGCACCCTTGTTGAAAATCACTTGACCACAAATGCAAGTGTTTATTTCTAGGCTCTCTATTCTGCCACACTGGTCTATTTATCTGTCTTCGTGCCAGTAACACACTGTTTTGATTACTGTAGCTTTGTAGTCAGTTTTGAGATCAGGAAGCATTAAGACTCCAGCTTTCTTTTCCAAGATTCTTTTGGCTATTTGGCGTCCCATGACATTCCATAAGAATTATAGGATAGGTTTTTCTATTTCTCCAAAAATGTCAATGCAGTTTTTTGTTTTGTGTGTGTGTGTGTGCATGTTTTTTTTTTTTTTTTTTTTCAAGTAAATGCAGGGCTGAAACTCATAACCCCAAGATCAAGAGTTGCACACTCGACCAACTGAGCCAGCCAGACACCTCTGTCCTTGCAGTTCTGTTAGGGATTGAATTAAATCTGTAGAATTTTGGGTATTGTTGACATCTTAACAGAATTAAGCCTTTCAGTTCATGAACACAATATGTCTTTCCATTTATTTCTGTCTTTAATTTCTTTCAGCGCTGTTTTCTAGTTTTCACTGTATAGCTCTTTGGCCCCCTTGGTTATGTTGATTTCTAAGTATTTTTTTATTCTGTTTTAAATGGAATTGTTTTCTTGGTTCTGTTTTGTATTTTTCACTGTTAAATGTATAGAAATGCAACTAAGTTTGTTGATTTTGTGTCATTCAGTTTTACTAAATTCATCTATTCTGTGGAATCTTCAAGGTTTTCTATATAGTAGATCATGTCCTTTGCACCCATCTTATATTTTAATATTGTTTTGTAACTTTTTTCACTTAATAAATGTTTCAAACATTTCCCCATGTTTCATTTTTAGTTACAGATTTACCAAAATTTGTTAAAACCAGGTATTAATGGGCTATACAGGAGAGAAGTAATTCCAGGAACAATGTGTATTGGGTGAAAACCTCAAATTCCCCCAAGCTTCCATTTCAGCAGGGCATGCTCACATCACAGATGTATCATTGGATCTGCCTCGTGAGCTGTCAGAGCATAAAGGCTCGAAGACAAGAGCCCAAACCAAAAGTCTGAAGGCCACTGAGAGTGCTGGCTACTCTCATTTGGGCCCTTCCTGCTGCTTTCTGGCCATTGCTCTTTGTTTGGACTTTAAGTTCCACATGTGGGCTCCTCCAGGAATCTTTTCCTCTGTTGCAAGGGAGGAGGATTCTACCTTACCACACCTGGTCAGAATCCAGCTTCTGAGATTGACTCTTTATTCCTGCTATATGCAGAATAATATTCCTGCTATATGCAGACTGTGCTGCAGTTGTCAGATCAGCAACCCCAGGCAGGGGACAGGGGCCAACTGTCATGGCTCCGTGGAGAGAGTGACAACGGGGTATTGTATGTGGTCTGAGGAGGGGTGCAAGAAGGTGTCCAGGAGGGGGGACCTGGAAGCAGAGCCCCAAAGAGAATGGACTTTAGTGGGTGTGCAGGGAGAGGATGCTGGCCGTTGTCATTCAGAGGATGTGACATTGCTTGGCAGCTCTAGGATCCAGGGAATGGATTACTTTCTCTTTTGTCTCTGTCACAGTACAAAGAAAGATGGAATGCAGGAGGCAGTTGGGAATTCATCTTTATCATTGTGCTATGCCACAGTAAGGGTTTTCTAACTAGTCAGGCCATAGATCCTTTTCCTCAGCTGTACCTCAAAGCCCTTTAGAAAAAAGGAGGTCTGTTTCTACTGAGGGAATGTGAACCACTGTTTTTCTTGGACTGAAGAATCTAGTGCTAAAAGGAGGTAGGGAGCCAGCACTATGTTCGTGGCTTTGTGTAGGTGCACTACCGTATTTCTTCTGCTTTGTGGCACATCTCTACAAAAGCAAACATGGTGCCCATTACGTCAGTCACACCTTTCACCAAAGCACATCTTGATCTCACAAATGTTCACGTGTGAAATGTGACGTCTTCGAAGCAATGTGACATGGCCTCTTAATCTCTCTCAGAAGGTGCTTGTAAGGGTGACTGTGTCTTCCCATTGTTCTGATTAAATAATTGCTTATGAGCAATAGGGCTGAGAATTCCACCAAGGTGCATTCATTGCCCTAACCCAGGCCTATTTCCAGCCCTCAGTTCTGCCTTGGAGCCTTAAGGCCCCCTCCAGCTTAACAGTTCCCTCCAGTCTTAACAAAAGCCCATTCCACACAGCTTTGTGGAGTTGAAATGTGAATCTGATCGTGGCATTCCTTTGCTTCAGAGATAGCTATAGAAGATGGTCTGCTTTCCACAGTGGTGCCTTGCTGGGCCCTGCCCCTCTCCCAAGCCTCCTTTCTCCCCACACTCTGCAGCAGCTTGTCAGGCTTATTCTGCATTTCATGCCATATCCCCTCTGCCTGACATTCCCTTCCCTCCTCTTCTGGCTGACTTCTCCTCAACCTTTGGGACTCACTTCAATTGTGATTTCTGTAGGAAGGCCAAGCTTAGGTAGCATTCCACCTGTGCAGACATCCATCACTAGGAGCTTCCTCAGTGCAGAGCTGAGCCATTCACACCTTTACTTTCCCTCGACTTAGTCCAGTAGCAGGCTCATAGCAGACAACCACCAAGGTGGATGGATGAGAAAACATCCTATTGATGCTATGAGTGGGTTAGTGGTCAAGACTCGTGCTATGACGAGTACCTGTGCAACAGCCCCTCTGCTAAGGTAGCCTCTACTCTGAGTGTTCTTGGGGAGTCAGGCTTGTCTTTGGCTTGCACTTAAGTGATTTTGATGTACTTCTTGAGGGGACATACAGTGTCTCATATACTTAAGGAACTGAAAAGCACTCCTATAGTCAGGTGGATACTCCTCCCTGATGGCCTTCTCAAGACTGTCGCTGAGTCAGCTAGAACTTTTTTGGTGAAAATGACAAGTATGCAGATCCAGTTACTTTAGGCAGAAAAGTGAATGAATTAGCATTTTGAGTAGTCTCTTGTATAAAAAACTACCCCCAAAACCTGCTGGCTTAAAACAATAGCTGTTTTATTATTTATTTGTGATTGTGAAACCTGGCCAGGCCCAGCAGGGACAGCTCAACTTAGTTCTGCATAGAATCTGCTGGGGTGGCTAGAGCAGCTTGCGGCCAGAACAGGTCAGTCTGGGTCCTGTGCCAGGGCCTTGATTCTCACTGTTGTCTGGGTTCTTTGACCCTTTTTATGTGGCCAGCTTGGAGGTCTCTACATGGTGGTCTCAGGGTACTTTATCTTCTCACATGGCAGCTTCTCCAGAAGTCAAAAGTTGAACTGGACCTGTTTGAGGCTTAAGCTCAGAACTAGAACAGCATCACTTCAGTCACATTCTGTTAAAACAGGTCAGAGAGCCAGCCCAAATTCAAGGAGAGGAAAACACACAAGGGCAGGAGTCCTGGGGAAATGTGGTTCAGTGGAGCCTAATCAGATAGCTGCCTCCCCCGGCCTGTGGGACTGAGGTGTCTGGGGTGATCAGTGCTCAGTATAGCAAGTCCAAGACCAAGCCCAGGTCATCGGGACTAGTTGTGCACATATGCATAGCTCTCACTGGTGGTCTGTCTCTCTACTTCACCTTTCATCTGTAGGCTTTAAATCACTTCCCTGCAGGCAGTGTCATCCTAGCCCTCCAGCATCTCCAGAAGTATCCCCTCCTAGCTTCCCCTGGAGAAGTACATTTCCATACTTGAATCTCAGGCTCTGGAAAAAGCAGCTTGTGTGGCCTTGGGCAACTTCCCTAACTTGTGTGCCTCAGTTTCCCCCTCTGTCAAATGAGGATGTCAGAACTATCTACTTCAGAGGACAGTGTGAAACTTAGAGAATATCCTGGGCTGTGCTGCCTGCAGGGCTTGAGTGGCACATCAGATGCTCATTAGAGCATGTCATGGACTGGGAAGAAGAGGTCCACAGGGCTTACCCCAGTGTGACTCTGCCTCTTCTGGAAGGAGTAGCTGGCTGGTACCTCCAAGGACTGGCCCATTGCAGCTTCCTGGGAGGTCCTGAGTAGAGATGGTGGTGCTAAGGGGGTTGACACTCCTCGCCACTGTCCTCACCATACTGGGAGACATCTGCTCTTCTGAATTTCACAAGGCTCTTAGTGGTACTAATCAGTTGCCTTCCTCTGGTGTCTGGCAGGACCCTGAACCTCACTTAGTCTCAGCAGTAAGTGCCGTGGTCTGCACAGCCTGGGCCCAGAGCCCCTACTGTCCTTTCTTGTTTCTTGAGGCTTCCCTATCAGGCATTTGTCATGGCCCAGATGGGCAAGAAATCCACCTTCTTGCTACTGCTTCCCTCTCAGGTCCTCAGCCTGTGGAAAAGTGTGGCACATTCTCAGCGGCAGCATTTCAGGCTCTCTGGCTTAGCACACCTGGCAGCCACCTGACCCAGGAAGGGTGTGGTGTGCCAGTGTAGTTGTGAGTGCACAGGCACAGCGGTAACAGTTTGAGCATTCCCAGTCCTTCTCACCTGTGTTCTCAGCACCTGCCTTCTTTTACCTACTGTATATTGTTTTCTGGATTCTTCTTTTGAAGACGAAGATGGGACTAATTAGGGTCTGCCATCTAGACTATGGAAGAACAACTTGCAATAACTCTCTCTCCTCATGCCCCCCGAGTGTGCTCCACTGCTGGTTCTGGCTCCTTCAAAGCTATAAGAGTACCGAGCTGTGTTGGGGCTTGTCTTGGGAACCCTTGGAGTAAAAGCTCAGATCAGACCAGGGCTGAATTTCCTATATGTTTGGGACAGCTTTGAGTATGCATGTGCTCTAGGAAGGCGATCGGTAGCCACTTGGCTAAGTTTCACCTTTCACTGTAGAGCTCCGACTCTTGAGTATGTACCTGGAGGTGACCAAGGGTCTCAGGGACCAGACTGGAGCTGCCAGTATGATGTCAGGGGCTTGTAGCAGGCTGTGTTGTCTTGGATTTCAGTAAGTAGTAGAGACGAAATAACATGTAATGTGATTTCCAACTTTCCTAGGGTTTCTCCTTGTTCTCTGAGACAAAATGGGTCCTTTGCATTTGGCACACCTGCTTGATACTGGCCTTGCACAGCTGTTTTCCCCACTACCACATGACAAGAAAGAGAGCACATTTCCCTTTGTTTTGTGGAAGCTCAGGCTCAATTTGCCTGTAGGGGTATGGCTATCCAGAAGAAGGTAAGGTGAGCTGGCTGTTTCTTGGGGCCCATGCTGGCCATTGCCTTTTTGAGTACCAATATTTTATTTTCTACACTTAGGCACTAGCCCTAGCAGGATTTTGAGCTCTTAGGCAGCCACCACCTGCCTCTGCCCTGCCCCTCCCTGCCTGCACTTGCCACCATGTGATTCTAGAGCTAGTAACCCTCGTTCTGGTGTCCATGCCAACTCCTCTTGGGTAACAGAGACAAAGCATGCTCAACTAAGATACTCCTCAGCAATAGCACCTTGACTATATCAGTGATTGCTGGTATTCATCATGCATCTAATTTGTCACCAACCAAATGTTACTGAGCCACCACTCACCAGACCTATGCTAGAAGCTGAGAATGTGGTAACGAACACAACAACAATTGACATGCCACTCTTACCACGAAAGCAGATGAGGGAGCCAGACAAATGCCCACAGGCCCCAGGCCCCAGGAATACTTCTAGTCTGCTGGGTTTCAAGCTGTCACGACGCCTTTGCCAGTCTGGCCCACCAAGCTATAGCTAGCTACCTAGCTTCATGGGCTCCTGGTAGGGTCTGCACCCTGCACTCTAGGAGCTAGTAGCTATAGTCCTTCCCCCTAGACAGACTGAACATCTGGTTGAATGAGGGCTCATCCTGTAGAGGAAGTTCAGCCAGAGGAGATGCTGAGAATGCTGACTTTCCACGGACTTTGATGCAGCACAAATGTATAGGAGGTCTTTTGGAATCAGAAGCATGATGAGGGAAGTGATGCGTGTGATCGCAGTCAGCTACTGGTCCTACCCAGCTGTCAGTGAAGCAAAAAGGCCAGGGTGCTTATGTGTCCAGGCTGTCAGCCAAGTGCAGATCCATGGGATGGGGAGATGGCTGGAGGTATAGCCGTTGTGAACTCAGCTGTTGTCGTGACCTGCTCATAGCCTTTACAACTGTGTGTCCTCAGAAGGTGGCCAGCTCTTGTCTGCTGGACATTTGTGCAAGTGCCCAGGCGATCTGTGGACTCAGTTGTTCTAGTGACAGAATGCTTTGTGCCACTTTTAGACTAAGTATTTAATGTCACTTGGAGAGTCTTCCAGCAGTTTATACTTTAACTGAAACTGTTAGATCACTCCACTCTTACAGATAATTTATCAACAGCCTATTATTTTTTCCTAGGAGCAGTGATTAAAGATATTACTCAGATAACCACCATTTCAAAATTTTTGACTCTGTTGATATTGTCCAATGAATACAAGCCAAGGTAGACGTTGTGTGTGTGTGTTTTTTTCTTTGTTTCTAGGCAAGCCAATTTTTTCAGTTGATATTCACCCTGACGGGACCAAGTTCGCAACTGGAGGACAAGGTACGTTCACAGAGTAACAGAGGGAGTACTCACAGCCCTGCCACCTTACTCTGCTTCTCCTGGTTGTCCACTGAGCTGAAAATAGAACACTTCTGTTTTTCAGTATGGATAAGATTCCATTTAAAATGTATAATTATAATCTATTATCTGAATAGGTTAAATAAAAATTCTTTTTTGGCTCTAGTGTGCTTGCTCTGTATAAATACTTTGGTAGTGGGTGTATCTTTTTAATTCCTATTCATTGGGCTAATATTAAAATCAGTTTGCATCCCCAAGCCCCAACTTATTGAACACGGAGAGTGGCAGGTGGTCCCGGGAGTAGAGCCCCAGTCCCAGAGGCTAAGGTTGGTTCCTCATCTTTGTTCTGGCAACACTTGCTCATCTGAAAAGGAGGAGGAGGTGACTGAACTATGGAGGTAGTCGTGTAGTTATTAGGCCCATTTTCTGGGTTCAGAGGAATTTGGCTGAGTTAGAGAACAAGTATGCTGTAGGCAAGTAAAATGCCCATGCCATTTGAAAATACGGTCCATAGCGTTGTCAGTGTACTACATCCAGTGTTGCGGTGTCACAATAATAGCCCTGCTTAGAAAGACAGTCATTTATCAGGCCACTACACCAAGATATATATATGGTGGCATAAAATAGCATTCCCAGAGCCCAGTCCCTGGTAGCTTCACCCCAGAGCAGTGTCTTTCTCTGGCCAGCGACTCCCTGGATAAGAGTGCTTCTGTGAGTTCCAGGTCCTCAGGCTGGGTGCTGCAGAGTGGGCTCTCTATAGACTTCCTGCTGCAGGGGTATGCAGGGAGGTCTTGATTTCCTTCCTGCATGCTGTGGGCTGCACCCAGAAGGTGCCCATGATGTCACCTATGGCCACTGGACTAAGCTGAGGGACTGGGTTTTTTCCTCATCCATAAGAAGAGGCATACCTTCCCACCCTTCTCAATAGAGTAAGGTCAAGAAGAGCTGTTTAGGAAATATTTTTACATAGTGGCCAATAGGCAGTTTCAGGTATGCCTTATGGTAATTCTTATCTGTCCATTCGTAGGCATTTAGTGGTTTTTACTCCTCTAAACTAGTTCAATGAGGGGCTAGACTTTTCATTAGGTATCAGTAATGGAAAGCTTAGAAAGAAAAATCATTGCCAAGATGCACACATAAATTTTTTAGCAGAATACTGTATCACCTTATAACACCAGAACAGTAAATGCCCTCTTTCAGTTGATCTCCCATCTGCAGGTGAAAGCAAAGGGCAGATAAGGTAATGAATCTTTTTTCCTATGTTCAGGGCACATTTCATTCAGCCATGGAACCAGGCAACATCTGGAAAGGGACCGAAGTACCAACAGGGATGTGCTGCTATCCTTGGGTCCTGAAAGGGTCCTGGGACATCAACTTTTCCAGCTCTTCATCTTACAGATGAGGAATCTGGGTCTTGGGCCTGGATGAGGACCTTCTGGGAGTCTGGAGAGACTGTGTTAGAGGCCAGACCAGACCTCAGTGCCCTCCTGTTTTTTATTTTTATTTTTTTTTATTTTTTTTAATTTTTTTTCAACGTTTATTTATTTTTTTGGGACAGAGAGAGACAGAGCATGAACGGGGGAGGGGCAGAGAGAGAGGGAGACACAGAATCGGAAACAGGCTCCAGGCTCTGAGCCATCAGCCCAGAGCCCGACGCGGGGCTCGAACTCACGGACCGCGAGATTGTGACCTGGCTGAAGTCGGACGCTTAACCGACTGCGCCACCCAGGCGCCCCTCCTCCTGTTTTTTAGTGCAGAGTTCTTTTCAAAGTCAGGTTGGCCTCAGCCTACTACTAAATCCACATCGGTTTTGATCCCCATAAACACTTGTTTTCTTCATCTTTTCCATATATTAGTAATGCAAATTTAGTCTCCTCCAATCTAGTCCATTATGGTTTATGAAAGCTAAATGAGGACTGTGTCTCAGAGTTAATATCAAATTTCTACTTATTGCACATTGAATTATTTTTGCTCCTTCATTCCAGGACAGGATTCTGGGAAGGTTGTGATCTGGAATATGTCTCCAGTCCTCCAGGAGGATGACGAGAAGGATGAAAATATTCCCAAGATGCTTTGCCAGATGGACAATCACTTAGGTATTACAGAGTGGCCCTTTGCAGGCTTTGCGTGTTGGCAGAGTGCCCAAGGTTAGCACATGTGTTTGTAATTAGAAAGATAAGGCCCCGTGCGGCGGTAACTCCCCTCGGCCTGCTGTCTGAAGGCACAGATGTTGGCTGCACACCTGGGTGAGTTATTCGGCAGAAGACTCGGCCCGCCCACAGAACCATCTTTGGACAGTCTGCAGGTACCTCTGGTGATTTCCTGCTCATGAGTCGTTACTGCCTGATACCATGGGGCTTTGGGGCCAGCGACCTGGAAGCAGTAGGGTTCTGGGGAAGGGTGTATTAAAGACAACTCACCAAAATGTCTCAAGATTGCCACTGTGTCACTCTGAGGCCCTCTGCCAGGACCCTTTTGTTGGTCAGACAGTGTTGTGGTTTCCTTTCCTACATTTAGCACCTTAGTTTCCTGCCTCTGAGCAACAGGGTGACTGTATCTGGCTCTGGTTTCCAACCTAGTTGCCTCCCCGGAGATGCTCCGTTAACAGTTATGTCCTCCCTTCCTTGACTCTGTGTGTTCTTGCTCTCCCATCTGTCTCTCAGTGCCCTCCGACGTGGAGTACAAGTCACAGGCAAGCCGTTTGTGGGCTACAACTTGGATAGTGTCCCTTGTATTGCAGGGTTCCCAAAGGCCCAGCTGTGAGTTGCTCTAACCCATCAGGGGCCAAGGAGGCATTTCTGCTGGTCTTAATTTATAAGTGCAGAACCAGTCACCCTGCAGTGCTGACAAGTTTGGAAAATCCAAATTTAAAAGGGCTACAGATGGGATAAAGTCAGAGATTTATGCTCTAACAGGCTGCTCCCCTGAAAGTTTTGGGAAGGGCATCTCAGCCTTTTTAGTACTTGCCCTCATTTTAAGAATTCTCCCTGCTAAGAAGCATATCTCATCATGAGACAGCCCTTTTGAAATAATGAGATTTAGTTATCAATTTTCATGGAAACTTACCTTCTCCTATTGACTGTTTGATCCAGCACTAACACTTCTCAGGTTGTGCAGAGTGTCGCCCTCCAAACTCTGTCCTGGTCATTTGTTATTACAACACAAGTAGAATAGTATTTGAACTGGATTGTTCTTCTGGGGCTTACCCACAGTGGATGCCTTGAATAGTTGAGACAGAGTAGGTTTTATAAACCCTTTGCATCTTGCCAGACTCTGCATAAAGCAAATGGGCGTGACTATTGGATTTTCATCACCCTATTTTTTTTTCTTCCCAGCATGTGTGAACTGTGTGCGGTGGTCAAACAGTGGGATGTATTTAGCTTCTGGGGGAGATGACAAACTGATTATGGTGTGGAAACGGGCTACGTAAGCATCATTTTCCTTTCTTCACATTTTATTTTTAGAAGCTTCTTGGCTGGTCTTAATCACAGTCACCTTTTCCCACTCTGGCACTGAAGTCCATAGAGCTCCAACTTCCTGAGTAGCAGGAAGACACGTAGGCCAGGAGTAGCTGGGGCCTGACCAGGGTGTCAGGAGGCCACCTACCTGCCTGGAGACCTGCTCAGTCACCCCCTTACAGGGCTGCAGAGTTTCTACCTGAAAAGCTCGTCCTGTCCATTGCTGATGTTGGTGGTTTTGTTTGTTTTGTTTTCCAAATGAAATTTTCCAACATACAACATAGGTAAACATCAAGGTGCTCTGATGGAATTTGGGGGAGGGGACCCAGAGCCCACCCTCTTTGCCATTCACCTCATTCTCTGTCAGCCTCACCCTGGGATAGTAAGAAGTACCCCTTCAAAGTCCTGCTCTGTACCCACAATGAACTAACCATCACCTAGAAAACATTTTCTTTAAACCTAGACTGAGTCTCTCAGGGTGGGTCCTGGGACTCTGTTTCATAACCAGCTCCCCAGGTAACTCTGGGGGCTAGTCAGACTAGGGAACCAGACCCTAGCCCACTGCCTAGCCAAAGTGGCCCCATGGACATGGCCATGAGAGCAAAGGCATGCTGTTTCCTTTGGTCCACTCGGTGAACTTTTTCTGTGGGTCTATAAGAGTTCTATGGGAGCAAAGGATGTTAACAGAGGCTCTGTGCATCAGTGGTGTTAACACCACCTTCATGGGGACCCACCCAACTGCTCACATGGCAGGAGCTATGAGTGCTTTCCAAGAGGGCTTTAAAAAGACTGTTGGTTTTGCTGCTTTAGTCAACATAAATAACATATTTAGTATATAATTTGGAAATCTGAAAAAAATATATAAAAGAAAATCACCATCCCACCACCCGAAGAAAGCCAAAGTTAATATTTTGGTATTTTTTGTGTGTCTTAACCATTTTCCACGCATAGATGATACCTATGTTACATGTATTCTTTTTCTTTACATACTGATATCTAGCATATTGTATAAGATGTCCTGTGGCCTGCTTCTTTCACTTAATTATATATGGTGAACATTTCACCATGCAGTGGATAGTCTTTTACCACAAGATTTGTGATGGCTATTTGGTATTTCATAAAGTGCATGGAACATAACTTACCTAATCAGCCTCTGTTGTTCACCAATTCAATGCTTTCCAGCCATTGTCTGGTTTTGCTTTGTTCTGTCTGCCATGATAAGCTGTGCTGCAGTGAGCATCTCTGTGCAGTGCCTAGAGCATGCCTGGAGTGCCTTTCTGACTCCTCTTTCACACAGGTACATCGGCCCCAGCACTGTGTTCGGCTCCAGTGGTAAGCTTGCCAACGTGGAGCAGTGGCGATGTGTCTCTATCCTCCGGAGTCACTCAGGCGGTGAGTGGGGCTGCCTGTTGGGGTGGGCGGCCCTGGCAGCTGTCTGAAATCAGCAGCAGCACCTCCACGGCCCCCGTGGACTGTTTTGGTCCTTAAAGCAGCCTTGCGTCTGGGCCGTCCCTCCCCATCACCATCGGTCACACCCAGCCTGTCCCTCAAGGTCTGTGCAGTTACCATCCCCACTGCCTGCCTCCAGCTGCATTCAGTGCCCCCACTCCTGCCCTCATGGGGTATATGTTTATATCTTCAATGTAGAATCCCCACGTTCTGCTGTTTTTCCTGGTGAACTGAATCACTACCTTCATCAGTGGATCACTAAGTCTGTAAGCACACTTTATTTATTCCACAGAAACGAGCACACATAAAAAGGGCCTCAAGGAAAAGTTTTTCACTTGACCTTGAGTAATTTCGCAAAATGTTTAATAGATTTGGAATGGAAAGGGACAGATTTGGACTGAAGAGGAAGAAGGGCGGTCAATAGCTGTCATAAGCCATGTGCTGTACACTCAGATGCCAGGGATACTAGAGGGACTATACCTCAGAATAGAAGCCTGTGGTCTTGCCCAAGAATGGCCTGAAGTGTTTTCCTAGTCAGGGTGACAGCAGAAGCCAGAAAGGCCTGACGTGCATGGTGGGTTGGCAGCATTTCACCACTGCTAGATCTTTACATACAAGGCAAGGGAGCAGCACAGAGTGGGGCTGGCTGAGTATCAAGGACCAGGACACAGATGGTTCTTGCTCCCTGTTAATGAAGGTGGCCTTTATCGTGGAAGAGACAGGAGCCATTAAAAGCTTTGAGGTATAAGAGGGGGACCATTCTGACAGGTAGAGAGAAGAGCCTGTTTTAGTGGTTCAGATGAAAACTGCAAGGGCCTGAACCAGGCCTGGGATAATTGGGATAGAGAGGGAGAATGACTTGGGAAATTCTTAGGACAAAGCAAGTGAGGGACCAAGGAGATTCCTGGCTGGTGCCTACATTGCCAGTGGTGTCCTCTCTCAGGCCATAATGGTAGTGGGCTTACAGGGATGGACACCAGTTCAGTGTGGTATATGCTGAGTTTGGGGAGCGGGGATGGGGAAGAATGTCACAAGACCCATTGGAATTGAGCCTGGAGCCCTGGGAGAAGATGGGACAAGAGTGAGAGGTTTGGAAGGCATCAGCTATAATCTGCTGACAGGATATGCTCTGCAAATACTCTACAGACATGTTAAAGGTGAACAGACTTACCTCTAGGTGACCATAGATTAATTCTATATTTTTGAAAACTGACAGAGTAGCATTGTGTAATTGTTGATAGCCATAAAAACGTGTAACTTAACCTCACTTATTCACAGTTGCTCACAGCAAGGTCTATCTAGTTGGGCTCCTCTGGAACTTGGAGAAAGTATCCATGCAGGTGTTCAAGTGTGGGGTAAGGCCTCAATGAGACCTTTGATGGGTTTCCTAACCTGAGACTTGGGCTAAGCCATAACCTCGACTTCTCTCCAGGGCTCTCCTTTACCAGGCAAGTAGGGTTGCCCAGTTTCAGCAGGGTTACCCACTGCTTATTCAGTGGTCCTGATAGCAGCGGTGGGCAGAACTGTTGGAAGAAGAAAAATCAGTGGGAAAGCAGAAATAAATAGAAAACACTGGGTTTTAAAAGCAAAGTGTGAAAAACATACACTTGGCATACTTAATAGGGGGATAGGAAGAAAAGACCTAGATGAAATTAGAAGTAAAGGGTCTAGAAAAACATTTAACCTAGAGGGAAAAAAATCATCAGAGTACAGCATAATGTTTTTTAAACTAAAAAAATAAAATAAAATTCCAAAAAAATATAATCTAGAAAATGCAAGTTTTCAGAATTGATACCATAAGGTTAAGGGAAACTTCTTTTTTTTTTTTTTTTAATTTTTTTTTTTTTTCAACGTTTATTTATTTTTGGGACAGAGAGAGACAGAGCATGAACGGGGGAGGGGCAGAGAGAGAGGGAGACACAGAATCAGAAACAGGCTCCAGGCTCTGAGCCATCAGCCCAGAGCCCGACGCGGGGCTCAAACTCACGGACCGCGAGATCGTGACCTGGCTGAAGTCGGACGCTTAACTGACTGCGCCACCCAGGCGCCCCTAAGGGAAACTTCTTTTTTTTTTTTTTTTTTTTTTTTTTTTTAATTTTTTTTTCCAACGTTTATTTATTTTTGGGACAGAGAGAGACAGAGCATGAACAGGGGAGGGGCAGAGAGAGAGGGAGACACAGAATCGGAAACAGGCTCCAGGCTCTGAGCCATCAGCCCAGAGCCCGACGCGGGGCTCGAACTCACGGACCGCGAGATCGTGACCTGGCTGAAGTCGGACGCTTAACCGACTGCGCCACCCAGGCGCCCCGGGAAACTTCTTAAAGTAGTTAACCAATGAAGAAGTTGGAGTCATCAGAAATGACTCCTAATACTAAATTATTTGTTGACTTGTTGATGCATTGTTTCAAGCTTTTAAGAAAAATTATTCCAAAATGTAGAAATATTTATTCTTCAAAGGAAGCTATAACTCTGGGTTTCCAAAACTTAACACACACACACACACACACACACACACACACACACACACAAAGCATAGATGAATATGAAAAAATATATAAAAATAAGAAACATAATGCAGGTGAATTTGGTAACTTTGGAAGAATTTTGTGTAAAAGTAATCTATTACTCTTAACAACATACTAGGAGGTTAAATAAGAAAAGATAGTTGGGGAACCTGGCTGGCTCAGTCAGTAGAGCATGCGACTCTTAATCTCAAGGTTATGAGTTCAAGCCTCACATTGAGCATGGAGCCTACTTTTAAAAAGACAGTCGTCTTAGGAGGTATTCTGAAAGGAATATCAGATAATTCAGCATCAATTTCTAAAAAATGTTTTTAAAATGGCCATAGGAAGTTATTTCCTTAACCTGAAAGTGTCCTATGTCTTTTTCAAACCAATGGCAAATATTATAACTCACAGTTGTTAGAACTTAAAAAACATTGAAAAGTACTTAGGACTAATAAAAACGAGTCATTGGATTGGTCTTCTATAAGAAAAAACTTTTTTTAATTTTTTTTTAACGCTTATTTATTTTTGAGAGACAGAGCACGAGCAGGGGAGGGGCAGAGAAAGAGGGAGACACAGAATCCGAAGCAGGCTCCAGGCTCTGAGCTGTCAGCACAGAGCCCGACACGGGACTCGAACTCACGAACCCTGAGATCATGACCTGAGCCGAAGTCAGACACTTAACCCACTGAGCCATCCAGGCTCCCCAAGAAAATTTTTAATTATTCATCTTTCATTAGTAATAGCAAATTAGAATATCTAATAATAAAAAGAGAACTCTTATACAGCAGGAACAAAAGTTGTAAATACCCAGGAATAATCTTACCAAGAAATATATGAGGTCTATAAGACTTAAACTACAAACCTTTTTTGAGAGAGATAAAATGACCACTTGATAAATGGAAAAACTGAATAAAATAAAGACGCAATTTTTTCCTAAATTCTTTTAACAAATAGTTATTGAGCACCCAGTATGTTCTGAGTACTGTTCAACCCTCAGAGAGTTTACATTCTTTTAAAAGAGACAGACAATAAACTAGTCAGGTCAGAAACTAGAAGTTAAGTGCTGGAGAACAAAATAAGACGAAGTTCTCGAGGAGGCCTCACTGAGAAGGTGACATGCAAGGGGAGACCAGGTAGAGGTTAAGGGACAACTGTGTGCACATGCAAAGAACTTACCAAGCTAAAGGAATAGCCAGGGCAACAGCCTTGGAGTGTGGATGTGTGCTTGGTGTATTCAGAGAACTAGGACACAAGGAGTGAACAGGGGAGGGAAGCAGGGACAGGCTTTCTAGGCCTCTAGGAGGGGCTCTTCTCTGAGTGAGATGGGAAGGCTCAGTAGGGCTTTGAGCAGAGAAGCAAGGCCTGTGGCAGCTGCATGGACTATGGACGGCACTAGAGAGACAACTGATGAGGCTGCTCACATAATCTTGGTGAGAGACGGTGGACCTGGGTTGTGGCAGTGGAAGTCACAAGGAGCAGTAGTCAGAGGCAGAGTTCCTGGTGGATGGGATGTAGGGTATGTGAGATAAGCAAAGGAATCAGGACGGCTTCCTTGACTGTGGCCTGGAGGGTGGTAAGGATGCATATGCCATCACCTGATGGAAAGTGTGTAGGTGGGACAGAAATGTTTGCTGGGGGAAATGTTTAGAAATGCTTTGGGGCATGTTTGGTTTGCATTGTCTAGCAGGGGTGTAAGTGTCCTGCTGCATAGGCATTTTGATATGTGAAAGTTGAGTACAGGGGAGAAGCGTAGGTGGGACTGGAGGCCAAGGGTAGAGGTTGGGCTTTGGGGTGATGAGGAACAAGTGAAAGAGGCTGAGTCAGAGAGGAGGCCAGTTTAAGACAATGGAGAGAGCATTTGAAGGAAAAGTGATTAAGCAGTGCATCACATGTTGCCTGGGGGTCAGGTAAGGATGAGGATATTGACCATTGGACTTGATGGCATGGAGGCTGCCCATGGCCTTGGCTACTGCTGTTCGTTTTGGTGTTGTTGGGTGGAAGACTCATTGGAGGATGCTCAAGAAAGACTGGGATGGGGAGGGGAGGAAATAGCTAGATTGAACCAGGCTGGGTTTTGTCAGGCACATGTGAAAACACAGGAGAAGAGCAGAGGGTTATGGTGGACTCTAATCCGAATAGGGAGACAGCAGAAGGCCCATAGCACCTGCAAGCCCTGTTGGAGTTGAGAGGGAGGGAGCTGGAAGCACTGGGTTGATGGTAGGAGTGTGGGAGGGTTGGAATGAGACCAGGGAAGAGTTGCAGTGATCTGTCAGGGAGGGTCTCTGGGCATGACTGGGAATGAGTGCCTGAGGTAGTAGAAGCCAAGGTCACTGGAGGAGGCTGTGAAGTTTAAGGATCCAAGAGCCTTGTGTCAAAACAAAACTAAAGATTATCCTCCTAGAATCAGCAAGGATGATGATGAGAGTTTCTGGAATGACATGTGACCGGAAATATAACTCTTTAAGTGCAGGAGGGTGTCAGATATATGTAGATGTGCAATGGGAAGGAGAGGGAGTGGTATAGTCTGAAGACTGAAACTCCAAAACAGGGGTTTAGGGAGAAAATTATGTCACTTATGTGGATTTACAGCATAACTTAGCAGTGACTCTGAAGGGCATTTGGAATTATAAGGAAGGTTGTGGAAGAAAACATTCAAAGCTTCAGTGATTTAAAATGTCATGGGTTTGGGACCAAAACTTAACCAACATGGAAGTCAGGTACATGTACCTAACAACTTGCTGTATTGTGAAGGAGGCATCAGTTATCAATTATGGAGGTTCTATCACAAGTGATAGAATAACCATTATACAGTTTGTGGATGAGGGGAGAGTAATATAGAGCTTCACTAAGTACAGCATGCACTGAAATAAATTCCAGATATTAAAGAGAGAAACATTCTAAATAATTAAAGCAGAAGAAAACAATTGAATTGTTGCAGAAGAATTGAATATTTATCAAACCTCTAGCAGAGAGAGTATTTTTGAAGGTTAACAGGCAATAAAAGACATCACTAAGAATAACAGACTTTACGTCATAAATCACCTGCGGTGTTAGGAAGTTAAAACTGATAGAATTTGCAGCTAATGCCTGTATTATCAATAGTCTATGAAATTGCTAAGAAAATGAAATCTCCTTTCTGGAATTCTCAGCTGACTACTTCTCTGCTCTAAGACTTAGGTACCGCAGTGAAATTCTGATGTTTACACATTTGCCCCTCCTGGCCTGGAAGTTCCTAGAGGAGGTTCCTATTCCTCATTTTTATAGGCACTACATTTGTGTTTGTCAGACCTGCTGCACAAAAAAACCTCCCAACAGACAAGAAAGGAAGAAAATAGTCTAAGGAGACAAGTTTGTTAGGCAAACGTGAAAAATCTTCACTTTCATTACTAATCAAAGTGAAGTTAAAATATAAAAATGTACTTCATAAGTTAGAAGGGAAAAATCATAACCCTCAAGCTAATAAGAGAATTTGAAATGGACATTCTGCTTATAAAAGTGTAAAGTTCTAGAGGTCTCTGGAATGCAGTCTACAGGGTTAAGAGAGTCTAGACTTAGGAAAGCCTTTAGGCCTTCTACCCAGAGTCCCACTTTGCCACATCAGTCACAAGAAATAAACCAGAGTGTAGAGAGTGGCATATGGCTGTGTGTTCATTAGCATGAAAACATGGAAGCCAGTTATAGTTCATTGTTAAATTAGGTCTATTTATGGTAGTGAATGCTCTCAAAGACAAAGGATGCAGGGGCGCCTGGGTGGCTCAGTCGGTTAAGCATCTGACTTCGGCTCAGGTCATGATCTCACGGTCCGTGAATTCAAGCCCCACGTCGGGCTCTGTGCTGACAGCTCAGAGCCTGGAGCCTGTTTCAGATTCTGTGTCTCCCCCTCTCTCTCTGCCCCTCCCCTGTTCATGCTCTGTCTCTCTCTGTCTCAAAAATAAATAAATGTTGGGGCGCCTGGGTGGCGCAGTCGGTTGAGCGTCCGACTTCAGCCAGGTCACGATCTCGCGGTCCGTGAGTTCAAGCCCCGCGTCGGGCTCTGGGCTGATGGCTCAGAGCCTGGAGCCTGTTTCTGATTCTGTGTCTCCCTCTCTCTCTGCCCCTCCCCCGTTCATGCTCTGTCTCTCTCTGTCCCAAAAATAAATAAACGTTGAAAAAAAAAAAAATTAAAAAAAAATAAATAAATAAATAAATGTTAAAAAAAATTTTTTTTTTTTAAATAAAAAAAAAGACAAAGGATGCAGAGCAAAACAGGAGAAGCCCTCAGGATCACATAGGCTATTAGAATACTAAATGCATGGGGTGGCTGGGTGGCTCAGTCAGTTGAACATCTGACTCTTGATTTCAGCTCAGGTCATGATCTCACAGTTCAGGAGATTGAACCCCTCATCGGGCTCTGCTGTGACAGCGTGGAGCTTGGTTGGGATTCCTTCTCTCTCTCTCTCTCTCTCCCTCCCTCCCTCCCCCCTCCCTCCCTCCCTCCCTCCTTCCCCCCCTCCCTCCCTCCCTCCCTCCCCCTCTCTCATGTACACTCTCTTCCTCTCTCAAAATAAACATTTTTTAATTAAAAAGAATACTAAGTGCAGCACACTAGTGTGTATGCTGTGTGAAATACCAAGTACAATACCATGTGGGAAAAAATGCATTAAGCTGTCCCTGAAGATTTTTTTTAAAAATAGAAAAAAACAAAATAGAACTTTTGAATATTTTGCTTACACATTTTAAAAAGTCCTGTGAGGAGAGGACTAGAAAGCTGTTAACTTGATGCCGTGTTTCTGTTTCTTCATCTCTCATCAGCCATTCTCATACCTAGCACTGCACCAGGCACAGAGGTTAGAAAAAAGTCACACCTGGATGGCGAGATGGGCCTGGTCATTGTCACTGTCACAGCTGATCTATATCAATGCCTTGGTGTGTGCCTGGCACTGTGCTACAGCACTTTTTCACATTTAATCCTTGTAATAACCCTCTGAGCTTAGTTTTTTGTTTTTCTTTTTTAATCTGCATTTTACACATGAGAAAACTGAGTCACAAAAGAAGTGAATATGAATAATTGTGTTTGGGGGCTCTGTAGGGGAGGGATGCTCTGGCAGGATCTTGGAGATGAGGTCTGGTTCGTGCGAAGGGCCTGAAGATGGTCCCACTCATTTGGTACCTATTGAGCGCTGTGTGCCAGACATTCTGCCAGGTGCTGTACCTGTAGTGCTCAAAGGGCTCTCAGGCCCAATTGGGATCAGAGAAGCAAGCTTAGTGAGCCTGAGGCCACAGACCCAGCAGGTGTCAGAGCCAGGGTTCTTCTACGTAGCCCCAACCTCTCAGCTATGATCCTCAGTTGCCTCATCTGTCAAAGGGGTGATTGAGGTCACTTGGATGCTTCAAATGTCATGACCAATTCAAAAACATTAGTGGGGAAGTTTTGCAGATTGGTTTTTAAGAAATAGTTTAGTTATGATCTCAAGTTTCCTCAGACATGGAATGCTAGGGGTACTGGCCCACTTGGCAGACAGGCGTTGCTGAGTACCCCCCTAGCCAAGTCTGTGCACCAGGTAAGAGACTCACTACCAGCCCTCTGTCTTCCAGATGTAATGGATGTAGCATGGTCTCCCCATGATGCCTGGCTGGCCTCGTGCAGCGTGGATAACACTGTCGTCATCTGGAACGCTGTGAAGTTCCCAGGTCTGGGCCTCTGACTGGGTGGTGGCAGAAATGGGCCGCTCATCTGGAGCAGCGTGGGCTCTTGGTCTCCTTAGGCTGGTGGCAACAAGTGTCTCATAGTGGATGAGGATTCACATTGTCTTGTCAGAGACTCCATTCTTTTGTTCTGCATCATTGACATTTGTTTAAGGTTTTAAAAGAGGTTTATGTTAAAGAAAATTATAAATGAGTGTTAGCATGGATGTGCTGCAGATCATGAGGCTGATAGGATGGCATCGCATGTACTTGGGCACCTGGCACCCACACATACACATATGCCCTTGAGGGTATGGCTTCCCGCCACTGGGGTCCGGCCTTCGCTCAGTTGCCATCTACTCTCTGAAGCCTTTGAGCACATACAGGCTAACAAATCCAGTTTTGCAAAAGATTGTTTTTCTTATTAATGTGTTTAAAGTCACAACAGATGGCATAACCTGGCATATCACTGCAGATTATAACTGGTAAGATACATATCCTCTTTCTGCTAGTATCTGGAATATGTTTTCTTCATGGGCTAAGAAGCATCCCCCGTGACCTTGATCCAAGTCATTTTCTCTCTTTATAAGCCACCAAAATGTGTAGGTCCATTTTCATCCTGGTCATGGAGTGCTGGAGTAGTATTTAGATTATAGATCCCTAGGATGTGCTGTCCCACACACCTTTGTCTCAGTGATGACTTACGAAGGACTTTTAGCACGGTGCCCTTTCCCCTGAGCTGTCAGGCAGCTCCTTATGGGGGAGCTGCCAGGGAGGTTCACATCAGAAATGCTGATGTCAGAGCCCAGGTGGGCATGACCTTCTGTTCAGAAAGGGAAACCACTGGCAGAGCTACCAACTACAGACAAGTCCAAGAGGCAGAATTTGCCTCTGGCCCAAGCCTGTGTCCCTGCTTGCCTGCCCTTTAGGGGGCTCATGCATCGTGCCTGCCTCCTGGGTGCAGTCCTTCCTTCAAGTTGCTTTGCCTTGATAGAGATCAGATTAGGGGGCTCTTCTGCTTGTGCCCAGGGGTGGGAGCTGACGAAGGTAGACTCCTGAGGTCCCTTCTCTTGGCTAACCATTCCATAGCCCATGGATTGCAGCTCATGTTTAGACAGACTCATCATTTTCCCCTAGCTAATACCTTTCCAATCTCTTCTTTTTCTCCACAGAAATTCTCGCTACTCTGAGAGGCCATTCTGGGTTGGTAAAGGGGTTGACCTGGGACCCTGTTGGTAAATACATTGCCTCTCAAGCTGACGACCGCAGCCTGAAGGTATGGAGAACGCTGGACTGGCAGTTGGAGACCAGCATCACCAAGCCTTTTGATGAGGTAAGGATCCAGCCCAGGGAGCTTGGTCCATCAGCCCCCACTGGCCTCAGTGCACAGAGGAGGAACTGGCTGGGGTCCAGACCTCATGGGTGAATGCGGAGTTCCAGGGCCTGAGCAGACTGGTCACGGTTCTCTGGGGCAGGCCCTCTGCCCCAAAGAGTCAGATGATGAAAATCTTTCATTTCTCAGATGGTATTAAATGTCCAACTTTGAAGTGAGAAAAAGCTGAAGAAAACCCCTTAGCAATGCTCCCTCACCCTTGTCCCACACAGGTGGAGGAGACCCTCTCTTTTATTTTTCCTAACTGCTGTGGCTTTGCTCACTGACTTGCACTCTGCAGGCCATCCAACATCTTTCTAGGCTAGCGTTATGAGTACAGTGTGCACAATGTCTACAGGTTGAACTGCAGTGACTTGTAAAGTATTTTACTCTCTTCCTTTATTTGGGTTCTCATTTCATATGGAATCAGATCTTAAGTGCCTACTGTGAGAAGGGCAGTATTAGGTAAATGAAATGAAAGTGGACTAAGATGGAGTCTCTCCCTTGAAGCTTAGAGCCTGGTGGGAAAGATAGACTTTCACATCAGTTGTGAGCATGGTGGTGGAGTTGTTCAGAATGTGCAGAAATAGCCCAGGAGCAGTGATCGCATCAGGGAAGGCTTCTCAGAGGAAGGGCTGTGAGCAAAGTTTTGCAGGAGGAATAGACGTTCCCCCACGGTTCAGGGCTGGCTGTTGCAGGAAGGTGGAAATCATGTATTCCGTTTTCCCCAAACCAACAGCACCACATTAGCACTGTTATTCACCCTACTTAATCTTGCCCTTCTTGGCTATAGTCTGGAACAGGGGACATGGGCCTTCATGCCTTTTGGGGCTCCTCCTCAGGGTTCCAGTGACTAGTCAGTGGGGTCCCACTAGCGAGGCTCCTGTGGGCAGTTATGGAAGATGGGCAGGGGTGTTTGGAGTCCCAGTGGGAGCAGACAGGACTCCTCAGCCTCTGGGGTCAGCCTGTCCTGCCTGGGTCTGTGACCCAGCTGGAAGTTGAGGCAGATGTGTCACTGCATTCAGGCCCCACCTTGTCCTGCCCTCTTCTGGGGCTATGAGGCCAAGATCTTGACTCTTAAGTCTTTAAAACTGCCCTAAGCCAACCTTGAGCTTTAGGGGGCTGGTTTTATGGCCCATATCATCTTACTTTGCAGTAATAATAATGTGGAAAGATGTCTTGTTTCAGCCCTAGACCAGGTCAGGTAAACAGTGCTATGTGTTTTATAGTTCATATGGACTTTATGAAGCTCTTCTCCTTTGCTAGTAACGCCACCAGGCTTCAGTTGAGGAGGCAGGCTCGAGAGAGCACATAGTGGCTCATGGTTACTGGCTGCCTCACAGAGACTGGCTCCTGAGGGTCCATAGGACTCTTCTCCCACGGAAGTGAATGTTCTGCAGACCTCATGTGGTAGGGTTAACATGCTGGGCAGAAGAAAGAGGTCGGTGACCAGATAGATTTGACCCATGCAGAATTGAGAGTTAAAAGAGGTGGCTGTCCTGCAGATCCCCTGAGGCTTATGCCACTGTGTGGTGTTCAGCTCCAGTAGGGGAGTGTAGGATGCTGCAGCTCCCAGTCTCATCTAACAGCACCTGTTTTGTTACATCATCTGGAGAGACTGGAGTTACAGCTATTCATGTAGCCAGAAGCTTGGGTACATGCTCCGCTATCATACATTTATAAATCAGAATTCACCTCTATTCTTGAGGCCACAGTGTTGGTCACACAATTGGCTTTGAGCTCCTTCCAATTGCAGATGTTTCTTTCAGTGTGGAGGGACAACCCATGTGTTGCGGCTCAGCTGGTCACCTGACGGGCACTACCTGGTGTCTGCCCACGCCATGAACAACTCTGGCCCCACTGCCCAGATCATTGAACGGGAGGGCTGGAAGACCAACATGGACTTTGTCGGGCACCGGAAAGCTGTGACTGTTGTTGTGAGTGTGCTTAGCCTCAGCCTGGGAGGTGCCTTGCCTCAAGGCTGGGTCAAATGTGGGACTGTGGTGGTGGGCTCTGAGAGTCAGCACATGCCACATCCTTGTTTCATTTTAAATACTTACGTTTCACAGTTTTTGAAGTGATTTTACAAAACAATATATATTCACATGTTTTAATGAGTATCACCAAAATCAATCTGTGATTGGGAACACTGTAGCTCCACACTAGCCTTTTTACACATTTGGGTCAGGTCACGGTGCTCAAGCATGCTGGTCCTGACAAGTGCCCCACGAGCCAGACTCGGGAGCACAGGTGCAGTCCGTGTGCCTGTTGAGCACATGTTCCTGCACCTCAGCACTGGACAGTCATAGCTATGAGGCCATGCTGTGGATCACCTGAGTCTGGAGTTGCCCCGCCCAGTCGACATGGGAGCCAGCAGATGCGGGCTACTATTAACGAGGATTTTCTCAGCACTGGGCAACCAAAACGAAGAAAATAAGTTGGTGGGCTAAAGGTTGGTAAAAGTGAAGGATCATCCAGGACTCTGATCTCAGTTTTTTTGTATTCCTTAAAATGGGCTCATCCTTACCATTGTTTAAATTCATGATAAATATTGTATATTGTAGTTTAAAATATTTATAACTTTTATACAAATAAAATATTACTTCTTTAATTTTTTTTCGTATTAGAGCCCATGTAGGACTTTGTTCAAAGCCAGGCCCTTGTTACTAAAATATTTGAAAAATCACTGCTTCGGGTTAGCACTGTGCTTCCACATGACTCTGTCAAGTGGTCCTCACAGGCACTGTTTAAGAGTAGTTTTGTGAGATCATGGTACTGAGGCCTCTCAGCCAACCCAGGGTAGCCAAGACTCAAGCCCAGGATGCACACCTCCAGGTTCTATGTTTCTGGTCTCTGTGCACCTGGCTATTCTTGCCTAGCCTCTGGGATTAGAACCCCTCTGAGCCAGGCCAGCTGACATCAGGCTCCCCGGAGCCACCTTTCCTCCTCAGTTGTCCTGGCGTGGGGATTCCAGCTCTGACGCTAGAGTTCCCATCCCTTTCAATTCAGGAATGTGGCAGGGAGCTCTCTGTGTGCTTCCAGCCTTGCCAAAAGCAGCACCCAGGTTACACTGAGGATAAACCCCAGAGTGCACTTTAGCGTGACTTAGCCATTGTCCTGGCCAAGTGAGATCATGCGGGGCTGATCAGCATCTGCTAGTTTTGACTCCGAGCAACAACTACAGTGAAGGGGAAGGGATTAATGGAGTAGACATCTGACAGTCCCATTGACTTCTGTCAGGACCTTATCCCTAAAGCCACATCCTGGAACTGGCCTTGCCCAGGCCAGGAGGAATTCAGAGAGCAAGCTTCAGTAGCTCCCATGCCATCAACCTGGCTGCAAGCCCAGAAATGGAGAGTTGGTAGAGCCAGCCTCAAATCCTTGTCTCACCACTTACTCATTGGGTGACTTGGCCCATGTTTCCTGGCCTCTCTGAGACTCCATTTCATCCTCAGCAAAATGCCTCCTGGGTAGTTATGAAGATGAAATAAAGTATGCTGAGTGCCTGGGGCTGGGAGAATGTCAGTGTGGGTTTCCCACCAACGGACTGGTATTGTGCTATATTTCTGATACTGGGCATAGGGTTTGTGCTTGATGCTTGATTAATTATTTTAGCATTTGTTATTTGGTTTAGAAATTCAACCCAAAAATCTTCAAAAAGAAGCAGAAGAATGGGAGTTCTGCAAAGCCCAGCTGCCCATATTGCTGCTGTGCTGTTGGCAGCAAGGACCGTTCTCTCTCTGTCTGGGTGAGCCCCCACTCCTTCCCTCCCCGCCTCCCCCACCAAGACCTTTTGTGGCTCCTGCAGGGCAAAGGAGAAGGAACTGGTGAAGGAGGCAGAGCCCAGAGGCTTGGAGTGACTCCCCTACCCCCCACTTTCAGTGGTGCTCAGTGTGTGTTTCTGCCCCAGATCTGGGGTCAGGCCCTCTCATTACCCCAGGAGGAAGGAAGTGCTGAAGCTAGGAGAGGCCACCCTGAACCCCAGTCAGAGCAACTCTTATGTCCAGATTCAGGGAATACCTTCAGTTGGCATACTATGTTTGCTTCCTTTTAGAAAAACTTTGTGTCCTTATATAACCTACAGCAAATGTATTCACCGGAAGTATACAGGTCAATGCATTGTCATACATGTTTACACCAGTGTAACCACCACCCCAGAACCCCTCATCCCTGCCCAGTCAAGAACCCACTTCCCAACACCCCTTGACCAAGGCAGCCACTCCAACAATGTCTGTCACATTGATGAGTTGTGCAGTGTTTACTTTTTATGTCCTGCATTGCTTTCACTTGGCATAATATTGTTGAGATTTATGTGTGTTGTCGCATTTAGCATTAGCGTTTAGCTAATTTGGCATTAGTTTATTGCTAACTAATTGCAAGTTCCCTGTAAGCAGAGTGGACTTATAGTTGTAGACTTGAAGGCTATCCTCTGGCAGCATTTATTACAGTTCTTTGTCACAGAGAAATTGATTGCTATGTGTACACTGATTTTTTTTTTTTAGGCCCGTATTCATGTGACATTTCAGAACCTGAACCCTACCATAGGTAGTTCCAGGTGTGTTCTTCCTGGGCTCCTTCTGGCCTGGAGTTTCATTTGTGGTGCTTTACCCAAAACATCACTGATCATATATTCATTTTCTTAGAATGCTGAGGTCAGATGTTCATAAAGGTTCCAGATTTCTGAGTGGTCTGTAGGCACATTTTTGGGAGGAGAGACAGTGCTATTTTTTTCTGGAAGTGGAATTAGAGTAAGGACAAGAGTCTTCTTGTGGATTCCAAGTAGTTCAGACTCCCTTTCCTCAGGACTAGGGTGGCCACAGCAACTCTTCCCCTATAGAAGCAGCACTTGATGGGAGCCATGCAAAAGGTGTTCCCTCCCACCCACCGCACTGTGGCCCCAGGACCTTGTCAGCAGGGTGGCCAGACACTAGTATATGAGCTGTGGGAACAGGGAGACAGCACATAGCCCAAACTTTGAGTGGCTAGATATAAGTGTGCATGTGGTGAATCTTGTGCAGTCATCAAAGACAGGTTTTTACAGGGTGTTTAACGACATAATGTATTAAATAAAAAAGTTATCATGTGCCAAAGAATAAAATATTTGCACAAGAAAGACGGAAAGAAAATAACTCATCCAAGTGTTATTAGTGGTTAACTTTAGATCTGGATTCAGGGCAACTTAAACTGTTTGTGGTGTTTCTGAACTATCTGCACATACTTTGTAGAATGAGCCCGTGGGATGTATGTAACCGGTTATACCCAGCTTTGCATACATATGTACCAGAACTCCTTGGGCCAAGAGGAGATGTGCTGGCTTCTCTGAGGCTGTTTTCCTGTCCTGGGCACTACTTTTGCTGCCTCATCTTCTGCCCAGGCCTTGGCATCCCATCCCTTGCTTGTAAACTTCTGCTCAGGTCATGGCCTTTCTGGAACCCCATTCTCCCTTCTAGATTGTCCATTTATGAAGCCATCTCCCCAGCCAGACTACAGTGAGCCCTTCAGACAGAGACCACACTAAAATGTCAGGTTTTGGTTTGCACAGGTTTGGATCTTGCTGGTTGCTATTTGAATAGAGTTGAATAGGGGCGCCTGGGTGGCGCAGTCGGTTAAGCGTCCGGCTTCAGCCAGGTCACGATCTCGCGGTCCGTGAGTTCGAGCCCCGCGTCAGGCTCTGGGCTGATGGCTCGGAGCCTGGAGCCTGTTTCTGATTCTGTGTCTCCCTCTCTCTCTAACCCCTCCCCCGTTCATGCTCTGTCTCTCTGTCCCAAAAATGAATAAACGTTGAAAAAAAAAAAAAAATTTGAATAGAGTTGAATATGCCTTGTATGTCAACAAAAACTCAGACCAAGCTTCTAGGACTGTTGGTATTAACAGAACTGAGTGCACGAAAAACAGTTTTTGTTCATTACATTAACCTTTGCTGCTTCTTTCCTTCCAGCTCACGTGTCTGAAACGGCCTTTGGTTGTCATCCATGAGCTATTCGACAAATCCATCATGGATATTTCCTGGTAAGATGGATTCTTATTACAGTGCACAGGCTAGGAAAAGAGAAGCTACACACAGGAACATGAGGCCTTCCAGATGTGACTGGGGTCAGGCAGCCAGGGCCACCCCCCTCCCCAGGTGTGGTAGCCAGAGCAAATGATTCAAGAAAGGGCAGCTT
Source organism: Leopardus geoffroyi (assembly GCF_018350155.1). Taxonomy (NCBI): domain Eukaryota; kingdom Metazoa; phylum Chordata; class Mammalia; order Carnivora; family Felidae; genus Leopardus; species Leopardus geoffroyi. The sequence continues at coordinate 29,154,734 of NC_059339.1, read as the reverse complement.
GGGCCTGACATTGGGAGAGTGTCAGCTGCTGTGCTTCCTGCTTTGTTGGCATTTGCCCCTGGAAAATACTTCCTCAGGCAAACTGACATTTGGGGAAAAAGTGCTGTGATCCTGGTTTTACTTCACTCTGTCATTGCATGAACCAGATTAGCATAAGTATGAAGACACATTTGTTGCTTCTCAATGACCTCAGTTAGATGTATATTCCCTCGTGTTTTTTTAAAACATGGTTTCAAAATAAATAAAAGTGAAATTCTTACAGAATACATGGTGAGAGATACTTTGTACATGTGCAAAGAACTAAAGGGCACCAGAACCTTCTGCAGTGTGATTGTCTCCCCTGCCCCCACCCTACCAAGGAATGCCATAGAAGGGAACAAGGGGTTTCTGGCATCTGAGAAGAACCCTGCATGCTACCCTCCCGGTCCAGCCTTGGAGGTGTGGTTAAGCCCCATAGGGACTTGCTCCCAGACTGCTAATAGCCATCTTTTTCAGGACTCTGAATGGGCTGGGCATCTTGGTGTGCTCCATGGATGGCTCTGTGGCGTTTCTAGATTTCTCCCAGGATGAGCTTGGAGACCCCCTGAGCGAGGAGGAGAAGGTAGGAGAACAGTACACCTCCAACTGGTAGCCTGAGTGCTGCGCTTGCCCTTGGGCCACAGAAATGGCCACCACAGCCCCTTCGATTGGACCCTCTCCTTAGGACATACACAGACACATTGTTTCTTAAAGTATTCTTGGGTATTTGTCTCATACAGATGGTAATTTTTTTTTTTTTTACAAAATAGATTAAATAAAGATGAGGCTCTCATTCATGTCAGAAATCAGTTCTGGAACTAAGAATAAAACAACTTTGGGCATCTGTTCTTGAGGTGATAATTAGCCACACACTGGGATGTTTTCACATGTGGGAGATAGCAAGAGTGACTCCTAAGGGTTCCTGTTCACGTCCCTTTCCCCATTGTGTCATACAAACATAGTTGCCATAGAGCAGTAACATTGATGGTTTCTTAGCACTTGCTGCACGCCAGACTCTGGGCCATGTGTTTTGCATGTATTATTTCATTTGAATTCTATAAAACCCTTCAAGTCAAGGCTCATTCATTTTATCAACAAGGTAACTAAGCCTCAGAAAATAGCGTGACTCTTCGCCAAGACCATACACAACCCTTAAGTATGAGAACAGAACCATGGGCCAGGCCCATAGGCTTCCTCCCCTCTGTGCTCTCTGCCCAGGACAGGGTGACCCATGTGCCCTTCTTCAAGGACTTTAGGAAAGGCCCTGCTTTATGGACCATAGACTTAGAAGGCAGACATTTCTACAGATGGGCCTTTGCCACCACTCAGTGGAATGTATTCATTTGTCTGAAAGGAGCCTTGTGAAAGCCCAGAGCAGGTGGGCAGCTCTCCCCTTCGAGCTGCAATTACTGGTAGAGGCTCCCTCATAAGCTACTGTGTGGACTTCATGCTATGAAGTAAACCCCTTGGGCATAGGGGTCTGCCTTGATAACAGCACCTAAAATGGCCTGGCACCCCAAGAGTCACTTGTCAACGAAGGGATGAGTGTCTCAGTGGCTTCAGGTCTTTCTGCCTTGTCACTGTCATCAGGTAACCTGGGATCCCTATGCACTCTCCTCCCCATTGGAGAGTCTGGTGGAGGGCAGTGGCGGGGAGGGCTACAAAATAACGCCATCTAGCTTACCTTTTCCCAAATGGCAGGCAGGGACCCCATGTTTGAGACACACAGGTAAACATCTGCCAGACTCTGAATTCTCCTCCAGATTCCAGGGGAGGGATTGAGGGCAGAAGGGACAGGTAGCAAAGGAGGGAAGTTCCCAGCCACACACAACACACCAGGCCCTGCAGAAACGAATCCCAAGGCGTGACCTCCCTCTGCCCAGCATCCTCTGCTGTGAGGCATATGTCCTGCTGGCCTCCGTGTTGGTCATTAGGCCTTCCTTGTGAGTCTACTCTTCATCACACCAGTCACTCTAACGTGCTGGGGATGCTATCCCTGCCAACATGGGGTCCTGTCCGGCTTGTTGTGGCATTGAATTAATGAGACCTAGGAAGGTGAAGGGAGGGACCCTGCTCAGAAGGGTCAGGACATGTTGGGGGACAGGAGAGGCAGAGAAAGATTTCCCCAGGTTTGCTATGCCAGACATTCCCTTACTCTTAGATACTGTTAGCAGCCCCATGGTAACTTCCATTCACATGGAACTGATGACAGCAAACAAGAATGGTGTGAGAAGGCTCTGAACTTCAGTGTCTGATTCCCAAAAAGTGTTTGGGGTACTTGGGGTGATTTAAGAACCTGGGACCACTGCCCAAGACCCTTTCCATTCTCAGAACCAGGAGAGTCAACACGCAACTCACCCGCTGGTGGGCACTAGCCACCACGTTGCTGCTCACAGCTGGTCTGTTGCACTTCTCTCTGCTTCCCCTAGAGCCGCATTCACCAGTCTACCTATGGCAAGAGCTTGGCCATCATGACTGAGGCCCAGCTCTCCACAGCTGTCATCGAGAACCCAGAGATGCTCAAATACCAGCGCAGGCAGCAACAACAGCAGCTGGACCACAAGAGTGCCTCGGCCAGAGAGACAAGTTCAGCTACCTCAGTTGCTGGCGTTGTCAATGGGGAGAGTCTAGAAGACATTAGGAAGGTGAGGGCTCGTCCCCATAGCCCTGAGGACATGGGTACACACCCAGGGACAGAGCAGGGGGAACAAGCGGTCTGAACATAGCACAGACACAATTCGGTAAGCAGGTGTATGCTGTGCCTAGAACAGGACCCAGGGGTAAGCCAGTTTGGGGCCACTTGGCCCCATTGCCATCAGCTGCATGAGGTAGTAATGGGGCCTAAGGCACTTTATCAGAGGCCTCTGTAGAGGATATCATTTCTTATAGGAGCTTCCAAACCTCACTTCTAGCCTTTCTAGGAAATTTTAGATACTGAGAACAGTGGGTGTCAGGTTCTGTCCTTAGGATATATCAATGAGTTCCCCCTTCTTCCTCTGGAAGCCCATGTCTCACTGGGGGAGGGGGTGGAGATGGGGCAGGAACAGAGCAGGAAACGTCAGGATCACCTGGGGAACTTAAATGATCTCCAGGACCTATACAGGGCAACAAATCTGTAATTTGGACACAATGTGTGACTGGGAACCTTTGGTTTTATGAGCCTTCAGTAGAAGAAATGACTCTGATGAAAGAAGATTTGCAAATCACAACTTAGAGACAAGAGTGGCTCACGGATACAGGTTTCATTTGTTTGTTCCCTCATTGAGCCCCCTGGCTGCTGGTTGAGAGTGGCCAGACTGGCATATGCTCACTGCCTAGGAAACCTGGCCAGGCCTGCAGTGCAGGTGATGAGAGCAAGGTACTGAAGCCAGTTCAACTGGGAGCTTTCTGTCATTGCTGCTTTACCGTGCAGGAAGTTGAATGCTCACCCTGACAAAAATGCTTGCTCAGTGGCTGAGTTTAGTTGGACCAGAAGGCCATAGAAAAGGAAGTCAGAATTCATTTCCTTAGAAGCCTTATTTTTTATATGTGGAGGTGCTTGGCAGAAACTTTTCCATTCATATATGTCACTCTATTTTGCCAGAATCTTTTGAAGAAACAAGTTGAGACTCGGACTGCAGATGGTCGCAGAAGAATCACACCTCTCTGCATAGCACAGCTGGACACCGGGTACTTATTCACTCACCGAGCTTTCTGTGGCTTTATCTGGGGAGTTCTTCCTCTCTCCTTTCACCAGTTAGCACTTTCATAATCAGGGTCTTCACAGGCTCTTGGGTCAATCCGACCCCTAGAATCTGGAAATGGGGGAGTAGAGCCCAGCTTCCCACCAGCCTCAAAGCCCTGTGCTTCCTGCAGAGCCGTTATGCACATTTGACTCATGCAGAAGGTGGGCTGGGAGGAGCCTGTGACAGGCTGGAAGGCAAGGGCACCTTCACAGGGCCTGTGTGTCCACACGGCCAGTTCTGCCTCATTGTTGGTGGGGCATTGAAGAAACCAGGGAGAGAAGTCGGACTGATTTTTTTTCCTTTGTTTCATTTTGCCCTTTTATACACATTTTTGAATAGTAAAAACCCAAAGGATATAAACATTACCCTTAATCTAGTCTCTCAGATATAATTGCTGTTAACATTTTGGTATCTGTATCTCCGGTCTTTTTCCCCACCTGTTCCTGTATCTTGACCTTGAATCCATTTTAATAAATAGTCCTCTGAAGCAAAGACTTGCTGATTGTCCAGGTTCCCAGGTTGTGAATGCACCATGATTTACTTGACCAGCCCCTTAAGTGTAGACTTGTAGTTTGTGTCCAGTGTTTTGTGATTGTAAATTAATCTTTGAGCACACCCATGACTGTTACCACAGGATACTTCCCAGAAGTGGAATTACTGGACAGAGAGTAGGGCTCTGAGGCACATTTCCCTTAGGGGGAAAAGTAGGGGAAAAGTGGACTCAGTCACCATTTGCTGTTGTCTCAGAGTCTGTAGTCAGGCTTGCTTTTGTATTAGTCATTCTCCTCAAAACAATGCATGTTGATTCAAAGGATGGTAAGGCCCTGTGTGAAAGAAACAGTCCCCCCGCTGTCAAGGTGATATCAGGTTTTATACTTATTCAACCAATGTGCTCAGGGTGCTACCCACACTAGTCCTCTGCGCTTTGCAGTTGTTTTGAAGTCTGAAGAGACCTTCTGTCATATGATGTGCTGATCTGACCTCCTCATGTTGGGGGTGTGGGCTGTGAGGCCATGGAGGGCAGAGACCTGACCAGATGGAGCCAAGTCTCCTGACTCCTCCCAGAGAGTGGTTTTCCTTTGATCAAGCCTTTTTCCGTTGTTCACCTACCAGGGGTAATGCTACATGCTTACTTTTTATTAGGACCAAATGAGACCGGTACATGTGACTGTGCTTTGAACACTGTGAAAAGCTGTGGAAGTGAGGGTAATGGAGGTGGTGGTGATGGTGACATTTTTCTTCCAAGCATCCTTTCAGGCCCTACCTGATGAGGAGATAGAGGTGTTAGGTGGCTTTCCACCTGGCCTTAAGCCAGCTTTCTGCCACAGGACACCTATTTCTGGCACCAGAATTTGATTCTTTTGGTCTTAAAGGCTTTTTTGCCCTCTTGACTCCCATGTTAAAACAAGTAGCAACAGAATAGGTAATGATTAGTTTAACTAATCAAGCAAGAAAAGAAAAAGCACAAATATTTTAAGTAGAAGTAATCACAGATAAAGAATAAATCAAAAGGACAAAAGACTTCTTTACTGAATTCTGTGTAAATAAATTTGAAAGTAGGTGATTTTGAGGAAAATAAAATTATGAAAACTGAAGAAAATCTATACAAATGAATTATTATAGAAGAAATAGAGGACGCTGTCCCAGAACTAACCTACCAAAAGCCACCAGACTAAGAAGGTTTCACAGAGAAATTATAAGAAAGTTTCATTCTAATAATTAGAGGAACAGATCATTCTAATACCATTCAAAATACTTGAAAATACTCTAGTGCATTACAAAACCGTTTTTGAAATGAACACAGATTTACATCAAAAACATGACAAAGGTAGAACATAATAAATTCCTGATCAATCTCATTTCTGAACGCCAATGCAAAAATGCTAAATAAAATAACAGAAACTTACAGTGTGTTAAAATGTTAATACGCTATGACCAGGTAAGGTTTATTTCATGAAAGCAAGGTGGTTCAAATTTGGGGAAATTTAATTTGCTTCTGCATATCAAAAGATCAAAAGAAATATATGGTCATCTCCATAGATGCCTAAGAGACATTTTTATTAAATTTAACATTGTTCTGATTTAAAATTTATTTAAACAGATGGGCACTTCCTTAACTTGATAAAAACTACCTTATTTTAAAGTAAATTCAAAAACTAAGCATGCATCTAGTCTGGTAACTATAATTTAACATTGTTCTGGAAGTCCTAGGTCATACAATTAGTCAAGAGAAAGAATATATTGGAAAGGAGGTGGTAAGATGTATCATTATTTAAAAGATGGTGTGATCTGCAAGAGAATCAACTGGGAAAACTGCCATAGGTAATAAAAGAAGATAATAAAGTGGATACAATCAACACAATGAGATCCGAGTGACAGCAACTACCTTTAGAAGATCACTTTCACAAATGCAATGCCTACAACGTAACAAGAAATGTAGAAGGTCTTTATGAAGAAAAATTATAAAATCCTACTGAGAGACCTAAAAGAAAATTCAAAGAAATATCTAGAAATGTACATCCATTTCTTCCCTAGGATGATTTGACATTATAAAAATGATAAATCTCTCTCAACATGAGCCCATACAAATAACCAACAGGAGTTTTCAGAATCAGACAGGCTCATTCTAAACTTGTGTGGAAAAATAAGCAGGAATAACTGAAATATTTCTGAAAAAGAAAATCAGGGAAGACTAGCCCCACCAGAAATTAAAACTTATAAACTGTAATAAAATGGGTACTGACATATGAATAGACAGAGTGGTGGAATACAGTAGAAAACGCAAAAGTAAGCCCAGATATTTATGGGAATTTATGTGGCATTTTGCATCAGTGATGAAACATCAGCTAATGTAATAAATTACATTACATCAGAGAGAGAGAGAGAGGAAGAAAGAGAGAGAGAGAGAGAGGGTCAGGACTACTTACCTATAGAAACAAAGTTAGATCCCTACATCACAACTTAAAATTAGATACATTCCAAGCAACTCAGATTTTTTTTTTTAACATTTTTGTTTAAAATTTTAGAAGATTCTTTAAAAGAATATTTTTATGATCTATGGCACAAAATTTAGTCCACACAAAAAACATTTTGGGTGCAAGGAAAATTGTACTATAAAGAGTCAAAACAGCATCATGGGGACACCTGGCTGGCTCAGTTGGAAGAACATGCAACTGTTAATCTCGGGGTTGTAAGTTCAAGCCTCCTGTTGGGTATAGAAATTAGTTAAAAATAAAGTCTTTACAAAAACAAAAAAACCCGGCATCCTGGGGAAAATACTTCCTGCTCGTGTAAGGAATTTATTAGATATGTAAATAGGTCTTGGAATCAATAGTAAAGACAACCAGATAGAACAATAAATAAGGAATATAAACAGTTCACCAGATAAAGGAAATCATATGCTTCCGCATGAAAAAATCTCAACCTCGCATCAAAGTAATTGCAAATTATTAAAACTATAGTAAGGTACCATTTTTCATCAAATTGTCAAGTATCAAAAAATTTGGTAAAACTGTTGGTGACGGTTTGGGGAAGCAAGCACTCTGATACACAGCTGGAATTTAAACCTCCAAGGAAGGCACTTTAGAACTATTTATCAAAACTCATCAATGAACATTCCATCTGCTGCTGAAATTCCACTTCTAGGAATTTATCTCATGTAATCTGTGAAACAACTGTTGTACTGATGATTATGACAGGGTGCATCTTTGAGCAGCTACTATGCGTTCTAAGTGTGTGCTACACTAACCACATTAGTCCCAGTCTCAGGAGGGTTCTGTGAATTTCTGTTTTGCAGATAGAAACCTGAAGCACAGAGTGGTTGAAGTGCCCAAGGTCCCAGAGCTTGTTCATGGCAAAGGAGTAAAACCTGGCCAGGTTGGCCCGGGGCCCTTAGCCTTAACACTGCAGTATCTTGCCACCTGTGACAGCAGTGTCTGTTACAGAAAAAGCTGGGAGACAGCGCTGGCATTCCGCAGTAGAGGCTGGTTAGGTAAATTATCGTATATCCACACAGCCCATAATGAAAGAGTCCTGCTCTGTGTGCTGCATTTCATGAGTTCTGAGACACACGCCTGCATATTTTAACATTTCTGAGATTAGGGTACATCTTATAATCAGGAGCTTCTGACAGTTACATTTGGTAATAACCTCTTCTTTCTTAGTGGCACATGAAGTATCAGTTCATCTTAGGTTCGATTACACATAATGTATGACATAATTTTAGTTTTCTTTTTACTTTTCTGTGACTTGGCACATTTTCTTCCATGAAAATACTTCACCTTTGGACCCAGAAAAAAATCACTTCAAACATAGAAAGTACTTGATGTGTCTGATTTCCCAGGCTGATTTTTGTTCTTGACAACAGGGACTTCTCCACGGCATTCTTTAACAGCATCCCACTCTCGGGCTCCCTGGCGGGCACCATGCTCTCCTCTCATAGCAATCCACAGCTACTGCCACTCGACTCCAGTACCCCCAACTCCTTTGGCGCCTCGAAGCCCTCCACAGAGCCTGTGGCGACAGCTGGTGCCAGGCCGGCTGGTGATACTGTCAGTAAGGACAGGTGAGTGGGCATGCCAAGGCTTGCTTCTGTCCCTAGGGAAAGTTCAAATTTGGACACAGTTCCGCTGACACTTCATGGCTCCTTCGATAAAAAAAAGAAAGGTGCTTGATTTTTGATGAGGTCCTGCTTGGGAGGGAGACCTTGTTCAGGTGAGTCTCTGATGCACAGGGCCATGAGGACTTCACCTCCTGGGGCAAGATGCAGTCCCAAGATGCACTCCTCTCTCCTAAGAGTGCGAACCACCCAGGGATGCATTGCCTGCCCCAGGGTCAGCCCCAGTTTCCAGCAGTTCTACATTTGAAGTGGCTTAGGCCCCCACTGCACGGTGGAGATCATTGCCACACCAGTCATCTCAGGAAGGGTGTCTGGGGAAGGATAGACAGCTCCAGATCTGTGAGACATTTTAACAGTTGGCCTTGCAGGTCCTGGGAGAGGAGGAAGGAACTCCAGGATGCCTGCCAGGTGTCTGTTGTGGGGTCCAGGTGGGTGGATGTGGTCAGTAGGAGGCCCAGTGGCTTTGGGACTCAGCGTGTGTGATGTGCTTGGGCATGGGGGAAACTTACAGGCTCATGCCTAGGCCTATTCTCTGTGGAGAAGACAAGGGCTATGAGATGAGCACTTGGAGGAGAGTATGAAGATCGCATATTGCCAAGGCGGGATGAGAGAGGGGCTACCCAGGCCACAGTGTGTTTGGCTGAGCATGAAGGCTGGGAATAGACAGTGGCTTCAGGACCCTGGGTGGGGACTTTTCTTGTTAGACCATTAGTCAAAGTAGGAAAAGCTGCTTTGGTTTGGAGTAGTTTGGGATGGAAATGCTGTATTCAAGTTGTGGAGGTAGGGCTGTATAGTGAGAAAGGTTGTAAGAGCCACTTTCTAGGCCTCATGCTACCTCTAGAATCTCTCACAACAATACAGTGGGGCAAATGTGAGTGCATTTGCTCATGACCTTCTCACTAGCCAAACTTCCTGATTTTTACAGATGAAAATATTGAAGAAATAAGAATAGTAGATTACATCTTGAAATTGTATTTATAGAAGTTTGATATCTGTGGCCCTTTTATTTGGCTCCCGATAACACAAATGTAGGACTCCCAAATGCTTGATGGATTGCGCTTAACGTACTCTCCCATCTTCTTACTCCCCACCCCCAGTGTGAATGCTACCTCTACTCCTGCTGCATCATCACCCTCCGTGTTAACAACCCCGTCCAAGATCGAACCCATGAAAGCATTTGACTCCCGATTCACGGAGCGGTCTAAAGCCACGCCAGGTGCTCCTGCCTTGACCAGTGTGACTCCAACAACTGTGGAAAGGTAGGTGGTGGCTGTGTGGGCCCCCGAGAGACCAAGTAGGACACAATCTCAGCTAGCAGTGCAGCAGCCACTTTCCCACCAAGCAGCCTGCTTTCCCATGCAGGAGTACACTCTGGTCCCTGTGGACTCAGGAGCCCCTGAGTCCAAGGAGAAAGGAGCAGGTTTTCCAAGTGGGAAAATGATTGGAAGAAGCCATGGCGGGTACAGAACAGACACAAAGAACATCGAGGGCAACAACACCACAAGGGCTGGTCAGTGCAGAGGCTCTGTGGAGTTCAAGGTCATTGTTAGAATGGAGCCGAGTTTGCCTAGAAGAGGAATGGGAGATTGGGTGGGGAAATAGAAGGCTGTGATACTGCCGCATCATGGAAGTAATGGCCTGCTCAGACACTGACCAGGTGTTTGGGAGCAGAGATAAAAATGATAGAGAAGAGGTCTTCATGCAAGTATATAAGCTTCTGAGCTCTTACAAGCTCTATGCTACTCGCCCCATTCTCTGCATCTCCCTTAGCACACGGCAGCCAAGCCACATGGGATATAGCCTATTTCTTGGAATTACAGTCCTCCTGAGGTGGCTAGAGCAAGTGGGTTTGTTGGCACAGAGCTTTAGTGTGTCCCCAGCTCCATGACCACAAGTCCACCACGACACAGAGTTCACTGCATAGCCCAGTGAGGTAGAGGTTTGGGGGAGTTAGAGGTGGGCTGGGCCAGCTTCCTATAGAGGTGCCAAGGCCTTAAGTGATGTCCTCTTGAGGTTGCACCCCAGCTTGACACGACAGGCTCAGCAGCACCCTACCTAGCCTTTGCCACTATCAGCTAAATGCAGGACATTTGTCACAGACTCTTGCAGTTACCACACAACCAACAGGCACTCAACAAAGGGAGCATTTGTGATGAGACCTGACCTTGCAGTAGACTATGTCTTGGAGCTAAAGCTGTAATATGCTGTCCCCAGGACTTGACTCATGATCTCAAAACTGCTTGTCTAATCAGAATTTGTTCTCCTTGGAGAACGGCCTCTGGAGACCAGCATGGGAGGACTCTCAGGTCAGGTACTGCATCTTTGACCTTGGTGCAGGACCTTGTATTCTACTCTATAGTGTGATCATGCCTGTTTTAGTATACAGGTATTCCACACGATCTCTTTATCTAGCAGTTTCTCTGTCTAGTAGTATGGAGGATCTGAAAACCTTCCTGCTGCTCAGTACTTTGAAATGGTGGATGAACTGCAATACATATCCTTAAAACATGTAACCAGTTGATGATAAAGTAAGGGAAATCCCCTGGAGCCAAAATCTAAGAGTAAACAAAATGACCAGGGTGTTGGGCTGGGAGGGGTTACCTACATGGTAACCTTGAGTTTTAATGGCCACAAAGATTCAAGACAGGGCCTTGGGCCTGAGCCATGTAGTGGGTTGGAACTAAGACACTAACATTAAGTCAAACTTCTTGACAAAGTATACCTCTAGTGAGAGAGAGGACAGAAAAAGCCTGAAGGGCAGCATGAGAACATGGCCAAGAAGTTGAAATATCTCAGCCAGTCCTCAGGGTTAGGAAAACAGACTGTATAGCCACAGGCCTGCCCTCCTGTGGATTGGGGATGTTTAACACTAACCACGTCATCTCGAAACCATCAAGCAAAGAAATGAACACAAAAGGAGATTTTTGACTAATTAACACCCAGAGGCCCTTGGCAAAACCAGTGCAAATCCCCACTGCCATTTCCCTCACCCCAGCAAGTACAGCATTCCCACTGACAAAGCACTGCCAAAGAGGGACTCAAAATCCAAAGTAACAAAACACATGAAGAAACAGTGTATTACATACAAATGTCAGGAGACATAATGAACAGGTTTAGACTTTTTTATAAATTTGATCATAGAAGAGAGAATTGCCAGGTAAAGACTGTAAAGTAAGTATACTTAAAGACATGAAAGATAAAACAAAATGTGAGGAAAGGTTAGTAAACATCCCACATACAAAAATTAACTTAAAATGGGTCAAAGAGCTAAACGTAAGAGCTAAAACTTTAAAACTCTTAGAATACAGATGTAAATCTATATGACACTAGATTAGGCAACTGTTTCTTAGATATAACACTTAAAGCACAAGCAACTAAAGAAAAAATAGGTTGGATTTCATCAAAATTTAAAACTTTTGTGATTCAAAGATCATAATCAGCGTAGTGAAAAGACAGTCTACAGAATGGGAGGAAATATTTGTAAGTCACATCTGATAAAGATCTAGGACCAAAATGCATGAAGAACTTATAACTCAACAATAAAAAGACTAATAACCCAATTTAAAAATAAAGGATTTGAATAGAAATTTCTCCAAAGATACGTAAATGACCCATAAACACATAAAAAGACTCTCAACATCATTAGTCATCAGGGAAATGCAAATCAAAACCACAATGAGATACCACTTCATAACCACCAGGATGACAATAATCAAAAAGTCACATAGTGAAAAGTGTTGGTGAGGATGGGAAGAAATCAGAACTCTCATGAATTGCTGGTGGGATTATAAAATGCTGCTGGGTGGGATTATAAAAGCTGCTTTGGAACACAATCTGATGGTTTCTGAAATGGTTAAACATAGAGTCCGCATGTAACCCAGCAATTCCACACCTACATATATACCTAAAGAACTGAAAACCTATATTTATTTTAAATCTTGTACACAAATGTTCATATCAGTGCTACTCATAATAGCCACAAAGTGGAAACAACTCAAATGTCTATAAACTGATGAATAAACAAAATGTGGTATATCTGTACAATAATATAAATAGCTATTTGCATAGTAATACAAATAATAATTTGGCAGTAAAAATGAATAGAGTACTTAAATGTTATGCCACACAGACAGACCTTGAAAACATGCTAAATAAAAGGAGTCAGTCACAAAGGACCACATATTGTCCAATTCCATTGCTATGAAATGTCCAGAATAGGCAAATCTACAGAGACAGAAAGTATCAGTAGTTGCCAGGGGCTGAGGAGAGAGGAGGTTAGGATGTCACTGGTGGGTACAGAGTTTCTGTATTATGAAATTACTCTGGTGTTAGGGGAAAAAAAAAAAAAGAAACAACTACTGAATCTATATCTTAAAATGATGAATTTTGTGGTATGTGAATTATGGCTCAAAAGAAATAATGTACCGTAAAAAAGACCAGATAGACTTGGAAATAAGGCAGAAATTACTTTTAGCAAAGAAAAATAAAAATCATTGCAATTGAAAAGCCACGGTAAGCATGTCCAACAGCAGATGAAACGCAGCTGAACAGAGCATTACATCTTAGGAACTGACTGGTGTGGAGGTGAGAAAGTGGAATGTAAGAAGGAGAGGCTAGAGATAGGAGGGCAGACAGAAGGAACAGTATGCCCTAGCAAGAGTTCCCCCAAAGAGGGCATGCTGTGGGGCAGTTTTGTCAAGAGGGAATATCTGGTATTTCACAGGCTTAACTCAAATGTTGAAACCTCAGTTTGGAAACAGAGTGAGTTCTGAACAGAATTAAGTAAAACTAAATCCCTGCCTTAGAGAAACTAAGAGCACCATAGACAGGAATTTCTTCTTTTCATTGAGGAAGGCACCCCACATTTGTCTTGCAGGTTTCCATGATCTTTGTCATACTCTTTTCCATCTCTTAGAGAGTACAAACCCTGATTGGGGAAGCATATAGAATACCCCTTGAAACAGGCTACTAGAAAGCAAAGTCTTGACTGCATGATCTGGGCCCTGATGCCACCACGATTGGTCCCTCAGCAGCTGTGTACCTGAGGTTTCACAAGACCTTTCAGCCATACCTCCAGCTCCAGGAAAAACTATAGAATAGAGTAAGGGAGCATCAAGTTTGTCATTCCCAGCTTCTCACTTGAAAATGGCAGCGAGTGAGCATTTACTCAGGGCTGAGTTTCCTGCCTCCAAGGCAACGGGAATGTCTGGTGAGACTCCAAGAGCTCAGTGCTAAATCCTAAGGAGTTATGGTTGGATACTTATATAAGGAAAACAGAATAAAATACACTATCTTTAATAAAGGCTTTACAGAAAATGTAGCTTTCTTGATACGGCTGTTTCTTGTATTGATTCTCAGTAAAAGCCAAGGGGAACCCTTTCAATTACCCATCAGCATAGGTCTTCCTTGGGGGCACAGTGTCATGCATGGTAAGGAGCAGCACTCAGAGCTATATACCGTGAGGTTAAGTCCCAACTCTCTACCTTGTGGTGGGGTGATCTTAAGCAAGACACACAAGCTTTCTCAGCCTATCTCCTCCTAAGCAGAGTGGCTCTCCGAGGAGCACTACCTATAGGAAATATAACTTGAAAATTGAAGAGGGATGGAGTGCCTGTAAAACCATGCCTTGATCTTGGTCTCATAGTGAGCAGCACATATCAGCTCCTGCTGTTACTCCTTCATTATACTTCATGGTGGCTTGGCAGTTGGTCACTGCAACCTGCCTGGCACTTCTTTGCCAAAAGTGTTAGGTGAGTCTTGGGGCCTAATGCTATCCTCCCAGGTTCAGGGTGGCAGTCCTAGTTGAACCTGTGGGCCCTCTACTTCACCCTGCCTTAAGTCTGTTCATCAGTCAAAGGTACAGAGAGGGGTACAAGTTGGCCTGTGTGCAGGTAGAACCTATGATGGAGCCCATGTGTAAGTGGGGCAACTCTGGCCAACTGTGCTCTTCAGCTCTTCTTCAGCAAGTATCTTAATCTAGGGGACAGCTGCTGTAGATCTATATAACCTGGTATCCCTAGGGGTACTGGGTGACCAGTGGTAGTGGCCCATACAGGCTGGGAGGCCCCTGAGGTCAGGGGCCCTGAATGGGGTGTCAGAGGCAGGAGGTGGGGAGACTACCGAGGACTCTCATAGAAGTTTCAGCCATAGAGAGTGGGACCACCTGAGCTAGTATAAGGCTAAGCAAAGTGAGGTTCATGCACTGGTACTGAGCTCAGAAAGTGATCAATTTAGAAACTTGTGTGGCAGTTTGACATTGCTGTGACATTCTTATTGTATTTTATAAAGCTATAATTACACAAAGTCTAAAAAATTTTGAAAGGATTTTGGGAAACACTGATTTAAGGTTTCTAGAACATCAAGCTACACCCAGAAGTGGATGTTTTGTCCTGCTGTAGAGCATTAGAATGGGGAGCAGGAAAGCAAAGGCTTTCATGGAGCAGAGTTAGGAGGTTCTGGGTTTTCCTAGTTTGATACATGGGTACAGATGGAAAAAGTTTAGGATTTGTACACACTGGTGTGCCTGTCTGCCTTTCTATGACCTGGGGTTACCAGGAGGAAGAACAGCAGAAGGTAGTGCCCAAAGGAAGTGCTAACAGTCCTAGGGCCTATGGTCACACTTTCTGGTTAGCAGAATGAATGCAAGCAGGTATGAGGGCTCTCAGACTAGGTTGGAATATAATTCACCATGAACCCCTTGAGGAAAGGTGTTCAGTGATGGTGTCTGACCCAGGTATTCTGTCATGTCCAAAGATATCTATTGCAACATTATAATAGAGCACATTTACCCAACTGCCTCAAAAAAGAAGTATTGAGGAAATAAGCTATTGATTTTGTAGCCCCTAATTAATATCTATGAAGACTGAAGTACTATAGAAAAATAGTTCACATGGAGTGTTATTTGGAAAAAGCAGGATATGAAGTTGTATTAAAGTATAAAGACAATTAGAAGGCTGTTGGAACACCTGGGTGGCTCAGTCATTAAGCATCTGACTTCACTCAGATCATGATCTCACATTTCATGGGTTTGGGCCCTGCATCAGGCTCCCTGCTGATAGTGTGGATCCTGCTTGGGATAGTCTGTCTGTCTCTCTCTCTCAAAATAGGTAAACTTAAAGAAATGAAGGCTGTTGCAAAAAATAAATAAATAAATAAATAAATAAATAAATAAATAAATAAATAAATAAAAAGGTATTATATTTAATTGTATACCAATAAATTAGATACCTTAAATGAAATGGAAAAATTTCTAGAAAGACATGAACTACCAAAGCTGACACAAGAAGAAATAGACAATTTGAATAGACCTATAACAAGAGTTTGAATTAGTAAACAACAACCCACAAAGAAAAGCCTAGACCCCAATGGCTTTACTTCTTTATTCTACCAATCAATTAAAGAATTAATACCAATTCTTCATAAACTCTCTCAAAAAATAGGAGAGGGGTACCTGGCTGGCTCAGTCAATGGAGCATTTGACTTAGGATTGTAGGTTTGAGCCCAAACTGAGTATAGAGATTACTTAAAAATAAAATCTTTTTTAAAAAAATAGGAGAGAACATTTCCCAACTTATGCTAGGAGGCCAATCATCAGGATACCAAAAGCAGACAAAGATATCACAGAAAAGAAAAATACAAACCAATATTTCTTACGACTGTGGACACAAATCCTCAAAAATACAGCCATATGTATATACATGCATATATACATATATATATGCATATATATGCATGTATGTATATATATATTTGGCTCAACATATAAAAATCAATTGATACAGTGTACTATATCAATAGAATAAAAACAGACACCACATGATTAAATCTAGCACCCATTCATGACCTAAACAAATAACAGCAAGCTAGGAATAGACTAACTCCATCAACATAATAAAAGGACATCTTTGAAAACCCCATACAACTAACATCATACTTAATGGAAAAGACTGGAGGCTTTCTTCCTAAGGAAAATGAACAGGAACAAGACATGGTACTAGAGTTTCTAGGCTAAATGACTTCAAGATTGGAAGGTACAGGATCAATCTATAAAAATCAGTTGTATTTCTCTACACTTGTAAAGAACAATCAAAAAATGAAGTTAAGGGGCGCCTGGGTGGCGCAGTCGGTTGGGCGTCCGACTTCAGCCAGGTCACGATCTCGCGGTCCGGGAGTTCGAGCCCCGCGTCAGGCTCTGGGCTGATGGCTCAGAGCCTGGAGCCTCTTTCCGATTCTGTGTCTCCCTCTCTCTCTGACCCTCCCCCGTTCATGCTCTGTCTCTCTCTGTCCCAAAAATAAATAAACGTTGGAAAAAAAAAAATAAATAAAAAATAAAAAAAAAAAAAAAATGAAGTTAAGACAATAATTACAATAGCACAGAAAAGAATTAAATGTTTATGAGTAAATTTAACAAAAATACAGTATAAAGCTTATATTTTGGATGCTACAACTCATTGTTGTACCAAAGACCTAAACAAATGGAAAGACATTCCATTGGATGTCTTAATATTGTTAACATGGTAGTAGTACCGAAATTGATCTACAGATTCAATGCAATCCCTTTCAGAATTCTAGCTGGCTTAGAAATTAACACTCTGATCCCAAAGTTCATGTGGAAACTCGCCCCAGAATAGCCCAAACAGTCCTGAGGGGAAAAAAGCAAAATTGGAGGACTCACACTTCCTGAGTTCAAACCTTAATGCAGAGCAATAGTAATCATGATAGTGTGGTACTAGCACAAGGACAAACCTATAGGTCAAAAGAATAGAACTGATACCCTGGAAATAACTCACATTTCTGTGATCAGTTGATTTTTAACAAGGGCACCAAGACCATTCAATGGATGGAGAAAGAGGAGTCTTTTTTTTTTTTAAGTTTGTTTATTTTGAGAAAAAGTGGGGGAGAGAAGGAGAGAGAGAGAATCCCAAGCAGGCTCTGCACTGTTAGTGCAGAGCCTGATGTGGGGCTCAAATTCACAAATTGTGAGATTAGGACCCGAACCCAATTTAAGAGTCAGATGCGTAACCAACTGAGGCACGCAGATGCTCCTGAAAGAACAGTCTTATCAACAAATGTTACTGGGACAGCAGGATATCCACATGCAAAAAAGTAAAGTCGGGTCCTTACTTCACACTGCATACAAAAATTAACTCAAAATAGATGAAAGAAATAAATGTAATAGCCAAACTACAGAACTCTTGTGACTTTGGATTTGCTAATGGACTTTTGGAGATGAAAGCAAAATCACAAGCAAAGAAGAAATAGGTAAATTGTATTTCATTAAAATTTACTACTTGTGCTTCAAAGGACACTATCAAGATGGTGGGGGAAAAAACTAGAACTGGGAAAAATATTTGCTAATCATATTTCTAATGAAGGACTTATTTCTAGAATACAAGTATTCTTACAACTCATGCAACTCAGTAATAGATTAATGACACAATTTTTAAATGGGCCAAGGATTTAAATAGCTGTTTTTAAATATGATATACAAATACCCATTAAGCAAGTGAAAAAATACTCAACATTATTAGCCATTGGGGAAATACAAGTAGAACCACAAGATTCCACTCCACACTACTAGGAAATCAAAAGATAGATAATAAGTATTGGCATCAATGTGAAGAAATTGGGACTTTCGTACACTGCCATCGGGTATATAGAATGGTAGACACTTTGGAAAACAGTGTGGCAGTTCCTTAAAAAATTAAACATAG
This sequence comes from Leopardus geoffroyi, assembly GCF_018350155.1. NCBI lineage: Eukaryota > Metazoa > Chordata > Mammalia > Carnivora > Felidae > Leopardus > Leopardus geoffroyi. The sequence continues at coordinate 29,136,660 of NC_059339.1, read as the reverse complement.
GCATAACTCTTGACAGTCCTCAGTAAATACCCAAGAAAAATGAAAACCTGCCTACGCAAATAACATTTATTTGAACGTTAATATGAATGTTCAAATAGCCATTTGACAAAGGAACTTTTTTTAAATGTTTTGAGAGAGAGAGCATGAGTGGAAGAGGGACAGAGAGAGCAGGAGACAGAATCTGAAGCAAGCTCCAGGCTCCTAGCTGTCATCACAGAGCCTGATGCTGGACTCGTACTCATGAACCATGAGATCATGAGCTGAGCTGAAGTCGGATGTTTAACCAACCAAGCCACCCAGGGGCCCCGACACAAGAATTTCAGTCTTCAGTAAATATCCAAGAAAAATGAAAACATGCCTATGCAAATAACGTTTATTGAATGTCTTTGTGAATGTTCCTATCAGCATTATACACAGTAGCCAAAAACTTTAAACCAACCAAATGTTCATTAACGGAAGCAAGGTGTGGTTATCCATATAATGAAGTACTATTCAGTCATAAAAAAGGAGTCAAGTACCAATACATTCTACAGCATGGATGAACCTTGAAAACATGTGAAGTGAAAGAAACCAATGCTGGATGTCACATATTCTGGGATTCCATTTATAGGAAATGTCCAGAATGGGGACATCTCTGGAAATGGAAATAGATTAGATCATCCCATCAGGGGAGATCTATGAAAACAGAAAATGGACTAGAATGGGAGAATTGGGGGGTGGTAACAGATACAGAGTTTATTTTTGAGATGATGAAAATACTCTGAAATTCCTATTGCGACTGTTGCACAACTTTGTGAAGACACCAAGAACTGTTGAATGGTATATTTTAAGTTCATCAATTGTGTGGTATGTGGGTTACATCTCAGTAAAGCTATTCACCAAAAATAAACACATTACACACATACATATACACAGATTAAAATGGATAAGTGCGGGGCGCCTGGGTGGTGCAGTCGGTTAAGCGTCCGACTTCAGCCGGGTCATGATCTCACGGTCCGTGGGTTCGGGCCCCGCGTTGGGCTCTGGGCTGATGGCTCAGAGCCTGGAGCCTGTTTCCGATTCTGTGTCTCCCTCTCTCTCTGCCCCTCCCCTGTTCATGCTCTGTCTCTCTCTGTCCCAAAAATAAATAAGCGTTGAAAAAAAAAATTTATAAAATGGAGAAGTGCAAGAAAATGCATGAGACACTTTCTATGTCAGCAGCACCTAGGACTTGGAAGTGGCTTTTTTTTCATAGGCTTTTGTTTTGAAACTTTAAAACCTTGAGCAACATGGAAAAATAGTCCAATGAACATCTTCGTACCCTTCACCTAGATTCACCAGGTTTTGTCATGTTTGTCAGTTTTGATTTTACTTTTACTCTACAACACATATGATAAACACATGACACTTCTTCCTATGAGAGGCACTTCCTAAACAAGGATGCTGTCCTACATAATCACATTCCATTATCACACTCCACTGGGTATTTAGTCCTATACTTTAAAGCTTTTTAACAATTTTTTGTGAAGTACTGTCCATTGTTTAGAGTTCACTCTTTGTGTTGTATAGTTGTATGTGTTTTGACAAATGCATAATGTCATGTATCCAGCATTATAATCATGCACACTAATTTCCTCTCCCTAAATATCCCTTGTACTGTAGCTATTCATTGATCCCTTCCTCCTCCCTGAACACCTGACAATCACTGGCCTTTTTACTGTCTCCATAGTTTTGCCTTTTCTAGAACGTCATATAATTGGAATCATACCGTATGTAGCCTTTTCTAATGGGCATCTTTCACGTAGCAATATCTGTTTAATGTTCTTACATGCATTTTCATGGTTTGATAGCTCATTTCTTTTTTTTACCAAATAATATTCCATTGTATGGATGTACCACAGTTTGTATATATCACAGTTTATCCATTCCCCCATTGAAGGACATGTTGGTAGTTTCCATTTTGGGGAGTTATGTATAAACAATATATAAGGCTGCTATGAACATTCATGTAGAGGTTTTTGTGTGAATAAGTGTTTTCAACTCAGGCAAATACCTAGGAGTGCCATTGCTGGGCCATGCCATAAGACTAACTAGGTTTAGCTTTAAAGAAACTCCCAGGCTATATTTCACAATGACTGCATTTCCACCAACAGTGATTGAGTTCTTTTGATCACATCTTGCTCAGCATTTGTTGTTAGTTTTTTAGGTTTTAACCATTTTAATAATCATTGAGTGATCTCTTATTTTTTTAATTTTCAATTCCCTGATTTTCACTTCTAATGTTGACCATCTTTTCATATGCTTATTAGCCATCTGGATCTTCTTTGGTGAGGTGCCCCTTTAGATCTTTTGTTTATTTTTTAAATTGGGTTGCTTGTTTTCTTACTGTTCTACAAATTCTTTGTATATTTTGGATACAAGTCCTTACTCAGATAATGAGATTTGTAAATATTTTTTCCCAGTCTGTGGCTTATCCTTTCATTCTTTTAACAATGTCTTTCTCAGAGCATAATTTTCTAATGTTAAAGAAGTCCATCCTAACCAAATTTTTTCTGTCGTGGATCATGCTTTCAGTATCATATCAAAAACTCATTGCTGGGGCGCCTGGGTGGCGCAGTTGGCTAAGCGTCCGACTTCAGCCGGGTCACGATCTCGCGGTCCGTGAGTTCGAGCCCCGCGTCGGGCTCTGGGCTGGTGGCTCAGAGCCTGGAGTCTGTTTCCGATTCTGTGTCTCCCTCTCTCTCTCTGCCCCTCCCCCGTTCATGCTCTGTCTCTCTCTGTCCCAAAAATAAATAAACGTTGAAAAAAAAATTAAAAAAAAAAACAAAACTCATTGCCACTGTAGTCAATAGTATTGTAGTAATTTGTGTGGTGACAGATGGTAACTACACTTACCCTGGTGAGCTCTTTGTAATGTAAAACCAAGCTCATCTAGACTTCCTACTGTGTTTTTTTCTAAGTTCTCATTTTATAGTTTTGCATTTTCCACATAGATCTATGATCCATTTTGAATTAATGTTTGTGGAAGATGTAAGGTATGTGTCTAGATTCAGTTTTTGCATGTGATTGTCCAGTTGTTCCAGCATTATTTGTTGAAAAGACTGTCTTTTCTATGCCTTTGCCTTAATCAAAGATGAGTTGACTATATTTATGGATCTATTTCTAGGTCTTTTGCCTTTCCATATAAACTTTAGAACCAGTTTGTCAATACATACAAAATAATTTCCTGGGATTTTTATTAGGATTCCATTTAATCTCTAGATCAAGTTATGAACAATTGACATCTTAACAATATTGAGTCCTTTATCCATGAACATAGAATATCTCCATTTTTTAGTTCTTTGATTTCTTTCATCAGTTTTATAGTTTTCCTTATTTAGAATTTAAATATATTTTGTTAGATTTATATCTAATTACTTCATTTTTGATGCTAATGTAAATAGTATTGTAATTACAATTTCAAATACCAGTTGTTCATTACTGCCATGGACTTTTGTATGTTAACTTTGTATCCTGAAGCCTTGCTATAATTGCTTATTCTGTTTTTGTTGTTTTTGATTCTTGGAGATTTTCTACAAAGACAATTATGTCATCTGCAAATAAAGACAACTTTATTTCTCCTTCCCAATCTGTATGCCTTTTATTTCTCTGTCTTACCTTACTGCATTAGCTAGGACTTTTACTACAACATTAGAACTAATGAGAGGGGACATCCTTACTGCCTTCTCAGTCTTATGAGAAAGCATCTAGTGTCTCACCATCAAGTATGATGTTAGCTGTAAGTTTTTTTGTGGATATTCTTTATCAGGTTGAGGAAGTTGTCTAATCCTGGTTTGCTAAGAATTTGGTTGGGTTTGTTTTTTTGTTGTTGTTGGGTTTTTTTTTTTTTTGTTTTTTTTAATGTTTATTTTTGAGAGAGAAAGAGAGAGCACGAGTTGGGGAGAGACAGAGAGAAACAGAGACACAGAATCCAAAGTAGGCTCCAGGCTCTTGAGCTGTCAGCACAGAGCCCAACATAGGGCTCAAACCCATGAACTGTAAGATCATGATCTAAGCCAAAGTCAACCAACTGAGCCACCCAGGCGCCCCTAAGAGTTTTTTTTTTTTTGTCATGACTGGATGTTAGGTTTTGTCAAATGCCTTTTCTGCATCTATTGATATGATCGTAAGATTTTTCTTCAGCTTTGTTGGGCATGATGGATTACATTAATCACTTTGGAAGGCAGCTATGCTCACCACTATACCACCAATGCTACATTAATCACTTTGAATGTTAAGCTAGTATGCATTTCTACAGTAAATTCCATTTGGTCATTGTATGTAATTCTTATACATTGTTGGATTCAATATGCCAATATTTTGTTGAAGATTTTTACATCTATGTTCATGAGCGATACTGGCCTATAGTGTTGTTTTTTTCTTGTAATATCAGTATCTGATTTTTTATTTGGGTACTATTTGCCTCATGAGTGTTAGGATCTACCTCCTCTTCTTCTCTTCTCTAGAATATATTGTAGAGAATTGGTATAATTTTTTCCTTAAATATTTGGTAGAATTCACCAATAAGACTGTGTGGACCTGGTACTTTTTTTTCTTGGAAAGTTACTAATTGTTGATTCAATTTCTTTAATAGGCCTATTCAGATGAGTTCTTTTTCCTTGTGTGAGTTTTAGTGGATTTTTTTTTTCAAGAAACTGGCCCATTTCATCCAAGTTATCCAATCTGTGGGTTTATTCATAATATTCCTTTATGTTCCTTTTATTGTCCAGGGGATCAGTAGTGAAGGCCCCTTTGCATTTCTGACATTAGTGATTTGTGTCTTTTCCCTTTTTTTCTTAGCCTAGCTACAAGTTTATTAATTTTATTGCTCTTTTCAAAGAATCAGTTATTTATTTCATTGATTTTCCTCTGTTGTTTTCCTGTCTTTAATTTCATGGGTTTCTCTTCTAGTTTTTATTATTTATTTTTTCTATTTGCTTTATATTATCTTGCTTATTATTGCCTTAATATATTATTATATTGCTACTTATTATTTGTTTGCTTCTGCTTGTTCGTCTTTTTCTAGTTCCTAAAGGTAAAGTTTAGATTTTTTATATCAGGTCTTTCTTCTTTTCTAAAATATGCATTCTCTGCTACAAATTTCCTTCTAAGCACTGCTTTGACTGTGTTCCACAAATTTTGATAAATTGCACTTTTTCATTTAATTAAATGTTTTTACATTTCTCTTGAGACTTTGACCCATATATTGTTTAGAAGTCTGTGGTTTAATCTCTGGGGATTTTCTGGTAGCTTTCTGTTATTATTGTCTAGGTTAATTCTGTTGTGGACTTGAAGCATACTTTGTATGATTTTTATTCTTTTAAATTTGTTGAGGCCCTTGGGTGGCTTAGTCAGTTGAGCAACTGACTTCGGCTCAGGTCATGATCTCACAGTTTGTGAGTTCAAGCCCCCCATCAGGCTGTGTGCTGGCAGCTCAGAGCCTGGAGCCTGCTTCAGATTCTGTGTCTCCCTCTCTCTCTGCCCCCACTCTGCTCACGCTCTCTCTCTGTCTCTCAAAAATAAATAACATGTTAAAAAAAAATTATTTTCTAAGTATGTTTTATGAACCAGAATGTGGTCTACCTTACTGAATATTCTTTGTGATCTGGAGAAGAATGTGTATATTATTGTTGAATGAAGTATTTTATAAATATCAGCTAAATTCAAATGATAGTACTTTTCATTTAATTATTTCCTTATTGATTTTCTGTCTCCTGGACCTTTGAATTACTAATAGAGGTAGAGTGAAATCTCCACTTGTAATTGTGGATTTGTCTACTTCTTGCAGTTCTATCAGTTTTTGCCACATGTATTTTGACACTCTCTTGTTAGGCATGTATACATTTAGGTCCCTTTTATCATTATGTAATGCTCCTCTTTATCCTTAATAATTTTCCTTAGTCTGGTGTCTACTTTGTCTGAAATTAATATAGCTACTCCAGTTTTATTTTAAGTAGAGTTAGAATGGCATACGGGTATATGTTGGAGATGTTGCAGGTTCCAGACCACCACAATAAAGCAAGTATTGTAGTGAAGCAAGCTAAATGAATATTTTGGTTTCCTAGTACATGTAAAAGTTGCTTATACTCTATGGTAGTCTAGTAAGTGTTCAATAGTAGCATTATATCTAAGAAAGCAATGTACATACCTTAAGGGAAAAAATACTTCATTGCTAAAAAATGCTAACCATCATCTCTGCTTTCAGCAAGTCATAATCTTTTTGCTGGGGGAGGGTCTGCCTCAGTGTTAATGGCTACTGACTGATCAAGGTGGTGATTGCTGAAGGCTGAGGTGGCTGTGGAAATTTCTTTAAATAAGACAATGAAATTTGCTACATCGATTGACTCTTCCTCTTATGAACAATCTCTCTAGCATATGATGCTATTTGATAGCATTTTACATGCAGCAGAACTTCTTTCAAAATTGGAGTCCATCTTCTCAAAGCCTGCTACTGTTTGATCAACCGAGTTTATGTCATATTCTGAATCCTTTGTTGTCATTTCAACAGTCTTCACAGCATCTTCAGTTCTAGATTCCATCTCAAGAAACCACTTTCTCAGGGCGCCTGGGTGGCTCAGTCAGTTGAGCATCTGACATCAGCCCAGGTCATGATCTTGTGCCTCATGAGTTTGAGCCCCACATCAGGCTTGCTGCTGTCAGCACAGAACTCGCTTCAGATCCTCTCTCCCCTTCTATCTGTCCTTCCCCCACTTGGGCTCTCTTTGTCTCTCTCAAAAATAAACAAACATAAAAAAAAATCACTTTCTCTGCTAAACCATGAGAAGTAACTGCTCATCCATTCAGGCTTGATCCTGAGATAGTAGCAACTCAGTCATATCTTCAGGCTCCACTTATCATTCTAGATCTCTTGCCATTTCAACCACATCTGCAGTTACTTCTTCCAATAAAGTCTTGTTATCCGTGAGAGTTGAAATTTACTTATTCCAAACTCCTGTTTATGTTGCTATTTTGACCTCTTCCCATGAATCTTGAATGTTCTTAATGGCATCTAGATGATGAAGGTTTTCCATTTACCTTGTCCATATCCATCACAGGAATCACTGTCTATGGCAGTTATAGCCTTAGAAAATGTATTTCCTTAATAATTAAGACTTGAAAGTCAAAACTACCTTTTGATCTATGGCCTGCAGAACAGATGTGCTAGCAAGCATGAAAACAACATTAATTTCATATATCTCTATCAGAGTTCCTGGGTGACTAGGTGTATTGTCAGTGAACCAGTAATATTTTTAAAGGAATCTTTCTATCTGAGCAGTAGGTCACAACAGTAAGCTTAAAATATGTAGTAAGCCATGTTGTAAACAGATATGCTCTCTCTAGACTTTGTTCTGTTTATAGGATATAGGCAGAGTAGATGTAGCATAATTCTTAAGGCCCTAGGATTTTTTGAATGGTAAGTGAAGATTGACTTCTACTTAAAGTCACCAGCTGCATTGGCCCCTAACAATAGAGTCAGCCTGTCCTTTGAAGCCAGGCATTGGCTTCTCCTGTCTAGCTATGGAAGTCCTAGATAGGGATGCCTGAGTGGCTCAGTGGGTTGGATGTCTGGCTCTTGATTTTGGCTCAGGTCATGATCTCATGGTTTGTGGGAGGATTGAGCCCTGCATCAGGCTGAAAGCACAGAGCCAGCTTGGGAGTCTCTCTCTCTCTCTCTCTCTCTCTCTCTCTCTCTCTCTATCTATCTCTGTCTCACCCTCTCTCTCAAGATAAATAAAAAAAAATTTTTTTTTAAGTCCTCGAGGTGGTTGGGTGGCTCAGTTAAGCATCCGACTCTTGATTTCAGCTCAGATTGTTATCTCACAGTTTGTGAGTTCAAGTCCCATGTCCAGCTGTGTGCTGATAGTGTGGAGCCTTCTTGGGGTTCTCTCTCTCTCCCTCTCTCTCTGCCCCTCCCCTGCTCGTGCTCTCTCTCTCCCTCTCTCAAAATAAATAAGCTTTAAAAAAGTGTAAAAGTCCTAGATAGCATCTACTTTCAATACAAGGCTGTTTCATGTATATTGAAAATCTGTTGTTTGATGCAGCCACCTTTGCTAATTATCTTAGCTAGATCTTCTGGATAACTATCTGCAGATTCTACATTAGCACTTGAAGCTTTGCCTTGCCTTTTTAGTTATGGAACTAGCTCCTTTCCTTAAATTCATGAACTAACCTCTGCTAGCTTCAAACTAGTTATTCTACCCTTATTATACCTGAGCCCTGTCTAATTGGTGGTGAGATTTGGGGGAGGAGACACATTCTCTTATCTTGTGATTAAATCTTTTGTTTTTTGGACCAGAGACCCTGGGCTATGACCTTCAGATGAGTTCCTTAGCCTGTGTGTGTGTGTGTGTGTGTGTGTGTGTGTGTGTGTGTGTGTGTGTAAGGCTACTCTCTAGTTGGTTAATTGCCCTGCCCACAAGTTATATAGGACTCTAGTAAAGTAGTTCCTCTTAAAGGTAGGCTTTTGTTAAGGAGAAGGGAACTCTGGATGTGTTTCAACTGGTTTTCTTCCCCCTCTGCCAGCCCAAAGCACACAGGGGATTTTTCCATCGCTGATCTTCACCCATGAGAGCCTGTTGGAGCTCCTGGAAGTAAAGTTAACATAAGTGTGGGTACCCTTCTGCCACTGGACCCCCAAGAGTTTTAACTCACAAGCCAGCCCACACTCAACCTCTAGCAGTGTACCAGTTATTTTAAGTCTTCCTACCAGTTAGGGCTCCAGGGGCTTTGGCTGCGGGTGAGCTATAGCTTTATGTCTTCACCTGGTGTCTCCAGTTTTCAGGGTGGCAGTTTGCCTTGTGACCTTACTTCTCTGATGAATCTAAGAAGAGTTGTTGATTTTCAGTTTTTCAGCTTTCCTCTTACTTTGAAGATGAGAGAGACAACTTCCAACCCCTTTGCATGTTGGAGCAGAAACCAGAAGTCCTTTCTTACAATTTTTATTTATTAACTTTTGGCGATGAGTATGGATTTTATTCATCATTATAAATGTAATAGACACATGAAGAAAGCCATGGATGTCTATGTTTGCGCAGGTTGAAAGAGCAGAACCTTGTGAAAGACCTGAGGCCCCGGGACCTCCTGGAGAGCAGCAGTGACAGTGACGAAAAAGTCCCTGTGGCCAAGCCCTCCTCGCTGTCCAAGCGAAAACTGGAGCTTGAGGTGGAAACAGTGGAGAAGAAGAAGAAAGGGCGACCTCGGAAGGAGTCTCGGCTCATGCCTGTGTCTCTGTCTGTCCAGGTGAGGCCATCGGGCCCATGCTGCCTCCCCCAGCCTACCTCATAACCTCAGTGCTGGAGTCCCCATGTGCCCAAGTGGGATAAGAGAGGCTGTGCATGCCACAGTGTGCCTTATCAGTTAGGAATAGTTGGCGAGACATGCGTACCCCCAGAGGTAGTATGGAGGCCATGCTGCCCCACACCTGGCGCTCAACCCACTCAGAGTCCTTGAGCAGTGCCCTGAGGTCAGCTATTCATCTGGAAAGTGAGGGTCTTTAGAGCATTCATCTGCGCTTTCACCCTCACAGAGTGGGTGGAAATGCCTGGGGAACCAGCCTGGTGTCACCTGTGGGTGACTCACCTTTACCTGACATTGCCCTACAGTGCTGGGGTGGGGCTCAGGGACATTTCTGCTCTTGCAGTCCCCAGCTGCCCTGACCGCAGAGAAGGACACCGTGTGTTTGTCTGTACCAGCACCTGCACTGAAGCTGCCCATGCCAGGCCCCCAGAGAGCATTTACCCTCCAGGTGAGTAGGTTTCCTGTCTCCCCCAACAAGCGTGCACATTCTCTCCACTCTCCCCCTGTGTAAACCCTCAATTGTCACTGACTTAGGGCTGCGTTACAGGGGCTCTCCATCTCTTTCTGGGGGAAGTTGTAGCTGATCAGGGCCCATTACTAGCCTCTTCCCCAAGGGCCCCCTTGCTGCCTGCCCACGCACATGCACATTTCTCTTCTCTGTGCTTCGTTCTTCCAGTCCTGCTGCCATCTTCTGGATGGCCAGCTCCTTCAAGACTTGTCTCAGTTCCTTTTGGTAGCCTCCTTCAGCTCCACATTCAGCCTTTGGTAGCCTCAGACTTGATATAGTTGGACTGCATCATAATGGCCTGTCTCCCAACCAGCTCACTGGCCCTGTCCTCTTCCCAGGACCCAGCAGAGTCATCATCAGAGCTGTTTGAGCTCTTGGAGTAGAAGCTTATGACCATGTGCTTGTTCAAAGCACAGCTCTAGAGCAAAGAATCCTTTATACCCAGAGCTCTTCCATTCACTCAGTCTAGCACCTGACCTTGGACGTGCCATAGGTTTATGCCTCTTGTTCCTCAGCTCAGATGCACATCCTTGGGAAACCTTCTAGGGCCCCGCATACAGGTCATTTTCTACTGAGCATACACTGCCCCACCCAAGCTGGTCCTCATGGGATACCAGAGGTGTCAGCCCTTCCCACCACAAGGCTTTCTGGGCCTAAAGGTAGGGACCTACATGGTTTGTTCTTGTTGTTGATGTACTCGGAGACAGGGCACACAAACCCTTTTCCAAACTCTAGCTGCCCCACCCCGTAACCCAGGGGCTTTACCACTGAGTGCCGCTTAGGGCTGTTCTTGGTTTCTGGGGATCTATGAAGGGACCCGTCTCCCAGCAGCATCCAGCCCTCTGCCCCACCTCACCCACTTGTTTGGCCATATGAGTGCAGACTGTTCAGCTGTTCTCCCTTGGTTTTCCATATGGGCTATCCGTCCATCAGCTCCCTAGGCATGAGAGATGAGGCTGAGCCAGCTCCCAGCCCTCTCCCTTCTCTGGGGGCCACACATCTGGACCTCCGTCCTACTTGTCCCACCCCATTACTACATATGCCACCACCGTCCTGTTGGCTAGCCAGGTCTGTCTACTTCTCTGTGTCTTTTTCCTGCTGCGGGGTCTCTGAACATCTCATCTGTCACATGACCCAAGTCTCAGTGGGCCCACAATCACCTGAAAAGACATTTTGTTTGTTTTCTTCCATCCAGGTGAGCTCCGATCCCTCCATGTACATTGAAGTGGAGAATGAAGTGACTGCTGTGGGGGGCGTGAAGCTAAGTCGTTTGAAGTGTAACCGGGAAGGGAAGGAGTGGGAGACGGTGCTCACCAGCCGGATCCTCACTGCTGCTGGCAGTTGGTAAGGGTGAGGGTCTTCGCCCAGCCCAGCTTTTAATGTCAACCAGGCACCACGTGCTATGCTGTGTGGCACTGTTTCTGTCTGAGGCAAGGTGCATTGCCCTATGTGCTAGCTCTCACAGAGGCCTGTACCATGCCTTGCCCTGGGCTTAGGATGTGTATCTGTCATCTCAGTCCCCACAAGACCTAATAAAGCCGGCATCATTATCACCATGTTACAGGTGGGGAAACTGTCTTAGAGGGTCACCCAAGGCAGGATTTCAACCCAAATGTTATGATTCCCTTATCTGGTCAGGTTCCAGGCTGAGCTCTGCCTGGCTCTCTCTGACGTGGAATGGTTCCTTCTCTGGACCCCAGATTTTCATCCAGGGAGAACAGGATGGATTTCTGATTGTCCTGTGAGTCCCCAGCCCAGCCCTGTCCATATTCTATATGAGGGGAGACCTTAATTCAGTGGTTAGTCATCCAGTGTCTTCCCGTGGGCTTCCAGGACACAATCCCCTGGAGCTGTTTTTACATGTGCTTGATCTGAAAAGAGGACCAGTGTTTTCCTCAGGTGTCTGTTGAAGTATAGGATCTGCCATCAGGAGCATGTATTTGGTACTATTATAAGGATTTTACAAAGATAATTGGCTTAGATACAGTCATTTTAACTAGATCCTTAATTAGTTATCATGAGACTGCATGTAAAATGCTTTCATAGTGCCTACAAGTACTCGGCCTTCCATCTTAGGTCACGGTTCCCATGGGCTCTGAGCGGGTGCATAATGTTGCACCTAGAAGGAACCATCATTCTGTACCTTCTTTTCATTCTCTGCCAAGATGAGTAGACTGAGCTTCTCAATCCCAGGCACCCACGAATGACTAAGAGGCCTGTGTGGTAGATACTGCTGTGGGCTCCCCCTGGATCAACATTAGTCTGAGCTCAGAAAAGCTCAAGCAGCCGCTGAAGGGAAAGAGAACACATTCTCTTTAATCAGGTCTCATTTAGGCTAAGCTCCCATGAGCCCTGCTACCCTGATCCTTGTGGCAAGCCCTTGCTCCACCTCTCCCTCTGCTGCTTCTGCTCAAAGGAAGGTCACAGCAAGTATAGGTGGGCACAGAAAGAGGAAACGTTCTGCATTTCAAGGCTGCTGCCTCTGCCACAGCTCCCTGTCATCATGACACCTGTCCCTTCTCTACCTTTTCAGTGACGTGGTATGTGTCGCCTGTGAAAAGAGGATGCTGTCAGTGTTCTCCGCCTGTGGTCGCCGTCTCCTCCCTCCCATCCTCCTGCCGTCCCCAATCTCCACTTTGCACTGCACGGGTTCCTACGTCATGGCACTCACGGCTGCAGCCACATTATCTGTCTGGTGAGAGGCAGGCCCAGGGTGGGATGGGCTCCAAGCAGGATAGGGCTGTGCAGATCCCCTCTCACTGCAGGGACAAAGAAGGAAGCAAAGGAGGCCACTCAGCAGAACAGTCCTTGGACCCTGTAGGTCTGGGGGTCTTAATGCCTGAGGGGCCCTAAGCAGTCATACGCTGCTTGTGATAGCCATCCCGTGTTGGGGGAGGGAGGATGTGCAAGGAAGTGGGGCAGGCTGCCTACCCCTGCCACCATCCTTAAAGGAGCAAACCTCATGACAAATCATATGCCTGATTGCATGTGCCAGGGTCCAGAAATGGGATCTCAGCTGCCAGAGCCTGGCCACGCTTCTCCCAGAGTTGGCATGGTGTTGGTGGCAGACCCCACAGCTCTGTTGCCTAAGCCCTCATCTGTAGACTTGTACAGAGGTAGTGTAGTGACACATGGGGAGTGGAAGCCACTTGTGGCACAGAGCCCCTGTCTGGGGAAGCAAGGGCTGGCTCTATACCAGGAACTGTAGAGTGGGGTCTGACCACCAAGGCACACTCTGATGTCTTCACTCCAACTGGAGAGTAAGCTGTTCCCTGTCTCTCTCCTAGGGATGTTCATAGACAGGTAGTTGTGGTGAAAGAAGAATCGCTACACTCCATCTTGGCAGGTAACCTCAGCGGTGGACCACCCCTTGCTCCCAGGGGGTGGGGAGGGATGCCAGGGCTAGGCAGCTTCAGTTCCTGACATGAACCAGGCTCTGGGCCCAGCCTGAGGCATTCAGTGTTGGAGAAGATGCATTCTTTCCCGGGGCACATTTGAATGGGTCTCTGAGAGGTGACAAATAGCCTAGTGGGTGGCAGTGAGACCAGCATGCACAGAAGAGCAGCAGCTGCCTAGTTGCTGAGTCAGTGTGAAGGCACGTGTTGCTGGGACAATGGGAGCCGTGGTTTACGTTTCTCCTTAGGTCATATGCAGGCACCTGCTGATCAGAACACACCCAGAACCCATTCTTGTACTGTCTCCCTAGGAAGTGACATGACAGTGTCACAGATCTTGCTGACACAGCATGGAATCCCAGTGATGAACCTGTCTGATGGGAAGGCATACTGCTTTAATCCATCACTTTCTACATGGTAAGTAAGCCAGCCCCTAGCCCTGCCCTTCTGGGAGAGTGTCCGTCTGAGCTGGAACAGACTTCTGGTCCTGGCAGTCAGGCCTTCCTGGCCTGGCTTCTCCTCACAGTAAAGCCCTGTGGTTCGGGCAACAGTGGCAGCCCTGCTGGGCTCTATCTGCTTTATACGAGGAAAGAGAGAGCTTAAACCCACCAATAATGCCCCACTGTCCCTGGGCAAGGGTGCTTTCCTTCTGCATTATTCTCTGAGGTCACTTTGGAATGGGCATTTGAAAATTAAAAATTTTTGTAAATTAAGAAAATTGGTTGTCAATACACATGTCCAGCCTGGCGTCCTTAGCATTGTCAGCATAGGTGAGTGGGCTTCACAACAACATTGCCACCACTCATCAATTTTTGTAGCTTAGCAAGAGCCAAGTAGCGCTTCCGCTGACTTTGTGAATTAGTAAGTTTGCACCATCACTCGCCATGTGTCATGGTCTGTCTTTCCTCGGCCCATTTTGGAGTTTAGAGCTCTTTTCTGTATTTGTCAAATCTCTATTCCTCCAAGATCTTAATCGAGACATGTGAAGCCTATACATTGTGTACCAGCCACTCTTTTCTTCTGCCTGCACCTTTGGTCCTTCATACCCATGCCAGCTATCTGTCCTCCAGCCCTTGTCTGTCAAGAGTTGCCAGGCACAAATTTATCCTGCCACTGAGATTTCTTTCTTGAGTTAAAAAAAAAAAAAAAAACAGGTCCCTGGCTAGCTCAGTTGGTAGAGCATGTGATCTTGAGGTTGTAAGTTCGAGCCCCACATTAGGTATAGAGATTAATTAATAAAATATTTTTGGGGGCACCTGGGTGGCTCAGTCAGTTAAACGTCTGACTTCAGCTCAGGTCATGATCTCACAGTTCGTGGGTTCGAGCCCTGTTGGGCTCTGTGCTGACAGCTCAGAGCCTGGAGCCTGCTTCAGATTTTGTGTTTCCCTCTCTCTCTGCCCCTCCTTGGCTCGCACTCTGTCTCTCTCTCTCAAAAATAAACAAACATTTAAAAAAATTTTTTTAATAAAGAAATAAAAATAAAATATTAAAAAAAAAACCTCCCCATTCATAGCTCTTCCAAGTTACAAACCCTTGTAGATTATATGTGATTACTGTAATTATGGAAATAGGCTGTTTCTTTAAGAAGAGAAATGTTGGCTCTGTATTTTGGAAACATTTTTACAAAGGCACCCAACTTTTTTTTTTTTAATTTTTTTTTAATGTTTATTTTTGAGACAGAGACAGAGTATGAGCAGGGGAGGGGCAGAGAGAGGGGGAGACACAGAACCCGAAGCAGGTTCCAGGCTCTGAGCTGTCACCACAGAGCCCAATGTGGGGCTCGAACCCGTGAACTCTGAGATCATGATTTGAGCCGAAGTCAGACACTTAACTGACTGAGCCACCCAGGCGCCCCAGCACCCAACTATTTTAAAAGTGTGGGTAGGGGCGCCTGGGTGGCGCAGTCGGTTAAGCGTCCGACTTCAGCCAGGTCACGATCTCACGGTCCGTGAGTTCGAGCCCCGCGTCGGGCTCTGGGATGATGGCTCGGAGCCCGGAGCCTGTTTCTGATTCTGTGTCTCCCTCTCTCTCTCTCTCTTTCTGCCCCTCCCCCGTTCATGCTCTGTCTCTCTCTGTCCCAAAAATAAATAAACGTGGAAAAAAAAAATTTAAAAAAAAAAAAAAAGTGTGGGTAGAATGTTTTCTTAACAAAAATGTGAAAGGTCCTGAGAAGCTGATTGCTTGTGATGCTGTAGAAGCTCAGGAAGGCTATGGCCTGGCATTCCTGGAAGCTTCCAAGGGCTAGGCCAGGTGGGCCCCAGGCAGACAGGCATCCGATGCACACTTCACACACAGGCCTCTGTCCTCAAGTGCTGAGACCATGGAGCTCAAGTGGTCCCAGCAAGAGCCCTGTTGGTGACCTTCACCATCATCAGTTTTGCCTCATAATGAAACCTGTCCATGAGCACTCTATGGAGAGAATGCAGTGACACTCAGCCTCTGCTGGTGCTCTGACCACAGGTCATGTGGTGCTTGCTCCTTGGTGACCTCACTGCCAGCCTTTCTGGTGGACCTCTTGGTTTTCCTGACCTCTGCTCCTACTGTTGCCTCCCCAGGAACCTGGTTTCTGACAAGCAGGACTCCCTGGCCCAGTGTGCAGACTTCAGGAGCAGCCTGCCTCCCCAGGACGCCATGTTGTGCTCCGGACCTTTAGCCATAGTCCAGGGCCGTGCCTCCACGTAGGTGACCCAATTTGCTGGGGGAGGTGGCTGGGTCACACAAGCACAGTCCCACCCAGGCCTGCGCTCTGACTGCCCATCTCCTGTGCCTGGCTACTGCTTAAAACAGGCAGGCTCGAAGGTGCCAAGGATCGTGGGCCCGTATTAGGTAATAACACACAGTGCTGGGTCACAAGCCCTGTCACTTCAGAGCACAGATGGTGGTCTGAGTTGCTATGTGTCATGGACATGATGATGGGCAGTATTTTGAAGGGCAGTGGGGGAATGGGCTGCTGGCCTGTCACCTCAGGGGCCTTGATAGGAGTTACAGGGTGGGATACACCCAGGATGCTAGACAGACCAGGAGGCCTGTAGCTGGGACCTGGGGATGGTTTGGCCAGTGTGGAGTCTGACACCTTCCTCTTTACTGGCTCCTCACTGGTGTCCAAGGGCACAAGGTGGCAGCCTCCTGCCCCATGCAGTGCCCACTGCCTCATGATGCTTGCTCTGCCAATCTCTGCAGTTCAGGAAGACAGGCAGCCCGACTCTTCTCCGTGCCTCATGTAGTGCAGCAGGAGACCACCCTGGCCTACCTGGAGAATCAGGTTGCAGCAGCACTCACCCTGCAGTCCAGCCATGAGTACCGCCATTGGCTACTCCTCTACGCTCGGTACCTTGTGAATGAAGGTGAGGTTTCTGGTGGTCCCTCCATCTTCCTGGGTCTGGCTCAATTTCTGTCCCAACATAATCTTCCAGAAAGCCCATGAATCAAGGCAGAGATGCAGTGGCCTAGGACTGTCTGCACTCTCCTTCCTCCCAGTCTCCTATGTTTACCCCCAGAGGCCCTGGACTCCAACTGCCCCATCAGCAAGATGGCCCTCAGCCCCCATCTCTTAGCCTGAGCTGTAGTCAAAGCAGCTCAGCAGGCATCCAACCCTATTATAGACTCTGAGACCCTGAATTGGGTAGGCCCTGAGGACCAGGAGGACTGGCAGTAGGAGGGGGTGGGGGCACAGGATGCTTGAACAGACATGCTCCAGAGGAGCAGAAGGCTCAGACTCTTGCCTTCCCTCATACCCTGGAGCTTCAGTGGTAGCTGGTCACCCCAGAGGAGGGCTTCTTCTGGCAATATCCATTGAGCCTGCATCTCTCTTCCTCCAAGCCCCTCCTGCCCTGGAAGGGCCTGCCTGATGTCCAGCACCTCTCCATGGCCTTCTAGCCCAGCTTTCCCTGCCAGCACTTCTGATCTCTCCCACCACCCCCTCTTCCCTTTTCGGTCAGCAGAAAGTTCGGTGTGTTGGAAGAGGTGGACATCCTGTTGTCAGGGTGCCCTGCAATAAATAGACTTTCATCTCTCTGCTAGGCAAGTGTGGGGTTGTTTCTTACCACCTTCCTCCCACTTGAGCTTGTCCTCCAGGGTTGTGGCTTGGGAACTAGCACTCCCAAAACTCCCTGTGTGACCACACAGCTCCAGGCCTGGTCACAGAACTGCCTTCCCCACAGCCTCTCCTGGCCTTCTTGGTTTGGTTTGCTTTTGACCTTACCCTCCCTATTTTGTTTATAATTTAAAGTACAGAAAAGAGAGAAAAAAAAAACGTGCCGAACCCCTACAGGTGTCACTTCCAGAGCTCACATGTCACATTGCCTCTGATGACATAATTGTGTGTATATATAAACCTCTGATGACAACAAATATGGCTGACCAACTCAAAGTCCTTCCCAGCAGACTCCAATGATGAGTTTAATTTGCCTCTTCCCGCCCAGTCTGCATGGTTGCCCAGCCTGTGTGGTCACTGAGTCTTCTAAATACTCAATCTTCCCAAGCCCACACCTTTGCTGGGGTGCTCCTGTCACATCTAGCCTCATACCCCAATCCCCTGGGGAGACCTGTCCTCTGGCTCCTCTAATTTACTTCATCCTGGGTGTTGATCAGGACTCATCCTGACACCCTGAACAAAGTCACTGCCTCCTCTGGGGCCTGCACCTACTTGTGGGATCACTTCTGCTTGCTTCTCTTTCTCCATCTTTCACACATCTGTTCCTGCGTCCAATAACACAAGTCACCTCTGTTCTATTTCTTGCTTCCTTGACTATAAAAGGACTAAAATTTTAAAGGGAGACCCCTTCACTTCTAAAATTCCTCAGATTCCTGCATCACCCTCTTATTCTCCACCCTTATCTTTGGGCGATTTCATCATACCCTATGGCTTCAGCTGCCACCAGTGCTAACAGGCCCCCAGATTCTGCCACCAGCATTTGTGGCACTCCACGTGGCTGTGCCATAACCTGTGAGTTGATGGGCCGGTGAATTCTTCTCCTATCTCCTCTGTTCCATCACCACCTCACTCTAAATTCATACCCTTGCTATCTCTTACTTCCCGAAGGTGCCTCCTGACCCTGCTGATCTCCTCTCACTGTCAACATGTCTTGTCTGAAACAAATCTGACCAGCCCACTCCCCTCCTTCCACAATTCCCACATTTTCCCATCACCTTGGGGAGTTTGTCCCAGAGCTGGCTACATCTCATTTTTCCCATGGGCCCAGCACATAGAGGGGCTGCTGTATATGCTATCAAGGGAGTGGGTTCGTGAGTGAGTCTGTCATTATGGGTGTCAGTGCTCCAAACTGAGAGTCGTTCAGGAGGCTTTTTGCCCAAAGCAGCCAATAAAATAAACATTTGTTCAATCTATTTTGATATACACAACAACTTAGCATATTCTTGATTTTTTATTTCTTTTTGTAATGTGTTCCTATTTCTGTTTTGTTTTGTTGTTTTTTTTTGTTTTGTTTTTTCCCGTAATTAGGGTTTGAATACCGACTCCGAGAAATATGCAAGGACTTACTGGGTCCGGTTCACTACTCCACTGGAAGCCAGTGGGAGTCAACGGTAGTGGTAGGTGCTGCTTTCATTCTTGCCACAAGAATTCTGTCTTAAAAAGTGAAGGTAGAGATGAAAAATAAGTCAAAGTGCTTTGAAATTCTTCCCCATTAGACTTCTTCAGCACACCGCCTTGGACCCCAGCATCAGTGAGAGGCTGAGATGTCAGTACTGCGCTTGTGGGCAGGAGCTGGGTCTTTGGCATCAAGGGCCTAGAGAGTGCTCGGCCACACATGCACGTGTGCTGAGGAAAGCTGCCTGCCAGGGGCTGTAGGTTTGTTCAGTAGAGAAGATGAAAGATCTTTCCCTGCTTTCCTGGAGCTCCCAGTCTGGTAGCGAGGCAGACAGAAGCAAGTAAGCAATTCCATCAACAAGATAGTTTTAGACCATGGATTATGCTAAGAAGGAAATAAGCAGAGCAATAAGCTGAAGGTGCCTGGGAATGAGCAGCCGGGGAGGACCCAGAAGGGGACTTTTAGGATGAAACCCAGGGATAAAAATGAGCCAGCTCTGCTGAGACCTGGGAGTCTCCTGGTAAAAGTGATAGTGAATACAAAGAGGGCGTGGTACATGGGGGCCACTGTGGCTGGAGTATAGTAGGCAAAGGAGAGGGTGGTGTGAGATTAGGTGAGACAGATGAACAGGAAGGAGATCATTGAGACCTTGTGAGGAGCTGGAGCTGTTGGAGGAGTTTGTGCAGCGGTGACATGAAGTGACCCAGATCAGTCAGCAGGAGTGATATGAACTGATGTAGCAAAGCAGTAAGAGCTTGTTTTTTGCAGCAGTCTTGCAATAGGTGAAGGTGACTTGGATTGGCACAATGGCCATGGAGAGAGGAAAGGAGAAAGATTCAAGTTGTATTTTGGAGGCAGATCCAACCAGACTTGGTGGGTGGATGGGTGGATATGGAATAGATTAAGAGAGAATAATGAGTATGCATACAGTTGCCTCCAGAATTTTTGGCTTGCACACACGGCTGCTAATTCATTGAAAGGAACAGGTTGGTGAGGGATGGGAGTTGTAGATATAAGTTAGCTCCCCAGCTTCTTCTTTAGTCACTGAGCAAATACTGATGGAGCACCCGCTGTGGCCAGGCATGGGACAGTGAGCAGTGAACAAAGCTGACAGGCCCCACCTTCATAGGTCTACATTCTTGTGCAGAGAAGCAGATTCTAAACAACTGAGCAAGTACATGTATTGTGATGGGTGGGGGTGGTGCTATGGACAAACATAAAGAGGGCAAGGGGATACTTTCAGGATGCTATTTTATATTGGGTAATCAAGGAAGCCTTAACTAACTGAGCAGAGAGACCAGAAAAGGTGAGGGGCAAAGCCCCACAGATAACTGGAAGAAGAACATCCAGGCAGAGGGAACAGCAAGTTCAGAGGCCCTGAGGTGGCAGGGCTTGCAATGTGGAAGGAATAGCTGAGCAGAATAGCAATGGGAGGGTGAAAAGGGTTGTAGTCAGAAAGGTTGGAGGGTCAAACCTCATAGGTTCTATAGGCCATGGTGTGTGCTTGGCCTGTGTGTTTTATTCGATTTTTATTTTGTTGTAATAGATCTTAATTTGGTCAGTTAATAGAATCCTACCTTCAAAGTCCCAATTCCCCTTACACCTTTGAAGGTATGGTGCCACAGTTTTAACATCCACTGTTGTTGCTAAAAATCACTGCTATAAATCTGATTTCCATTGCTTTGTAAGTTCTTTTGGGATCCTCTCTTATTGTTCTGAAGTTTTACAAAGCCCATAGTCTGTTTCTTTCATTCATACTGTGGATTTTTCTTGGTTCTCTTCTTCAGTTATATCTTCCTTTCCATTTTCCCCATCATCAGAGAGATGTAATGTCCTCTCTTTTTAAAATCTTCTGTATAATTTTTTTTGTAGTTTCACTTTTCTCCCCAGATTTTCAATTTAATCTTTTATCTGCTTGAGCATAGTAAGTTTAGTTGTTTTAAAGTTGTATGTCTGATAATTCTGGTATCAGGAACCCTTGTGGATCTGTTTCTCTTGTCTATAGATGTGTCTGTGCTTTCTCATTTATATTCCTATTTCCTTACACGTTTGATTATTTTTAACTGTCTGCTGGACATGTTATTTGAGAAATTATTTGTAGAAATGATATGAGGACTTAGGTAATGTTCCTTTATTTCATGGAGTACTTTTATTTGCTGCTGCCAGTTCTTGAGGCATCAGTACTGCAGGGTCCCCTCAACCCAGTTCAGGGATTTAGGTTTTCTGGGCTGTCTTGGAATTCAAAGCCAGATACTCATTTGTGTAGGGTCTGGTTTACTTCCAGTTTACCCTTATTCTAGGGTACATCCCCTTGGGGTGGCAGCAGAAGGTGGGGGATGACTTACCAGGAACTCCCACTTTTCATTTTGGCCCCTGCTTTGATTCCCCTATGCCCTCAAGTCTGGCAGAAGCTTGCTCAGCCTCTTTCTCATCAATAAATGTTCCTAAGGCAAAGGTGTCATTCTCTGGCCTTCTACCTTCTCCACATGCCAGCTTAATCCTTTGTCACTAGCACATTAGCTGTCTGAATTCTGTTTCTGTTTGTGTAGCTAGGTCCCCAACGGGAAGGGTTCTGAATTATCAGTAAGAGTAAAGCTGTTTCTTTACCACTCATCACCTCCGGAGCGCCCTGACAGGACATCTTCTTGGGTGAGAGATAGGCTGGCACATGTCTGACCAACCCTTCTCTGGGCCAAGTTGTAGAGGTTCACTCTGTGATCCAGCAGCCACTCTGGGAGCCTTAGCCTAGGATGTCAGCTGGAGCTCTACTACGTAGCAGTTTTCTGTCTCAGCCTCAGGGTAAGCATGCTAGGCCAATATGGTGCAGATGGAAGGGGGCACAAGCAGGCCACCAATTATTAGCCATGTGCTCTTTTCTCCCACTCCTTCCTGCTGCTTGTTTGTGCCAGCTCCAAGCAGGATACCTCATTGGAGCTTTGTCTAGGAGAGCCTGGAGCTCTCTTCACAGGAGGGAAGGTGTAGTCCTACCTGCTTTTTACCTTCTGTAAATTACCTAATATAGCTGGTCTGCTCACGGTCCCTGGTATCCATAACAAATGCTTTCAGCTGCAGGTAAATGATACTCCTTCTAATGGTGCTGAAATCTTTTTTTTTCTCTCTCTCTAAGTCATCTGGAGGTAGGTGGTACCCCTATATCTCTGTGGTTCTCCTGGCCTTTACCTCGTGGTCACAGGTAGCTTTCATACCCAAGTTCAAGGAAAGAGGATAGTAGGAAGCCAGTACTAGCAACATCAGAAAAGGAAAAGCTACCTGGCACAAAAACAGACACATAGACCAATGGAATAGAATAGAAACCCCGAACTAGACCCACAAACGTATGGCCAACTAATCTTTGACAAAGCAGGAAAGAACATCCAATGGAAAAAAGACAGCCTCTTTAACAAATGGTGCTGGGAGAACTGGACAGCAACATGCAGAAGGTTGAAACTAGACCACTTTCTCACACCATTCACAAAAATAAACTCAAAATGGATAAAGGACCTGAATGTGAGACAGGAAACCATCAAAACCCTAGAGGAGAAAGCAGGAAAAGACCTCTCTGACCTCAGCCGTAGCAATCTCTTACTTGACACATCCCCAAAGGCAAGGGAATTAAAAGCAAAAATGAATTACTGGGACCTTATGAAGATAAAAAGCTTCTGCACAGCAAAGGAAACAACCAACAAAACTAAAAGGCAAGCAACGGAATGGGAAAAGATATTTGCAAATGACATGTCGGACAAAGGGCTAGTATCCAAAATCTATAAAGAGCTCACCAAACTCCACACCCGAAAAACAAATAACCCAGTGAAGAAATGGGCAGAAAACATGAATAGACACTTCTCTAAAGAAGACATCCGGGGGGCGCCTGGGTGGCGCAGTCGGTTAAGCGTCCGACTTCAGCCACGTCACGGTCTCGTGGTCCGTGAGTTCGAGCCCCGCGTCAGGCTCTGGGCTGATGGCTCAGAGCCTGGAGCCTGTTTCCGATTCTGTGTCTCCCTCTCTCTCTGCCCCTCCCCCGTTCATGCTCTGTCTCTCTCTGTCCCAAAAATAAATAAACGTTGGAAAAAAAAAAAATTAAAAAAAAAAAAAAAAAAGACATCCAGATGGCCAACAGGCACATGAAAAGATGCTCAACGTCGCTCCTTATCAGGAAAATACAAATCAAAACCACACTCAGATATCACTTCACGCCAGTCAGAGTGGCCAAAATGAACAAATCAGGAGACTATAGATGCTGGCGAGGATGTGGAGAAACGGGAACCCTCTTGCACTGTTGGTGGGAATGCAAACTGGTGCAGCCACTCTGGAAAACATTGTGGAGGTTCCTCAGAAAATTAAAAATAGACCTACCCTATGACCCGGCAATAGCACTGCTAGGATTTTACCCAAGGGATACAGGAATACTGATGCATAGGGGCACTTGTACCCCAATGTTTATAGCAGCACTCTCAACAATAGCCAAATTATGGAAAGAGCCTAAATGTCCATCAACTGATGAATGGATAAAGAAATTGTGGTTTATATACACAATGGAGTACTACAGGGCAATGAGAAAGAACGAAATATGGCCCTTTGTAGCAACGTGGATGGAACTGGAGAGTGTGATGCTAAGTGAAATAAGCCATACAGAGAAAGACAGATACCATATGGTTTCACTTTTATGTGGATCCTGAGAAACTTGACAGAAACCCGTGGGGGAGGGGAAGGGAAAAAAAAAAAAAAAGAGGTTAGAGTGGGAGAGAGCCAAAGCATAAGAGACTCTTAAAAACTGAGAACAAACTGAGGGTTGGTGTGGGGTGGGAGGGAGGGGAGGGTGGGGGCTGGGTATTGAGGAGGGCACCTTTTGGGATGAGCACTGGGTGTTGTATGGAAACCAATTTGACAATAAATTTCATATATTGAAAAAAAAAAAAAGAAAGAAAGAAAAGGAAAAGCTACCCAGAAGTTAGTCCATGCTTCACAGGCAACCAGCAAATGACTTGAGCACACTCGTTGCAAGGGAGTCTAGGGAAGTGAGCAATTAAAGAGTATGTAGAAGAGGTCTTAGAGCAGGTGTAGAAATAGCCAACTTCTGACCTCAGCACTATGCTGAATTTATTCTTTTTTAAAAAGCAAAACTGCTTTGTAGTCTCTTTATCGAGATACTGAGGGCAGGTTTGAATATGAACACTGTACTCTCTTGTTGAGTTTCTTTGTGAGCACTTTTATGGTAAGAATTGATCCTTAAAATGGAACTGGTTCTCAAGGTAGCTGGGAAAATGGAGCGGTGGATGGAAGGTGGACTGAAAACCAGCAGTGCTGACTCAGCAGCCAGCCCTCCCAAGAGGCTCATTAGAAAGCATCATTTAATATATTTAAGAGCCACTTATACTCCCTTTCTTTGAACTATCTGTTGAAATACTTTATTGCCATGTGTTCTTACTGGGTTTGTAGGAGCTCTTTATATACTAGGAAATTACTCTTTGTGATATGAGCTACCAGTTTGCTTCAAGAGACCCCAAAGGTCCAGGCTCTTTCCCTCAAAGATCATTGTTCAGTGTCGAAGGGTTGGACCAGTCTTCGTGGTGGGACCTGTGACAATGGCCAGAGAGGTAGTAATGAGCTGTGTCCCACGCTGCTGCCTTAAACAGTAGAGAGACATACTGAGAGCCCAGAGTGGGTGGTGGTAGTTGGTGGCAGTTGGTATTGACATCAGGCCAGAGGGCAGATCCTCTTGCAGCTTGCCCCTGGTGCCGCAGGCAGGCAGTATGTTCTGCTTTGTTTATGCAGTTTACTTCATCCCCTTTTATCTTTTTTTAATTAAAATTTTCAGGTTTTTAATTTAAAATTTTATTTTGGCTGGTAATATAGTCACATAGTTCAAAAATTAAAAGGTACAATAGTTTTGAAATAAGCTTTGTTGTTTTGGTGGGGTTGTTTTTTGGTTTTTGTTCTACTTGTACTTGCATTTATTTTATGTGGAATTTACTCCCAGGCCATAAATTTTTGTTCAGTTTCTTCTGGGGTATCTTTTTCTTCCGTGCAGCCTCCTCTTCTGGTTTAGGAACAATCTCCTTTTCAATAAAGATAGGCTCAGTGTGGCAGGAAGAGCTCATATATGGGTCAGTCCAAACATGACCTCTGTAAGTTCTGCGCTGCATCTTGGGGTTTTGTTCACCTGAATGTGCTGCTCAATGACCAGAGAATCTACATCCAAACCCTTAAGTTCAGCATTACTCTTAGCATTTTTAAGCATGTGTAGTAAAAATTGAGCGCTCTGTTTGAGCCTCTGATTCTGTGTCCAGCCCCACTCTTTGGCCTGGGCATACCTACCAACTCCACCATTGTAGTAACAGAATGGCACACATTGCTTCTATAAAGTGACAGTCTTCAGATACTTGGTGACTTCTCGGATATGCATACCCTTGATGCTTGTGCAGGTTCACATGCATTCATAAAGTGAACACAAAGCTTTGAACCTCTTGATTTGCATGATTTTGTAGGACTTTCTGGGTCAAGTGAATAGTGACCATTTGCAGAGATCACCTCAGACCACTTCTAGGAAGAGCAAAAATAAGTCTTGAAGTCAGAAACTAAAGGCTTCTCTACCTTTTGTCTTCTTTTTCAAAATTCTTAAGGCTATTCAGGGTCCCTTGAGATTCCATATGAATTTTAAGATGAATTATTCTATTTCTGTGAAAAACACCATTAAGATTTTGATATGGAGTACATTAAATCTATAGATTGTTTTTGGTGTTACTGACATCTTAATAATATTAAATCTTCCAATCCATGAACAGAGGATGTCTTTCCGTTTACCTTTAATTTCTTTCAGCAATATTTTATAGTTTTCAGTGTACTAGTCTTTTACCTCTTTGGTCAAGTTTATTTCTAAGTATTTTATTCCTCAGAGACTATTGTAAATGGAATTGTTTCCTTAGTTTCATTTTCAGAATGTTTGTTGTTGATGTACAAAAATGCAACTGATTTTTGTGTAATTTCTTATTGTGCAAATTTGCTGAATTCACTTATTCTAACAGGTTTTTTTATAGAGCCTTTGGCGTTTTCTACATATAAGATGATGTTGTCTACAAACAAGAAAGATTTATTTCTTCCTTTCCAATTTGGATGCCTTTTATTTCATTTTCTCTCCTCATTGCTCTGGTTAGAACTTCCAGTACTCTGGTAAAAGCTAGGATTCTTGCCTTGTTCCTGACTTTGGAGCAAAAGCTTTCAGCCTTTTAACATTGAGTGTGATGTTTTCTTTTATGGCCTTTATTATACTGAGGTGGACTACTTCTGTTACTAGTCTTTGGAGTGTTTTTGCAATGAGAGAGTGTTGAACTTTGTCAAAAAAATTTTTGCATCAATTGAAGATTGTTAATAATTCTTTAAATGTTTGGTGAAATTCACCAACGAAGCCATTTGGGCAGTCATTGGGTCTTTTTTTGTTGAGAGATTTGTGATTACTGATTCAATATCCTTGCTAGTTATAGATCTGTTCAGATTTTCTATTTCTTCATGATTCAGTCTTGGTAGGCTGTGTGTTTCTAGGAATTTGTCCATATTGTCTAGGTTGTCCAGTTTGTTGGTGTACAATTGTTTGTGTAAAATTGTTTATTTATAATGTTTACTTTTATGGCATCAGTTATAATGCCCCTGTTTCATTTCTGATTGTGATTCAAGTCTTCTTTTTTTTTTTCTTAATCCATCTAGGCAAAAGTTTATCAATTTTGATGATCTTTTCAAATAATATGTTTCGATTTCATTATTTGCTCTATTTTTCTGTTCTCCATTTTATTTTCACTTGTGTGATTTTCTTGCTTCTGCTTGATTTGGGTTAGGTTGCTTTTATTTTTCTAGTTTCAAAGATGGAAGGTTATGTTACTGATTTGAGGTCTTTCTTTGTATATTCTTAAAGCTATGAATTTCTGCTAATGTCTGCTTTTGCTGCATCCTGTCATTCTTGGTATATTGTTTTCATTTTCATTTGTCTCAGATATTCTCTAATTTCCCTTGTGATTTCTTCTTTGAATCATTGGTTAACAATATGTTGTCTCATATTTGCAGATTGTCCAGTTTTCCATTAGCTTTTGATTTCTGGTTTCATTCCATTAATTGGAAAAGATACTTCTATGATTTCAGTCTTTTTAAACCTATTGATATTTGTTTGTGACCTAACATGTGGTCTTTCCTGAAGAATGTTCAGTGTGCACCTGAGAAAAATGTATCCTGTTGTTGGGTGTGATGTTCTATATATGTATGTAAGGTACAATTGGTCTATATTGTTTTTTAGGTCTTCGTATTCCTTATTGATCCTCTCTCTGGTTGTTCTGTCCATTATTGAGAATGGGATATTCAAGTGTCCTACAGTTATTGTAGAACTATATATTTTTCCTTTCAACTCGATGTTTTCTTCATATATTTAGGAGCTCTGATGTTTGGTGCATATGTTTATAATTGTTACATCTTCTTTGGGAAATTGACCCTTTTATCATTATACAATGTCTCTTATATACTTTATGAGAGACAGAGAGACACGTATACATACATTATACTTTTGTCTCTTGTAATAGTTTTTGAAATAATATCTATTTTGCATGAAACTAGTATAGCCATCTCTTCTGTATTTTGGTTACTATTTCCATGAACTGTCTTTCTCTGTCCTTTCATATTCAACCTATGTGTGCCCTTAGATCTAAAGTGAGTTCCTTGTAGGTAGCATATGGTTGGATCCTGGTTTCTTACCCATTTTTTTAATTGGGGAGTTTAATCCATTTACACTTAAAGTAATTACTGACAGATAAAGACTTAATGTTGTCATTTTGTTACTTATTTTCTGTATGTTTTATAGCTTTTTATCCCTCATTCCCTCCTTTACTATTTTACTTTGCATTTAGTTAATTTTTTTAGTGACATGTTTTGATTCTCTCCTCTTTTCATTTTGTGTATATTCTATAGATATTTTCTTTTTGATAACCATAGGGAAAACAAAAACATTCTAAAGTTCTAACAGTCTATTTTAAACTAATAACAGTTTAATTTCACTTGTATACAAAAACATTGCCTACTCATTTACAGTTCCACTTCATCCACTTTGTTATTGAAGGCACAAATTATATCTTTTTATATTCTATAACCTTTAACATAGATTTATAATTTCTTATGCTTTTGTCTTTTAAATCTTATAAAAGAATAAAAAATGGAATTACCAAACAAATGTACACAATATGGGTTTTTATATTTGTCCTTGTTTTCACCTTTACCAGAGAACTTTATATTTTATTGTCTAGCATCCTTTTATTTCAACTTGAAGGACTCCCTTTAGCATTTCTTATAGGGTAGTTCTAATCATAATGAATCCATCAGTTTATTTATCTGGGAATGTGTTCATTTCTTTCTTGTTTTTGAAGGATAGTTTTGCTGGATATGGTATTCTCAGATATCAATTTTTCTCTGGCCTTTAGTGTTCCTGCTGAGAAATCACTGATTGTCTTATTGAGGATGCTTTTTACATAATGAGCCACTTTTCTTCTTTCAAGATTATCTTTTTGTCTTTGACTTCACATAATTTGATTAAAATGTGTCACAGTATGAGTTCATTTGGGATTTTCCTACACGGAGTATTTGTTGAGCTTGGATTTGCCAATTCGTGTCTTTCCTCAAACCTGGGAATGTTTCAGCCATTATTTCTCCAAATAAGTTGTCTTCCCCTTTCTCTCTCTGTTATTCTTCTGGGACTTACATAATGCATGTATTGGTCTGCTTGATGGTGTCCTATAAGTCTCTTATGCTGTTTTCTCTTTTCTTCATTCTATTTTCTTTTTGCTGTTCAGATTCAATAATTTTAAATAACTTGAATTCAAGTTTATTTATTCTTTCTTCTGTCTATTCAAGTCTACTGTTGAACCCCTCTAGTGAATTTTTCTATTTAGCTACTATGTTTTTAAGCTCCAGAATTTGGTTTGGTTCTTTTTTATAATTTCTGTCTCTTTGTTAATATTCTCATTCTGTTCACATATCATTTTCCTAATATGTCTGTTCATGTTCTCTTTGAGAATATTTAAGACAATAGTTTTAAAGTCTTTGTCACATAAGTTCCAAGCCTGTGTTTCCTTAGGGTCAGTTTCTGGAGGTTTATTTTGTTATTTTGAATGGGCCATGTTTCTTTGTTTCTTTGAATGCCCTGTCATCTTTTGCTGAATATTGGGCATTTGAAAAAAAAGGCCACCTTTCCAGTTTTTGCAGACTGGCTCCCCTACTCAGCTGGTCATGAAGGCTCTTGGTCCTCCAGCCTTTTCTGGGGATGCCTTTTCCCCAGGTCTTTGCTTGTGCTTTTCTTCCATTTCCCCATTTACATAGCTGCTTTTAAGTGTTTCACTTTCCCTAGAAATTTCACTCCTGCTTCTTTTCATAACCTTAGATGTTCTGTTGTATTCTACTCATCGTATCCTTTCCATAGGCATCCACAGGTCCACAGTTCCCCTACAGCTCTCAGTCACCACTTTGCCCACCACTGCCCTTTGCAGCCTCCATCATGATATCTAAACTATGCCATTGTTCCCATCAGCACTCTCTGTTCATTTAGGTTTTCTTTAATGGCTTTCAATACAGTTTTATAACTTTCAGCACATAGGCCATCCACGTCTTTTGTTAGATTTATTCTTAGATGTTTTATAATTGTGGCTATTCTAAACAGTATATTGTCCTATTTATGTTTTCTAATTATTCATTGCTGCTGTATATATATATATATATGTAAATGCATTTGGTTTTGGTATTTTAGTCACCAAACATCTTTCTACACGTTTTTGTTATGTTTATTATTATTATTATTATTATTATTATTAATTTATCAGTAGTTTTGTGTTTTCTGTGTAGAGTAAGCAGCCAAATCATCTTAAATAATTGTTTTATTTCCTGTTTTCCAATTCTTGTGCCTTTTTTCTGTAATATTAAAACCTATTAAATTAATAAGCTTTCTAAGATTAAATTATCCTCAATTTCTTGGATAAACAATAACTTGGTCATAGTATCTTTTCATTCACTGTTAGAACTAATTGCTAATAATTTATTAGAGATTTGTACACCTGATTTCATGGGTGAAATTGGCCTGAGATCTTTCATTCTCATTTTATTTTTGTCTGGTTTTAGAATCAAGGTTATTTTGTCTCATAGAATGTATTGGGGGTAGTTCCTCTTTTTTTGTTCTTTGAGTTTATATAAATTTGGAAAAATCGGTTCCTTGGAAGTTTCTTAAACATCAGTTTACAAAACTAGTATACCTGTTATTTTCCTTGTGGTAAGATTTAACTCCTGTTTTCTATTTATTTTTGAATTGATTTAGATAAATTATATTTTCCTAGGAATTAGTCCATTTTCTCTAAATGTTCAGTTTTGTTGGCATAAAGTTGTTGATCAGTAAATGATCAGACAAATGACTTGTCTTTATTCATCTTTTCTATCAAAAGTTTTTAATTTCATTGATTTCAATTCTTTATTATCATTTTCTTTTTAAAAATGTTTTTTCTTGGGGTTCCTGGGTCGCTCTGTCGGTTAAACATCCAACTTTGGATCAGGTCATGATCTCACAGTTCGCAAGTTTGAGCACCACATCGGGCTATGTGCTGTCAGCACAGAACCCACTTCAGATCATCTATCCCCCTCTCTCTCTGCCTATCTCTCTCTCTCCAAAATAAAATAAATAAGTTTTTTTGATGTCTTTTTTTCTTTCTTTTCTTATTTTATTTTATTTTATTTTATTTTATTTTATTTTATTTTATTTTAGTGTGTGTGTGTGTGTGTATGTTTTTTTGTTGTTTTTGTTTTTCTGATACCTAAGTTGGACTCGGGTAATTGGTTGTCATTTTTGTATGTACTCTGATAGATGTTTTATGTTTTTAAGTATCCTTATAAGAGCCCCTCTTCTGTTGCATTTCACCATTTTTGCAGTATATAGTGTTTTTATTGCCATTCACTTGTAAGTCATTTTTAGTTTCAATTAACAATTTCATTAATTAACTTAATTGATTAATTAGATTCATGAGTTCTATTTGTGTCTTAGTTAGAGAACATGAGCTATATCAGGGGTTGGCAAATTTCTTCTGTCAGGGACCAGAGAGTAAACATGTCAGGCTTTGCAAATTCATGCAGTCTCTGTACAACTGCTTGACTCTGCTGTTGTAACATGGTATATAAACAAAAGGACGGGTGTGGCTGCATTTTGATAAAATTATTTACAAAAACATATAGTAGGCTGTATTCGACCATGCCAATCTGCAGTCTACATGATGCCTATTTTTTGAGGTTTACTTTTAGAGCAATTTTTTGTATTTCTATGTGTGCCAAAGAACGTGTATTTTCATTTTGTATATGTCCATTAAGTCTTATTTACTAAATGTTCAGTTCAGATTACCTGAATCTGCAGCTTATTCCCTTTCTGACCCATCACTAGTTGGTTGTATATTAAAATCTCCCTGAGGGTGGTTTTGTCCCTCTCTTTGACTTTCTCTTTCCTCAGCAACGTTTTTGTCATGAAGTCCTCTTTGGTAATTGTAAAATACTGGCTCTCTTTTTACTCTTTACTAACGTATCTCTCTCCAACTTTTAACCCTTCTGCATCCATATTTATATGTTTCTTACTAACATGATGGCTGGCTTTTATTTTATCTAATCTGACAAGCTTTTTTTTTCCCCCCCTCATTGCTAAGCTCAAACCATTTACATTTTTTGTTTTCTTGGTTTTCTTAAGGCTAATATAAACTTTAGCCATAGTTGATCACATTTCTTTTCATGTCTCTTAGCATTGTCTGGATTTATCTTCTCTTACTTCAAGTATTTCCTCCAAAACATTTTCACGGTGGATCTTTTTTGTGGCAAACCTTTTGAGGTCTTATAAGCCTAAGAATACTTTTCATTATACCCTTTAATATGAATACCTATTTGGGTAAAAAAGTTTAGGTTATGAGGTTTTTTCCCAGTATATTATAAATACTACTTTATTGTGTATCTTGGTATCTCTCCTTTTGTAGGTAATATGCTCTTGTTTTTTAGAAACTTTCAGAATGTTTCTGTCTTTGATATCCTCAAATTCTGTATATTTTATCCTAACATGTCTAGATACCAGCTTTTCCATATCTTTTTTTCCCCCAGTTTTGTGAAAAATGTTGTTGGTATTTTAATAGGGATTGCATTAAATCTGTAGATTGCTTTGGGTGATCTGGACATTTTTACAATATTGGTCCTTCCAATCTATGAATATGAAATATCTTTCCATTTATTTGTGTCTTCAGTTTCTTTCATCAATGTTTTACAGTTTGTTTGGGTTTTTTTTTTTTTGTTTTTGTTTTTTTAATTTTTTTTTTTCAACGTTTATTTATTTTGGGGACAGAGAGAGACAGAGCATGAACGGGGGAGGGGCAGAGAGAGAGGGAGACACAGAATCGGAAACAGGCTCCAGGCTCTGAGCCATCAGCCCAGAGCCTGACGCGGGGCTCGAAATCGTGACCTGGCTGAAGTCGGACGCTTAACCGACTGCGCCACCCGGGCGCCCCCTACAGTTTTTGTGGAGTACAGGTCTTCCTAGGTATTTATTGTTCTTGGTGCAGTTGTAAATGGGATTGTTTCCTTATTTTCTATTCTGCTACTTCATTATTAGTGTGAAGAAATGTAAGATTTCTATATATTAACTTTTTGCTGTGATTTTACTAAACTCATTTATCAGTTTTAGTTTTTTGGTGGAGTCTTTAAGGTTTTCTACATATAATATATTACAATAGTGTAATATATTATAATGGTATAGTATAATAGTGTCATGCAATCTGCAAATGGTGAAAGTTTTACTTCTTACCAATTTAGATGCCTATTTCTTTTTCTTATCTGACTGCTGTGGCTAGGACTTACAGTACTATGTTGAATAAAAGTAGAGAGAGTGGACACCTTTGTCTTATTACTGATCTTAGAGGAAAAGCTCTGTTTTTCACCACTGAAATATGTTAGTTGTGTGGTTTTCATATATGACCTTTATTATGTTTCCATATCTTACATGATCAGCATTCATGGAGGCTTTCAACCTAAGGCCATTTGATTTTATTATGTGAAATCCACCTATATTATTTCCTTAAATATTTCCTACTCTCTTCTTTCTCTCTTCTGGGACCCATTATGTAGATATTGCGCCCATTTGCTGCCTCCTTCTACCTTTACTTTTCCCATACAGTTTCTCCTCTTACTTCCCCTCTCTTGCCTCACTCCTCAAGCATGATCTGTGGTCCTCCATCTGACTCTACGCTGACTTGGTCTTCAGCAGTGTCTGTTCTCCCGCAAATCCCATCTCCTTCAATGACTATGTTGCTCATACTTAATATCTACACTTGGTTCTTTTCTATAATTCCTTGTCTTGTTACCATGCTTATTTTAACATCTTGGGCCTTCCTTCACTTCCAATGGTCAGTGTTGTTGGTTGGTGGTTTTTTTCTTTGCAGCAGATGTGCTCCTCAGGGTTCTGTGCAGTGGAGACCCCTCCTCACAGTACATGTTGCAGGAGAACCCAGGCAGACCATGGTGCCAGTGCACCCAGGCATGAAAGATTCCTGGCAAAGTCCAAGGGCAGAGGCCCCAGGATTATAAAACCAAGGCCAGCCACTGCCTCCCAGGTGCCTCTTCTCCCTTGAATTTGACCTCAGTCCCCTAGAGAAAATCCACATGAGGGAACAGCCATTCCTGGATGGCTATCCACCTGTCCCTCTACCCTAATATCCTACTTCTGTCCTGGTCTGGAAGGCCAAGCTACCATGGCCACTAATCAGTACAGTTCAAGGCCAGTGGTGATTATGCCAGCAAACTTAGGGGACACAGAGGAGCAGAACCTACCCTGGTTTTCTTTGCTGTATCCTTGCACTGTTTCCTTTCCCTACTCCCTGCCACTCCATCCCACATGCCCCAGCTCACGCTTTTGGCTTGCCTAGGACTTGCCAGCATGTAGAGAAATTGCTCTCATCCATCTGTAGTTTCTCCAGGGGGTCTCTGGGGGTCAGATGGGCGGACAAAATTTCTCTGCCAGGCCAGGGAAGCCCCCCCATCTTTCAGGTCTCCTCACTGACACTTGAATTTAACTGTCACTCTTTGTGTCCACAGGGTCTCCGGAAGAGGGAGCTGTTGAAGGAGCTACTGCCAGTCATTGGGCAGAATCTCCGCTTTCAGCGCCTCTTCACCGAGTGTCAGGAGCAGCTCGATATCCTGAGGGACAAGTAGCCTGCCTAGGCCTCCCCTGGCTACAGCAAGGGCAGGGCCACACTCTCGCCGCTGACAACACAGAAGACCACCTCTCACCTCGTCAGGCTACAGAAGGACGAGGAGACACTGGCAAGAGGTGGGCTGTCCCGTGCCAGCACCAGCCCAGCTTCCTGGGCAGACTTCCCCTATTTCCTGGGCCTGTTGCTCCCTCAGAAGGGGGAACCTCTGCCAGCCATTCATCCCTCCCTCCAGGACCCCTGTGCAGAGCTGGGGCTGGGGCCCTGCCCTGCTGCCCTGGGGTCAGTGAGGCACTCCCAGGCCTGCCGTCTCCAGCACGGTCCCAAGGTGGACGCTAGTCCCTGCCACTGCAGGCACCGTGCTGCTTCAGCTATGACGAATGAGCCATTTGTGAAAGAGAGAGAACCCCGAAATGTTAGTGTATTATGCAGTCAGTAGACTGACCCCGAGACCTATGTAAAAGGAAAGCCTATTCCAACACGGACTATTTTTGTACTAGAATTTGCTAACTTGTAATATGAAATTTTCCTTTTGGCCAATAATCAGGATTTCCCTATAAGTCACTTGGACATTGGTCACTTGTAGGAAATTTAAACTCTA
Organism: Leopardus geoffroyi; assembly: GCF_018350155.1. Lineage (NCBI taxonomy): Eukaryota > Metazoa > Chordata > Mammalia > Carnivora > Felidae > Leopardus > Leopardus geoffroyi. The sequence goes on along the minus strand of NC_059339.1, from coordinate 29,102,059 downwards.
ATTATGACAGCTACATTGAAAAATAATTGTACTGAAATTAACTTGTCTATCTTCATTTGGTTTTAATTTTTAAATGTTTGTAAAAAGAGACTGTTTTTTGGGGGAATGGGGCAGAGGGGTGGGCGATTTCTTTTGTAAGTGTAAAATAAATGAACACGCATTGGATACCAAATCATCCTGGCTTCCCCTGCCTTTTCCTTCTAACTTCCACCTTCCCCTGAAATGGGCAATAATGGAACATCAGAACCAGAAAGGATTTTTGATGTCATCTATTGGCCCCAGCCTGTCTGTGCAGAAATTCTTTCCCACTGTGGAGGTCACTTCTTTGAAGGATCTGAGGCTGAGCTGGGGGTAACCGATAGGCCACCTCACATAAGTCTCTTCCCAAGCCATGCCTCAAAGTTCTTCTGGTGGTGGGGCCCCTTGGTCTCTGATCATACTGGCAACCAAGAGCTACAACTGACTTGCCAATTTCATGGAAGGAAATCAGTAACTATAGGCTTGAGTTTTCTGAAGAATTACCTGAAAGCTGGGATTTTCTTAGAAAGTGGTCCAGAGGCTGACCCACAGGAGAGGAAATAGCTAGAATCACAGAAACCTCAAGTGTGGTAAGGACTGAGCACATTTACCTCTGTGTTATGCACCTCACTGTTGCCTCCCTGCCAGCTGTGTGGGATCTCAAGTCTGGAAACAGAGACCTGGATTCGGAATTAGAAGGCCTGGGTGACTTTGGCCACTGATAACCCTCTCTGGATGCTTCCTTACTTAGTGTCCATCTTACTGCCTTCTCATTCATGTCAAGTGGCTGGATGAGACACCAGCATACATGCATGCCTGACCAAGCCAGAGTACAGAGTGCATGTGGGTATGAATACCTCAAAAGCCAGGCTACAAGTATGAGCCCTTCTTTAAGGAATGAGGAGCCAGAGATGCTATGTGGGTCAGTCAACTCCCCAGACAACTCTGCAGCAAAGCATTAAGAAATTTTTGGAGCCACAGAATGCACATGGCCTCAGGACTGACAGGCTTGCTGAAGTCCAAACCAGCAAAACTCTGGGCCTTGCTTTTCAGCTGTCAAATGGTGATGAGGTTAAGAAAACCTGCATGGTTGTAAGGACTAACTGGGATCACGTAGTTAAAGTCCTGACACTTAACAAATACCTCCTTGAAGAAAATTTTGACAATCAGTGTTTTAACACTCTTATTTGGAGAGGAGAAGTTAAGCAGAAAGATGTCAGGGACTTCCACTTCCAGCCAAGATGGAGTAACAGAAACCAAATCGACCGTCCTGCCTGAACCAACCAAAAAAGCCAGTCAACATACATGAAACGATGATCTCAAGACACTGAATGTCAGAAAGCAAGGGACGGTAATCCTGGGAAATAGGAAAAACAAACAAATTGAGCCCTATGACTGCTCCAGTTTACTACCCAGAGAGAGAGTTTCCAGTCTGCAGCAAAGGTAGGGAAACCTGAGGTAGAGCCCAGCAGACCTACTTGAGTTGAAGAAATAAAGCCTAGAGCCCAGGGAGACCAAGGCAGCTAGAGTTCACAGGGCATAACACCAGAAAGGAGAAAACTCCATAGAGAGAGAACCCTGGAACTCAGCAGAGGAAGCCCTACCCTATCCGTGCATATTGAACTGAGCACTGATCAGTGTGTGCAAATGAGGAAATAGCCAAGGCTAGGCAAAAAACCACCTGAACAGGTTAGAGTGAAAATTGCCTAGGTTTTACTCAGGGTTAAGAACAGCACTTGTTCCTACGAACCAGACTAGAAAAACATAACTCACAGGCTTGGTTGAGGTAGAGTACTTAGGAAGTATTGCCTCAATATTGAAGAATAATTAGAACAGTGCTCCGGATTCATCTAACAAAAAAGCAAGACCCAAAAGGATCAAATTGTCCAGCTAATTAATTACATTGCAAAGCAAAGTTCAAGAGGATTTATAACAATACTAAAGTATGCAACATCCAACAAAGTAGAGTTTACAATGTCTGGCATCCAAACAAAGACTACCAGGCACACAAAGAAGCAGGGACACGATCCAAAATGAATTATAGCATTATCCATTACGATCATAAAATTAAGCGCAAACATAACAAGAAAGTCACAAGCTTCTAAAGATGAAATAGATTAGACATCACAAAGGATTTGTGAATGTAAAGCCATAGCAATAAAAATGTTCCAAGACAGAAAAAGTCCATAAGAGGAAAGAAAAAATAGTATTAATAAGCCATGGGACAACATCAAGTGGCTCAGTATACAAGTAATTGAAGTCCTCAAAGTACATGATAGAAAAGTGAGTGACAGAAAAAAATATTTGGAGAAATAATGGCCAAAAATTTGCCCTATCCTTATCCTTTGTACTCTTCCTGGTGACCCCTGTGCTACTGTCCCTTTTCTCCTCACACCTACCCCTAATGCCTGATGACCTCCCTACTCCATCTACTGATGTCCCACACCTTCCCACTACCTCTGCCCACAGACCTTGTTTGTAAGCAGAACACTGTGGGCCTGTATTGTCCAAGCCTAGGACTTCTTGCCTCTCAAAATTCTGACCTGATCATATTGGGCACCTCCCAACTTTAGCCTCCAGATCACATGGGAGGAGTCAGAGCATTTTACAAATTAGGTTGGTGCAGTAAGAGGTTATATATACACACAGCAGATACACTCAAAAGAAAGAGCAAAGTCCATCATCTCTTCACATATGGTATCCACTCTCCCTGTCCTTTCACATACATGGCAAATATTATTCTCCACATCGTTCTTCATCTTTAAATGTTATTTCTGTTTTGGTTTTAAGTTTCTGATTTTTGTGAAAATTACTATTCTTTTGTAACTTAAATTTAACTTAATTACTTCTGTAATTTTTTAAAGTTTGTTTTTGAGACAGCGTGCACATGAGCAGGGGAGGGACAGAGAGAAAGGGAGAGAGAATCCCAAGCAGGCTCTGCTTTGTCAGTGTGGAGCCCAATGTGGGGCTCAAACTCATGAACTGTGAGATCATGACCTGAGCCGAAATCAAGAGTCGGACGCTTAACCAACTGAGCCACCCAGATGCCCCTTTAATTAATTATTTTAAACTTAGGACACTTTACTAAAGATACATGGATGGCAACTAAAACAAGTACATGAAAAGATGCTCAACATCATTAGTCATTCAGAAAATGTAAGTGATGATAAAACCACAATGATATAACAACATATACCTATTAGAATGGCTTAAATTGTTAAAAATTACAATACTGAGTATTCATGAGAACGTGCTGCAACTGGAACTTTTGTACATTGCTAGCAGGAAGACAAAGTAGTCACTTTGAAGTTTGACAGTTCCTTATAAAGTTAAAAATATACACTAACCGGGGCGCCTGGGTGGCTCAGTTGGTCAAGCGTCCGACTTCGGCTCAGGTCACGATCTCACGGTCCGTGAGTTCGAGCCCCGCATCAGGCTCTGGGCTGATGGCTCAGAGCCTGGAGCCCGCTTCCGATTCTGTGTCTCCCTCTCTCTCTGCCCCTCCCCTGTTCATGCTCTGTCTCTCTCTGTCTCAAAAATAAATAAACGTTAAAAAAAAATTAAAAAATATATATATACACTAACCATAGAACTCACGTATTCCATTAGTAGGTTTTTGTTTTGTTTTTAAAGATACAGAACATTTTAATCAACTCAGAATGCCTCATGTTGCCCCTTAAAAATTTTTACCGAGATAAATAATTCACATAATATGCAGTTCATCTATTTAAAGTGTACAATTCAGTGGTTTTTAGTAGAGTCACACGTATGTGCAATCATCACTGCGATCACACATAAGTGCAATCATCACTGCAGTCACTATTAGAACATTTTCATCCCCTCAAAAAGAAACTCCATACTCTTTATTATGCCCCATTCCCATAATCCCTAAGCAGCCATCAATCTACTCTTTGTCTCTATCATTTGCCTATTCTGGATATTTCATAATAAATGGAATCACAGAATATGTGGTATTTTGTAACTGGCTTCTTTCACTTAGCATGTTTTCAAGATTCAACCATGTTGTAGCCTGTATTAGTGCGTCACTCCTTATGGCCGAATAATACTCCGTTGTTTGGATGTACCATATTTGGCTTATCCATCCACTGATGGACACTTGAGTTGATTTCACCTTCTGACGATTATGTGTACTGCTGCTATCAACATTGTTTACAAGTTTCTGTATGGACATGTTTTCATTTCTCATTAATATATACATAGGAATAGAATTACTAGGTCATATGGTGACTAGTTAACTGAAGAACTTCAAGACTGCCTTCCAAATGGCTGCACCATTTTACATTTATACCAGCAGTATATGAGGGTTCTGATTTCTCCACATTCTCACCAACGATTCTTGTTACCTGACCATCCAAGTGAATGTGAAAAGATATCTCACTGTGGTTTTCATTTGCATTTCCCTAGTGACTAAAAACATTGAGCATCTTTTAATGTACTTATTGGTCATTTAAATATCTTACTTGGAGAAATGTCTATTCAGATATTTTGCCAATTTTTAAATTGAATTATTTTTCTTTATTTTTGAGTTGTAAGAGTTTTTTATATATTCTAATACAAGTTCCTTATCGGATATAAGGTTTAAAAATATTTCTTCCCCTCCTGTAGGTTGTACATTTACTTTCTTGATAGTGTGTTGAAACATAGAAATTTTCAGTTTTGATGAAATCTAATTTGTTTTTTCATTTGTTATTTGTGCTTCTAGTCTCATATATAAGAAACCATTGCTAAAATCTGAGGTTATGCGAATTTACCCCTGTGTTTTCTACCAAGAATTTTATAGTTTGGGCTCTTATATTTAGGACTTTGATCCATTTGGTGTAAATTTTTATATATGGTGTGAGTTAAGAATCCAGCTTCACTATTTTGCATGTGGCATTCCAATGTCCCAGCACCATTTATTGAAAAGACTATTTCCCCCATTGAATGGTCTTGGCCCTTTTGTTGAAAATCAGTTCGCCATAGACACATGAGTTGTTTCTAGACTCTCGGTTCCATTCCATTGATCTATATTTCTTTATACCAATATTACACTGTCTTGATTAATGTTGCTTTACAGTAAGTTTTGAAATCCAGACATCAGTTTGTTCTCTGTATTTATGGGTCTGTTCCTGCTTTTTATTTGTTTTGTTTTTTAGATTCCATATTAAATGAAATCATACGGTATTTGTCTTTCTCTCTTAGCATAATACTCGTAGGTCCATCTCTGTTGTCACAGATCACAAGACCTCATCCTTTTTTTATAGCTGAGTAATATTCTATTACACGCACACACGCACACACGCACACACATGCCACATCTTTATCCATATATCAGTGGGCACCTAGTTTGCTCACAAATTTTGGCTATTATAAATAATGCTGCAATAAACATAAACATAGGGGTACATATATCTTTTTGAATTAGTGTTTTCATTTTCTTTGGGTAAATACCTAGTAGTGGAATACTATTTCATATGGTAGTTCTATTTTTTAATTGGGGGGGGGGGGTGGTGGGAACCTGCATACTGTTTTCCACAGTGGGTGCACCTATTTGCATCTCTACCAACAATGCACAAAGGTTCCTTTTTCTCCACATCCTCACCAACACTTGTTATTTCTTGCTTTTAAATTTTAGGCATTCTGACAGATGTAAAGTGATACCTCACTGCAATTTTGATTTGCATTTTCCTGGTGATTAGTTATGTTGAACATCTTTTCATGTGTCTGTTGGCCATCAGTATGCCTTATTTGGAAAAATGTCTATTCAGGTCCTCTGCCCATTTGTTAATTGGATTATTTGTTTTTCAGGTGTTGAGTTATACAAGTTCTTTATATATTTTATATATTAACCCCTTATCAGATGCATCATTTGCAAATATATTCTCCCATTCAGTAGGTTGCCTTCTCATTTTGTTGATGGTGTTCTTAATTGTGCAAAACTTTTTATTTTGGTATAGTCCCAATAGTTGATTTTTGCTTTTGTTTCCTTTGCCTGAGGAGACATAGATAGAAAAATGTTGCTATAGCCAATGTCAGAAAACACTACCTATGTTTTCTTCTAGGAGTTTTATGGTTTCAGTTCTCACATTTGGATCTTTAAATCATTTTGAGTTTATTTTTGTGTATGTTTTAAGATACTGTTTTTAAGTAATCTCTACACCCAATTTGGGACTCAAACTCACAAACCCAAGATCAAGAGTTGCATGTTGCACTGACTGAGCCAGCCAGGAGCCCCTATCTTTGTGTACATTTAAGACGTGGTCTGGTTTCATTCTTTTGCATGTAGCTATCCAGTTTTTCCAGCACCACTCACTGAAGAGATTCTTCTCCCCATTGTATATCCTTTATCATAGACTAATTGACCATAAAAGCATGGGTTTATCTCTGGGCTTTTTATTCTGTTCTATTGATCTATGTGTCTATTTTTGTGCCAATACCATACTGTTTAGATTATTACAGCTTTGTAGTATATCTTGAAGTCTGGAATTGTGCTAACTCCAGCTTCGTTCTTTCTCAAGACTTCTCTGACTATTCAGGGTCTTTTGCAGTTCCATTCAAATTTTAGTATTATTGGTTCTAGTTCTGTTTTGGTGTTGGGGGAAATGCCATTGGGGTATTTAAATACAGATTGTGTTGAATCTGTAGATTTCTTTGGATACTATGGACACTTTACCAATATTAATTCTTCCAATCCATGAACATAGAATATCTTTTCATTAGTGTCATCTTCAATTTCTTTCATCAGTGTTTTATAGTTTTCAGAGTACAGGTCTTTCACCTCCTTGGTTAAGTTTATTCCTAGGTATCTTATTCTTTTTTTTTTTTTTTTTAAGATTGTTTTTAGTTTTTTTTTTTTTAATGGTTAATTATTTTTGAGAGAGAGAGTGCACAAGCAGGAGAGGGGCAGAGAGGGGAGCAGACAGAGGATCCAAAGTGGGCTCCATGCTGACAGCAGAGAGCCTGATGCAGGGCTTGAACTCACCAATCACAAGATCATGACCTGAGCTGAAGTCAGATGTTTAACTGACTGAGCCACCCAGGTGCCCCCTAGGTACTTTATTCTTCTGGTGCAATTGTAAATGGAATTGTTTTCTTAATTTCTCTCTCTTCTACTTTATTATTAGTGTATAGAAACATAACCAACTTCTGTGTATTAATTTTATATCCTACAACTTTACTGAACTCATTTATTCTAATAGTTTTTTGGTGGAGTCTTTAGAGTTTTATATGTATAGTATCATGTCATCTGCAAACATAGTGACAGTTTCACTTCTTCCTTACTGATATGTATGCCTTTTATTTCTTTTTCTTGTCTGATTGGTGTGGCTGGGACATCTAGTACTATATTGAATAAAAGTGTGAAAGTGGACATCCTTGTCACTGATCTTAAAGGAAAAGCTCTCATTTTTTTCACTATTTAGAATGATGTTAGCTGTGGGTTTTTCATAAGTGGCCTTTATAATGTTGATGTATTTTCCCTCTAAACCCCCTTTGTTGAGAAAGTATCCCTTAATTTCTTTCAATAATATTTTGTTGCTTCCAGTATATAAACTTTTCAGTTCTTTTATAAAATTTATTCCCAATTATGTTATTCTTTTTGATGCTATTATAAATGGAAGTGTTTTTATTTATTTTTTATTTTTTGAGAGAGAGAGAGAGAGAGAGAGAGAGCACATGTTAACAGGGGAAGGACAGAGTCAGGGGGTGGCAGGGACAGAGGATCTGAAGCGGGCTCTGTGCTGACAGCAGAGAGCACCACGAGGGGTTTGAACCCACAAACCACCAAATCATGATCCGAGCTGAAGTCCAACGTTTAACCAATTGAGGCACCCCTATAAATGGAAACATTTTTAAAATTTTGCTTCCAGATTGTTCATTGCAAGCATATAGAAATACAACTGATTTTTGCCTGTTAATCTTTTATCCTGGAACCTTGATGAACTCTTTTATTAGTTTTAATACTTTTTACTGAACTCCTGGAGATTTTCTACATACCAGATTATGTCATCTGTGATTAGAAATAGTTTTACTTCTTTTTCTGTCTAAATGCCTTTTATTTCTTTTTTCTGCCTAGTTGCTCTGACCAGAACCTCTGATACAAGGTTGAATAGAAAAGGCAAGAGTGGATACCATTGCTTGTTACTGATCTTAGAGTGAATGTGTCCAAGTCTCTCACCATTAAGTATTATATACTAATTGTAGGTTTTTAAGATGATTTAAGATCTGATTGAAGAAGTTCTCATCTAATTATAATTGATTTTTTTGTATATTGAACCATCCTTGCATTCCTAAGATAAATCCCACATGGTGATGGTATATAATTCTATTTACATGTCACTGTATTTGTGTCCATATTCAAAAGATATATTGGTTTGAAGTTTATTTGTAAGGTCTTTTATGGTTTTAGAGACAGGGTGTCACAGAATGAGTGAATAAGTTGTGAAGTATTCCCTACTGTTCTATTTCTTTGGAGAATTTGTGAAGAATTTATATTAATTTTTTTAATGTTTCATAGACTTAAGCAGTAAAGCCACCTGGGCCTGTGCTTTTTTTGAAAATAGGTTTTTTGTATTACTAATTCAATCTTTTTACTTGTTAGAGATCTATTTGGATTGTCTATTTCTACCTGAGTTGATTACAATAGTTTGTCTTTCTAGAAATGTGTTCATTTTATCTAAGCTATCTAATTTATTGGCATACAGTTGTTCATAGTATTGCTTTATAATTTTTTTTTATTTTTGTAAGATGGTAATTTCCCTCTTTTTTTCTGATTCTAATAATCTAATTTTCTCTCTTATTTCCTTGATCAATATAGCTAAAGCTCATTAAATTTTTTAACCTTTGCAAAGAAACAGCTCTTGATTACCTTTATATTCTCTATGGTTTTCATATTCTCTCTTTCATAAATTAGTGCTCTGATCTTTATTACTTCCTTCCTTCTGCTTGTTTTAGGTTTAGTGTATTCTTTTCCAGTTTATGTAATTAAATTAAAGCTATGAAATTTCCCTGTAAGTACTGCCCTAGCTGCATCTTATGAGTTTTAGTATGTTGTGTCCTTGTTTTCATTTATCTCAAATTATTTTCTTTCTCTTTTGATTTCTTCTTTGACTCATCAGTCATTTAGAGTGTGTGATTTAATTTCCACATATTTATGAATTTCCCAATTTTATTTCTGTTATTGGTGTGATTTCATTCTACTGTGGTCAAAAAAGTACTTTGTATTATTTCTATCTTTAAATGTATTGAAACTTGTGTTATAGTTTATCCCAGAGAATGTTCCATATACACTTGAGAATAATGTATATATTACTGTTATTAAGTGGACTCATGTTGCTCTTTTATAGCCACAACAATTCCCATTCACCCCATCATCTCTTTAATCTGTTCTCCCTTTCTGCAATTTTGTCATTGCAAGAATGTAAAATAAATGGAATCATATAGTATGTAACCTATTGGTATTGGCTTTCTTCACTCAGGATAATTGGAGACTAATTCAAGTTGTTTTATATATCAATATTTCATTTCTGCTGCTAAATACTAGTTTGTGGTTTTGCTACATAGTTTTTATAATCATTCACCTATTGAAGGACATCAGAGCTGATTCCAATTTTTGATTACTATATGTTAAAACTACTAAATTTTTTGTATAAACCTACATCTTTGCTTTTCTTTTTTCTTTTTTTAAATGTTTATTTATTTTTAAGAAAGAGAGAGAGCACAAATAGGGGAGAGCCAGAGAGAGAGGAAGACACAGAACTGAGGCAGGCTCCAGACTCTGAGCTGTAAGTACAGAGCCCAACAGGGGGCTCAAACCCATGAACCACAAAATCATGAACTGAGCCAAAGTTGTACACTTAACGGACTGAGCCACCCAGGCGCCCCATCTTTGTTTTTCTTAAAATAATGCCTAGGAGGACAATTGCTGGGTTTTATGATAGATGCCTGTGTCATTTTTTCAATAAACTGATAAAGACAATTCAATGAAGAAAGAAAGAATAGTCCTTTCAGCAAATGGTGTTGTAAGCACTAGATATCCACATGCAAAAAAAAAAAAAAAGAATCTAGACTTTAAAAATGCTGCTCTAAGTCAATGTTTTTTAATACAATTTTATCATTTTTAAAATATTTACTTATTTTAGGAGAAAGAGCACAAGCAGGGAATGGGCAGAGAGAGAGGGAGACGGAGAATCTCAAGCAGGTGCTGCTGTCAGCACAGAGCCCAATATGAGGCTTAAACATCATGAATTGTGAGGTCATGACCTGAGCCAAAACTAAGAGTCAGGTGCTTAACCAACTGAGCCACCCAGGCGCCCCAGAAGTCAATGTTAAAAGATTAAAAATACAAGCCTCATACTCAGAGAAAATATTTGCAAATAAGTTATCTGATAGTAAGGACTTGTATGCAATGTATATAAACTCTTCATAGAACTCTCAAAATTCAACAATAGGAAAACAAGCAACACAATTTAAAAATGCACAAATGATGACAGACACTTCACCAGAGAAGATATACAGATAGCTGTAAGTATGTGAAAAGATGCTTCAATTAGGGAATTAAAAATTCAAAAAAACAATGAAATAACTAGTACACATCTATTAGCTTGGCTAAAATAAAAGAACTGACAAAAAACAAAAACAAAAAAACAAAACCCTGGCAATACCAAATGCCAACAAGGATGTAGAACAACAGGAACTCTCATCTATTGCTGGTGGGAATGAAAAATGGTACAGCCACTTTGTTGTTGTTTTTTTTTTTTAAGTTTATTTTTGAGAGAGTGAGAGCATAAGTGGGGAAGAAGAAGAGAGAGAGGGGGACAGAGGATCTGAAATGGGCTCTGTGCTAACAGCAGAGAACCCAACATGATCTCTTAACTTGTGTTTTTCTATAGGAACATCTTTATTTTCCCATCATTTCTGAAGAACACCTTTGCCAGATATAATATTCTTGGATAACATTTTTTTTCCTTTCAGCACTTTGAGTTTATAATCCCACTTTCTCCTAGCCTATAAGGTTTCTGCTGAGAAATCCACTGATAGCTTTATGAGGGTTCCTTGTAAGGTACAAGCTTCTGTTCTTATCCTGTTTTTACGATTCTCCCTCTGAAAATGATTTTTGTCATTTTTATTAGAATGTATCTTGAAAAAGATCTCTCTCGAGCCAAAGCATAAGAGACTCTTAAAAACTGAGAACAAACTGAGGGTTGATGGGGGGTGGGAGGGAGGGGAGGGTGGGTGATGGGTATTGAGGAGGGCACCTTTTGGGATGAGCACTGGGTGTTGTATGGAAACCAATTTGACAATAAATTTCATATATTGAAAAAAAAAAACAAAAATAAATAAATTAATTAATTAAAAAAAAAGAAAAGAAAAAGATCTCTCTCTTTTTTGAGAGAGAGAGAGAGAGAGAGAGAGAAAGCACCAGTGGGGGCAGAGGGGCAGAGGGAGAGACTCTTAAGCAGGCTCCATGTTCAATACAGAGCCTTACACAGGGCTCAATCCCACACCCCTGGGATCATGATGTGAGCTGAAATCAAGAGTTGGATGCTCAACTGACTGAGCCACCCAGGCACTCCTTGAAGAAAATCTCTTTAAGTTGAGTTTGTTTGGTGACCTATGAACTTCATTAGCTTAGTAATCTAAATCTCTCCCCAGATTTGAGATGTTCTCAGCCAGTATTTCTTTAAATAAACTTTCTGCCCTCTTCTTTCTTCCCCTTCTGGAACACTAATCATTTACAAATTCTTCCTTTTGGTGGTATCCCATATATCATGTAGGCTTTTGTCACTCTATCATTTTTTAAAAATTCTATTCTGACTAGATAATTTCAAAGTTCCTGTCTTGAACTTACAGGTTCTTTCTTATGCTCAATCCATTCTAATGTTGATGTTCTCTATCTCATTTTTCATTTCATTTATTATATTCTTTAGCTCCTGAATTTTTGTGCAGCTACTTTTTATTATTTCTATCTCTCTTTTTTAAAGGTTTTATTTTTTTAAGTGATGTCTACACTCAACATGAGGCTCAAACTCATGATCCTTAGATCAAGAGTCACATGCTCTTCTGACTGAGCCAGGCAGTGGCCCCAATTTCTATCTCTTTTTTAAACTTTTCATTTTGTTTGTGTATATTTTCCTGATTTCACTGAAATCAGGTTTTTTGTAGCTCAATGAACTACCTTAAAACAGCTATTTTTAATTCTTTATTAGTAAATCTCAGATCTGCATGTCTTTGGAATTGATTACTAGTAAATTGTAGTGATCCCTGAGTGGTGTTATGTTTCTTTGATTTTCCATAGAAGTTTTGTGTTGATGTCTTTGCATTTGAAGTAGCAGTCACTTCCTCCAGTCTTACTTACTGCACACAGGAGAGAAATACCTCTGTCAGCTCTGCTAGTGATTCTGAGGCTTTCTTGGTCCTTCTATGGACATGCTTACTGTACACTTTTTGTTCCCTTTGATGGCAAAATTATTAAGTTTGTATGCCTTTTCTCAACCCTGCAATGCACCAGGGTGGGTGCTGACAGTCTCTTTTTTTCTTTCCCAAGGGTGGTGGAAAAAAATTTGTTTGTTGTCTCTCCCTAGCCTGCAGTTTGGGGCTGCTTTCTTTGCATGCTCACAAGCCATCTGCCAGAGCTTGCTCTTACCATCGCCATTGAGAACAAACATAGGGAGCCAACCATGGGATGTGGCATGTGGGTGAGGTACACGGAGTTCTGGGGGTGCCTATGGACCAGATTGCAGGCATCTGCAGGTGAGACATCCTTAGCAGCTTGTGGGTGGGCTTTTTGATGGAGAATTCAATGTGGTTGATAGGATCTTCATTCCTTTAATGTCCTCCAGGAGTCCTATCTGCCACATTCCCAGCCTCTTCCTGGCCCTCCAGTTATGTAACTGATGATTCAGTACTCTGGCTGGCATGAAGAATAAATAGGCCCCTTTGGCAGCATACTGCACAGCTAGAAAAGCCAGGTGCTCACTCAACACTCTCACTTTCCCCTGCAGGAGAAACCACAAGCTGAGAAGATATCTTGGCCCTGAGCTGTGCCACCTTGGAGAAGGGGTGATGCAGATAAGTTAAACTGTTCCTCTTACCTTCTCCAATGCATCCAAATTCATATTTTTTGCTTCAGTGGTATGATGGAACTTCTCCACTGGAAACTTGGACTTCCACAAAGACTCTTTCCTATAATTGATTGTCTAAGACAGCGTTCTCCAGGGGCTCCTGGACCATGGCCAAGAGGGGCTGGAGTCAGTTCTTGGGTCACTGCAGGGTTTCTGTGAGGACTAAGGTCCATATGCCTATTACCTGATGCACAGTGAGCAAGACTCCTCCTGGATCCATTGGTGTGTAGTACTGGATCCCATAGACTATAGATGGATGCCAAATTGTTGTTGTTGAGGAGGGTCACAAATGAGAGGAATATTATTAAGCCATCTTTCTGATGCCACTCCCTCATTTATAATATAAGCATTTACTGCTAAAATTCCCCTCTCAACATTGCTTTGGCTACATTCCACAAATTTTGTTATGTTTAATTTTTATTTTTGTTCAGTTAATTGTATTTTTAAAAATTTCCCTTAAGCCTTTGTCTTTCATCCATGGATTATTTTGAAGTATATTGTTTAGTTCCCAAGTATCTAGGGATATCCTGTTATCCTTATACTGTTGATTTCTAGTTACTCAACAAATTTTAAATTTGTTGAGGTTGTTTTATAACCTGGTATATGGCCCATTTGATTTATATTCCATAGGTGCTCAAAAAAAATGTGCATTTTGTTGTCACATGGAGTATTCTACACAACTCTATGAGATCCTGTTTGTTCCTCTTTTCTTCTCTTAGCTGATTTTAAAAACAATTGTATGAAACAATATGTTTATAATGTTTCTTTGGGCATATAACTTATAGAAATATAAAATACTTGCCAATAATAACACAAAGGAAATGGGTGCAGCAAAACTGTACTGAGCTAAAGAAATTACTCCAGATGCCAACTCAAATACACAAGAACAAATAAAGAGAACTGGAAATGATAATAAAGAAGGTAAATATTTTTTAAAGCTATAGATATGTATTTGCTCTCTTTCATTTTCTTATTTCAAAAGCCATTAAATTATATGAAGTAATAATTACAACAATGCATTTAGAGCTTAACATGTGTGAGGTATAATATATATAACAGTAATATCACAAAAAGGGGGAAAGGAATAGTGCTATATAGTTATGTTTATGTATCTTACTGGAATTAAGTTAGTATAAATCTGAACCTGCCTCTAATAAGTTAAAATGTGTATAGGAAGTCCTAGAGTGACCACTAATGATATAACTTTAATATGTGTGTATATGTATATGTATGTATGTATGTATGTATGTATGTATATAATTAAAAATCATTGAAGATGTTCATCAAAAAGTTAAACATAGACTTGTCATATGATCCATTAATTCTACTCCAAGGTATAAACCCTAAAGAATTGAAAACAGGGTATGCCAGTGTTCATAGCAGCATACTTCACAATAGCCAAAAAGTGGAAATAACCTAAGTGTCCAATCACAGATTAATAGATTTTTTAATGTGGTATATACATACAATGGAATATGCAACTAATATCATTCTGATACTAAAACCAGACAAAAACATCACAAGATTTCAACAAGGTGCCAAGACAATTATATGGAGGAAAGAAGTTTTTTTCAACAAATGGTATGGGGACAACTGGATAGTGAATCATAATTTGCTGGCTTCAGGTTGACAGCAATAATAATAATAATATATTGTGGGATTTAATAACGTGTATGACAACAATAGCACAGATTACAAGTGGATAAATTTGAAGTATGTTTAAATTATTTTTTTTATAAAAATTTTAAATTATTTATTTTTGAGAGAGAGACATGAGAGAGAGTGTGAGTTAGGGAGGAACAGAGAGAGAGAGAGAGACATAGAATCCAAAGTGGGATTCAGGCTCCGAGCTGTCAGCACAGAGCCCGGATGCAGGGCTTGAACTCACAAACTGCGAGATCATGACCTGAGCTGAAGTTGGAGGCTTAACCAACTGAGCCACACAGGCACCCCATTAAATTATTATGCTATATGTGAGATGCTATTGTATTACTTGAAGGTAAACAGTGACAAGTTAAATATGTATAAAGTCTAGTGCAACCACTAAAAATAAAACAAAAATAACAGTTATACTTACTAAAGCCACAATGGAGATGAATGGCATTATAAAAATACACTGTTCATTCCAAACAAGCAAGAACAAAAATAAGTAAACAAGGCAGGAAAAAGTAGTAAAAATACAGATAGGACAAATGAAAAAAAAAAAATAGCAAGGTGGTAGACTTAAATCCAAGCTAATCCATAATCAAATATAAATGGTATGAAAAATCTAAGTGGTATAAACACTCTGAATTAAAATGCATGGATTTTCACTTTGGATAAAAAACAGCAAACTGCTATAAATACTGCCTATAAGAAACCCACTTTATACATAAAACAAATAGGTTAAAAGTGAATGGATGGTACGTGACATTGTGAATATAACTAATGCCACTAATTGTGCACTTAAAATGGGAAAAATTATGTTATATGTATTTTAACACAATAAAACAAATAGTAAAGTTAAAAAGTGAAAGATTAGAAAATAAATTATGGTAACAGTGTAGAAAAAGATTAACATAGCTAGTTTGACTGCTATGCTTTGATAGCATCTTATAAGGTTGGTCCTTGGCTGTTGTCTGGAAACTTAGATTTCAGGAGAATTTCTACCATTAACTGGTAATAGAGGGTTGTTGAATCTAAACTTTTTGTACAGGGGCGCCTGGGTGGCGCAGTCGGTTAAGCGCCCGACTTCAGCCAGGTCACGATCTCGCGGTCTGTGAGTTCGAGCCCCGCGTCAGGCTCTGGGCTGATGGCTCAGAGCCTGGAGCCTGTTTCCGATTCTGTGTCTCCCTCTCTCTCTGCCCCTCCCCCGTTCATGCTCTGTCTCTCTCTGTCCCAAAAATAAATAAACGTTGAAAAAAAAAATTAAACTTTTTGTACAAACAATATGGTATATGCTGAACACTTGCTTTCATCCTGGCAGTCTGGAATTTGATTATTCACCAGAATAAAGTTATCTTGTGATCATACCCCAATCAAAATCTTGGGCATTTAGTTTCTAATGACCTCTCTTGATAAACACCATTTCACGCAGGTTGTGACATCTTTTGTTGGCAGAACTAAGCATGTCCTGTGTGACTCCACTAGGACAAGACTCTAGAACCCCGCACTTAGTTTCCCCTGAACTGCACCCCAGCGTGCACTTGATGTATAGATTAAATTTATTCCTAACCAAATTTCAATCAGCTTTTTTTGAGAAACTGCCAAACTGATTCTGTAATTTATTCAAAAATGCAAAGGAACTAGAAAAACCAAAAATTTTTGAAAAAAAGAACATAGTTGAAAGACCTACACTGATTTTGAGTTACTTTAAAGCTAGTCATATTGGGGTGCCTGGGTGGCTCTGTTGGTTAAACGGCCGACTTTGGTTCAGGTCATGATCTCATGGTTCATGAGTTCAAGCCCCACATTGAGCTCTGTGCTGACAGCTCAGAGCCTGGAGCCTGCTTCAGATTCTGTGTCTCCCTCTTTCTCTGCCCCTCCCCCACTCACTCTGTGTCTCTCTCTCTCTCTCAAAAATAAATATTTAAAAAGTTTTTTTAAAGCTCAGTCATTAAGACAGTATGATATTTATACAAAAACATATAAATAGATGAATAGAATAGAATAGGGCATGCAGAAATAGACCCAAAGGTATATAGTAAATTTATTTTCAACAAAATTGTCAAAGTAACTCAATAAAGAAAACATAGTATTTTCAACAAATGGTGCTGGAACAATTTGACATCCACTTGTTTAAATAATGAACTTCAGTTCACACCGTATCATTTTTTTTTAATCTCAAAATGGGGTAAAGACCTAAATACAATACTTTTTTTATAAAAGCAACTGGGATTCTTAATGATAACACAAAGGAATGAAATATGAGGAGAAATATAAAATATATGTCATCAACATTAAAACATTGGAGTGAAGTAAAGGAAGATAGAAGAGTAAGAAGAATCAGGAATCTGTCTCTCCACAATCTGTCTTTCCACAAAAATTATACTGGCAGAAATCATCTGATGTAAGTATTTTGGAACTCGAGTCTATATGGATGATTACAGCTTCCTGGGGAAAGCTTGGCTAGTAAATTGCAGTTTATTTTTATTAATTTCAGTTTTAGCACAGTAATGGCTACCCATTTTCCATCCATTGAAGCCTACAGCAAGCAGGCAAATCTATGTTCCTGGTGTGGCTTTCTGGAACCACCACGGACAATAAGGACCTTGTCCTCAAATATTAGTGTTTGGTATTCCCACTGTGAGCAATAAGGGCTGCAATAAGCAATTCCCACTGTGCCCACTGTGGGCAATAAGGACTTTGTCCCCAAATATTGGTGTTTGGTATTCTGATTTTTTTTTTAAGGCAAGTATTTTTGTTTAGTTTTTATTTTAGGGAAAGAGCATGTACACAAGCCAGGGAGAGGGGCAGAGGGAGAGAGAGAGAGAAAGAGAGAATCTCAAGCAGGCTCCACACTCAGCATGGAGCCTGATGCAGGTCTCAATCCCATGATCCTGGGATCATGACCTGAGCTGAAACCAAGAGTAGGATGCTCAACTGACTGAGCCACCCAGGTGCTCCAGTATTCTGATTTTTGACTGCTGCTTTTGACCACTGAGATGCAGCCCAGAGGCTGGCCACTGTTGTTTTAACTTGTACCAGTTGAAATTCCTAGCAAGGGACTGAAGAACAGTCCCTGGGGTATTTTTTCTCTCTGTTTCTTTTTACCTTTTTTTCCCCTTCGAGAGTCAGACATTTAAGGATTATGACATTCAAAATCAGACATGTATACAGGGAAATTTAGAAAATTTCTATGTATACCCATGGAAACAGAGTGTCAGAAAAGAACTGAGAAGATCTCGAGCTTTCATCTCAGGCTAATCACAAGCAAAGACACCCTTGAACAACTTTAAAAACAGAGGGGGTGGGGAGGGAGAGAGAAAATTCTGGAGAAGGGGAACAATCTGATTCCAGAGTTTCCACATTATGAAATTCAAATGTCCAGTTTCAACAACAAAAAATCACAGACATACAAAAGGGAAAAAGAAAAACAGTAAAGTATAGACCATTTAAAGGAACAAAATAAATCACCATGAGCTGTCTCTGAGGAACCACTGACATCGACTTATTAGACAAAACATTAAATATGACTTTCTTCGGTCACCTAGGTGTCTCAGTCAGTTAAGTGTCAAACTCTTGATCTCAGCTCAGGTCTTGATTTCAGGGTCATGAGTTCAAGTCCCACACTGGGCACTGCGCTGGGCATGAAGTCTAGTTAAAAACTTTCTTAAAGATGCTGGAAGAGCTAAAGGAAAACATGGGAATAGACAGGAAAATGATGTATGAACAAAATGAGAACATCAATATCAAAAAGAGGTAGAAATTTAAAAAGAAATTCTCGAACTGAAAAGTACAATAAATGAAATAAAAATTCACTGGAATGTTTTAAAAGTATATTGGAGCAAGCAGAAGAAAGAATTGGCAAACTTTAAGATAAGGCTATTGAAATTATTTAGTTTAAGGAATAGAAAGAAAAAGGAATGGAGAAAAGTGAACTGAGCCTAAATGACCTGTGGGACACTATAAAACAGTCCAACACATATGTTGTGGGAATCACATAAGTAGAAAATAGTGAGAAAGGAGCAGAAAGAATATTTGAGGAAATAAGGATTGAGAACTTCCCAAATTTGGTTTAAGACATGAATCTACAAATCTAAGAAACTCAACAAATTCCAACTAGTATAAACAAGCCAACAACCCCCCCCCCCACATTATAGTCAAACTATGAAAATCCAAAGACAATCTTAAAAACAGCAAGAGGGAAACAGCTCCTCACCAGAAGGAATCTCAATAAGGTTATCAACTGATTTCTCATGAGAAATCTTGGAGGCCAGAATGTAGTGTGCTGATATATTCAAAGTGCTGAAAGAGAAAAAAAAAAAAGAAAAGAAAAGAAAGTCCATTATTATTTCTATATTCAGCAAAACTGTCCTTCAAATATGAAGGAAAAATTCTGACATTCTCGGATAAACACTGAGGGAGTATGTTACCACTAGAGCTGTTCCACAAGAAATGCTAAAGGGAATCCTTCAAGTTGAAATGAAAGAATGCTAGACAGTAACTCAAAACTATATGAAGAAATAAAGATTGGTAAAGCTTGTGGATCCTTCCTGTGCTGCTTCTCTCTTTTGCTCAGGCCTGTGGTGCTGGCAGGATGGGCAAGTGTCATAGTTTTCATACTTCCAGGAAGCTCCATAGCCAACGACAAGATCAGAAGTGATAAACATGCTAGAAGGCCCATTTTGGCACAGCCCTGAAGGCCAACCCTTTTGGTGGCACTTTCCATGCAAAAGAATTGTGCTGGAAAAAGTAGTCCTTGAAGCCAAATAGCCAAATTCTGCTGTTAGGAAGTGTGTCAGGTTCCAGCTAATCAAGAATGGCAATAATAATAATAATAATAATAATAATAATAATAATAATGAACTATTGGGGACCACATCAAGATAAAAAGCTTCTGCCCAGCAAAGGAAACAATCAGCAAAAGTAAAAGGCAACTGACCCAATGGGAGAAGATATTTGCAAACGACGTATCAGATAAAGGTTTAGTGTCCAAAATCTATAAAGAACTTATCAAACTTACCCCAAAAACAAATAATCCTGTGAAGAAATGGGCAAAAGACATGAATAGATACTTTTCCAAAGAAGATATCCAGATGGCTAAAAGACACATGAAAAAATGCTCAATATCACTCGTCATCAGGGAAATACAAATTAAAACCACAATAAGATACCACCTTAGTCAGAATGACTAAAATTAACAACTCAGGCAACAATAGATGTTGGCAAGGATTCAGAGAAAGAGGATCTCTTTTGTACTGCTGGTGAATGCAAACTGGTGCAGCCACTCTGGAAAAACAGTATGGAAGTTCCTCAAAAAATTAAAAATAGAATTACCCTATGATCCAGCAACTGCACTACTAGGTATTTATTCAAGGGATATAGGTGTGCTGTTTCGAAGGGGCACATGCACCCCAATGTTTACAGCAGTGCTATTGGCAATAGCCAAAGTATGGAAAGAGCCCAAATGTCCATAGATGGATGAATGGATAAAGAGGATGTGGTATGTATATATATATAAAATAGAGTATTACTCAGAAATCAGAAAGAATGATCTTGCAATTTGCAACTACATGGGTGGAACTAGAGGATATTATGCTAAGCAAAATTAGTCAGAGACAAATATCATACTACTTTACTCATATGTGGAATTAAGATACAAATAGATGAACATAAGGGAAGGGAAACAAAAGTAATATAAAAACAGAGAGGGAGACAAACCATAAGAGACTCTTAAATACAGAGAACTGAGGATTGCTAGAGGGGTTATGCATGGGGGGATGGGTTAAATGGGAAAGGGGCATTAAGGAAGACACTTGTTGGGATGAGCACTGGGTGTTATACACAGGGGATGAATCACTGCAATCTACTCCTGAAATCATTGTTGTATAATATGCTAACTTTGATGTAAGTTAAAAAACATGGGGCGCCTGGGTGGCGCAGTCGGTTAAGCGTCCGACTTCAGCCAGGTCACGATCTCGCGGTCCGTGAGTTCGAGCCCCGCGTCAGGCTCTGGGCTGATGGCTCAGAGCCTGGAGCCTGTTTCCGATTCTGTGTCTCCCTCTCTCTCTGCCCCTCCCCCGTTCATGCTCTGTCTCTCTCTGTCCCAAAAATAAATAAACGTTGAAAAAAAAACAAACAATAATAATAAATTAATAAATTTTTTTAAAAGAATGGCAAAAAAAAATCACAGCCTTTGTACTCAATGATGGTTGTTTGAATTTTATTGAGGAAAATGATGAGGTTCTGGTTGCTGGGTTTGGTTGCAAAGGTCATGCTGTCAGTGACATTCCTGGAGTTCACTTTAAGGTTATCAAAATAGCCAATGTCTCTCTTTTGGCCCTATACAAAGGCAAGAAAGAAAGACCAAGATAATAACTTTTGATGATGAAAACATGGCAATAATAAATTTTCATTTACCAAGAAAAAAGGAAATAAAGATTAGTATGTGACAATTATAAAAGCTAGTGCTATTGCAATTTTTCCTTGTAACTCCATTTTTTATTTTCCACATTATTTAAAAGACAAATGCATAAAAAGAGTTACTAATCTATGGCATTGAGCACCAAAAATACAAATATATAATTGTTGACATCAGTAAAAGGAGGAAGAATGAGCTGTATAGGAACAGATTTAAGTTGATATAAATTCAAATTAGATTGTTGTAAATTTAGGATACTAAATTTAATCCCCATGGTAAGGACAAAAATGTATTTATACAACATACACAAAAGGATATAAGGGAATAAAGATTTTACTACAGACGGGTGCCTGGGTGGCTCAGTCAGTTATAACTTCAGCTCAGGTTATGATCCCACGGCTAGTGGGTTCGAGCCCCGCATCGGGCTCTGTGCTGACAGCTCAGGGTCTGGAGCCTGCTTCAGATTCTGTGTCTCCCTCTCTCTCTGCCCCTCCCTCCCTCCCTCTCTCTCTATCTCTCAAAAATAAATAAACATTAAAAAATGTTTTTAACTTTACTACAGAAATAGTCAACTGAACACAAAAAAGGCAATAATAGAATGAGATACATGAAAGGCCTATAAAGCATACAAGAAAGCAGTAGCAAAATAGCATAATTCCTTCCTTATTAGTTTCTACTTTATGTAACTAAATTAAACTCTGCAGTCAAATGAGAGATTAACACAATGGATTAAAACACATGATCCGGGGCGCCTGGGTGGCGCAGTTGGTTAAGCGTCCGACTTCAGCCAGGTCACATCTTGCGGTCCGTGAGTTTGAGCCCCGCGTCAGGCTCTGGGCTGATGGCTCAGGGCCTGGAGCCTGTTTCCGATTCTGTGTCTCCCTCTCTCTCTGCCCCTCCCCCGTTCATGCTCTGTCTCTCTCTGTCCCAAAAATAAATAAACGTTGAAAAAAAAATAAAACACATGATCCAACTATATGTTTCCGATAAGTGGCTCACTTTCAGTCCAAAAACTCAAATTGGTTGAAAGTGAAAGGACAGAAAAGGATATTCCATGCAAATAGTAAATAAAAGAGAGCTGGAATGATTATACTAATATCAGACAAATAGACTTTAAAGAAAAAAGATTACAATAGACAAAGATATTGTATGTTAATAAAAGGTTTACTACAGAAAAAAGATACACTATTTACAAACCTAATAACAGACCCTCAAAGTATATGAAGCAAAAATTGATAGTACTGAAAAGGGAAATAGTACTACAATAACGGTTGGAGACTTCAATAGCTATCTTTTAAAAAGAGATAGAACAACCAGACAGCTGATAATAAGGAAGTAAAGCAATTGAACAACACAAGAAACTAACTAGACCTAACAGACATAAACCAACACTCCACCCAAAACAGCAGAATATACATTCTTCTAAAGAGCACTTGGAAAATTCCTAAATAAATTAGGTCACAAACAAGTCCTGATAGATTCTTTAAAAAATTTTTTTAATGTTTACTCATTTTGAGAAAGAGAGAGAGCACGAGCAGGGGAGGGGCAGAGAGAGAGAGAGAGGAACAGAGGATCCCATGCAGGCTCCACAGTATCAACACAGCCTGACATAAGGCTCAAACCCATGAACTGAGATCATGACCTGAGCCAAACTCAGAAGCTCAATCAACTGAGCCACCCAGGCATCTGCCTAATTGATCTTTTAAAATAGATATCATATAATGTATTTTTGCTTACAATAAGAAGATGAGGGGTACCTGGGTGGCTCAGTTGGTTAAGAGTCCGACTTCGGCTCAGGTCATGATCTCGCAGTTTGTGGGTTCAAGCCCTGCATCCAGCTCTGTGCTGACAGCTCAGAGCCGGGAGCCTGCTTCAGATTCTGTGTCTCCCTCTCTCTCTGCCCCTCCCCGCTCATACTCTGTCTCTCTCTCTCTCTCTCTCTCTCTCTCTCTCAAAAATAAATAAACATTGGAAAAAAATTTAAAAAAAAGAAGATGAAGTTAGAAATCAATGACAGAAGGAAAAGAGAAAAATTCACATACATGTGGAGATTAAACAACACACTCTTCAACAACAAATAGGTGAGAAAATCATGAGGGAATAACAAGTACTTGAGTCAAATAAAAAAGAAAACACAACATATCCAAACTTATGGGATACCACAAAAGCAGTTCTCAAGGGAAATTTACAGTTGTGAATACCTACATTAAAAAGGAAGAAAGATCGGATGCCTGGGTAACTCAGTCGGTTAAGCATCTGACTGCACCTCAGGTTATGATTTTATGGTTCATGAGTTCGAGCCCTGCTTCAAATGAGCATGAGCCCCACTTCTATCTCTCTCCCTCTCCATCTCTCTCTCTCTTTCTGCCGCTAGTGGGATTATCTTCCTCTCTTTTCCTATCTCTCTCTGCCCTTTGTTCACTTGTGCTCGCTCTCTCTCAAAAAAAAAAAAAAAAAAGGAAGAAAGATCTCAAATTGATAACCTAACTTCTCCAAATCAAGGAACTAGAAAAAGAGGAGCAAACTAAATCCAAAACTAATAGAAGCTAATAGTGACATAATTAAGATTAGAATGAGTTTAAAATAGAGAATAGAAAAATAATAGAGAAAAACGATGAAACCAAAAGTTAGTTCTTTGAAAAGATCAGCAAAACTGACAGCTTTAGAGTGAGAAGGAAGAGGCAAAAAACTAAAAATATTAAACTGGGGACATTACTACCAATCTTACAGAGATTAAAAAAAATATAAGTATATATCTGTAAAAAATTGTATGTCAACAGATTATATAATTCAGAATAAATGGACAAATTCCTTGAAACACACAGTTAGCTATCCTGACTCAAAGAAAATCCCAAAAGACCTATTATAAGTAAAGAGGTTTAATTAATAATTTAAAACCTCCCAAATTTCACAATGAGTGAAATCGTATGGTGTTTGTCTTTCTCTGATTTTTTTGCTTAGCATTATACTCTCTAGCTCCATCCATGCCGTTGCAAATGGCAAGATTTCATTCTTTTTTATAGCTGAGTATTATTTCTTTGTATATATATTCTACATCTTCTTTATCCATTCATCGGTCCATGGACACTTGGGCTATTTCCATAGTTTGGTTATTGTAGATAACGCTGCTATGAACATCAGGGTACACATATCCCTTTGAATTAGTATTTTTGTATTCTTTGGGTAAATATCTAGTAGTACAATTAATGGATCATAGGGTAGTTCTATTTTTAATATTTTGAGGAACTTCCATACTGTTTTCCAGAGTGGCTGCACTAGTTTGCATTCCCACCAACAGTGTAAGAGGGTTCCCCTTTTTGCACATACTCCCAACACCTGTTGTTTTTTGTGTTAACTGTAGCTATTCTGACAAGTGTAGGATGATATCTCATTGTAGTTTTATTTTCTAATATTTATTTTATTTTGAGAGTGGGGGAGAATGAGTAGAGGAAGGTGAAAGAGAGAGAGAGAGAGAGAGAGAGAGAGAGAATCCCAAGCAGGCTCTGTGCTGACAGCACAGATGCGGGACTTGATCCCACAAACCATGAGATCATGACCTGAGCAGAAATCAATGATCAGTCACTTAATGACTGAGCCACCCAGGTGCCCCTGATTGTAGTTTTAATTTGTATTTCCCTGGTGATGAGTAATATTGAGCATCTTTTCATGGGTCTGTTGGCCGTATGGATATCCTCTTTGGAAAAATGTCTATTCGTGTCTTCTGCCCACTCAACTTTTTAATTGAGTTATTTCATTTTTGGTTGTTGAGTTTTATAAGTTTTTTAAAAATATATTTAGGATACTAACCCTTTATCAGATATGTCATTTGCAACTATCTTCTCCTATTCCATGGGTTGTCTTTTAGTTTTGTTGATTGTTTCCTTCACTATGAAGAAACTTTTTATTGTGATAAAGTTCCAATACTTATTTTTGCTTTTGTTTCCCTTGCCTCAGGAGACCTATCTGGTAAAAAGTTGCTATGGCTGATGTCAAAGAAGTTACTGTCTGTATTCTCCTCTAGGATTTTGATGGTTTCCTGTCTCACAATTAAATCTTTAGGCCATTTTGAATATATTTTTCTGTATGGTATAAGAAAGTGGTCTAGTTTCATTCTTTGGAATGTTGCTGTCCAATTTTACCAATACTATTTGTTGAAGAGACTGTCTTTTTTCCTTTGAACATTCTCTTCTGCTTTGTTGAAGATTAATTGACCATGTAGTTGTGGGTTCATTGCTGTGTTTTCTATTCTCTTCCATTGATCTCTGTGTCTACTTTTGTGCTAGTACCATACCGTCTTGGTCACTACAGCTTTGTAATATAACTTGAAGTCTAGAATTGTGATGCCTCCAGATTTTCTTTTCTTTCCTTTCTTTTCTTTTTTTTAGTTTCAGGTGTAGAATTTAGTGATTCAGCACTTACATACAACACCCAGTGCTCATCACATATGCCCTCCCTAATCTCCATCACTCATTTAACCCATCCCCCCACCCACCTTCCCTCCCAGGAACATCATTTTGTTCTCTTATAGTTAAGAGTGTTTTATGGTTTGCCTCTCTCTTCCTCCCTGCCCATGTTCATTTGTTTTATTTCTTAAATTCCACATATGAGTAAAACCATATGGTATTTGTCCTTCTCTGACTGACTTATTTCACTTAGCGTAATACTCTCCAGCTCCATCCATGTTGCTGCATGTGACAAGATTTCATTCTTTTTTATGACTGAGTAATATTCCATTCTATATATATAGAGAGAGATAGAGAGAGAGAGAGATAGCTCTATACACACACACACACACACACACACACACACACACACACACCCTATCTTCTTACCCATTAATCAGTAGATGGACATTTGGGCTCTTTCCATAATTTGGCTATTATTGATAATGCTTCTATAAACATCAGGGTGCATGTATATCCCTTCAAATCAGTATTTTTATATCCTTTGCATAAATACCTAGTAGTACAATTGCTGGATCATAGGGTAGTTCTATTTTTAACTTTTGAGGACCTTCATTTTTAAGGACTTTTTGAGGACTGGTACAGAGTGGCTGTATCAGTTTGTATTCCCACCAACAGTGTAAGAGGGTTGCCCTTTCTCTGCATCTTCACCAACATCATAGGGGGAAAAAGGAGACAGGCAAACCAAGAAACGCACTCTTAGCTATAGGGAACAAACTGATGGCTACCAGAGGGGAGATGGATGAGGGGATGGGTTAAATAGGTGATGGGGATTAAGGAGTACATTTGCGATGAGCACCAGGTGTTGTATATAGGTGCTGAATCAATAAATTGTACACCTGAAACTAATATTACACTCTGTTAAATAATTGGAATTCAAAACAAAAACCTAAAAAAATAATTTAAAACTTCCCAACAAAGACAAATACTGGGCCATATGGCTTTACTAGTGAATTCTACCAAACATTTAAAGAAGAATTAACAAAAATCCTTCTCAAAATTTTCCAAATAAATTAAAGAAGCAGTGACCTCTTCCTAACTCACTCTATGAGGCCAGCCTTATCTTTAAACCAAACCCAGGTAAATACATCACAAGAAAAGAAAATTATAGATCAATATTCTTTATGCATACAGATGCAAGAACCCTCAAAAAAATATTACCAAATCAAATCCAACAGCATGATCAAGTGGAATTTATCCAAGGAATGCAAGAGTGAGTCAAGATAAGAAAATCAATGTAATACATACCCTAACAGAAAGATGGGGAAAAAAATCCCAATTGGTATGGGAAAGGCATTTGACAAAATCCAGAACCCTTTCATGATAAAAACTCTCAGAAAACTAAGAACAGAAGTAAAATGACCCAATATGATATAGGGTATCCATTAAAAAGTCCACAGCTAATGTCATACTCAGTGGCTGAAAATGAAAACTTTGCCTCCTAAGATCAGAAACAAACAAGCTCAGGATGTGTACTTCCACCACTGTTGTTCACATTGTAGAGGAAGTCCTAGCCAGTGCTGTTAAACAATAAAAATAAATAAAAAGCATCCAGATTGAAAGAACAGGGTAAAACTATATTTGCTGATGACATGATCCTATATATAGAAAATGCCAAGTGATCCACAAGAAAGCTACTAAAGTGAATACACAAATCTAATAAAGCTACAGGGTATGAGACTAATTCTCAAAAACCTGTTGTGTTTTATGGTACACCAGCAATAATCCAAAAAGAAAATTAAGAGATTCTGTTTTTTGTTTTAATTTGCTTCTTGTTTGTTCAAATTTTTATTTAAACTCTGGTTAGTTAACATATAGTGTAGTATTGTTTTCAGGAGTAGAATCTACTGATTCATCATTTACACGTAATAGCCAGTGCTCAGCAAGAAAGCACTCTCCTTAATACCCATCACCCATTTAGCCTATCCCCCACCCACATCCCTCCATCAACCCTCAGTTTGTTCTCTACCTTTTAGAGTCTCTTATGGTTTGTATCCTTCTCTCTTTTTTTCCTTTTCCCTTACGTTCATCTGTTCTGTTTCTTAAATTCCATATATGAGTGAAATCATGGTATTTGTCTTTCTCTGCCTGCCTTATTTTGCTTAGCATAATACACTCTAGCTCCATCCACATTGTTGTCAATGGCAAGATTTCACTCCTTTTGATGACTGAGATATATATATATATATATATATATATATATATATATATATATATATATATATTTCCATAGTTTGTCTATTGTTGACAATGATGTTATGAACATCAGGGTGCGTGTAACCCTTAATCTGCATTTTTATAGGTATGTACCCAAATACCTAGTAGTGCAATTGCTAGGTCATAAGGAAGTTCTATTTTTAACTTTTTGAGGAACCTCCATACTGTTTTCCATAGTGGCTGCACCAATTTGCATTCCCACCAACAATACAAGAGTGTTCTCATTCTCTGAATCCTCACCACCATTTGTTGTTTCTTGTGTTGTTAATTGTAGTCATTTTATTTATTTTTTTTTTTTTAAATTTTTTTTTTAACATTTTATTTATTTTTGAGACAGAGCATGAATGGGGGAGGGGCAGAGAGAGAGGGAGACACAGAATCGGAAACAGGCTCCAGGCTCTGAGCCATCAGCCCAGAGCCCGACGCGGGGCTCGAACTCACGGACCGCGAGATCGTGACCTGGCTGAAGTCGGACGCTTAACCGACTGCGCCACCCAGGCGCCCCAATTGTAGTCATTTTAACATGTGTGAGGTGGTATCTCATTATGGTTTTGATTTGTATTTTGCTTCTGATGAGTGATGTTGAGCATCTTTTCATGTTTCTGTTAGCCATCTGGATATCTTCTGTTAGCTATCTTGATGTCTTCTTTGTGAGGTGTTATTTCATCATGGTTTTGATTTTCTAATAGCATTCCCCCAAATTAATATTTAGGAATAAATCTAATCAAAGAAGTAGAAAACTTGTACACTGAAAAACAAAAAATGTGTTGCATCTGTAAATCACTTAACTAGTGATTTACACTTAACTAGTATTGACATCTTAACAATATTGTCTTTTGATCCATGAACATGAGTTGTTTTTTCCCATTACTTATGTGTTCTCTAATTTCCTTCAGCAATGTTTTTATAGTATTCAATTTACAAGTCTTTTACCTCCTTGGTTAACTTAATTCCTCAGTGTTTTTTTTTTTCTTGTTGATATTATTGTAACCAGAATTGTTTTCTTAATTTCTTTTTCAGATTGTTCACTGTTAGTGAGTAGAAATGCAATTAATTTGTTTATTGATTCTGTATCCTGCTACTTTGCTGAATTTATTAGTTATAATAGTTTTTTCCCAATCTTTAGGGTTTTCTACATATAAGATCATGTTACCTACAGAGATAATTTTATTTTTTTCTAATTTGGATACAATATAATATTATTCAACCATGAAAGGAATGAAACTTTGAAATATGCTACAACATGGAAGGACCTTCAAAATACTATGCTAAATGAAAAAAGTCAGACACTGAAGGGCAAATACTATACTATCCCACGTGTATGAGGTACCTAGAATTGGCAAATTCATAAAAGCAAAAAATAAAATAGTGGTTTCTGGGGCTGGGAAGGAGAGAATATGGAGTTATTTTTTAATGGGTTCAGAGTTTATGTTGGGAATGATGAAAAAATCTTGGGTATACATAGTCAATCTGATACACAACATTGTGAATACATTTAATGCCATTGAATTAAATACTTATAAATGGTTAAATGATAAATATTAAGCTATGTATGCTTTACTACAAAAGAAATGAAGACATTTTGTTCTTCACAACATTGTAAAGAAAACAAAAAGGCAAGCCCCAGTTTGGGAGAATATACTTGTGAAATGTATAATCAATACAAGGCTTATATCTAGAATATTAAAAGATATTTTACTATTGGGGCACCTGGGTGGCTCAGTCAGCTGAGCATCGGACTTCAGCTCAGGGTATGATCTCACAGCTAGCTCATGAGTTTGAGCCCTGCATCAGGCTCGCTGCTGTGAGCACAGAGCCTGCCTTGGATCTTCTGTCCCCCACTCTCTCTGCCCCTTAACTGCTTGCGTGCTTTCTCTCAAAAATAAATAAATCTTAAAAAAAAAAAAAAAAAGAGAGATTTTACTATTTAAAAAAATTTGGGGGGGGTGGGGAGCTGGGTGGCTCAGTTGGTTAAGCATCTGACTTTTTTTTTTTTTTTTAATGTTTATTTGTTTTTGAGAGAGAGAGAGAGAACACAAGTGGGGAAGGGGAAGAGAGAATGAGACACAGAATCTGAAGCAGGTTCCAGGCTCCAAGCTATCAGCACAGAACCCCGCACAAGGCTCAAACTCGCTAATGGGGAGATCATGACCTGAGCCAAAGTCCTACACTCAGCCATGACCTGAGCCAAGTCTGACGCTCAGCGGACTGAACCACCCAGGTGCCCCAAGCGTCTGATTCTTGATTTTCGCTCAGGTCGTGCTCTCACAGTTTGAGGGAGAGAGATAATCCCAAACAGGCTCTGAGCTGTCAGCACAGGGCCCCACATGGTGCTGGATCTCACGGATCGGATCGTGAGATTATGTCCTGAACATATCAAAAGTCGGACACATGGGGCGCCTGGGTGGCGCAGTCGGTTGAGCGTCCGATTTCAGCCAGGTCACGATCTCGCGGTCCGTGAGTTCGAGCCCCGCGTCGGGCTCTGGGCTGATGGCTCAGAGCCTGGAGCCTGTTTCCGATTCTGTGTCTCCCTCTCTCTCTCTGCCCCTCCCCCGTTCATGCTCTGTCTCTCTCTGTCCCAAAAATAAATAAACATTGGAAAAAAAAAAAGTCGGACACTTGACTGAGCTACCCAGCCTCCCCAAAGATATTTTACTATTCAGTAAGATGAGCCAATTAAAAGTGGGCAAATATGGGGCACCTGGGTGGCTCAGTCGGTTAAGTGACCAACTCCAGCTCAGGTCATAATCTCCCCGTTCGTGAGTTTGCGCCCCACGTTGGGCTCTGTGCTGGCAATTCAGAGCCTGGAGTCCATTTTGGGTTCTGTGTCTCCCTCGCTCTCTGCCCCTCCCCCACTCACACTCTGTCTCTCTCTCTCCTTAAAAAATAAATAAACATTAAAAAAATTTTAAAGTGGGCAAATAAGTTGAGCAGATATTTCACCAAAGAACATACACAGGTAGTAAATAAGTATCTGAGAAGATGTTCAGCATCATTATTATGGAAATGCAAATTATTAAAATTAAAATAAGATACCTTCACACATCTCCTAGCATGGTTAAAATTAAAAAGAGTGACCATATCAAGTGTTGATGAGCATGTAGGGAAAACAACTCTTACATGCTGCTGGCAGATGTAAATGATAAAACCCCTTTGGAAAACAGGTTGGGCTTGGAAGTTTCTTAAAATGTAGAAGGTACAACTACTGTATGACCCATCTGTTCCGCTTCTAGGTTTTTACCCAAGAGAGATAAAAGCATAACATCCAAACGCCTGTACAGAAATGTTCCATAGCAGTTTCACTGGTAGTAGTCAAAAACTTGGAAACAACCACAATGTCCATCAACAGATGAGTGGATAAACACACTGTGGCCTATCTATATAACAGAAAGTTATTCAGCAATAAAAATAATACAAGATTGATACATGCATCAAAATGGGTGAATCTCAAAATAATGATGCTGAATGAAAGAAGCCAGACCAAAAATAGTATATGGTATATGCTTCCATTTATATAAAATCCTTGGAGCACCTCAGTCAGTTGGGCATCCGACTTTGGCTCAGGTCATGATACATGGTTTGTGGGTTCAAGCCCCTCATGGTGCTCTCTGCTGTCAGCACAGAGCCTGCTTCAGATCCTCTGTCTCTCTTCTGCCCCCCGCCCCGCTCACACATGCACGTGTACACTCTTTCTCTAAAAAATAAATAAACATTAAAAAAACATGAAAAAAAGGGTCACAAGGAAACTTCCGTGGGTGAGGGATAGATTCATCATCTTGACTATGCTGCGGGTTTCATGGGGGTATATTTATATGTCTGAAACTTACCAAATTGTACTTTAAATATGTCTAGTTTGAGATATTTCAGTAAAGCTGTAAAAAAAAAAAAAAAAAAAAAAAACTTGTTGGGTTGTTTCTTTTGGCTTACTATTCCATGCAGATATTTTCTAGACTCTTTTATTACAACAATTTGTAATGAAATATTGTATACATATATATGAAGATACATACATACACACATACATACATGTTGTAGTGGTTCTAAAAATATGTTCACAAATTCCTTGATTTTTGTGATGGTTAATTTTATATGTCAACTAGCCTGGGTCACAAGATGGCCAGATCTCCGATTAAACATTATTCTGGGTGTGTCTGTGAGGGTGTTTCTGGATGAGATTATCATTTGAATTGATAGACTGAGTAAAGCAGAATTCCTTCCCCAATGTGGACAGGCCTGGTCCAATCCACAGAAGGCCTGAATAGAACAAAAGGCAGAACAAGAGAGAATTTGCCTCCTTTTTTTTTTTTTTTTTTTTTTTTTTTTTTTTTTTTTTTTGAGACCAGTCTGCTTCTGCCTTTGGACTTAGACTGGAACTTACACGATTGGCTGTC
Source organism: Leopardus geoffroyi (assembly GCF_018350155.1). NCBI lineage: Eukaryota > Metazoa > Chordata > Mammalia > Carnivora > Felidae > Leopardus > Leopardus geoffroyi. The sequence goes on along the minus strand of NC_059339.1, from coordinate 29,069,787 downwards.
CTGGTTCTCATGCCTCCTTAACTGTATGAAACAATTCCTTATTATAAATGTGTGTGTGTGTGTGTGTGTGTGTGTGTGTGTGTGTGTGTCTGTGTGCGCGCGCGTGCCCTTGGGGAAGAAATTAGATTTAAAACTTTTTTTAATGTTCATTTATTTTTGAGAGAGAAAGAGACAGAGCGTGAGCAGGGGAGGGGCAGAGAGAGAGGGAGACAGAATCTGAAGCAGGCTCCAGGCTCTGAGCTGTCAACACATTGCCCGATGCTGGGTTCAAACCCATGAACAATGAGATCATGACTCCAGCCGAAGTTGGACACCCAACCGACTGAGTCATCCAGGCACCCCAGGAGGCAAGTAGGTTTAGATGAAGTCATAAGGGTGAAGTGCTCATGATGAGATTAGTGCCCTTATAAGAGGAAACCAGAGGGCACATTACATGCTCTCCCTCCTGCTTTCCCTCTCTCTCTTCCCCCACTCACCTCTGTCAGGTGAGGACTTAGCAGAAAGACAGCTATCTACAAGCCAGGAAGAGGGCCCTCACCAGGAACTGAATCAGGTGGCACCTTGATCTCAGACTTTCCAGCCTCCAGAACTGTGAGAAATAAATTTCTGTTGTTTAAGCCACCTACTCAATCTATGGTATTTTGTTATAGCAGCCCAAACTAATACAATACGCCTCCCATCAAAAACTGAAGCTTAATTTCCAAGCCCATGACTACTAATTTAAGTCCAAATTACTAGACTTAGTAACTCACTTTTTATAACATAGTAAAGCAGAATAACAGTGTGTCAGTCTGATACCTTGTTAAAAAAGACTTTGGGATTTTCTCCTCCCTCTCCTCTTCCCCCTCCTTCTCTCCTTCACCTTTTCCTTCTCCCTCTCATCACTCACTCTGGGACAAGACAACTACCAAGTCATGTGTACACTCAGGCACTCCTTGGAGGGGCCCATTGGAGAAACTGAGGCTTCCAGCTAATAGCCAGTGAGGAACCGACAACACCCACATGAATTAGCATGGAAGTGAATGCTTTAGCTCCTGTTGAACCTTCTGATCAATGCAGCTCCTGCTGACAGTTTGAGGACAACCTCATGAGAGATCCTGAGGCAGGCTTACTCATATTCTTTTTTTTTTTTTTATGTTTTTATTTATTTTTGAGACCAAGAGAAAGCACAAGCTGGGGAGGAGCAGAGAGAGAGGGAGACAGGAACTGAAGCAGGCTTCATTTACACTGACAGCAGAGAGCCCAGTGCAGGGCTCAAACCCATGAGCTGTGAGATCATGACCTGAGCTGAAGTCAGATCCTTAAAGGTGCCCCTCACTCAGATTCTTGTACAAAATTCAAGATTCTTGCACAAAACTGAGATTCTTGATACAAAAATTGCATGAGGTAATTATTTGTCATTTTAAGGTGCTTAGTTGGGGAAATTTTTTATGTAGCCATACAAAATACAATTGAATAAGTCACCGAATTTTCGCAAAAGAAAAACACTCATTTAATCAACACTCAGAACAAGAAAAAGAACATTAACAGCATCCCTGACCTATCCTGCCTTCCCTTTCCAGTCACAAAACCCACCAAACAGAAGTACCAACCTATTTTTTATACATAAATTAGTTTTGCCTGTTTTTCTCTTTAAAGAATGGCATCATACAAAATATCCTCTTTTATGTCTGATTTCTTTTATTCAACATTATGTCTGTGAACTTCCTCCATAACATTGTGTGTAGCTTTAGATCATTTGTTCTCATTGCTTTATAATATTCCACTGTGTGACCACACTACAATTTATTCATCTAATCTGCTGTCAGTTGGCATTTGGGTGGTTTCAATTTGGGGGGTGTTATAAATAGTACTACAATGAATGTTCTAGTTTTAATACACATCTTCTAATTAATATATCTATGTATTTTTTTTTAATTTTTTTTAACGTTTATTTATTTTTGAGACAGAGAGAGACAGAGCATGAACAGGGGAGGGGCAGAGAGAGAGGGAGACACAGAATCTGAAACAGGCTCCAGGCTCTGAGCTGTCAGCACAGAGCCCGACGCGGGGCTTGAACTCACGGACCGTGAGATCATGACCTGAGCCGAAGTCCGACGCTTAACCGACCACGCCACCCAGGCGCCCCAATATATCTATGTATTTTTGTTGGGCATGTACCTGGGAGTAGAATTACTGGATCACAAAGCAGTCCTCTTTCTTTTTAATTCTTGAGATACTGTAATTTTTTTTTTTTTTTTTTTTTTTTGCCATCTGAATGATCATTCCAACCCCTGAATTATTTGTGGATCTGTTTCTGCTGTCTTTATTTCTTCTTGTTCTATCCTATTGTACTTTATTTCCTTGGGTGATTAGTTGACTGTGAGCTACTAATCTCCTTGGAATATTATCAGTGAGACAGTTTTGAGGTGTAGGATGAAGATGCCTCTCTGAAGGTCACTAGAATTGCTTTAGCCAGGCCCCTAGGTGGCACTACCAGTCTAGGAGCACCACAAACTAAAGTCATGGCTTGGGGTTTTATGGACAAATTAAAAGATACAGATTTGGCCTGTCAGTGTACAGAAGGCCTGGCTTATCGTTACAGCTTCTTAGAGAGAGCTCTGTCCTCCCCACCTTGCCCTGTTAAACCACCCAGGCAGCTTTCTTGATGTCCTCTCAGGGTGGAGCTGGATTGCTGATGAGTCATCCTGACCCTGAGGGCAATATCTGGCGTCCTGCTTTTATGCTATTATATTCCTAACCTTGGGCAGGATCTGTGTTTTGTCTTTTGTCCATGCACTTCTTTTGGGGGTTCAGACAGGAGACACATTGTCTACCTGGGGCATGTTTTGCTCATGATGGAGCAGGAAGCTCTCAGAAGAGTAACTGATGTCTTGAAAGGACCAGTTATAGAACTCATGCCATGTCATTTCCATCTACATTCCATTGGCCCAAATAAGTCATATGGCTAAGCCTAAAATTGCCATGGGAAAGTTGTACTTCATCTCAATAGTGAGATTGGGTAGAAAGTAAATATTACTTGAATAATAATCCAAACTATCTCAACCCACACTTTTGTTCACAAATATTCATTTTAATTCAGCATGAAAAATATGCTCATCCCATCCTGAGACCTCAAAATCTCCATTAATCACAGCATGACCCTTGAAGTCCAGGATTTAAAGATCTACATCAGCTGTGCATAGATGTACACACTAAAATTTTACACAAGTTACTTGCCCCCTCTCCCTGTCCCAACCACCCAACGTACACTGGTGGAAAAGGGACAGGAGTACTGCAATAAATACTCCCAGTGGCAAATAATGAGAGTGGCAAAGTGGAAGAATGAGAGGCAAAATGGTCACTGGCCCTTAAAAATTACAAAATATCTCTGGGAATAAGTTCCCAGGCATCCCTACCCTATGAGTAGGAAATAGTCCTTGTGAACAGTTCCCCAGTTCACCATTGTCCACTCTTCTTGGCTCCACCCTCTGGGAGATCATTGATTTTCCATCATTCTCCTTGGCCACTTCTGAAGAAGACATCAAAGAAAATGCTCTTATAGTGGTTGATAGCTTTCTTAGCATACTCAGCCTGCAGAAAGTTCAGGGCCCAGACATCTTTTTCATCTCAAACAGCATCACTGTCTTTTTAGTCTAGTGTGGCAGTGCTTTTACCAATACCACTCCAAAACCTTTGTGGGTGTCTTAGTCTTCGGGCTGCTATAGCAAAATACCACAGACTGGGTGATTTATAAAGGACAAAAATTTACTCTCACAGTTCTGGAGGATGGAAGTGTAAGATGAGGTGCCAGTATGGTTGGGTTCTGGTGATGGCCCTCTTTCAAGTTGCAGACTGCCAACTTCTCAGAGTCCTTGCAGGGTAAAAAAGTCAAGGGAATTTTCTCAGGCCTCTTTTTTAAGAGCACTAATCTTACTATTCATGAAGATCCCACCCTCATGACCTAATCACCCCAAAGACCTACCTCCTGCTACCATCATCTTGGAATTAGGATTTCAACATATGAATCTGGAGAGGACACAAACATTCATACATTACAGTGGGCTTTCCATGTATTTGATTCCACGTGCCAAAGTCATGAGTGAACTCTACGTGCCAAAAACCATTCCCAAAATTCTTTTCAAAACGTCTCTGAATTTACTTTGAGCACATTAGGCTTCTACAGAAACACAATCTTTATAGGAGTGCTCTTATCCAGCTGAAAGGCTCTACCAGGTGCCACCCTAACAAAGTATGTCACAGCTACACCTTCAATTGATATTTACCCTGGGCCAATGTCTTACTGGCCAAGTTTTAGATATGGACTTCTTCCTGAGGTTGCGTGGTTCACGTTTGATTGATTTAGAAAGTCTCATTTTCCATCGCTGCAACTTTGGCACTCTCACCATTGCTTTTAAATTCAGCTTGCAAATTGGTCATTTTCTGAGGGCATTTTTGTGTGTTTGTGGTAGAACCTTATTGAGTGAAGCTAGAAGCAACCCCTGTTTTCAATATTTGCCTTATTCTTTACACCCAATGATAAAAGTTCATTAGATACATTTGCTTTTTCACAAGATACTTAGTCAGTCTACTAGGGCTGCCATAACAAAGTACCAAAGACTGGGAGGCTTAAACATCAGAAATTTATTTTCTCACAATTCTGGAAGTTCAAAACAAAAACAAAAACAAAAACAAAAACAAAAACAAAACTGTCAACAGGGTGTTTCTCCTGAGGTCTCTCTCCTTGGGTTGTAGATGGCCTTCATTTCCCTGTGTCCTCACATGGTCATTTCTCTGTGTGTGTGTCCTAATCCCCTCTTTTCATAAAGACCAGTCAGATTGGATTAGGTCCACCCATATGACATCATTTTAACTTAATTACCTTTTTAAAGACCCTATGTTCAAACACAGTCACATTCTGATATTCTGGTGGTTAGGACTTCAACATATGAATTTCAGAGGAGCATAATTTAACCTGTAACATATACCAGAGTCAATTTTGTCAGTTAATAATACAGATCTCCATTTTTTCAGTTTTGTTAAACAGCTTCTTACTACCACACCACCTGGTCCCAAAGAAATGCCATATATTTCTGGGTTTTGATATGTAAGTACATCACTTCCAGGTACCAATTTCTGTATCTGTTAATAATACCACAATAATGCAATTATCACATTGCCACAATAATGTAACAGCCTCAACCTCTCTATGGCTTATGCTTATAACCACATGTACTTTTTTTTTTTTTTTAATCTCATTCTAGATCTGTGGGTTGGTTGGGGTTTGGATGATCTTGACTAATCTTGCATCCAGGCTTCAGATTGGGGTTGGCTCTTCTCCACATGCTCCATTCTGAGCTTCAAGCTGAAAAGCTGGGGCTACTGGGGACATGTACTAATGGATACAGCAGAAGTTCAAGAGTGCAAGCCAAACAATAGAGGGCATTTAAACCTCTGTTTCAATCATGCCTGCCAGCATTCAATCAGCCAAAGACAGTCACAGGGCTACACCTGAAACCAAGGTGTGAAGAGGCACTTTAGTTCATGACAAAACCATGGCAAAAGTACAGATGAATCCTACTACAGAGAATTAAGACATGGGACCAGTCATTCAATCTACTACAAATCTAAATTCTCCATACCCTTTTCTCAGATGATGCTTGGATTTTGATATGAGAATACTTTATATCAGCTTATTCCACTCCTGAGATACACACTATGATTTCATACATTTTAATTTTAATTCTGATATTTTTTTCATCCCAGAGGCATTGTTATTATTATTTTATGCTATACAGTCATCTTTCATTTAGATTTACCAACACATTCTTCTTACTGAATTTTATTCTTCCTTTATCTCAGATTCTCCATTTGAGGCCATTTTATTTTTGCCTGAAGAAAATCTAGTAGTGTTTTTTTTTTTTTTTGGTTCAGATCTACTGGTAATTAACTTCCCCAGATCTAATTTGTCTGCAAATACCATTTCCTGTTCATTCCTAAAGGATTTTTTTTTTCATATATAAAATCTAGGTTAACTTTTTTTTCTTCACATTTTGAAGATATGGTTCTTCTGTGTTCTGGCTTCTATTGTTTGAGAAGTCAGTTCTCAGCTTAATTACTGCTCCTTAGAAAGTAATCTGTCTTTTCACTCTGGCTGTTTTTAAGATTTTTTAAAAGCTTTCAGCAAGTTTACTATGATATGCCTAAGTGTGATCTGCTTTTTCTGGATGAATTCTGATTGGAATATGTAATGATTCTGGAACTTGAGGCTTGATCTATTTCATCAATTTAAAAAAACTCCAAGCCATTATTCTTTCAGACATTGCTTCTGCCTCATCCTCTCTACTTCAAGGACTCCACTTACATGTATGTTAGATCTTCTTACTGTATCCTCTCTATTCATCTATATTCTGTATTTCCTATCCTATTCTCTCTGTACTTTGATTTGGATATATACTCTGACCTAACTCTAACTTCATTAGTTTTCTCTTTCCAGCTACGTATAACTTGCTAACAAGCACTATCCACTGAATTTTTAATTTCAGTTATATTTTTGTTATAGAATTTCCATTTGGTTTTTCTTTTAATTTGTTAATGTTTATTTATGAGGGACAGAGGGTGAGTGGGGGAGGGGCAGAGAGAGAGGGAGACACAGAATCCGAAGCAGGCTCCAGGCTCTGAACTGTCAGCACAGAGCCCGACACGGGGCTGGAACCCACAAACCATGAGATCATGACCTAAGCCAAAGTCAGACACCTAGCCAACTGAGCCATCCAGGTGCCCCCACCTTGGGTATCTTTATAGTTCACAGGTCTGATAAAATTAAGTACAGCCCTTAAAAAGTCTTTGGGAAGGGGCGCCTGGGTGGCGCAGTCGGTTAAGCGTCCGACTTCAGCCAGGTCACGATCTCGCGGTCCCTGAGTTCGAGCCCCGCGTCGGGCTCTGGGCTGATGGCTCGGAGCCTGGAGCCTGTTTCCGATTCTGTGTCTCCCTCTCTCTCTGCCCCTCCCCCGTTCATGCTCTGTCTCTCTCTGTCCCAAAAATAAATAAACGTTGAAAAAAAAAATTAAAAAAAGAAAAAAGTCTTTGGGAAAACTGCGTTATCTAGACCTCTATAGATCTGTTTTTCTGTTATTTCTCTTGTTTTATAATCATTTGTCTTACCTCCTTGGATATCTACTTATTTCTGATTGAGCATGATCACTGCATATGAATAATGGCAGAAACAATGTGAGGCCTATCATGAGGTTATCTGTCTCCCAAGAGAATTTATGTTTGCTGCTGGCAAAGACTAACATGATTTGAATGGCATCCCAAACAATTTGCGGTCCCCAAACCGTACATGAGGGTACCTCCTTGATGGTTCCCAGACTTAAACTTTGTCCCCCTACGGTTATAAGTGTGATAAAAATGCTGCTCAGAGTCCTAGCTTCTCAGTCATTCCACTGGGCTTGGCAGATTCTCCTCAGGAAAAAGCATCCCAAAGGCCAGGCCAACCTCTCTCATTTCCTTTTTTTTCTTGGATATTGGCTTCATAATTATTCATTCCCTTGTTAGTTCTCTGATGCTTTCTGGAAACAGAAGTCCTCTATGGGCTTTTTTATTTCACTTATCTGAAAGTCCAATGAGAATTTTAATTGGGATACAACATGTTGTTTCCTGTGCCAGTTATTAAGTTTTGTCTTTCAGCTCTCTTTCCTTCTGCCCGCCCCCCCCTTCCCCCGCTTATATAAACTGCCTTGTGGTGCTGGGGCTGAGACTCTGGAAACTGTTCTCTGTGCTGGCCGATATTCCATTAGACTTTGCCCATCAGGACACTGAAGAGTGACTACAGGATGTTTCCATGAGCATCACCTCAGCTACACTTCTTCAACAAGACAGAACAGATTATTCTCACAGAAGAGGCTGAATCCAGTCTGAAGTTTTTCCAAGACTTACAGAACCAGCCTCAGGGCATCTCTTTCTCAGAGGTCTGGGTCTTGGCTCCACTGCCCCTCACTAGCAGTGTATGTACAAGTCTTATAGAGACCCTTCCTCTAGGCTTAGAAACGCTGGCCCCTCTCCCCAAAGGCCTGAGTTCCAGCTCTGCAGAGGACTTCCTCTAAGTTGGAATATTTCCAGGTTCTTTCTATTCATCCTTGAGCTCTAGGAGTGGTAGCTAATTCCTACACTTGTAACTCCATGATAACTTGGCGCTCTTTTTTTACCCTTGCAGTTATTTAATTAATAATTTCATTTCATGTTAACTCTTATTTATATTCAATTCCCTCTGTTCAAATAACTAGTGTGGTTTCTGTCTCCTAACTGGATTTTGACTGATAGAGTTCACATCCTTGTCCTTCCTCTATTCTCATTTTACCTCACAATACAATTAGAGAATTTGGGGCCCACTTACAATATTGTACGAAGGCTTTACTGTCCTCTATTACATTTTCCATTTCTAGAATTTCTATTTGGTTCTTTTTCAAGTCTGCTTGGTCATTCTTTAGTTTCAGGTTTCCTGCATGTATTTTTTCCCCACAAGTATTTTTAAGCTGTTGCTTAGCTCTTGTAATATATTGAATATAATAATGAAAAAGTTATTTGTGATAATTTCATTTTCTCAACTTTTGTGAGTCTGTATCTGCTTCTTGGTCTTCCTGGTTCTTTGTTGTAGTGGCTTGTTTCCCTGAGTGGTTATGTGTCTGGGACTGTCTGTCTGTCTATCTATCTATCTATCTATCTATCTATCTATCTATCTTTACCATGAACTGCTAATTTTCCTTGGAATTTTATTTGTAGGATGAAGGTCTGCAAGAGTAACTGTAAAATAGATACACTTGGTAGGACACTAAAGTGTACATGCATAAATATCACAAAATTGCCCTCCTCATACACTTCCATCACAGCATTATCCAAGTTTTTCACCTGCTGATGAACAATTTATATGCATATATATGTATATATATATGTATATACAGTTATATATGTAAGTATATAATACGTAAGTCACTCACCAGCACTGAGAGTACTAGAATCCTTAAATCAGAATGTTTAGTTCCTTTAGAAGTATAGACACACAGCGAGGTCCAGACTTATTAACAATCCTTTCATTTTGCTTAACCACAATTTTCTTGAAATTTTTCTAGGATGTAAGTTTTTAGTTTTGACCCTAAGCCTCACCCTCCCTGGGGGGAAGATGGTAGTTGAGGGAATGATACTATTAATGCTAAAGCATTTGGTGTACAGAGTACTTGGGGTCACAGGTATTACTGCCAACATGGAGAGATTTGAGTAGTACTACCCATGGCAAAAGTCGGCTCTATTGTTAGATGATGAGGCTACACAGATGTTGAAAGGGCAGTCTGCAAAGGTTTTGGCTGACACTGGAAAAGAGATTTAATTTGAAAGTAAGCAGTCTGTTTTCTTCTTTAACACATTTTTGGATGATACTAGATTATAAAGCAAATAATTGCACAATCACTGTGTTATTCACGGTTGACTATTAATTTCTTAAAATTACCAGTGAGCAACATGAAGCATACAGGGTATCCATTACACTGTGGGAATGCGTACACGGAATACCAAAGGTTTCCCTTCCCTGACAAACCTCTTTTTTTGCAGCTGAGCCATCTGCATGCAAAACACATCGTCAAATGGTGCCTCAGAAAGCAACTGACCGCTGGGCAAAGCAGGTGTGGACTCTAGTTCCGGAACTGCTACTACTATTGCGTGACCACAGGCAATCCAGGTGACCCTCAGTGGCCTTGGGTTGGTCATCTGCAGCTAGATGTGATCTTTGCAGGCTCTCCGCACTAATATTCTCATATAGCACTGTCTAGAAACTGCAGGAGCCAGGAAAGGTTCCCTACAGGAGGGGGGTACACATACCTCTGAGATTCCTTTCGCGGTGGTTTTGGGACATCTGTGCCTAAATAAAAGGGTGTCTCTTAACTGTCCAGAGTTTGAGGTAGAACTTCCCCCATTGCCCGCCACCCCCTACATATGGAAGGCTTTAGGCAAGGGCAGTCCCGAGTCTTGGTTTACCTGTTTGAAAACCCTATCCCACAGGAAATTTGCTGAAGGCATCCCACGCCTAGTCCCCGTCCGCACACACCTGTCCTGAGCACTGGCTTGCTGCAGCCAGAGACTTAGTCGATCTTCCCGCGCACACCCTCCTGGGCACTAGCCAGGGGTTAGCCAGGGGTTAGCCCGGAACCCCTCCACTTTCCCGCGCACACCTGCCCAGGCCATCGGCCAGGCGTTAGTTTACTACCCTTCCACTCTCCCGCGCACACCAGCCGTGACCACCACCCTAGGGAAGGACAGACCCGGTTTTATTCCCAGGTGCCGGAAGTGCGGCTACGCGCGGAACTACTTTTCGCGGACCCTCAGGCGGCGGGCGGAGTGATTCCGCGCAGGGGCTATGCGGTGGGGAGCGCGTGCCGGACGCGGGCAGGGGTAATGCGCCTGCGCGGCCGCTGCCGCCGCCGCTCGTCTCAGAGCGTGAGGGGAGCTGCCGCCACCGCCGCCACCGCAGCCACCGCCACCTTCGCTTCTGTCTCCGCCGCTGATTCGGCACCGCGCCCGCCATGGCGCAGATCCTCCCCATCCGCTTCCAGGAGCACTTCCAGGTGAGGCCCGGGCTCTTGACACCGAGGCCGGGCAGACTCCATTGCGGGTCGAGCACTCCGTCTGTCAGCCGCGCCCCCGGCCACCCCACCTCTCCAGGGACCCGGCAGGAGCCGCTGACTGGCCGGCTGCCCAGACCTCCAGCCCCTGGCCCTCGACCCCTACTCGGGTGGAGGCGACGCAGCGCACAGACTCGGGCCGGCTGGGGGGCGGGGTTGGTGGGGCGGGAGTGCTGGTCGGTGTCGAGGCGCGCCGGCCGGTGCAGTGGGAGGGCGCGGTGGCCCGCACGTGCGGCCCCGCCAGGTGTGCTGGTCGCAGAAACCCGTTATCCGGTAGCGACGATAGTCCTTCCTGGGCGGCTCCGACCTCGATCGTATGCAGGCTGAGAGCGCCGGGTGATGGGAACCGAAGATCTGCCGAAATGTCCCCTTTCAGTGCCTATGGGAGCTTTAACCAGACTGACGAGCGGTGCACACGGATTCTAGTCGCAAGCTTTATACTAAATCTGTGTCTGAGCCTAATTTCCCCGTTTTTGCATCTCTCGACCCTTACACCTGAGTTTGCGTCTGTTGACTACCCCAGTCACTGGGGTGGTCTCGTGGGGAAGGATGGTCAAATCGTGTGACCAAAGAGGAAAAGGGAGCATGGTGTGTTTTCATAACACCTTTTAATGCGATACCCCCTCCCCAAGTTTAGCTTTTTAATGAGGTCCCAGTTTGTTGTATCTTAAGTTCTCCTAATAGAGTTGTGCCTCACGAAAATAAAGATTGGCTGCCTGTGTTTGACCATGGGTTCTGTACTGGCACAGTGTACAGTTTCACTCACATCACACGCACATGTCACACCTGTGAAGGCTGATATGATTCTCATTTTATGGATGAGGAGGTGGGGGCTAGATGAATAGTTTCCATTGTGTCTATGCTTTTTGTTAAATCATCACAATCCCATAAGATCCATATGATTTATTTTATTTTCTAGGTGAGGAAATCAAGGCACAAAGATGTCAAATAAGTGGTCCAGTCATTCAGCAAACAAGAGAGGGATTCAGACTCAGGTCTTTGTACTACACAGTGATATTCCAAGGAATGGGGTGGATTGGAAGGTCATGTTTTCACAGCACAGAGCACTTCTAACTCTATCCAAATGGGAAAGACCCTGATAGTGACAGTCAGATCCTCTTATTATGCAGATTGGAAACTTGATAACCAGAGTATCCTGCTGTGGTCACTTGGTTAGTGTTATAGCTGCAGTTGTGTGGAGGTAGAAGTCTCCTGAATACCCATCTCCTGACAGTAATGTGAAATATCAAAATACTATCATTGCTGCTCATTATAACGATATAATAATATGATCATTTATTGAGCCATTTCTTTTGTAAATCACTATACTAATGTATTTTATAAATCTCATTTAATCTTTCTCATAACTGAGGCACAGAGAGGTTAAGTAATTCAAGTAAAATTACACAACTAATAAGTGACAGTTTGGGTTCTAACCCTGATCTCTGATTCCAAAGCCCATGCTTTAGCCACATAAATATGTTCTCTTCGAAAGGCAAGTAAGCTGCAAGGCATTTAAATTCCTATCGAAGTTCATTTCTTGAAGCGATACATTTTGTTATCTGGAAAATAGTTGTGGCTTGCAGCATACAGGTCATGTAAATGTGGTTTGTGGTCTCCAGCATTAACCGGGTGTTGAGGTTGCTCTGCATTCCATGTTTTTCTAGACTGTACACTCTGTAGCTGCAGACATTTCAAAATTTCCGCTTGTTCCTTAAATCCCTGATCCTGTTACTCCCCCTTGCTGGCAGCAGATGATTGGAGAAACAAAAGCCATAAACTGAGATATTCCTCACCTTCATGCCTGCAGCCTTACAAACTTGTCTGCAGTCACTCTTTTCTGCCTTCCTTTTATCTCAAAAGTGGGGTTCCTCCTCTTTTCTGTGTTGTAGATCCTACATCCTTCCCCTTTTAGGAGGGCCTTGCTCAGTAGCATCTTCTCTTTCCTGTGTTTTCATCCATTCCCTTGTGGTGGCTTCTTCCCTGATATCGCCTCCATCTTTACGGCAAACAAACTTCTCCCTCTCTCCTATCTCCTTGACGCTCTTACCTCACAGCTAGACATCATGGAAGAATTACTTTATCCTTCCATCACTTCCCTTATATTCCTCAGTAACCTGCAGTCTGATTTTTGCCTCCACTGTTCCCCTGCACCTGTTTTTGCCAAGGTCACAAGTCGTCATGCAAACTTTTTTGTAAAGGACCAGATAGTAGGTATGTTAGGCCTTTGAGGGCCACATATTGTCTCTTGTCACATATTTTTCCCTTTTTTTAAAAATAAGAAACATTTTTTTTTAATTTATTTATTTGAGAGAGAGAGAAAGCATGAGTTGGGGAGGAGCAGAAATAGAGGGAAGGAGAGAGAATCCCAAGCAGGCTGTGCACTGCCAGCCCAGAGCCCGATGCAGGGCTCGAACCCATGAACTGTGAGATCATGACCCAAGCCAAAGTTAGACGCTTAACTGACTGAGCCACCCAGGCACCCCCTTCCTCCTTTTTTTTTTTAAACCATCTAAAAAATGTAAAACCCATTTTTAGTTGGGCCATGCAAAAACAGTCTGTAGTTTGCCAATCCCTGCTACAAAAAAATAATAAACTCCAACCCAAGCATCACAGACATCTGATGCATTTGACACTGTGCTTTACTGCCTCCTCATGTCCCTTTCTGTATTGCTTTTGGTTATACCACAGTGTCCCAAAGGTTTCTCCTACCTCTGTGCCCACACCCCAGTTTCCTTTGTGGGCTCTTCTTAGGCATATGCCTGGGGTCTTTCTTGAGCCCCTTTATCTTTTCATTCTGTATGCTCTACTGGGTGATTTGTATGTATTCCCATATGCTCAGTGTTTCCATGCAGGCTGCATATTTTTTGCTGAGCCTCAGAGACGCATGTGGGAGAGACAATAGCAGCCTTTGGTGAAAAGCACAGACTGAAGCCAAATGTAAGGGTTTGAATCTGGACTCAGGCCCTTACTGGTCAAGTGAATTAGGGAAATTTTGTAACCATTTTGTGCCTCCATCTCTGTAATTGTAATATAGAGATAAAAGGTATAGTTTTTACCTCATGGAGTTATTGTGAGGTTTTGAGTTAATAAATGTGATAAAATAAGGTGTGGGACAGTGTCAGTACATAATAAAACGTTCTGTTCTTGTCAGTTATTGGCATTATTGACAGCTGTCTGTTAGATAAGGCCATTGCATGATCCGTAGGTTCTTCAAACATAACATGTTCCAAAATAAGGTTCTTCTTTCTCACCAAACATGTATCTTCTCCAGTGTCCAGCCATGAACCTAGGAGACAGCCATGACTTCTTCCTAACCTTTTGGTTCTTCTTTCTATTTATTTTGGGCATCATTCTGCCATTCTCATCATAACTGATATGACCCCGGAATATGCCAACATTCCTCACCTAGATGACTGCACTAACTTTGTCTCTGGTCACCTACCTCAAGTCTTGCCCTCTGTTTTCTAGCACACAGGCAAAGAGATCACAAAGGTTAAACATCTGCTTAAAGTTCATCAATGAACGCTTCCTTCTTCCAGGATGAAAATGCCAGACTCCCAAATGTCCTGTAAAGCCCTGCCTAATCCAGCACCTGCTCAGCTCTCTTGCTGCTCCCCCATCTTGTCCTCCAGGGCCTTCTCTGGAGCCCAGTATTCTTACCTGTGGGCTTTTGCACATGCTGTTGCCTCTTTCCAGAACATTCTTCCCCTCAGACATTACCCAGCCAAGTCCTACTTAGCCCTCTGGTATCTATCTGCTTGAATGACAGAAAGCTGTCCCTGATTTGTCAGAATTAGGAGCCCTTCCTGTGTGCCCCCATGGCTTTGGGGCTTCCTTCATGATGGAGGTAACTGTATGGTGTATAAGTGGTCACTTTCCTTACTGGACTGCAGGCTCAGGATCTCCTTCTATCTGCAGTTGTATTATCACTGCCTGGTACATAATAGGCCCTGAGATCTTTGAAGGAATGAAGTCAATTTCATACTAAAATGTTTGTATAGCTGATGAATGATTAGTTAAAATGTAGATTGTCTAATGACAAAGTTGGTAGGCCTTTCTAGACACTCCGTATGGCTCACCTGTGACAATTTACTGTAAGTCTACTTTGTTGAGAGTACTCCTGCCTGTCACACTGACGTTTTGTTTCTGCCCCATTAAGTAATATGGTTTCTGTGTATCACATCACTTAATATTTGTGACTCTAATTGGGTTTTTTCCTGTTTTTAATTTTGGTTTGTTTCATATGAAAATTCTTTAAAAAAATTTTTTTAACGTTTATTTCTGAGAGAGAGAGAGAGCGAGAGCAAGCAGAGGAGGAACAGAGAGAGGGGAAGACACAGAATCTGAAGCAGGCTCCAGGCTCTGAGGTGTCAGCACAGAGCCCAACGTGGGGCTCAAACCCACAAACTGTGAGTCGTGACCTGAGCCGAAGTCAGATGCTTAACTGACTGAGCTACCCAGGAGCCCCTGGAAATCCTTTTCTTTTTTTTTTAAGTTTATTTATTTTTGAGAGAGAGATAGTGGAAGTGGAGCAGTGAGTGAGGGAGAGAAAAAATCCCATGCAGGTTCCATGCTGTCAGCATAGAGCCTGACATGGGGCTCCATCTCACAAACTGCGAGATCATGAACTGAGCTGAAATCAAGAGTCGGACACTTAACTGACTGAGGTACTTAGGTGCCCCTCATAAAAGAATTATTTTTGTGTTTTGTTTGTAAAACTATAGTTAAAGAAAATTCTTGGGCCAGATTTTCCCCAGAAGAAAAACAATAGTTTTCTAATGGTCAGTGGGAAAGTAGAAATCAGTGTATAGGAACTTTTATTCTACAGTCAATTTTTCAGGAGTGTGCCCAAAGCAGAAGCTGTACTTTTATATCTAATGCATTGTAATAAAGCATTCCTTCCACTTCAGCTTAAGATTGCAGCAATTTATTTAGCTTTATTTATCCTGTCACCCTGGTTTTGAGAGGAAGACTAGTTCTGCAGAAATATTTTTCTTGTATTATATGTACTGTTTGAACCTTTTTTTTTTTTTATGTTTATTTTTGAGAGAGAGAGAGAGAGAGACAGAGCACAAACAAGGGAGGGGCAGAGAGAGAGGGAGACATAGAATCTGAAGCAGGCTCCAGGCTCTGAGCTGTCAGCACAGAGCCCGATGCAGGGCTCGAACCCACAAACGGTGAGATCATGACCTAAGCTGAAGTGGGCTGCTCAACTGACTGAGCCACCCAGGTGCCCCTGTACTGTTTGAACTTTTTTTATATTCAGATATCTAAGTTTGAAGGTTGTTGCTGTTTGTGCTGAAAATAGAGACAGGACTAGGAACTAATGACACCTTGATTCAGAAGAGGAATGGCTGTAAGAGTTTTGAAATGTGGCACAGCTCAGTAAACAGAGAACATATAAACATGTTCCCTCAAGGTTTCAATTATGTAGCATATCTCTGAGGTGATGTTCTTAACGATACAGAGTCTAAATAAAAATAAAAAAACAAACAAAAAACAGATACAGAGTCTGCCGAGGTGGTCTATTTTACATATAATTTACTTATAGGAGCAAGGTGGTCACTAGTCTTAATCAGTGCTTCCCAGCCCATCTCTGTAGGTGCCTACCTTAAACACTAAATCAGAATCTCTGAGAAGTGAGGACTTTGGCCTTTCTTTCCAGATGAGTCTCACACGCAGCTGGATTGAATCAATCTTTTAGTCATTCATAATTAAAGAAAGAGTTTGTTGTTTGAAGCCTTTTACATGTGAGTAGGAAAGGCAGCACTCTAAAGAGTAGATTGAGCTTGAACTGAAAACAGTTCATGAGCACCTGCGTCTGCTGGAGAGACCCTGGGGAGTAACTCTGAAAGGTGACAGTGTACTCACAGCCTACTACATGTTTGGTTTAGGTTGCCATTTTGTGAAACGGTTTTTGGTACACTAAGGCAAACAACAGTAGGCTCTTTGTGTACTGAAATTGTTGTGCACCCATATAAATGTTTTTAAGGTCTTGTGTAAGCTGTTAAATTTTGCCTGTTGGTAGACTGATGATCCTTGTATTGGAAGTGATACTAGGCCAATCATTTACCTTCTGACTTTCTTATTTACAAAGTGGTCACCCAGGGTGTGTGGAAGGGTCAACCTTTGTGAGATTGTCCACAACAGTGGTATGGTAAGTGAGCAAATATTAAACGAATTTGGGCAAGGGGTGCCTGGGTGGTTCAGTCAGTTGAGCGTCTGACTCTTGCTTTTAGCTCAGGTCATGATCCCAGGGACATGGGATCAAGCCCTGCATTGAGCTCCATGCTGAGTGTAGAGCCTGCTTAAGAGTCTGTTTTCCTCTGCCCCTCTCCCTGCTCGTGTGCTGTCTCTCTCTCTCTCTCCCTGTATGTATGTATGTATGTGTGTGTGTGTGTGTGTGTGTATACACACACACACACACACACACACACACACATATATATGTATTTTATATATGAATGAATGAATAAAATGAATTTGGGCAAGTCCTCTTTGGAAGAATAAATTATGATCATAGAACATATTTAAATGTTCAGAATCCTTGAACTGCACAAGATTCTCAGTACTTTTTGAGTTTATTGGATTAAAAGAGTTACTGTGTACTAAGATCTTAGTCAAGGTCCCTCTCCACCAGTTTCTTAAACATTCTGTAGCTGGGGCAAAGTCTGCTTGGAACAAGTTTTTTTTTTGTTTTTTTTTTTTAATTTTTTTTTCAACGTTTATTTATTTTTGGGACACAGAGAGACAGAGCATGAACGGGGGAGGGGCAGAGAGAGAGGGAGACACAGAATCGGAAACAGGCTCCAGGCTCTGAGCCATCAGCCCAGAGCCTGACGCGGGGCTCGAACTCCTGGACCGCGAGATCGTGACCTGGCTGAAGTCGGACGCTTAACCGACTGCGCCACCCAGGCGCCCCATGCTTGGAACAAGTTTTAAAGTAATACATACACATAGGAAGAATAGTATAAATGAAAATTAAACCTTTCTGTTCAAACTTTGGGTCCCTTTTCCCAGAAGAAGCCACTATTAAGGAAACCATATCTCTTTCAATCCTGCTATGAAATTCCCTCCTTTTACTTTTGTAACTTAACAGAATTTGAAGATCTTTCTTTTAAGATTATATAAAGATTGCAGCATATATTTGACAGTATTGCTTACTGATATTCTTCTGGGGCAGTAGTTGTTGACACCCTGTCCCCCCCCCCCCTCCCCGCCCCCCATCCTGTAAGTATTTCATTGCTTTCTTTGTTGAATCTGTTGCTTTCAGTCTATTCCATATTTTCTTCTTTTGCTTCTCTTGCTTAAGGCCTGCTGGTGGCCTCCATGCCAGGGAGAGATTACCATAACTCTTGGCTGGCTGAAGAAGGATGCCGCAGAGCTGGGCTAGCAAAGTTCAGTGACAAAATTAGTATTCAAGGAGATCTTGACAGGCAGGCATCCAACTAGTTGACATTTAACACGTATAAATATAGGGTCTTATGTGTTGGTTTTAAAATACAGAAAACCTACATTGGTGTAATTTGAGAGAGGTTCTGTAAAGCACTACACAAATGTAGTTTTTAAACTGTTCTGAACTAATCTAGTCTTAGAATTTTAGGATAGTTCTAGGAAAGACCTCTGTGTCCTCATTCTTCATAGGTCCTCATTCTTCATAGGTCCTCATTTACAAGGCTCCCTCTTTAAGCTAAGAGAAAGCTTGTGGTAAGTTTGACATACAAAATCTATTTTTAAAAATTAAATTATTTTCTTGACTGCCTAAAACTAGTAACTTCTTTACTAATTAATTATTGAATGTCCACCTGATGGGCACTGTGATAAGGCAGTGAATGAGCCTGAGGAGACATATACAGAAGGAGAAAGGACTAGCATCTTCAGAGACAAGAGACATGAAAACCTGGGATATTATTGCAACTGAACATTCTGGCTCTTTGGTATGGTCAGTTGGTGTTTTCACCAACAGCCCTGTATAAACACAGCTGCAGCCTTCCCAGTCATACTGCTGTCCCTAAGCCCCTTAAATATAGAAACCACAGAGTTGTCGGATGAGTAATTTCTTTTTATGTTTTCCCCAGTGTCAGATTTGAATTTGGATTCATTTAATTGCAGGTCTTAAGAACCTGCAAAAAGTTCTTTTTTGAACTAGATTATTATTCTAGTAATAAGATTATTAAATAATATCTTGTGTACTTTTGCTTAACTTGTATATACGTTGTTTTAAATGTGTAGCTGTGTTGCCTTTCAGAATAAGATTATTATTCTGAAAAAGATTATTAAATAATATCTTGTGTACTTTTGCTTAACTTGTATATATGTTGTTTTAAATGTGTAGCTGTGTTGCCTTTCAGAATAATTATTATAGGAATCAGGAGTCCTTAGTTGTAGCTATTAACTAATGAGAAAACTTGACTTTGGGCACGCCACTTCTCTGGGACTCTGTTTCTGCATATAGAGTAAAACTCAGTGGTATTTGCTATTTTATATCTAAAAGTTCTTTTTTGTGGGATTATCCTGTGTTTGGCATGCCTGGCCCCAGCCCACTAAATACTAGTAGTGTTCTATAGTCATTGTACAATTCAGATTGCCCCTGATTGTTTCCAGAGACTGCAGGATACTACCCCTGGTTGAGAACCACCTTCTTCCTTCTAGTTCTAATAGTCTTTGACTTATTTTTGGGTACACTGTTCTCAGCTGTTAAAACAGCGTCTTCCTTTGTGAGGTACTTTTACCTTTTCCAAGTACCTTGAATGTGTGTATATGCTTTTGTGTAAGGAACTGGACATAATCATTAATATTTAAGAACTTACTGTACTCAAGAGATTGGGTACAAATTCTTGATGATATTTGGAGGTGAAATCAGAATGTTGCCATATTAACCCAACATCCCCAAACTAAGAATAAAGTGAAAATTTAGAAAATGTAGGCCCACTTAAGTGTATGGCTCTGAAATGTAAAGATTTTTTTTTTTTTTTGAAATGTAAAGATTTAACAGTGTTGGGTGCTTGAGTGTTAGGGGGCTCTCCAAATGTTACTATATGCTTATATAGTATAATGCTTATTTAATTAAAAAAAAAAAAAAGGAAGACTAGGTAGGTCTCCTGGGAACATTCTTTCACCCTGTTATTTCTCTCCCTCTCTCTGCCCCCAAAGGAACTTTTCATTGTCTCCCTATCAGCAACTTCATATAGTTCAACCTACTGATAATTGTTAGTCTCCATGGTCTGTGGGCTCTGGATAGTGTGACTATATCTTATATATCTTACTGTTTTCAGAGTTAGTGATTAGCAGGTAGCATGTATTCAGTACTCATGAAATTAATGTATGAAAATTACTTGCTGTGAGAAAGTCTCAACTTTGATTCACTATACTACTGCATTTACTACATTAAGCTCCTGCTTCAGATGTGTGAAAATAAAATGGGAATTTCAAACAAGACAGTATTGTGGTTTAGAATACAAGCTTGATTCACACCTGTCTCCATCATTAATCAGCATTGTGGCTTTGGGAAGATTTCTTAACCTAAAAGTCTTGTGTTGTACTAGTGTAAGTTGTGCATAGCATACTTCCCTCCTGGGTTAGCAGAAAGGTCAGATAAGGTGACCTGTTGTCCTGCAGCCTGCTCAGCAGCTGGAATATTAAATATGTGCTAGAATCTGTACCACAAGAGACAAATAAGATATAATCCTTGCTTTTAAGGAGTTCATTGGGGAATAAAATGATAGAATAAAAAATTATACTGGCAGTATGAATAGCCTCATTTGTGCTTCTTCTAAAGACTGATCATTATTTTTAACAAGTGGTTCCCAATCTTTGTTGTTAACGTAAACTTTTATACAAGATCACACAGGGTAACTAAAGAGTCTAGTCAATAGCAGTAAGGTTTGGGTTGAGCAGAAAAATGTTTAGAAACAAAGGTGCCTTGTAAGGTAAATTGGGGCAGGGGAATTTTATAGATATAAGCATGGTTCTCTTGAGTGTGTGTTTTCCCAGGGTTTTTCATTGAAGTTTATCTCATTAATAAACTTGGTTCTTATTTAAACCAAGCACTATGTATAAAGTGACCTTTGAAGAAAGGTGCCTGATTTAAGTTTTACACAAGGTCAAGCAATCCATCTGCCTCCAAAGATGTACCAGACCTGTTGACTTTTCCTTGGACATGCCAAGAAATATTTAAACTGACTGAGAAATTAAATCAAATATGATATGTGGGGTTGCTTTAAGGAAAAGAAAAACTCTTGGCTAGATCTTTGTTACTGTTTGCTTTTGGAGAAACTGGTTTTTGTTTTCTTCCTTTCCCCTCTTTTCCCCTGCCTTCACCTCTCCAATACCACCTTCTTGCTGAGGCTCTCCTCAACTGTGGGTTTATCTGTGAGTTATTCTTTGTGGGCTCCTCCACCCCCTCCCAGCTGATGTCTACCTGTCTGTATTGCTCAAGGCATCCTTCCCTCTTCCTGGCATTATCCTTATTCTTGTGTGTTTTCATCAGTCTGTATGATTATAAGCCCCTTGAGATTTGACTCACAGCCTACTGTTGATGCATTGCCCGTACCTATTAAAGGTATAGAAACACAAGTCAATGTTTGCCTCAGTTATTTAATGCCAAGTTTTTTCTAAACTCCTTTTCCTTAAAAAGTTTATTTATTTTGAGAGAGAAAGAGAGAGAGTGAGCACAAGGGAGGGGCAGAGAAAGAGAGGGAGAGAGAAAATCCCAAGCAGACTCTGTGGTGTCAGCGCAGAACCTAACACAGAGCTCGAACTCATGAACCATGAGATCATGATCTGAGCAGAAACCAAGAATTGGACACTCAACCGACTGAGCCACCCAGGTGCCCCCAAGGTTTTCTAAACTCTTGTTTTACTTTTCTTCCTTCTGTTAGACTTTGCTAAATAATGGACTAGATATACTGTGTTTCAGAGAGGAAAAACTTAATTTTAATCAAATGTTTTCTTTTTCTCTTTAGCTCCAAAACCTGGGAATTAATCCAGCCAACATTGGATTCAGCACACTGACCATGGAATCTGATAAGTTTATATGTGTCCGAGAAAAGGTTGGTGAGCAGGCACAGGTAGTGATTGTTGACATGAGTGATCCAATGGCACCAATCAGACGGCCCATCTCTGCAGAAAGTGCCATCATGAATCCAGCCTCTAAGGTGATAGCTTTGAAAGGTAAGCCTGATAGTATTTTCAGAAAGGAATTTTACCTCACTTTACCTGATTTGTTACCTTACATATCAGACAGCTGTCAATAAATTTACAGCCAAGTGTCATCAATAATACTAAACTTAATTACAAAAGTTTTAGCCAAGGCTGTTTTGCATACCTTATTTAATGAGAGGCCCATGAGTACCTGGGCTTTTTGTGACATCATGCATACTGCTACATATGTGAGGGAGTGCATGCCCAGTGTCTCATCCTCATGGCTGCTACATCTGGAAAGGCCAATACTACTTTGTTTACCAGTTGGGCTATGTGGTGCCCTTGAGCTCATAATGGGCTGCTTTACAGTGGTGCTCCAGGGATCCTAGAGTATGCCAAGGTACTGCTTCTCTTGTGAAACACATTGAGGACAGTATAGTTGTTGATTAATAGAATTTTACTTCCCTTGAACTCAGGGGGATGTTGGATGCTTGAAATCTTCTAGTTACTTTGAGAATATAGAATCTATGATTTGGGAAATTGAAAGGATTATGTATACAGTGGACTTGCTAATATTTAATGCAAAATGTATTATCACTTACATTGAAAAGTGAAAACTCTTTCTGGAGCTAAAATTTGTGAATGCCAAATATTCGCTTTGCCTGTGCTTCTGTTTTGTTACAGAAATAGGGTCTACTTTGTCCTTTCAGTAGGTAAATGGACATACGGGAGTTATAACCTTTCGATTTAAAAAAAAATAGCTAAATTTTTTTATTCAAATGACTTTTTTTCTGTGAACTCTATTTCTTATCAAAGTATTTTTTTGAACATGTAGTGTAAATGATGTAAACTAATTTTAATTGAAGAAATTGCTAACTTTTATGGATTTATTTATTTATTTATTTATTTTTAAAAAGTTTATTTATTTGGAGAGAGAGAGCAAGAGTGCCCCTGGTGGAGGGACAGAGAGAGCCGGAGAGAAAGAATTCGAAGCAGAGCCCAATGTGGGGCTTGATCCCTGAACTGTGGCATCATGACCTGAGTCAAAATCAGGAGTCGGATGCTTAACATACTGAGCTACCCAGGCACCCCTATGGATTCTTCATGATTGTTTTGGTTCTTCTGCATTTTCTGTTTTGCAGTACTTTTTTTTTTTTTTTTTTTTTTAGTTAATTAATTTTTTAAAAGTAGGCTCCATGTCTAATGTCACGCTTGAACTCATAACTCTTGAGATTGAGAGTCACATGTTCTACCAAATGAGCCAGCCAGGTACCCCTACTTTGCAATATTTTTGAGAGACCTTATCTGTTGTGGTGTTTGCTGTTTGGTATTCTAAGCGGGTCTGAGAGACAACCAGCAATTTAGTCTTTCTGGTCCTCTAATATGATTCTCTATACCAGTGTGCACTGTGGATCTCCTAGAGGGAGTTGTTGGAGTGTGGTAGGAGAGTGGAGAGAACTCAGTATTTACATGCTCTCAATCCCTCCAACCAAAGTGGCAACACACCCGAAGTTGAACAAGTTGGGTTTACTACTTGTTTAAGTGAGAGAGAAATCACACCATGGGGAGCTGGGAGGTGTCACAGTATTAATAGAGAGTGTTAGAAAGAAACTTTTGTAGGATTTGGGCTTCAGTTGGGTGATTTGGGGGATGGTCTAAGGAAACAGGATTGGATGTTGTTAGGGTCACCTAGGTGGCTCAGTCAGTTAAATGTCTGACTTCAGCTCAGGTCATGATCTCATGGTTCGTGAGTTTGAGTCCTGAATTGGGCTCTGTGCTGATAACTCAGAGCCTGAAGCCTGCTTCAGATTCTGTCTCCCCCTCTCTCTGCCCCTCCCCCATTTTCTCTCTCTCTCTCTCTCTCTCTCTCTCAAAAATAAACAAACATTAAAAAAGAAAGATTGGATGCTGTTAGAAAGTGGGGGTAATTTTATGATTAGGTGTCTCAGTAAATCTTACCTATAGGGGAAGGGCAGACTAGAGTGAGGATAAAGCTGGAATTGGTTAAAGAAGTAGCAGTCATGCATTTCAGCCAAGAGAATGGCTGTTTGGTATTTTGTGGGTTTCCCAGTTACCTTGTTTTTGTCTGTACTTAGATAAGATTCTGAAGCAGCCTTGCTTTGTCTCACTTTATCATGGTCTCAGAGGGACTTGTCTGAGGTTGGTGTCCTCTGAGATGGTTTATGTCCACTAGGAGAGCAGTATGGTTTGACTGTGAGGTCTGGCCAGCTTCCTGATGGCAGGCGCTGCTCTTTTTTTTTTTTTTTTTTTTTTTTTCATTCTCAGTGTTCATATGAATTGCTTCATCTATGGCAGTTGACTACTGTTTTTCTTTTGCATGAGGAAGTGTGAGCTGTGGAACCAAAGTTATATAATTTTAAGTATTTATTCTGTTTTTATTACAATCTTGTGGCTGTTAGGATAACCTTGGACCCTTGTAGTACAAATTTTTGGCAAGTGGTGGTGGTGTGTTTCAAAGACCCTAGACCAAAATAAGCAAAAGTGTCTTAAAAAAAAAAAAAGATATTTGTACAGTGGCTAAATTACAGAGATGATTTAATTATAATTTTATTGTTTCACGTGACTTAGTTCCATAGGTGCCAGTGTGAAAGCATGAAAGTGAAGTCAAGGGTCCTGGTCTTAAATCTCACAGACTACCCATTTTGGCTGGTGAAGTCTTGTGATGGGAAAAGGGCTCTTCATGAGATGTACCTCTTTTTTAAAAAGGTCTGCCTTGCAGTCTGTCCTTTTATCTGGCTGAGAGCTTCCTGAGGTCCTCAGCCCATGCCACTGCCCATCCTTCTGGAGAAGCCTGGAGCAGATTCACTTACCACACTTCTTCAGACTGTCTCTACTGATGCTTTTGAATATTTTAAAACCAGAGATACATTTTTACCCTTGACAGGAAATGGGGGTAGAATTCCTCATCTGTTGCTCATCATCTTAATGAAACATTAATACTCTAAGTGAGGGATAGGTAACCTGTTGTTTTTGTACAGCCCTAAGCTAAGAATGGTTTATATATTTTTAAAAAGTTGTAAAAACAGACAAATATGTGACAGAGATCTTGTATGCCCCTATAAAGAAAAAGTTTCCTGACTACTTGCATTATTGGCCCGAGTATATTTCTTACTGTTATTATGAAACATAGCACTTTGAGTAGTCATTTGTGTTTCTTTTTACAAACTCTACCTTTTCCCCTTAATTTTTAGAGGTAGATTGAGTATAGGCTATACAGTGCCAGCCTAGCAGTTAGCACTTGACCCAGGTGGGGAGGGGAGAGGTGGTGGGATGGTACCCCCTTGCGGTAGCACATCCTTCACCCTGACAATTGGAATCTGACAGAGGATTGATTCCCAAAGGAGGTTGGTCCCTTTTATTTTTTTTTTTTAATTCTTTTTGTGTCACTAAATATTTTGTACCTCATGTAAAACAAGTCCTTTTTAACCAGTCTAGTGACAACTTGACAAGTTTTTGAATTAGAGGAAATTTCTTATATGATCCCAGGCTATTTGAAACTAAAAGGTACCTCTATCCTATAGTTGAACTTCTAATCCAGTCACTTTTTTCTTTCTTAACCATTTTTTTCAGGTATAATTTACATGCCAGGAAATTCATTTATTATAAGTGTACAGTTCAGTGACTTTTAGTAGACTTATTGAGTTGTCAGGGTGCCTGGGCAGCTCAACTGGTTAAGCGCCTGACTTTTGATTTCAGCTCAGGTCAAAATCTCATGGTTGTGAGATCAAGCCCTGAGTTGGGCTCTGCACTGAGCGTGGAGCCTGTTTAAGATTCTCTCTCTCCGTCTCTGTCTGCCTTTCCCCCAAGTGCCTGCACGCGTTCTCTCTCTCTCAAATAAATAAATAAAAGTTAAAAATAAATAAAAAATAAAAGTCAGTGTTAAAAAATTTATTGAGTTGTGGAACTATCACCATGCTCTGGTTTTAGAAAATTTCTGCTATCCCAAAAAGTTCCTTTGTTCCTGTCTGCAGTCATTCTTCACTTCTACCCTTAGCCCTAGGCAGCTACTGATCTGTTTTCTGACTCTGTAGAGTTGCCATTTCTGGACATTACAAATAAAGGAATCATACAATATACAATCTTTTACATCTGGCTTCCTTCAATTAGCATAGTATGTTTCAGGTTCATCTACATTGTAACTTGTATCAGTAGTTAGTTCCTTTTTATGGTTGAGTAAAATTCCAACTTTATTATTCCATGGATATATCGCATTTTGTTTATTCATTTATCCGTTTATGGACATTTGAATTGGTGCTAGTTTTTGGCCATTAAGAATATCGCTGCTGTGAACACTTTCCTACAAGTCTTTGTAGATGTATATTTCCATTTTTCTTGGGTAAATACCTAGGAGTAGAATTGCTGGATCATACAGTAAATTTTTTTAGTTCTTTAAGGCACTACCAAACTGTTTTCTAGAGTGACTGTACCATTTTACATTTCTGCCAACAGTGTATGAGGAGTCTAGTTTTTGTAACATGTGTGCAACACTTGATATTGTCTTTTTTATTAAAGTAATTCCAGAGGCTACCTATGGATACCTCATGGTGGTTTTAATTTGCATTTCTGTAATGCCTAAGGATGTTAAGTGTCTTTTCTTTTCATGTTGTTATTTGTCATTTATATGTCTTTTTTTTTTTTGCCATTCATGTATCTTGTTAGAGAAATGTCTTCAAATCTTTTGCCCAGTTTTTAAAGGGTTTTTTTTAAAAGTTTGTTTACTTATTTAGAGAGACAATGTGAGCACAAGCGAGGGAGGGGCAGAGAGAAAGAGAGGGAGAGAGAGAATTCCAAGAAGGTTCTGCTCTGTCAGCACAGAGACCAACTCGGGACTCATTCTCACCAACTGTGAGATCATGACTCACTTATTGGGCTCACCCAAATCAAGAGTGGAATGTTTAAACTGGCTAAGCCACCCAGGTGGCCCTGCCCATTTCTTAATAGGCTTATTCGTCTTATTATTGAATTTTAAGAGTGCTTTGTATATTCTGGTTATAAATCATTTATCAACTGTGTGATCTGCATATATTTTCTCCTAATTTGTAGCTCTTCTTTTTATTTTCCTAATATATCTTTTGAAGAAAACATTTTTTATTTTTGATAAAGTCCGGATTGCCACTTTTTTTCTTTAATGGATCTTGATTTTGGAGTCTTACCTAGGAATGCTTAGCCTAGGAGTGCAAGGTCATGATGATTTTCTATATTTTCTTCTAATGGTTTTATGGTTTTAATGCTTACATGTAGGTCCATAGTCTGATTTAAGTTACTTTTTGTGTATGGCATGAGATAAGAATGTTAGGTTTTTCTTCATTTCCTCCTCTTCTTTCTTCTTCTTTCTTCTTTCTTTTTCTTTTTTCCTTTTCTTTTTCTTTTTTCAGTGGGGTAAGGGCATTCAGTTGTCCCAGCACCATTTGTTGAAAAGACTCTTCTTCCCCATTGAATTATCTAGGCAACTTTGGTAAAAATCAGTTAACCATATAAATAGACCTGTTTCTGGACTCAGTTCTATTTCATTGATCCATATGCCCAACCTTGTGCCAAGTACTTGATTACTATGGTTTTATAGTAAGTTTTTTTTTTTTTATGTTTATTTATCTTTGAGAGAGAGCACAAGCAGGGAAGGGGCAGAGGGAGAGGGGGACAGAGGATCTGAAGCTGGCTCTGTGCTGACAGCAGCAAGCCCATTGTGGGGTTTGAACTCATGAACCGCGAAATCATGAGCCTAGCCAAAGTCCAGATGCTCAACTGAGCCACCCAGGTGCCCCTATGGCTTTGTAGTAAGTTTGAAATGAGATAGTGTTGGTATTCCAACTTCATGTTTTTCAAAATAGTTTTTGAAACTATGAAACTAGGTCCTTTTAATTTCCACTTAAGTTTTAGGATCAGTTTCTACAAATAGCCTGATAGGATTTTGATAGGGATTGCATTGAATTTATTAATCAATTTGGCAAGAATTGCCATCTGACAATATTGAGTTTTCTAGTCATTCAACATGGAATGTCTGTTTATTTAGATATTCAATTTTTTCAATGATGTTTTACACTTTTTTTTAATTTTTATTTTATTTAAAGACATTTTTTTAACATGTATTTATTTTTGAGAGAGAAAGAGACAGAGCATGAGCAGGGGTAGGGACATCGAGAGAGAGAGAGAGAGAGAGAGAGAGAGAGAGAGAGAGACACAGAATCCGAAGCAGGCTCCAGGCTCTGCCAGCACGGAGCCCAATGTGGAGCTCAAACTCATGAACTGTGAGATCATGACCTGGGTTGAAGTCGGACACCCAACCGACTGAGCCACCCAGGTGCCCTGAATTTTTATTTTATTTTAGAGAGAGAGTGAGAGAGGACACAGGGGAGGGGCAGAGAGAGAGAGGAGAGAGAGAGAGAATCCTAAGCAGGCTCCATGCTCAGCCATGGGGCTGTATCTCACAATTTTGAGATCATGACTTGAGCCGAAATCAAGAGTTGAACACTTAACTGACTAAGCCACCCAGATGTTCCTGTTTTACACTGTTAGTGTACAAATCCTGATATAGTATGATACACATAGTTGATACACATTACATTAGTTTCAAGTGTATAACTTAGTGTGATTCCACAAGTCTGTACATTATGTTGTGCTCACCACAAGTATAGCTACCACCTGTTACCATACAGTGCTATTATATCATTGACTGTATTCCCTATGCTGTACCTTTTATCCCTGGGACTTATATCTTCCATAGCTGGAAGTCTGTATCTTCTACTCCCCTTCACCCATTTTTGTAACTGATTTTTATATACACATCTGTATTCTGTACAATTGCTAAACTTCTTTATTCTTAGCGTTTTTAGTGCGTTTCTTCAAATTTTTGATATACCACATCATGGTTATCTGCATATAGACAGTTTTACATCTTCCTTTCTCATCTGGATTCTATTCAGTTTATTTCAACATTGCATTGGCAGAATAGAAGTGGCAAGAACATGAGTGTCTGGGTGGCTCAGAGGTTGAGTGTCCGACTCTTGATATGGGCTCAGGTCATGATCTTGTGGTGGTGAGATCAAGCCCCACGTTGTGCTCTGTGCTGACAGCAAGGAGTCTGCTTGGGATTTTCTCTTTCCCTCTCTCTTTGCCCCTACCCTGCGTGTGTGCATTCTTGTCCTCCCTCCCTCCCTCCCTCCGTGTCTCTCTCTCTCTCTCTCTTTCTCTCTCTTTCTGTCAAAATAAAAATAAAAAAAGAAGTGGCAAGAACAGACATCCTTGACTTATTTCTGAAATTGGGGAAATAATTTAGTCTTTCATCATTGAATATGATGTTAGCAGTAGGTTTTGGATAGATGAACCCTTTATTAAGTTGAAGAAGTTCCCTTATATTTTTATTTTGTTTAGAGCTTCTATCATGAGAAGGGGTTGACTTTTTCAAATGCATTTGATGCATCTGTTGAGATGATCATATGGTTTTGGGCCCTTAGAGTGTAATATATTATGTGAATTGACAAACCAACCTTGCATTCCTAGAATGAATCCCTCTTGGTAATAGGGTATAATTGTTTTTATGTATAGCTAGATTTGGTTCACTCATATTTTAAGGACTCTTCCATTTTTGTGATAAGTGTCTGTGGTTTCTTTTCTCGTGATGACTTTGTCTTTGGTTAGTATTCCCTTACAGAATGACGTGGGAAGTGGTCCCTCTTCTGCTTTCTGAGTTTGTGAGAGACTTCATATTTCTATTGTCTTTGAATATTTGATAAACTTTAACAGTTAAAGCCTTCTGAGTTTGTGTTTTTCTTTATGAGATAATTTTAAACTAAGAACTCAACTTCTTCACTTGTTGTAAATCTGTTCAGATTTTCTTCCTTGTGTCAGTTTTGGTAATTTATCTTACTAGGAATTTATATACAAGTCATCTAAGTCTTCTAATGTGTTGGCATAAAATTGTTCATACTCTTCTTGTAATCCTTTTAATTTCTTCAAGATCACCAATGGTGTCCTCTCTTTTATTCCTGATTTTGGTAATTTGGGTTTGTCTTTTTTTCTTGATCAGTCTAAGGTTTGTCAGTTTTCTTGATTGTTGTGAAAAGCCAACTTTTTGTTTTATTGATTTTTCTGTATTACTTTCCTGTTATTTTTCCTTGAGTTTTGCTCTACTCTTAATCTCTATATTTTTGTTCCTTTGGGTTTTGTTGGCTCTTTCTGTAGTTTATTAAGGTGGAAACTTACTTGATTTGAGATCTTCTTTTGTAAGTACACTTTTAAAAAGTATTTATTTAAGTAATCTGTACACCCAACATGAAGCTCAAACTCACAACCCTGAGATTAAGAGTTGCATGCTGAGCTAGCCAGGAGCCGCTGAGATCTTCTTTTAAGATCTTGACATTTAAAACAGTATATTTGCCCTAAGGGTTATTTACATGTGTGTTGTTGAATTTCCAAAATTTGGAAATATCCCACTTTTTTATTATTGATTTCTAATAATTCTATTATAATCAGATAATTTATTTTATATGATTTCAAATTTTAAAATTTCTTAAGACTTTTTTATAGCCAGCATATGATCTGTCCTCAAATATGTTCCAGGTATACTTGGAAAGAACATATTTTCTTGTTGGGTGATGTGTTCTAAAGATGTCAGGTTGAATTGGACAGCAGTATTCAAATATATTTTTCTGTTTAGTTGTCTAATTATTGAGAATGGGGTTTTGAAATCTCCAACTTTTTTTCAATATTTAAAAATTGTGGCTAAATACATATAATGAAATTTATTATATTAACCATTTTTTAGTGTAAGCACATTCATATTGTTGTATACCCATCACTACCATCCACCTTCAGAACTATTTTCCTTTTGCAAAACTGAAACTCTGGACCCATTAAACAATAACTGGGAGAGGAAGGAATGAGGAACTTCTTCTCTCAGTCCCTGGCATATACCATTATATTTTCTGTCTCTACAATTTTGACTACTCTAGATACCTAATATATGTAGAATCATACAATATTTGTCTTTTTTTGACTGGGTTATTTCACTTAGCATGATGTGTTTCTTTGTTTGCAATTTTTTTTATTTAAAGTTTATTTTGTCTGAAATTAACCATCCTACTCTCTTTCAATTTGCATGGAGTATCTTTTTTCATCCTTTCACTTTTGACCTCTTTGTGTCTTTGGATCTAAAATGAGTCTTGCTAGATAGCATATAGTTGGATCACGTTTTTGTATCTGTTTTGTCAGTCTGTCTTTTGATTGGAGAGTTTAATCCATTTACATTTAATGTGTGTTGATGAAGGACTTCTGTCATTTTACTATTTGTTTTCTACATACTCTATGGCTTTTTTGTCCTTCATTTCTTACATTACTATCTTTTCCTTATGTTTACTTGGTGTTTTTTGTTTTTGTTTTTGTTTTGTGTGAAAACATTTAAACTCCTTTCTTGTTTCTTTTGTGTATATTCTACAGCTATTTTCTTTGTGTTTTCTATGGAGACTATATTTAACATTCTGAAGTTATAACAATCTAATTTGAAATTATACTGGCTTAACATTTTTTATGCAAAATTTTTATTTTTTATCTTTTTAATATAATGTATTGTCAAATAGGCTGACCTACAGTGTGTAAAGTGTGCTCTTGATTTTTGGGGTAGATTCCCCTGGTTCATCACTTACATACAACACCCAGTGCTCCTCCCAACAAGTGCCCTCCTCAATGCCCATCACCCTTTTCCCCTCCCCCCCACCCCCCCATCTACCCTCAGTTTGTTCTCTGTGTTCAAGAGTCTCTTATGGTTTGCCTCCCTCCCTCTCTGTTTGTATCTATTGATAACATACAGAAACTCTGTTTGTTTACATCTCCATTCCCACTTCTTTTATTGTCGCAGAATTACATCTTTATACATTGTGTATCCAAAAACATAAACTAATTATTATTTTTATGCATTCATCTCTTGAGTTATGTAGAAAACAAAAAGTATAGTTACAGACTAGTTACAATAATACTAGTTTTTAGACTACTCATTGATTTTTTAATATTGGAGTCTATTAAATCATGTTGAAAACAAAAGATGGAGTTACAAACCAAAGTTACAATAATACTAGCTTTTATAATTACCCATGTATTTACCTTTATTGAGATCTTTATTTCTTCAGATGGCTTTGAGTTACTATCTAATGTCCTTTTAACCTGCAGGAATCCCTTTAGCGTTTCTTATAAGAGTGCTAGTGGTACCTGACTCCCTTAGCTTTTGTTTATCTTGGAATGTTTTAATTTCTTCCTCATATTTGAAGGACAGTTTTTCTGGATATAGGATTCTTGATTGAGAGGGATTTTTTTTTCCTTTTTAGTGATACTACAGTTCTGTTTAAAATTTTATTTCCAAATTGTTTGCTGCTGGCATCCAGAAATTCTGTTGGTATTTTTGTATATTGACCTCATATCCTGCAGTATTGTTATATTCACCTATTAGTGCTGATAATGCTTTGTAGATTGGTAGATTCCTTAGGACTTTCTTTGTAAACAGTTATGTTGTCTGTGAATGAAGGCAGTTTTACTTCTTTTTTTTTTTGTTTTTATGCCTTTTACTTTTCTTGCCTTATTGCATTAGCTAGGATATCCTGTACAGTGCCAAAAAAAAAGTGGTCAAATAATCCTTGCATTGGTCCTAATTTGGGGGGAAGGAGTATTTCATGTTAGTTCTAAGTTTTGCATAGATACAAAGATCAAAACTCCGCTTTTTATCAGAGGTGGAAACAATATGAATCTCTTACCAGAGGATGGATACTAAAGCCTGTTGTCTAGAACCTAGTTGCCCTGTTGGGTGCTACCCACATGAGGTTGTTTAAATTTAAATTAATTAAAGTTAAATGAAAGTAAAAATTCATTTTCCTTAAATGTGTCTTACCAGACACATTTCAAATGCCTAATAGCCACATGTAGCTAGTGTCTTCTGTACTGGGTAGTGCTGGTACAGAACATTTCCAACATTGTAGAAAATTCTATTTAACAGCACTGGTCTAGAATTTAAGATGAAATGACCCTGTTATGTGGACAAGTTGTTTAATTTGAAGGGATGATAGTATTCTTTCCTGAAAGTTGGAGATACCAAAGAAAGATTGTCTTATTGTTGTTGCCTTATCCTGAAAAAATATTTTAAAACTATAAAAAATCAATTTAAAACTGATTCACTTGATAGTTGCTTCAAAAGAACTAATTTCTGGGGCACCTTGGGTGGCTCAGTGAGTTAAGTGTCTGACTTTGGTTCAGGTTATGATCTCATGGCTTTTGAGTTTAAGCCTTGCATTGGGCTGTGTGCTGACAGCTCGGAGCCTGGAGCCTGCTTCAGAGTCTGTCTCCCTCTCTCTCTGCCCCGTCTCCACTTGCGCTCTGCCTCTCTCTCTCTCAAATATAAATAAATATTAAAAATAAAAAACAAAAGCACTGATTTATGATTGTTATTCATATATTCTACATTTACACACTTTTACATTCTTCTGAAGGAGGCTCTTCTCAATATTGAGACATCAAGGTGTGGTTAATTACTACTCAGGCAACTTTCTTTCCCCTCTTAATCAGATTAGCTGTAAGTTTACAACTTAAAATAATATTAAAAGGATTCAGAATTAAGAGTATAAGAATATGGGGGCTCCTGGGTGGCTCAGTTGGTTCAGCATCCAACTCTTGGTTTCAGCTCAGGTCATGATCTCACTGTTCATGGGTTTGAGCCCCATATCTGGCTCCATGCTTATAGTGCTTGGGGTTTGCTTTCCCTCCTTCTCTCTCTGCCCCTCCTGTGTGTTCTCTCTCTCTCTCTCTCTCTCTCAAAATAAGTAAAATAAACTTTAAATAAAAATAAATGAATAAATAAATAAGAGTGTAAGAATTTGTCTTTCAAATTTTCAATTTATCTTTCTCTAATCTCCATCACATCAAATACTAGCTGGAAAGACACTTCAAATCTTTAATATTGAAATGAAGAGTAAAATGAAGTCTCATACCATGGCAGAAGAGGTGATTTTCTGGAAATGGGTCTCTGTGAATACTGTTGCCCTTGTGACTGAGACAACAGTCTACCACTGGAGCATGGAAGGTGACTCTCAGCCTGTGAAGATGTTTGATAGACATGCCAGTCTGGCAGGGTGCCAGATGATCCACTACCGGACTGATGAGTATCAGAAGTGGCTGCTCCTCGTTGGCATCTCAGCTCAGGTAAGCTTTTGGCTGCCTTCAGGGACTGGTCTGATGGAGTGTAAAGGTGTAATATTAAAATTGGTATAGGTGTGAGGCAGAAGAAATAGGTCCCAGCCTAAAAGAATTAGAAATTAACAAGAAATCCAAACTTTGGGTCATATAAGAATTGTAATTTAACTTTGGCCCATTAACTATACTGTATTCCATTGGGTTACTGATATTCATTCCATAAACTATTTCTGGCACAGTTTTGAGAAGTGAATTGTTGAGGAATTTTGTAGAGGCACTTGGAATTTATAGGTTTATGGGAAGTAGTTTTGGGGCTTTTTTAGGGCTTTAATGGAATGTTACTAATTCGTATACTTTTATAATGAAAGCAGTAACTTTCTGCTGTGCTTCCTTTTTTCATTCCTGGGGGCTAATTCAGTTAACAGATACTTGGTACTATAGGATGTTGGTCTTAAATCTTTATTAGCTAATTCTAGCCATTGAATGGTCTTCCTTAGCCTAGTGGGGAAAGTATAAATGTGGAATTCTAGCACTTAGAGAACTGTCAGACATTCGAAGAAAGTGCTGTGGGAGCTGTAAGAGAATACCTTAAGTCAGAAAGAGCTCATAACAGAGGGGGCCTCTAAGCTGCATTTTGCCGGCTATAAAAGTGCACTTGAGAAGGAAAGTGTGTGCAAAGGCATGGAAGTGGAAGAGAATGGCTCTTTCTGTGAGTCCGGGGTCATCCACCTTGGCTGATACCTATGGGATGCATAAGAGACAGCTAGAGGGGCAAGGCTGAGAGATGGGTGGGGGCAAGACTGAGGTACATGCTGCTGGCAGTGGGAATTGTGCAACAGGTTTTAAAGTGAGAGTGATATGATTTATTTTCCTTCTCTGCAGCGTGTTGGGATAGAAACAATGCTGTCAGTGATATTGAGGAGGGACCACCATGAAGACTGGAGGCTGGGAAGCTAGTTGACAGGCAGATACAGGAATAAAGCCATATAGTGTGTTCTGGAGTAAAGACATGTATGAGAAGGGTGAAGAGTGAGCAAAGCTGGAAGGAGTACTTCTCTCCACTTTGGAAGTCTCCTCCACTCTGCAACGCCCAGAAGAATTGAGCCTAGAGATGAACTGGAGATGCAAGGGCTGAGATTTTATTTTCATTTGTTTGTTTATTATTTTGCTAAGTAATCTCTATGCCCAACATTGGGCTTGAACTCACAACCCTGAGATCAAGAGTTGCATGCTCTAATTGACTGAGCCAGCCAGGTACCCTGAGGCAAAGCTTGAGATTTTAGAGATAAAATGGCTAGAACCTGGAGGTGCATGAGATGCCTCTCAGGGAGAGGAGAGTTGGATGATGGCCTAGCATTTGTCTCAGAATGAGGCATAGATGAGGGAGAGTTGAACCTCTGCTCTAACCCTTCATCTTTGTATTACACTGACAGGTTTGTCTCCTCAGATGATCTGGGGTTCTTTGGTGTAATTTAAGGGACTTGCTTAGCCACAGAGCCTTTCCGTGATAGGCCCATGGCTTCCATTCAGCCCCAGTTACTTCTGGTTGTCAGGGCTGAGAGTTAAGCTGGAATGACAATATTATTGGTAGGAAACGTCACATCACATCTGGAATAATAGATATTCCCATTGCTTCTACATGTGACATAACATTATAATAGTTCACCCATAACAGTTTGTTTGGGTCTAATTGCCCAGATTCCATAAAAGGAGTAATTTTACACGTAGGCCATTTTCTGTGGTGTATCATCTATTAGCTGGAATTATTGCCTCTTGGGAATTTTACTAACCCTAGATTAGATGCTGTTTATGGAGTTTTTCTCCTTTCTGGAAACTCTTCCTTTGGCTTTCCACTGAAAGGATTTGAATGTTGCTGACCCTTATGTTGGGCAGAGGTTGCAGACAGCTCAGGTGTTGCTAATGTTTGTGATGTGAGGGGTGAGGAGTGTACCTTACACAGAGCCTGCAGATGCTGAGATGAATTGTGAGAGAGTCACAGACAGGTAAATCCTATATGACACATGCTGTCATGGTAAATTTCCAAGATGGTATTGGCATGAAAAGAAAGAATTGGCAGTCTACATATTGAATGCAATCCCTATCAAAGTAACACCAGCATTCTTCACAGAGCTAGAACAAATAATCCTAAAATTTGTATGGAACCAGAAAAGACCCCGAATAGCCAAAGCAATCTTGAAAAAGAAAACCAAAGCAGGAGGCATCACAATCCCAGACTTGAAGCTATACTACAAAGCTGTAATCATCAAGACAGTATGGTACTGGCACAAGAACAGACACTCAGATCAATGGAACAGAATGGAGAACCCAGAAATGGACCCACAAATGTATGGCCAACTAATCTTTGACAAAGCAGGAAAGAATATCCAACGGAATAAAGACAGTCTCTTCAGCAAGTGGTGCTGGGAAAACTGGACCACTTTCTTACACCATACACAAAAATAAACTCAAAATGGATGAAACACCTCAATGTAAGACAGGAAGCCATCAAAATCCTCGAGGAGAAAGCAGGCAAAAACCTCTTTGATCTTGGCCACAACTTCTTACTCAACATGTCTCCAGAGGCAAGGAAAACAAAAGCAAAAATGAACTACTGGGACCTCATCAAAATAAAAAGCTTCTGCACAGCGAAGGAAACAATCAGCAAAACTAAAAGGCAACTGACAGAATGGGAGAAGATATTTGCAAATGACATATCATATAAAGGGTTAGTATCTAAAATCTATAAAGAACTTATCAAACTCCACACCCAAAAAGCAAATAATCCAGTGAAGAAATGGGCAAAAGACATGAATAGACACTTCTCCAAGGAAGACATCCAGATGGCCAACCAACACATGAAAAAATGCTCCACATCACTCATCATCAGGGAAATACAAATCAAAACCACAATGAGATACCACCTCACACCTGTCAGAATGGCTAACATTAACAGCTCAGGCAACAACAGATGTTGGCGAAGATGCGGAGAAAGAGGATCTCTTTTGCGTTGTTGGTGGCAATGCAAGCTGGTGCAGCCACTCTGGAAAACAGTATGGAGGTTCCTCAAAAAACTGAAAATAGAACTACCCTATGACCCAGCAATTGCACTACTAGCATTTATCCATGGGATACAGGTGTGCTGTTTCAAAGGGACACATGCACCCCATGTTTACAGCAGCACTATCAACAATAGCCAAAGTATGGAAAGAGCCCAAATGTCCATCAGTGGATGAATGGATACAGAAAATGTGGTATATATATACAATGGAGTATTACTTGGCAATCAAAAAGAATGAAATCTTGCCATTTGCAATTACATGGATGGAACTGGAGGGTATTATGCTAAGTGAAATTAGTCAGAGAAAGACAAAAATCATATGACTTCACTCATATGAGGACTTTAAGAGACAAAACAGATGAACATAAGGGAAGGGAAACAAAAAGAATATAAAAACAGAGAGGGGGACAAAACAGAAGAGACTCATAAATATGGAGAACAAACTGAGGGTTGCTGGAGGGGTTGTGGGAGGGGGGATGGGCTAAATGGGTAAGGGGCGTTAAGGAACCTACTCCTGAAATCATCGTTTCACTATATGCTAACTAATTTGGATATAACTTTTAAAAAATAAAATAAAATAAAAGAATTGGGGGTACCTTGGTGGCTCAGTCAGTTAAGCATCTGCCTCTTGATTCTGGCTCAGATCATGATTTCATGCCATGGGATCAAGCCCCGCTTTGGGCTCCATGCTGGGTGTAGAGCCTGGTTGGAATTCTCTCCCTTCCTCTCCTTCTGCCCCTCCTCACCCTCGAAAAGAAGAGAGAAGAGAAGAGAAGAGAAGAGAAGAGAAGAGAAGAGAAGAGAAGAGAAGAGAAGGGAAAAAGAAGAAAGAAAGAAAGAAAGAAAGAAAGAAAGAAAAGAAAGAAAAAGAAAGAAAGAAAGAAAGAAAGAAAGAAAGAAAGAAAGAAAGAAAGAAAGAAAGAAAAGAAAGAAAGAAAAGAAAGAAAGAAAGAAAGAAAGGAAAGAAAGAAAGAATTGATTTACTCTCCCTTTGTGAAGACAGGAGGGGAGCTGGAAGATCTCTCTTCAATAGCCTTTCATGCTATTCAAGAGTCAGGGGGAAAGTTACGCATTTTGAACCTTTATGTTGCTTTCAGAAAGAGTACCCTAGAATTATAGGACCTCAACCAGAAATAAAATTATTCACAGTATAGCCTTTGTTAACTCTTCCCCTAGTTGCCCAAAATACTTTTTGTTTTTGAATTTCCTTTTTATTCCATGAAGCTCAATCTTTGTACTGAATCTGATCTGGAAATGTGTTTGTTTCCCCAGAAATGATGATGTCTGAGGGGTTGGAATGAAGTTTTGAGCTAAGACTTATAAAACTAGATCACAGTTCGTTCATTCCACACTTTATACCTGCCTCTAATACTTTCTCAAAAGCCTTTTGCTCCAGTTTGACCAGAGTACTTCAAGTGTTACTTTATTCTTTTAGCCAGAGGTCAGCATATTTTTTTCTATAAAGGCCCAGATAGTAAATGTGTTTTGCTTTTGGGGCCAAAAAAATACCATCTTTGTCACAGCTGTTCAACTGAAGTTTTAGTACAGGCAGCCATAGGCAGTATGTAAATGAGCATGACTTCATGCCAGTACAATTTTATTTACAAAAACAGGTGGGACAAACCATACAGAAATAAAAAGGATTAGTGAGAAAAAAAAGGATTAGTGAGGAATACTAAGAATATTGTACACAAATAAATTTGATAACTTAGATGAAAGGACTAATTCCAGGAAGACATAGATTACTGACATTGACTCAGGAAGAAATAGAAATTCTGAATAAGCCTATACAACAAGTTAAGACAGTCAACTAGTAATGAAAAAACTACCCACAAAGAACAACTCTGACCCAGATGGTTTCACTGGTTAATTCTACCAAATATTCAAAGAAAAATTAGTACTAATCATTTTTTATTACTTCACAAAGTTTTCCAAAATGTAGAAGAAGAGGGAACACCTCTCAATTCATCCTGTGAGGCCAGTAGTACCCAGATAAAAAACAAAGACATCACAAGGAAAGAAAACTGCAGACTGTTATCTCCTTTGAATATAGATGTAAAAATCTTCAACAATATACTAATAAACTGAATCCAGCAACATATAAAAAGAATTATATGTCATGACCAAGTGGGATTTGTCTAAGAACACAAGGTAAGGTTTAATATCCAAAAATCAATTAAAATAATGCATAATATTAATAGAATAAAAGACAAAAACCATATGGTCATCTCAGCAGACACAGAAAAGGCATATGATAAAATCTAACACCTTTCTTGATAAAAATGTTCAACAAACTAGGAATAAAAAGGAACTTCCTTAACCTGATAAAGGGCATATGAGAAAAGCACACAGCTAACATCTTACTTAATAGTGAAAGACTGAAAGTTTTCCCCTAAGATCAGAACAAGACAGAGATGTCCACTTTTGCCACTTCTGTTCAACATTGGACTAGGAAGTAGCCAGAGCAATTAGAAAAAAAATAAAAGGCATTATGATTTGAAAGGAATAATTGAAACTATCTCTGTTTGCAGATGACATGATTTTGTATGTTGAAAATCCCAAGGTATCCAATAAAAAAACTCTAGAAGTAACAAGTACAGTAAGGTTACAGAAAGCGAGATCAATATACAGAAATCAGTTGTGTTTTTATACACTTGCAATGAGCCATTAAAAAATGAAATTCCATTTATAATAGCATCAAAAAGAATAAAATACTTAGGAATAAGTTTAACAAAAGATATGTATAACTTACATTAAAATTATAAAACACTGTTGAAAGTAATTAAAGAAGATCTAAATAAATGGGAAAACATCTCATGTTCATGATCATAGTAGTTAATATTTTTAAGATGTTAATACTCCCCAAATTGGTCTGAAGGTTCAGTGTAATCCCTATCAGAATACCAACTAACTTCTTTGTAGAAATTGATACAAGCTGACCCTAAAATTCATATGGAATTGCAAGGAACTCAGAACAGCCAAAAACAGTCTTGATGAAAACAAAACAAAGTAAGAGGAGGCATACTTCTCAATTTCAAGGCTTGCTACACACAGTAATCAAGGTAGTACAGTACGAAGATAATAATAGACATATTAGATCAGTGAGATAGAATTGAGAGTGCAGAAACATACCTTTACATTTATGGTCAGTTGATTGTTTTGGTAAGGATGCCAAGACAATTCAGTGAAGGAAAGAATAGTCTGTTCAACAAATGGTTTGGCGACTCTGGATATCTGTATGTACAAAAGCATGAAATTGAACTCCTACCTCTAACTGAGAGTGGATCAGACCCAAATGTAAGAGCTGAAGCTATAAAACTCTTAGAAGAAAACATAGGAGCCAATCTTAGTGACCTTGAGTTAAGCAGAACCTTTGTAGATACAACATCAAAAGCATAAGCAGCAAAAGAAAAACAGATAAAACAAAATCTTTTGTGCTACAAATGATACCATCAATAAAGTGAAAAAAAATAACCATTTGGAGAAAATATTTCAAAATCAGATATCTAACAAGGGACTTGTATCCAGA
This sequence comes from Leopardus geoffroyi, assembly GCF_018350155.1. Taxonomy (NCBI): domain Eukaryota; kingdom Metazoa; phylum Chordata; class Mammalia; order Carnivora; family Felidae; genus Leopardus; species Leopardus geoffroyi. Next base: position 29,029,220 of record NC_059339.1, on the reverse strand, counting down.
ATATATAAAGAACTCTTACAACTCAATAATAAAAAGGCAGATAATTCGTTTTACAAATGGATAAATGCTTTGAACAGGTATTTCTCCAACATGCTATCTACATGGCCAGTAACACATGAAGAGATGTTCAACATCATTAGTCATTGTGGAAATACAAATCAAAAACACAATGTGAGGGGCGCCTGGCTGGCCCAGTCACTAGAACATGCAACTCTTGATCTCAGGGTCATGATTTCAAGCCCCACATTGGGGGTAGACCTTACTTTAAAAAGCAAAACAAACATAAAATGTGGTATCACTTCATACCTACTAGGATGGCTATAATAAAAAAGATCGACAATAACAAATGTTTCCAAGGATGTAGAGAAATCAAAACCCTCATAACATTACTAATGTAAGTGTAAAATGCACAGCATAGTTTGGCAGTTCCTCAAAAAGTTAAATGTAGAGTTAACATGTGACCTAGGAATTCCACTCCTAGTTATATACCCAAGAGAAATGAGATATACATCCACACAAAGTATTATACACAGAACATCAGGATTGGTGGAGAAAAGACCTTTGAAAATCTGCTCCATAAAAGCAGTGAGAACACTGGCAAAAATTCTCAAGTCAACTTTTTCAGAGTTCTGGAAGTTAACCACAGGCTTAAAAAAAATCCAGAGAACTTTTATTTAAGAACATTTGCTGTATCTCAGAACAGCAAGTGTAGTGACATTTTATCTTGTGCTATTCCCATTCCCCTCCGTACAGCTTTCTGTTGATAGCCTTGAGAACCAATAGCTCCACAAATTGGTGAAATACAGCAATAGCTTCTAAAGGAGGCAAGAATGGTTTAGAGCTCCCCCAAAAGCACCTTTCCCAGATAAATGTCCTTATTTGACATGTCTAGCAATTTCTTGGAAATCTCCATTCACAGACCTTGTCTTTTATTTCTTACTCCGTGCAAACAGCCTTATCTCCTGGGACACTTACCATACACCATCAGTAGCAATTGTTTAACATCCAGCTGCCTGTGGGAATGATAGTAGTTGAGGCAAATAAGAAGCTGACTAAAAAATTAAAAAGAAAGAAGGCTGTGGAATGAGGTGTTTATAGGGGGCTTTCAAAAGCTGCAGCATATATTCTTGGGAACCTGGAAGACCATGTACATGCACAGGGCTGTGCACCTTCCCAAGAAAGAATTGACAAGGGCCTAAGTTCTCACCTCTGGTTGATCCCGAGGCTCTGTACAGGCAGGATGTAAAGGCTAAAGTAGTATTGTAAGCTGCCTGTCAGAATATTGAAGACATGTCTCAACCCACACACACAATCTCAGCAAAGGCTGAGACTCAAGGCATTTATTTAAGGAATCTCTTTCAAATTATTAACTGACCAGTAAACTGAGTAGAGACCGCAGTGACCACATATGACAAAGAATACAAGCTTTACAGAATCAGTTCAGAAAATGTGCTGAGCAAACAACTACAGTAAGCCCAGGAAAGGGGGAATATCTGATTTCCAGAATTGTTACTTTATGTTATTTAAAATACCCAGCTTGCGGGGCGCCTGGGTGGCTCGGTCGGTTGGGCGTCCGACTTCAGCTCAGGTCATGATCTCGCAGTGTGAGTTTGAGCCCCACGTCAGGCTCTGTGCTGACAGCTCAGAGCCTGGAGCCTGCTTCGGATTCTGTGTCTCCCTCTCTCTCTGCCCCTCCCCTGCTCATGCTCTGTCTTTCTCTCTCTGTCAAAAATAAAAATAAACATTTAAAAAAAATTAAAAAAAATACCTGGCTTGTAACAACAACAGCAAAAATGAAATGTGCAAAGAAACAAAGTATAACCCATACTCAAAGTAGTCAATAGAGACTGTTTTGAGGAAGCCCAGGCTTGGGTTACTTTCAAAAAGACTTTATGTCAGCTGTTTTAAATATGTTCAGAGAACTAATGGAAAGCATACCCAAAGAACTAAAGGAAAATGTGAGAACAGTGTCTCCCCACATAAATCATAACAATAAATAACTAGGAAAAACACATAGCATACAGACTTGTTCAGTTACTATGTTGTACACCTGAAAGTAATGTAATATTGTGTATCCACATTGTATATTCATTATTTTTTTTTTCAACGTTTATTTTTGGGACAGAGAGAGACAGAGCATGAACGGGGGAGGGGCAGAGAGAGAGGGAGACACAGAATCGGAAACAGGCTCCAGGCTCTGAGCCATCAGCCCAGAGCCCGACGCGGGGCTCGAACTCACGGACCGCGAGATCGCGACCTGGCTGAAGTAGGACGCTTAACCAACTGCGCCACCCAGGCGCCCCTGTATATTCATTATTGTGTATTCATCAATAACACTGTATTCAAAAAAAGTGAGTTTTACAGTTGCATCAAAAATTTTAAATAACTAAGAATGAATCTAAAATGAATATGTGAGCTTTTGCGTGCTCTCTCTCTAAAATAAAATTACAAAAAATATTATATAATAAAAAAAAAAAACAGCCTAGAAGTTGCCTGACTGACTCAGTCAGTAAAGCATACAACTCTTGATCTCAGATTTGTGAGTTCAAGCCCCATGTTGGACATAAAACCTGCTTTAAAAAAAAAAAGGCACATAGATTTGTGGAATACCACTGAGTAGGCTAACATAAACATACTGGGAGTCCCACAAGGAGAGAAAGAAAGGGGAAGAAAGAGTATTTGAAGAAATAATGGCCCCATACTTAGCAAATTTGATGAAAACCATTAATCTATGCATTGAGGAAGTTCAGAGAGATCCACACCCAGATATATCATAACTAAACTATCAAAAGACAAAGAATCTTGACAGCAGTTATAAAGAAGTAAACTAATCTTGTACAATGGACTCTCAATAAGATTAACAACTGATTTCTCATCAGAAACTATCCTGGCCAGAAGGCAGTGGTATGATATAATCAAAGTGCTTTAAAAAAAAACAATGAAAGATTGTTAACCAAGGATTCTATATCTAGCAAAATTATTCTTCAAATAATGGAGGGGAAATTAAGGCATTTCCAAGTAAACAAAAACTGAGAGAATTTGTCTCTAATAGATCTGTCCTATAAAAAATACTAAAGAGAATCTTTCAGGTCGAAGTGAAAGGATCCAAGTCAGTAATGCAAACCCACGAATAAATAAAGAGCACTGGTATGAATAACTATATAGGAAAATATAAAAGATTGCATAAGTATAGTTTTTGATTTTGACTTTTTTTTTCTTGTGAGTTAAAAGACTACTAAAGCAATGATTATAAATCTGTGTTAGTAGGTAGATAAAATATATGAATAATGTACTTTGTATGACAAAACTAAGAAGGAGGAATGGAGCTATAAAGATGCAAAGTTTTTGTATACTATAGATATTATATTGATATTAATCCAAATTAGATTGTTATAAATTAAGAGGTTAATTATAATCCTGAGGCAACCACTAAGAAAGTGACCTATAAAAATCGTAAAAGAAATAATGAGATAATCAAAATGACCCACTAGAAAATCTCTATTTAACACAGAAGAAGGTAGTAATAAAGTAATAGAGAAACAAAGAAGACCTAAGACAGAAAACAAATAGCAAACTGTCAGAAGTAAATCTTACCTTATCAGTAATTGCATTAAATGGATTCAACACTTACAGGGCAGAGATTGGCAGAATATTTAATGGTTTTTTTTTTTAAGTTTATTTATTTATTTTGAGAGGGAGAAAGAGACAGAGCATGCAAGCAGGGGAGGGACAGAGAGAGAGAGAGAGAGAGAGAGAGAGAATCCCAAGCAGGTTCTGCACTGTCAGCGCAGAGCCTGATGCAGGGCTTAAACTTACAAGCTGTGAGATCATGAACTGGGCCAAAACCACAAATCAGACGCCTAACTGACTGAACCACCCAGGCTCCCCAGAGATTGGCAGAATATTAAAAAAATTAATAAAACAATAACCCATGATCCAACTATTTATGCTGTCTACAAGAGATACAGTTTAAATTCAAAGATACAATGGGTTGAAAGAAGAATGGGAAAGATACACCATGTAAATTGTACCCAAAAGAAGCTGAATGGCTATCTTAATATCAGATAAAATAGACTTTAAGATAAAAATTGTTACTAAAATCTAATATACAAATGTTCATAGCAACATTATTTATTTTATTAAGTTTATATTTAAATTCCAGTTAACATACAGTGTTATATTAGTTTCAGGGGTACTTGCAGTACAACACTTGGTGCCCATAGCAAGTGCACTCCTCAATCCCCATCACCCATTTTACTCTCCCACCACCCTCCCACCTCCCCTCTGGTAGCCATCAGTTACAACATTATTTATTTTAGCCAAAAGGTGGAAACAGCCCAGATGTTCATCAACTGATAAATGCATAAATAAAATGTATATTCCATACAGTGTGATATTTATTTAACAAAAAAAGAAATGAAGTACAGTCGACCGTTGAACAACATGGGTTTGAACTACAAGGGTCCACCTATACGTGGATCTTTTTTAGTAAATACAATATAGTACTGTAAAAGTATTTTCTCTTACGATTTTCTTAACATTTTCTTTTCTCTAGCTTATTTTATTGTAATGAATGTAGTATATAATACATATAACATACAAAATGTATGCTCTTTGACTATGTTATTGCTAAGGCTTCTAGTCAACAGTTATTAGTAGTTAAGTTTTTGGAGAGTCAAAAGTTATAGGTTTTTGACTGTGTCAGGGGTCCATGACCCTAACCCTCACATTGCTCAAGTGTCAGCTCTACTAATATGTGTTATACCATGTTTAACCTTGGAAATATTAAGCTAAGTGAAAGATACCAGCACAAAAAAACACATATTGTATGATTCCATTTTATGAGACATTCAGAATATTTACGGAGATCAAAAATGGGTAGGTAGTTGCTTTAACTGGGGGTGGAATGTGGGAGGTAGGAATGGGGATTGACTGCTAAATGAGGTTTCTGTTAAGGGATGAAAGTACTACAAATTACATCTTAGCGATGGTTGTACAATCTTGTAAATAAACTGAAAAACATTGGATAGTATGCTTCAAATGAATGAATTATGTGATATATGAATTATATCTCAATAAAGTTGTTAAAAATACCTTTAGGAATCATACTTATTTATAAGGAGATCATCATGTTTGAGAAATATTTTAAAAGAAAAGATTGTGGGGCACCTGGGTGGCCTAGTCAGTTAATCGTCTGACTCTTGATTTTGGCTCAGGTCATGATCTCTCAGTTTGTGAGATCAAACCCCATATGGGGTTCTGCGCTGGCAGTGCAGACCCTGCTTGGGATTCTCCCTCTCTCTCTGCCTCTCCCCCACTCATGCTCTGTATCTCCCTCAAAATAAACATTTAAAAATAAATAAATAAAAGATTATAAATCACAATGTTACTTATTTGTGTTTTACTGACAAAAATAAAAACCAACAAATAAAAAAATCCAAGCTGCTACTCTCACTATACTTCTGACACCAAAGATGCTAGCTTTTCTACACCAAACAGTTCTCTAATTCTCTAATTCTCTGTGGACATCAGCTGGAGGCCCAAGAATTAGTACAGACTCCACAGTTTAAGGGTTCAATCTCATAAGACTGCCCCCATGTCTTCAGATGCCAGCCTCAAGCCCAGGCCACCAGTACCTCTGACCAACAAGCTGTAAATCAGGGGTTCCTGCAACCTTAGGTTTGATAATTTGCTAGAATGGCTCATATAGCCCAGGAAGTTACTTTACTATTACTGGGCTAATATACATCCATTAAAAAGGATGTATATTAAAGAGGAGCTCTCTGAACTCTAAAATTTAGGGGTTTTTATGGAGATTTTCATTGCTCATTGGTGATTAACTCTGTCTCCAGACCCATTCCCTTTCCTGGAGGTCAGGGTGGGGTGAGGCTGAAAAAACTGTTAAGTATGCCTTGGTCCTTCTGGTGACGAGACCCCATCCTGAAGCTATCTAAGACCCCCCAGCCACCAGTCATTCTCAGCCTACAAAAAACACTTCTAATCACTCCGGAGATTCCAAGGTTCTTAGAAGCTTTTTTTCTGACAAAGATCCACCTATCACTCATATCACTTAGGAAATTACAAGGGTTTTAGGAGTTGTGTCAGGAGCCAGGGACAAGGACTAAATATGTATTTCTTATACTACTACTCACACAAGCATTCAACAACAACAACAAACCTGTGGGCATAAGGATAGACATGTAGACCAGTGGAATAGAACTGAGAGTCCAGGAATAAGCCCATACATTTATGGCCAATTGATTTTTGACAGAGGTGGCAAGACCAGTCAGTGGGGAAAAACTGTCCTCTTCAATAAATGGTGCTAGGATACCAGGATATTCACATGCAAAAGAATGGAGTTGGACTCCTACCAAATACCATATATAAAAATTCAACATGGATCAAAGATCTAATATAAAAGGCAAAACTGTAAACCCTTGAGAAGAAGACATGGGAAATGTTCATGACTTTGTATTTGACAATGGATTCTTAGGTATACCACCAAAAGCATAATCAACAAAAGAAAAAATAGGTAAATTGGACTTAATCAAAATTGTCAAGAAAGTGAAAAGACAAACCTACAGAATGGAAGAAAATATTTGTAAATCATATATCTGAAAAGAGTGTAGTATCTGGAAAATATAGAGAACACTTGTAACTCAACAATAAGATGTCCCAATATTAAAATGGGCAAAAAGAGTTCAACAGACATTTATCCAGAGATACACAAATAGCTGACAAGCACACGAAAAGATGTTCAACATCAATAGTCACTAGGGAATTGCAAATCAAGACCACAGTGAGGTACCACCCATTGGGATGGTTGTAATTTTTTTTAATGGGAAATAACAAGTATTGGCAAGGATGTGGAGTATTGGAATCCTTGTACATCAGTAGTGGAAATGTAAAATGATTCAGCTCCTGTGGAATACAGATTGATGGTTCCTCAAAAAATTTAACATAAAGTTACCTTTTGACCTAGCAATTCCACACCTAGGCATGTACCCAGGAAAAATAATGAAAACATGTCCATGCAAAAACATGTCCATACACAGATATTCATAGCAGCATTATTTGTAATAGCTAAAAGATGAAAACAACCCAAAAGTTCACCATGGGATGAATGGATAAACCAAAATCTATACAGAAATGGAATACCACTCAACCCTAAAAAGGAATGAAGTACTAACACAGGCTACAACATGGATAAACCTTGAAAACCTCACTGAAGTGAAATAAGTCAGACACAAAAGGTCACATATTTTATGATTCCATTTATATGAAATATTTAGGTATCTACAAGACAAAAGATTAGTGGTTGTCAGGGGCTGGGGGGAGGGGAGATGGTCCCTAACTTTTAATATACACAGGGATTTTTTGAATAGTGGAAATGTTTTGAACCCATATAGAGGTGGTGGTTGCACAATATTGTGAATGTACTAAGTGTCTCTGAATTGAACTCTTTAAAATGGGTAATTTTGTTATGTGAACTTAATAGTAAGGAGACAGGAGGAGATAGGAGGGTGGATTTTGGCCCACATGCCATTGTTTGCCTACCCCTGTCTAAGCATTTGCAAATACTTCCCTTTGTTAGAGCTTTTCTCTTCACCTTGTGACCTCTTATTCCAGCCTAGGTGTCACTAGGAAGCCTTCCCTGACTCAACAGACTGTGTGAGGTCACAGCATTTCACTCTATCCTGGCTCATAGCAGTCAGCACCCTGTATTGCTTGCTTCCTTGCTAGAAACTCTTATCATGTGTCCTTAAGGGAAGAGTCTGGGTCATACTTTCCTTTTTTTTCTTCTTTTTTTTTCCTTTTTTTAACTTATTAATGTTTATTTTTGAGAGAGAGAGAGAGGGAGAGTGTACAAGCTGGGAAGGAGCAGAGAGAGAGAGGGAGACACAGAATCCAAAGCAGGCTCCAGGCTCTGAGCTATCAGCACAGAGCCCAATGTAGGGCCTGAACCCACAAACCATGAGATCATGACCTGAGCCAAAGTCCAACACTTAACCAACTGAGCCACCCAGGCACCCATATTCACTTTCTTATCCTTAGCCCTTCACATGGTGCCTGGCACAAAAGAAAGCATTTTTGCATTCAATCTTTGTCAGCTACGATCCTCAACATGCCTTTTCCCAAAGCACACATAATACTCAGCACCCCCATGAGGTAGACTTTACCAGGCAGGAGCCTAAGGCTCAGAAGCAGGTCACAGACCCAGGGCTACACCTGTAGCCTCTGAGTGGGTCCATGAGGACAGGCAGTGAAAGAATCCAGGTCTGTCTTGATCTGAGGTGTTCTCTCTGCTGCTTCTTTTCTTCTTCGCTTTAGTTTAGTCTTCTCTAGCATTGGGACTCAAAGGCATTATCTCTATATCATCTCCAATCTTCCCACCCTCCCCTGGGAGGGTGAGTCTTATCCTATACTTACTCTCATTTAAAAATTTTCTTATTCATTCTGTTGTTAGAGTGTACACATTTGTATTTATCTACAAGTTGCTCCCCTACTTCTCCCTCTTCCCAGCCCTTGGCAACCACTGGTCCACTCTGTCTCTGGATATTTCATATATGGAAATCATGATATGTGGCCTTTGTGAGTGGCTTCTTTCACTTTGCATGTTTTCAAGGTTTATCCATGTTGTAGCATGAATTGGTATTTTGTGTAGTACTTTCACACAAGTCTTCCAGTAGAAAAGTACAAAGGAGGGGCGTCTGGGTGGCTCAGTCGGTTAAGTGTCCGACTTCGGCTCAGGTCACGATCTTGCGGTTCCTGAGTTCAAGCCCCGCGTCAGGCTCTGTGCTGATGGCTCAGAGCCTGGAGCCTGTTTCAGATTCTGTGTTTCCCTCTCTCTCTGCCCCTCCCCCGTTCATGCTCTGTCTCTGTCTCAAAAATAAATAAACGTTAAAAAAATTAAAAAACAAAAAAAAGTACAAAGGAAAGGATCTTTAAAAAGAAAAAAGTTGACACCTTTGTCCCCCCCCCCCACCTTTTTGCCTTTGTTTCCCTTTCTAAGGCATGGGGGTAGGTGGCAGATACACTAAGGATCTGAATTCTACCCAGATTGCATAGGGCTCATTTGGCTGGGGTGGTTATTTGAATGTTGAGGTCTAAGAGCTTGAGCTGTGGTGCTGTCATGTCTCATTTACTTAGCTTTTTGAGCACTTGACATTGGGTACAAATGTATTGAAATTCTTTGCTAGAAAATGTAAGTTCTAAGTTTTATGAAAGATATTAGCTTTATTGGGTTTTATTAAATACTATTTTTGCTATTTATAAATTTCAGAAAACCCAATTTTCAAAATTAGCCAATAATCTCCTGATTTAATTACTCTTTATACTTTAGAGTTTGTCCTCCCAAGACTTACTTTAATTTTTTTTTTTTTTTTTTTTTTTGAGAGAGAGAGAGAGAGAGGCAGAGTGCAAATGGGGGGAGGGGCAGAGGGAGGAAGACACAGGCCCCGGGCTCTGACCTGTCAGCACAGAGCCCAACGTGGGGCTCGAACCCATGAACTGCGAGACCATGACCTGAGCCAAAGTGGGAGGCTCAACTGACTGAGCCACCCAGGTGCCCCTCCCAAGACTTACTTTATTTTTTTTTTAATTTTTTTTAATGTTTTATTTATTTTTGACAGAAAGACAAAGCATGAGCAGGGGAGGGGCAGAGAGAGAGAGAGGGAGACACAGAATCCAAAGCAGACTCCAGGCTCTGAGCTGGCAGCACAGAGCCCGACGCGGGGCTCAAACTCACAGACCGCAAGATCATGACCTGAGCCGAAGTCGGATGCTCAACCGACTAAGCCACCCAGGCGCCCCTCCCAAGACTTACTTTAAATGAATATTTACATGTGTGTGTGTAGAATGTGTGTGTGTGTGTGTATTTATATATTTATGTATTTATTTACATATACAAACCTTGTATGTGCACTCAAATATACACAAACATACATATATGCATACCTGTGTGTATACACACATTTTGCATTTAACAAATTGGGACCATCTATCTTAGTGTTTTGAAGTCATATTTTTTCCCTGGTGTTTGCAGCCGTCTTTACACATCAAATTTAGAGTTCTATCATGTCTTTTAATGTCTAATAGGCTTATTTTTTATTAGAGAAACTAGGTCAACATGTGAAACTTTAATTTTAGGAACATTTAACAATTTATATTTTCTCTTTTCTCTCTCTTTCATTGCAAAATGTCTTTTCTTAGCAAAACCGTGTAGTTGGGGCAATGCAACTCTACTCTGTGGATAGGAAAGTTTCACAACCCATAGAAGGCCATGCTGCTGCTTTTGCAGAGTTCAAGAGCGAAGGGAATGCCAAGCCTGCCACCCTTTTCTGCTTTGCTGTACGTAGTCCCACAGGGGGCAAGGTAAGATCTCCACTTTCTTTTCTCCCTTAGAAAAGTGTCCTGAGTCAGTGTTAAGAGTCTGTACAGTGTAAATTGGTAGCCACTTAGCCAGCGATCCAAAACCAGTTTATAATTGGGAGTGGGGAATAGTCTGCAGGTGCTTCGTATAAATGAAGGCTTGTACAGTATTTAGAACAACTCATCTATTGTACATGTTGGTGGTTTCACAGCCAATCTTTGTAAAGTCAGTGACGTGAAGTCACCTATCAATTAATTGGTCCCTTTGCCCTAAAAATCCTCTTTGACAAAGTCTACTGAGCATGGGCTAGGCACACATGGTTTCTGCTCTCACACAGCAGTCTCATGGAGGCAACAGCTGTGAAAGAACCACTGTATGCCATCCTAACGAAAGGCACAGGTCCTATGTGGTTCTGCCTAGGTGCTGGGGTTGGGGTGGGAGCTGCAAGGAGAAGGCCATGCTCTGGGAGCAAGTTGAGTTTTATTCGGCTCGAGTGCATGGCTAGCATCTGTTTGGCAGGAGTGCCATGGGCAGAGCTGTGAGGTCTAAGAGTTCATGATGTCACTGAGACCTGCGATTCCAGGGTTGCATCACTCACTTGGAAAGTGGCCTGAAAACATGGTCCTTATCTCAGTATACTCTTATCATTCTTCTGAACTCATTATTTTGGGTTGGTCACTAGCCCTGAAGTATTCCCCAAAGAAGAAGAGCACTGGATCAGTATGTGGCTTCCTAGACTTCCTCATCTTGAATATGGCTAATTGTCTCTCATATAATAAATATCATGCCCTCCTTAATTGAGAACCAATAGAAAAATAGGAGTCAGGCAAAAATATCAGCCTACTCTGTCACCTTAGACTGAGGCGTTCTACCTCGTCACAGACAGCCGGGCAGCCACAGTCACCCTTGAAAGAACAGAACCCTTCCTGGCCGAGCTGCCTGTGAAGAAGAGCACAGAACAAGCACCCCTGTAAGACAGGTGTGCCTGCTTATCTCCTGCACTCAGCTGTCAGGCAGGCTGGTCCCCTCAGAGCAGTCTTCATGGCAGAGACCCCCACAGCAGCTCTCCCAAGAGCCACCTATATTCTGTGGTTGAATCTCCCCTCCCCTGCCCTAGTGGCAGGTGGGGGTCCCTTCAGTGATTTCCTCAGCCTGTGCCCCTTGCACAGGCCTTCCTTCTAATCCAGCCCAGCTACACTTATGGCTCTCTAGTCTCATATGGATCCCAGTTTTGTCTGCACTCCAGTTACTTGTTCCTTTCTCCAGGCAGGTACCACTTGTCCATAGTCTCGCCCTTCTCTCACCACCTCCCAAAGAAGCCTGGCTTCTTTACCCAGGCCCCCACATCTTTTGGCAGTGCTACCATCCTTCCCAACTCTTAAGCAAGAAAGCAGAGTTCTCAAGCTCCATTCTGTTTGTGTTGCCACTGTCCAGCCTCTAGCAAGTCTCACATCTGTAGCACATGAGTCTCTTGTTACCCATATTTGGGTTAGAGAATAGGTCCTCAGACCCACTCCACCCATCTAAAAGAATTTCCCCAAACTACCATTTCTCTTAAAGTGCCTGTATGCTAGGAGTTTCAGTCTCCCTGCATCTTAACTCACAGTGGCCCCTGCTCACTTGCTACATCAGCCCTCCCCTTCTAGCCCATCTCTTTGCTTGCCTCAAGCCTCTTTGGTGTTTCCCTTCTCCCTCTCTGCTAGGCCAAATCCAAACTAAGTGTATACTCATAAGTTTCCTCTACTGGGCACCCCCTCCAACCCTCATTGTTTCACGTCTCTGATCCACCTCCACTCATGATTTTTTCCCCAGACTTGTTTCTAGCTGTGGTACCTTTTTATTAGATGAGAGGAACTTGAAGCTGTTCTGATAAAAGCAGGGACAGAACTCCTTGTCCACTGTCATTCTTTCCGGTTCTCCAAGGATTTTTATGCCCCCCAGAATAACCTTAAAAAAACTCTCAGGCCTTTGGCACGATCAACTGTCTTGTGAGTTTGGCATTCAGTTACATGATCTTGTCAGTTGATGTGTGTTAGCCTGAGCCCATGTCCAGGAGAGCCCCTTGTTTCATGGGCATTCACACTAATGGCCAGAGAGGGGGCAAGTGACTCAGCCAACATGCTAGAACTAAACTTTGCTCAGGTTTCCTGGCATTGGTTTTTCCTATTGTCCTTGGTAGCGGGCAGTAGGTTAGTGAATAGCATGAGCACTCCAACCAAGAGATTTTCTTGTCTTGTTTGAATGTAACTTTTATCATTAGTCTTACAAAGCATGGACTATGGCTGTACTTAACTGTACATTAGTTAGCATTAGTCTGCCACCAGTATGTTTCCTTGGATTGACCTAAATCTCTTATCTAGTTGCACATAATCGAAGTCGGACAGCCTGCAGCAGGAAACCAGCCTTTTGTAAAGAAAGCTGTGGATGTGTTTTTCCCTCCAGAGGCTCAGACTGATTTCCCAGTGGCTATGCAGGTATGAATGTGCTGCCTGCTACGTGAGTTAGAACAAATCACAGATCTTGGGTGGAGGGGAACAGCAGATAATAGGTTCCTGTGCTTCAGAAGAATCCCAAATAGATATATTAGAACACAGAGAAGATAATGTCAGTGTTCATGTTTTAACTCATGCTGCCTTAACAACAGTCTGGAAAGAGCACTCTTTTCTACAAACAGGACTTTGTCTGACACATACCGAAGTCCCAGACCTTTCCCTTTTTATTATGAAAGATTAAATGTTCACCGTAGTACAAAAATATAAAGAAGAAAACAGTCTTCTCTAGCTGAACCAATTGGCTGTAAAATATATCAAAGATTTCACTGTTTATTATATTTAAAAAGTTAGATACATCTTTTCTGAACAAAATTGGAATCACATTATATATGTAAGATCATACAGTCTACCCCCCCCCCCATTTTTGCTCAGTACATCATAGACATTTCTATAAGGTATGCCATTCTTTGTTAATATCTTGGGAGGTAAACATTTATTTTTAGGGATGTAGTATAATTGTAGGATAGTTTAGTTATTTGCTTTTTTCTGTTCTCAAATATTTGACAATACTTAATGATGCTTTCTTTTTTAATTTTTTAATATTTTTAAGCTAGATTTCTAGAAATAGTATGTGATCAAATGCAGTTTTTTTTTCCACAAAGTGAAATTGACCTTTTCTCTATCTTACAAAAATACATATTGTCCATTAATTTCCAATAATATCAATAAACATAATAGTAGAATTAAATATCCACTGAAATCCTACCCCACCGATAACTGTGACTGCCCCCTTTGGAAGTATCTTTGTATGCATACATTTACAAACATATATGCAAATAGAGTCTTATGAAATGGCTTGGCACTGGCCTTGGGCTTTATGACCTTTTCTCACTATGTTGCAGACCAACACCACTCCAATAAAATGCATGTAATATTTTAATGTCTATATTATCTTTTCTGTAGATGTGCCCTAATTGATTTAGACAATCCCCCATTGGGTATTTATAGTGAATGCTTCTAGGAGCATTATTGTCCATATATCTTTGTGCATCAGTCCAAGGATAAACTGCCACATGTGAAATTGCTGCGTCAGGGGCATGTGTACAACCACACTGGCCAGTTCCTACTCCTGCCACCACCTCCCTGATAGCTGGACAGTGTCCAATGAGCTTCATGTCCTTCCTGTGGTTAATGTCGAGGTGGAATGAGTTTACCACTCATATGCATCTTGTTAATTACCTCTTCCTGATCTTGGCAGTTTTTCTCTTGGGGGGTCTTTATCTTACTTGTAAGAACTCTGTAGTTTGGATACTAATGCCTGATGTATTTCAAATAAATATTTTTTCATAGTCATAACAGAAGTTTATTTGAGTGTGTTCCACCTTGTAGAAGTTTTGCATTTTTAAATTTTTTTTTTCAACGTTTATTTATTTTTGGGACAGAGAGAGACAGAGCATGAACGGGGGAGGGGCAGAGAGAGAGGGAGACACAGAATCGGAAACAGGCTCCAGGCTCTGAGCCATCAGCCCAGAGCCCGACGCGGGGCTCAAACTCACGGACCGCGAGATCGTGACCTGGCTGAAGTCGGACGCTTAACCGACTGCGCCACCCAGGCGCCCCAAAGTTTTGCATTTTTATGTGGCTTTGGTGTCATGTTTTAAAAAGAATTCTACACCCCAAGGTGAAGAAAATATTCACCATATTTTCTTCTATTACTTTCTTAGTTTTATTTGCTTTTTAAAAAATTATTTTTAATGTTTATTTTTGAGAGACAGAGACAGAGTGTGAGTGGGGTTGGGGCAGATAGTGATGGAGACACAGAATCCAGAGCAGGCTCCAGGCTCTGAGCTGTAAGCACAGAGCCCAACATGGGGTTCAAACTCACAAACTGCCAGATCATGACCTGAGCCAAAGTTGGATGCTTAACTGACTGAGCCACCCAGGAACCCCAGTTTTATTTGCTTGTTATGTAAAAATCTTTGACTCATCTGGGATTTACATTGATAAAGAACAGGATGGAGAGCCAATTCTTTACCCTCATCCTGTATCCCCATATAGCCAGCTGGTTATATTAACATTGTGATATGAAATACCTACTCATTCATGTTAAATTCTTATATGTTTGATTCTACTTCAAGATTCTCAGTTCTGTTTGTTTTTATTTCTTCCTATGCTAGTACCCCACTTTATTTTTTACTACCATACTTTGATTTTTTAAATTTTTTTAATGTTTATTATTGAGAGACATGAGCATGGGAGAGGCAGAGAGAGTAGGAGACACAGAATCCAAAGCAGGCTCCAGGTTCTGAGCTGTCAGCACACAGCCCAACATGGGGCTTGAACTCACAAACTGTGAGATCATGACCTGAGCTGAAGTTGGACGCTCAACTGACTGAGCCACCCAGGCACCCCTACCATACTTTTTTTTTTTTTTTTTAAATTTTTTTTTTTTTAACCTTTATTTATTTTTGAGACAGAGAGAGACAGAGCATGAACGGGGGAGGGGCAGAGAGAGAGGGAGACACAGAATCGGAAACAGACTCCAGGCTCTGAGCCATCAGCCCAGAGCCCGACGCGGGGCTTGAACTCACGAACCGCGAGATCATGACCTGAGCCGAAGTCGGACGCTTAACCGACTGAGCCACCCAGGCGCCCCACCCCTACCATACTTTTAAAATTACTGTAACTTTGAGGGATGCCTGGATGGCTTGGTTGGCTAAGCCTCCAACTTCATCTCAGGTCATGATCTCATGGTTTGTGGGTTCAGGCCTATGTCAGGCTCTGTGCTGACAGCTCAGAGCCTGGAGCCAGCTTCAGATTCTGTGTCTCCCTCTCTCTGCCCTTCTCCCTCTCACTCTCTGTCTCTCTCTCTCAAAAGTGAATACACATTAAAAAAAAATAATAGAGTAAAATAATAAAATAAAGTAACATAATGATAGGTTTTGGGCGCCTGGCTGGCTCAGTTGCTGGCTGTGACTCTTGATCTTGCAGTGGAGATCTTTAAATTAAAAAAAAAAATTTTAATGTTTATTTATTTTTGAGAGAGAGAGACAGAGTGTGAGCAGCAAGTGGTAGAGAGAGAGAGGAAGACACAGAATCTGAAGCAGGCTCCAGGCTCTGAGCTGTCAGCACAGAGCCCAACATGGAGCTTGAACTCATGAACCACAAGATCATGACCTGAGCTGAAGTTGGATGCTTAACCAATTGAGCCACTCAGGTGCCCCGAGATCTTTTAATTTTTAAAATAAACAAACAAATAAAATTACTGTAGGTTTCATAATAATTTTTTTTTTTTTTTAGAGAGAGAGAGAGAGAGAACGATAGCACAATCAGAGGAGCAAGGGGGAGCAGAGGGGCAGAGGGAGGGAGCAAGAGGGAGAGAGAAAGAGAAAGAAAGAGAGAAAGAGAATCCCAAGCAGGGGTCACACTCAGTGTGGAGCCCAGTGGGGCACTTGATCTAACGACTGCAAGAATCAAGAGTCAGATGCTTAACCAACTGAACCACCCAGGCATCCCTATAATAACTTTTTTGTTAACATTTATTTATTTTTGGGAGAGAGAGAGCGAGTGAGCAAGCGTGCAAGTGGGGGAGGGGCAGAGAGAGAGGGAGACACAGAATCCTTAGCAGGCTCCAGGCTCTGAGCTGTCAGCACAGAGCCCAATATGGGGCTTGAACTCACGAGCTGTGAGATCATGAGCTGAAGTTGGATGCCTAACCAACTGAGCCACACAGGCAGCCCCCTTATAATAACTTTTTAAAGTTTATTTTGTTTTTAGTAATCTCTATACCCCACGTGGGGCTTGAACTCATGAACTAGAGCCCTGAGATCAAGAGTCACATGTTTTTCCAACTGAGCCAGCCAGGCGCCCCATACAATAATTTAATTTGGCAAGTTAATCAGTCTTTCTCCCACCCCTTCAGAATTTCTCATGTGTTAAATCTTCTGTAGGAGTTAATACAACTTGGCAAAGGTCAAAGGTTACTAAATGGTGGTGGAGGGCAAGCTGAAATGTGAACACAGTGTATGAGGTCTTTTTCCAGAACTTTCCCCTGATTTTATGAACTTGCAGCTTCTTCTAAAAGGATTTGGTAAGGAAGTAAGGAGAGGATAGTTATACCTGAAGGATAAATGAATAGCCTAATTTATTGGACCTTTATTTGAGAAGAGTTGGCCAAAGTATTGGCTTTAAAACTATTCTCAAATGAATAAACTGAGGGTTGATGGGGGGTGGGAGGGAGGGAAAAGTGGGTGATGGGCATTGAGGAGGGCACCTGTTGGGATGAGCACTGGATGTTGTATGAAAACCAATTTGACAATAAATTTCATATTAAAAAAATAAAATAAAAAAAGATAAAACTATTCTCAAGTGGGTAGGACTTGACTGGAATCAACTTGGGATCTACATCTCAGCAGCATAATGCTCCCCACCAATAGTAAGTGATCTCTTGGGCTTAATAACTCAAGATCTTTCATCATTTGTGAGCTCTTTTGCCCCATTTGGCTTCTTTCTGTCTGTTCTGTATCTTCCTATAGATTGGAGCTAAACATGGTGTTATTTACTTGATCACGAAATATGGCTATCTTCACTTGTATGACCTAGAGTCTGGCGTGTGCATCTACATGAACCGTATCAGTGCTGACACGATATTTGTCACTGCTCCACATGAATCTACTTCTGGAATTATTGGTGTCAACAAAAAGGGACAGGTATGGAACTTGGAGGGTTCATCTCCCACCTTTTCCATTCACTAGGGACTAGAGCTTAACTTTTACTCCTCCAAGACAGTGGTCAAGTATAGTTACCTCCTGTTATTCAACTTATACCCATGTCTCCCTTCTACTTCTTGCCATTACTTTATATCACTCCTAACACAGGATCGATTCTGAGAAGAGAGTAGCTCCCTTACTGCATGAAGCTTCTCTCAGTGAAGCAGCAGTTCTGATACACACCAGGCCAGACACATACTGATTGGGGAGGGTTGAAAAGCAAGTAATATGCTACCTAAATTACCTCTCTCAACTAAAGTTAAATTTTTTTTAATGTTTGTTTTATTTTTGACAGAGAGAGAGAGAGAGAGAGAGAGAGAGAGACAGAGCATGAGTAGGGGAGGGGCAGAGAGAGAGGGAGATACAGAATCTGAAACAGGCTCCAGGCTCCAAGCTGTCAGCAGAGTCCAACATGGGGCTTGAACTCACAGACAGCGAGATCATGACCTGAGCCGAGGTTGGATGCTCAACTGACTGAGCCACCCAGGCACCCCTCTCAACTAAAGTTAAAAAAAAACAGTTAATAGAAGAAAATCTGTGCTTCTTTTTTTATTTTTTTTTTATTTTTAGTGTTTATTTGAGGGAGAGAGACAGAGTGCGAGCAGGGGAGGGGCAGAGAGAGAGGGAGACACAGAATTTGAAGCAGGCTCCAGACTCAGCTGTCAGCACAGAGCCGGATGCGGGGCTCAAACTCACAAACCGCGAGATCATGACCTGAGCCAAAGTCAAACGCTCAACTGACCAAGCCACCCAGACGCCCTGAAAATCTGTGCTTTAAAAAAAAGAACATTTAAGAAGAAAAACTGGGGGTTCCACACCCCCAAATAGGTCATTTTGGCAGAGTGATCATCTTGAACACATCACTGGTCAATGTCCATGCAACTTTATTTTTTTTCTCATTTGGTATTTTTATAGTCTTTTAAAATAACTACATGGAATCCCATGCTGTGTCTCTACCATGATATTCTGTTGTGTTGCCATTAGGTGTTTGGCTCCTGTGCATTCTGTCACTGTTAGAGCCAACATTCTAGGCATACTCAGCCTGAGCTTTAGAATTTTGCTGATACTGCAGTACCTGAGAGCAGGATGTAGTAGTATGTGTATATGGAGCACTTTTCTAGGCTAGGCCAATCTCACTTGTTGGGTCTTTATAGGTGCTGTCAGTTTGTGTCGAGGAAGATAACATTGTGAATTATGCAACCAGTGTGCTTCAAAATCCAGACCTTGGTCTGCGCTTGGCCATTCGTAGTAACTTGGCTGGGGCGGAGGAGTTATTCGTGAGAAAATTCACTACCCTCTTTGCACAGGGGAGCTATGCTGAAGCCGCCAAAGTAGCAGCATCTGCACCAAAGGTAATGGCCCTACAACACTGTGTACCAATCTGAGAGTGAAATAAATTATAAAAGCATTCCACTACTGATGTTGGAGTGTCTTGCTGTTTTGTTAGTTGTTTTAGCTTTAAAATTTGTGCCAATGGCATGACAACAATGAGAAATCAACAAAAAGCACAATCCTGCTGCAACAACATTTTTTTATTCTCTTCCAGTTCTCATCTACGTACATACATACATACATACATATTTCTCATGCAGCTTCTTAGCTTAGGAAATACAGAGCTGTATTATACATCAAGTAGTTGTACCTGTTTTATTTAGTCATATTCTGCTCTCGACTTTCTCTGCTCATCTAGAGTGTAACAGTACTGCTTAGGGCATTTTTTTCTGTTTATTTCATTAGGATAAATTGTCCAGGCCTAGATCTGCTCCTAAGTAAATAAAGGGTTTTGAGTTGCTTTTCGTTGAAACGATTTCTTCTTTCAAGGGATACTTATGAACAAACCATTTCTAGTCTTCACGCATGACTTTTGAGTATTTTGAATTAGAACATAATAATGGTAGAACTTCACTATTGCCAAGCTGATTTAAAAGCCTAATTCTCACTGCAGCATGCTAGGGAGGAAGTTTCTTCCTAGAAATCACCTGTGAGACTGAGACTCTCTGTGCTTGTGGTTTTTGCTGAAGGTGGAAGCCATTGCCTTGGTAGAGGACTTTCTATCCCTGACAATTCTGTGTGGAATTTCCATCGGCAAATTTTTTTTTAATATTTATTTATTTTTGAGAGAGAGAGAGCGAGAGACTGTGGGTGAGTTGGGGAGGGGCAGAAAGAGAGGGAGACACAGAATCCGAAGCAGGCTCCAGGCTCCAAGCTGTCAGCACAGAGCCTGACATGGGGCTCGAACCCACAAACTGTGAAGTTGGCTGCTGAACCAACTGAGCCACCCAGGCACCCCAGCAATTTTTTTTTAATACAAGCGAGTTAAGTAAAGGGACAGCCTTTGAGTACAGCATAACAACCTACATTTCCATTTGTCATAGGGAGTCCTGCGTACCAGTGACACAGTTCGGAAGTTCCAAAGTATTCCCGCCCAGCCTGGGCAGGCCTCTCCTTTGCTCCAGTACTTTGGAATCCTCCTTGACCAGGGTCAGCTCAATAAACTTGAATCCTTAGAACTTTGCCGTCCAGTGCTTCAGCAGGGTCGCAAGCAACTCTTAGAAAAGTGGCTGAAAGAAGATAAGGTACAAACACTTATGAAATCATAGCCCTCAGTTATTAAACTAGATCACAGGTTCCTCTGGTCCTAATCTTGCCCTCTCTCTTTGGCACACCACAGCTGGAGTGTTCAGAAGAACTTGGAGATTTGGTCAAAACTGCTGACCCTACACTTGCTCTGAGTGTGTATCTTCGGGCAAATGTGCCGAGCAAGGTTATCCAGTGTTTTGCAGAAACAGGCCAATTCCAGAAAATTGTCCTCTATGCCAAAAAGGTAATACATGCCTAACCATTAGCATTTCACAGATAATTAATTTGTGGTAGGTGGTTGCTGATTCTGAAGTTTATAAAATACCCTTCCTTCTCTGGAAGTGCTTTGGTGTGAGTTGTCGGTGTTGCTGCTAGCATCTGTCATTCGGTGATAATGATTCTATTCTCTTCAGTTTTTTATTTTCCTGTCTTATTTTTACAGTCCTTCCAGTTCCCTTCCACTCGGGGATTTTCCTGTAATTTTTTTCTTTTTCTCCCTTCTCCCTCGTGCCCCTCAGCACCGTCTGTGTGTTAAATCCATGTTTTGGCGGGCTTCCACTGCAGCTTGTGCCCAAAGCTCACTGGACGACGTGCTGGGTTTCGTCAGAGCTTGCACACTGGTTTGGATGACTTCTTTATGGTCCAGGCTGTTTGTGTAGTTGATTGTGTCTCTGCATACATGGCAGCGCCTTGAAGTGGATGTTGTATTTGGCAGAGATCCTGCACATACGCATGCTAATATTGCTCCTCATTTCTTTGTAAACACAGGTTTAAAACAAAGGATGGGAGCTTTTTTTCTTAAATACTCAAGGTGTTTTGTTTATTTTTTTGATGGGTGTTCCCTTGCCTCTAGGTTGGCTATACCCCAGACTGGATCTTTTTACTGAGGAGTGTGATGAGAATCAGTCCAGACCAGGGCCTGCAGTTTTCTCAAATGCTAGTGCAAGATGAGGAGCCATTGGCCAATATTGACCAGGTGAGCATGAGTTGTTTGGGATAGCTTTTTATGGCTTTGTATAATTGTCAAGAAGATGCCTTTTTATTTGTTTTTCTCTTACCAGTGTCTTCCAGTCTAAAAAATCTGACGTATTTTGTCTTCTTTTATTATTTGAATACTGTCACTTACCTTTGTTTTGAAGTATTTTAGAGGATTCATCTGTCAGGTAGTGAGAATGTTATTTCTTTTGTGTGGTGGTTGATGGCGGGGAGTGAGGATGTCATTTTAAAACAGTAGCCCCACTTCATTATCCTCTGCTGACTAAGGCCACCTGAACTCTCTCTGTGTACTGGTTACGGTAGTGCTCTCAGGTCTGTAGACTTTCATCCTGTGGGTGTTTGGCTCACCTGGAGTTAGGTGACCATGAGACCATTATTTTAACATAACACACTTAGTGTGTAGACATAAACACATGTCAAGTTACCTTCAGTAAACTGGGTACAATGGGCTCTGGGTAATACAGAGAGATATGTAACAAAGGTTGAAGCAAGGCAAAACCAACAGCTTGTATAGATATAAGTGCGTTCATACTGGGTTGATACATAGTGGAATTTGCAGGTAGTTTGGAGAGCATGTTGAAAGGGTTTGAGCCAAATTTACATAGATACCAAGGGGAAAGAAGACTCCAGATTACATCTGGTTTATATTTCATATTTCTAAAGTATTTTTAATAAAAACTTTCTCCTGTACTTTAAATATGGAAACAGTTACACAATCAGTAACTTCATTACCTATATATCACTTCTTACTAAGTCTTACTCTTTAACTTCTATTTAACTTTAATGATCGATGTCTAAGTCAGTGTTTGCAATTTCCTAACTGTGCCTG
Organism: Leopardus geoffroyi; assembly: GCF_018350155.1. Classification (NCBI taxonomy): domain Eukaryota; kingdom Metazoa; phylum Chordata; class Mammalia; order Carnivora; family Felidae; genus Leopardus; species Leopardus geoffroyi. Next base: position 29,007,182 of record NC_059339.1, on the reverse strand, counting down.
AATAATGAGAGTATAAGGGCTAGACACCAGGTATTGACTGCCTCTAGGATTTGATTAAGTAACAGATTGTTAAGATTGCTTGAATCCCTTCAAAGTACTTCCTTTGATTTACTTGAGTAAAAATGCCCTGTTGGTGAGGATGATATGGGTGATAATAATTTCACAAAATTACCTAAAAAGTAATGGCTATGAATTACTTGAATTTTGATAATATGAGAAAATGCAGGACAACTGGCTGGCTCAGTCAGCAGAGCATGCGACTCCTGATCTTGGGGTTGTGAGTTTGAGCCCCACATTGGGTGTAGAGATTACTAAAAAACTAAAATAAAAACTAAAAAAAAAGAGAGAGAGAAAATGCAAAGGAAGGAACTAATGGTTGAATTTCTAAATGAGATTCAATTTCAGGAGCTATCTGAATAGGAAAATAAAATAGTTTCCTTTGGGTAAATATGTGGCTTTCAATCTGTTTCAGATTGTAGACGTTTTCATGGAAAACAGTTTAATTCAGCAGTGTACCTCCTTCTTGTTGGATGCCTTGAAAAATAATCGCCCAGCTGAGGGGCACCTCCAGACGCGCCTGTTGGAGATGAACCTGATTCACGCACCCCAGGCAAGTGACATCTCTAGGCTCTAACCATAGGACAGAGCGCCTGTTTTACTTCTCTGTGGGACTTGCACACCTAAACACAGTGGCTTTGGGCTGGGATGTGCTCATGCCTCAGGGGGCACTCTCTAAGACTTTACTGCAAGAAAGTTCTAGAATCCATGGTGCAAAACTTTCATAGAGACTTTTGCACCTGGGACATCTTTTCTTTTCATTTTTCTTTTCTTCATTGTGGTAAAGTGCACATAACAAAATTTACCATTTTAGCCATTTTTTTTGAAGTTTTTAAAAAATGTTTATTTATTTTGAGAGAGTGAGAGAGTGAGAACGTGAGCAGGAGAGAGAATCCCAAGCAGGTTCCACGCTATCAGCTCAGAGTCCGACGTGGGATTTGATCCCACTAACTGGGAGATCATGACCTGAGCCAAAATCAAGAGTCAGATGCTTAACCAACTGAGCCACCCAGGGACCCCTACCATTTTAACCATTTATAAGTGCATGATTTAGTGTCCTTAAGTACATTCACAATATTGTGCAACCATTACCACTGTATATTTCCAGAACTTTTTATAATCATGAACAGAAAATCTGTATCCATTAAGCAGTAACTCCCCATTCCCTCCCCCAGCCCTTGGTAACTCCTGTTTCACTTACTGTTTCTATGAATTTGCCTATTTTAGATACTTCATATAAGTAGAATCATATGATATTTGTCCTTTTTTCTGGCTTGTTCACTTAGTATATTGTCTTCAAGATTCATCCATGTTGTGACATACATCAGAATTTCATTCCTTTTTATGTCTGAATAATATTCCATCATATGTGTATGCCACATTTTCTGTACCTGTTTATTTGTTGATGACACTGGGTTGCTTTCACCCTGTAACTGTTGCAGATAGAGCTGCTAGGAGTATTGGTGTACAGGTATCAGTTTGAGTTCCTGTGTTCAGCTCTTTGGGGCATACATCCAGAAGTGGGATTGCCAGATTATATGGTAATTCTGTATGTAACTTGTTGCAGTACCACCATACTATATTTCAAGCATTACACCATTTTATATTCCCATCACAATATATGAGTATTCCAATTTCTTCATATCCTTGCCAACACTTGTTATTTTCTGTGTATGTTTAAAAAATAATAATATCTAGGGGCACCTAGGTGGCTCAGTAGGTTTAGCATCTGACTTCAGCTCAGGTCATTATCTCATGGTTCATGGGTTTGAGCCCCATGTTGGGCTCTCTGCTGACAGCTCAGAGCCTGAAGCCTGCTTTAGATTCTGTGTCTCCCTTTCTGCCCCTTCCCTGCTCATGCTCTGTCTCTCTCTCTCAAAAATAAATAAACATTAAAAAAATAATAATAATAGCTATATGGGGCACCTGGGTGGCTCAGTCAGTTAAGCATGTAACTTTGGCTCAGGTCATGATCTCATGGCTTGAGAGTTCAAGCCCCACATCAGGCTCTCTGTTGTCAGCGCAGAGCCAGCTTCAGATCATCTGCCCCCCTCCCTCTGCCCCTCCTCCAGTCTAGCTCTTTCTCTCTCTCAAAAATAAATAAGTTGGAAAAAAATAGCTATCCTAAATGAGTGTGAAGTGGTATCTCATTGTGGCAGTGCATTTCTTGACCTGAAAATTGGCGGGAGGGCTGTGATTTAAATCACATGTATATGCCTTTTCTTTTTTTGGTTAATTTTGGATATGTATGCAGGAAAGGAGTTTGAAAAATTCACATCAAGCTGTTAACCACAGTTGTCTGAGTGGACAGGATTGTCATTCACTTTGTTCTTTACTCACTTGTCTTCCGATTTCTTTTTGTTTATAATCATATATTGTTTTTTGATTAGGAAACAATAATTGTTAATTATATTGTTCTGTGATTTCAGGTTATTCAAATCCACAAGTTAGCTGCTGTTGTGTGGGTCATATCCCACCTCGAGGAAACAAAAGTGTTATTAATTTGCTGTTTGCTGTTCTGTTGAACTCTTATGACCAGATGATTATGTGTGATGATAGTTTTTAATAAATGAGCTTGGAAAGGGGTGCCTGGGTGGCTCAGTTGGTTAAGTGTCTGACTCTTTTTTTTTTTTAATGTTTTTATTTATTTTTGAAGGAGAGAGAGACAGAGCATGAGCGGGGGAGGAGCAGAGAAAGAGGGAGACATAGAATTTCAAGCAGACTCTAGGCTCTAAGCTGTCAGCACAGAGCCCAATGTTGGGCTCAAACTCACGAACTGTGAGATCATGACTTGAGCCGAAGTCAGATGCTTAACCGACTGAGCCACCCAGGCACCCCAACTGTCTGACTCTTGATTTCAGCTCAGGTTATGATCTCATGGTGAGTTCAAACCCCCCATTGGGCTCTGTGCTGGAGCACAAAGCTTGCTTGGGATTCCCTCTCTCCCTTCTCTCAAGATAAATAAACTTTAATTAATTAATTAGCAAGCTTTGAAACAGAAACTAAGCACCATTCAGGAACTGAGCAGATAGACCCTAAGAAGAGCCCAAACCCTAAAGCGGGGTAGGCTAAATGGGCACAATGCCCAAAACATTGGGGCAGTTCTCTTTGGATCTCAGAGGCTGGATGATATTTTCTTTCTTGGCCCTTCCGTGTTTTTTGAGTTCTCTAAACTGCACTATTACTATAATAAGGGGGAACCTTTTTTAAAAAAGAGGATAGTAAGGACAAGTCTTAAGGAAACAAAGGGTGGGGGCATCAGATAAGCATCAGATATTACAAAACCCTCCTCTCAGCACTTGGTGTGGATTTCCTCTGCAGAGAGCCCAGAATGTACATTATCCTGGAACAACATGGTATTAGGCTAGGTCTGTGGTCACCATGTACTTGGTTTGTGCTCCATATCCTGGAAGAAATGGGAAAGAGTGTGTGTCTCATCAAGACTAGCTACTTATTAGATACTGAGAGTCAAGTTTGGTTGTTGACCCACTCATTCTTAGTCCAGAGGTTGCTTATTTAAAGATGATATTAAGCCTCATCAAAATTCTTTCCAGGAGGGTTAGTTGTTTTTCAGACATCCCCACTCACACCTAATTCTGCCTTTAACCAAGTGGAGAAATTTTGTGAACACCAGTAGGATTTATTACTTCCAGGTCTAATCGTGACTGTTGCTAGTCCAAGGATTGAGCTCATTAAAGAAGGAGGCCTTCGTAGACTCACGCCCTCACATTGACCATGACCTTGCCACAGAAAACTGTACAAATGTGATGGCTGAAAAGTCAGAACAATAGCCTGGACTGATCCCAGTAACATGCTTTAGGGCAAGGCCTCAGCCTTATTATACACATCTGACTCTGCACCTAGGAGGACAGAGCCTTGTTCGAAGAGGCCCAGGTGACTTGGAAGGATGGCTAGGGCTCTGCTCAGAGGTGGGCAAGGATCTAGACCTTTTGAAGCCCTTCTGTTTCATGAGCACTGTTCTGGAGCTGTGTCGTGGGGGTGTTGAGCAGCTGTTCTTAAAAAGTTATTGCCACTGTTCAGTTTTTCTTCCTGACGTCACCATTTCATAGGTTGCAGATGCCATTCTTGGAAATCAGATGTTTACCCATTATGATCGGGCCCACATCGCCCAGCTCTGTGAAAAGGCAGGCCTCCTGCAGCGTGCGCTGGAGCACTACACTGACCTGTATGACATCAAGAGGGCTGTGGTCCACACTCACCTCCTCAATCCCGAGGTATGGTGCACCCTTGGGGCACTCCTGTTGTGATTGGCACACATCTGTCGTTAGGGTCATATGCTCCTGAATGTCCTGTGTCCATGGTTGTGGGACTGTGGCATGTGTATTCCCTGTGCATGAGCCTCATCACTACTATACACAGTTTTCATTCAACCCACACACAAGCTTCACTTGCTCACCCATGCATCTGGACCCACGTTACCTCTTTCTTTCCATTTTCTACCTTTGACTTAGCCTAACAGAGAAAACCTATTAACATTGACAGCTCTAGCAGGATTGTCTGAAACTATTAGCAGAAGCTAATAGGTATTACATTTACATTTACAGAATAAGTTTTAGTATCACCTGTGGGGTTTTGCAGGGTGTGTGACAGCTTGATGACTATTAAGGTTAGTTATCCTGAGTTTACTCCCAGCTCTTACTTTTTTACCACAGTCCTTTTAAGTGAAAATTCTTTATATTTTTGACATTCAGTGGGAAAAATTGATCCAGTTATTTTGCCAGTGTTGGAAACATCTAGGATGGTACTTAGTTGTGGATTAACTCTTCCTTGCTTCCTAGTGGCTCGTCAGCTTCTTTGGCTCCTTGTCAGTGGAGGATTCTTTGGCGTGTCTGCATGCTTTGCTGTCTGCCAGCATCAGACAGAACCTTCAGCTGTGTGTGCAGGTAGCCTCCAAGTACCATGAGCAGCTGGGCACACAGTCCCTGGTGGAGCTCTTTGAATCCTTCAAGAGTTACGAAGGTAAACTTCACACCCTCCAGCCGACTGCACCTTCTGCTCAGGTGTTGGTGTCTGCCTGCCCAACCTCACAGACTTCCTTCCAGCCAAGCCAATGTGTTGGTCAATGGCAGAAGATTTCTGCTGTCTAGTGTGTTACCCAGCTTAGGTAGCTTTTTTGGCATTTGCAAAGGAAGCATTTAGTTGGTTGGCATTGGGGTGGGGACACTTAGAATCCCCCATGTGTCCCTGGAGCCTCTGTAGAACTGAGCATCTGTCACACAGTCTGCTATAGAGTTCACCAATAAGCCTGAGCCGGTGGCACTAGAATGCATGGTTCTGAGGGGTGGCCCCTTTGGCTTCCCCTGAGTAACATTCCCATGGTGGCTGAGCAATGTGTGGCTGCTAGGCTGGCTGGCCTGATTGTGGTTGGCTTCCTTTGCCCTCTTGTGGGCATCACACCAAGAATTTGCTGGTAGGAGGATGGCTTTCCCAGATGAGGGTCTGTTGGGGACAGGCTGGGGCAGTGAAAGAAGCAGAGCATTTGTCCAGTGAGGTGTTAAGCCACTGCCCTGTGCCCAGTGAGGTTGGGATGTTAGAGGAGTGAAGGCAAGAGCTGCCTTCAGGGAGCTGCCCTTGTCACAAGACGCCATTGCAGGAAAGGCTGCAGCAGGAATTAGGTTGCACTGGGCGGGGAGATGGCAATAGGGTAAGGTTAGTGGGAACTGTCTGCCTTCAGGGTTCTGGTTCCTTCCTCAGGTTATAACCGATGACCTCCTCCTCAGGGAAAGTGGTCTTCTCTGGTGTATCTTGTCCTGCTGTTGTCACCAGTACCTCCTGGCCAGCTCCTGTGACAGTTAGGAGATGGTTAGCTTCTGATGAACAGTGTTGCTCTGTGACTCACCATGCACCCCAGTCTGCAGTGGCTCCATGTGTGCCATCAGCTCAATGTCAGGGAGCAGACTCTGTTTGGAGGCTCCCATTGGAAGCCTCTGCTTTCCTGTCCCTGGCATTTATTTTTAGAGCAGCAGTCACACAGCCCTCTTAAGTTGCCTATTTGAATTATTCTTGAAGATAACCACCTAGGGTATGCCTGGCGCCGCCCCCCCCCCCAGATGGATTCCATATGCACACAGTATTTCACACAAGAACATCCCTCCCAAATTTGATGGAAATCTGACCAGCTATTTGGAGGAGATGCCAAAGCAAAAGAACTTCACATAGATTTTGTAAGTTGTGAGTGGGTAATGGGTGCTGGGAGACTGAAGCACTGTTGTTGTGGGCTGGGCTGCCAAGGGCAAGTGGCCTGTAACTGTGGAGAAAGCAGGTGGATATTATGAGGGCATAAGATGGAACAGTCTCTCTTTGTAGGCCTCTTCTACTTCCTGGGCTCAATTGTGAACTTCAGCCAAGATCCAGATGTGCACTTGAAATACATTCAGGCTGCCTGTAAGACGGGACAGATCAAGGAGGTGGAGAGGATATGCCGGGAGAGTAATTGCTACAACCCAGAGCGGGTGAAGAATTTTCTGAAGGTGAGTGTGTCCTGGCATCGCCTCCTTCCTTGAGCAAACCATCAGCCAGCTGCCCAAGAGTTGGAAAGCTGGCTTTGTCTCTACCAGTGTTCCCTGGATCCTTAGTGCAGAGCTCTACTTTGGCCTAAAATTCTTATAGGAGTCCACTGCTCATTTTACAGCCCTTGAGGCTGTACTCTTAATTATCTGTTGTGTGAATAGAGGGAGTTAGTTTATTGATGCATTATGTTTCAGCAACATCCCAACTGTGCCCCTGTTAATTAGGTTGGGAAAGTCTACAGAAACAAATAAGCTACTCAGTGCTAGTGGCATAAAAAGCAAGAAGTGTGTTTCTTCCTGATGCACAGATTAGGGTAGATGTAGAGGTAAGTGGGTGGCTTTCCCACCATCTTTCAAGGACTAGGCTGATGGCTATTTTGCCATCTTCAGCCTACCACCTTGAGTGTTACCTTCCTAGTCAACTGGAAGGAAAGAAAATTCAGAGAAGCTGGTATAGGTGGTTTTTAAAAAAATTTTTTTTAATGTTTATTTTTGAGACAGAGAGAGACAGAGCATGAATGGGGGAGGGTCAGAGAGAGAGGGAAACACAGAATCCAAAGCAGGCTCCAGGCTCGGAGCTGTCAGCACAGCCAGACGCGGGGCTTGAACTCACAGACCGTGAGATCATGACCTGAGCTGAAGTCCGATGCTCAACTGAGTGAGCCACCCAGGCGCCCCTGGCATAGGTGGTTTTTATGGGTGAGGCTGCAGGTGGCATGTGCCATTTCAATTCTCATCCCACTGGAGGAAACACATGGCCACGCCCAGAACTGCAAGGGTGCAAGAGAACCTGAGAAGTGTCATGTAGGTATGGCCAAATGAGGGGAGGCATTATTGTGGTGGACTGCAGGGTAGGCAGCAGTGCCCTGCATAGGCAGCCGATGTTCCATAGAGTATGGCAGCTTGTCCAGAAAGGCAGCCCTTACCGGCAAGTGTTCTCAAAAGTGGTCCTCTTTCTGGTGCCTGGTCTGGGTCAGATTTATACATAATGAGTGAGCTGCTTGTCTTAACCCAAAAGATAATGGCTTTTGGACTAATTTGGAATGTTATTGCCAAATTTAGCAGAGCTCTTTTCTTCTTTAACCAAATAGTACTGTCTTTCTGTTACTTGTTTCCCAAGACAAACACCTTATCCCCAAAAGCAAATGCATGTACCTTAAAACAACAGCATGTCTAGAACAAAGTCTCACCCTTGAGTCTCCTTGGGGCCACTCTGCTAACAGAAGCAGTGCCATCTCTGTGCTGATTCATGGTCCCTGCAATCTAGCTCTGTGGGGTCTTCACTGCCTGTCTTGTTCTGTGCTTTCCATTACACAGGAGGCCAAGCTCACAGACCAGCTTCCTCTCATCATCGTGTGTGATCGGTTTGACTTTGTACATGACCTCGTCCTGTACTTATACCGCAACAACCTGCAGAAGTACATCGAAATCTACGTTCAGAAGGTACTGCTGAGACCATCACTGCCGGCTCCCAGGTGACACCCGGCTGCCTTTGTGCCTTGGTTGCTGGTAATAGTCTATACCTGAGAGGCTGCCTCTGACCCCTGAATGTATCTGAGACTGGTGGTATCTAAGCTTGGGCTGCCATAGCAGAATACCACAGACTGGGTGGCTTAAGCAATAGATATTTATTGCTAACAATTCTAGAATATAGACATCCAAGATCAAGGTGCTGACCCTACCACCTTGGGTTGGTTCTTTCTGAGACCACTCTCCTTGGCTTACAAATGGCCAGCTTCTCACTGTGTTTTTTATATGGCCTTTTCTCTGATTAGGGCCCTACCGTTTTGACCTTACTGAACCATAATTATCTCCTTCCAGGCCATTCTTCCAGTACAGTCACATTAGGGACTAGAGCTTCACAGTTTGCATTCCATCTACCACAGGAGCCCTTTCAGACAGCCACATTGTCCAAATCTTTGGGGACTTGTAGCAGTGACCTGTGCCTGCAGCACTGAAGTCACCACCTTGACCATTCTAGGTCAACCCTAGCCGGATCCCTGCTGTGGTTGGAGGGCTGCTTGATGTGGATTGTTCTGAGGAAGTAATTAAAAACTTAATCATGGTGGTGAGAGGACAGTTCTCCACTGATGAGCTGGTGGCTGAAGTAGAAAAAAGAAACAGGTAAGGGATCCTAGCTCGGTATCTTCTCTTGCCCCTGGGTTCTAGTGTTTGTGGTTAAGCCTATGACTAATTTCCTGAGAGCCCTTTTCAGTTAGCCTCCAGGCCCCAAGACTGACTGTCTCTGTAGCTGGTCTTTCTTGTAACAAATCTTAGATCCAGTAGTGAGTTACTTGCTATTGGTATTGCAGATCTTTGGGAAAAACTTAACAATTGAAATCAGTTTGGAACTCAAGTCTGTTTTGGTCCCTAGAACAACCTGAGGTTAATGGAATGAGATTTTTGTTTGTTTCTAGAAGCAACCTTCACAGTTCAGGGTCTGCCCTGGAGGTTTTGAATGTTAGTTTTGAGACGCTTAAGGTGTTCTTCCTTCTTTCAAAGGCTAAAGCTGCTTCTTCCCTGGCTGGAGTCCCGGAGTCACGAAGGCTGTGAAGAGCCTGCCACTCACAATGCTCTTGCCAAGATCTACATCGACAGCAACAACAGCCCCGAGCGCTTCCTGAGAGAAAATGCTTACTATGACAGCCGCGTGGTGGGCCGCTACTGTGAGAAGCGGGACCCACATCTGGCCTGCGTTGCCTATGAGCGGGGGCAGTGTGACCTTGAGCTCATCAAGGTAGGCAGCAGATAGACTTAACTGCCAGGGTTTGCTCTGGCTTCAAATGCAGGCTCTGTGGGGGCTCATGAGGGCTTCCTCTGAGCCCCACAATTGCAGGTCATTTGTTACATTTCCATTAACAACTTGGTTTCTTTTTAATTCAGATGCCTTGTTTGCTACCTACTTATGCCCTGTTTGTATATTGTACTTATAGGTGTGGCTGGCCCTGAGTCTGACCTGTCAGCCTTCTGCTGCAGTCCTCCTTGTTACCTAATGTCCTGAGGGCAGAATTCAACCTGTTAGCCTGACTCAGGAGGTCCTCTGTGAACTGCATCCCTGTCCTCGCCAGTCTGACTGCCTCCCCTCTTGCCTTTCTATCCTGGATGCCTCTGTCCCATTTGCCCTTGCACTACCTGCTCTTCTTTTTAGGGCAGCTTCTTACACGTGCCCTTACCAACTCTTCCCAACCTCAGAGCTCTTTCTGGCCCCTCTTTGGAACAACCCCCCACGTCTACTTTCCTCAGTCCTGGCTTGCATCTACATGTATTCAGTTAGTTAAGTATCAAATAGTGACCTAAAACTCCAGAAATCTCATGTAGGTGTACCCAATGTTTGTTTGACTGTAAGATCCATAGGCAGTTGGTCTGTTTGCCCTGAGCATCTCAGAATATCTGACAACATGGTAGAAACTCAGCAACCAGGGAAGGAGAGTCAAGCATACAGACCCAAAACTCAGGAGCAGTGCAACAGTTTCTCATCCTGTTCTGGCTTTTGACACTGGCCATGCAAGTGGCAGGCTGGGTTGACATAGCACCTGCCTCAAGGGAGCAGGTTTGTGTGAAGTTGGGACTTTAGTTTGATACCATAAGCCACATTTTGGCTGAATTTACCACCTTTTTAGTAAAGCTCAGTTCAGTGACCTCTCAGGGATCTTTGCACCCATCTGTCCTATCTGGTGATACACAGTAGACATCGCCTTTTAGTAAGGCAGAATTCAGACAAGAAAAAAAATGTTCATTAAGGTCTGATGTGTCAGAAGGAGAAGTAAGATTTTAGTGCAGGCCAGAGTAGGCCTGCTCTTGGCCTCATGCCATGCATGTGTGAACAGCCCGTGGACACACACGCAGTACTTAGCCTTGTGCCTGGCATCTGGTACCCAGCCAGTCTGATTCCCACCAGGCCTTAGCAAGTGTCTCACACATTGAAATGTTCCAGTGGGTGTTTGGATTCTTGGAGATGTATTAGAGCACTAAAAAAAAGGGTCTCAAGTTCAATCAACGAAAGCATATTTTAAAGTTTATAGGCCTTGGGATGCCTGAGTGGCTCAGTCGGTTAAGTATCCAACTCATGATTTTGGCTCAGGTCATGATCCCAGGGTTGTGAGATGAAGCCCCATGTCAGGCTCTGTGCTAAGTGTGGAGTCTGCTTAGGATTCTCTCTCTCCCTCTACCCCTCTCCCCAATTTGTGCATGTGTGCACTCTCTCTCTCTCTCTCCCCTCTCCCTCTCCCTCTAAAAATAAAAAAAGAAAGTTTATAGGCCTTGAAATACTGTAGCATATATGCTGTTTTATACCAGTTCTGGGCTATTCTGGTAACACTTTAGAGATGGTGACTATTTAAATTTAAATTAGCCAAAAATTAAAAACTTAGTTTCTCTTTCCTACACTGCATTCCGTAGCATAGACCTAGAACATTTTTATTGTCTCAGAAAGTTCTGGGCAGCACCACTTTAGGGCAACAGGTTGATGTTGAGAGGAGCTGCCACACACCCATACCCACTCTTAAGTTGTTGTAAACTGAGAAACTCGTGTTTTGAGGTAACATATTGCTCTGAGGAGTTCATTGTCACCCCTTTGGGATGCTGCTCATCCTGTGTCGAAGTCCTATTACTCGCTTGGGTTCCAACTGACACAAAACAAGTGTCAGGGACAGAGGGAACTGACTGGAGTGGGTCCCCCACATAATGTCCATTGGTTGGCTGTTTGCGTTACACACACTAGTATGCTCATTTCAGGTTTGCAATGAGAATTCTCTGTTCAAAAGTGAGGCCCGTTACCTGGTGCGCAGGAAAGATCCAGAGCTCTGGGCTCATGTCCTTGAGGAGACCAACCCTTCCAGGCGACAGCTGATTGACCAGGTGAGGAATGGAAATGGGAGTGTATATATGCATGCATGTGTTTCGCCTTCTCATTATCATGTGGCCAAAGTGACTAGTTGTGACGTTATGTCTGAAACATCTTTAGATGCATGACCAGACAATCTTGTGAATCTTCTCTGGAGTTGTTCATTGATTAGAGTAGAGTTGGCCCTGATCTCCAAAGCGGGAATGTGCTGCCCCAGTAAAAGGAATATCTAATGGCATGACTGCATGCTGGATCCTTAGTATTTTTTTAGCTCAGTCCCCACTGACACAAGGTAAGTGGCTCTCAAGGTTGTCTCAGCTAGATCTGCCTTTGTTGAGGAACCCCTGAACCCTTGTGACCATCCAGCACCTTCTCGGAGCTGGGGCACAATGCCAAGGCCAGGGCTCTTCCTGGGTGCAGCCTGGCAGGCTTCACTGGGCTTTCTGAAGCTTCGGGTAGCAGATGGTACTTCACCATCCTCACCGTCTGCTGGGCACACTATTTGGAAGTGGGCTAAGATCAAAGTAGGAACAATATCCTGGCCCCAACAAGTGGGCTCCAGTCCTGAGTGGATCAGCTGAAGTGCCCCAACTCCTTTGTATGCATTACCAACCACTAGGTGCACTTGTTGGGCTTCACCTGTATCTCCACTGAATTCACTTTCTTGTTTTCTGTCCACTGTTCCTCATGTCTGTGCCATTATCCTTTTCTTAATTAACTTTATTTTGGAACACTTTTAGATGGATAGAAGCCTGTGTTATTTTGGATCTTATTACATTAACTTTGGACTTACCCATCTCTCAGATTCATTGAGACTTGACAAAGACATTGAGCAGCAAAGGGCCTGGGACAGAGTAGGTTTAGATTCTGCTAGAGATCTACAAATTCACAGACAACAGGTGTTTCTCCAGGTGTTGACCTGGCATATCTTGTAGGTCATGTTGCATTGGCACAGGGATGAGCAGCTTTAACACTGCACTGAACTGAAGCCAGCAGGTACCTTTTGGTCTCCCTGTGTCTGTGAAGCTGCTGGTGCTCTCATTATATCTGCTGTGACTGAATATTCATAGCCGCCTCCTGGAGGCATTCACCTACTGTGCCTCTCTAATTAGAGGGACCACATGATGGCAGTGGCAGACTGCTTTTTGGTCTGTAGTAGAAGCTTATTATGGAAAGTTTACTTAGAAAAAGCAACTTCCTGAGGTAACTTAGGTTAGGCATCCTGTTGACTCAAATAGGTGGTAGAAATATATTTTTGCCCTTAAAACAACCAGTGTGTATTTAAAGTACTCTTAAGGCTTTTAAGAATGGGCAGATACCATGATGGCAGGAAATGGTACTTCCTACTCTGGATGAATTCTGTGTGCTGTCACACTTCTCCTTTCCCTCAAGTATACCCTTTTAATTATCTTTCTGATAGCCCCTTTTCTCAAACTCCTCTGCATAACTGTTAGGATTGTTATAAACTCCTCAGAAGAACTTTTGTATTTTATGGTGCCATTTAGTATACAGTGGCCACTTGCAAGGTGAACTGGGCTGACTTTGATTCTGGTTCCATTGCAGCCCTCCTGTTTGCAGGGTGAAAGTTTGTGGCCAGAGATGTCATATTAGCTATGTCATACCTTCTCTGAGCTGTCTGTTCTCTCTCATTAATGCATTGCTATTCCCTACCCCTGATGAACACCAGAAACTTGGCAAAACTGATCCCGAAGTCACCAAAGGCCCCTGGCACAAAACACAAGGAGAACAAGCTCGCCATCTAGCCTGCTGTTATTTGGGAAGTGTACTCTTTAGAAAAATGTCTTTTCAGGGCACCTTGGTGGCTCAGTCATTTAAGCATCTGACTAGATTTCAGCTCAGGTCATGATCTCATCGTTCATGAGTTGGAGCCCCACATCAGGCTCTGTGCTAAGAGCGCGGAGCCTGCTTAGGATTCTTTCACCCCCTCTCTCTGCCCTTCCCCTGCTCATGCTCTCTCTCCCTCAAAATAAATAAATAAACATTAAAAGGAAAAAAAAGAAAGAAAGAAACGTCTTTTCCCCCAGTTGTGAGTTTTCTTGTAGGTGAGACACCCATAATTGGATGAGGGGTGTATGGCCAGGCTTTTGTCAGTCTTTCTCTAAGGGCGTGTTTCTGAGGGCTCTGTAGTGCAGGGTACATTCTACTTCATGCCTGGAAGTGGGCTGGACCTCAGCAGTGTGGTGCTCTAGGCTAGCAAGACCTTCATTAGAATGGTGTCTTCACGGGTGCCTGGGTGGCTCATGGCTCCGTCATTTGAGCATCAGACTTAGGAGGTTATGATCCTGTGGTTCGGGAATTCAAGCCCTTCGTAGGGCTCACTGCTGTCAGTGCAGAGTCTGCTTCTGGCTCTCTGTCCCCCTCTCTCTGCCCCTCCCTCGTTTGCACTCTCTCCCTCTCAAAAATAAACAAACATTTAAAAAAGAAAAAAAAAGTACATTTAAAAAAAAAGAGTGGTGTCTTCATTACAGAAATGGAAGCCATTTTGCTATGAACAGTGACCAAAAAAAAAAAAAAAAAAAAACAAACAAAGATGAAAGCAAACATGCATTTCAGCTACCTATTTAGTGCACTCTTACTGGCTTTGGAGTAAATTTACAGTATGGTCATTGGGGCAGAGATGAGTCTAACCCCAATTAGAGAAAAACTAATTGTCAAAATAAAGCAAACAGAATCCCTGAAACTAATGCCTTTAGACAACCTTCTCTTTTTGCCTTGAGAAATCTCCTATGTTCTCCTATGTCTGTTTCAGACTACCATGGAGGTATCCTTCTCTTCTGTTTAACTTCAAGGATAGTCTTGAATTGACTTAACTAACCAAGTTCTTTCAAATGATTTTTAAAACCAGGTGGTACAGACAGCATTGTCAGAAACACAGGATCCTGAAGAGGTCTCAGTCACTGTCAAGGCCTTCATGACAGCTGATCTGCCTAATGAACTGATTGAGCTGCTGGAGAAGATTGTTCTGGATAACTCAGTCTTTAGTGAGCACAGGTGAGGGTATGCTGAGGGTAGCTGCTAACTCAGTCAGATTCAAGCACCTGCCTGATGTTCACTTTTCATTACAGTTTTGTCTCACCTTATCTGCCCAGCCTTATTGGCTGCTCCTCAGACACGTAGCCAGTCTTCTCACTGTGTTCTGTATCTTCAGACCTACCTGTATCTTCTAACCCAACCTAAATCCTGATTTTTCCAGGACACTGTCCTTCCTCTTGCTGCTCTGGCCTGCATTGTTCTTTAACCTCACTGCTAAGAAAGGGAAGTAATATTCATTAGGGGCTACTATGTCCCAAGTATGTTAAACTCTTGAAATCATGAACAAAAGTTTGAAAGCAAATGTCAAGAAAATTAAATCTGGGCATGTATTAGGGAAGATTTGCTGGAGACGTAATGTAGAAGTATGATGAGTAGGAGCTTGGGTAGGAAGAACATTCTAGGCAGAAACAACAGCAAGGACAGACACCTTGGAAGTAATAAAATGTGCTTCAGTATGGTCACATCCAGCATTTATCTCCACTTTAAAATTCATTATCAGGGGTGTCTGGACGGCTCAGTTGGTTGAGCGTCCAAGTTCGGCTCAGGTCATGATCTCACAGTTCGTGAGTTCAAGCCCTGCGTAGGGCTCTGTGCTGACAGCTCAGAGCCTGGAGCCTGCTTTGGATTCTGTGTCTCCCTCTTTCTCTGTCCCTCCTCTGCTCATGCTCTCTCTCTCTCTCTCTCTCAAAAATAAGTAAACATTTAAAAAAAAAAAAAAGGAGGAAGAAGAGCCTGCCTTGTAGCAAGGCTTCAGAGAATTCTGAGATAACATTCCAAGAAATAATGAGCTAATAGTAAAAATATTGACAAAATGCATAAGGAAACAAGGTTCTATTAGTAAGAACTAGCAATAAAACAGAGTAGACTCAGATCTGCCTAAAGGGACTATGGGTATTGGAATTATCAGGCACAGAATATAAAATTGAATGTAATGTGTTTAAGTACCAAAAACAATATCAAGAAGATTTTTTAAAATGCCAGATAATTTTGATAAATAAAAATAAATTTACATAGTTGGATTTGAAGTAAACTCTAAATGGGTTTAGTGGCATTGGAGAATAAATGAATGAATGGAAAGATAGATGTGAAGAAATTGTAAGAATGTAGCCAAGACACACAGATGGAAAATGTGAAAGAGTTTAAGAGGTGCACAGGTTCAAGGAAGACCTAATCAGAGCCTCAGAGAGAACAGGGAATGAGATACTGTTTGGAGGGAAAATGATGGAGATTTTAACAGAACTGATAGTTTAGTTCTCAAATTCAGGAAGACCAGCAAATCCCAAGGAGGATTAATTTTTTTAAGGGTTTTTTTTTTTTTAAGTTATTGTTTTGAGAGAGAGTGTGTGAGCAGGGTAGGGGCAGAGAGGTAGGGAGAGAGAGAATCCCAAGCAGGCTCCATGCTGTCAGCACAGAGCCTAGTGTGTGGCTCAAATCCATGAACTGCAAGATCTTGACCTGAGCTGAAACCAAGAGTCGGAAGCTCGACCAACTGAGCCACCCAGGCACCCTAGGAGGATTAATTTTTTAAAACCACCGTTACAGGGGCGCCTGGGTGGCGCAGTCGGTTAAGCGTCCGACTTCAGCCAGGTCACGATCTCGCGGTCCGTGAGTTCGAGCCCCGCGTCGGGCTCTGGGCTGATGGCTCAGAGCCTGGAGCCTGTTTCCGATTCTGTGTCTCCCTCTCTCTCTGCCCCTCCCCCGTTCATGCTCTGTCTCTCTCTGTCCCAAAAATAAATAAACGTTGAAAAAAAAAAAAAAAACCACCGTTACACACATTATAGCAAAACTGTGGGACATCAAAAAACAAAAACAAAAACTTTTTTAAGCACCCAGAGAGAAGATAGATTACCTATAAAGAAATATGAATTAGCAGACTTCTGAGCAGCTTCAGTAGAAGCCAAAGGATATGGGATGATATGACTCAGAGTGTATAACATAAGGTTAATGAGAAGTTGGAAATAAAAAAATAAAGGTAGGCAAATGCAAACCTAAAAATTCTGGTATTATACTGACATTGTATGTTAATATACTATGACATTTTATGTTTATATGTATATACTATAAGGTCTTTATTTGTATCATACAAAATAGACTTTAAGGTAAAAACCATTGTTGAAGTAAAAAGAGCTGGTACAGGGGCGCCTGGGTGGCGCAGTCGGTTAAGCGTCCGACTTCAGCCAGGTCACGATCTCGTGGTCCGGGAGTTCGAGCCCCGCGTCGGGCTCTGGGCTGATGGCTCGGAGCCTGGAGCCTGTTTCCGATTCTGTGTCTCCCTCTCTCTCTGCCCCTCCCCCGTTCATGCTCTGTCTCTCTCTGTCCCAAAAATAAATAAATAAATAAAAAACGTTGAAAAAAAAATTAAAAAAAAAAAAAAAAAAAAAAGAGCTGGTACAGTAGTCCCCCACTTACCTTTGATGTCATGTCCTATGGTTTCAGTGATCATGGTTAACCATGGTCCGTCTGAAAGCAGACAGTGTGTCAGAAGTAGAGTAGTAGCTTAACACTGTGTCACAATGCCTACATCATTCACCTCACTTCATCTCATCACCTAGGCATTTTATCATCTTACTTCATCACAAGATGAAGGCTGAGTCCAGTACAATAAGATATTTTGAGAACGAGAAACCGCATTCACTAACTTTCATTTATGATATAATTGTTCTATGTTATTATTAGTTATTGTTGTTAATCTCTTAGTGTGCCTGGGGTTTATAAAATAAAGTTTATCAGGGGCGCCTGGGTAGCTCAGTTGATCAGGTGACCGACTTCAGTTCAGGTCATGATCTCACAGTTTGTGGGTTCGAGCCCTGCGTTGCGCTCTGTGCTAATGGCTCAGAGCCTGGAGCCTGCTTCGGATTCTGTGTCTCCCCCTTTCTCTGCCCCCTCCCCTGCTCATCTCTGTGTTTCTCAATAATAAATAAACATTAAAAAAATTTTTTTTAATTAAAAAAAAAATAAAGTTTATCATAGGTATGTATGTGCAGGAAAAAAATAACAAAAAATAGGATTTGGTACTGTTTGTGGTTTCAAACCCCTACTGGGGGATCTTAGAATGTATTACCCACAGATGTGGGGGACTACTGTATAGAATGATGAAATACTCAGTTCACCAGAAAGATAATTCTGAACTTGTATATACCTAATAATAGAGCTTCAAAATATGTCAGGCAAAAAGTGACAAATCTGCAGAAGACCCAGGCAAATTCACCATATGGGGAGATCTTAACATACCTCTCCAGGTAATTAATAGAACAATTAGCTTAAAAAATGAATATACTAGGGGTGCCTGGATAGCTCAGTCATTAAGCATCTGACTCTTGATCTCAGCTCAGGTCTTGATCTCAGGATTGTGAGTTTGGGCCTGCATTGAGGGGCCAAGCTTTTTTAAAAAATGAGTATATTAAGTATACATAAGGGGTTCCTGGGTGGCTCAGTTGGTTAATCATCCAACTCTTGATTTCGGCTCAGGTCAGGGCTCTGCTCTGGCAGTGTGGAGCCTGCTTGGGATTCTCTCTCCCATCTTTCTCTCTGTCTCTACCCTGCTTGGTCTCTCTTTCAAAATAAATGAACTTGAAAAAAGGTTTTTTTAAGTATATATAAAAAATGAGTGTATTAAAAAGTATAGGGGCACCCGGGTGGCTCAGTCGGTTAAGCGTCCAACTTCAGCTCAGGTCATGATCTTGCAGTTTGTGAGTTCGAGCCCTGCGTCAGGATCTGTGCCGACAGCTCAGAGCCTGGAGCCTGCTTCAGATTCTATGTCTCCCTCTCTCTCTGCCCCTCCCCCGCTCGTGCTCTTTCTCTGTCTCTCAATAATAAATAAACATTAAAAAAATTGTTTTTTAAAAAGTATAAAGACAATACTAAATATATTTCTTAAAGTAAATAAAAACAATATAACTAGTGACAGTTAATGTGAATTATAAGCTTGGGGCACCTGGGTGACTCAGTTGGTTAAAGCATCTAATTTTTGCCCAGGTCATAATCTCACATGGCTCAAGTTTGAGCCATGCATTGGGCTTTCTGCTGTTAGCATGGAAGCTGCTTTGTATCCTCTGTCCCCCTCTCTCTCTGTCCCTCCCCTGCTCGTTCTCTCTCTCAAATAAATAAACTTTTTTTCTAAATGTGAATTATTGGAGCGCCTGGGTGGCTCAGTGGGTTAAGCGTCCGACTTTGGCTTAGGTCATGATCTCACGGTTCATGGGTTCGAGCCCTGTGTCAGGCTCTGCGCTGACAGCTCAGAGCCTGGAGCCTGAGCTCTGTGTCTCCCTCTCTCTCTGCCCCTCCCCTGCTTGTGCTCTGTCTCTGTCTCTGTCTCTCAAAAATAAATAAACATTAAAAAAAGATTTTTTAAAAAATCAAAAAATTAAAAATTAAAAATTAAATAAAAATATGAATTATAAGCTTACTGGAATGAATTTACATATATTCAACAAGTAGACATGGTTACTAAAGAAAATCAGAAGACAAATAAATGAAAGAGCAAACTTCTACAATCTGTCCACTCAACCATTATAAACAACTTGATGTAAATTCATGAATGATCACATCATCTTGAAAGACATTAGTTTTACCCACATCACTCAAATTCATTGCAATACCCTAAAACACTCTATTTGTTTACTTATGAAACTTGACAGGAAGATTTTAAATTTTAAATCAGGGGTGCCTGGATGGCTCAGTCAGTTAAGCATCCAACTCTTGGTTTCAGCTCAGTTCATGACTTCGCGGTTCCTGAGTTTGAGCCCTGTATCAGGCTCTGTGTTGACAGTGCGGAGCCTGCTTGGAATTCTCTATCTCCTTCTCTCTCTGCCCCTTCCTCTCTCTCTCTCTGTCTCTGTCTCTCACCCTCCCTCTCAAAATTAAATAAATAACATTTAAAATTTTTCAAAAAGAATAAATTTTAAATCAAAAAGATAAAAGGCCAAGAATAGTGAAGATGCTGCTAACACAAATAATAGATCACCCAAGATGTGAGAGTAGGTTTTGGGATGACAAGGTACTTACTCTGATCTAGAATAATTATAAAATTAAATTAAGACATGGTGGTTTGTGCAAGGAATAGAAAAACGGACCATAACAGTAGAGCAAAGAACCCTAAAATATGCCCACACATATGTAAAAAACTTAACTTGTAACATCTGGCTGTGCAGATGGAAGTAATAGAGTTTTCAGTAAATAATGTTGGGACAATTGATTACCCATGTGGGTGAAAGTTAAAATTGGACCGCTATCCTATACTCTGTAAAGATTTAAATATAAAAGTTAAAACTATAATGTTTTTAGAGTTTACGTTTAAAAGAAGAATATATTTGTGAATGCTTAAGTCAGTTGCAAAAATATATAGACCATTTGTGAAAAACTTGCAAAATAGGACTATGTTAAACTTAAGAACTTTATCATACTAAGATGAGAAAAAGGGAAGCTACAAGCAGAGATGACATTTGCAATGTACAGAACCAACAGAAACTAGCATGGAGAACATACAATAAAAGAAAAACTCCTGATAACAACCTGATAGAAAACTCAGCAAAGCACTTGAATGGTCCTTCAGCAAGAGGAGAGATAGCCCCGTGAGTCTAAGGCAGGACTGCAGCCTCATCAATCATCAAGGAAGCACAGTCTGGCCGCTGTGTACTGCCCCTTTCCTCCTGCAGAGCAGTGGGGATCTAGCTCTCCTAATCAGCCTTGATGAGAATGTTGAGCAGCTGGGCCTCTTATATGCCCTGTTGGGAATGTTTGTTCCTCTTGGAAAGCAGTACGTGTTAGAAGGTGTTTCCACTCCTGGTTCTGAACCCTGAAGAAACTCAGCTCACATGTATCAGGAGACATATGCAAGAATGCACAAAACAGCACAGTTTCCAGTAGCAAAGATCTCAGAGCAGTCCAGACACCCATCAGTAAGAGGGCTGTGGTACTGTCGTACAGTGGAGTACCTTGTCACAGTGGAAATTAATGCTTATCCAACAGCATGGGTGAATCTTGGACCTAATTTTTAATACTTTTTTTCCCTTCTTCCCCCCTTCTTTTTAATTATTATACAGTAAAATTGGCCTTTTGTGAGGATGTACAGTACTAGGAATTTCACACATGCCTAGATCCATGTAAGTAACCACCATAGTTGGGGTACAGAACAGTTCCCTGACTCTGTGAAACTGACTTGTGCAAGCTGCCCTTTACATTTGTAGCTCCTGTACCCCTGACAGTCACCATCTGTCATTTATCACTATCATTCTAGTTTTGCCTTTCCAAGAATGTCATGTAAAAGGTATCACATACTGTGTAATCTTTTGAGACCTGGCTTCTTTCACACCTTTGAGATTTATCCAAGTTGTTGTGTGCATCAATAGTTTGTTCTCTTTTATTGCTGAATAGTGCTCTGTTGTATGAGTGTACAACAGTTTGCATATCTGTTTGGATATGCAGATCGAAGGACATTTGGATTGCTTTCAGTTTGGGGTGCCTGTGAATATAGCTGCTATAAACGTTTGTGACCAGATTTTTGTTTGAACATACCTAGCAGTTGCTGAACCATTTGTTATATGTATGTTTAACTGTTTAAGAAGCTGCTAAACTTTGTTTTCCAGAGTGGCTGTACCATTTTGCATTCCTACCAGCAGTGTGAGAGAATGCTAGTTGCTCTACATCTTCACTAGCACTTGGTATTAATGGTATTTTTAATTTTAGCCATTCTAATAAGTGTATAGCAGCATGTCATTGTGGTTTTAATTTGCATTTCCCTGATGGGTAATGATGTTAAACAACTTTTCTTGTGCTTACCTGCCATCCATATATCCTCTTTGGTGAAGAGTCTCTAAATCTTTCACCTCTTTTTTATTTGGGTTATTTGGTTTTTCAGTGTTAAGTTTTGTTCTTTATTTTTTTTAATGTTTATTTATTTTCGAGAGAGACAGAGTGTAAGCAGGGAAGGGGCAGGGAGAGAGAGGGAAACAGAATCCAAAGCAGGCCCAGGCTCTGAGCTGTCAGCACAGAGCCTGACGCAGGGCTCGAACTCACGGACCACGAGATCATGACCTGAGCTGAAGTCAGCTGCTCAACCGACTGAGCCCCGCAGGCGCCCAAGTTTTGTTCTTTAAACAGTCTGAATTCAAGCCCTTTGTTTTATATGGGATTTGCAAGTATATTTTCCCAGTGTGGAGCTTGTCTTTTTATTCTCCTAATAGCACCATTTGCAGATTAAAAGTTTTCATTTTGATCAAGTCCATGTCATAAACTTTTCTCTCAAAGATTCTTTCTGGATTCCTTCTAAAAGTTTTATAGTTTTACATTTTACCTTTAAATCTATGGTCCGGCATCCAACAATGTATGAAGTTAAGCTTGAGGTTCATTTTTTTACATGTGGATATCCAGTCATTCCAGCATTATTTGTTGGGTCCTTTCTGCATTGAATTCCTTTTGCATCTTTGCCAAAAATCACTTGGCCGTGTAGTGTGATTCCTCCAACTTTATTCTTTTTTTTAATTTAAATTTTAGTTAACATACAGTACAGTATTGGTTTCAGGAGTATAATTCAGTGATTCATCACTTACATATAAAACCCAGTGCTCCTCACAACAGGTGCCCTCCTTAGTACCCATCACCCTTCTAGCCTATCTCCCACCAACCTCCCTCCATCAACCCATAGTTTGTTCTCTATCATTAAGAGTCTCTTGTGGTTTGTTTCCCTCTCTTCTCTTTTCCCCCCACTTGCCATACGTTCATCTGTTTTGTTTCTTTGATTCCACATATGAGTGAAATCATATGGTATTTGTCTTTCTCTGATTCACTTATTTCACTTAGCATAATACATTCTAGCTCCATCCACATCATTGCAAGTAGCAAGATTTCATTCTTTTTGATGCCTGAGTAATATTCCTCTGTGTGTGTGTGCGCGCACGCGCGCACGCATGTGTATATAAAAGATATACGCATACACGCATACACACACACACACACACACACACACATAGTACATCTTCTTTATCCATTCATCAGTCAGTGGACATTTGGGCTCTCTTCCTAGTTTGGCTCTTGTTTTGTTTTGTTTTGTTTTGTTTTATGAATTTTATTGTCAAATTGGTTTCCATACAACACCCAGGGCTCCTCCCAACAGGTGCCCCTCCTCAATGCCCATCACTCCACATCTGCTAGTTTGGCTATTGTTGATAATGCTGCTATAAACATTGGGGTGCATGTACCCCTTTTGAATGTGTATTTTTGTATCTTTTGGGTACATACCAACTGGTATAATTGCTAGATCATAATGTAATTATATTTTTAGTTTCTTGAAGAACCTCCATGCTATTCTCCAGAGTGCCTGCACCAGTTTGCATTCTCACCAACAGTGCAAGAGGGTTCCCCTTTTTCTACATCCTTGCCAACACCCGTTGTTTCTTGTGTTGTTAATTTTAGCCATTCTGACAGGTATAAAGTAGTGTCTCATTGTGGTTTTAATTTGTGTTTCCCTGTTGATGAGTGATGTTGAGCATCTTTTCATGTGTCTGTTAGCCATCTGGATGTCTTCTTTGGAAAGGTGTCTATTCATGTCTTCTGCCCATTTTTTTAACTGGGTTATTTGGTTTTTGGGTGTTGAGTTTGATGAATTCTTTATAGATTTTGAATATTAACCTTTTATCAGATATGTCACTTCCTGATATCTCCTCCCATTTTGTAGGCTGCCTTTTAGTTTTGTTGATTGTTTCCTTCACTGTGCAGAAGCTTTTTAACTTGATAAAGTCCCAATAGTTCATGTTTGCTTTTGTTTCCCTTGCCTTCAGTTATGTGTCTAGTAATAAGTTGCTCTAGCCGAGGTCAAAGAGGTTGCTGCCTGTATTCTCCTCTAAGATTTTGATGGTTTCCTGTCTCACATTTAGGTCTTTCATCCATTTTGAATTTGTTTTTATGTACAGCATAAGAAAGTGGTCCGGTTTCATTCTTCTGCATGTTGCCATCCAGTTTTCCCAACACCATTTGTTGAAAAGACTGTCTTTTTTCCATTGGATATTCTTTCCTGCTTTGTCAAAGACCCAACTTTATTCTTGTTCAAAATTCAGAATTAGCCTTGTCTGTTATTGACAGGGAAACCTCCTGGAATTTTTATTGAAATTGCATGAGATCTGTAGACCAGTTTGGGGATGGACAGTTGCTATTTTTACTATGTTTAGTGTGAATACAGTATGTCTCTCCATTAGATCTTTAACTTTTCTCATCAGCATTTTGTATTTTTTAGTATCTAAATCATGTACATGTTTTATTAGATTTATACCTAAATATTTCATGCTTTGGGAGCTATTGTAAATAGGTACAGGGCTTTTTTTGTTTACAGTTGTACATTGCTGGTATATAGAACCCCAATTAATTTAATGGTTAACCTTGTATCCTGATATATTGCTAAGCTTACTTATTTGTCCTAGAATTTTTTTTCTTTATAGATTCCTTGGAATTTTCTATCAATCATGTTGCCTGCAAATAGGGACAGTTGTATTTCTTCCTTTCTAATCTAGATGCTTTTTATTTATTTTGCTTGCCAAACTGCCTTGACTAGAGCCTCCAGTAGAATGTTGAATAAAAGAGGGGAGAGTGGATATCCTTGTCTTCTTCCTGATCCTAGGGGGAAGCATTTGGTCTCTCACTATTGAGAGCTGTGGATATTTTGTAGATGGCCTTCATCAGATTGAAGAAGTTTCCTTCTATTTCTAGTTTGCTGAGAGTCTTTATCATTACTGGGTGTTGGATTTTGTCACATGCTTTTTCTGAATCAATTAATGATGATCATGCTGTTTTTCTTTTTATGATTCTTAATATGCATTACATTCATTTTTTCCCACATTTTTTAACAAGGCAAAAGAAAACAAGTTTTATAAGAATGTATTTAGTATGATTAAAGTTCAAAAACATGAAAAACCACCTATATTGTTTATGTACACAATTTATATGGTAGAACTATAAAGAACCACAAAGAACTAATAGAGGCACAGTTCAGGAAAATAGGCATCTGTGAAGTGGGAGCAGAGGCAGCTCCTAGAGAACCCACAGCCACCCTCCAGTGATTGGGGTGCTCTGATTTCTCCTAGCTGGTGCCTTCTCAAGACTTTGGACCACATATACTTCATAAATATTCTATTGTATCTATTCACCAATAATGTGTGTGTATTTTAAATATTTTTTTAAATTTATTTTTAACATTTATTCGTTTTTGAGAAACAGAGACAGAGTGTGAATGGGGGAGGAGCAGAGAGAGAGGGAGACACAGAATTCGAAGGAGGCTCCAGGCTCTGAGCTGTCCAGAGCCTGACACGAGGCTCAAACTCACAAATTGCAAGATCATGACCTGAGCTGAAGTCAGACACTTAACCAACTGAGCCACACAGACACCCCTTAAATATTTTTAAATTGGAGGTCTTGGGCTAGTCAACCTTCGAAAGAGTGTTGTGTACAGCTTTCATTCCTGTGATACTGTGCTGACCACCCCTTCTTCTCAGGAATCTCCAGAATTTGCTGATCCTGACTGCCATCAAGGCAGACCGCACGCGGGTCATGGAATACATCAGCCGCCTGGACAACTACGATGCCCCAGACATTGCGAACATCGCCGTTAGTAGCGCACTGTATGAGGAGGCCTTCACCATCTTTCGCAAGTTTGATGTGAATGCATCAGCAATCCAGGTGAGCTGCTGAGTGCTTTCATGTTAAACCCTAGTGCCTTCTGGTTGTCCGATATGTCTCTCAGATTCTTGTGCTCTTTTCTGCTCCTCAACAGTAACCCATCTTCCCAGCCTGTTGGCTTCTTCTCTGTTGGGTGCTCCTGCTGTCTGGCAGTTATCCCCGCTTCCTGGTCATTCCCCTAGACTTGGGTACCTGATGCAAGATTGTGTGGTCAGCCCTGAGGTGACTGAGGTGTTCTGATTGTCAGGGGCCCTCACACATGACTGCTGCAGTCCTTCACCCTCTGCTGCCTCAACTCCCTAGAGCAGTCCTGCCAGCCCTCCTGCCCGTTTTCAACCCCACCAAGAGCCCTTCCCTTAACCCTCCTCCCTTTCCTCCCAGTCTGTTGGCCTTTTCTGGTTTTATTTCCAAATGGATTGTAAACCACAGGACAGATCACTTTAGTTGCTGTCTTACCAAAATTCTCTATGTCCTTGCCTCTTCCCTTACCATTTTTCTGTATCTCCTTATGAAATCTCAGATCTGTAAGCCCCCCTTTTTGGTTCATACATGGTCTGTGGCCTTGCTGTGAGATCAAAACTATATGGAGTGGGGAGGGGCAACTGCCCTCCAGACTGTCCTTCAAGCCTGTGTTCTCTTGTTTGTTTGTTTGTTTTTTCATTTAAGTGCAAGTTATTTAACATATAGTGTAATAATAATTTCAGGAATAGAATTTAGTGGTTCATCACTTACATGTAACAACCCATGTTCATCCCAACAAGTGTCCTTCTTAATGCCCCTCACCCCTTTAGCCTTGTGCCCACCCAACACCCTACCAGCAACCCTCAGTTTGTTTTCTGTATTTAAGAATCTTACAGTCTGTCTCCCTCTCTGTTTTTATATTATTTTTGCTTCCCTTCCCTTTTGTTCATCTGTTTTGTATCTTAAATTCCATATGAGTAAAATCATATGATATTTGTTTTTCTCTGACTTATTTCACTTAGCATAATATACTCTAGCTTTACACATGCTGTTGCAAATAGCAAGATTTCATTTTTTTTTGATCACCAAGTAATATTCCATTGTATGTATGTGTATACCACAACTTCTTTATCCATTCATCAGTCAATGGGCATTTGGTCTCTTTCCCTACTTTGGCTATTGTCAGTAGTGCTGCTATAAACATTGGGGTGCATGTGCCCCTTTGAAACAGCATACCTGTATCCCTTGGATAAATACCTAGTGGTGCAATTGGTGGGTTGTAGGGTAGTTCTATTTTTAATATTTTGAGGAACTTCCGTACTTTTCTCCAGGGTGACTGCACCAGTTTGCATTCCCACCAGCAGTACAAAAGGTTATCTCTTTCTCTGCATCCTTGCCAACATCTGTCATTGCCTGAGTTGTTAATTTTAGCCATTCTGACAGTGTGAAGTGGTCTCTCATCGTGGTTTTGATTTGTATTTCTCTGTTGATGAGTAATGTTGAGCATCTTTTCACATGTCTGTTAGCCATCTGGATATCTTCTTTGGAAAGGTATCTATTCATATCTTTTACCCGTTTCTTCACTGAATTGTTTTTTGGGTGTTGAGTTTGATAAGTTATTTATAGATTTTGGATACTACCCCTTTATCTGATATGTCATTTGCAAATATCTTCTCCCATTGGACCAGTTGCCTTTTAGTTTTGTTGATTGTTTCCTTTGCTCTGCAGAAGATTTTTATCTTAATGAGGTCCCAATAGTTCGTTTTTGAAGCCTGTTTTCTGCCTGATGAGCTATCTCACTCCCTCTAGTAGCTCTTTGAGCCTTTTTCCACCCTATATGCCCCATTGTACTATCTTACCAGGATCAGGAGGCAACTTCCATGTCCTCTTCCTGGCCCAAAAAGCTTAGCTTGGCTGTCCATTTCTTTATGCCTTTTCGTTGGAGTGTCTCTTCTCTGCATGGCATATTCCTCCTATATAATAGATCTTGTCCTTTCCCTCCATTCATCATCTAAGAAATACTTAATGCCCAGTTGCTTTGGACTGAATTGAAATGGTCATGCAGCTTTAGGCAAAATGTAGAACTGAACAAAAATCCATCTGCTCCATGGAGCTGACTGTGTGTTGTGGAGAACAAGAACCCTCTTGTGTAACCCCTAGGTCCTGATTGAGCACATTGGAAACCTAGACCGAGCATACGAGTTTGCGGAGAGATGCAATGAACCTGCTGTGTGGAGTCAGCTGGCCTGCGCCCAGCTCCAGAAAGACTTGGTGAAGGAAGCCATCGACTCCTACATCAGAGCTGACGACCCTTCCTCTTACTTGGAAGTCGTTCAGGCAGCCAGTAGGAGCAGTAAGTTAACCTCTCCCCAGGGCTCTGCTTCTCACTGGTGTGAAGCCTGGCAAGACAAGGATGTCACCCTCCCAGGAATCTGCACATATTATACATCCAGAGATACTGGAGACACTGCTGAATGAAAATTTTTCGAAAGAACATGAAATAACTGTTAAACTCTGTTAATGACACTGGCTCTTCAGTTGAATGTTAACTAGATACTAGCTCTTTGGTTGACTAGACAGTTTAAGCACAATGGATAGCATTATCGTGGTAATCTTAAGGTCAGAAACTTAGACCCAGAGCTTCTTCTGGCCTTTCCAGTTGACTGTGGTGCTCACTTCTCCAGGGGCTGGAATAAGCATCCAGTTTCCTGGTGAGGTCTTTACTTGGTGAAATGGAAGTTCCCATCCTCAGGGTCAGCCCCCATGTGGTTCTGCCCTTTCTGTTTCTCCCACCTGGGATGGAGTTCTACTTATCAGGCAAACAAAGATGTTTACACATCTTAGCTGAGGACAGAATGGGATGAATTGAGCCTCCTGTTTAAATTTAGCAGCTCTGAATTAACCTATTTTTGTTTTCTGTCTTTAGACAATTGGGAAGATCTGGTGAAATTCCTACAGATGGCCAGGAAAAAGGGCCGTGAATCCTATATAGAGACTGAACTTATTTTTGCCCTGGCTAAAACTGGTCGCCTGTCTGAGTTAGAAGATTGTATTAATGGACCCAACAATGCCCACATCCAACAGGTAGGTCATGCCCTGGGGACCATGAACTGCTGCATATAGGTTCAGGGATTTCTCCCTAGAGTGGCTCAAATATGCCACACAGTGAATTAAGTCCTTTATTACTGTCACTGGTATGGGAGTTAAGGCCACTGGTTGTGCACATCAGAATGATTCTCCTAGAGAAGAAAGTGTCAGGACTATGTGCCAGTGTTCTAGCTATTATTGCTGGAGAGCAAATTGAACTGAGCAATTGGCCAGGTAAAACAGATATGTTGGAAATTAATAGCTTTTCCATATGTCAGCAATTATCAAATAACATAATGGGAAAAATATTTTTTAAAGTCTATTTATTTTAAGAGAGAGAGAGAGAGCACAAGTCAGGGAGGGGCAGAGAGGGAGAATCCCAATCAGGCACTGACAGTGCAGAGCCTGATGTGGGGGTCGAATTCACAAACTGTGAGATCATGACCTGAACGAAAGTTGGCCATTTAACCAACTGAGCCACGCAGGCACCCCAAAGATATTTAAAAAAAATTTTTTAATGTTTATTTTTTTGAGATAGAGCATGAGCAAGGGAGGGGCAGAGAGAGAGGGAGATGCAGGATCCAAAGCAGTGTCAGGACTGCTGAGGTGTCAGCACAGAGCCCGACAGGGCTCAAACCCACAAACCTTGAAATCATGACCTGAGCTGAAGTCAGATGCTTAACTGACTAAGCACCCCCCAAGCACCCCAAAAATATTTTTTATTTTTTTTTTTTAATTTTTTTTTTTTCAACGTTTATTTATTTTTGGGACAGAGAGAGACAGAGCATGAATGGGGGAGGGGCAGAGAGAGAGGGAGACACAGAATCGGAAACAGGCTCCAGGCTCTGAGCCATCAGCCCAGAGCCTGACGCGGGGCTCGAACTCACGGACCGCGAGATCGTGACCTGGCTGAAGTCGGACGCTTAACCGACTGCGCCACCCAGGCGCCCCCCAAAAATATTTTTTAAAGTAGGAGTAACATCAGGGAGCCTGGGTGGCTCAGTCGGTTAAGCATCTGACTCTTGATTTCAGCTCAGGTCACGATTTCATGGTTTGTGAGAGCAGCAGAGAACCTGCTTGGGATTCTCTCTCCTTCTGTCTCTGCCCCTTCCCTACTCATCCTTTCTCTCTCCCTTTCTGTTTCTCTTTCAAAATAAATAAACTTTTAAAAAAATGAATAACACAAAAATGTTTAAACTAAACTTAAGGAAAAAATGTTAAATAAAAAAAAAGATCTAAAGAACTGTAAAGTCTGCTATTTCCTCAGGTAAAGTGTTACCCCTAGAAAAAGTGATAGGGGCGCCTGGGTGGCGCAGTCGGTTAAGCGTCCGACTTCAGCCAGGTCACGATCTCACGGTCCGTGAGTTCGAGCCCCGCGTCGGGCTCTGGGCTGATGGCTCAGAACCTGGAGCCTGTTTCCGATTCTGTCTCCCTCTCTCTCTGCCCCTCCCCCGTTCATGCTCTGTCTCTCTCTGTCCCAAAAATAAATAAACGTTGAAAAAATTAAAAAAAAAAGAAAAAGAAAAAGTGATAGAGATGAAGGGATAATGGAATGTATTCTAACCCCTCTTAAAAGAAAACACACACTTCACTGAAATAACACAAAAGTGGACTTTTGATTCTTTAATTCAGAGTAAGAACCAATTAACTGGAAATTAGGTTGGGGTTTTATTTAAAAAAAAATTTTTTTTTAACGTTTATTTATTTTTGAGACAGAGACAGAGCATGAACGGGGGAGGGTCAGAGAGAAGGAGACACAGAATCTGAAACAGGGTCCAGGCTTTGAGCTGTTAGCACAGAGCCCGACGCGGGGCTCGAACTCATGGACTGTGAGATCATGACCTGAGCCGAAGTCGGCCGCTTAACCGACTGAGCCACCCAGGCGCCCCTAGGTTGGGGTTTTAAAAGGGCTTAAAAGTTCATCATGTAATTTTATAATTAAAATTCCAGATGAAAGGTAAAAGTTGAGAAGTTTTGGGGCACCTGGGTGGCTCAGTCGGTTAAGCATCCAACTTCAGCTCAGGTCATGATCTCAACGGTTTGTGGGTTCGAGCTCCACGTCAAGGTCTGTGCTGACAGCTCAGAGCCTGGAGCCTGCTTTGGATTCTGTGTCTCCCTCTCCCTCTCTCTCTCTCTGTCCCTCCCTGACTCACGCTCTCTCTGTCTCAAAAATAAATAAAAATGTTTAAAAAAAAGTTGAGAAGTTTTTCCTTAAAAAAAGTTTTAAATATTTATTTGAATCTTTGTGTAAGGAAGGAATTTTTAAGAATATAAGCAGTGGGGGGCGCCTGGGTGGCTCAGTCGGTTGAGCGTCCGACTTCAGCTCAGGTCACAATCTTGCGGTCCATGAGTTCGAGCCCCGCGTCAGGCTGTGGGCTGATAGCCCAGAGCCTGGAGCCTGCTTCCAATTCTGTGTCTCCCTCTCTCTCTGCCCCTCCCCCGTTCATGCTGTCTCAAAAATAAATAAATGTTAAAAAAAAAATTTTTTAAAAAAAAAGAATATAAGCAGTGGAAGAAAGCACAAAGGAAAGTATCAGTTCATCTAATGCATAAAAGTTTTAAATATATGTATATTCCTAATCATGGGCCTCATAGGTCTAGATGTAAAAATAAATCCGAAGAAAGAAGAAAAGGCCCACAGAGCCTTACATATAAATACTTAATTATTGCAGCATGATTTATACTATTAACCATTAAAAGCCAATGTCCAAAAAAAGAAAATAAGTAAACAACATCCACCAATGGAATATAATACAGCCATTACAAGTATTTAGAGCGTTGTTTGTGATAGAAAAACCTTTCAAAGTAAGTTCCAGCTGAGTGAAATCCTGCATGTACAATATGATGAACGTATCTACCTGCCTAGAAAAATGTCCC
Organism: Leopardus geoffroyi; assembly: GCF_018350155.1. Lineage (NCBI taxonomy): Eukaryota > Metazoa > Chordata > Mammalia > Carnivora > Felidae > Leopardus > Leopardus geoffroyi. The sequence continues at coordinate 28,976,111 of NC_059339.1, read as the reverse complement.
AGGTGGTGATAGTGAAGAACTCAGGGTTACAGATTGGGCAGTACTATTCCATTTCCTTTCACTTGCCTGTGTTTGCCAAGTCTTGTTTTAATCGGTGACCATAACTTTTATAATTACCTTTATGATCAGAAAATTAATAAAGGTATTAGAAAATGATACCTTGTCCCCAGCAACATGGATGGAACTGGAAGGTATTATGCTGAGTGAAATAAGTCAGTCAGAGAAGGATAGATACCATATGTTTTCACTGATATGTGGATCTTGAGAAACTGAACAGAAAACCATGGGGGAAGGGAAGGGGAAAAAAATAAATACAAACAGAAAGGGAGGGAGGCAAACCACAGGAGACTATTAAATACAGAGATTGGTGTGGATGGGTGGATGAGGGATTTGGGGAGAGGGAAAATGGCTGATGGGCATTGAGGAGAGCACTTGTTGGGATGAGCACTGGGTGTTGTATGGAAGCCAATTTGACAATAAATTATATTCATAAAAAAAAAGGAAAAATGAAACCTTGTCCAGAATCTCCCTCTGAATTCATAATAGAATTCTCCTGGCTAGTGAGCCTATTATATATCATAGCCAGAGATGCTGCCCTGGGTCACACAGAAGGTATTTCCCACTGGAAGCTGGCCAGACTGGGAAGCCCAGATGGCTTTTTTTTTGTTCTTCGCCTCTGTACATGGCGGCCCTAAGGCCCTGTTCCCTGCCTTCCACAGTCCTCCAAGGTGGGGTCAGTACACTTCAGCCAGATCCAGCCCACCACCTGTTTTTATGTTTCCCACAGTCTGGCTTCTGCTGACTACATTCCCATGATGTCAATTAACACATTTTCCCTGGATTGTCTATAAATTGGTAGTAACAACAGTCTTAAAGGATCATACACTTTGACACAATACTTCATTAATCCATCCATTCAACAAACTTTTCTTGAGCATCTGCCATATGCCAGGGTAGGGACTGTGGATGCAGGTGTGACAATAGTAGTCAGATTTCTCCCTTTGTGGATCTTAAGATCCATTTGAGACATTTGAGAAATTTGTGATGTGTTAAATGGTATGTGTTTAGAAGAAAAGTGCAGCAGGGAGGTGGGGGTGGGCAGTGTAGAACAGGTGATGTGGTAAGGTGGGCGGTGCCCTTCTAGACAGGTGGCTAGGAAGGTGTCCTGCAGGTGAATTCTTGAGTCTGCATCCCTCTGGGGGAGGAGGCCTGAGTGCAGACAGAACGGCCTGTGCAGGGGTGCCTTGAGGCGTGTTTGCGTGTGTTGCAGGAGCAGAGGTAGTCCAGGTGACTGAGGCAGTACAGTCAAACACGGGCTCACAGTTCAAGCCAAAGAGGGGAGAGGTGGTTTTTTTGGCACGGCGTGTCGGGACTTGTGGGCCACCAGCAGGATTCTGGATTCCACTCTGGGTGAGACCAGAGGACTCTGAGCAGAGGAGACCATGATCTGGTCTTAAGGGTTAATAGAACTCCTCTGGTTGCTGTCCTGAAAACAGACTGAAGCACAGAGGCAGAAGCAGTGAGGGAGATAAGAGGCTGTTCAGTAGCCCAGGCCAGAATCAATGGCCACTCAGAGAAATGAGTTAAGGTGAGTGACAGAGAGCTCTTGGTAAGCTTGGGTTGCTGGTGGAGTGTGAGTGAGAAGGGGGAGTGAGGCAACTATGCCATGTGGGGCATGAGACAGTCCTGGACAGATGGACTTGTGCCTACTGAGGTGGGGGCCATGTAGGAGCCTGCCTTGGGGGCAGTCAGGACTCATGCAGACAAGTTCGATCTCGGCTTCCATGGGCATCTGTCCAACTGGGTACAGGAGTACAATTTCCAAGGAGAATTTGGGGCAAGAGCTATAAATGTAGCAGCCTTCAATGTGCAGTCGACACTGTGCAGTGGGGAGAGGCTGAGGCCTGAGACCAGGCACCCCAACAGGGAAAAATTGAGCTGGAAAGTGGCTGGGAGTGGGGACACAAAAGCAAGGGGTTGTACAGGGAAGCAAGTAGGGGTCTGTCAGGGAGAGTGATGGGTAAGCCAGATGCTGTGCATCCTGAGCTGGAGATGCAGCAGCGGTGACCCTGTTAGGCAGTCGGCAAGAGCCTAATTGCAAAAGCCCAAGAGGACAGAATGAAACTGGGAACAACTCTTAAGAAACATCTCTTCTAAGAAATGTGGCTCAGAAGGAAAGAGTAGAAGCAGAATGGTAGCTGATAGCTGGACTCAGATCTCAGTGAAGATTGGTTGGTTTGGTTTGGAGCTGGGGAAAACAACAGTGATTCCTTAAGCTTGTAGGAGTGATTTAGTACAGAGGGAGAAATCTCTGCCAGGGCTTACAGAGGAGAGGGGCTGGGGTCATGTGCACAATGGAGTTGGATTTGGTGACCAGGTGAGGGCCACAGATGCAGCTAGGGGAAAGGCTCAGTCCTAGTGCTTATGGAAGGGTTCTTCTGGTTGTGTCTGTCTCCTCACGGGCTGGGAAGCCAGGCACTCAGCTTGAGCTGCTGGATTTGGGGAGGGGAGACAGGAAATGGTGTACAAGGAGTAAGTACCTGGGTTGAGAATTGCTAGTGTTGGGAGCTCCTCTGGGATCACTGTCATAAATTGAAGAGAGCCTGGGCAGCACTTTGGGGTTCAGTTGTTTGAATTTAGCTCTGCAGTCCCAGGTGTGGAGTTGACAGAGAACCACTCTGAATAGGACTGGGGTTTGACTGAGTGAGCAAAGCCAAGTATAACCAAGGGAGTGAGGGGAGAGTCACATGGCTTGCCAACAGCTGGCAAGCTGGGAGGAGAGTTGGCAGGGTATAGATGGGAGTGGTGGGGTGCTGGAGGCGGTAAGCTGGAAAGGAAGGGAGGTGGCAGACAGAGAATGGGTTCTTGTGCTAGGCTTCCCAGGGGTGGCACCTGATAGTAACCCCCTGTTGCCATGAGGAACACAGGTCCTCAGAGCAGAGGTAGTCAAAGAAAGCTAAAGCTGTCTCGAAATGAGGGAGATCTGTGGATGACAGCAAGAACGAGGGCTGGTGTGTGATCCCTGGCAGGCTATTCTCTGGTGGGCAGCTGTTAGTGGGGAGGAGGGGACTGGCCTTGAAGCAGCAAGGAGCACAGCTCTGACGCCAGGCCTACTGGGGTACAGATGTGGGAGATGACAGCCAGTATACACAGGAGCAGGTAGGTGGAGACCACAGGCTCAGTGGCACACTTCCTTCTTCAGAAGTTCTGTGGTGGCCCAGGCTGCTGTGTAATCAGAAAGATACTCATCTTCTTTGAAAACAGAACACCCGTGTTCTTTGAGAACACCCTGTCACTTAGAAACTTTAAACCAACTCTAGAGAATCTTACCATTTAAGCAGGGCTCAGAAAGCTACTCGGTTGTTCATAGGTTGGAGACCGCTGTTACGAGGAGGGAATGTATGAGGCTGCCAAGCTGCTCTACAGCAGTGTTTCTAACTTTGCCCGCCTGGCTTCCACCCTGGTCCACCTTGGAGAGTATCAGGCAGCCGTGGACAGCAGCCGCAAAGCCAACAGCACCCGGACGTGGAAGGAGGTAAGCATAGGAAGTCTCCAGGAGACCACTAGTCTCCCAGGCCTTCCTGCCTTATCCTTCCTTCCTCCACACCCTTGTGCCAGCTGGGATGTGTCTGGATGCCTGCCTTGTCCAGGCAGGATTCTGAGTCTTCAGGAAGGCTCAGAGACCCTCATAAGCTAGCATTTGTGGTTGAGGCAGAGGCCCTAGAGAACCCTGTGTTCGACCAATCATCTCCCAGAAGTTGTCTTAATAGCATGGAATTATCAGTATGAGAAGTCATATCATAATTTAAAATATTTTTTAAAATCGTATGACCTTATTAGTGGTATAATCAATGTAAGTTGGCAATTTGGTCTCTTGTAGTAAATTGGTAGGGCATGTTGTCTTATAGTGAGCTCTCTGATGATATCAGAATCCTCTGCGAGTAGAAAAATGTTTGTAAAGAGAAGTGCAAAAGATTTAGCTTCAATGAATCTCTGAAGTATTATTTAATAAAAGATTAAAACCCACCTAAATGTCCAATATCAAGGGCATGGCTAAATAGTGTACATATTGCAATGCTACCAAAATGAACAGGAGGTTACAGAAGAAGAGGTTTCAAGTACTCTGTGAGAATTGTGTAGTAAGTAGAATGTCAAGTGTAATTCCATTCTGTGAGTATGTGAGAGAGAGATCTGGTGGTTGCTATATAACAAGAAAAATAGTGAGTAACAATTGTGTCTCACGGTAATGACCAGTTTTCACTGGGTTATGTGTTGTTTTTTTTTTTTTTTCTGGGTTTCTGCCAGCTCTGCCTATAGGTATGAGGTCTCTCTTTAGGCCTTGAAAGAAGAGCAGCTTAACGGCCCTTTCTGAGTCCTTTTGAGCAGAAGCCCAAGAGGTTCTTCCACTTCTCAGAGCTTGTTGTCATTAAGTGCCCATACTGCAGAATGCCCAAAACAAAAGTTCAGTTTAAAAAATATTTATGAAAGCTCCTCCTGTATAAACAGTACTCAGATCTACTGTGCTCCATTGACAGTTATTCTTGAGCTTTGTAAAACTGTTTTCAAGTCCCAAACCTGAAATTCCAGCTTTGCTTCCCTGTCACCCAGAGAGACCTCCGCATCTCAGGGTATAGAAGTAATTCATGATCCCTCTTCTCTCTGGTCTCAAACACCCCCTTGGCCTGCAGATTAGAAATGTCATTATTGTTCCTCCCAGTCTCACACAGCTCATGTTTCAGTTATTTACTTACTCAGAATCTAACTTTAAAAACCCTGTTTGCTGCTATTTCTTCATTTGTAGTTGCATCCCTGGAAGCCAGCTGTTGTGGCACTGTGCCCTGTCTTGGGAACACTCATGCTGTCTGGCCTTCCTTCCCATAGGTATGCTTTGCATGCGTGGATGGGCAGGAGTTCCGCCTTGCACAACTGTGTGGTCTTCACATTGTCATTCACGCAGATGAGCTGGAGGAGCTGATACGCTATTACCAGGTAATTAGTCTCTGGCCAGAAGTGATCTCTACTGGCAGTGGAGATGATTAGTGAGACTTAAATGCTCCAAATAAAGAGACACTCATTCCCTTATCACATCCATGGGTAGGCATACGAAGCACTGTCTCTATGGGAAAGCCTTTTCATGTGCTAGACATAAATCCATATGCTGTCCATAAATCATATTGGTATGTTAGATCTCTTGGACCTCACTGCTGGCTGGTATTTGTGTTTTTAACACAAATGGAGTTTTAACACAAAAGGAGTACGCCCCCTTCTCTTGTGTCCTTGGACCTTCAGAAGCCCAGACAGTGGCTTGCACATGTGGATAACCATTGGGTAACTTGCTGGGAACACTGTGACCCAGTCATGGCAGAGCCACAGCCTATACCCCAGTCGCCCAGAGTGTGTGGCCCACAGAGGGTATGATTATCAGGTGCCATAGAGACAGAGGACATGTGACAGTCCAGGGGAGGGAACCCCAGGAGAACTTTGAAGGGTGGAAGCTGTCCGTGTCAGTGTCATAGTTAAGTTTCACTGTCAAGTGGTTGACACACATCAGTGTGTTTGGGGCCTGGGCCTCTGCTTATGGGAGTCCTGGAACTGTGTGGTCATACCTGGTGGGGTCAGCATAGCAGACTAAAGGTTTGATTTTGCTCAGCAGTACTGTTCCCATGGAACTCAAGCCCCAGCCTCTCTCACTGAGTGGACAATAAGGACTGGAGGGAACTTAGTGAGTCACAGGGTTCAAGGGGCCTGTGAGCTTGTGAGCATGGGTACCACTGGAGTCTAAAATGCCAAGCTAGGGGTGCCTGGGTGGCTCAGTCAGTTAAGCGTCCGACTTCAGCTCAGGTCACGATCCCGCGGTCCGTGAGTTGGAGCCCCGCGTCGGGCTCTGGGCTGATGGCTCGGAGCCTGGAGCCTGCTTCCGATTCTGTGTCTCCCACTCTCTCTGCCCCTCCCCCATTCATGCTCTGTCTCTCTCTGTCTCAAAAATAAATAAACTTAAAAAAAATAAAAAATAAAATAAAATAAAATGCCAAGCTAAGCTTTATGACTTCTTAGTGACATATGCTTTCCTATTCCACAGAAGTTAGAGAAGTAAAACTATAAACAGAGAAAGTAATAAAGCAGTTTGGTGGCTTACAGAATACTTCATTTGTTCAGCAAATGGTGGAGTACCTGCCGTGTGCTGGGCATTATTCTAGATAATGGTATCAGTGTACATAACAGAAAAACCCACATTCAGTTGAATTTACATTCAGTGAGGTTGACAGGCAACAAACGTCATGTTTGGAAGTGGTGAGTAACAGCGACAGTGGAGTGCCTGGGTAGAGCTTCATGAAGGGGCCGTCAAGGTCATACTAACTGAGAGGCCAAAACTGAACAGAGACCTGGAGAAATTGAGGGGTCTGGTCATGGGGATATTTGAGTGGAAGGGTCAGCAGCCAGGGCAGAGTCCAGAGGCAGGAATGTGCCAGGTATTTGAGGAAGGGCCCTGGGGGACACAGATCATCATGAAGGACTCACAGCAGGACATAGGACCTGAAGGTAAGGGGCCATTCTGGCTTGCATGTTGAGAATAGACTTTTCCTGGGGCAGGGAGAAAGGGGGAGGGGGCAGGTGGCAGCCGGGAGAACACTGGGGCAGGTGATGTGGGGTTAGAAGTGCTCAGGCGATCAGGTTTGGGGGGTGTTTTAAGTGTGCAGCCAAATTGATATGTTAGTGGATTGTGTGTGGGTGAGAGAGAAAAGTCCAGGATGACTTTATTTATTTCGGGCCTGAACAACTAGAGATAGAGTTCTCACCAGTGGACATGGGGAAGACTAAAGGCAGAGGCTGGTGGAAGGGAAGGACAGGGATTAAGTTTTGGACATACCAAGTTTGAACTGCCAATTGGATGTTCATATAGAGGTGCCAGAGGTGGGAGATGGAAACAGGGCCTGGTATTTAGAGAAGAAACCCAGCTAGAGAAATGAAATAGGACACACAGATGGGACATAAAGACACACAACTAAGTGAGGTCATGAGGAGTGATAGCAGATAAAGAAGAGCAGAAAGCGAGTCCAGGGCCCTCCAGCATGGGTTGGGATAAAGTAAGAAGAAGCTCCAGAGAACAAGGCATCTGAGTAGCTGTGCACAGGAGGGAGGGACAGTTAGCCAGACAGGGTCCTGCTAAGGAACTTGCTACAAAAGGGAGTAGAAAAATGGGATGGCACTGGTAGGGACCATGGGGTTAAAAAAGATTATTATCTGGATGGGAGAATTAGCAGGATGTTTGCTAAAGGCAAGCTGTGGAGGGAGAAGCTGATGCCAAGAGAAAAGAAGACCGTTGCTGGCCCAGCAGCCCCAGTAGGTGGCAGGAGCTGGGGCCTGGGTTCCAGGCTGGCTGGATCCTAAGCAGGAACACAAACAGGTGCAGATGCTAATAGGGTCAACATAGGCTTTTGCTTCTGATGGCTTCCATTTCTCAGTGAAGCAGGAACAAGGTTATCCACAGAGTGAAGACAGGGAGTGAGGAGGGTGTGAAATAGCCCTCTGGGGATGACCCTTGAGGTTTTCTGGCATTAATGTGATGGGAACCAGTCAGACTGAGCTCAGGCATGTTGGCAGGCTGGAACCAGAGTGTATAACTGAGAGGGAGCAAGGCTGGCCACCCCAGGTGCATTTACCCCTACCCCAAGCATATCTGTTGGTCTGTCAGGATCGGGGCTACTTTGAGGAACTGATCTCCCTGCTGGAGGCAGCCCTGGGCCTGGAGCGGGCCCACATGGGCATGTTCACAGAACTGGCCATCCTCTACTCCAAATTCAAGCCTCAGAAGATGCCAGAGCACCTGGAGCTCTTCTGGTCCCGAGTCAACATCCCAAAGGTAATCTAGCCATCCTCGGGGTTCTAGCTGCCATGTGCATGTGTGGCACAAGCCCAACCCATGGCTGTCCCTGCAGGTGCTGAGGGCTGCAGAGCAGGCGCACCTCTGGGCAGAGCTGGTGTTCCTCTATGACAAGTACGAAGAGTACGATAATGCCGTCCTTACCATGATCAATCACCCTACTGATGCCTGGAGGGAAGGGCAATTCAAGGATGTCATTGCCAAGGTAAGAGAGTGCCCAAGCATCAGCTCCTGCATGCTGTTGCCCAGCCTGTCCTGGGGGCGGGTGGGCCAAATGCCAGTGTGTGTGCCTCAGGGCATGTTGCCATCATCTTGTCAGAGTCTCACTGCCCTCTGTGCAGGTGGTGGTGATTCCATCTGCACAAAGGGAACAGGGAACAGATGCTTAGGGTGGGTAGTGACTGGCCTAGGGCCCCACAGCTAGGCAACAGGCAGGGGGTGAGGTCCAGGACCATTCTCCCCACCCTGCTCTCACACAGGGTCCTGGACAGCCAGACCCTGGCGTTTGCTCTTCCTTCTGCCCTCTGGAGGGACTCCCACCTCCAGACCCGGTCTATATCATTTCCTATCATATTGTTTCATATTTTCTACCTTATGGCATAATTTTCTTTGTATCTCCCCCTCCAAAACTTCCAGCTCCAGAGAACACAGGCTCCTGACAGAGGTGGAGTCATGAGCCCAGATCTACTGGCCTCTGGGTCCCCACTCTTCCTAGGAGCCTCTATCCTCCCATAGTCTAGTCATGCTAAACCAGGGTGCTTGCCAAGCTATTTCACTAGCTGCCAGATACTGTTGGAAGAGGTCAGGTCTGGGGACATGCACCAAGCGGGCCTCTGCTGTTTTGTTTCTGGGATCAGAGTGGACCTTGCCTCCAAGCCTCTCCTTCTTTGTGAGATCTGTGTGTATATTAGAAGCCTAGGAGGTGAAGCTTTCTGTCATCAGTCTCTGGGTCTTTTGCTTTGAGTGTCCTCATTTTGTTCCAGTGGCTTTTCATGAATAACTTGCCCACAGGTCTCCCGTTTGCTATCAGTGAAAGATAGCATTCTGACCATGTCTCTGTCGTGTTGCTCCCAAGGTGGGGGCACGGGCTCCTTACATCTGGATCAGAGGGCCATCTGTCTTCTGTTCCACATATGACTGCTGAGTGGAGGTGTGGGTGACAGGTGGGGTACCTACCCAGGTCTTAGCATCTGAGGTCACACACATCAGTGCTATTCAGCATAATCAGTGAGATCACTGGCCATTTGACACACATCCTACCCTGTACAGGGTCTGCAGGTTGCTAATGGAAGGGCAGGCTAATAGAAGAGAAGGCCCTAGCACACATGAATAACATGCTGGAAAACACATACCTGATCAGTTCTAGGTGTGCTTTTCTCACATTAACTTGAATGCTATCAGGGTGCATTTTAAAGTTGATGATGTACCATGGTTGAGGTGGCAGTGCTTTTTGTTTCTTAGTGGTGTCTGGAGCGTTGGAGTTGTCCAGGCAGCTGATATGGCCCATGACCCAAGTGCAATCTACCCTGATGGTCAGGATCAGCAGATTCCTGAAGAGAGATGGAGGTCAGCATGGCGTCTTGGGTCCCAGGTCACATGCTCATGGACGAGACTGTGTCTTGTGGGAAAACAGTGTTCATGCAGGTGACAGCTGAGTTCTGTTCTTAGTACAACACCAGTGCCTTTGCCTGTCTGCCATGTGGGAGACTCCTATGAGCTCAACATGTGGAGGAGAGAAAGGAGGTGGAGGACACCAGCAGGCATGGTGGCCTGCCAGAGAGGACATTGTTGGTACTGTGGGTACACAACAGGAGAGCTTTAGAATAGCCTGGCCACAGGACTGAGTGGTGGAGGGCCAAGCAGGGGTGACATAGACCAGGGTTATATCCTGGCTCAGCCATTTGCTATCTCTGTCACTTTGAGTTGGTGTCATCACTATCAACCTCGGTGACTCCATCCATAAAATGGACATGTTTCCTGCCTGCCAAGTGTTCAGTGGCAAGTGCCCAGCCAACAGCAGGTGCCTCTCACAGGTAGCGCAGTGTCAGGAACCAGCGCACCCTATCTGGTCACCCTTGAGCCTCAGTTTTCTTTTCTTCAAAATAGGAATAATGCCCTGTCCCTAGGCCTTGGGTAGTAGTAGCCATCCTTACCAACTGCACAAGTGGGTATGGCTGTGTTGGTGCTCTCATCCTGGTACATGGCTCCACAGGAGGGTGCCGTGCAGATGCCAGTGCCCTAGATGGGAGCAGTGGATTCTTTAGAGGGTGCCAGATGCCTCCAGATCAGCAGCTCGGTCCAACACAACACGTCCATTGATCCATACCCAGAGTGGTGGGGCCGGCTCTTGTCCAGCTTCACAGTCACTGCAGTGGGGGAAGAGCATGGCCAATTGTGCTCTGTCTTAAGCCATCCAACCAGAACGATATGGGACACTCTGGTCATGCTTTAATGAAGGCTGCAAGGACTTGATCAAAAGTCAAGGAAAGTTATCCAGTGTGCCCTTGCCCATCCACCCCACCTTATGTCCCCACAGTCCTTTCTGCTTATTAGACATTTAGTCTGGCTGGCGACCATTGATCGGGTCCAGATACCACTGAGTAAAAGGGCCTGGCCGGAAGATTAGCAGTTCGAGAGCTCTGATGCAGTATGCCCAGGGGAGGGGGTGGGGGGCACTGCTCTCCTTTGCACCCACAAGGGCAGCACCAGGGACCCTGAGGCCATTCTAGGTCAGAATCTGTGGTGACAGTGACTGCTCTGCTCTGAGGGGCACATCTAAGTTAGGGAGGGGAGAGGAGGGTAAAGTCAGTAACCAGCAAGAGTACCAGTAATGGGCAGAGCTATGGACAGTCATCTTCCTCCACCATTTGGTCTGCAGATGTCACGGGCCCATATTGCTGCTATCTCACCTGGACCTGGTATTGCTAGAGAGCTCCCATGCGCCCACCCCCTCCACCCAGTATGGCTCTAGTGTTGCCATCCCCTGTGTGTACCCCTGCACCTTTGTATGTTCCTTTGGACATGCTCATCACCACTAACCTGGCACAGTCCTTCTGGAGGCAGGAGTCACCTTGCTCTCCTCTGAACACAAGGCCCTACAGTCAGCAAACCTGGGAGGGTGGCCTTCCTGGGGGCACAGGGTCAGCCTGGAGAGACTCAGCCCTCCTCTGCCTACCAGGGTGCCTGGTCTGAACATCGTGGTGTCTTGTCTGAGAGCAGTGGAAACATAACAGGATTTGCTGCTGCTCAGCCTGAGCTTCCCAGGGAGGACTGGGGGGATCTTGCTTGGATAAAACCATGTTTTGGTGTTTGGGTTTACCCTGGCTTGTTACCCCTCGTGCATTCACTCATCAGATACTAGCTGAGCATCGACCCCACGTCAGATACTGCAATGAATCAGGAAACAAAGGCCAGCCTCTTAGGTCATTGAGATGCAAGTGCTGAGGAGAAAAATGTCACAGAGATGGGAAAAGGGGCACATTTGGTCTTAAAAGGGGCAGTCCAGCCTCACTAATAAAGTGCACCTGGGCAAAAACCAGAATTTCTGGTGGATTGTACGGCATCTTAGGTGAGTGGGGCAACCTGGGGATTGACATGGGCTGACCCTCAGCTCTTCCCTGACCTGCAGGTTGCTAATGTGGAGCTCTACTATAAAGCCCTGCAGTTCTATTTGGATTACAAACCTCTGCTCATAAATGACCTGTTGCTTGTGCTCGCACCCCGGCTGGACCATACCCGGACTGTTGGCTTCTTTTCAAAGGTGAGTCAGCCAGCATCCCAGGGCCAGAGAAGGGTGTGTTGGGCCAAGGTCATGTGAATGATAGTACCTTAATAATCAATTTTTTAAATCAGTCCCCAGCAAATGTAAATATTAAATGTATCAAACTGCTTTTAGGTTTCAGATGTAGCTTTGTATTTCAGCCAAAATGTTCGTAAATGAAATTGACATTTACTCAGTAACCCAGGCAGCTCTTCATGTGTTAGTGTGTGTAGAGCATGCCAGTTGTAGGTGTCCAGGACACCTGGAACTGGGCTGTACACGCTGGTCCATCAGTGTGCCTTGGGGCCCCAAGCTTAGTGCCCTGATGACTTACCCAAGTGCCCTAACCATTCTCCTGACTCGTCAGGCAGGCCAGTTGCCCCTAGTGAAGCCTTACCTGCGGTCAGTCCAGAGCCACAACAACAAGAGTGTGAATGAGGCCCTCAACCACCTACTGACAGAAGAGGAGGATTACCAGGTGGGTGTGGGGTGTGTGTTCTATCAGAGGGAAGTTGCAGCTCCTCCTGTGCCTCAGGGACCCATGCAGCTAGTGTTGGGCACTCGGGGACTAGAGAGCCCTTTTCTGCACCAGCCCTCTTCTCAGAGGGCTGACCTTGCAGAGGAAGGGTTGTGGGCCCCATAGGCCCCACGGATGGATGGGGAGGGGCCTTGCTGAGGCCAGTGAGTAATTCCTGGTTGCCTGTTCCACTGTGTCCCTCACCCACGGAAAGGCCACATCTTTCTAGGGTTTGAGGGCATCTATCGATGCCTACGACAACTTTGACAACATTGCCCTGGCACAGAGGTTGGAGAAGCACCAGCTGATTGAGTTCAGGCGCATTGCAGCTTATCTATACAAGGGCAACAACCGGTGGGCCCAGAGCGTGGAGCTCTGCAAGAAGGACCATCTCTACAAGGTTGGTGTCCCAATGACCTCCCCACCCTGTGTGCTTCCTGATGTTTTGGGGGGTGTGATATGGTCACAGCCCCCTACCAGGAGACATTTGTGGGGCGACAGGAAGGATTATGTTAAGGAGGAAGTGTTTTTAGAACACAGACTAAGGATCCTTATCTGTCATTAATATAGAGCTTCTTTAAAGTTATTTGGATTAAGGAGCGCCCAGGTGGCTCCACTGGTTAAGCTTCCATCTCTTGGTTTTGGCTCAGGTCATGATTTCATGGTTCTTGAATTCGAGCCCTGTGTCAGTGCAGAGCCTGCTTGGAATTCTCTCATCCCTCTTTCTGTACCCCTCCCCTGCTTGTGTATATGGATCCACATGTGCTCTCTCTTGCTCACTGTCTCTAAAAATAAATAACATTTTTTTTAAATGGTATTTGGATCAAAAGAATAGCTCCCATGGAGTTGAATCTTTCCTGGCAGTTGTTTGTGAGTTTCTCTGTCCCAAACAGTGTGGCAGCATTCACTTGGCACCTATTTTGTTTTCAATCAATCCATATGTGGGGAATAAAAACACCAAAGTGAAAATCAAATTCAAAATACTTTTGTCTGCCCTTAAGCAGTGGCTAAGTACCATCCTCAGGTCTGGATCTGGATCTGGGCATCTGAAAGCCAGGGTGGGCTGCTTGGAGAGATCCCAGGCCCTTGAAGGCATTATCTTCGTTCCACCTGACCTCAACATCTCCCCAGTGGGGTAACGTGCATTTGCACAAGAGGGCCATTGTTGTAATGTGGTGTGTGGTTAAGCTGATTTCCAAGGGTTCCATGTGCTGTTTCCCCTGGGAAGCCTTTTCTCAAGGCCATGAGCTTCACCTAAAGGTGTTAATCCCAGAACTGTCCTTGGCATCCCTGAGTACCTTCCTAGGATGTGGGCATGCATCTCTCTCTCATAGCACATGGGCTGAGGCCAGAGAACTCTGGACATCAGGGGCATGTCAGGCTTCATCCCAAGTTGTTACCTCCAGTTTGGGACTGTTAGGTAACATCTCTTCACTTTTCGTGACAGTGCTCGTGGTCCTTCGTGGGGTGCTTATAGGACCCTGCAGAGGGAGCTCACAGACAGCTCATCAGGGTACTCAGACGCTGACTCTGGGAGGTGGCAGCAGGGCTCCAACACACCAGAGGGAAGCTGCCCCCAGATAGGGGGTCCCAGCTGCCCCAACCTGCCAGTGTGCACGCCAGCATCTTGAGTGCATGACCCCTATCAATCGGACAATGAGCAAGTGAGCAGTGTATGAGAACTGCCAAAAGGGCATTTGTCCTCTTCCAAACCAGTCCCACTCCGAGCAACGTGTGCCACGAAGAGAATCCACAAGGACAAAGCCACAGGCAGAAAAATGTTGGCATACATTCCAATACCCTTGTTCTCAGCAAGGGTGACTCTGACCCCCAGGGGATTGGTTATCACATGTGAGGGTGTGGTACTACATCTAGTAGGTGGAGGCCAAGGTGGTGCTACAGAGCCTATGATGCACAGGCCCCGACCCTACACACAAGTGTCAGCCATGCCTTGGCAGCAGAGCCCACCCTGCATGGAAGTCCTGGGAGGATGGGTGGTTCACAGTGTGCCACCTGGGGGGTTAGTGAGTGGCCGGTGCTGGCTTCTAGGACAGTTGTAAGACAATAAGCATGCTTTCCAGATTGCAGAGGTTGGGTGTAAAAGCCCAGTGGTCACTCAGCCATCAGGGCAGCCACCTTGGAGAGTGTGCACTCTACCTGAGGAGCTGGCAGAGTAACTGCATGTGGGAGGCTGGGACTGTTGAGGAGCCACAAGACTAGAGGGGCATGAGGGAACATGTCAGGACATGGGAAAGTGAGGGTTAGGGGGCCCTCATGCCCATGAGTGAAGAACACTCTGCAGAGGTATAGTCACAGGCTAGGGATAGTGAAGGGCAGGGCAAGGACCTGGAGCAGAGCCCTGGCAAGTGCTGCCAGTGGTTTGGGAAGGAGGTTGAGGGATGGAGATGAGGTAGAGAGCTAACGCGTGCACTGGCAGAGTTTAGGTCATTGATTTCTCACCATTGTGGCTAGAAAATAGAAATTACTAATTTACTGATGGCTATCACTAGGCGGGTATGATTCTTTATGTTTTAGACAAATCTGCAAATGTGAAAGCGATTAGGGACTTTTGAAGGTACTTTTTTTATGTCAGGAAGAAAGGGAAAATTGCTATTTCTTGAGCACTGGCTTTATCCCTTGTAGCTGCTGCATGTTGAGTCCAGAAGGGTAGCGCTGGTTGTTGACCCAAGCATAATAACCCCGGCCTTTACTGGAAGCCTTGCTAGCTCTGTTACCATCCCCTTTCAATGGGCAACCCCATGCACCCCCTCTGCATGCCAGTAGGGCTAGAAGGCTAGAGCCTGTCTCCCAGGGCACCTGCACCCGTGTGTGCCACCTCCCTCTTGGTATTTCGGCAGGTCTGTGAGAGTCTGCTGCCAGGAGTACACTTGGTGCCTTCCATGGCCCTCCTGGAGCTGGTACTCCAGCCTACCAGAGGGCAGCCGAGGCACAGGGACCCCTCTGCAGGCGAGGATGTCCTTTGTGGGGCCTGGCACCATTCCGTGTCCTACCAACTCAGAAAGTGCCTCAGGTAGCACAAGGCAGAGTGGACCTGAGCTGTGCGTCTGCCTTGGTTGCAGGATGCCATGCAGCATGCTGCAGAGTCTAGAGATGCCGAGCTGGCCGAGAAGTTGCTGCAGTGGTTCCTGGAAGAGGGCAAGCGGGAGTGCTTCGCGGCCTCTCTCTTCACCTGCTACGACCTGCTTCCTCCGGATGTGGTGCTGGAGCTGGCCTGGAGACACAACCTCGTTGACCTGGCCATGCCCTACTTCATCCAGGTGATGAGAGAGTACCTTAGCAAAGTAAGTGTGGGCTCTGCTGTGGCTCCCTTGCCACCATGTGGCACAGCTATGACTAGCTCAGGTCTATAGAGGTCCTCTGATGGCCCGTGGCCTCTGGGGGACCAGTCCAGGTTGTCCAACCAGCCCTGTCCACCTTTGAGAGACGCCTCTTGCCTTCACAGTTGAGTGGTTTTGTGCCTAATATTAACCTCTTCTAGAAAATCACCTTGGGGGCTCTGGGTAGAACTGAGCCTCTCCCCACAGGGGACTTGCATCAGGTCTCTCGCACACTGCCAGGGCACACAGTGGGTGTGTTCGCCCACAGACCAGGGCTCTGTGGGGTGAGAACAGTGAGGCACCAGCTGGCAGAGCTCCAGCACACAGTCCATGGGCTCTGTGTGGTCTGTTTACCTCTCAGCGCGCCTCCAGTGGAGTTTGGGGTGCATTCATTGGCAGACCTGTCATGGTAACCCCCCTTTTGCCAAGCACTTAGTAGGAATGTTAACACCTTGACAGGTAGGTAGTCATCCCCTCTATGACTGCAGATGTGGGTTCGGATCCAAAGCTGATAGATGAAGACATGGGCTCATACCCACGTCTCCCTGGTCCTGAGGCCATATTCATGTCTTACTTTGTTGCTTCTGCCACTCTAGATGTCAGTTGGTGGCCTTGGTGGCCCACTCTGGCTTTCTTTGCAGGTTGATGAGCTGTTTAACAAGATGAGAGTATCTGATTTTAACTCTCCCTGTGTGTTGAAGCCCTAGGTCCCTGTCTAGGACCTAGCTGAGGCACTGTCCAGAGACCCTTGTCACCTAATCTGGTTTGTTTCTAAGGCTGCAGAAAAGCTGACACTCAGCAGCACCTACTGGCCCATCCAGCCATACACCTATCCTTCTTCTAGCCACAAGGACACCCCACGATGCCAAGAAGCCACTAGGCTAGAGCCTCTTTCAGTAGTGTGAGGGAGGGGAGTGGCCTCTAGGAGTTAGTGTGGGGTTTATGGAAGAAACAAGAAGCACAGGTGTGGGGTGGTGGTGGGGTCTGGCTGCCAGCTTTGGCCTGTAAGGGCTTACTCTGTGTGCCACCTGCAGAGCCTCCTGGGAGCTGCCCAGCCCCTGTCAAGGGGTGCAAGGCCATCTCCCTGCTGCTGGAGGAGGGAATGCCAGAGTGTGTCCTAGTCCCATTTACACAGCACATCTAAGTGGGAGGTCTCCCACGACTCTTCAGGGGATGGGGAGAGATAGTGCTGACCATGTGCTGACCATCTTCAGGCTACTAGGGGACATAGACTGGTTGGATTTACAAGAGTCCCTCGTTCCTCAACTACAGTGGATGGCAGCTCCTTAAAGGAAGTGTCTGTGCTGTGTTGGAGCTTGTCTTCAGAAAGTGCTGCATGGTTTCTGCTTTTCCCATCCAGAAGTTGTCTTAACCTGGAAGCAGTTTGTCTGCTGTGCTCCAGAATAAAGAAGGATGCATATGGCTTGAGTCTCTTCCTAGAGTCAAGGCCCATGAGTTAACATAAGAGGAACTCGTGCCACTCAGACCTTCATTGCTGCAGGGGTTGGGACCTCCAGGGAGCCCCAAGGACTTGGGGGGAACACACTCCCTCTCTGTAGTGATGGAGGTCATCCTGGCAACCATGTCACCTTGGTCAACACTGTGACTGCATAGCTAATTCAGAATGGGACAGTGTATTTGGTCTAAAGCTGCCTTCCTGCTGGAAGGACCTGCTCCCTGGCCCAGGGTCCCCAGACATATCCCCTAGTCCTTGAAGAAGGCAAGAGCTACTGTGGCGCTTGGTCTCACTGCTGCCCCACATGCCTCTCGACCAGCACCAGGCTTGGTGCCTATCATGTTGGGGATAGGATGGGCTCAATATGGGTTTCTTAGGCAGCTCTGGGATCTGGGCTGGGGCCCGACAGACTAGACTGCTCGGAGGTGGAAGGGCCCAGACAAGAAGACCACACCCCTTCCTGACTGGAGAACTTCACCCAGGGCCTCTTGATTCATTTGGGAAGCTTGAGGGCCATCCGTCTGAGAAAAACTCACATGCCCAAACCCCCTGGCTCTCCCAGTGGAGGGTACAGGCCTAGCTTAGACCTCAGCCTGAGTGTCAGCCAACTGAAAGCAGAGAGTATAGATTGCAAGTCCATTGCACTGTCTTGTTCCTTCCTCACCTCAGCTCTGGTCCCAAGGAGGGAAAGGGAGCGCACAGGGCCAGTGACAGGGCTGTTCTGTTAGGGTTCTGGTGCCTAGCCTGATCTCTCCCAGGCCTGAGTGTACACAGGGCACATAATTTTTTCTTCTTTCTGACTTGAGTGCTTGTTTAGGGGGGTCCCAGACACACAGTTGCTGTTGCCCCCACTCGCATAGTGCTGTTTGCTCCTCAGGTCCCTGGCACCACTTTGCTCTGTTCCCTCTCCATCCATGTGTCTGCTGCAGCCTGTGGGTACCATGTAGGACAGCCCCTTGTGAAGCCTTGAGGAAGAGCAGGGAGGCAGCCTGACCTCTGATGGCTGTCCCTGCCCCCACCTCTAAGGTGACACATCCTCCCTGCCAGGTGGGATGTCCCAGATATCAGGTGACTGGTCTCCTCTGAAGGGGTGGGCAGCCTGGACTAGCTAGATGTAAGAAGTGCTACATTGTCTTGGCAGTGCCCCTGTATCCAGAGGAGAACCTAGCCCTGTGAGCTGTGCTGCATGTGCAGCCTGCAGTCACTGGCCATTGCTCTGGTGCACCAAGCAGCCAGGTGCCCACTTGGAAAGCACTGGGCTGGAATAGCAGTTAGGGGTCACCAGGGCCCCAGTGGGCACTCCACGTCTACCCAGTTACAGAGGCTTCACCTTGTGGATCAGGGGTCACTGCAGATATAGCATCTGCCCTGTACCCACCCTCAGCTCTGACTTTCCTGGAGGCTGTGTATTTGCCTCCTGGCCCCACATTCACCTCCTGGCCCAGACTGCAGGCAGCCTGTCAGGCAGGCACTCGAGTGCTCTTGCGTCTTTGCAGGTAGACAGACTGGATGCCTCGGAGAGCCTACGCAAGCAAGAGGAACATGTGGTGGAGCCCGCCCCTCTCTTGTTTGGTAGGTAGCACCCCATTGCCCCTAGTCCCCTGTTCCTAGGGAGGGAAGAGTAGGGAAAGTGATTCCCTGACTGGGCTTCAGATCAGAGAGGGGATGGACAGGGTGGGGGACAGAAGGACCACATGGCTGCTGGGTGTGGGGAAGGTCAGTGTATCCAGGAATGTTGAAGAAGCATGGCCATTGTCCTCCATTTTCTGAGGGCACCTGCCTTCTGTGAGGGTGCCCTTGCCTGTTCCTTGTGCCTAGCAACTGCCCAACTCTGAGCCACTGCTGTGTGCTGCTCTGCCTGGTCCCAGGCAGCAAGGCTGCTGGTGGCTTTGACTTGAGAGCCTGCCTGGATGGCCTGGCTGTTGAGCAGACAAATTGGTTGGTGTCCACTGCACCAAGGCGCTTTGGGTTCTGGAGTGCATTGCAGGACTAACAAAGGCCTGAGGGTGTGGTGAGCACGCAGCATGTGAGCCTGGTCTCAAGTCTCCTGCCAACTGTGTCTTCTTCAGGGTCATTGTGCCCCTATCACCACCACCATTAATGTCAATCTGGTTTTTTTAGATTTTGATGGGCATGATTGAGACCCAGCCAGTTGAGCTAAGTAAGTGTCCCATTTTGGGACTAGCTTACCCTCTAGCCTGGCCAGCCCCTGTGGCTGGCCCCACAACAGCAACTCCCACTGTCCTTGCCCCCAGGCACCTGTTCTCCAGTGCCTGAACCTTGGGTGGTCAGGGCTGGTCTGCCACGCTGCTCCTTGGGCCCCTGTCCTCTCCTGGGCAGCAGGAGCTCTGCTCACCCTCTGCTTCTCCCTCTGCAGGCAAGCAGCTGATGCTGACAGCAGGCCCTGCTGCAGGCCCTGCCCCTGCTGGCTTCCCCTATGGATATGCTGCTGCACCTGCCTTCGCCCAGCCTCCTGTGTACGGCTTCAGCGTGTAGTGGGCGCTCAGCGGCAACATGCCTCTATGGGGTTATTAACCTCAAGGAGCATGTCACTGCAGAAGCACAGAGGACCCTGATGGGAGGCAGGGACACCTGGACGTTATTTATTTTTGCTGAGGCCCAGGGATGGCCGCCTCTGAGCCATCCGGAATACCCTGAGGAGGCCAGGGGAGACACTGCCCAAGAAGACCAACTTGGGTGGACTTCTGCCTCCAGGTCCTCTGGCTGGAGCCAGGCATTCCTGGGGCGTTCTCCCCGAGGATTTCTTGCCCTTGGTGGGAGGGACACCTGGTCTTCACTCAGCACTGGCAGAATTGCCCCCTCCAGGCCACTCTGCAGACCCAACTGAACGAACCTTCTAACTAGCTCTGAGCCTCCTACTGATCATGAATATTAAAGTCGGTTTATCAAGGCAAAGCTTCCCTGCTTGGTGCTGGTGTGGGTAGCAGGGGACAAAAGATTGGCTGGGGCCTCTTTGGGGATGAGAACCTGCGTCTGCCCAGGGGGAGATAGCCAGGGTATATTGGGGGTCTTTTCCTGCGAGCTCTGCGCGGAGCTCCAAATCCCGTAGCGGGAGTGGTAGCCTCACAGACCGTCGGGTGTGGGAATGCCAAACTTCAGGGATGGGGCTAGCTCCCTGTGTTCCCGGGGATGGGTCGGCCCTTCTCTCCACCCCCAACCGGGGATCCGGTCGTTCAGGCAGATGCAATGAGACCTGCTCCTTCTCGTGCCGGATTCTGCCTGATGCCGGGGCGGGTTTTAGAAACTGCACCTTGACCCACAGCTCCAGGCCCGGCACAGCACCGCCTCCCAAGGACCCTGGGCTCCGCTATTGGCTGGGCTGTCGACCCCGCCCAGGCGCCTGCCTCGCTTGCCCCGCCCCGGCCTCAGTTTCCCGGCCGGCAAAACGGGGCGGGCTGGAGGCGGGGCCCGGCTCGGACCACGCGAGGCGGAGCCCGGGAGCTGACGCGACCGCCCCGCCCCCCGGGCCATAACCGTTTGTCGTCGCCGCCGCCGCCGCCGCCGCCGACCGAACGCCGAGAGCCGGAGGCTCGGACCCGAAGCCGACGCCGGGCGCCCCGCCTCCCCGCCTGCCATGGCCGCGCCCCGCGCTCTGGCGGCCGCCGCGCCCGCGTCTGGGAAAGCCAAGCTGACGCACCCAGGGAAGGCGATCTTGGCAGGTGGGCCCCTCCGGGACGCGGACCCCCGGCTTGCCCACTCCATCGGCCCCGCCGCGCTTCCGGGTGGGCCCGGGACGCCGAGGCCCCGCCTCACTTCCGGGTCGGGCGGGGGGCGCGGCCCCGGTCCTCAGCCAGAGCGTGGGGACTCAGCCTGCGGGTCGTCCCGCCGAACCTAGCCAGGACAACGTGGGTGGGGTGGGGGAGGCTGCCGGGCCTCCCCTACACCAGAGGAGCCGGACAAAGTCCGGAGCGGGGGAGGGGCCGAGGCGCCAGCGGCGGTGGGCGGGGCAGTCCGACCGCCAGACGGTGGTCTCAGGGTCCGGGTCTCTGGTCCCCGCAGGCGGCCTGGCGGGCGGCATCGAGATTTGCATCACCTTCCCCACCGAGTATGTAAAGACACAGCTGCAGCTGGACGAGCGCTCGCACCCGCCGCGGTACCGGGGCATCGGTGAGTAGAGGGCTGCTGGCAGGGGACGGCACCGAGAGGGCTAGCACCCGGAGGGCACGGCCAGGCCCTGCGCTCGGGGGGCAAACGAGGCGGGCTGTGGGGAGGTGCGAAAGGTGGTCTCTAGGGCGGTAGAGGGTCGCTGAACGCCCCCTCCTCCAGGGGACTGCGTGCGGCAGACGGTCCGCAGCCATGGCGTCCTGGGCCTGTACCGAGGCCTCAGCTCCCTGCTCTACGGCTCCATCCCCAAAGCGGCCGTCAGGTGAGGTGGTCTCCGGTGGCCGAGGGAGGGCATCCCGGCGACTGCGGCCCTTCTCATCCCACTGCCTCCCATTCCCAGGTTCGGGATGTTTGAGTTCCTCAGCAACCACATGCGAGATCCCCAGGGACGCCTGGACAGCACACGGGGGCTGCTGTGCGGCCTGGGTGCCGGTGTGGCTGAAGCCGTGGTGGTCGTGTGCCCTATGGAGACCATCAAGGTGGGGAGGGTCTCAGCAGGTGATAAGGTGTACAGAGGGGTGATGGGGTGGCGGGGACCATCCTGCCCTAGTGCTCCATGAAGACCATCGAGGTAGAGAGTGCCCTGCAGAAGCTGGGCAGAGTGTGCAGGAAGGGCCTCCTGTGGAGACTGGACTCTGTCCTGAAGGCAATGGGACAACTGACGTTAGGGTTTTTAAAAAGCTTTTATAAACAGAAAGCATAAGATAACACATGTTTACTGCCTAAGCTGTGGCAAATACCAGCAAACATAACTGCAGAGACTCTTTAGTAAGGCCAACCCTCTTGTTTCCTGGGGCCTTGTGTCCCTCGGTGGCTTTGGGTGGCTCTTTCCAGGTGAAGAGCTGCATCGCCAGCCCTGATCTGATCTCTGTGGGCCCTGGGCCCGCAAGCCAATGGGCCAGGTATGCCCTTCAGTGGCATCCTGGAAGCCAGTGCCTTTGCTTCCCTCTCACAGGTGAAGTTCATCCACGACCAGACCTCCCCAAACCCTAAGTACAGAGGATTCTTCCATGGGGTCAGGGAGATTATTCGGGAACAAGGTGAGCTGTAATGTCTTCCTCCTCAGGTAGGGTCAGGTACCTTGGCCAGACCGGCCTGCACTTCCCCTTCCTGCTTTGGTGCTCTGGTGTGCCACTCCCCCACGAAGGCCCCAGTGTGACTCCCATGCCTACCTGCCCCTAGGGCTGAAGGGGACCTACCAGGGCCTCACAGCCACCGTGCTGAAGCAGGGGTCTAACCAGGCCATCCGCTTCTTCGTCATGACCTCCCTGCGCAACTGGTACAGAGGTATGTATCTGTTGGGTCCGCTGCCCCAAGACTCCACCTCCAACCACTCTGAATTAGGCTCTTCCTCTTCAGTCCTCTCTGCCAGGACCCTGCCTCCTGGGGCACCCATGTTCATTGGCTCTGGTCCATGCTCCTCCCAGCCCTGAAGAACCCTCCCTTTTGCCCTCCCATCATTTTCTGATTGCAACCCCCACCCACATCCAGGGGACAACCCCAACAAGCCCATGAACCCACTGATCACCGGAGTGTTTGGAGCTGTTGCTGGCGCAGCCAGTGTCTTCGGGAACACTCCTCTGGATGTGATCAAGACCCGGATGCAGGTGGGGGTGGGACCACGAAGGGGGTGGAGGGTTTGCTAAGAGGGGCTGGGCTAGCCACTGAGCCCTGTGCTGTGCTGCTGTCCTGCAGGGCCTGGAGGCACACAAATACCGGAACACATGGGACTGTGGCTTGCAGATCCTGAGGAATGAGGGGCTCAAGGCGTGAGTGGGGGAGGGGCAGGGCTGTGGTCCCCACCCCAGACCCTCCCTGGCCTTCTAAGCGGGCCTCACCCCATTCCTGCTGCCAGCCCCAGGCTATCCCCTAGGGCTCCTTACCTTTAGGCACCTGCCCTTGTCCCTCCAATGTCAGGACCCACCCTCACTGCAGGCACGCTGTACTTCCTCTGCCTCCTCACCTCCTACCTCCCCCCAACCCCAGATTCTACAAGGGCACCATCCCCCGCCTGGGCCGGGTCTGCCTGGATGTGGCCATCGTGTTTGTCATCTATGATGAAGTGGTGAAGCTTCTCAACAAAGTGTGGAAGACAGACTGAATCCCTTAGGGGGTCTGCATGGGGGTTGCCCCCAGGCACCTCCAGACCACTCCCCACTGCCCTCATCTCACGATTCCAGTGCAGTCGTCTCACGATTCCAGTGCAGTCGTGCCAAAAGGCCCCTTTTCCCTATTCCTTGCACTCCGTGGCCTGGGTCTGTACCCTGTAGCCATTGAGTCCACATGTCCCTTAGTGCCGTGTGTCCCCTGTGGTGTGTATGACACCACCATTGAGTCCCATGTGTCTGGCCAAGGCTGGGTGACCCTCTGGCCTGTGAATCTGTGCCCACTTGTCCGTGTGCTTACTCATGAGCCGTGTGCCTGTGTTTCATGTTCTGTGTCATGTGACCCTGTGCCCCGCTTCCCCGGGGTGCCCATGTGGCTTGGGTCCACGGCCCTGTAGCCATGGCCCGGTCCCAGCCCGGTGCCTTCCACCCTGGGCAGCAGGGGCACCTGTCCCGGCCTACCACAGCTGCCTCCGGGCCTCAGCCTGGCCTCGCCGCATTCCAGGGGCTATGTGCCCCCTGCTTCTCCCGCCACTGGCCTTAACTGGCCCTTGGGCCCTCCCTCTGCCCGGGACAGGGTGGCACTCGCCACTCTCAGGACCACCCTCCCAAGGCCGAATAAACCGGATCCTGTTGCAGCTTCCTGTCCCTGTGTGGGCCCATCTGTGCACAGGTGAATAATGACGGCCTTGCCTCTGCAAAGAGCAGGCACACCCCCTCACCTGAGGACACTGACAAGGAAGCAGGGCAGCAGGCAGGCCGGTGGGTAAGCCAGCTATGGCCAGTGTTAGCCCCCAAGAGACCTGGCACCATCAAACCAAGAAACATTTAGACTCTGTCCAGGCCATGTTGTGGCCTGTGAGCTAGGTCCTACAGGGTCAGCAGGTGGGCATGCCCTCAGGGTCACCTGGAAGGCAGCACTGAGTGGGCAGAGTGAACTGCCCCACACCAGGGTTTGAGTCGGAGAGAGTGCTGCTGGGCGCGCCACCCCCCACCCCCCCACCCCGCCATGGTTTCTCTGTGAAGTGGTCTGTTTCTGGGGAAGTGCTTGGGGCATCCAATTTCTAGTCCCCTGAGTCTCTGAGCAGGGGGCCTTTCCTCACTCCTTTACCCTGGCTGACCCTACAGTAGGATGGGATAAACCAGGGCCCCTGGCTGTGTGGGGGCAGAAGGCACTTTCCTGTCCAAATGATCCATGGGTAAGAGTCATTCAAGGGTTTGGCTCAGACTGGGAAATAACTTGCCAACAGAGACTGTCAGTAAGCAGGTCTGGTCTCTAGAGCTGCTCCTTTAAGGGGAGAGTGTCCCACCCCCACAATCTACACAACACCCAGATCCCTGGACTCTGGGGATACAGGAGATCTGGGACAGATTGAGGGCCAGTTGTGGGCTTAGGGGGCACAAGGGAAACAGTTTTGAAGGACTGGCTGTGCACACTCAATGCTCTCAGGAGAAACCAATCTTGGCCACCACTGAGGAGAAAGGGCCCCACAGCAAAGCTTGCCTGCCCACGGGGGCCACAGGCTGTCTCCCCCACACACAGGGCATGCAAGCTCAGCCATAAGCCACTGGCTCTGGGCCTCAGGAACTTTGCTGTTGTGATGGGTAGTGCTGGCCTGTGGCACAGGCCACCAAGGCTAGGAAGATATACAGCAGGCAGCATCTTTGGGCAGTGGTAGGGAACAGAAAGACCCCTGGCTTCTCATTTCGCCACTATGCGACTTTGGGCAAGTCACCTAACCTCAGTTTCCTAATATGAACTGGGTTGACAGAAGAACCCACCCTATCCCCATAAGGTGCTTAGAACAATGTCTAACACCGTAAACCCTTGAACATGTAGCTTTTTTTTCTTGGGGTTACAGGAAGTTATTTGCAGAAGTTCCAGGAGTTTCTAGAGCAGGCCAAGCCCAGCAGCTGAGCCCTGAGGGGACTCAGTGACCTCAATAGTGACCTCCAGGAATGGTATCCATTCACTGACTGCACACCAGCATCCCAGAGGCCTGTCCCCTTCACCCTTCACAGAGAGGATGGGGCTGAGGCTGCACTGACAGTAGGGCATGTGGACTCCCACCCATGAACAATCTAGCCCCCATTCCTCTCCCTCCAGGAGGGGCAGGGACCCTGCCATAGTCCAAGTCTCCTCTCCTGTGTCACACAGCACTACCTGGACAGCAGGTAGCCCAGCCAGAAAAGACTAAACTGGATCTGAGTCCCCAGGGGCTGTGATTACAAAAGAGCCACCCACCCTGGTGGAGGCAACCCCACCCCCTTCATTTATCACCTGAATTAGTAGGCAGCCTCAGTTCTTGGAGCAAAGACCTGAGGGAAGAGGAACAGGAGGGGAGGGGTATCCTGTGTGCAGGAAAGTGCTTGTGGTGTCCAGGCTGAGAGAAGGCCAGCAAGGCTGGAGGGAAGTGAGCAGGCAGAGAGCAGCTGAATAGGCAGGCAGGGACCTGGAAGGAGCCCAGCTGCATTTAACCAAGACCTCATAAGTTGCAGAGAGGAGGCTGATGGCAGCTGCCCCTTGCCCTTGTGGTAATGGGGGCAAAGGGGCAGAGATGTGTACAGATCTTCCAAGTAACTGGGAGGTAGAACAGACTCAACTTCCAGCCTGGCCCTCCACAAACATAGACGCACAGACCAGCGGTGTGGGGGAGGGGGCTGGGGGGGGGGGAGGGAACCCCAGGAGGTGGCTGGGTCTGCATATCAGAGAGGTAAGCTGAAGAGTGTGGAGACTCCTCCATATCCCATCCACAGCTAGAGCCTCTGTGCCTGGCTGGAAGCCACAGGCAGCCTTCACCATCTACAATGGCCTCAAGCCTGGGATCATAATGTAATGTGTCTAGGAGGGACAATGGCCTCAGAGACCAAGCAAGGGAGCAGAGGTTGAGGTGGTGGCTACTCCTGGGGCAAGGTTTGGCCAACCTCCAGCACTGTCCTCACCACTGTGAGACTGAAGATGAGTGTTCTGCACCCTTTAGTCAGAGGCCCTCAAGCAGCTGTCTTCCCTGCTCCCTGCTTCCTTGAACCCACCGGCCACCCCTGCCACTACTGCACAGGCATCCCCTGGATTTTTCCATGTCCTTGTGTAGGTGATGAATGGCAATCAGAGTTTAGTACACAAAAAAGCCAGTCACTACTGACAAATAGGTCTGTCTCCTTTTACCCAACAAAGAGAATTCTGTTTTTTCGGGGTGTGCCCTTAGCCTTTATAGCAAACACAATCTCAGTTAAGGATGCCAGAGTATTTTCTTGTCCTTTTACTTCCTACATATTTGCAGATTCCTTGGACGAGGGTCTTTGGTAAGGGGCACAGAATCAGGGGGTCTAAGAAGCTCCTGCCACATCAAAATCTGGGAACAGGGACTGAACACCCCAGGGACAAGGACGGAGATGCACGCACAATGAAGAAATGCCTGAAAGAACAATGGGAGGGCCACAGACGACACTTAGGACTGTAAATGAATTCGACCTAGACCAACAATGTGCGTGACCCAAGGAAAACCTGGTGGCCCCTGGTGTGGTCTTGTATCTCCCCTCCTATCTGGCAAATATCCCTGAGGGCAAACTCCCCGCCCCACCTTCCGGCTCAGATTGGGTCAGGCCCTGACCCTCCCCAACCGCTGTCACTTTTGTCTCCCGGAAGGCCACACCCACCTCCCACTTAATCCTCCACTAAGTAGGCCTGACCTGGGAGGCTCCGCCACAGGGGTGTCTTCTCCTTGAAATGACTTCAAGGGATAAACCATCCCACCCCCTCTGCTCCTAAGCGGTGCTCAAATGTAGCCTGCCACCCAACCCCTGGATGAAAAGCACTGAATACACTGGGGCTTTGGGCAGTTTTCCCACGCTGATCGGGTTGGGGTCGCCGAAGCTCTCTGGCCAGTCTGTTTGTCTGTCCCTGGGTACCCTTACACAGGCTGACCGAAGCCTGCAGCGCCTTTCCCACCCACGCCGCCTATGACCTGGCGAGGACCTCCCCCACCCCCGCCCCGCCCCAGGGCTGTGATGGGGTCAAGGTAAATAAACTGCCCGCAATTGTGACTCGGAGGCTTATCTGGCCGGTCAGACCAGGTCACGGGAAAGTGGCTGTGCTTGCCAGGGCCGACAGGAAGGTCCACACTCATGGTCACTCGTTTGCGTCCCGGGCAGGCTGCTAAAGGCCGCAGACCCATCAGAGCCTCTCTCAGCACTCCTCATTGGGAGGTCCGGGAACAGGGGCCTCTGGGCGCAAAAAGTACCCAGGAGGTTTCCCGAGGACAGGCAGTGAGAGCAGGGTACGCCGCACGCGCCCAAAGAGGAGCCGAGGCTGCCGGAGGCCGGGAACACCCGCGTCCAGAAGTCAGTGCGGCTCTTACTGATGGCGTCACGGGCGCGCTCCCGGCTGGCGTAGGCTCGCGCACGCGTTCCCCGGGGGGCGCGGCACGTGCCAGCGGCTTCTGTCGGCTGTGCTGTCTGAGCCGCCAGGGTGTCGGGAGGCGGATCGAGGTCACTGCCACCAGTCCCTGGCCCTTGTATTTCACTGCCATTGCCCTAACCTCTCCTGCAGCCCCCCAACACTAGGCGTGAGAATAGCCCAACCACCGTCGTCCGCTCCCGAGTCACTGAAGCGCCAGACCCGGCCACCGACTGCCCACGCTGGACGCTGCCGAGGGCTGCTGACATAGTAGCGCGTGAGGAAGTCCCATGTGGCTCACCCGTGTCCACTCCACACAGCCTGGGCTGGTGAGATGTCTGCCAAGTGAAGGAAGAAAGGACTTTCGACTGTGTGTTTTCCTCCCTCTGCATCTTTTTACTTCAATGCCCCATTCTCAGCCATGAGAAAGGGGATAGGGTCAGGGGATGGGACCAAGAGGGCTCCACCAGCCTCTCCACTGATACCTCCCTCCCCATCCTGCCTGCCTGGCCAGCTTCAGACCAGCTATCTGTTGCCAGCCATGGACTCCTATAAGACAGCGTCCTTGCCGCATCCCCATGGAGGAGGAGGAGGCCTATGGTCAGAGACACCCCTCTGAGTCTCCCACTCCAGGGGCCTGTTCATTAGCAACCCAGGAAGGGGCATGGGGACGGGGGGTCCTCACAGAAGGAACCTGTGAGTACAGTCTGCACAACTGTACAGTGATGCCTCGTAGCCAGACCTTTCCTCCTCTCAGTCAGCCCTGTTTCTCAGAGGGGAAAACCCCAGCAGAGACAAAGGACTGATCTATGGAGGCCCACGCCTACACAGTCCCACCCTGCCTCAGCTAGTGAGAGGGGGCTGGAGATAAGCTGTGGGGAGGCAGCAGGTGGCATCACATCAGTCATGACTAAATCAGCAAATAAGCCCCTCAGGGATCCATACCTTGAGAAGGAACCCCTAAAGGAAAGATGGAAGGTCTGCAAGCAGTGGCTCCTCACCTGTCTCCATCAGCACAGTCTGACCTGCTTCCTGGCCATGCATGATGGGGAGGGTGCTTTTCTAAGGAACCCAAACTCAGTGGGGAAGCTGTCACCCAGGGCTCCCAAGGGGTGATCAAGGCCAGAGGTTGAGGGATGGCGGAGGCAGCAAACAAGATGGGAAGGACAGAAGGGAAGGGTGGCCAGGGAGGAAAGGATGGTCAGGGACTGTGTCCCCTGGTTTCCCAAGAGGCCTGGAAAAGGCGAAGGATGGAGCCAAAAGCCTGGCTCCACTTACACCAAGTGAGCCAGGTCCATGCATCAGCCCTTTGTCCTGATGGGGTGTGCATCTTTCCCTCTGGTCCTCAGAACCAAGCTTAGCTCAGTCAGCTGGGGAAACCAAGACCAGCCTCTGGGCCTGGACTGCAGAGGTCCCGTGGCCACTCCAGCCAAAGGTGTCCTCCACCACTCTCGCGCTCCCTGCTGACAATTGAGCTGCCAAAGCAGATTAACCCAGGCGCTAATCCCCGCTAATGGCTTCAGAATCCCTGGCGCAGAGCAGCTAAGCCGGCCTTTCTCCTCGGCCACGGCCAGGCCCTCCCGGCGGCTTCAGCCCCGTGGCCGCGCCGATACTATCTTAACCGGCCCGGCCTCGGTCCCGCGCTAATCCCCGGCGCTCGCTTTCTTCCCCATCCCGCTCAAGATCAGGCCGATTGGCGTTTGATTACGGCCGCTATCGAGGGCCTCTTTGTGCCATCGGCCCTAAATCCCCTAATTCCGTGATAAAGGAGGCATTAGCGGCGTTTGCTGCAGAGAAAGGCACCGGGATGAAAGAAAGCAATCAGGGGAATCCTGATGGCCTTGTCTGCCTGGCCTGAGAGGGAGGCAAGAAAGGGGGTCCTGGAAGGGGAGGGGTGGTAGGAGGAAAGGCTGGAGAAAGAGAGAGGGGTGCTGCCTCAAGGAGCCAGACTCCTGACCTCCATTCTGAGTCTGCCTTCCCCAGCCCTGAGCTGTGCTGAGGACCCCCTCCCTGCTTCCACCCTGGCTGCCATCTCTGCTGGATGCTGAGCCACCACATACTCCCTCCCCTCTGACACCACACCATCTTTGCACTTGCTGAAACCTAACTCCCAAACCCACCCTGGACCTTGCTAGGCCTGTTTGCACTCCAGTCTCTGACTGTCCAAGGCCAATGATCTCTCACAGCTCATCTGCAGATCTATTCCTCCCATGGCCTCTGATACTCCTTCAACACCTCCCGACCCCCCAAAGGCCCTGCTCCCCCAACTGCCCTTCTATTTTTGCACTGACCAGCTTTGACCAGTCCTGGAAGCAGCCGGGTCTGCTCTTCAGTGTGGAAAACAGAAGTGAGAGCATCCAGTGTCGTCTAGGATTGTTGATGGAGCATGTGCAGGGGAAGGGGACCTGAGGTCTCCAATGTTGCAGGTGGGGTGAGCAGGAAGGGCCCCTCTGAGCCCCAGGGTGGGGCTGAGAGAGGCCAAGCTGACTGTGTGCTCAGCTTGTTGGAGGAGCTGACCTGGAGCCTGGGCAGCAGGAGAGCAGGGAGAGGCCAATGGGGCAGATGGACAGAAGTGGCAGAGTCCAGGGGCTGAAAGACCACAGAGACAAGGGGACTAATCATCAGGATCCTCTTATCCTGAGATTTGAAGCCAGGGAGCACTATGATTGGATTTGTGTTTATAGAGATCACTGCTGCCTCTGCGCAGGCTCACTCACTTTGAGGATTGGATGGCTCTGTGGTAGGTGAACATTTAACAAGGTGCACAAGTGGATGGTTGGGCCACTTAACCTGAATGGACAGGTGTGCATTTACCAAGGTGAACGGGTGTCTAGATGTGCATTTATCCAGGTGGGTAAGTAGAAAGGTGGACCATCTACCAAGGGTACAAGTGGATGTGTGTGCGCCTGTGGGTGGCATCCTGGAGGCAGCTGGGGCTCTGTCCAGATCCCTTTGGTGGTCAACCCACTTGTCCGGCCATTTTGAGTATTGGCAGCTAATGGAGCACAGCTGCCTCCATCTTGGAACACTACCCTTGGTGATGGAGCCTCCCACACAGCAGCTGGGGACAGAGCTCAGCCAAAGACTGACTGGCATAGGGTATAAAAGGCTGACCCTTGCTTTGCCTCAAGGCAATTCAGATCTGTGAAGCCCCCAGTGCTTCCTTACTGGATTACAGGAAACTGGCCCTAACCAAGACCACTATCTTGTTTAGCACTCTCCACTCCTTACCCTGCCCTGTCCTGCTTTCAGGGTGACCAACCATCTCAGTTTCCTGACACTAAAGAGTTTGCCAGGAGGCAAATTTCAATGCGCAAACCAGAATGGTTACCCTAGGCTTCTGTTGTGTCCCCCAAAAAAGAGATGTTGAAGTTCTAAGCCCTGGTACCCATGGAATGTGAACTTATCCGAAAGTAGGGTCTGTGAAGATGTAATTAAGATATAAATGAAATGAGGTCATGGTGGGCCCTTGATCCAGTATGACTGACATGCTTATAAGAAGTGAGAAGAGACAGAGGCAGACACACAGAGAGGGGAAAGCCACATGAAGATACAGACACACAGGGAGAACATGGTGTAATGATAGACATAGATTGGAGCAATGCATCTGCAGGCCAAGGGGCACCAAGGATTGCCAGAAACACTAGAAGCTAAGAAAAAGCCACGGAACAGAGTCTCACCTAGAGCACAGCCCTGTTGACACCTTGATTTTGGACATTTGGCCTCTAGAACTGTGAGAGAATGTCTGTTGTTTTAAGCCACAAAGATTGTGGGAGTTGGTTAAGGAAGATCTAGAAAACTAATACAGATTTCTTCACTCCTTCTAAGAGCACACCCTCAAAAATAAGTCATTTGGATAAGAATCTCTATGTCAGGCTTTGCTCCTAGGGAACTTGGCCTAAAACAGTTGGTACCAGAAGTGGGTGGTCCCAGGAAACTGACTCTAACAATGGCACTCTGAAATTGCATCACTAACCAGCTGGGTAGTGAGAGACCATCACTCATGGCATGTGTAGAATTAATAGCCCTTGGCTTGAATAGCAGTGTGATGGTGAAAACTGTCATCTGGGAGAATTGGGATGGGAGACAAGTGGAAAGGGAGGCAGTAGCTGGTGCACTTCTCCGGCACTAGAGAGGTAAGGAGGAAATGGTAACTACAAAAGCTAAGGGGCTAAGTGGCTGTCACAAAGTATTATTGACTTCTTGAGGAAAGAGCATGGCAAGTTCAAAGATATTAATCAACAGTAAGAGTCAGAGGCCACCTGGCACATATCAAGAGACTGCAGCCTGAGGAAGATGAACATGAGGCACTGCAGAGTAGGTAGCTCAACCTAGACAAGACTCTTTGCATCGAAATTAGGGCCCTGATGGTGAAGAAATGGAACCCTAACATGGAGTGGGGATATCTGGGTGGATGCACTTGAGCACTTTGAACTCCAGACTCCCCTGAAACCTCTGGTGAATAAAATGGCCCCACCTTACATGAGAACTCTGCACACACCTCAGAAGAGGCAGACACCTTATCAGATAATGTTTGTCTCTGGGTTTTCCCCCACCTCCCCTGTAGGCCACCACACCCCAAACTAGGATCATATCTCAGCATAGACTAACTGAAATGTTGGGACCACTGAGAGGGCACAGATGGTATGCAAGGGAGCTATAGGTTTGTCTGAGCAGAGCTGGCAAGAACCAGAAGAGGATGCCTTGATATGGATCCTGAAGGCAATGGATCAAGGGAGTAGACACAAAAATGGATAAGGAAGAGCTGGTCAACATATGGGTACTCTCCTGTGACATAGGAGACTCTGGCAGGAACCCCAAGAAACAATTATTCCTATATGCTGCCTGGATGGCCCCTGGGAAAAGTCATGGTCTACAACAAACAAAAGAGAGATGCTAGAACAGCCATGAAAAAATGCAAAGGAAGAAGTCAGAAGACTCAGAAAAGGGGCATGTTGAATTGGGTTTATGATTAGAAAAGTTACAAGCTGCCTGTGAGCTCCCCCAGATCTTCAGGAGGGCCTGAAGTGCACAAAGGAGTGCACTTGTGAGAAGCCACTGCTGTCCTCCATGGGTGATGTGGAAGATGCCATTACAGAACTGGCTTCCTAGTAGGAAAGGAGATGACAGGATCCTAGAGTAGCAGGTGCCAGGTGCTGAATTAACTGCTAGGAGCAAAGTGGAAATTATTCTATTGATTGCCAGATAGAATAATAGTCAAGGAGGCTTAGACTACAGGATCTATAGTGATGGCTTAAAGAATAGTATTTAGCAACTTAGATAAGCTTCAAAAAATATTTAAAATGAGTAAGAAGAGTTCCACTTCTGGTAAACATGGAGCTACTAGGTTTGGACCAATCCTCCTATGGATAATAATGATAAACTCTGGACAATATATTTTTTAAAATCTGAAGACATTGGATAGTGAGAAGGCATAGTGTTGGATAGGGAGTCAACACATGGAAGAAAACATGTTTTCCATTAGCAGAAAGTCCCCAGTAAGAGTGACTAGAATATGACCAGAGCCTGGAAGATAATACTGTTTCTGAGAGGCATTCAATTTGAGGCTGACTTCAGAACCATAGCAGCTGAAAAGTGAGGGAAGTAATGTCACAAAGAGAGAGCCAAAGAAGGAGAGCCCCAAACTCTGTATATAAATTCTGCCCAAATCTCTGGGTAATGCCTGAACTATGCATGTACAGAGCAGATTTCGAGTACCCCAGCTGAGGCTAAAATAATGGGACAAAGAGTTCCGCTGCCTTACACTACCAGGGTGACAAATTTTACAGTTTTCATTCAGCCAAATTAACCGTCTGCTAAAACAAGAAATCAGTGTTCTTCAGAGGAACATAACAGAAACTATAATCTTTACAATAGATCATACACAATGTCCAGGATACAATCCAAAATTATCAGACATACAAAGAAACAGAAAATAATGACCCATGTGTAAGAGGAAAGCCAATCAATGAAGCCCAGCCCCAGGATGATCTAGATTTTGGAATTAGCAAACAGCTTTTTTTTTTTTTTTTAATGATTTTACTGAGACAATTTTACTAAGGCACCAACTACTATAAACCACATACATTTAAAATGTATAGTTTGGTGAGTTTTGTCATATGTATACAGCCATGAAACCATCACTTCCAAAATTCCTAGTTCTCATTTTATAGACTTTTAAGATACATATAGTATGTATTATTTTAGGGGGGAAGGGGACCAGTATCTTTCACTCAGAATGATTATGAGATTTGTCTATGTTGTGCTTATATCAATAGTTTTCTTTTCTGAGTAGTATTTCATTGTATTTAATTCTATTCATTTATCAATCTGTGGGACATTGGGTTATTTCTTGCTTGAAGCTGCTATTAACATTCAAACACAAGTCTGCATTTTCACTTCTTTTGGATAAATTGCTAGGAGTGGAATGGGTGCATCCTTAACTCCATAAGAAACTGCCGTACTATTTTCTATAGTAGTTGTTCTTTTTTTACATTCCTACCATAAGTATTATGTCATCTACAAATAGAGACAGTGTTACCTTTCCCTTTTTGATCTTCATAGCTTTTATGTCTTTTTCTTCCTTGATTGCACTGGCTAGGACTTCTAAGACAATGTTGAATAGAAGTAGTGAGTGTGGACATCCTTATTCTTATTCCTGATCTTAGGGAAAAAAATTGTCCAACATTTTATCATAAAATAGAATATTAACTGTAGTTAATTCTATGTTATTATTAAAGTTCATAATAGTTCCTTTTTTTAAGTTTATTACTTTGAGAGAGAGAGAATGTGCACACACACACGACAGAGAGAGACAGAGAGAGCTTGGGAGAAGGGCAGAGAGAGAGGGAATGAGAGAGAGAATCCCAAGCAGGCTCTGCACTTCCAGAGCAAAGCCCAGCACAGGGCTCAGACTCACAAACCGTGAGATTATGACCTGAGCCTAAATCAAGAATCTCACACTCAACCAACTGAGCCACCAAGGCACCCCTCCTTATTTTCCTTTTAATGTCTGCAGAGTCTGCAGTAATGTCTCCCTTTTCATCTCTGATGTGGGTAATCTGTGTTCATTTTTGCTGGTTGAGTATAGTTTGTTTTGCTTATCTTTTTAAAAAAACATGTATTGGCTTTAATTTTCTCTTGTTTGCCTATTTTATATATTATTAGATACTACTCTTTGTTATTTTCTTCTTTCTACTTTATTATTTTTTTATTTTAGAGAAAGAGAGTGCGTGCAAATAGGGGAGAGGGGCAGAGGAAAGGGGAGAGACAGTGAGAGAGAGAGAGAGAGAGAGAGAGAGAGAGTCTTAAGCAGGCTCCACACTCAGGAAGGAGCCCGACACGGGGCTCAATCCCATGACCCTGGTACCATGACCTGAGCCAAAATCAAGAGTCAATCACTCAACCAACTGAGCCACCCAGGTGCCCTTCTACTTTATTTTTTAAATCTTGTTTCACTTGTACTTAACCCAGAACTTTATGTCATTGGTTTATGTTTCCTTTTCTAAAGCATTTCTATAGCTTCTTTTATTTTTATTTATTTTTAAGTAGGTGTGGAGCCCAAGGTGGGGCTTGAACTCACGACCCTGAGATCAAGAGTCAGATGTTCAACCGAATGAGCCCTCACTGAGCCCAACTGAGTCCCCATAGCTTCTTTTAAAGCCATAAATTTCCACTTTAACATTACTTCAGTTGCATACTACAAATTTTGATACATTGTATTTTTATCACTAAATTTGAAATAGCTCCTTTTTCTTTTGATTTCTTTTTTGACACATAAATTATTTAAAAGTATGTTGTTTAGCATCCAAATATCTAGAGGTTTTCTGCATATTTTTTGGTTTTATCTATTTATAACTTAATTCCATTGTTGGGTAGACAACATTCTATAAAATTTCAATCTTTTCAAATTTATTGAGACTTGTTTTATGGCCCAGCATATGATCTGTCTTTATGACTGTACCACATGTACTTGGAAAGAATATGTTCTTCCATTGTTAGGTAGAATGTTCCATCAATGTCAATTAGGTCAGGAGTTTGGTGGTGGTGCTCAGATCACTAATGACCTTACTGATTTATTCTAGTTGGAACTCCAAGAATGCTTATTAATTTGTCTATTTATATCACTAATTCCATCACTTCTGGCTTAATGTTTTCTAAAAATCAGTTATTAGACACACATTTAGGATTGTAGATTTTCCTGATTAATAACCCTTTTATCATCATGAAATATCTCCTTTTATGTCTCATAATAAATAGTCTTTGTCTTGAAGTATACTTTTTCTTTTTCTTTTTTTAATGTTTATTTTTGAGAGAGAAAGACAGAGACAGAGTGTGAGCAAGGGAGGGGCAGAGAGAGGAAGAAACAGAACTTGAAGCAGGCTCCAGGCTCCGAGCTGTCAGGACAGAGCCCAACGCAGGGCTCAACTCACCAACTGTGAAATCATGATCTGAGCCGAAGTCGGAAGCTTAAACGACTGAGCCACCCAGGCACCCTTTGAAGTGTACTTTTCTGATGGAAATATAGTTGCTCCAGCTTTTTTTTTTTTATGTTTTTTATTTATTTTTGAGAGAGTGCAAGCAGGGGAGGGGCATAGAGAGAGGGACAGAGGATCTGAAGCAGGCTCTGCGCTGACAGCAAACACCATGTGGGGCTTGAACTCACAAACCGTGAGCTCATGACCTGAACCAAAGTCTGATGCTCAACCGACTGAGCCACCCAGGCGCCCCTGGTTGCTCCAGTTTTCTTAAGATTAGTGTTTCTGTGGTATGTCTTTTTTCCCATGATTTTACTTTTAGTCCATCAGTGTCTACACTTGAAGTGCATCTCTTGTAGGCAGCATGCACTTAAATCTTGTTTTGTTTTTTTTTTAAGAATTCAGTCTGAGTCTGACAATATCTTCCTTTTCATTGGAATGTTTGTTTTGTTTAAATTTAATGTAATTGTTAATGTAGCTGAATCTAAGTCTGTTTGCTGTTTTGCTATTTGCTGTTTTCTGTCCCCCCCCCACCTTGTTTTTTAGTACTGTATTCCTCCTTTCCTGTCTTCTCTCTTCTTAACTCATGTTTGCACATTTTCGAAGTCCATTTTTTATTAGCTTTTCAGCTATACCACTTTGCCCTCTTTACTGGTACCTATAGGACTTCCAATATGTCATCTTAACTTTTCGCAGTCTAATTGCAGTTAATATTGTACTATGTCATGTAAAATGTCATTGAGATTGCATGGTTCTGTTTGCTGCCACACCCTCTGTTTTTTGAGATATCATTATATTTATAAACATGAAAGTTGAAAGGTAAAAGTTATAATATTTGTTTTATAGACATTATTTTTTTAAGTGTTTATTTATTTTTAGAGACAGAGAAAGAGTGCAAGCTAGGGAGGGGCAGAGAGAAAGGGGGACAGAGGATCTGAGGCAGGCTCCATGCTGTCAGCTCAGAGCCCAATGTGGGGCTCAAACCCACAAATGAGATCATGACCTGAACTGAAATCAGATGCCCATCTGAGCCACCCAGGCGCCCCAGTCATCATTTTAAGATAAGAAGAAAAAAGATAGTCTTTTATACTTACCCACATATTTAGTATTTCTGATGTTCTCCTTTTCTTCATGGAGATGTGAGTTTCCATCTCCTATCATTTCTCTTCAGCCTGAAGAATTTCCTTTGTACTTCTTGCTGTGTAGGTGTGCAAGTAACAAATAACCTTAGTTTTTGTTTAAAAATATCTTTATTTCACTCCACTCTTGAAGGATATTTTTTGCTGGAAATAGAATTCTGGATGTATGAGTCTATTCTCCATACTCAGCACATTAAAGAGGCTATTCCATTTTTGTCTTTTGACTTTCGATCATTTCTGATGAAAAGTCAGCTAACATTCATATCCTTCACCTGTATATAATGTGCCATGTTTCTCCGGCTATTTTTAATGTTTATTCTTCATTTTCAGCTTTCAGTTTAACCATGATGCTCCTAACCGTGCTTTCTTTGTTTTTACCTTGTTTGGGGGATGCTGACCTTGGTGAATCTGTAAATGTATGTCTTCCATTAAGTTTTTAAAAAGCAAAACCATTATTTCTTCAAATATTTTTCTCCTCCCTGGGGTAGGAAGAATAATGGTCCCCTCAAAGATGTCTACAACCTAATCCCCAGAAACTGTGAATGTAGTTTTTTCACATGGCAAAGAAAGAATTTGCAAATGTGATTAAGTTTAGGACCTTGAGGTAAGGAGAGTATCCTGGAGTATTCGGGAGAATCCAGTGTAATTACAAGGACCCTTAAAAGTGGAAGAGGGGGCAGAGGAAGTCAGAGTGATGCAATTGTCAGAAGGAAGTGAACCACTATCCCCTTCTTGGAAGATGAGGGAATGAGACAGAGGCCAATGCAGCCTCTAAAAGCTGGAAAAGGCAAGGGAATGGATTTTCTTTCAGAAAGGAATGCAGCTGACCCCTGGCCCAGTGGGGCCTGTGTACACTTCTAACCTACAGAAATGTAAGATAATGTATTTGTACTATTTTAAAGCACCAAGCTTGTGAAAAATTGTTACAACAGTGATAGGAAACTAATACATGCTTCCATTATCCCTCTGCTTTTTCTGGGATTCCAGGAACAAGTACGATAGGTCCTATGACCTACTGCAGGGTTTCTCAGATCCCTAAGATTCTGTTCATTTGTTCAATCAATCAGTTTTCTCTCCACTGTCCAGGTTGGGTAGTTTATATTGCTCTATCTTGAGTCCACTGACTTTTCTGTCACCTTCCTTCTGCTGTTAAGCCCATCTAGTACATTTTTTTATTTCTAACATTGTATTTTTCAATTAAGGAATTTCCACTTGGCTCTTTCTTGAAGTTTCTTTTTCTCTGCTGAGATTCCCATCTTATCATTTATTATGAGCATATTTTCTTTTATATCTAAACATAGTTATAATGGTTGCTTTAAAATTGTTGCTGCATCTGGGGTACCCGGGTGCCTCAGTCTGTTAAGCATTCAACTCTTGATTTGGGTTCAGATCATCATCTCACAGTTTGTAGGGTTGAGCCCCTGAGCTGACAGTGCAGAGCCTGCTTGTGATTCTCTCTCTCCCTCTCTCTCTCTGCCCCTCCCTGACTCTCTCTTTCTCTCTCTTTCTTTCTCTCTCTCTCTCAAAATAAATAAACATTTAAGATAAAATAAAATCCTTGCTACATATATCCTGCCTCTAACATCACACTTAAGGCTTAAAGACTGAGCTGTTTCCTTCCAAGGTTGGGAACAAGGCAAGGAAGTTTGATGTCACTATTTTTATTCAACATTGTACTGAAGGTCTAGACAATTCTATAAGGCAAGAAAAAGATATATTGTAATCGAAGTTATAATATTGTAAAAGAAAAAGTAAAACTAGACAGATGGTATTTCAGATGTTATAATCGTTCATATAGAAAACCTCAAAGTATCCACAAAAACAAATTACAGAGGTCTATAAGTTAGTAAATGAAATCAGCAAGGCTGAATTATGTCCCCCCCAAAAAAACAATATATGTTGAAGTCCTAATACCCAATACCTCAAAATGTGACCTTATGGAAATAAGGTCATTGCAGGTGTAATTAGTTAAGATGAGGTCTTTTTTTTTTTTTTAACTTTTATTTATTTTTGAGACAGAGAGAGACAGAGCATGAACAGAGGAGGGTCAGAGTGAGGGAGACACAGAATCTGAAACATGCTCCAGGCTCTGAGCTGTCAGCACAGAGCCCGGCACGGGGCTCGAACTCACGGACCATGAGATCATGACCTGAGCCGAAGTTGGATGCTTAACCGACTGAGCCACCCAGGTGCCCCAAGATGAGGTTTTAACAGAGTAGGGTGGACCTCTAATCCAACATGACAGATGTCTTCATAAGAATACATCAGTGTGGGACGCCTTGGTGACTCAGTCAGTTAAGTGTCTGACTCTTGGTTTCAGGTTGGGTCATGGTCTCACAGTGCATGGGTTAGAGTCCTATATCAGTCCTGCTAACAGTGTGGAGCCTGCCTGGGATGCTCTATCTCCCTCTCTCTCTGCCCCTCCTCTTCTCTCTCTCTCTCTCTCTCTCTCTCTCTCTCTCTCTCAAAAAATCAATAAACTTAAAGAAAATTTTAAAAAAGAATACATCAATGTGAAGACCAACACACAGGAAGAATGCAATGTGGCAACAAAAGCAAAAATTGGACTTACACAGCTTCAAGCCGAGGACTGCCAAATATTGCCAGCAAACCCCAGGAGGTTTGAAGAGTAAGGAAAGATTTCTCTTTCCAGAAAACACCTTTTTCCAGGTTAACACCTTTTTTCCAGACTTCTAGCCCCCAGAAGGAGGAGACAATAAATTTCTGTTGTTTTACATGACCTAGTTTGTGGTACTTTGTTATAGCTGCTCTAGCAAACTAATGCAGTCATGATGTAAGGTTAATATACAAACATTAACTATATCTCTATGTAATAGTAACAAATAATTGAAAATGAAAAACAATTTCATTTACAATAACATCAAGAAACATAAAATACTTAGAAATAAATAGAACAACAAACCTCCAAGACATCACATTGCAACCTACAAATATTGCTGCAGGAAATTAACAAAGACATAGGGGCTCCTGGGTGGCTCAGTTGGTTAAGTGTCTGACTCTTGGTTTTGGTTCAGGTCATGATCTCGCGGTTTCCGG
The DNA here is from genome assembly GCF_018350155.1 of Leopardus geoffroyi. Classification (NCBI taxonomy): domain Eukaryota; kingdom Metazoa; phylum Chordata; class Mammalia; order Carnivora; family Felidae; genus Leopardus; species Leopardus geoffroyi. Next base: position 28,935,859 of record NC_059339.1, on the reverse strand, counting down.
TTTTGTGGGTTTGAGCTTGGGATTCTCTTTGTCTCCCTCTCCGCCCTCCCCCAACTCGCTCTCTTTCTCTCTCTCTCTCTCAAAATAAACAATAATAATAAAATAAACACCTTAAAAGAAATTAAATAAGACATAAATAAATGGAGAGCAAGATACCAAGTTCACAGATTTGGAAAGTCAATCTTTTTAAGATGTCCATTCTCCCAAAATGGATTTATAGATTCAGTCTAATTCTAAACACAATCCCAATAAGCATTTTCTGAAGAAAGTAACAAGACAACTCTAATATTTTCTGGCATACAAAGAACCTGAAATATCCAAAGCAATTTTGAAAACGAATAAAAAGTTGGAGAATCTATGCTTTTCTCAAAACCTTCTGTGAAGCTACAGTAATCAACTGTGCTACTGGCATAAGGATCAATAAGTAGATCTATAGAACAGAACAGAGAACCTAGAAACAGACCCACAGTTACATGGCCATTGACTCCTTAACAAGGTGCCAATGAAATGCAATAAGGAAGGGACAATTATTTCAATAAGTGGTGCTGTAACAACTAGTTATCTATATGGGAAGAATTTAACTTCAACTCCTTCCTCAGACCATACACGAAAAGTAATTTGAGAACCATTGTAGATCTAAACCTAAAATGTAAAATTATAGGGGCACCTGGGTGGCTCAGTTGGTTAAGCGTCCGACTTCAGCTCAGGTCATGATTTCACAGTTTGTGGGTTCGAGCTCGGCATCGGGCTCTGTGCTGACAACTCAGAACCTGGAGCCTGCTTCAGATTCTGCGTCTCCCTCTCTCTCTGCCCCTCCGGCTCGCACTCTGTCTCTCTGTCTCTCAAAAACAAATAAACATTTTTAAAAAATTAAAAAATTGTAAAATTATAACATTTTTAGAAAACAGGAAATTATCTTCACAACAAAGGAGTACTAGCCAGTGATAAGAAGAAAACATTTCTGATTCACACACATAGTGTAAGCCCTGACAGTTGGGTTTCTTTTTTGTAATGTGAGTGCCTGATTTAAGCTTTGATGGCTGAGGCATCCTCTTCAGAGGTGGCTATCTCCAATAAACATACTGCCAGCCACACAACTAGATAAAGAGCCAGGCTACCTCCCTCCACTGCGGCTCCTTTGTTTTAGAGATCTTGGTTGATTTTGATAAATGACCATTTGGGCCATTTGGGGGGGGGGGTTGTTTGTTTGTTTGTTTGTTTGTTTAAACTCTTGCCATGTTTTACATTCCTGCTCTTATGTTTTAAATTCACCAATAAATGGGTGCCTGAGTGGCTCAATCGGTTGGGCAGCCCACTTTGGCTCAGGTAATGATCTCACTGTTTGTGAGTTTGAGCCCCTTGTGGGGCTCTGTGCTGACAGCTCAGAGCCTGGAGCCCGCTTCGGATTCTGTGTCTCCCTCTCTCTCTGCCCCTCTCCCACTCATGCTCTGTCTGCTTCAGAAGAAAGTAAATAAACATTAAAAAATTTTTTTTTAAATAAATTCACCAGAACCCCAGGTCCGTGTGCATTCCCTCTCTCTCTGTGACCTTGCTGTGTGTCCCCAGGTGTGCTGTGTAAGTTCCAGGTCCTGTAAGCAATACATTTTTATTTTTTCAAAGTTTCCTGATGTTTATTGCTGAAAAGCATCTTATAATCATAAGAACCATAAAGGCTGGTCCATCCACAACACGGTTATTGATAGGCTAAGACTGGCACAAAACAACACAACAAGATGGATGACTGTTAAAAATATTACACTGAACTCACAATAAGCAGCCTGAGGTGATCTCTGAAAATGGTCCGCTATTCACTTGACCCAGAAAACTACAAAATCATGCAAATCAAGATGTTCAAATCTTCATGTTCACTTTAAGAACATAGGGGCGCCTGGGTGGCTCAGTCGGTTAAGCGTCCGACTTTGGCTCAGGTCATGATCTCATCTCACATTTCGTGGGTTCGAGACCCACATCGGACTCTGCTCTGAAAGCTCAGAGCCTGCAGCCTGCTTCAGATTCCGTGGTCCATTGCTCTCTGCCCCTCCCCCACTCATGCTCTGTCTCTCTCTCTCTCTCTCTCTCAGAAATAAATGAACATTAAAAAAAAAATTTAAGAACGCACATGAAGGGCACCTGGCTGGCTCAGTCGCTGAAGTATGCAATTCTTTTTTTTTTTTTTTTAGAAAAAAAAATTTTAAGTTATTCATTTGAGAGAGAGCGAGCACGGGTGCACATACACACGAGCAGGGGAGAGGCAGAGAGAGGGAGAGAGAGAATCCCATGCAGGGCAGAACCTAACGCGGGTCTCAATCTCACACACTGTGAGATCATGACCTGAACCAAAATGAACAGTTGGGTGCTTAACTGACTGAGCCACCCAGGTGCCCCTGCAACTCTTGATCTCAAGGCTGTAGGTTCAAGTCCCAGGTTGTATGTAGAGATTAGTTAAAAATAAAATCTTTTAAAAAAGAAAGAAAGAAAGAACACACGCGAAACTGCCCAGGCCATCAAGGGTATGCATATCTGAAAAGCCACCAAGTATCTGAAGACTGTCACTTTATAGAAGCAATGTGTGCCATTCTGTTACTACAATGGTGGAGTTGGTAGGTATGCCCAGGCCAAAGAGTGGGGCTGGACACAGAATCAGAGGCTCAAACAGAGCCTCAATTTTTACTACACATGCTTAAAAATGCTAAGAGTAATGCTGAACTTAAGGGTTTGGATGTAGATTCTCTGGTCATTGAGCAGCGCATTCAGGTGAACAAAACCCCAAGATGCAGTGCAGAACTTACAGAGGTCATGTTTGGACTGACCCATATATGAGCTCTTCCTGCCACACTGAGCCGATCTTTATTGAAAAGGAGCAGATTGTTCCTAAACCAGAAGAGGAGGTTGCATGGAAGAAAAAGATATCCCAGAAAAAACTGAAGAAACAAAACTTGTGGCCCGGGAGTAAATTCTGGATAAAATAAATGCAAATAAAAGTTTAAAAATATGTATTATACTAACCAAATGGCCCCTTATACAAGAATAGATCGTACTGCAGGAGTCCATTTCAATGAGCTTTCAGAGGAGGCAAAATTAATCTATGTTGAAAAACAGAGCAGTGGTTTCCTCTTGAGGGTGGGGAGGGGATGGTGACTATCTGAGAAGGAGCATAAAGCAAGTTTTTGGAGTTACAGAAATATTCTATCTCTTGGTAGGGGTTTGCATAGTGCAGGGGTATACATTTGTCAAAACTTACAAAGTGGTACATTCAAGATCTGTATAATTCTCTATATATAAATGTTACCTTAAGTTTGCAATCAAATGTTGATTGCAAAATGTTGATCTAGTTAATGATATGCACGTTGAGGATTTTAGGTATGAAGTGTATTGATGTCTGTAACTTACTTTGGAATGCGTAAAACATCAGGTGGAGTAACCGATGCATGCATACATAGGTGACAAAGCAAAAACTTAATCCAAGGGGTGCCTGGGTGGCTCAGTTGGTTAAGCGTCTGACTTTAGCTTAGGTCATGACCTCACACTCCGTGAGTTCGAGCCCCACATCGGACTCTGTGCTGACAGCTCAGACCCTGGAGCCCGCTTCAGATTCTGTGTGTCTCCCCCTCTCTCTGCCCCTCCCCTGCTCATGCTCAGTCTCTCTCTGTCTCAAAAATAAATAAATAAAACATTAAAAAAAATTAAAAAAAAAAACCTTAATCCAAGAATCTAGGTAGTGAGGATATGGAGGTTCCCTGTACAAACCTTTCAAATTTTCTGGATGTTTGAAATTTTTCATAATGAAATATTGGGAAAAATAATATAAGTAAACTCAACAAAAACAAAATAACCCAATTTAAAAAATGAGCCAAGAACTTGAATAGATATTTCTTCCAAGGAGACATACAACCGGCCAAGAAGCACATGAAAAGACACTCATCGTTAATCATTAGGGAAATGCAATTATGAACCACAAGATACCACTTTATATCCATTACAGTGACTATGAATTTTAAAACTGGAAAATAACAAATGTTGGCAAACATGCGGATAGATTGAAACCCGTGCGCTTTGCTAGTGGCAATGTAAGACAGCGCTGCTACCATGAAAAGAGAATTCGGTGGTTTCTCAAACAGCTAAACCGAGTATTACCGTGATTCAGCAATTCCACTTCTAGGTATGTATCCCAAAGAACTGAAGACGGGGACTCAAGCAGATACTTGTACACCCACATTCACAGCAGCATTATTCACAATAGTCAGAAGGTGGAAGCAACCCAAATATCCACCTACAGATTTTAAAATGTGGCATATGCATTCAGTGGAACTCAGCCATAACCCTTAGTTGGCAGGCCCTGGGAGTAGGAGGAAATGTGGAGTTATTGTTTAATGAGTATAGGGCTTCTGTTTGGGATGATGGAAAGTGCCAGAAATGAGAGTGACTATAGTTACACAACATTGTGAATATACTTAATGCCACAGAATTGTGCACTTAAAAATCGTTACAGGGGCTCCTGGGTGGCTCAGTCGGTTAAGCGGCCGACTTCGGCTCAGGTCATGATCTCGCGGTCCGTGAGTTCAAGCCCCACGTCAGGCTCTGTGCTGACAGCTCAGAGCCTGGAGCCTGTTTCAGATTCTGTGTCTCCCTCTCTCTGACCCTCCCCTGTTCATGCTCTGTCTCTCCCTGTCTCAAAAATAAATAAAACGTTAAAAAAAATTTAAAAAATCATTACAATGGTAAGCTCTAGGCTGTGTACATTTTACCACATTAGAAAAAATAATAATAATAGAAAGCATGGGGCGCTTGGGTGGCTCAGTTGGTTGATCGTCAGACTCTTGATTTTGGCTCAGGTCATGATCTCAGGGTTGTGGGATCATGCTTAACATTCTCTATCTCTCTCCCTCTGCCCTTCCCCTGCTTGGTCTCTCTCTCCTCCCTTCAAATAAATAAATACATAAATACATACATACAAACATACATAAATAATAGAAGAGCAAAAGGCTGAGATCACTGGACCCAGGGAATGTCACAATCCTTTGCCCAATTTCCAGCCAGTTCTCAGGCTCAGACCTCATCTACTGAAGTCTCCTTCACATGGGTAAGGATCCAGCAACACCATGAAAAGTGTATCTATAGGAGTGATGTCTTAATCCTTCTGTGAAAGGATCTGGGTCCATTTACTCAGGTGGTTGCATACTGGAGAAAGGGAAAACCTAGATCATTAAAAGTTTTTTTTAAATGTTTATTTATTTTTAGGAGGAGGGTCAGAGAGAGAATTCCAAGCAGGCTCCATGCTGTCAGCACAGAGCCCAATGTAGGGCTCAGTCTCATGACTCTGAGATCATGACCTGAATCAAAATCAGGAGATGGACACTCAACTGATTGAGCCACTCAGGCACCTTGGAAAACCCAGATCATTTTACAGCAGGCTCCACATTAATACTGGTACCAGGGACCCAAGATACCATCATGGCCCCCCTGCTAGAATCAGGTGGAGGATAAGGTAACAAATGGAGAACTGGTTACTTTTCCAGGTTTTTTTTTTTTTTAAGTTTATTTACTGAACTCTCAAGATCCTGAGAACAAGAGTCACATGTCTTCTGACTGAGCCAACCAGGTGCCCCATCCAGTTTTTGAATATATATTTGCAACACACATATTTCGCACTTGGCAGAACTTCCACAGTGGTTCTGATCTTTAGAGTCAGATCTCTGTTGTAAGTGAAAGCTCCTGAACTACCTCCCCACAAAAATTGAAGAACCTAATGCTGCATCTTAAGAACAGCAGAGGTTAATGTCATGGCTAAAGACCTAAAGGATGCAGGGTGCTGATGTCTAGTAAAACCCGATTTAATTCGTTAGTCTGACCCTTGCAAAAACTGGATGGATCATATAGCACTCCTTCATGATAAAACACTCAAAACCAACTTGCAATAAAAGTGAACTTGCTCAGGGTGCCTAGGTGGTTCCGTTAGTTAAGCATCCAACTTGAAGTCGGTGACTCAGGTCACGATCCCATGGTTTGTGAGTTCAAGCCCCACACTGGGCTCTCTGCTGTCAGCACAGATCCTGCTTTAGATCTTCTGTCTCCCTCTATCTCTCTGCCCATCCCCTGTTCATTATCTCTCTCTCTCCCTCTTTCTCAAATAAGTAACTAAATTTAAAAAATGAATTTTCTCAATCTGATAAGGAGTGTCTGAAAAATCCACAGCTAGCATACTTAATGATGGAGACAGAATCCTTCCTCTCTAAGATTAAGGGCAACATGAGAATGCCCAAGTTCACCACTTCTGTTCGACATTGTATTGGAAGTTGTAGTCAGAGCCATTAGGCAAGAGAATAAAGTACAATACATGAATATTGTATAAGAAGAAGTAAAAATGCTGTTCACAAATGACATGATCTTGTAGATAGAAAATCCAAAAGAATCCCCCAAAAACTATTCGAATTAATAAATGAGTCCAGTGGGTTGCAAGATACAAGATCAACGTACAAAAATCAATTGTGTTTTTATACACTTGCAGTGCACAATGGGAAAATAGAATTAAGACAACTATTCCATTTACAATAACGTCAAAAAGAATAAAATACTTAGCAATATTAGCGAAGAAGTGAAAACGAGATACTCTAAATATTATAAAGCAGTACTGAAATAATTTAAAGATCTAAATAAATCAAAACATCCCATGTTCACGGATCGGAAGGATTAATGTTGGTAAGTTGGTGACACTCTGCAAATTGGTCTAGGCTCAGTTGGTTGAGCCACCTACTTCGGCTCAGGTCATGCTCTCATGGCTCGTGAGTTCAAGCCCCACATTGGGCTCTGTGCTGACAGCTCGGAGCCTGGAGCCTGCTTCGGATTCTGTGTCTCCCCTTCTCTCTGCCACTCCCCCATTTGCGCTCTCTCTGTCTTTCAAAAATAAATAAATATTAAAAAATTCTACCTGGTCTGTTTGCAGAAACTCATGGAGGTGGTTCTAAAATTCACACTGAAATTCATGGGAACCAGAATAACTAAAACAACATTGAAAAATAACAAAGTTAGAGAGCTCAACTTCCTGATCTCAAAATTGACTGTAAAACTACAGTTATCAAGACAGTATGGTTTTGCCATAAGGATAGACATATAGATCAGTGGAGCAGAATTCAGAATCCAGGAATAAATCCTCACACTTATGGTCAATTAAATTTCAACCAGGGGGCAAAAACAATGCAACGGGCAAAAGAATAATCTTTTCAACAAATGATGCTGAGACAACTAGGTATCTATATGCAAAAGAATGAAGTTGACCTTTACCTCACATCGTATATAAAAATTCACTCAAGGGGTGCCTACCTGGCTCGGTCAGTAGAGCATGTGACTCTTAATCTAGGGGTCATGAGTTCAAGTTGGAAGTAGAGATTACTTAAAAAATAAAATCATAAAAAAATTCACTCAACATCAATTAGTGTAAGAACTAAAACTGTAAAATGTATACTTTATAAAACCGCAAACCGTTGGGGTAAATCTTCATGCTCTAGGATTTGGAAATGATTTCTGAAAATGTTTATTTATTTTTTTGAGAAAGATAGAGCGCATGTGCATGCATGTAAGGGAGGAGCAAGAGGGAGAGGGAGAGAATCCCAAGCCTGACTTGATCCCACAAACCATAAGATCATGACCTGAGCCGAAATCAAGAGTTGGGCACTTAACCGGCTGAGCCACCTAGGCGCCCCAAGCCAATGGTTTCTTAGGTACAACACCAAAGCATTAAAAACAAACAAACAAACAAACAAACAAACCAAAAAAAAAGCAGAGGAAAAAAATGTATTTATTCAAATTTTCAAATGTTATACTTCAAAGGACACCGTCAAGAAAGTGGAAAACTACCATAGAATGGGAGAAGATTTTGCAAATTATATATCTGATAAGGACTTGTATCTTGAATATACAAAGAGCTCTTACAACCCAATGATGAAAAGATAAACCAAGTCTCTAGGACTCCAGTGGTCCTTTGCTAGATGTTCCATGCTATAACATTCCCTCAAAGTAAAGGACAAATTGTGCCCTGTACCTCCTATCACTAAGAAAGTACACACTGCAGGTTTCTTTGGGTTTGGGAGGCCTGACGTTCTGTACTTGGGAATACTGCCATGAGCGGTTTGTTGGCTGCACGCATGCCAGCTTTGCGCAGAGCGCAGAGCGGAAAGAGGTCTGCAGCAGGTCCAGGCTTTGGCACAAGCAGCTCTGTGCCTGGCCCAGGGGTCTGGCGGAGCCTGTGGCGAATGCTATGGCGGAGAAAGTTTTCAAGTGGGGCCTCCGGCAGGTTCCAGTGAGAGAGCTTCAGTGCCAACTCTTAGGGTTCTCGAGTGAGACCATGCCACACGCCGTTCACAAAACAGTTCCTGGAATGTTACTGGGCCCCAACAGGAAATGAGCATCTGACCTTGGGCTATTAAGTAACCACATGGTCAGGTGGCTCATCAGAGCTGAATACTGTCAGAGGCACCAAGACTTTTTTTTTTTTTTAATTTTTTTTTCAATGTTTATTTATTTTTGGGACAGAGAGAGACAGAGCATGAACGGGGTAGGGGCAGAGAGAGAGGGAGACACAGAATCGGAAACAGGCTCCAGGCTCTGAGCCATCAGCCCAGAGCCTGACGCGGGGCTCGAACTCCCGGAACCGTGAGATCGTGACCTGGCTGAAGTCGGACGCTTAACCGACTGCGCCACCCAGGCGCCCCAAGAGGCACCAAGACTTTAAGGTACAATGGAGGTGCATTGCCAGGATCAGCTCGGAGCACATCTAGACACGGGTAAGCTGCACAAGCAAGTGACTGCCACCCCCTTGTGGCCCTGAATGACAGCAGTGAGGGGAAAGCCCTCCGAAGGGTAGAGCTTCTCCAGGGCACTGTATCATCCACGTAGTAAGGAGGGGAAAGGGTCTAGGAAAAGAAGATACGGAGCCCTGTTTGCCACAGTAAACAGTTGACCTAGTAGCTTCGGGGGGCGGGGGGCGGACAGAGCAAGAAGAGAAGTTTAGAGACAAGGAAGTCTGGAGAAGAGGCACCTAGAGAACTAGTGTGACACGTGGCAGCTTTTCAATTGGTGGACCCAGGGGTCCAGGTGGGACACCCTGCTCCCCGGTACTCCCAGAGACCCCACTGGGAAATTTGTGTCCTCATCCTAGAAACTTTAGGTTAGGTTCTGGGTCTCTGAAGGGGGTAATCTCACCAGGAACACAGTATGAGTGGCACAAAACGTACACTATGACAGCTACCAGGCCACTCTGGGCTCTTCATACCACCAAGCAAAAAGGCCCCCATGCTGGCAGGGGTACTGGATCCAGATCCTAGGAACAGGGATGTTTGATCTTCCCATCCACTGGATGTCCCCCTCCCCAGCTGTCACCGAATGGGCCATTACAGCCAGCACAACCTGAGGAGGGCATGGTACCCAGGGGCTCACGCCCCCAGGGATGAGCATCTGGGTCATCAGGTGAGGCACCCAGACCTTCAGAAGTGCTAAGTGCTCCTGGGAGAGGGGGAGCTAGAGAAGGTGGTGGGGGGGAGGGGCGGGAAACACATGGCACCTGGTTACAGGCTCAGGACTAACTCAAGCAGCAGGGACCACAGCCCATCCAATAGCTTTCCTTTCCTATATATGTACAGAAATTGTGCCCAACCAGAACCCTGGGGATCTAAATGCAATGAACTTAATGTGGGGCTGAGTGTGGCAGGACTGGGGTAAGTGTTCCCAGTGTGAGCTGGTCACTTGCAGGTGACCCTTTCTCTGGAGCATTGGCCAGACGGGAGCCACCTTAGTGAGAGAGACTGTGCACCCTGACCTCACTGAAGGTGGTCTCAGACCCCACCGGGCTGCGATGGAACCAGGATCCCCCTCAGCATTTCACCCTCCCCTCCGCCTCCCTCAGGTGCTAGCCAGAAAACTCCCCCCCGGTTCTTCTTCCCCACTGAAACCACTGACCTGTTCCCAGACCTGTGGCCATTTTCAGTGTTATATAAATGGACTCGCGCAGTATGGAGCCTTCTGAGACCCACCTCTCCCACTCAGCACAATCTTCTGACATGGCCCTGCACTGTTGCGTGTGTCACTCACTGCCACCCTGGGCCCCTCCCTGGTGTGGTGGACCGTGGCGTATTCATCCACTCACCAGCTGACGGGCATCTGAGTTGTTTCCAGGCTTTGGCAATGAGGAACAGAACTCCTCTAAACATTCACAGGACATCTCCTCAGCTGGACCATCTAACCCATAGGGGAGCTGTCCTACTTCCTGTGCTACTACAGGTGGCAATGTTGCTAAGCTTCTTGCCACTCCACACCAAGGGTCTCCTTTCTTCCACCTTCCAGTACGATTTTTCTCACCTCCCTCTAAGACCCCACTGTCAGGCCCAGCAGGTCCTTCCTGCTCCCACCCGCTGTCCAGTCCTAAGGCCAATGCTGTGTGACTTAGGGTTTGTATCGGCAGCATCCTCTTCTGGTACCGAATCCAGAGCTACGCAACAGGCCACCTCAAACTCAGTGCTATGAACACATAACCCATCTCCTCTATCGTTAGCTTGGTTTGGACTCTCTTACGGCTACAGTGGATGGTAGCTGGGACGGGAGCCACCCCTAATGCTTCCTTGCTCACTCACGATGCTCCGTGCTAGCCGTTGGCTGGCCCTTCAGCTGCAGCTCCTGGCCGGAATACCTCCGCATGTGCCTCTTCCTGGGGCTGCTGGTGGCTCCTCGCAGCACAGTGGCTGGCTCGAAGAGCAAGCATCCCAAGATGAGGGAGAGAGAGGAGCGGTATCACCTAGCTATCCAATCTGGCCTCAGCAATCAGTGTCACTTCTGCGACCTTCTGCGCTCTGGAGGTTAGAAGCGAGTCATTAGGCCAGCCCATGTTCAAGGGAAGGGAATTGGATTTCAGTTCTTGAAAGGAGAAGGGCCAAGGAATTCCTGGATATGTTTGGAAGGCACCAAGGGGTGGTGGGCCCCTTTACCACGGTGGACTGGTGAAGAGATGGTGCATTTACCCAGGTGGATAGATGGGTAGGTGACACATTTATCAAGGTGAGGAAATACCAGGACATAGAACAGGTTCTTGGAAGATACTAGCCCGGAGCAGAGGGAGAGGTCAGGTCAGAGGTATCAACTTGGGAGTCATTGTCACAGAGGTGATGTCTGAAGCTTCAAGGCTGCAGGAGGTGACCACCCAGGGTGGGAATGGGGAGGGATGGAGAAACTGCCAGGGCTGGGAGGAGGAGGGCACAATCTTCCTGATCACTGACTCTGTTGCCCCCATCCTGGCAGAACTCTAGGGAGCTTGATGGGTAGTCAATCCCCGTGTGCCTCCCCATGTGTCTCTCTGAACTAATGGTGATCATGCGGTTCTATGAGGAAGGTTCTGTGCTGGGAGAGGTTTCCCCCAGCATCCATGGGAAGAGATGGGAGGTATAGGGCTGTGGCAGCCCTATTGTAACCATGAGGCAGGCTGAGAGTGGCAGAGCCACTCACAAAGGTGACGGTTCCTTCACTGAGCATGTAGATTAACAAGTCCTGAGGTGCCTGGGTGACTCAATCTGTTAAGCATCAGACTTTGGCTCAGGTCATGATCTTGCAGTTCGTGGGTTCGAGCCCCACATGGGGTTTTGTGCTCACAGTGCAGAGCTTGCTTGGATTCTCTCCTCTCTCTCTGCCCCTCCCCGACTCATGCTTTCTCTCTCTCTCGAAATAAATAAACTGGGCAATAAAGAGTCCTTTTTTTAGGACTCGTGTCAGGAGTTGAGTCAGCAGGTTCTGCCACCTGACGTCCAAAGTCTTTTCACTGATACCAGCTTGGAGTCAGCAAAGGAGTCTGAACAAGGATGTGTGAGGTGGGAGGAGAGGCTGGGAATGTGAGTGCATTGCCCTGCAATGGCACCCACCATTCATGGAACCCCCAGATGCCCAACCAAGTTCTAATGTTTCACACATAGTGATTGGTTGAGTCCTAAGAGCACCTCCTGAGTTAGATTGCTATTATGATGCCAGTTTATAGATTGGGAAACCAAGGCACGGGGGGGGTGAAGGACACTATGGAAGGTCCCATGGCCAGAAAGTGACAGCTGGGATATAAACCAGGCAGTCTGTTGCTCTGTCCTGTGAGCACTAACCTTTTTCAGAGGTCCAGAGAAGAGGGTCTTTCGCTGAAGTGCCTGGCTGGCTGTGCTACTTACTTGAAATGAACAGACTTCACTGAATTTCACAAAGTACAAGTCATCAGCAATGTTGGGCAGCGTGACCTGGGATCAGGGGAGGAGAGTGTGGACAGTCGGACTGGCCTGAAGAGTAAGGAGGTGGACAGCCCATGCAAGCCATGCAAGCTTGAGAAGCATGGCTATGAAGAGGGTGGGGCAGGGGTGTTTAATGTTTTTCGGAGGGGATTCCAGGACATATAAGAAGCCGAAGGAGAGGTCGCTCCAGACCACTGGAGTGGGCCCTTGGATGGTGTCTGGAAGGCTCCCCTGACTCAGTAGAGAAGGTAGAGAATTGGGGGCACACGGGCAGTGGGGTTTCATGTTCAGTGATGAGCAGAGGTGGCTTCCTGCTCCACCCCCATTTCGTCCAGGAGGTTGAGACCCAGCTCTGAAATGAGTGGAAGCCACTGAAATGAGTTGGCGGCCAAAGAGCAGTGGGATCGTGGGGTTGCCAATAGAGTTGGGTCCCATTGAGGGTTGCAGCCTAACAGTCTTGGAGCCAAGGGATTGGCAGTTTTGGTGGGTTTCTCCAGACTTGCTCATACACCTCTGTAGGGCCCCAAGGGGATTAGGTGCTAGCCCTGGTTTCGGTGGCTACAGGAGGAAGTACCCAAGTGTTGAGCCAAGAGGCGCCAGGGCAAATGGGGGCGGGGGGCCTTCAAGGTCGGGGCGTCCTCAGGCCGCTGCTCCCAAAGCAGGGCGAGGACCGCCAGGATCCGCGGGCCGGGGGATGCGTCCCTCCGCGCCTTCCCCGTGGAGCCTCCGTGTCCGCGAGTCCTGCCAGCCTTTCGGGGCCAGGAAGACCAACGCGGGGCTGAGGGCTTCCTGGTAGCCCCCTCCCCGCGGCCCGGCTAGCCCCCGCGCTGATGCGGGTAAGGATTTCCTGCCGCCGCAGACGAGGATTAGCGCGCCCCGGCCGGCGCGGCGGGATTAGTCCGCGTGGACTCCGCGCTCGGCCCGGGGATTACAGCGCGCTCCCCCCGACGTATATATTCCTGCGGCGGTGGCCGTGGAGCCAGGCCAGCATGGCTGCGGCGGGGGGCGCGGTGAGCCGCAGGGGCCCCGGGCGGCCCTGCCCCTTCTCCATCGAGCACATCCTTTCCAACCTGCCCGAGCGGAGCCCCCCGGCACGGGCCGCCCGCACCCCGCAGCCCGCAGGCCACCAGAGCCCCGCGGAATCCGGAGAGCCCGGGGCGCCCGAGGCCGCGCCCTGCGCCTGTTGCTGCTGCTGCGGACCCCGCGCCGCGCCCCGCGGGCCCCCGGAGCCGGCCTCCGGACTGGGTGAGTGGGAGCAGGGCGCGGGCGCGGGGGTCCTCCGGGCGCGGGGCGGTCTGGGCGGAGCTCGGCCCCCGCTCCGCGCCTCACCGCGCCTTCGCCCCGCAGGCGCGCGGCTGCCGTGGCCGCTGAGGCTGGGCCCCGCGGCGCCCTTGCCCTTGGCCGCGCCCACGGGAGGCCCGGGGGCGCTGCCCGGCACGGGCGGTCCCGGCCCGCAGCGGCGCACGCGGCGCCACCGCACCATTTTCAGCGAGGAGCAGCTGCAGGCGCTGGAGGCGCTCTTCATGCAGAATCAGTACCCCGACGTGGGCACGCGCGAGCGCCTGGCCGGCCGCATCCGCCTGCGCGAGGAACGCGTGGAGGTGGGTGCCCGCCCGCCAGACGGCGAGAGGGTCCGAGCGGGCTGGCTTCCTTCCTCCTTTTGAAAAGATGGCCCTGGCGCGAAGGCGGGAGGCGCGGGAGGCCCGGGAACCGCAGTGGGCCGCAGGGCCGGTTCCGGGTCGAGGGCGGGCGGGGCAGGCTAGTGTCGGAAAGTGTCACTAGAACTGGAGGGGAGATAAAGCTAGTTTTCTTTAACTTTTGGCTTGAACTTTTTAATTCTCCCTGATAAATGAGACGCGCGTTCACGTGCCCGAGTTTGGGAAGCTCGGAAAGAGCACCAAGCTGCAGAATGGGCGTCCGGAGCACCTTGGGGGGGAGGGGGAAGGCACGCCGAGAGAGGGCTGGTCCGGGTGGGAAAGTGGTCCTCGTCCCGCAGCCCGAGCCGCAGCGGTTAAGAGACGGTGGGTGCCGCTGCCCCCGTGCCGGCTCTCCAGCCCTCTCCTGCCCGTATCCCTGTCGGGAAGCTCCCTGCCTGGTCCACTTATGAGGGTCCGGAGGGATGCGGGTCCCAGGGCTGGATCTGAGCGGTCCCTCCTGCTCATCAGGTCTGGTTCAAGAACCGCCGGGCCAAGTGGCGACATCAGAAGCGCGCGTCAGCGACCTCGAGGCTCCTCCCCGGAACCAAGAAGCCCGCAAAGGAGAGCTGCTGATGGCTCTGGGAGCTACTCCCGGGCTTGGCCGGGTCCTTTGGGGTTGGCTCAGGGAGGGGACAGATCGACCCGAAATGGTGCTGACAGAGGACACCTCTTCCCGCCTGCAGGCTTCCTGCATCCTGCAGCTAGTGCTCAAGGCAGGAGCTTCTCTGCCAGACAGCAGAGAAGCTCCCGTGCCCACCCCCTGTGTCACCTGCCCCAGGAAAGGAGGGAACGCTGAGCATCTCCAGGTGCTCTCCTTTCCAGCGACTAGGGTCGGGGAGATTCCCCGGGAGCTGCAGCGGGGGGTGGGGGGGGGTGGTTGGTTGCTGGGAGCAGGGCACAGAGCAGATAAGCTTCCTCAACTCCCCGCCAACTCCAGGACAGGAACCATCCCCTTGTCAGGAGGTCCCAGAATCCTCCTCTCCCTCCTGGGGTATGCTGATGTCCCGCCTTTTCTCAGCATGGACATAGGTCTCTTGACATGGCCAAGGGGGTGAAGGGGGTGTTCTGTGCATTCTGGGGTTGTCAGCTCGCATGTCCTGCACTGGGCCTTCCTGTCCAGAGCTATAGGATAAGGACATTGGATGAGGTCATCTCCAGAAGCCCCCTACCCTGCCCCTTAATTCTGTGAGCCTTGCCTGGATACTGGGAAATAAACAAGCAACTACAAACGGCACAAAAGCAGTCCAAAGTTCAAAGTCCACCATGACTTCACTCCCACATCCAGGGGGTGGGGGCCAGCTGGTCTTGGGGAGCACAGCCCAGTGAGTCCTCAGTTTCTGTGCTCCCCAGCACAGCAGACTACCCCACAGATCATGGCCTAGCACCCTGGGGGTCTGCACTGGCCTTTAGGTACTGAACGGGTAGAGATCCTTGGCCTCCTCCTTCTGGGGGATTTACACGCTATGTGTCTGCCATCCTGTTGGGGCAAGAGGAGGTTTGACTGGGGAGGATGCACCACACCCCCTGCCACTGCCTTGGAAAATCTGTTTTCCTCTCCAACATCCCAGCCCTAGGGTGAAGGACAGTGTGAAAATGAGGATTTCACTCTCCCCAGTAGGCCTGTACGGTGGGTTCAAGGCACCTAACACCATCATCTGGCTTGGGGACCATGTTCTGCCTCCTCACAGGTCCTGGAAGAAATTGGGGGATGGGGTATCTGAAAGGAGACACAGTCCATTCATTAAAGGTGCAGAAGCTGAGCAGGCATGATGTCCCCAGCCAGTGCTGCTCTAACACTGCCGGATGCCTCCAGGACAGCAGCACTCACCTCCATCTCTCAGGATGCACACTTCTGGCTGTCACAAAGCTCTTTTCTCCCAAACCCCGGCCTTATCCTTGGATACTGCCCAGCCCTCCTGCAGAGCTTCCCTGCAGTCTGGAACACCCTCATCTCTGGGACCCCAGCCCTCCATTGGCTCTTTGTCATTGTAGAGGGCAGCCATGATCAGAGCTCCATTTCAAGGGGCCAGTGGCTATACTGTCCTTCTGATTTCTCTCCTTTTTCTCTAGCTGCTCCTTGGCAGGTTCACCCCTACAAGCTGCCCGTTAACATAGGTGTCCTGCAGGCTGGACCCAGGCATGGCCCTCTCTTCTCCATTCTCTCCTTGCTTTATCACTGCCTCTTTTAGACTCCAATTCCCTTCTGTCTTCC
Organism: Leopardus geoffroyi; assembly: GCF_018350155.1. NCBI lineage: Eukaryota > Metazoa > Chordata > Mammalia > Carnivora > Felidae > Leopardus > Leopardus geoffroyi. The sequence goes on along the minus strand of NC_059339.1, from coordinate 28,919,708 downwards.
ACATTTACATCTCCAGCCCAGGCCTCTTCCCTTAACTAGATACTTCTGTCCATCTATCCCCTTGACCTCTCCATGTGGAAGCCCACTGTGCCTCAAAATCACCTTGTGCATGGCAAATTCTTCCCCTGTGCAAACCAGGTGCATGAACCAGAGGACTCGCAATTACCCACACCCCTCTTCTCCCTCACCCACCATCCCAGGCCAGCAGCAAATCCATTTTTCTTCCAAAAACAATCCCAGAAGCTATTTTTTCCCCAGCTTCAACAGTACCAACCTGATGAAAGCGCTGTCATCCCTTACCATGACCATTGTAGGTGTCTCCAGTCTTGTCCACCTGCAGCCACTCTGTTTCCTCTGTAATTCATTCTCCATAAAAGCCAGGGTGCAAGTTTGAACCTGCCTCTCCCCTGCCTACAGCACTCCAAGGGCTTTCCGTTGTTCTTAAAGATAAACTCACTGTGACCCATGAAGCCCCATGCAGCCGGCCCCTGCCCATCTGGCATCATTTCATACCTCACTGCTCCTTGCAGTCTGTGTGTATCAAAAGCTCTCTTTTGCTGCAAGACCTTTGCACCCGCTTTTTCCCTCTTCCTGGTCAGTGTCTGTTCATCCTTTGGATCTGCAACCATTTCTGGCCCTGGGGAGACTTCCCCTCACTGCCCCTAGGTAAGATTCCCCAACAACAAACTTTCTTTCTTTCTTTCTTTTTTTTTTTTTTTTTTTTTTACGCTTGTCTGCTGCAGTGTTTTAAAGATTTTTAAGTTTATTTATTTTGAGAAAGAGAGAGATTGAGGAAGGGGCAGAGAGAGGGAGAGAGAGAATCCCAAGCAGACTCTGTGCTGTCAGCGCAGAGCCCGACCTGGGGCTAGAACTCACAAACTATGAGATACTGACCTGAGCCAAGATCAAGAGTCAGACACTAAACCAACTGAGCCATCCGGGCTACACACTCTTGCCCTGCCCCGTTGCAATTTTATGCTTGTTTGTGGGATGATGCAACTAGTGTCTGTCTGCCCCATTTGACTGTCAGTTCCACAGGGCAGGAATAATCACCATGGGGTTTCCCAGTGGGTGAAGGAATGGCTGCCTATTATACTAAATCATTCCGGGGAAGAACTTACTTGTTTGATATACTTCACAACCTCTTTTGGAGAAGAAATGATCATTTTTGAAAAAAGCGGGCAATTTTCTGGTCCATTTCAATGAAAGTTAGTCCCCTTCTGGGAAGCCCACTCGTGTTCAGGAACCGAATATTTTTTTTTAATATTTATTTATTTATTTTAAACTTTTTAAAAGATTTTTTTAACGTTTATTTATTTTTGAGACAGAGAGAGACAGAGCATGAATGGGGGAGGGTCAGAGAGAGAGGGAGACACAGAATCTGAAACAGGCTCCAGGCTCTGAGTTGTCAGGACAGAGCCCAACGAGGGGCTTGAACTCACGGACTGCGAGATCATGACCTGAGCCAAAGTCGGATACCCAACCGACTGAGCCACCCAGGCGCCCCAGATGTTTATTTATTTTTAAGAGAGAGAGAGATCACAAGCGGGGGAGGTGCAGAGAGAGAGGGTGGGTACAGAGGATCGGAAGCAGACTCCTGCTGACAGTAGAGAGCCTGATGCAGGGCTCAAACTCACGAACCCTGAGATCATGACCTGATCTGAAGTTGGACGCTTAACGGACTGAGCCACCCAGGCGCTCCAGGAACCGAATAATTCAAAAAAAATTTTTTTAATGTTTATTTATTTTTCAGGGAGACGGAGACAGACTGTGAGTGGGGGAGGGACACAGAGAGAGGGAGACACAGAATCTATAGCAGGCTCCAGGCTCTGAGCTGTCAGCACAGAGCCTGATGTGGAGCTCGAACTCACAAACTGTGAGATCATGACCTGAGTCGAAGTCAGACGCTTAACCAACTGAGCCACCCAGGCGCCCCGGAACCGAATAATTTTTAACCAGACATTTCTTTATTGGACCATCGCATTCTTCTTTTCTTCTTTTCTTTTCTTTTTTTCTTTTTTTCTTTTTTCTTTTTTTTTTTTTTTTTTTTGTTAGATAACTATCAAGAAGAAATTGTCTTAGTGGTCTTTTCTGGTATAAAGTTTGAATAAAAACTTTGAAACGAGTATATAGCCAAAATGTGTTTTTGTTAATGATATAGAAGCATACCCAATGATTATTTTCGATAAACCGGAATTTCAAGGCCTTTCAATTTAGCAGTGCTGGAATTTTTCAGGATCAGAGTGAGTGACACGCCCCTTAGCCTCCCACACCATAGCGCCCTCTGGTGCCCATAGTCCAGATTCGGAGGACCACAGCGGGGAGGGGCAAAGACTACAACTCCCATAAGGCCCAGGGATTATAATGGCGTCACCACGGAGCGCGGGCTGGTCTTCAAAATGCGCAGCTCTTCCATTGGTGGGTTGTTGCAAACGCCTGCGCAGCTGGCGCAGTTCCGCCCCCGCCGTCTCCGGACCCTGTTACGTGCCAGTGCCGCCCGAGCGGCCCTGGGATAGCGATGGAGACGCCCGGCGCATCAACCCGGGCCCTGTTGCTCCCTGCCGCGTCCGGGCCCCGGAGGAAGCGCGCGGCAGGGGAGTCGCTTGCGACGAGCAAGCAACGGGTCCTGGACGAAGAAGAGTACATCGAGGTAAGACCTCGATGAAGACGCTAGCGAATTCTAGGTCCCTTCCCCGCCTCGCGCTCTTCTCGGGCCCCTCCTCTCGGGTCGTGGCAGTCTCGTCCCCTCGCTGAGGTGGAGCAACTTGAGTCCGTGCTTTTGGGGTGTGGGCAGTTGGAGAGCCAAATAAGAACAGTTCAGAGTGAGGTGTCTTGATGGGGGAGGCACTAGTAGTGTTGTTAGAGGAGAGTGGGGGCGGTTTATTAAAGTAGGAATGTGGAAGGATGGTAGCAAAGAGGGCTTTCTAACAGAGCTGTTTGTTTTTGGGAAGCCTCTGGGACAGACAGGCAGGTGGCATTAGTGGATAGCTAGGTGCACAGACGTGCAGCCAGGAGCAAAGTCTGGCTGGAGGTACAGATTTGGGAATCTCAACCAGTGTTGCTGGTGGGGGTGACAGGCTGAAGTCATCCAGGTAAAGGGTTCAGATTGGAAATAGGAGGTTACAGGTGGAATGAAGGTGGCAACACCCACCTTGGTCCAGCTGGTGTGGAGGTGGAGCCAATAAAGGAGAATGAGAGTGACCAGTGAGGGGAGAGAGAAGGGTTTCATAGAAATCAGGTGAACGTTTAGTAATGTTAGGTGTTGAATTAGATCGCAAGGGATGCTCATCGTCATTGGAAAGTGCAGGGAACCTCAGAAGATCATTGGGTTGGACAGAGGTTGGGGGCATCAGCAAGGACCTTAGCATGTACATTGGTAGACGGAGAGGCAGGTGTGAACTATGACTTTTACTCTGACTTCTGACAGGGCCTCCAGACAGTTATCCAGAGGGACTTCTTTCCTGATGTGGAAAAGCTGCAGGCCCAGAAAGAGTACCTGGAAGCTGAGGAGAATGGAGACCTGGAGCGGATGCGTCAGATTGCCATCAAGTTTGGCTCTGCCCTGGGCAAGATGTCCCGAGAGCCCCCACCGCCCTGTAAGAGCAACAGTGGGTGGCTGAGAGGGGAACTCCTCCTGAGCCGATGCCTTGGACTGGCTCTAATCCCTACCCCCTTCCTTCTAGATGTGACTCCAGCCACATTTGAAACCCCTGATGTGCACACAGGCACCGGAATGGTGGGCAACAAGCCCCGGGGCCGGGGCCGAGGCCTGGAAGATGGCGATGGTGAGTGAGCGGTTGGGTTTGTCTAGAGTCTTATCCTATGTGGCCCTGAGGGGCTGGTTCAGAGGCAGATCACATCTTGTCCCTGAGGGCTCTGTTTGCTTACATGGCAACCCATGGCGCCAAAGAGCACTGTCTAGGAGACAGAAGATCTGGGTCCAGCTCCCAAACACAGGGCAGTTCTTTGAGCCTCTGGTCCTCCTCTGTGGAATGGGAATCTTGCCACCTCTCTCACCAGCCTGCTCACTGTGTGCCAGCCCAGTGGGCTTCATGGGCCTTGGAGGGCCCCTTTTCTGCTGTCTCCTTACAGTGCCTCAGGGCCTCTGCACTTGTGTCTTCAGAGTTAGTCTCTTCCCCTGGATAGCTGCACATCTCACACCTTCTCTCCCCTCAGGTCTCTGCTCAGATGTTACCCGTTCAGGGAAACTTTTCCTGACCACTGTCCCCCCCCCCCCCCCCCCCCCCCCCCCCCCCCCCCCCCCCCCCGCCACAACATGAAGTTACATCACCTTTCATGCATGCTGCCTTCCTGCTTGGCTTTGTTTTCACACTGCAGGACATGGCACTTAAAAAGGCATTTCTCTACGTATTGCTTCTTCTCTCCACAAGAGCTTCTTTGTCTCACCTCTGTGTGTATACTTTGCATCCAGAACAGTACACGGTGTGTTGTGGGAATAGAACAAATGAAAGAGTTGTCTTCCTCAGTGCATGTATTGGGGATCGTGACATGTTTCAACTTTATGAGGGATTTTTTTCTAGGAAAGAGCATTTTGAGTCCTGTTGGACATGACTATACTACGTGCTACAGGACTTTCTCATGATCAGTTGATTATTTTGTTCTTAGAACAAAACTTAGACAAAACACTGAGAACATCAGTGCTCAGACAGATAAGATGCTGTTCTCTACCAGGTTCTAGTGTGCAGTGCGTTGTGTGTCTACATGGACAAAATATTTTCTGCTTCAAAATCCAGCTCTTTGTGGGGCCCTGGGTGGCTCAATCAGTTATGTACCCGACTTGGGCTCAGGTCATGATCTCTCAGTTTGTGAGTTCAAGCCCCACATCGGGCTCTGTGCTGACAGTTTGGAGCCTGGAACCTGCTCCAGATTCTGTGTCTCCCTCTCTCTCTGCCCCTCCCCTGCTCATGTTCTGTCTTTCTCTCTCTCAAAAAAATAAATAAAATGTTTAAAAAAAATTTTTTTTAAGTCTACTTCTTTGTGCCCTTACCATGGTTTGTTATGTTGTGTCCTTGGAGTTTGATTCTCTACTGCAATGTGGCAGATGCATCACAGGCAATTTGCAGATTCCTTTTCTTTAAATACGCGTTGTCAGTATATCTAAGAATCATTTTGGTGACCTAAGTGGTAGGTACCATCATCATTCACATTCACAGGTGAGGAAGCCGAGACTCAGGAAAGGAGGTCTCAGGGCTTGTTGGTGGTGGAATGGGGTTTGAGTTCTCTTTCTGCCTCTGGGTCTTGAGCTTTTAGCCATTGTACTTTGTTCAGTCTAGGAGTCTGTGTGTGGTCAGGACTCAGCGGAATGGGAGACAAAGCTCTCCACCTAATGGGCCTGCTGAAGTGTGTACCACTGTGCGCAGTGCGATGGGACCTCAGTAGGGGTGCCCCTTTCTACGGCGGTGGGAGGGGCGGCTGGAGTCGCGGCCTAGTGCCTGTGAGGCCCCATCTAGAGTACTGGATCATACGGGGTCCCTGCCATCAAAGCCTGCTAGCAGGTTAGAGGGCTTAGGTGACAAACCATCCACCTGTAGCACAGATACCAGGAAGGGAGGAGCAGGCAGGGTAAGAAAACCCAGGGATGGAGGGAGAGCTTGGGGCTCTGAAGGTGGATCCTACAGGATCAGCACAATTTTGGCAAGGCAGGACCTGACTGTGATCACCTGCCTTTTCTGTAGCCCCTGGATGTCGCTCTTCTGGTCTGAGTCAGACATAACATTTCACCTGACATCCAGCAGTTGAGGAGAGCCCCTGAGTGCTCCCTGGGCAGTTGGCAGGGGGAGAGGGGGGTTGATTCTGCCCCTAGGAGGGGAATTGTCTGATGGTGTGGGCTCTCATCAACAGATCCACAACCAGGGTGAGGGTTCCATCTCTGCTTATGAGGTAGCCTGGCAGTGTTGATGCTGTTTGTGATTCTGTGTCATCCCACCTATGCTCCTGAGCAGGAGAGGCTGGAGAGGAGGAGGAGAAGGAGCCCCTGCCCAGCCTGGATGTCTTCCTGAGCCGGTACACAAGTGAGGACAATGCCTCCTTCCAGGAGATCATGGAGGTGGCCAAGGAGAAGAGCCGGGCACGCCACACATGGCTCTACCAGGCCGAGGAGGAGTTTGAGAAGGTGTCTTTGGGTACAGGGGCACAGGCATCCTCTGTCAGGATGGAGGGAGTCCTGGGGCCAGGGGCACAGTGCCTGGGCACCTCTCTGACCCTCACTTTTCCCCTGTGATGCAGAGGCAGAAAGATAATCTTGCACTTCCGTCGGCAGAGCACCAAGCCATCGAGAGCAGCCAGGCCGGTGTGGAGACCTGGAAGTACAAGGCCAAAAACTCCCTGATGTACTACCCAGAGGGTGAGCAGGCAGGGCTGGCAGGTGGCATGGCGTGGGACAGTGTGTTTGGATCTGGCCTTAGGGTGTGTGTGTGGGTCTTTGCTCCCTAGCATACTGGGCCTCGGAGGTGCCCTGGTCTGTCTCGGGGCAGAGGAGCCTGTGTGTTGTCAGTGAGGGAGTGAGGCCGTCCCCTGCTTTACTAGGCCCCGTGCTCCTGTTCACTGGGGAATGACTTAGTCTCTACCTCAAGCCTTGAGTGCAGGGCAGTAATGGGGACTCCCCACCCCCTCTGACACCGCTGCCATCTTGTCTCCACCTGCCAGGTGTCCCTGATGAAGAACAGCTGTTTAAGAAGCCAAGGCAGGTGGTGCATAAGAATACTCGCTTCCTCAGGGACCCCTTCAGCCAGGCCCTGAGCAGGTCCCAGCTGCAGCAGGCCGCCGCCCTCAATGCCCAGGTGAGTGGCAGGGGCTGGATGTGGGCACAACCTCTCTGATCTTGGCTGCCTTCATTAAATTAGTACCGTTCTTGGGTTTGGCAGAGACTAGCAGCGTGGGAGTATTTGGGTACTGAGCCTTTTCTCGACTGTATGGGCTTCTACTGGGGCCAGAGATGTTTGGTGGGTCAGTTCTGCCCCTTGTCCCTGGAGGACAAGGACATGAGAGAAGAGACGCTGCTGGGAGCCAGTCCAGTCTGGCCAGACGCACACCTCTGTACCAGGCAGGGCAGGGGTAGGTGGGGTGCGCAGGCTGGGGCGCAGTGAGGCTTGGTGGGGCAGACAACAGGGGTTTCTGGGCCTGGGTGTCATGGTGCAGTGACTCCAGGAGAGGGAGAAGCAGGAAGTGAGGAGACTGTTTTGTAAGCTTCTATAGGTACCTGTGGGAAAGAGGTCAGAGCACATGTGTGCCAGTGGTCAGTGTAGTTTCCTGGGGGGGCCTAAGTTGGTAGTCCCCGAAAGCAGCTTTTGTGGAGTCTGGCCTGAGGCCAGAAGGAGGGGAAGCTTCTCTTCTGATACCTGCTCTGACAGGTCCTCAAAATCTTTGCAGGGGCCAGGGTCCTCTCTCCAGCTGTTCCTGTGCATTTGCCCTTCAGCTAGCTGGCGGGAGCAGGCTTGGCTCCCCCTTAACACTGGTCTGTCTTGTTTGTTCCAGCACAAACAGGGCAAGGTGGGCCCTGATGGCAAAGAACTGATCCCCCAGGATTCCCCCCGAGTGGGTGGATTTGGATTTGTTGCAACCCCCTCCCCTGCCCCTGGTGAGTAGTGGACCCTCTGTCAAGCTGGCCCCCTGATAGGACTGCCTGTGGGGAGGTGGGCTGCTCAGTTGGCTCTTGGCACCCTTTACTGCCATGTCTGCCCTGTGCCTCATATGACTCAGAGACCCAGTGTCCCACCTGTGCAATGACAGGGCTGAATGGGGCTATGGGCGGGCTGGATTCTTAGGGAGACCTGATTTGAGATGTGTGAGTCCCAGCCCATTCAGCCGGGCAGTCTTCGTGACTTGCCCTGAGCTTGGCAGGACAGACTGGTTTTGCTGGGGACCAGGGGTGTCGGGGCTCTACTGGACAGACTGGCTGCGGCAAGCATGCTTAAGGGCACGGGGAGGCTGGGCAGGGGGAGGCTAAGTGTAGGGGCATAGGGAAGAAGCTCTGGGCTCCAGCCCTGCGTGACCTCACACAGGAGATTTATGAGACTTGGGGACAATCTCATGGTGCAGGTGGTGTCCTCCTGCTCTCCCGAGCATCGTCCTCTGTATTTTGGGCTGCTGGTTGCTGTGACATAGGCCAGGGTATATGGAGGCACTACAGGTTTGTGCAGGGTCCTGGGAGGTTTGGGAGCTCTGAAAGCCCCCAAGTGTCTCCCCACCTTGGGGTGGCATGCCATAGCAACTTCTAGGTGGCTCCCCTGGCCATGTGCTAGGATGGGGGCCTGGCTGACCCAGCCTGGCTTCTCTGGGGAGCCCCCTTCCCAGGCTAAGCTCCACAGCTGTAGGGGCCTGGGCTTGCCTTGGGCTCAAAGTAGCCTTGGCATTGTCATCTCAGAGGGCAGAGGTACCAGGTCCCAGAATCCCAGGGAAGGAGAGTGGGCCAACTGCCAACCTTGGTGTATGTTAGCTGGGATGCTCATGGTGGGAGCTGGCTGTTGTAGGAGAGAGGGCCTGGCAGGACCCCCACCCAGATCCCCTGGCCTGAGGTAACTGTGGGCTCTCTCCATCCACAGGTGTGAACGAGTCACCGCTGATGACCTGGGGGGAGGTTGAAAACACTCCCTTGAGAGTGGAAGGATCTGAGACCCCTTATGTGGACAGGACACCAGGGCCAGCCTTCAAGGTGGGTCATGGTGAGGGGAGCTCAGGTGCGACCCTGAGAGGGCATGTGGTCCTCTGAGAACTTGTAGCTCAACACACAGAGGATGAGCTAGCTCCCACTGGTCAGACTAGAGCCTACTGAAGGGCCAAGCCATGCTCCAGGCTGCATACCTGCACAGGTACTGCATTTCAGAATAGGACCAGAGCACTAAGGACAGGTGTGGTTGGACGGAGGGATTCGGGTGTGAGGTCAGGGCACCAAAGCCATGGCCCTTTGAGTCTGCAGGCCTGTGGACCGGGGAGGGCCCCAGAACCCCAGTGTTCTGTGGGATGTGGTTTGTGTCTTCAGGGGGTTGCGTGTTTACAGAGAGAGGACTCTGGTTACAGGAGAGCATGAATCAGGAGGCACTTGTTATTTAGAAGTTGTCAGAGTGGGGGAGTTATGAGGCCTGGAGCAGGTAGGGAAGGGAAGCTAAGTGCCAGATGGTTTGTATAGATGGGATGGCCTAGGATGGTGTGGGGCCCCAGAGAGGCTTTGGGAGGGCAGCGTGCTCTGGTCTGCACAGTTTGTTGGGGAACCCGAGTGACATAGTTTAGAATGTGAAGGAAGAGAAGTCGCTGGAAGCTGGGAGCATGCTGTCCTGTTCTTGGGGTGCTGGGCCAACACTCCCAACGTGGAGTGCTAGGAGATCACAGGAGGTGGAGGTCAGTGATGTTGCAGAGAGCAAAGGGTGTGGGGTTACATCACGTGCCTTGAAACCCCAAAGAGTCAGACACAGAATTTGGGATTAATGTAGGTCTGTTGCATGGGGAGCTGGGTCACACATGGTCTTGAACTGGCCCCTCTAAACACTTGCAGTGGTCAGTTTGAAGTGCAACAGAAAAAGAGGTCTCATTCACTATAGCAGCAGAAATTTAGAACGACTAGCAATAATTAAGCTCTTGTAAAGAAACCACAGGCGAGTGCTGCAGACTTATGTAAGGAAAACTGCTGGAGCGTGCGGGCCCCACCGGGAGGCCTCCCTAGCATAGCTCCGCTAATTCTCCCCCTGAGAAACAACACATGTCTAGACAGAACGTGCGCAGAGGATTTTGGCCCCTTGGTTCCTTTTTTTTTTTTTTTTTTTTTTTTTAGTTTATTTATTTATTTATTTATTTTTTTTCAACGTTTATTTATTTTTGGGACAGAGAGAGACAGAGCATGAACGGGGGAGGGAGGGGCAGAGAGAGAGGGAGACACAGAATCGGAAGCAGGCTCCAGGCTCTGAGCCATCAGCCCAGAGCCCGACGCGGGGCTCGAACTCACGGACCGCGAGATCGTGACCGGGCTGAAGTCGGACGCTTAACCGACTGCGCCACCCAGGCGCCCCGAGGCCCCTTGGTTCTTAAACTTGCCTGGCACACAAGGATAACCAAGGAAAACTGAAGAGAGGAATGACAGGGAGGAGCGTGTGCCGGCAGGTGTTAAGGCATGCCACAGGTATAGGTGTGCCAGAAGTCTGCCCCTGGTCCTAGAGCCTATGGGGCAGTAGGGAAGAGATTCTGAACAAACCTTTGTCCAAATCAGAATTCAGGGTACACGAGAGACAGCAGCTCAAATTGTGCTGAGTAGTAGAGTATGTGGAAATGAAGTTCTTGATACATAAGATGGAACGAGTTCCCAGAAGCAGAAATATTAAGTGTATAAGTCAATGTAAGACACTTAGAAGAAAATAATAGTATTTAATCTGATTTTAAGGTAGGAAGGGTTAGATCTTAAGGGAAGTGAGGTTTAGTTTATACTGTACGAAGTGATAACCTTAAATACAGCAAAAAAAAAAAAAACAAAAACAAAAAACAAAACACGTAAGAGAAACTGAAAGCAAATAACCGAGAGGGAATTTGTATGGCATAGCTTAATGTAACTGATGTGGGTAAAACACTAAATAATGAACAAGCACCGTAATAGAAAAAAAGAGGCCAAGGATGCGTCTCGGGAAGTTCTGCAAAGAAATACAGAAGGTCGATAGATGTTAAACAGAAAGCTGTTTACTCTGGTAGTCACAGAGAAGCAGATTCAAAAAGACCCCTTTCTTTCCTAAAAGACTGTCAGAGGTTCATAAGTTGGCAGTGCTGGCTTTTAGGGGTCCGTGAGGACAGGCAGGTGGGCAGTTCAGGCAAGCTTTTTGGGGGGCTTTTAGGAAGGTGGCAGTGGGTTGTGAGGATCATGGGGGCCACGAAAAGAGGCAGGTGCCCCACCAGCAAGGGACTGCCTGACTCGGTGGCAGGCTACCCACAGACTTGCTGTCATGTAGATCTTGGAGCCGGGCCGCAGGGAACGGCTGGGGCTGAAGATGGCCAACGAGGCTGCAGCCAAGAACCGGGCCAAGAAGCAGGAAGCCTTGAGGAGAGTGACAGAGAACCTGGCCAGGTGAGGCGTGGCTGACCTGTGTGGGTGGGGGTCTCTCCCTGCTCCCACATGGCCCCACCCCCTGCATATGGATGCACAGTGTGCAGGGCAGGCCCAGGCGTTCTGTAGTGGGTCCTATAGCAGCTCCTCTGGTCCAGGGCATGGCCTGTTTGAACCAGGATGCAGGGCCCCTCTCCGTCTTTTCCTTCTTCAGCCTCCTTGGCACAACCCTTAGAGACACCTTTGGGCCCCTTGTCCCGCTATGAGCTCCTGTCAGCCCTTTGGAAACAGGTGTATCATTCTCCTTGGAGAGAGTTGAGGTCCATCCCAGCCCCACAGCCAAGGGCAGCACTACCACTGAACCTTAAGTTTGACTACACTGCTGTGTGCCAGGCCACCTGGTATCCTCAGCCTGTAATGACCATGCATCTCCCATGTATCTTCCTGTGGGGCCATGGGAGGCCCTGCTGCGGTGGTGCCCACATGGGCCTAATGGTGCCTCATTCACCCACTTCTTCCATCCCAGCCTCACCCCCAAAGGCTTGAGCCCAGCCATGTCTCCAGCCCTGCAGCGCCTCGTGAGCAGGACGGCTAGCAAGTACACAGACCGGGCCCTGCGGGCCAGCTACACCCCATCTCCAGCACGCTCAACCCACCTCAAGACCCCAGCTGGTGGGCCCCAGACCCCCACGAGCACGCCGGCTCCTGGCTCTACAGCACGCACCCCCCTCAACCAAGATCCAGCCTCCATCACGGACAATCTGCTACAACTCCCTGCCCGGCGCAAAGCCTCAGACTTCTTCTAGGGCCAGGCCCGGGTCGGGCCTGTGGAAGCTTTGTGGAGCCTGCAGGGCAGCTGCCCACTCAGCAGAGGACTCCGGCCTTCTGGGGACCCAGGCCCGGGCCAGAAATGGTGACTGTCCCAGGAGCCACAGAAGAGATGCCGTGCCTCAGCCAGACTGGTATAAAACTTGGCCCTCACAGCCCTTGGGGTGCATCCCACGGTCTTATTCGTACTCTTTTCTATCAACCGCCTGTCTGTTTTTATTTAGCTGTCATTAAAGAGCACCTAGCACCATCTGGCAGGCTTCTGTGTCCGGCCTGCTCTGCACGGCCCTTAGGCGGCCCTCGTGCCTACAGCACGGTCTCAGGACTGCAGGCCTTCCTGGAAGGAAGCTTCTGGGTGAGGTGACCCTTGGAAGACCAGGGTGTCTGGCCTTTCTTGCCACTACCTACATTTCTTTCTGTGGCACCCCCGGGGCTTGGAACCTGCCCTCTGGGCTGAGCTCACAGCACATTGGGCCCTGCCCCCCAAGTTCTTTCCCTCTGAGGGAAGTAGGGAATCCTTGAAAGTTTCCATGCCATGCCCCTCATGTTCTGCTGGGGCTCTGGGTCCAGGTCTCCAGCCTCCCCAGCCAGGCCCAGCCCTTGTGGTTTGCTGGTGACAGGGCTGCACAGGTCCTACGTGTCAGACGGCCCCATACGTGAGGCACCTTCCCAGTGGCCTCAGCGTCACCTCCAAGTACCTGGTCTCCAGCTCAGATGAGGCAGGGCTGTCTCTGTCTTCCTGCCCTTCCGTCTCCCAGTGCTCTAGGCGCTGCCTTCCATACGCTGCTGAGTCACTAGCAGGAGCCGTGGGTAACAGTAACCTGGGTCACCGTGTCAGAAGCAGTGGGGCCAGGTCCCATGCAGACCCCATAGCACCATGTGCACTACAGGCCACACTTGCCCATGACCCAGAGGGCTTTGGTGCCCAGGCCTCCTAGGGCTGTTTCACAGGGAGAGGGAGGACCCAAGCTGGCTCCCAGATGGGTCTCTTCGGGCCTCAGGTAGGGTCAGGTTGTGCCCTTCTAGGGGTTTGCACTGCCCAAGAAAGACAGCCTGGAATCTACTCAGACCACAGTCTTTCTCTTCTTGAGTGTGCCCAGCCCTGCACTGGCCGTTGTCTTGGGTTGTCCCGCATGGGTCCTGGCCGCCTCCATGAGTGCCATGTTCCCTGAAGGCTGGCGTGGGCTTGTTGCTTGCCTGGGCACCCACTAGCCTGTGATCCTCAATTCCTGTCAGCTCCCAGGGGGCTGAACCCCAGCCAATCCCTGCAACTCACCAGGGGGGTGGGACTGAACTCAGCAGGTGGATCCAGGACTGCCGGGGGGGGGGGGGCGGTCAGAAAAGTGTGGCCTTTGGTGCTTTTCCCCCACAGGGAAGGGTGGGCATGGGACAGAAAAGCATAGAGGCAGAAGTCTGAGTGGGATGTGAGTGAGATACAGAGGGAGATGCTGTCCAGGCAAGGCCACCTAAGGCCAAGCGCTGGCCCCCTTGAGCACTGGCTGGTGTGTGGGGTGGACGTGATGGGGTGGAGAGGGTATGGGTGAAAGGTCTGGGCTGGGGCTATTCCAGCAGATGAAAGGGCACTCGAAGGGCTGAGGTCACTGGTCTCAATCACAGCCATGGAGGGAGCAGAGTACATGGAGAAAGGGGCTGTCTGAAGGAGCAGGATGGGGTCAGGGTCGGGTGGACCGTGCTGTGCCTGAGCAGGAAAGACATGAGCAGCTGGCCAGCCTGGGAGGCGCTGGGCCCCGGGGCAGGTCAGAGGGAGACAGGACCTGGGAGTGGATTGCAGCTGAGGTCTTCTTGCCCACAGGGCCTCGCTGTAAGTCTGCCTGTGCACCCCTGTGCTGGAGACCCCCACGCCACAGGGAGGGTGGTTGCCTGAGTCCTAGAGAAAAAGACTCCTCAGGGGCCACTCTTGATGCATGTATACACTTTGTGGTTTATTTGGTGGTCAGTAATTAATGTTTTTGCTACTAAGTGGAAGAAAGCTAATAGAACATAATCAAAATAGTGGTTTAATTGACAGATTTTATTTGTTCCTTGCACCTGTGCCTTCTTCAGCTCCTACCTGCCTATTTAGTTTATGTGGGTGCACACCATGCACCACGCCCCCCGGGCCCTTAGCACCGCTAGGTGCTCGCTTTCCCCACCTCGGCTCTGGTGACATGATGATCTTTTGCCTTGGAGGTCTCAGCCAGCCTGTCCTCCACCCTGTCCTCATTCTCAGGCACCACCAGCAGCCGGTGCTGGGTTTTGGCCCCCAGCTTGTGGTCAGGCAGGTGTTCGGGCTGGTGCTCGGGGCGAGAGGCTGGCTGGGTGTCCAGTTTGCACTGGGTCCGGTACTTGCCCTCACCCTCCCTCTTGAAAGAGGCAGAAGACATGGCTTTGGGCTTGGGGGGCTGCAGCCATGAGTGGCTGAGAATCTCGTCAATGTGCAGTCGCCGGTTGACGTCTGGCTGCAGGATTCGGTAGATGAGGTCCTTGCACTCACCCGTCAGGTTCTTGGAGCGGGGGAAGTCCACGCGGTGCTCCTTCTGGATGCGCAGCATCTTCTTGATGTCAGAGTCATTGTAGGGCATGGAGCCACAGACCATGATGTAGAGGATCACGCCCAGGCTCCAGATGTCATACACCTTGGGCTGGTAGGGGATGCCCTGCAGCACCTCAGGCGCTGCATAAGCCGTCGACCCACAGAAGGTCTTGCTGAGGATGATGCGGCCACTGCCGTCCCGCGGGCAGCGCTTGGAGAAGCCAAAGTCAGAGAGCTTGATGTTGAAGTCCTTGTCGAGGAGGAGGTTCTCGCACTTGAGATCTCTGTGGACAACGTCCAGATCGTGGCAGTACTTGACAGCCGAGGAGAGCTGGCGGAACATCTTACGAGCCACGTCCTCGTGCAGCGCTCCCCGACACTTGATGAACTCAAGGAGGTCGCCCTGGACCCCGAGCTCCATGACGATGTAGATGCGGCCATCAGAGGTCTCAAAGATCTCGTACGTCTTGATGATGGAGCGGTGGTTGACGGTTGCCAGGATGTCCATCTCCCGAGGAAGGAATCTCTCCACAAAGTCGGTGGGTGTCTTCTTGCGGTCGATGATCTTGACCGCCACGTTGAACTTGAGGCGCTCAGAGTAGGCAGATTTGACTTTTGCATATGAGCCCTTACCAAGATTGATGCCCACGATGTAACCTTTCTTCCTTAGGACTGCGGCATCGTCCATGGTGCCAGGTGTGGCTGGCGCCGCTGCGCTCTACATCCCCTCCCCACGTGGGCCAGCGGGCATTGTCCTCATTTACACTGTGAGGAGCTGTCTGGCTGGGCTGAGCCTGGACTTGGAGGGGTGTAACGCTCAGCATTGTTTCTGCGTGACTTCAGCATGTGAAGTCATAAAGCCAGGCTGCCGGGAGTGGGGACTGAGTTGGGTGAAAACGGGGCCCCTGGAACCCTGGAAGCCAGGCTGGCCCAGCAGGAAGGAAGTCAGTACCCAGGACTGCGGTAACCCTCCCTGCTCCTCCTCTTCGCTGTGGCTTCCTTGTCATGAGTCAGGCCCAAGGGAGGGCTGCCCAGGCCAAGCCAGAGTGCCAGCCCCATGCCCATTTCCTTCTCCTGGCTGTGGGGACCGACACTGCATTGGTCCATGTCTCACTAGAGCTGATTTCCTGCAGCTTTTTGGGGGTATGAAAAAACCTTCTCTAGGGCTGGTATCCTTGGAATCGGTGGCACCTGGGAGGGATGGCCCTGGTCTGGCCAGGCTGGCTGCTGTTCCTAGCCTTATGAATGAGAGCAGCTCCTGTTTTGGGTAGAAGGCTGGGGAGAAGAGTGCTATTGTGGCGGGCAGGGCCTGTGTGGGCGGGAAGGCAGGCAGAGCTCTGGGCCCCAGACTGACAAATGCATGTTCCAAGGGCTGGGGCGTGCATGGAGGATGGGCTGGGCCTTGGTCAGGTAGAGGAGGTGATGAGGCATCCAGGCAGGGAAGAGCCTGGGAGAGGTGAGGGCTTGTTCTGAGAATGGCTGAGTCCCACAGTCTGGAGTGAGGTGGAGGAGAAGGGAAGTGGCCGCTTTGCCCTGAGTGGTGGGCAGTCATTGCAGGGCCTGGGGCTGGAAGAGCCATGACCCAAGTCACATTTCAAGATGGTCCTTGGCAGAGTGCATAGAGAATGGGCTTCAGGGTAAGTGGAAGCCAGTGCCTTTGACCAGACAAGAGGAGGATGGACCAGGGTGGCCCTGTGGGGACTGGGTGCCAGAGAGAGACAAAGAGTCTGGTGCACTGGTCAGTGCATGGGCAGGGCCTTGGTTGGAGCTTTGCTGCTGGGAGTCCTGATAAGAGTAGGCACCTGGATGAGGAGGGGATCCTGAATTTGTGAGGAGTGGGCATGATGTGGGCTGGTGCAACCCTGATGTAGCACCGTTTGCATCTCTAGAGCTGTTTTTTGCACCTGAAAGCAACATGAAAACCCTTTTGTTTTTGCTTTGGGAACTGGGGCATCCTATGTGTGTCTCCTTGGGTAGTTTGGAAGCCCTGCTGCTTATCTGTTCTCCATCACAGGCATCCCGTGCCCACACATAGCTCGCTGCCAGGGTGGGTGTGCCACGTGCTCATGTTCAGGGGGGTGGGAGAGGAGGCCTGCCTCTATGTGGGTGGTTGGAGGGGAGGTGATGAAGGAGCCAGTGTGCAGCTGATCTACAGGGCCCTACCAAGTTGATGAGGGGTAGGACGTGCCAGGCAGATGTGCCACCTTGGCCGGAGCACAGCCGTGTGGACATACCTGGGGCACGTGGGGAGCTCCCTGCATCTGGAGGTTCATGTGGAAGATCTCAGGGGCAGGGTAGCCAGAGTCCAGATGCCAGCTAGGAGTGACTGCCTTCCAGCTGCCACGGCTTCCCTGAGGCCTGCTCCCAGCTCTTGGGAGCTCCTGTTACAGTAGCTTTAGCTTGATGCCTGCTTCCTGCTGGGACGTCTTTGGTCACTCCTTTGCGTCCCAGAAGGGGTTGGCTGTGAGGATTTGCAGGCCAGGACCCAGAGCGTGACAGTCTCCCCTGCCTTTCTCCTGCACTCCCAAATGTGCTATCTGGGGGTACCCCCTGCATGTCTGCCTTTTTGGCTGACTCTACCAACCCACCCACTTTTCCTTGTTTTGTGGATCCTGCTCCCTCACACTCTGCCCTTGCCTGGGACAGTGTGACCTCTGCGGTTCTTGGGGACGTGGTGGAGGAGGCACAAGCTGAGCTGCCGCGGCGGCGAGCAGATGGCATCACCCAGCACATGCACGTGGAGGCAGGCATGGGAAGGGATTGGGAAGTGCTAGATCGGACCTGGGGCCTCCAGGGGTACTCCCAGCCTGCAGCCCTGCACATGTGAGACCTGCAGACTCTGGGTAGGCCACTTCCCTCTGAGTTTCGGTTTCCTCTGTTTCTCCACTCACCCCATTGGCACTTGAGGGTTGGTTCCGGATGCTGGAGTTCGCTGATGAAGCAGGCCCATGCTTTCCTGAAGTCCAGAGGACAGGGAGCTTCAGTGTCACATGAACAGCGCGAGTGCCCGGTGGTGGCTGTGCCATGACACGGGAACATGGGGCTGTGAGGAAGAAACTGGGGCTGGATTTGGGGAGGCTGGGAGAGCTGAGGTCTGAGGAGCTGGTCACATGAAGGAGGACAAGGACCTGCTAGAGGATGTGATAGTTTGAAGGGACACAGGGTGGTGGGGGTGTGCAGAGGCAGGAGGGAGCGCTGCAGACCATGGAGGCCATGGTGAAGGTCTTGATCGTAAAGCCTTGGGGAGGGTCACTGATGGGGTCTGAGCCAGGGCTGACCCCAGTGAGTTGAGCAGCTCACAGGTGTGGCCCCCTGGGAAGGGGTAGGCTTCAGTCACCTGGGCTGCCACTCTGTGCTGTGTGATTTCAGGTAGTTGCCCACCTTCTCTGAGCTGTCTCCCCACCTGTAAAGCATACAGTAGATGCTCCTTCCTGGGGCCCCTCCTGCCCAGGCTTGCCTTGTGGCTGGACTGTAGTCAGTTGCTCCCAGGCCCTCTTGCTGCATATCGTCCACTGCCTCCATGTGGCCACAGATGACCAAGCAGAGGAGGTCCATTAGCCACTCCTCAGGATGTCCCCACTCCAGCCAGCCCCATGTGCTCTGGAATTTTACTCCACCACCAGATAAGCTGTATGACTCTGGGTTCCTAGAGCCCCTGGGAAAAATTGGGTGGTTCCTCTGGTTATTACCCAGGGCCTGTTCTGTGCCTGTACCTTGGCACTCACAGGCCTGCCCCAGAAGAGTTTATAGTGGAGCTGCCAAGTCCAGAAAGCTTTGTGGAGGCCACAGCCCCTCGGCTGATCCTGGAGACATGGGCAAAGTCTGCAGGGATGCATCCACAAGCATGATGATGGCATGTGTGTGTTGGGGGTGTGAGTATGGGGGGGGGTGCTGGGAGGCCAAGAGGAGCCAGACCTGGGATGCCAAGGCCAAGCACTGAGATCCTTCCTGAGGGCAGTGGGATCCAGACTGTGTGCAGGAGGCGGCTGTAGCCACTGGACAAGTGACAGGGCAGGTAGAGGTAGCTGAGCTGTGTGTTCCCATACACAGGAGCATGGAGATAGGAAGACAGAATGTGTGAAGGTGGCTGGGGGGTGGGGGGGCCAAGAGGAGAGATGGAGCGGATGTGGGGAGGGGTACAGAGAGAGCAGGGCCAGGGCACTCACAGGACCTCACTTCTCCCGGGGCTTGGGGTTAGGATCTTTCCAGGACAATGACATGGGCAGGGGAGGGGTAAGTCTGAAGGCTCTTGTCCTCTTGATGTGTCAAACCTGCAGATCCACACGAGGTTGTCCAGAGTGAGTGCGGAACAGGCAGGGAAAGGGGCTGCCGTGGCTGAAGTGAGAAGAGCCTGAGAATGATGTGGGTGGGCCTCACAGGACAGAGTAGCCAGTGGTGCTAAACGCTGGCCTCCTCTCTCTACGGGACACCTATGGCCATAGGGGACAGGACTGCATTGTGAGCACACTTGTCCTCTCTCCTCACCAATGTCTGCTTCTCCACTCTGGCATGGATCATCAACCCTGGGGGCAGGCTGGGGACTAGAAGGGAAAGAGAGGTAGTCAAGGCCATACAGTGACTGTGGGACAGGCAGGCTGGGTGGCACTGGGCCATCCAGTGCCCCACCCCCCACCACTTCCTCTGGGCAGGGAGAATGACCAGGGGCAGATGACTCAGGGCAGGTCCAGAACTGGGTGCTGGTTGGCCATGGCTAGTAGACAGAGCAGAAGAAACGAGTTGCCTAGCAGGGTGGGGAGCTCAAGAGGGGTTGAGAGGCTGGTTCACCTGCTCCCTGCAGGACACTTCCCCACTGGCAGCCTTGAGGAGGCAGTGGCACTGGGGTGCTGAGGGCCCGGACCCTCAGCCCCAACTGCAGACAGAGCCCTCTGCCTCCCGCTCCTCTGCTGCAGGCAGCCACCTTGCCCTTCGCTATCCTGTCCTCTCTGTGCCCCCTCCCCTTCCTCAGCACCGTGCTCATGGCCTCCCTCTTGAAGTAGCATCTTCCTCGCTCAGCTCTTTGCTCTGGTCCACAGCCTGAGGTCACAGTTGGGGTTGGGCACACTGGGATTTATTTTCCCAAACTGGAGGTGAAATGCAGTGTGATCTGAGAGTGGGGAGCTGGTGGGGGTGGGGTGGGGGGAGTGCAGGATCCTCTCCCTGGATGACTGCAGTCAGCTGGGGCAAAGACGTCCACTTTGGAGTCTGCACTAATATTTATTGCTTTTTTAGCCATGTGGGTTACCAAGTTCAAAGGAAAGGTGAAGGAACTGATGAAAATAGTGGCTCATCCAGGACAGTTTTCCTTCTTTGGCTTGTCCCTTGGCTTCTTTGGAGCTCAGGCTCAAAGCCATGAGCTCTCCATCATTCCCTGCCAGTCCCCCTGGGCCGAGAGAGGCTCGCTAGGTGTGTGTTTCTGGAGGCCGTGAGGGAACCCCCTCCTCTGTTTCCCTGCTTTGCAGCTCGCCATTAAGGCCCGTGGGATCTGATTGCCTTGACACCCGCATTTGCATCGTCTCATCAGGTTTTGACTCGGACTGTATCTCAGGCCGTGTCTCGGACCGTGCTTCCTCCTGGAGCTCCAGCTTGGTGGCTGGGGTATCAGGAGTATCAGGGGTCCAGGAGGGCTCAGCACCCCGGGAGCTTTCCCCCTCCTCGTTGATGACTCCAGAGGACAGGCCCTGTGCCTTGGGCTGCACCCAGCAGTGGCTGAGGATCTCCTCGATGTGCAGCCGCCGGTTGATGTCCGGCTGTAGCAGGTGGTAGATGAGGTCTTTGCACTCGCCCGTCAGGTTCTTGGAGCGGGGGAAGTTGATGCGGTGCTCCTTCTGGATGCGCAGCATCTTCTTGATGTTGGAGTCATCGTAGGGCATGGAGCCACAGACCATGATGTAGAGGATCACACCCAGACTCCAGATGTCACACACCTTGGGCTGGTAGGGGATGCCCTGCAGCACCTCGGGTGCTGCATAAGCTGCTGACCCGCAGAAAGTCTTGCTTAGCATCAGTCGGCCACTGTCATCCCTCGGGCAGCGCTTGGAGAAGCCAAAGTCAGAGAGCTTGATGTTGAAGTCCTTGTCGAGGAGGAGGTTCTCACACTTGAGATCTCGGTGGACAATGTCCAAGTCATGGCAGTACTTGATGGCTGAGGAGAGCTGGTGGAACTTCTTGCGAGCATCATCCTCGTGCAGGGCTCCCCGGGTTCTGATGAACCCGAGGAGGTCGCCCTGGACTCCGAGCTCCATGATGATGTAGATGCGGCCATCAGAGGTCTCAAAGATCTCGTAGGTCCTGATAATGGAGCGGTGGTTTAGCGTAGCCTGAATCTCAATTTCCCGGGGAAGGAATTTCTCCAAGAAGTCCGTGGGGACTTTCTTGCGGTCGATGATCTTGACCGCCACGTTGAACTTCAGGCGCTCAGAGTAAGCAGACTTGACTTTTGCGTATGAGCCCTCTCCCAAATTTATCCCCAGGATGTAGCCTCGTCGCTTGAGGATGGCAGCGTCATCCATGGTGCCGGGAGCGCCCAGTGCCTCTGAGGCTGCCCTCTACATCCCGGCGGGACATGGGCCAGTGGCGTCCTTATTTACACTGTGGACAGAGAGTCCTCTGGGCTGGCTGGGCCTGCTGTTCCTGCCTCCTAGAGGCCAAGACTCTGGGGTGGAATGTTGAGCATCGTCTCCCAGGTGACTTCAGTGGGTGAAGTCATAAAGGAGGAGTGCTCTGGGGGAATGAGGCTCTGGCCTGAGCCACTTGGACTTGGAACCCTGGAAGACCAGCCAGTGGGCTGAAACAGACCAATGGCCAGCGAAGAGTGGCCTTGCACTTGGCTGGGACCCGAGATACAAGAGGGCTGTGGGGAACACATCAGTGTGCTGGTGCTTCCAAATCAGGAGCCAGACCTGCTTGTGGGGCTGGCTGATTATTGCCACATGAGGCATCCCAGGGAATCCAGGGCAAATGGTCCTATTAGTCTGTGTCCCAGAAGGAAAACTAAAGACATACTCAAGTTAAGGGCAGTTTGAAGAGTTTATAAATTCATCTTTCTTGCAAAGGTGGGAACTGAGTGTAGGGTAACCCAAGGGTAGTAACAGACCCCTGGAAGGGAAGGTGGGTCACTGGAACCTGGGAAGAGTGTAGAGGACCACCTTGAGAGAGGCAGTGACCTCAGGTGGAAGCTGCAGTGACCCCACAGGGAGGGAGCTAGGGAAAAATATCCCTGATCTCTTTTCCCTCCCTTCAGCTCTGGAGGTCCTTGGTGGTATCTACACAGGAAATCTGCAGGCCATGTATCTGGGCCAAGGGTAGAGGTGGATCAGGATGGGCAAAAACTCCTGTGCAGTGACTGCAATTTCAGAGGCCAGGGTTTTGCCTTCTCCCTGCATAAGTTCCCTGTCCTACTCTCTTCATCTGAACCTTTGCTGGCCTGCTTCTCCAACAGTGGCTCTGCAGGGGAACAACTGGCTGGGATATCTGCTCTTAGCTGTGAGTTGCCTCTCTGGGGTCTGCCTAGCTTGTAACCCTGGCTGGGCTCCCACGGCACATTAAAAGCTATGCCTGAATCCCTCTGAGTGCAGCAGCTGCTTCTGGGAATGGTCCATGAGGACAATGCAAGCAGCCAGGGCAGTGTTGGACAGGGACCACTGCTTCTGCCAGCATGGGGGCCCCTCTGCTGTGACAGGCTCTTTGTCTAGCACCTGCTACAGGCTATAGCCCAAGAGAGCAGGAGCAGGCAGGTCTGGCCCAGCTTTGGGTTTAACCTTGGCCGTATCCACTCAGAGGGAGTGGGTACCTCTCTCACTGAGTGACTCTTGAGTGTCATAGGCTGGAATCCTGGGACATTCAGGAGGATCATGCCTTGAAAGAGCTTGAGAGGACTGCTCCTGGGGAGTAAGTTGGTGGGGCTGGAGGTGGGCCAGGCTCAAATGGGTCCCCCTTTTTTCTGCTCCCATCTTCACCCTCTTCCCCAGCCCTGACACCCTGTGCCAGGCCTTGTGTGCATGGCTGGTGGTCCTTCCATTGGACAGCCTGCTCCTCTCCTAATGAGGACACTCCCATTTGCTGTGCCCTCTTCCACAGTCACTCTGTTCCCTGACAGGTGTGAGGTCAACACTGGAATCGTCTCCTGAGCCTTTCCTCTATGCAGACGTGGCCTGCTGTGGCAGCAGCTGTGCCCAGCATTCCTTCCCCCTCCTCCCACATTGTGTAGGCAGAGTTCTTCCTCCAGAGGCCAGCTTTGCTCCACAGTCTAAGATCTGGGCTTCCTTGTCAGCGCTCCTTGTAGAACACTCCTTTAGGCTATTTCTTCATCTGAAACATTTTCAGTAGTGTGTGCTGGTTCCTTACAGGGTGGCTCCTCCATTCCCCCATCTCCCTACTTCCTCAAAGCATGTCCGGGTTCCTCCAGTTTTCCTTATCCCTTTTTCGCAGCGGTTCTTTTTAAAGACCACTGTAGGGAGCACTCTTGGGCCGCTGACAGAACCTGGGCCTGCAGGTATGCAAGGTGTGAAGACCCCTTCTTCACCCGGGACCACTTTGGTTCCTTGTCGCTCCCCTCTTCCTTCACGCTCAGCCCTCCAGGGCAACTCCCTGCCCCTCCGCGCCCCACCTCATCAGCCCCACTGCACCCCGACCCTCTCTGTGTCCGTCAGCTTGGCCCCGTTACCCCTCCCCCACGCCCTTGCCCAGCGCGTCCAGAGCTCGTAACCTGGCCCTTGGCGGGCCCTACCACCCAGGCTCCACCCCCGAGCCCCACCTCTCTGCATAACCAATGGTACACTTCACTCCTTATAGTTCCGCCCACCCGTCGAGCCCGCCTCTCGGTTCCCGCCCCCACCACCTTCCCAGCCTTAGGCCTCGCCCCTTTCGGGTACGACCGCCCAGGCTCCGCCCCCTACACTGCCAAGGGTCCGCACGCATTGGGAGCGTGCAGGCCCCGCCCCCTGCCTCGGCACTCATTGGCGGAAGCCGGCGTCGCGGGCGGGGGGCGGCGCGGAGCTGAGCAGGACGGCCGCCATCTTGCGCGGAGCCGGAGTCGGAACCTGAGACTGAGGCCGAGAGTGCGCGCGAGCCCGCGGCCCAGTGTAGCCGTGGCTTAGCCGGAGCCTTCTCCCGCTGCCTTTCCGCGCCCGGCCCCTAATCCTCAGCCCGGCCCGGTTCCCTAACCCTCAGCCCGGCTCGGTCCCTGACCCTCAGCCCGGCCCGGTCCGGCCTCCCCGCGGGGTCACGCGGCCGCCCCGGGGACGATGAACGGAGGATAAATGGTGCCCAAGGCAGACAGCGGTGCCTTCTTGCTGCTCTTCCTGCTCGTGCTCACCGTCACCGAGCCGCTGCGGCCAGGTGCGCGGCGCGGTGGGCGCGGCGCGGTGGGGGCGATGTGTGGGGGCGGGGCAGGGCAGGGCGGGCGGTGTGCGGGGCCGGGGTCTCCCGGGATCTCCCTCCACCGGGCGGGGCCCCAGTAGGGCGCCTCTGAGGCCTGCCCGCGGGCCGCCGTGCCCCCCGCCCGGGACCGTGCCGAGAGTTTTACCTGGGCTCCGAGCGCTTCTCACATCATGGAACTTTGTTCTCGAGGGGATGTTACCTTTGGATCCGTGTCCGTGGAGCGCTGCGTGCTTTGAGATTGACCGAAGCGAGAGTGGTGTGCGGGGCCCGACCTAACTTCTGGGGCCTGGGAGTTCTCTGGCGGAGGAGCTGCGCCCCTGGGGCGCGCCCTCCTTGCCCAGCGGCTGGGGTCAGGCTGGAGTGCTGGGGTCGAGAGAGCAGCTCGTGGAGACACATGGTTTTTCTTTCCCATGTTATTCCTCAGCAGTGCTTTTGTGCCAGCGCCTCGGCCCTGGAAACTCCTTGGCTGGAGAGCGGTAGCCGTGTCGCTTATTGTCACTCAGTGAGGTGTTGTAGCTGAGAACTCAGCTGAGAGATCGATCCGAGGAGGTACTAGGAGTCCGCCAAGCATCGCACTCAGAAAGCAAGCTAGCTTCCTGGGGCAGAGACTCGTGCCGCGCGCGGCCGGGTCTCCGCCGTCGGAGCTTGGACATTGCCAGGCACTTAGGAGTGTACCTTGTATGTGATGATTAAATGCTTTTGGAACTCCCTTTGGAGCTTGTGTTTTTATAAGTAAGCTTGTGGTGGGGAATCAGAATCATGGCAGCCAGAAGGTCCAGGATAATTTTTATCTCTGTTTCTTGTGTACCCCCTCCTCCGTTGACTGCAACAAAAAAATCAAATCCCCAATTGCAGGGCAGATTTATTCATCAAGTACAGGAGGCTTGGTGCTGGGGGCCCACAGAGTGCTTTTAGTGGTCTTCTTTTAAAATCAGCAAGGAAAAAAAACCCTGACCGTTTAGGTTAAAGAAAATGTTATGCACATTCAAATTTATTTAGCTTTATACTATTGCAGTTGAAAAGTATGATTCTTAGTAATCTTTTACGGCGGAAGGAGCCCATGAAGGCCAAAGTGTCCAGGGCTATTGTCTGTGAGCTCTGTCAGGTCTCTGTAAAAACAGGCTGGGGAGCACAGTGGAGTGCCACCCTCCTTAATGCCTCAGCCAAGGCGCTCATACCAGACATGACACACCTCTCTGCCTTTGTCATCCTAAATAGACTGCTGTCTACTCCCCAGTATTTACTTGGTGGCCAAGGCCCTCTGGGCCCCTGCTCAACCTGGTGTCTTTCCAGTGATGCTTCTCTGGGCTCCCTGAGTAGAGCTGGTTGCTCGCTGCTTCTGATGGTTCCCTCAGCAGCAGGGTGACTGGTGGGATGGCCTCAGTAGGAATGGTAGCCAGAAAAAGGGCTAGTTGTGGAGAGAGTACTGAATGGGCCCTTGAGGTCCAGAACCAAAGCATTTGTGGCTCCTTGTGATTAAGTTCTTTAGAAAACATGTTTATGTCTGTAGAGAAGTGAGACATTCTCTTTTGGCTCTTGGGTCCTAGTTCTGCTTATCAGGTCACTGGACTCAGGGGCGAAGCCACACATCATGCCTGTCTTCCTTGGGGTGCCTCTGGTTCCAGGTCCAGCACCACCTCTCTGGATGATAGAGGTGACCGACGTCCCCAACTCCCTTTCCTTTGCTGTCTGTCCGGGTATCCTGCCAACTGGCCAGCAACAATTCAGAAAGTGTAAATTCTGTCTGCCTACCACTAGGGATGCTCAAATGAATTGAGTAAATCCTTTTCTCTAGGAGTGCCTTTTAGGTACGGAAGCAGAAACTAGGTATAAATCAGGCTTGAGTGTGGGGGCTAAGAGGCAGGCAGTCCAGGTGGCCAGTCTTTTGTACCTTTGAAGCAGGGGAGGGCTTTATAGGAGACCTCACACTTAGGTCTGAGCTGGGGTAAGGAGGTGGCTCTGGTTGAAAGGGCAGATTATCCTATTGTATTCATGATTTTCCAGATTAGAACTTTGCAGTGGTTCCTAATGGTGTTTTGAGTTGCCTTGCAAACCCTGGGGGGTTTGCTGGTTTCCTGATTTTAGCTGGTTGGCTAGGGCCAGTCACACTCTGGGTTAGAGGTTCTCTTTTGCAGGGTTGTGTGTGCTCTGTGTCCTTCCAGGCAGGGTGCTGCTGGCTGATGCTTGTGAAGGAGGGCTTCCCTGGTCTTCACCTGCATTCTTTCTGTTGGAGTCCCAGCTTAGACCCGTACTTGAGTGTGAGGAGGGCATCAGGCAGAACCGACTTTCCAGGGGAGGGAGTCCTTGAGGACTGAGGCCAAGCCACTTTTGGTTCTTCGCTGGTGCAGGCCAGAGTGTGAAGGCTTTCACAGAGTGGCGGCAACAAGAGAACTCTGAATTTGACCATTTGGCAAAGTTTTTGTTTTTGTTTTTGTTTTTTAAATGCGTATTTGATCTTGGTTGATTGAAGATGTGTTACATGCCAGGTGCTGTTTTAATGTGTACTAAAATGTGCATTGATTACCTCTCAGGTGATCCCTGTGAGGTAGATGACTGTTATTAGCCCCATTTTATAGATGGGGAAATAAACAGAGAGCTCATGAAAGTAAGTGGCTGAGATGAGATTTCAGTCCTAGATGTCTGGCCCATCATGTGCCCTTGGCTGAGGCTCTGTCTACTCCAGCTGTGTTTGTCCTGCCCCAGCTGTGGAACTCCAGGCCACATCTCTTCCCTTAATAGACCAAGTGGTTCTCCAGGTGAGCACAGACCCTTTTCCATCTGAATACTCTGATCTGAGGTATAGAACCAGTTCTCTCCCCAAATCCCCTTTGTGGTTAGCCATAATGACCAGCGGTGGTGTCTGTTATATCCGCTGGGGCTGTGGTGAGAAGGGTAGGTTGGAGATCTCTTCTGAGGAACGACAAGCATGGAGGGGCTTTTGGGGGACCAGTGGCCATGGTGTCATCTCATTGACCTTTTCTCCATCTGTGCAGAGGATGCAGCAGCAATTGCTGATTCTAAAACTGTTTTTCTCTGTTGACGAAAGAAAATCATGCCATGGTTTTAGCTACAGCTTTGTCCAGGGTGACCCCACCATACATGGCTGAGAAAACATTTGCCTTCCCCATGTGAGCTGTGTCTCAGCTGAGCTCCCCAGCCCTGTAAAAACCTTGTGTTCAGTGAGGCTGCTTGATGAGGTAGCAAGACTGGAAGCTGTCTTCCTCGTACTGTTGGAAAAGCTGGCTGGAGAGGCAAATGACTTGCATAAGGTCGCACAGCTGGTGAGCAGCATAGCTAGGATTCAAACCTGGGTGAATTCACTCCAAGTTCAGGGTTCTTTCCCTTTTGTCATTAGGAACCCAGAGGGGCCTGCTGTCTGTGCTGAATTGATAAATCTTCAGTGAACTAACCTAGTGGCCACAGCACCTTTCCTCTGGAGCAGCACATGGGTTAGTGAAGGGGAAGAGTGTGGATATTTTGCAAGCAGATGTGGCTGAAGCTCATAGAAATAGCTGGGAAGTTGAACCTGCACCTGGGCTTGCCAGGCGCTTTCTGAGTGAGCTCTTTCCTTCACAGCCCACCACCTTGTAACACTGTAGAACTTGCTTCATTGGCTGGTTGTGCTTTCAGCTTAAGAATTTCATTCTTTTTAGTTGAAAAGGGGTGTTAA
This sequence comes from Leopardus geoffroyi, assembly GCF_018350155.1. Taxonomy (NCBI): domain Eukaryota; kingdom Metazoa; phylum Chordata; class Mammalia; order Carnivora; family Felidae; genus Leopardus; species Leopardus geoffroyi. The sequence goes on along the minus strand of NC_059339.1, from coordinate 28,892,261 downwards.
CATATTTTCCAACCTCACTAGCTAACGAAATGTCTTTTTTTTTTTTTAAACATATAAAGAAAGGTTTTTTTTGGAAATAATTTCAAACTTACAGAAAAGTTGCAAGAATAAAATTCATGCCAAGAATACCTGCGTACTCTCTACCCAGGCTTACCTATTGTCAGCATTTTACCTTACTTGCCTTCTTCTTCATGTGTGCATGTGCGTATGTACGTATGCACACACATAATTTATTTTCTGAATCATTTGAAAGTAAGTGGCCCTTTCTCCCTGAACACTTTGGCCACTGCAGAGAGCAGGAGGAGACTCCTGGTACTTGATGTCCCTCAGGAGACGAATGGTGATGCCTCCCCACAGCCCTGTAACAAGCCCTCACCACAACCTGCTGTGTCTGGGTACTGTCACCAGCTACCACCTGCTGTGTGCCGGGCACCGTCACCACAGGAAAGTATTGAGGGCACAGGAAGCACTGTGGTTAAAGCTCCGGTTGGCCCAGGTGGCAGCGAATCAGGGTTATTATTTCAGTTGGTGCTTCTGGTCTTAGGAATGAAGAATGTGCTGCTGTTGCACACTTCGCCAGATGGGTCTGCACCTACTTGCTGCTGTTACGCTGTACCTTTCCCGTTCCTCTGACCCAGATTGCTCTTGCCTGCAGCCTTCCCTAGTCCTGCTTCTCAGGCTAACTCACTTGGCACTTTCCTCACCCCTTTGCTCCCCTAGGCAGTTTGGCAGCACTAAGGCTTGTGCTTCTTTAGCCATCATGGCAGGTGATCTAGTTAGCCCTCCTTGCACAGGTGATCTCTTACCTCCCTTTGGTACTTGGTGTAGGGAAACATTGGTAGTTTCTTGACTCTTAAGTGGAATGTATCAGTGACAACATTTAGGACCTAGTAGGTAGCAAGGGACTGATTAAGTGTCTTTGGTACACTGCCAGATTGTTCCCTCATCACATGTGCTTTTTGTATTTGGGGTGCTGAGATGTTGGTGAGTGGCCCTTTCCTCTTCCAGTCTGCAGAGTGGGTCAATTATCCCGAGAGCCCAATGTTGAGCCAACACTTTGCCAGCGTGATGGATGGATTCAGAGTATGGCTATTTTGTTTTTGGTGTGATTTGCCAGTTGACTTGGGGTGTTTAGTGAAATCACATCTTGTCCTGCTGCTCCAAGCTGGGCTGTGTGTTCCATCATGTGGGACATGTTTCCTCAACAGGGTAAGTCCAGGGGAGGGTGAATGGCCTGTGCAGTGAGCTGTGGACACAGTGTCCTGCGGTTTCTGGGCATCGACCTGGGAGGGAGGAAGCCCAGGTCTGGTGTTGCTTCACACAAGCTGTTTGTAGAGTCCAGTGTAGTGCGTTAAGAGTGTGAACCCTAGATTGCATGGCTGGGAGTCAGGACCCACTCTGCTGCCCACTCTGTGACTGTGCTGAGCCTCATTTTCCTTATCTGTAATGCAGACAAAATAGAACATAGCTGAGAGATGCTATGAGAATTAAAATCAATGGGTATACAGTTCTAACACATCCTGACAAAAAGGCCGTTCATGTTAGCTCCGGAGGACTTTAGAGAGTGTAGGGACCCCCTGAAAGTCTGGGTGCATGGGTGTGTGTGCATAAGGGCATGTTTCTTAGGAGAGAGCCCCCACCTGGGAGGCAGCAGAGTGAAGTGGCTTTGAGCACTGTCTGACACACAGTGAGTGCTAAATGAGTCTAGCCATTCTCATGGTCTGAGAGGGGGTGTGTGTGGCTTCCTAGAGCCCCCAAAACAGCCGCAGTGCTTTGGACAGGGCTAGGATTGTTCATACTGACACGTTTTACTCTTTGTCACGTTCATGTTGTGTCCCCTGGGCTTAGTTTGGCACAGAGTGGGCACTCAGAAATCAGTTATTGAACAAATGCACAAATGGCTATTTATATTTTGACATAAAGAGCAACAGCTCCCTTAGCCAGCGGGCCTCGCAGCTGCCCCTGGTGGGGGTGGTGAGGATAAGGGCCTTGTGGCCGCCTGCAAGAACGCCTTTGGAGGACCAGTGTGTTTGGGGTGGGGGAAACTGTAGGCCAGCTGGCCTGGGCCCCCACTGCGGAGAGCTTCTCCTTCCTGCAGGGGTGAGCTGGGCTGTGAGGTGAGAGCACGTGAAGACTTCTCACAAATGTGGATGCTTTTTGAAATTTACCAGCCACCCAGCCTAGGGTTGTTGGTGGGGGGAGCGGGGAGGTTGGTCAGGAAGCCTTTGGGGTGGGTGGGCTGGGCTTCCTCTCGAATGGACTTGCTTGGCACCGAGGCTTGAGAACCGGACTTATCCCTGCATGAGGACATGGCTTGCCCTTCCCTGGGCCATTGCACAGTACAGGCCTGGCTTCAGAGCTGGTGGGTGCAAGAACTGCCACGCTTGCCCTTCTCTGCCTGGTGTGGCCTTTCTTCAGCCGGCGTGGACTGGTCATTGTCCTCACAGCTTGGACTGGTTATTGTCCTCAATTCCAGATCCTGGCAGCCAGCCATTAGTTTGATCAGCTTGTCATCTGTCTGCCCTCAGCTGTTGACAGGTCCATGTTGGATAGGGCTGAGAGCGGAGGCCCAGTGGGTATGCTGGATGGAGAAAGCCTCCAGGTGTCCACCCTATTCCTCCCTGTCTTAGAAGCCTTATTCCCGAGGGGACCTTCCATAGGAATTTATGACTGTGGAGAGGATTGCTTGGGGCTCCCTGGGGCACTGGACAAGGGGCAGAGGCCACTGCAGAGGGTGTCCCAGAAGGTCAGCTGGGAGATGGGAGGTTCCAGGACCCCCAGTACTTAGATTGAAATCAGGTGTCCTGATGCGGACGCCTTTTGAATGCTGCTAGTTGCTTCCTAGGGTCTCTGGGTTGGTTAATTTATCCCTGGCTCTGTGGTCTTATAAGGCAGAGCAAGAGAACTGGAAGTACCTGAAAGGGATGAGGTTTGTTTAGGGCCAAAGCAGGGCCTGTGCTGTAAACCTCAGTGGTTTGTTGGCCACTCCTTCAGATTCTCTCTCCACACCATCAGTGAGGGTGGGATGCACACATGCAGACTGACCAAGTGAGCCACAGTGAAAGCCCAGGACAGTTTGGAAAAATGTTGATTTTTTAAAAAAATATTTACAAAAATTTCATTCATGGAATATTTTACATAAATGGAATTATACTTTTTATGTAAACTTACTGAGTTTTTCAGTGGACAAGTGTTCTGGAGATCTTTGTACACATAGTTGTACATCATTTGTTTTTAGATGGACTTTGTGAGAACTTTTTCAGCCTTTTTTTTTTTTTTTTTTTTTTAAGTTTACTCATTTATTTTGAGAGAGTGTATGCACATGAGTGAGTAGGGGAGGGGAAGAGAGAGAGGGAGAGAGAGAATCCCAGGCAGGCACCTTGCTGACAGTGCAGAGCCTGATGCAGGTTCATACTCACAAACCCTGAGATCATGACCTGAGCTTAAATCAGGTTTTGGACACTTAACAAACTGAGCCCGCTCAGGTGCCCCTCCTCAATTTTATTTTGTTTTGCCTGTGGGGTCTGGTCCTGGGAGAGTCCTCTTACCTAAACTTTTCATCAACCAGAAGTTCAGTGAGATTTACAGTTAAAGATGGCATGGCCAAGAGGCTGAGGGGACCTAACTCTTAAAGTACGCAGGCAGTACTTCCAACTGGCCGTTCCCAGACTCTCATGTATTTGTCTCCGTCTAAAACTATATCTGCAGCAGCTCCAGGTTGGGATCCTGGTTTTCACATGTATTTATGCTATAACTCAAATTTGTGTGCTTATTTATCTAAGTGGTATAATTTCACCAAGGATAATTTAGAGTTAGAGTGGCCTAAATGGGGAACATTGATACGAACAAAATTATTCAGTTGAGAGGTGCCTTAAGGGCGAAAATGAAACCAAATCTCAAAGATCCAATGGTCAGCATTTTTTTTTATTGGTATGAGGAAGCTTAATTCCAAAAAGAATTAAGATTTCAAAATATCTTCCTTCAGAGGGAGGCAGAGAGATACTTCTTTTTTTTTTTTAATTTTTTTTTTTTTAACGTTTATTTATTTTTGAGACAGAGAGAGACAGAGCATGAAAGGGGGAGGGTCAGAGAGAGGGAGACACAGAATCCGAAGCAGGCTCCAGGCTCTGAGCTGTCAGCACAGAGCCTGACGCGGGGCTCGAACTCACGGACCGCGAGATCATGACCTGAGCTGAAGCCGGCCGCTTAACCGACTGAGCCACCGAGGCGCCCCGGTACTTCTTTTTTTAAAAAAAAACTTTCTACTTTGGGGATGTCCATACCTACGGAAAAGTTGCAAGAGTAGTACTATGAACTCCACCTTTATATAGTTCACCTAGATTCACCAGTTGTTAACATTTGACTCACCACACATTTGTGGGCATACGTGTGTGCATACTTGAAACTAAGTTGGAGGCATCACGACCCTTCATTACTAAATCCCTCAATTTATATTTCCTAAGAACAAAGCCATTCTCTTATAAGCAGAGTATAGTTACCAAATCTAGGAAGTTTGACATCGATGTAGTACTGTTAGCCATGTCCCCGTTTTGCCGATTGTCTGATTACAACATATTTTTCCAAGTCAGGATCCAACCTGGTATCATGTATTGCATTTAATTTTGATGTGTGTTTAATCTTTTAAAATCTGGAAAAGCGTCCTGTCCTTGTCTTTTGTATTATGGACTTATGAAAGAGTACAGGGAGCTCTTTTATTTTTTTTTTTAAAAATTAATGTTTATTTTGGGGGGGGGGGAGTGGCAGAGAGAGAGGGAGACCGAATCAGAGGCAGGCTCCCTATTCTGAGGTGTCAGCACAGACCCTGACGAGGGGCTCGAACTCACAAACCGTGAGCTCATGACCTGAGCCAAAGTCAGACGGTTAACTGACTGAGCCACCCAGGCACCCCTACAGGCACTCTTTTATAGAATATTCCTCATTTTGGGTTTATCAGATAATTTCCTTGTGATCAGATTCAGTTGATGCATACTGGCAGGTGTGATCCCCCAGATCATTGAGTCCTTCTCATTGCATGCATCTGGAAACAGAGCCCATTGGTTTGTCTCAGGAGTGGTGATATTACTCTTGGTCATGTGGTAGGGTGGCATTGGCTGCATTTCTCTGGGGAAATGTGGCTTTCCCCCTTTGTGATGGGCAAGTAGAGATATAGGCTTGCCCATTGTTTTTCAGCATCTATTAATGATTCTGGCCTGAACCAGTTGCCACTGTGATGATTGCTAAATGGTGATTTGTTCTTACTTTTTCTTTTAGTAGTAGTCTACTATAAAAGAGAATTGTCTTCCTTTTCATTTTTTACTGTCTGTATGGATTCATGGATTCTTCTTTCTGTTCAGTGTGTTACATAGTCTGTTAGCATGATTCATATTTAAAATTTTAATGTTTATTTATTTTTAAGAGAGAAGAGCGTGAACAGGGGAGGGGCAGAGAGAGAGAGAGAGAGAGAGAGAGAGAGAGAGAGAGAGAGAGACAGAAAATCAGAAGCAGGCTCCAGGCTCTGAGCTGTCAGCACAGAGCTCAACGCAGGGCTTGAACTCATAAACCACGAGATCATGGCCTGAGCCAAAGTTGGATGCCTAACTGAGCCACCTAGGTGCCCCAGTCATGATTCATTTTGATACTTATATTGTAATTAATACAGGAAGGGGAAACCCCTGTAGGCTGGCTTCTGCATCTTTCTGACGTGTCCTCATCCATTTTGAATGTTCCTTATTACCAGGCTCAACTTGTATCTTTCCTGCCCCAGGCATTTTTCCATGGAACACTGGTTCCTTTTAGTAGGAGATGGTATTTAGAAGGCAAGATTTTGGTGCTAGGTGAGTTTATTGCTCCTCGGATGATGTTGCTACTAGACCTTTCAGTCTACTTGGGGTGTATGTGCGTGCACATCTGTCTGTCTCTGTGCATGTGTGTGTGTGGATCTTGCCTGTATGTGTGTCTTTTTGTGTAAATTCATACTGTTTCTTTTAAAAAATTTTTAACATGTTTATTTTGAGAGAGAGAACACATATGCAATCTGGGGAGGGGGAGAGAGAGAGAGAATCCCAAGCAGGCTCTGTGCTGTCAGCCCAGAGCCTGATATGGGACTTGGTCTCACGAACTATAAGATCATGACCTGAGCTCAAATTGAGAGTCAGATGCTTAACTGACTGAGCCACCCAGGTGCCCCCATACTGTTTATTTTGGTTAAAACCCAGCATCGTAGGATCTTGCCTGTTTTTCCTGTTTCGTATTTCTACAGTGAGAACTCTGGCTTCCAACAACATCAGTAGATTTACTTATTTGCTTAGTCCTACAGTGTGCACAGAATAGTTTCAGAAGTGCTATACTCATTGTCACTACCACAGCCAACCCAACTGAGTAAGATTTTGGATTTTTTTTTTTCTTTTTGCAACTCGTTTTGTCTGTAGACTGATAGTATATGCTCAATGTACTGGGTCCAAAAGCTACTTGGATTAATTTTTTTCACTCTTCTGTGTGTTTGTTATACAGTTAGGTTCAAAACTGAGTTTATTTTATTTATTATTATTTTAATTTTTTAATGTTTATTTATTATTGAGAGACAGACATAGAACGTGAGCAGGGGAGGGGGAGAGAGAGGGGAAGACACAGAATCTGAAGCAGGCTCCAGGCTCTGAGCTGTCAGCACAGAGCCTGATGCGGGGCTCGAACTCACAAACTGGGAGAGATCATGACCTGAGCCAAAGTCGGTCGCCCAACCAACTGAGCCACCCGGGTGCCCCAAAACTGAGTTGATTTTAAACTGCCTTTACTAAATAAAAAATATTGAGAGAGGTAATTACTATAATCTCATTATTATAACAAGCTTCTATTTCGTCATACTAATCAGTAAAGAAACATCTCATTTTTTAATAGGTTGTATTTTCCTGGGTAAATTAGAAATCATTTTTATGACTAGATATTTATAGTTTTAGCAAGTCAGCTCATTAGTGTCAATTGCTATTTGCTTAAAATATTTTTTCCAATTTTGTTTCTTGGGTTTGAAGAGAATTATGTATGTTGAATAAATGACCATTCAGCATCAGTAAAAAGAAAGGCCAAGTAAAATTTATAACAAACAATTACATTCCTTAGATTTTAGCATTAGTAAATGCTATTAATCAGCTTTTTAATTTTGTTACCCTTAAAATCTTTTTTTTTTTAAAGTTTATTTTTGAGAGAGAGAGAGAGAGAGAGAGAATGCTCACACTAGTGGGGAAGCAGCAGAGAGAGAGAGAGGGAGAGAGAAATCCCAAGCAGGAGATTTGAGCGGGGCTCAAACCCATGAACCGTGAGATCATGACCTGAGCCAAAGTTGGGTACTTAACCAACTGAACCATCCAGGTACCCCAACTTTAAAATCTTCTGATGGAGTGTTTCAGAAACTACTTTATAATACTAACTGCAGTGTGGTATCTTGGATTGGATCCTGCAATAGGAAAAGGAACAGCTAGTAGAATTCTAATAATGTGGAGTTCAGTTCATAGAAAAGTATCAATGTTAGTTTCCTAATTATGCCAAATGTGTCATGGTAGTGTGTAGTATAAGATGTTAACAACCAGGGAAACTGGATGAGGGTACATGGGAACTTTTCTGTAAACCTAAAATTATCCCATAGTCAAAAGTTCATTTGAAAAGTTATTTTGTGATAATTGAATACTTAAAAATGAATTATTCTTCATTTGAAAGAGTCCTGAGACCTTGTTATCCTAGTTTTGTCAGTGACAATTTTGTCGGTACAATTTTGTCAATCACTCTTTCTAATTTCAGTTTCTTTTTTGGGAAGATAAGTGGAGGGCTTATATGTTCAAGGTTTGTTTAATTACTTCCAGTCCTACCACCCTCCACATGGCATCTGCCATGTGCTGATAGTCTCTGGAGTGTGTGGTGATGTGGGGGAGCTGTCTGAAGGTAGGGTCAGGTTGGCCCAGGAGTTTGGGCATAGTTGTGCACATGCTTTATCCAACAGCCCTATTTTGGAGGGAGACAGTGAGGCAGGTGTTAGGTCCATTTTAGAGATTGGGATGCTGAGGCCCAGAGAAGATAATCACCTTGCCTGGTGGCATCCCTTGGCTTTTAAGTAGAAGAAGCAGAAACTGGAAATCAAAGATTGTTCTCTTGAGCTGGATGCTGTGCCTCTTGCACCATGAGTCCAGAATAAGAAGAAAGAGCTGCATGGCTGTGGGGGACTGAGTGGAGATAGATGCACCTGCGAAGGAGGAGGCATCTTGTCACTCATGGCTTCTGGCTCCACCAACTTCTCATGTGGACCCTGATGGTGTCCCAGCTCTTTGGACCTGGCTGACCAATTCCAGGAGTTAGTGTTTGCAGCCTCCTCCAGTGTCCACACCACCCTCTGATTGCAGTCAAACAAACGTGGACATTTTAAGAAGCTTGGGAGTCTTGTTCATAATCTTAACCTGTCACCCCTTTATGGATTTTGAACCATATGGCTAGATTATCTTTTAAGAAGCATTAATAAAAGTTAATAATCAGAGCAAAGTATTTTAAAGGTTTCATATAAGTAAATGTAAAAATGACAATACTTGTAAAAGCCAGAAAGTAACCCTAAAAATGGTTAGGACCCACAATAAAACAATGTTATAAAATTCTGTCTAGCTGCTGTTGTGTGTTTCTCCTTTATAATTGCAGGGTGAGGTGTGATGCCCTTTTTATAGAAAGCGGTACTCATATCTGCCTTATTTTACAGATGAAGAGACAGCTTGGAAGAGTAAGTGACTTGCCCACAGTCACACAGCTAGTAAGTGGCGGAGCCAGTATTTGAAGCCTGGGAAGCTAGAGCTCTGGCTCTGACATTGCACAGCTTCAGTGGGTACTTCATTACCCTCTGCTCTTTTGCCCTCTGTTCCTTCTCATCTTTCTGCCTGGTCTTTACTGACTTTTCACCTTGAACATCTTTGCCTACCCGCTTTTCCTTGTCTTCCTCCCATAGCCTTGGCCACTGGTGTCACAGTGCTAACTCCCCATCTCACCTGCCCACAGCTGTGTCCTTGTGACTGTCCTGCAGGCAGCCTCAGGCTTGGCCTGTCAGGAGCTGAAAGCATCCCCTGCTGGCCTGGTCCTGTACTTTTGGCCTCGGTTCTTAGCTGTTGCTAGTGGTATTGTTGTCATCATCACCACCACCACCCTTCTCCTACCCCACCCCCATTTCTGAGCATCATGCACTCTGCTGAGCACTAGGTGTGCAATAGCTTAGTGAACCCTAACAATAAACCTCCTTTTGTTTTTTTAATTTTTTTTTTAAGTGTTTGTTTATTTTTGAGAGATACACGGAGCACAGGTGGGGGAGGGACAGAGAGCCAGAGACACAGAATCTGAGGCAGACTCCAGGCTCTGAGCTGTCAGCACAGAGCCTGACGTGGGGCTCGAACTCACGAGCCATGAGATCATGCCCTTAGCCGAAGTCGAGTCGGACGCTTAACCGGCTAAGCCACCCAGGTGCCCCTTGAGTATTCTTTAATGAGACCCATTAATGATAAGCTGTGTGCTTTTGTGAGCTCTTGTGGGGGTTCAAGCAGGTGTCAGAGCTTTGCCCACACTGAGCTAGCCTGAGGGAAGAACTGGAGCAAATCTCTTTCTAATGCCTGAGCCTTAGTGGCAGTCTCCTTTTGGAGTGCCTCAGACTTAGAGGCTGCTTTCCTGCAGGAGTTTATTTGGTGTTAATATTTCCCTTGTGACTTTAAAATCCCTTCATGTCTTATCTGTGCTTGTGAGGGTTAGGTACAGCCCACTGTCACCTCATTTTACACATGGGAAACTGGCCCCAGGAGGGATGTGAAGAGACCTCATCTTGATTTCTTACTTGGGGATAATAAAACTGACCTCGGAGGATTGTTAATTGGGCCCAGGGAAGCAAAGTTTAGGTCATTTGTTTTTTTTAATTTTCAAGTTGTGTTTAAAAAAAACACATAAAATGTACCATCTTAACCATTTTTAAGTGTAGAGTACAGTAGTGTTAACTAAATGCACCCTACTGGGTAACAGATCTTGAACTTTTTCATCTTGCAAAACTGGAACTCCTTACCCACTAACCAACAACTTCCCTTTTCCTTCTCACCTCAGCCCCTGGTGTTGTATTTTCTAAGAGTTTGACTACTTTAGAAACCTCATATCATGCAGTATTTGTCTTTTTGTGATTGGTTTATTTCACTTGGCATAATGTCTTCAAGGTTCATCCATGTTGTGGCATGACAGTTTCCTTTTTTAAGGCTGAATAATATTGGATTGTATGACTATACCACATTTTCTTTATCCATTCATCTGTAAGTCATTTAGGTTGCTTCTGCCTCTTGACTACTGTAAATAATGCTGCGATGAACATGGGTGTACAAGTATCTCTTTGAGATCCTGTTTTCAGTTCTTTTGGATACATATCCAGAAGTGGGATTGTGGATCATATGGTAATTCTGTTTTTAATGTGGAACCATACTATTTTCCGTGGTTATTGCACCATTTTACAACCCTACCAATAGTATACAAGGCTTCCAATTTTTCTGTATTCTTGCCAACGCTTGTTATTTTCTTTTCTTTCTTTGTTTAATTTTTGAGAGAGCACGCGCGTGTCCAAGCAGGGGAGAAGGATGGGGGGTGGGGGGTGGGGGTGGGGGAGAGTGAATGAATGAATGAATGAATGAGAGAGAAAATCTTAAGCAGGCTGCATGCTCAGCATGGAGCCCAACATGGGGCTCGATTCCATGACCCTGGGATCATGACCTGAGCTGAAATCAAGAGTTGGACACTTAACTGACTGAGCCACCCACATGTCCCAGCACTTGTTTCTACTCTTGCTTTTGTTGTCTGTGCTTTTGTATCTTATCTGAGAAATCATTTCTAAATCTAATGCTGTAAAGCTTTTGTCTTGTATTTTCTTCTAAGGGTTTTATTGTTTTAGGTTCTACATTGATCCATTTTGATTTATTTTTTGTATATAGTGTTAGGTAAGAGTCTAACTTCATTCTTTTGTAATATGGGTATTTTCTCAGCAATATTTGTTGAAAAGATTGTCCTCTCCTCATTGAATGGTTTCAGGACCCTTGTCAAAAATCATTTGGCTGTATATGTGTGGGTTTATTTCGGAGCTCTTTATTCTGTATCATTGGCCTATATATCTGTGTTTATGCCAGTAACACACTGTTTTGATTTTTGTAGTTTTGTAATATGTTTGGAAATCAGGAAGTGTGAGACCTTCAGCTTTGTTTTTCTTCTTCAAGATTGTTTTGGCCATTTGGGGTAATTTGAGATTCCATATTAATTTTAAGATAGATTTTTCTATTTTGGCAAAAAATATCATTGGCATTTTGATAAAGAATGCATTGAATCTGTAGATTGCTTGGGTCATATTGGCATCTTAAATTTTCCATTCCATGAACAAGGAACAAGGGATGTCTTTCCATTATTTGTGTTCTCTTTAATTTCATCAGTGTTTTGTAGTTTTTGTATATTGGTATTTCATCTCTTTTGTTTAAGTTTATTCCTAAGTATTTTGTTACTTTCGATGCTCTTGTAAGAGGTATTTTTTTTTTTTTAATTTCCTTTTCAAGTTGTTCATTGTTAGCGTATAGAAATACAACTGATTTTAGTGTGTTGATTTTTTTGTCCTACTGCTCTGCTGAATTTATTCTAACAGTTCTTTTTGTGTGTGGAATCTTTTTTTTTTTTTTTAATTTTTTTAATGTTTATTTTATTTTTGAGAGAGAGAGAAAGACAGAGTATGAGTAGGGGAGGGGCAGAGAGAGAGGGAGACACAAAATCTGAAGCAGGCTTCAGGCTCGGAACTGTCAGCACAGAGTCCAACCCAGGGCTTGATCACATGAACTGTGAGATTATGACCTTAGCTGAAATCAGACGCTTAACTGACTGAGCCAACCAGTCACCCCTTTGGTGGAATCTTTAGACATAACATAAGATCATGTCATCTGCAAACATATGTAATTTTACTTTTTCCTTTCCAATTTGAATGTCTTTTATTTCTTTTTCTTACCTAATTGCACTAGCTAGGACTTCTAGTGCTTTCTTGCATAGAAGATTGAACTTCATGAGAAACTGCCAGATGTTTTTTTCAAAGTGGTTATGCTATCTTACATACTTATCAGTATTGTGTAAGAGTTCCAGTTGCTCTATGATCTCAGCAACATTTTATGTTGTCAGACTTTTTAAGTTTAGCCTTTCTATTTTGTGGTTCCTATAGTGGTTTTAATTGCCTTTCCCTGTGAATGATGATGTTGAACACTTTTTCACGTCCTTGTTAGCCATTCATGTATCTTCTTTTGAGAAGTGTCTGTTCAAATCTTTTTTTTTTTTTTTTTTTTTTAATTTTTATTTATGAGAGAGAGCACAAACAGGGGAGGGGCAGAGAGAGCGAGAGGGAGACACAGAATCTAAAGCAGGCTCCAGGTGTATATACATGTAATGTATATACATTATATACATTATATATATTTAATATTTATATACAATTTATTGAATTGTAGGAGTTCTTTGTATACTCCAGATAAAGTTTTTAGACAGATGTGTTGCAAGTATTTTCTCTTGGTCAGTGACTTACCCATTCACTTGCTCCGCTATAGTTTTTTCTTTTGTGTTTATTTTTATTCTTGCTTAACTGTACTTTTATTTATTTTATTATTTTTGTAAGTTTATTTATTTTTGAGAGAGAGAGCACGAGCAGGGGAGGGTCAGAGGGGTGGGGGGGAGAGAGAATCCCAAGCAGGCTTTGCACCATCAGTATGGAGCCCGATGCAGGGCTCGAACTCACGAACTGCGAGATCGTGACCTGAGCCAAAATCAAGAGTTGGATGTGTTTAACTGACTGAACCACCCAGGCACCCCTGCTTAACTGTACTTTTAAAAGAATCTGGGTTGTCTAATTTAGTACACTAAAATTCTTCTTTTTGGTATATCATTCTTTGAGCTTTGACAAGTGTGTAGGGTCATGTAAGCAATCTCACACTGAAGATGCAGAGCACAGTTTATCACCCCCAAATTCCCACATGCTGCCACTTTATACTTAGCACCACTCTTTATATTGAGGTTTCCACCTGGAAACCACTGATTTTTTGATGAATTTCAGTTTATAACATTGTTTTCTTTTATAGGTCATGCTTTTAGAGATGTATGTAAGCATTTTGCCTAACCCAGGTTCACAAAAATTTTATTTTTTCTGCTAAGAAGTTTTATAGTGTTAGATTTTACATGTAAGTCTTTGGTCTGCTTTAATTTCTATATCCTATGTAAGGAATGGGTCAAGGTTCCATTTCTGTTATGTGAATGTCTGGTTTTTCCATCACTTGTGGACAGATTCTTTTTTCCATTGAATTGTCTTTGCACCTTTGTCAAAAATCAATTGGCCAGGGGTGCCCAGGTGGCTCATTTGGTTGAGTAACTGACTTCGTCTCAGGTCATGATCTCGCAGTTTGTGAGTTTGAGCCCACATTGGGTTTGCTGCTGTCCGCACAGAGCCCACTTTGGATCATCTGTCTCCCTCCCTCTCTGCCCCTCCCCTGCTTACGCTGCCTCGCTCTCAAAAATAAAAAAATAAACATTAACAAAAAAATCAGTTGGCCACATTTGTGTGGGTCTATCTCTAGGCTCTGTATTTTGTTCCATTGATCTATGTATCTTTACTGAGCTTTTGATCAAATAAGTTTTAAATTTTAAAGTTTTCAGTTTTTTCTTTTACGGTTCACTCTGTTTCTCGAAGAACTGCTACCCCAAGGTAATAACGATTTTCTGCTTCATTACTAGACTTTGAGCTCTGTGAAGGCAGAGACCTTGTATTTCTTTCTTATTCTGCTCTTCTTGCTTGCATCTAGCACAGCACCTGGCCCCTAGGAGGCACAAGGCTGTGCTAACAGGTTTGTCTTAAGAATTTAAATATAATAATATAGAGGGTGCCTGGATGGCTTAGTTAGGTATCTGACCCTTGGTGTCAGCTCAGGTCATGATCCCAGAGTTGTGGGATCTTGGGCTCTGGGCTGATAGCATAGAGCCTGCTTGGGATTCTCTCTCCTTCTCTCTCCCTGCCCCTCCCCTGCTTGCGCTCCCAGGTGTGTGTACCCACATGTTGTCTCTCTCTCTCTCTCTCTCTCTCAAACTTAATAATAATAATAATAATAATAATAATAATAATAATAATAATGTATTCGAGGCATTTGATACACTGCTTGACACATGCAAAATGAACATATAAGAATCTGATTTTGCTTCAGCTGTTTCTCTTGAAATGAACTGGTTGTGCTATGGTTGTCATCAAAATGTGGTGTGAGTGGTGCATGAAATTGCCAGTAAATGTTACATCAGAGGCAAGATAGCTATTACTCCAGCCCTATCCCACCCTCTTGTCCTGGTCTTATTCCCACATTTAAACTTTCCCCCACCCCCACCTCCATAAAATATAGACTGCAGATTGCTGTTCTTTGCTTCAAAGTGTTGTTCATTTAATAGAGATGCCTGGTGAATCTGTCTGTCTGTCCTCTTTCAGTTTATCCAGTCATATGCTTTTCCTTTGGTCTCCCCCTCCTCTTCTAAGATAACTTACTTTTTTTTTTTTTTTTAATTTTTTTTTTAACGTTTATTTATTTTTGGGACAGAGAGAGACAGAGCATGAACGGGGGAGGGGCAGAGAGAGAGGGAGACACAGAATCGGAAACAGGCTCCAGGCTCTGAGCCATCAGCCCAGAGCCCGACGCGGGGCTCGAACTCACGGACCGCGAGATCGTGACCTGGCTGAAGTCGGACGCTTAACCGACTGCGCCACCCAGGCGCCCCTAATTTTTTTTTTTTAATGTTTATTTTTGAGACAGAGAGAGACAGAGCATGAACAGGGGAGGGGCAGAGAGAGAGGGAGACACAGAATCTGAAACAGGCTCCAGGCTCTGAGCTGTCAGCACAGAGCCCGACGCAGGGCTCGAACTCACGGACTGCGAGATCGTGACCTGAGCTGAAGTCGGACGCTTAACCAACCAAGCCACCCAGGCGCCCCTAAGATAACTTACTTCAAGCAGTGCCTTCCTCCCCAAACATGTACCTAAGGAGAAGCCGGAGGACAAGACAAGGCAGGTGGGCCAGTGTCCCAGTTGGGCAGTGTCTGAGGATAGAAAATAAGTCACTTCATCTCCTGGATGTAGAAAATGCTTGTGACTTATAAAAGATAAATATTGAAGTTTGTCACTATACTGGCGTGGTGTTCTCTGGCATCAACCTTGTGACTCCTTGGCTGATAGGAAAAAGCGGCTTCCCCTGTGCTTGGCAGCCCTTCTTCTCCTGTTGGCTCTCACAGCAGAGCTGGGTCACCTGCCTGCCCCTGCCAGGGAGCTGACTCTCACGTGGAGGGCTGACTGAGGGTGATTCTCAGTGATTCTCCTCCTGCCCCAGGGCTATTTGGAAATGGTTTGGTGGTCACATGTCTAGGGAGCTACTGGCATTTGGGAAGGCATATCAGAGAATTTTGGTTGTGTTTCGACACCACAATATTTTGGTACATGCCTGGCCCTGCGGTCCCTATCCAGCAATCAGACACTCCTTGTCCCTGGGGGTTTGTATTGCTGACCTCCATGGAGGCAATGTGTTTTATAAATCTGTGTTTTCTGTCTTAACAAAGAGAAAATGGGTCAGAGTCAGAAAGTTTGGACCCAGCCCTCTGAGGATGGATGGGTTAGCCACGCCCCAAATCAGAATGCAGGGCATCCTATTTGGGGTGGCTGTGATTCCCCACCTGAGTCCTGATTCCTACTTAGCCAAGTTGGCTTTGAGATAGAGATCTGCATGAAAGAGCCATAGCCTGGTTCCTGGTTCCTGTTTTGCTGCTGTCAACTTGCCATAGGACATGGAGCCAGGCAGGTCAGCCCTTTTGTGAAGTGAGCTGAGCAGATTAGATGGGTTTTCCAATAAATATAGCAGTCTCTGTCCTTCCTAATTTAAATTTTACTAGTAAAACTTCCTTACTGTAGTTTTCACGAACCACACACATACCATTCCCTCTTGGACACTAGGCCCTCGTGTGAGAATCACAGGGCCAGCTAGTGTCTGAGCTCCTTGCAGTGTGGCATTCAGATGCTGTGTCCTTCCTGCTGCAACCGTGATGCCTGCCAGAGCCGAGGGGTTCCCAGGCCTCCCATTAACAGCAGCCTTACCTGGGCTTCGCCGCTGAGCTCAGTGGCAGGCTGTGTTGTGCAAAGTCCCTAGTCCCAACTCCCTGTTCGCATCCTCCCTTTCCCCAGATAGGTTCCTCTAAAGCATTTGCCCCTTCAGGAGGCCTCAGAATCGCTCCAAGGGGCAGGATATGTGAAAGAAACTGTTCAGCAACCAAGAGCTGCCACGTTGTGCCAGGAAGCAGGGAGGTTACAGGCAATCTCTCTGGGGCCATGAAGTGACAGCCACTTCGAGGGCCAGTGGGGTTGCAGGGGGATCTATAGGAACTGCTGAGCCAGGGATCCCAAGAACCTGAATAGAGGGGTCATTGGAGGAAGGCTAGAGGTGGCCCTTTGCCTCATGAAAGTGCAAATGGCATTTAGAACTCTGTAGGGAAGGCAAGGAGTTTGTAATATAATCACAGTTTATTCTAGAATGATCTCCTGGGGACCATTCTGAATGCTTGGAAATGCTGTCCTCGTCTCCTAGATCTGCCGTCTCAGATCCGTTCTCTGTCTTGCTGCTGATCAGTGTTCCGATGAAGGTCTCCACTGCTTGCAGCATCCATTCCTGGAGCCATAGTGCATCCCGTGAAGCCAGATTGCCCCATAGTACCTTTTGGTCTTGATCTCCTGCTGGGACCCAGCCGAGCCGAGGGCCCCTTTCCTGCTTTGGTGGCACCTGTCCAGGCTGCACCCTTGGCCTGTAGGCCTTCTCCATGGCCCCTGACTGTTCACGTGCTGCCTATCCAGAGGCCTCATTAAAGCCCTTTATTCTTCCCCTCTTCAGGACACAGGTGACTTCTTCAGAAGTCCCTTTTAGCAGGAGTGCCCTGTGTTTTGTATTTTTTGTGATCTGTGTTAACAGTAGTCTCCGTCCCCTCCTGAAGGTGTCCGGAGCAGACATGCCTGGCTGGCCCAAGTTCCAGCCAGGGAACACCAAGTTCCTGACGTGGTGCTGGACAGGACCCAGTGTCCCAGGGGAACCATTCTAGAGCTGTCCTGTCACTTGCATGGCAGGGCCTAGCCAGTCCTTATTTCAGATCCTCTTCCCTCTGCTGCTGATGTGTAGTGTGGTCCTGGCTAAATATCCCTGTCTTGGTCCTGTCCTGGGTAGGGGTGGAATGACACCCAGGGGACAGCCCCTCTGGAAGCACCTGTTGGCTCTTTCCAAGGAAGAATGTCAGAGTTACCTGACAGAGGCTGCACTGCCCACCTGGGGGTGGGCTTGCTGGGAGGCTGGGGCCTCCTGGTCCCCAGGCAGGTGCTCCAGCAGGGCAGGGAGGGTTGCATCTGAGGATGCCCCTCCGCTCTGCACACCATTGGAGCAGGCTGTGGGCAGTGGGAGGAGATCAATGGAATTCTCTCCTGGCTGGAAATTTTTGATTTCCTGAGCGACACGGCTGTGGACACGTGTGCTTCCGTTGTACCCAGTGTTCCTCTGTTTCTCTGTGGGCAGATGTAGAGGAGAAACCAATTCCAAACAATTAAAGCCACATACTAAATTTCACACGGTAATTTGAGACAGCTCAGCTTACATAATTTAAAATGAGGCCAAGGCTTGCTGACAAAGAAGAAATTGAATCCAGAGAAAGAATCTGTATTGCAGAGGCTTCTACCTTTCTATAGGGCACTAATCCTGTAATTCCCAAATGTTGTAGACTTTAAATAAAGCAGTATCTCTCCAAATGTGGCCAGGAGTCTCTGGGGTCTCTAGGAGGTCAAAACCATTTTCATAATAATAGCAAGGTGCCATTTGCCTCTTTCACCAGTGTGCAGTTTCCAGAGGCCGCTTGACATGTGATTGATGGCTAATGGGTTACATACTTGGGATTCTCTCTCCTTCTCTCTCTTTCTCTCTCTAATTTTTTTTTTTTTTAACATTTATTTATTTTTGAGACAGAGAGAGAGAGCATGAACAGGGGAGGGTCAGAGAAAGAGGGAGACACAGAATCTGAAACAGGCTCCAGGCTCTGAGCTGTCAGCACAGAGCCCGCAGGGCTTGAACCCACGGACCGTGAGATCATAACCTGAGCCGAAGTCAGAGGCTTAACCAACTGAGCCACCCAGGCGCCCCCCCCACCCTCTCTTTTTTTTTTTTTTTTTTTTTTAATTTTTTTTTTTTTTCAACGTTTATTTATTTTTGGGACAGAGAGAGACAGAGCATGAACGGGGGAGGGGCAGAGAGAGAGAGACACAGAATCGGAAACAGGCTCCAGGCTCTGAGCCATCAGCCCAGAGCCTGACGCGGGGCTCAGACTCACAGACGGCGAGATCGTGACCTGGCTGAAGTCGGACGCTTAACCGACTGCGCCACCCAGGCGCCCCCCCCCTCTCTTTTTTAATGTTTGTTTATTTTTGAGAGAAAGAGAGACGGAGACAAAGAATCCCAAGCAGGCTCCAGGCTCTGAGCTGTCAGCGCAGAGTCTGATATGGGGCTCGAGCTCACAGACTGTGAGATCATGACCTGAGCTGAAGACGGACACTTAACTGACTGAGCCACCCAGGCATCCCTCTCTCCTTTTTTTAAAGGATTTTTTTGGGGGCACCTGGGTGACTCGGTTAAGTGCTGACTTTGGGTCAGGTCATGATCTCACGCAGTTTGTGGGCTTGAGCCCAATATCGGGCTCTGTGCTGACAGCTCAGAGCCTGGAGCCTGCTTCTGATCCTGTGTCTCCCTCTCTGTGCCACTCCCTTGCTCACGCTCTGTCTCTCTCTCAAAAATAAACAATTTTAATTTTAATGTT
This sequence comes from Leopardus geoffroyi, assembly GCF_018350155.1. NCBI lineage: Eukaryota > Metazoa > Chordata > Mammalia > Carnivora > Felidae > Leopardus > Leopardus geoffroyi. The sequence goes on along the minus strand of NC_059339.1, from coordinate 28,873,348 downwards.
TATTTTTGAGAGAGAGAGGCAGAACGTGAGTGGGGGAGGGACACAGAAGGAGACACAGGATCTCCAGCAGGCTCCAGGCTCTGAGCTGTAAGCACAGAGCCTGATGCGGGACTCGAACTCACGAACCACGAGATCATGACCTGAGCTGAAGTCGGATGTTCAACCGACTGAGCCACCCAGGCACTCCTAAAATAAACATTTAAATAACACAAAAATAAAAGATTTTTTTAAAGCTGTGGTAAAATGCACATAGCATAAAATTTACCACTCTAACCGTTTTTACGTGTATGCTTTGGTGGCATTAAATACATTGACAGTGTTGTACCAGTCTCACCACTATCCATCTCCAGAATTCTTTTCATCATCCCAACTGAATGGATACTGAAACTCTGTACCCGTTAAACAATAGCTCTCCATTCTCCCCTCCTCCCAGCCCCTGGTAACCTCTGTTCTTTTCTGTGTCTGAATTTGACTTCTCTAGGCACCTTATATAAGTGGAATCATAGATTGGGGCACCTGGGTGGCTCGGTTGGTTGAGTGTCCGACTTTGGCTCAGGTCATGATCTTATGGTTTGTGAGTTCGAGCCCTGCCTCGGGCTCTGTGCTGACAGCTCGGAGCCTGGTGCCTGCTTCAGATTCTGTCTCTCCTCCTTTCTCTGCTCCTCCCCCACTCATGCTCGCTTTCTCTCTCTCTCTCTCTCTCTCTCTCTCTCTCTCTCTCTCTCTCAATCTCTCAAAAATAAATAAACATTAAAAAAATGTTTTTAAGAAGGGTGGAATCATAGAATATTTGGCCTTTTGTGTCTGGCTTGTTTCACTGAGCATAATGTCCTCAAGGTTCATTCATGTTGTAGTACACATCAGGATTTCCTTCCTTTTTATGACCTGATAATATTCCATTGAACAGATACACTACAGCTTGTTTATGCATCATCTGTTGGTGAATGCTTGGGTTGTTTCCCCTTCTTGGCTATTGTGACTAATGCTGCCATGAGCATCAGTGTACATCAGTGTCTGTCTCCCTGCCTTCACTTCTTTTGGGCATAGAGCTAGGAGTGGAATTGCTGGCTCATATGTGTTTTAACCTTTTTGAGTGTATGCTTGGGAACCTTGTGTTTACAAAATTTCTCAGTTTTGATGCACCTGGGTGACTCGGTTGAGCGTTCAACTTTTTATCTTGACCCAGGTAATAAGATGAGGCTGCATCAGGCTCTGGGCTGACAACCTGGAGCCTGCTTGGGGTTCTCTTTCTCTGCCCCTCCCCCACTCGTGTGCACTCTCTCTCTCAAATAAATAAACATACAAAAAACCCCAAAATTTCTCAGTTTCAATTTCTAATACAGTAAACGTTGGTGGATATAATCCTCCTACACCAAAGGTCTTTGGGGTCCTCAGAAATTTTAAGCATTAAAGGAGTTTGAGAATGAAAACATTTGAGAACTGCTTAATGAGAAAGAAGTGCTTATTTTGGTACTGTGGCCTTTGCACCTACATGGTTAGGGCATAGCTTATTCTGAAAAGTGTCAACAATCCATTGGCTAAGAAGAACTTGTCTGTGTCTCCCATTTTATAGCCAGAATACAGGCATTACAAGAGAAAGCTGGGGGCAGGACCTTGGCAAAAGCCAGTAGTGAGAAGAGGGGGTGACTATTTTTGAGCAACTTCAGATTTGGCAGAAATTGTGCTGGCTGCTTTACAAAGGGACTTGAGAGGATAGCGAGGAAGAAAAGGAGAAGGAATGTTGATCTGTAGCTAGAGTTATGCCAGTGAGACCCATTAGAATCCACAGCCGACCTACCAAGCAACTGTGTGTCAGTCCCCACCATACGAGGCAAGCTCTGTCATGTCCTGGGTCTACCTGCTTTGTTTACCACTCTGGCCCAGGAGAGTTGCCTGGCACAAAGTGGCGCTTGGTAAATATTTTTTGAATGAGTGATTCACATGTATTAACCAGTGACTCACCCATTGGATTGCTGTCTGAAGAGCCCCTGCACTACAGGTGAATCAGGAAGGGAGAGAACCTTCCCTACAGATATCTGGGAACTGATGACACTTTGTTACCAACTTAAAGAATTGAGGAAGAAGATCTTTGAGCAGTTCAGTTCATCTGACATTTAGTGAGTGTCCCACGGAGCTGGATGTTGGGTATTGGGTGGAAAGTAAAGATTTATCCTCTAGGACAGGGTTTGGCAAAAACTCTGTAGCTGGCTGGTCTTTTTTTTTGTTTGTTTGTTTTTTGTTTATGTTTGAGACACACACACACACACACACACACACACACACACACACACACACCTCAAGCAGGGGAGGGGCAGAGAGAGAGAGGGAGACACAGAATCTGAAGCAAGTTCCAGGCTCTGAGCTCCAAGCTGTCAGCACAGAGCCCATTGTGGGGCTTGAACTTGTGAATCTCGAGATCATGACCTGAGCCAAAGTCGGATGCTTAATGGACTGAGCCATCCAGGTGCCCCTGTAGCTGGCTGCTTTTTTAAAAAACCTGTTTCTGCATGTATCAATGGTTCATTCTTTTATATTGCTGAGTTAAGTAGTCTGGTTTGTGGCTATACTGCAGTTTGTTTATCCATTCACTTTGGGCATTTGGGTTTCCAGTTTTGGGATATTACCAATAAAATTACTCTTAAAAATTTTTTTTTAATGTTTATTTTTGAGAGAGGGAGAGACAGTGAGAATGGGGCAGGAGCAGAGAGAGAAGGAGACATAGAATTTGAAGCAGGCTCCAGGCTCTGAGCTGTCAGCACAGAACCCGGCATGGGGCTCAAACTCACGAACCATGAGATCATGACCTGAGTCGAAGTTGGGAGCTTAACCGACCAAGCCACCCAGGCACCCCAAATAAAATTACTCTTTGTGTAGATGTGTAACTTGGGTAAATGCCTGGAAGTGGAATGACTAGGTCATATGATGGGTGTATATTCAGCTTTCTACAAATGATCAAATTATTTCCTTTTTTTTAATTTAGTTTTTAAATTTAGTTTTTAGTAGTGTCCACACTCAATATAGGGCTCGAATCCTCATGATCTGAGATCAAGAATTGCATGCTCTTTTGACTGAGCCAGCCAGATGCCCCTGTCAAATTGTTTTCCAAAGTAGGTGTACAATTTTGCATTCCCACTAGCAATGTAGCAGGGTTCCAATTACTTCACATACTTGTGAATACTTGGTATCATCATTCTTTTTAATTTTAGCTATTTTAATAAGTAGGTAATGGTATCTCATTATGGTTTTAATTTGTATTTACTTAATGACTAATGATGAGCATCTTTCATGTGCTTTTTTGCCATCTGTGTACCTTCTTCGGTTAAATGTCCTTTAAAATATTTTGCCACTTTGAAATTGCATGGGTTTTCTTATTAGTGAAATTTGAGAGTTCTTTATATATTCTGGATACAAGCCCTTTATCAGATAGTTGATATACATGTGTTTCCTCGCATTATGTGACTTGTTTTTTCATTCTCTTAACAGTGTTTTTGAAGAAGAAAAGTTCTCAATTTTGGTGAAGTCTAATTTATCAACTTTTTCTTTTATAGGTCGTACTTTGGCAGTGTGAATCGAAGAAATCTTTGCTGAACTCCAGTTCACAAAGATTTTCTCCGATGTTTTCTCATCAAAGTTTTATAGGTTTGCATCTGTGATCTGTTCTTTTTAATAATTTTTTTGAATGTTTATTTTTGAGAAAGAGAGAGGGAGAGACATAGTACGAGCCGGGGAGGAGCAGAGAGGGAGACACATATAATCTGAATCAGGCTCCAGACTCCAAGTTGTCAGTACAGAGCCTGATGTGGGGCTTGAACTCAAGTGCTGTGAGATCATGACCTGAGCCGAAGTTGGGTGCTTAACCAACTGAGCCATCCAGGCACCCCACATCTGTGATCTATTTTGAGTTAGATTTTGGTACAAGGAATGGATCGAAATTCTTTCATTCTTCCTCCTCTATTTTTTGATGGATGGATATCCAGGACCTTTTGTTGAAAAGACTGTTCCTTCCCTAGGGAATTGCCTTGATACTATACCTTCATTGTAAATCACTTGTCCACTTATGTGGGCCTATTTCTGGACTCTATTATGGTTCCATTGATCTTGATGCCTGTCTTTGATGCTTATGGCACACTGTCATGTTTACTGTACCTTTACAGTAAGTCTTGGAATCAGATAGTGTAAGTCCTCCAACTTTGTTCTTCCTTTTCAAAGTTGTCTTGGGTATTTTAAGTCCTTTGTATTTTCATGTGAATTTTAGAGTCAGTTTGTCAATTTCTAGAAAAACCTGCTGGAATATTGATTTGTATTGCATTGAATTTGTAGATGGATGTGGGGAGAATTGACCTTAACAACGTTGAATCTGTTGATCCATGAATACTTCATATGTCCCCATGGGTTTAGGTCTTTAAAAAATTTCTCTTAGCAATATTCTGTAATGTTCAACATATAGGACTTGTACATCTGTCATTAGATTTATCCCATGGGATAAATACTGCTTTCCCATTTTTTTGTTTTGTTTTTTGTTGTTTTTTGTTTTTTGATGCTGTCATTAAGGTAATTTAAGTATTTTAATTTCTGGAACGGTTTGTATAGAATTGGTTTTATTTCTTCCTTAAGTCTGTAGTAGAATTTTCCAGTGAAGCCATCTGGGCCTGGAATTGCTCTGGGTGAAGGTTTTAACTAAAAATTCAGTTTCTTATGTGGCTCTGAGGTTATTCAGGTTATTGATTTCTTTTTGAGTGAGCTTTGGCAGTTTGTGCCTTTCAAGGAATTTGTTCATTTCATCTAAATTATCAAACTTACTGATACAGAATTGTTGGTACTATTGCCTTATTATTCCCTCACTCCTTATTATCCTTTTTAATATTTCTGTAATCATAGTGATGACACCTTTCTTCTGATAGTGGTATTTTGTGTTCTTAATTTTTTTCCTGGTTAGTCTGACTAGAGATTTATTAATGTTATTAATCTTCTAAAAACATAGCTTTTGTTTTCCTTATTTTCTCTAATATTCTGTTTTATATATTCCACTCTAATCTTCATTATTCCTTTTCTGCTGTTTACTTTGGGTTTCATTTGCTATGCTAATTTCTTAAAAAGCTGGGGATACTGATTTGAGATCTTTTTTCTTTTCTGATAAGAGTTTAATGCAGTGCATTTGCCTCTGAGAACTGTTTTAGTTGCATTCCACAAATTTTCATTGATTTAAAATGTTTTCTTATTTCCCTTTTCATTTCTTCTTTTACCCATAGGCTATTTAGTAGGGTGTCAGTTGTTTCCATACAGTTGAGGGATTTTCCAGATTATCTGTCTGTCATTGATTTGTAATTTAATTCGGTTGTAGTCAAACAACATTGAATCGTTATAAATTTATTGGCAACTTGTTTTATGGCTCATAATATTATCTATTGTAAATGTTGTAAATGCTTATGGAAAAAATGTGTATTCTGTTGTCATTGGCTGGAAAGTTCTGTAAATGTTGGTTAGTATTGTTTAGGTTGTCTATATCCTTGCCAATTTCCTGTCTGCTTCCTCTATCAGTTATTGAGAGAGGGGATGGAAAATTAGTTGTGAATTTGTCTCTTAGTTATAGCAGTTGTCCCTTCATATTTTAAAGTTCTGCTATAGAGGCATAAACATTTAGGATTATTTTATCTTTTGTCATTATTCAATGACCTTATTTATTCCTGGTAATATTATTTGCTCTGAAGTCTACTTTGTGTGATACTAATTTGGCTACTCCAGCTTTCTTTTGATCAGTGTTAGCATGGTATATCTTTTCCATTCTTTAATTTTAATTTTCCCCTATTTGTGTCTTACTTAAAGAGGGTTTCATTTAGACCATATGTAATTGGGTCTTGGGAATTTTTTTTTTTTTTAATTTATGGGACAAATTCTGCTTTTTAACTGGGGTGTTTGGATCAGCTCATCTGTTTGATTAGGCAAAATTAATTAAAATCTGCCATTTTGTTATTTTCTATTTGTACCACTTGGTTTCCTTTTTCTTTCTGCCTTCTTTTGGATTGAGTATTTGTATTCAGTTTTGTCTTCTTTGTTGGCTTATTTGTTAAAATTCTTGTGCAAGTTTAGTGGTATTCATCTTTAACTTTCTGCAGTTGACCTTCATGTGACAGACTGCTTTTTCTGTAGCATAAGCCTTGAAATGGTATGCTTCTGCTTTTCCCTTCCCAGCTTTTGTGTTGCTGTCAAAGTTCTACTTCCATTTTTGCTTTAAGTAATTCTAGGGTGTCTGCTTTTTTTGTTTTCAGAACTTAAAAGTGTCGCTCCAGGGGTGCCTGGGTGGCTCAGTCAGTTGAGCGTCCGACTTCGGCTCAGGTCATGATCTCATGGTCTGTGAGTTTGAGCCCCGCATCGGGCTCTGTGCTGCGAGCCTGGAGCCTGCTTTGGATTCTGTCTCCTTCTCTCTCTGCCCCTCCCTACTTGTGCTCTGTCTCTCAAAAATAAATAAATGCAAAAAAAAAAAAAGTTTAAAAAGTGTTGCTCCACTGTCTTCCAGCTTGTATGGTTTCTTTCTTTCTTTTTTTTTTTTTATAAGAGACTTTTTTTTTTAATTTTTTTTTTTTTAACGTTTATTTATTTTTGAGACAGAGAGAGAGCATGAACGGGGGAGGGTCAGAGAGAGAGGGAGACACAGAATCTGAAACAGGCTCCAGGCTCTGAGCAGTCAGCACAGAGCCCGACGCGGGGCTTGAACTCAGACTGCGAGATCATGACCTGAGCCGAAGTCAGATGCTTAACCGACCGAGCCACCCAGGCACCCCTAGCTTGTATGGTTTCTAATGAGAAATCTGCCATCGTCTTTGTTTTCCTGTGCTGACTATGTCTTTTTCCTCTGGTTACTCTCTCTCTCTCTCTCTCTCTCTCTCTTTTTAATGTTTTATTTATTTTTGAGAGAGCATGAGCAGGGGAGGCAGAGAGAGAGAGGGAGACAGGGGATCCAAAGCAGGCTCCACACTGACATTGGCGAGCCCGATGTGGGGCTTGAACTCACAAACCATGCTCTTGTGACCTGAGCTGAAGTTGGACTGAGCCACGCAGGCACCCCGAAAGAGTATCAAGCTGGCTTCCATGCTCAGCACGGGATCATGCTCACCACCCTGGGATTGTGACCTGGACTGAATTCAGGAGTTGGACTCCTAACCAGTTGAGCCACCCAGACACCCCTCTCTGGCTACTCAAGATTTTCTCTTTATCACTGGTTTTAAGCAATTTAATCGTAATTTGCCTTAGACTAGTCTTCTTTCTATTTCTTCTGTTTGGGGTTCACTGACTGACGTGGATTTATGGGTTTTCATCACATTGGGAAGTTTTTTTGCCATTGTTTCTTAAAATATTTGTCTGTTGTTCGTCTTCCCCTCCCCCTGCTCTGTCCATGTGTCCCACAGCTCACAGTTCATTTTTTCCAGCCTTTTTCCCCCCTGTGTTTTGTTTTTTATTTTTTTTCAATATATGAAGTTTATTGTCAAATTGGTTTCCATACAACACCCAGTGCTCATCCCAAAAGGTGCCCTCCTCAATACCCACACCCACCCTCCCCTCCCTCCCACCCCCCATCAACCCTCAGTTTGTTCTCAGTTTTTAAGAGTCTCTTATGCTTTGGCTCTCTCCCACACTAACCTCTTTTTTTTTTTTTCTTCCCCTCCCCCATGGGTTTCTGTTAAGTTTCTCCGGATCCACATAAGAGTGAAACCATATGGTACCTGTCTTTCTCTGTATGGCTTATTTCACTTAGCATAACACTCTCTAGTTCCATCCATGTTGCTACAAAGGGCCATATTTCATTCTTTCTCATTGCCACGTAGTACTCCGTTGTGTATATAAACCACAATTTTTTTATCCATTCATCAGTTGATGGACATTTAGGCTCTTTCCACGATCTGGCTATTGTTGAGAGTGCTGCTATAAACATTGGGGTACAAGTGCCCCTATGCATCAGTACTCCTGTATCCCTTGGGTAAATTCCTAGCAGTGCTATTGCTGGGTCATAGGGTAGGTCTATTTTTAATTTTTTGAGGAACCTCCACACTGTTTTCCAGAGTGGCTGCACCAGTTTGCATTCCCACCAACAGTGCAAGAGGGTTCCCGTTTCTCCACATCCTCTCCAGCATCTATAGTCTCCTGATTTGTTCACTTTGGCCACTCTGACTGGCGTGAGATGATATCTGAGTGTGGTTTTGATTTGTATTTCCCTGATGAGGAGCGACGTTGAGCATCTTTCCATGTGCCTGTTGGCCACCCGGATGTCTCCTTTAGAGAAGTGTCTATTCGTGTTTTCTGCCCTTTTCTTCACTGGGTTATTTGTTTTTCGGGTGTGGAGTTTGGTGAGCTCTTCATAGATTTTGGATACTAGCCCTTTGTCCGATATGTCATTTGCAAATATCTTTTCCCATTCCGTTGGTTGCCTTTTCGTTTTGTTGGTTGTTTCCTTTGCTGTGCAGAAGCTTTTTATCTTCATAAGGTCCCAGTAGTTCATTTTTGCTTTTAATTTCCTTGCCTTTGGGGATGTGTCAAGTAAGAAATTGCTACAGCTGAGGTCAGAGAGGTCTTTTCCTGCTTTCTCCTCTAGGGTTTGGATGGTTTCCTGTCTCACATTCAGGTCCTTTATCCATTTTGAGTTTATTCTCACCATGTGAATGGTGTGAGAAAGTGGTCTAGTTTCAGTCTTCTGCATGTTGCTGTCCAGTTCTCCCAGCACCATTTGTTAAAGAGACTGTCTTTTTTCCATTGGATATTCTTTCCTGCTTTGTCAAAGATTAGTTGGCCATACGTTTGTGGGTCTAGTTCTGGGGTTTCTCTTCTATTCCATTGGTCTATGTGTCTGTTTTTGTGCCATTCCCCCTGTGTTTTATTTATTTATTTATTTATTTATTTATTTATTTATTTTCCCCCTGTGTTTTAATTTAGAGTTTTTATTGTTGTCTTCAAGTCACTCATCTTTTCCTCTGTAAAACTGAATCTGTTCATGCTAGGCCTTGTAGTTTTCATCTCTAGGCAGCGGGTTTGATTCTTTCTTAAAATCTTCCATATATACTTAACGTGTTTGATTTTTCCTCTAGCTTCTTGAGCACTTGTAACTCGGTTTTAACTTTAATGTCCTTGTGTACCCTATCATTTGTACCATTTCTGAGTCAGTTTGATTGAATTCTTTAAATTTTGGTCATAATTTTCTGTTTCTTTGTATGTCTGGTAATTTTTTTATTGAATGCCAGACTTTGTGAATCTTGCCTTTTTTGGTTGTTGCCTATTTTTGCATTCCTATAAATATTCTTGAGCTTTGTTCTAGGATGTTACTTGGAAACAACTTGATCCTTTCAGCTCTTGCTTTTAATCATTGTTAGGCTGCGTTTGGTCTGGAGTTAATTTTTCTCCACTAACGAGACAGGACTCATCTGAGTAAATTTACTTAATGCCCTACAGGTTATGAGCTTTTCCACTCTGGCTCCTGAGAACGTACACCATTTGTGGTCCTGCTAAACTGCAATTGTTGTTTTCCTGTTATCCTATAGGGTAGTTTTCTCTCCAACCTGGGGTAGTTTCTTCACACCACACACTGATCAAGTACTCTGCTTCATTCCCCGAGGGATTCCTCTCTGGATCTCTGGAGTTTAAAAAAAAAAAATTATTTTTAATGTTTGTTTATTTTTGAGAGAGAGAGACAGAGACAGAGACAGATCGTGAGCAGGGGAGAGGCAGAGAGAGATGGAGACACACAATCCGAAGCAGGCTCCAGGGTCTGAGCTGTCAGCACAGAGCTGGATGCGGGGCTCGAACTCATGAGTTGTGAGATCATGGTCAGATGCTTGACCAGCTGAGGCACCTAGGTGCCCTGGATCTTTGCAGTCTTAACATCTGTGCATCTCTCTCCGGGACTTTTTGGAGCTGTTCTATGATTGCTTTTCCCAATTTTTAGCTGCATCCACTCACCTGCAAGAGTCTTCTGCACCTGCCCCCCACCCCCCCCAACCCCCCTCCCCCAACCTGCCCTGGAGTCCCTCTTCCTGCTTTGTAGCCTGGAAATGTTCTTGAGGCAGTAAGTCTCACCTCATATGTTTCCTAACTCGGACATTATCCTTTGTTGTTTGATGTCAATGTCTGGAATACTAGTGTTTTCTTTTATGTTATCCTTTTTCTCCCCCTAGTTGTTTCAAGTGAATAGTTAACTATGCCTATAACTCCATCTTGGCTGAAAGCCTTTACAAAATATACACCATTGTGACTATTTTGTCAGTGTTATATATATATAACAAAGGTTTTCCTTATGGTTAGACGGACTGATCTATCACCAGTGTGTAGTGGCAGGCAGAGAGGAATGAACACTGGATTCCCAGTTCCTTGCCTTGGCCCTTGTTCCATCCCCACCTTAGAGTGGAAGACTCTCAGATGTATGCCTGATCCTGGTGGGGATGTGGGTTGTCCCTCTTTGCAGAGCACTGAAGAGGCTCTCTTGAACATACAGACACTGAGGCACACGATGCCCAACGTGGCTGTCTAGGGGTGGTGGTGAGGGGAGGGGTCAGGCCTAGCTTCCACGTCCTACCTGATTTGCTAGGTTTGTCTTCCCTGGTTAATTAGAGTGATGATTGCCTCTTGTTACTTAGGCCAGTGGTGGGACAGGACTCAGGGATGGGAATAGTTCCTTTTCCTTCCTGGATTTCAATGGAATGATTCCAGGACAAGGAAGACCCCAGAGGGAGCAGATAGAGCTGTGTATTTTCGTTCGTAAGTGAGCTTTGTTTGTTTCTTCTTCCTGTGTCATCGGGTTGGTGTGCAAGACCTCATCCCTCACACCTCATGCTTTTCCTTGGTTCTAGCTTTTTCCATATAGCAGCTGTTACCTCATTTCACAAGTCTGGTTTGAAGAACCAGAGAGTAAATATTTTTGTCTTTGCAGGTCATTTAGTCTCTGTTAGTCATTAGTCACAACTCTGCTGTTGTAGCTCAAAAGCAGCCACAGACCATAGGTATTTGTGGTTGTGTTCTAATAAAACTTTATTTAAAAACCAAGTGGAAAGAGCAGGAGTTGGCCTGTGAGTTGTAGTTTGCCGACCCTGCCTCAGTTCAAGCTTTTACTTTGCTGAAATATTTAATATTTTTGTGTGGTACCTCTATTATAATTGTTTCCAGAAATCACTGCCAGTTCTACCTTGCTTAAAACACAGATATCATCATGTTACTTAACTGACTAAATTACCTCTGGCTGTCTACAACATTCTCAGTAAGGGTCAGAGTCTCCACAGTCTGACCTCTTTTATATTTCTGGTCGTTTGTCAGCTCACGACCAGAAATATAAGTCTATTTGACATATTTTCCTGCCTCGTGATAGTTCCATAAGCCTTAACTTTTTTCTGGAATGTTCTTTTCCTACATTAGATGTGTCTACTGGAATGTTCTTTTCCTACATCAGGTGTGTCTACTGAAACCGTCAACTTGCCTTGGGAACCCTGTTTACATCCACCTTCTTTAAGAAGGATTCCAGAGCCTGTCAGGTGCAGGCAGTTTCTCCTTCCTTCATGCTGTTTGAGCACTCCTGTGGTGCTCCCTACTGATTTGCCCTTTGTCAGAAACCTGTGTGTGTGTGTCTCATCCCTGTTGACCCAGAATTCCTCAGGAGGTGAGAGGTGTGCCCTCTTGTGACCTCTGTAGTCTAGTGCAGAGCCTGACTTGGAGCAGAAGTGTCAAGTGTGTATTTGAGGTGGTGCATAAAGATCGATGTCTTGGGGGTGCATTGCTCTGGGGACTTGTGTCACGGGCACAGCTCTTGGCTCCTCCTTGGGGCACGCGTGCAGGCCCCTGAGGAGGTGGGCTGTGGGCAGGCTGACTGTGTAGGGCCCACACTCATGGGTCTGAGCGGCAGCAGGACCCAGTGGTGGCAGGCTTGGCTGTCACAGGTCTCCACTGCTGCTGCGGCTTCCTCAATGGCCTCTTGCCCTTTGGTTCCACAGAACTGCGGTGCAACCCAGGGCAGTTTGCCTGTCGCAGTGGTGCCATCCAGTGCATCCCCCTCCCCTGGCAGTGTGACGGCTGGGTAACTTGTGAGGATGAGAGCGACGAAGCCGACTGTCCAGGTGAGTGTGTCGGGCAGGTGGACGCCAGTGGCCCTGCCTCTCCATGACAGCTGTGTGATTGGGGGGGGGGGGGGGGGGGGGGGGGGAAGGATGACGTCTGCTGCAGCCAGTGCTGTATCCACTCATTGGAAGGTTATGTTGAGCTAACCCTCTCCCCTCTCTCTTTCTCGCTTAAAAAAAAAAATTTTTTTTTAATGTTTATTTTTGAGAGAGAGAGACAGAGCATGAGCAGGGGCAGAGAGAGGGAGACACAGAATCCAAAGCAGGCTCCAAGCTCTGAGCTGTCAACACAGCTCTTTGTCAGAGAGTTCTGAGCTGTCAACACAGAACCTGATGCAGGGCTCAAACCCACGAACCACAAGATCACGACCTGAACCAAAGTTGGACGCTTAACTGACTGAGCCACTCAGGCACCCCTCTTTCTCTGCTTTTTAAAAATAGATGCCCAACATGGGCAGATCCCAGAACTTGCAAGATGGCAGGGTTGGGGCTGGGATGAGGCAAGAGGGGTGCCAAGGACGTCACATTTCAGAAGGCACTGCTGGCCCTGAGAGCAGTGCCCCTGAAGTATGGTGCCCTCTTGCCTCCCCCCATGCCTGGCTCTAGAGATAGGTGCCGTTTGAGACTTCGCTAGAATCCTGCGGGTCATTTGGACTGCCTTGGTTCGGCCAGCCCATCCTGCTCACTCAGTCCCTAGTAATCTTTCACTTGGGGGTTTTCTCCTGACAGTGCATGGGCTCCTAAAGATCTATGCAGATGCCACAGAAAGTCTAAATTGTTGGTTCTCCATTTGGTTTCTGTCCCAGCACCTTCAGGGAGTCTGACATACCCATGAGTAACAGTGTTTGCTACATCTCTGGTTCTCTTGGGGGTGGGAGGTGGTAGTGTCTTCCCTGTGCTCATGCGTGTGTGGAAAACACATGCTTCATTCATGCCTTTCTCTTTTCCTGGGATTCTCTTGTTCTATTTTCATGTGGGCAGATCCTACCTGTCCTTCAGGGCTTGGCTCAGATGATACCACAGCAAGCAGGCATCTCTGAGCCTTCTGCCTGGAGGTTTGCTTCTGCCAGCACCTGCTCCTTCCCTGTGACAGCATCTAGAACCCCACTGGCAATTCCTTTTTAAATGTTTATTTATTTATTTTGAGAGAGAGCGAGAGAAAGAGTGCACGCACTTGCCCATGCAAAAACAGAGGAGGGGCAAAGAGAGCAGGAGAGTGAGAATCCCAAGCAGGCTCCATACTCAGCACGGAGCCCGATGCGGGGCTTGATCTCACAACTGTAAGATTGTGACCTGAGCCAAAATCAAAGAGCCAGACGCTTAACCGACTGAGCCACCCAAGAGCCCCAAACCATGGGTAATTTTCACCATTACCTGTACCCATGCTTGATCTTTCCTTCTAGACCTCCCTGAGAACAGGAGACCTGTCCTCCTTCTGAGTGTGACCTGGCCTAGAGCAGAGGTCCTTTTTAACATTCAGTAAATAGAAGGAGTGTTATAATTCCTGTAAGTCAGGTACTGAAGGAAAACCAATTAACTCCAACGAGGGAGATCCAGTAGGGTATCAAATAGGTGACACTTGAGCTGGGGACAGTTCTTTGAAGGGGCTTCCAAATAAGAAACAGAAGTGGTCTGGTCAGACTGAATTTGCCTGAAAATATGGCCATTTAGAGGGCATTCCTACCCACCCCCCGTCATCCCTTGAGCCTGTTCGTTGGATTGTAAATGTCTGTGGTCAGGTACTTGCCTTTCCAGATGAATTTGAATGGTGGCAGCTGGGGCAGAAGCTTCTGGGACAGCCCTGTGTCTGGGAGCCCACCTGCACCTTCCTTTGGTACCAGCCCGGAGAGCATGAAATACTCAGTGTTTGGGGTGCTGATATTCCATGTTCGGTCATCTGTTGAGGACCAGTGGTTGTGACTAAGAGCTTCCCCAGGTCTGACTTACAGGGTGAGACTTCATATCCAGCCTCCTAGAGAATACTGTGAGCAAAGAACCGAATGATTCTTCATTTGCTTTAAAGTAGAACACAACTTATTTGCTGAGGCACAGTAACTGCCCTGTTGTATAGAACCTGAAAACGGTAGTAGGCACTCTAGTTCATCTTGTTCATCTCTCCATCTGCTGTGGATTTGATAAAGGCAGGGACTAGATTTGATTTCTGGGTCACATGGTCTGGCACAGAGGGTCACAAGTTTGCTCAGCACAATGTTGATTTGAGGTTACATAGGTTGCCATATTTTCTCCCCAGAAAAGAGAAATAAAGTCTATCCAACGGGAGCCCAGGTTTCTGAGTGGATGGATAATGTGCTCTAGGCCCCAACCACTGAGGGCCTGATGAGCATGGCAGTGTGTGAAAAGTCAGGGAAGCCTGACAGGGCCGAGGAGTATTCCAGGAGAGGTAGAAGGGCTGAGGCACTGTCCGCCTCCAGGCTCACTCCTGGCCTCCTCTTGGGTCTGGTACTGTGTCTGTTCCATGGGATAGTGGCATGCCATGATCTAGGTAGGGGATAAGCTTTGATTTCTATTTGTTTTTAAAGTTGGAATTCTGAGAAATGAAAGTTATCAAAATATACAAAGAATAATATAATGCTTGTTTCTCATGCTTGTTTCTCACTTCTGTAAATCAATAATTGCTGAAATTGTGTCCAATTTTTCCTAGTTTATTTTTTAAAAATTAATTTTTTAAAAACATCACAAGTATGTGAAATCCTCGTTAACATTCCCCCTACCGAAACAAAAAAAAAGAAGAAAAATCTTTGTGTGTGGGGAGAGGAGTGTGGACAGGGGGTTAGCTGATAACCACTTTTGCTGTGGCCTTCCTTTATCTGGGGAGAGTTTAAGTAAACCTGTGCAAAGCCTTAGCCACACTTGGTCAGGTTTTTGAACATGGACTTCAGGACGATGGAGAGACCACACAAGATTATTTCATCATCCTGCTGAAAGCCTGCTAAAATTTTAGTGAAAGAGTATAAAAACATAAAACCACAGGGACAAAGAAAATGGGAAAAGATGTAACAGTAGACCAGTAATTTCAGCATGTTTGGGGAAGATGGGAAACGGGTGGCGTGCTGGATATAGTCTGGCCTGCAAGGCTGGGGCTATCACATTCAGACCCCACTGCCAGCAGGCTTTGGATGTCAATTGGCCCACGAGATCCTGCCCATGAAGTTTGCAAGGTAGAAGGGAGGTGGGCTCCTTCTTCCTCTGGCAGTGGTGCGGGTGCATGGGCTTAGCCCCAGGTGAGGAAGTGCAGGGTTTCCACATCTTCCTCTGGCTGGCTGCCGCTGGGCTGCAGAGCAGCTGTGAAACTGGCAGAGGTTTTGTGTCGTTTCCTGTCCTGTGGGCAGCTTCCTGACTCTGGACTACAACTGCAGAGGTAAAAGGGAAGGTTTAGGTGGTTCACTTTTATGCACACTCTGGCCTTTTCGATTGTTCTGAAAGGACCTGTTCCCTCTATTAAACTCCTCTCTTTTTGAAATACCTAGCATGATTTCTGTTCTTCTGACTGAACTATATTTGATGTAAATGGGAACTAACATAAGATGCATGTAATTTTTAAATGGAGAAAAGTGTACAACTTTATTAGACATTAAAGAACATTTGAATAAATAGAAACAGGGTTTTCTTGGCTAGAAAGACTTGATATGGTTAAGTCACCTGTTCTTACATTGATCTGTGGATTCAGTGCATCTCCACAGGGGTTTTTGGGAAATGTGACAAGTCAGTTTTAAAACGTTTGGAAGAATGAAGTCCTAATATTGTAGGACACTTTGAAGAAGAGTAAGGTGTGAACAGTTGCCTTATCAGTGTCGAGGCTGACTTGACTGTTGGTTCAGGGAAGCACAGATTGGCCCATGCAGCAGAAGAGCTGCCAGAAACAGGCCCGAGAAACAGTACCTGGCAAAAGTAGAATTACGTATCTCTGGGGCAGAGGATAGATTCCTCAGTTCATAGTGTGTGACACTTGGGAAAGAATGTATACACAATGTACAGAAAAATCAGTTTCAGGTTAATTGAAGAACAGCTTCTAGAACACAGTCTGGGAAAATACTTTTTTATGACCTAGGTAGGAAAGGTTTTTTGGTTTTGTTTTTAATTTTTTTTTTTTTTTTTAACATTTATTCATCTCTGAGAGACAGAGAGAGACAGAGCATGAGCAGGGGAGGGGCAGAGAGAGAGGGAGACACAGAATCTGAAGCAGGCTCCAAGCTGTCAGCACAGAGCCCAATGCAGGGCTCGAACTCACAAACCGGGAGTTCATGACCTGAGCTGAAGTCCAACGTTCAACCGACTGAGCCACCCAGGCGCCCCGTGTTTTTGTTTTTAAGTCATAAAAAATGTCAACTCTAAAGTAAAAATGACCAGTTTACTAGATTAAAATCAAGATCTTCCCTTTATCAAAAGGTACCCATAAAGAATGTGAACAGATAAGCCATAGTGGGAGTATATTTGCAACATGTATAGCCCATAAAGGATTATAGTCCAGCACATTTAAGGAACTCCTACCCACGGACACAAGACGCACAGGCATGTCAAAGAAAAAGTAACAAGAACAGTGGTTAAACATATAAAAAGATATTCAGCCTCATTAGTATTCCAAGGCTACAGTGAGATTCCACTTTACAGTTACTTAGATTGGCAAAAATTAAGCTGTCTGTTGGCAAAAATTAAGACATCTGACAAAACTGAGTGTTGGAGAGAGTGTGAGTGGGTTGGAAATCTTAATCTGCTGCTGTTGAGGAAGGTAAATTGATGGACCGGCATTAACTTGCAAAGCTGAACATTCTTGTATTCTGTGATCCATGATTTCCATTTGGTGGAACTCTAGAGAAATTCTGTAGCACTCTTCATACTAATAAACATCTTGGAAACAACCCAAATGTCTTTGTTTACACGGTGGCATATTATGGACCAACGACAGTGAGTGAATGGTAGGTTCTTGCAGCAACATCAGTGTGTCTTCAAGACAGCCTGTAGGTTACGAAGGCAAGTTGCCAAAAAGTATGTACAGTACAATAAAGACAAGCAAAGTGACCATTGTCTTATGTATAGCTACATACATGTGTGGTAAACCAAAAGAAAAAAGGCAAAATGTTGATACACAAAATTCGGGCTCCTGATTCTTCCCCAGTGGGGAGACAGAGGAATAAAACTGGGAGAAACAACCCTACAGCTGATGTTTGAGTTCTTAAGTAGGGTGGGGGTTGAGATGGGGGGCTCACAACTGTATTTTTAGGCTTTATTTCTTAAATATGTGTTATATATATGTTCTTTGGAATATGTTAGATATTATATAAGCTTCCCCCCCCCCCCCAAGAAAAGCCAACAGGAAGAGAGTGAAAACTGAGTTAACATGGCAGAGAAACTGTAACCGTGAGACTGCTTGAGAGAGAGAGAGACCATTAGGAAATGGGCCAGTTTGATGAGCAGCACCCCTGAAAGGCTTGGAGGCGTGAGATACTGAGGCTGGTGGGCACTTGGCATGGGAACGGATTGGAGTTGGTGGGATTCTCCTTCACCACCTGTCTCCCTTCTCACCCTGCATAACTAGAGGATTCTTTCTCCTAGTGGCAGACATGAGGTTTATTTTCTATACCATCACTGCCCTGTAGAGTAGCCAGGAGGCACGTGTGGCTATTGAGCACTGTGACCATTTCGAAAAAGGATGGACTTGAAGTGTAAAGTACATGCCGAATATCAGACTCAGTACAATAAAAGAGTAAAACACCTCAATGATACTTTTTTATATTGATTATGTGCTGAAATGATAGTATTTTGAATATATTGGGTTAAATTATTAAAATTAATTTCCTCTCGTTGAAATGTGGCTTGCATTATATGTCTGATGGACAACACTTGGACTTAAAGTCAGAAAAATAGGAGACACCAGGCCCAGCAGAGGGAAGCCGTGGAGGTTGAAGACAGAGGAATTCATTGAGGAGGGCACCTGTTGGGATGAGCACTGGGTGTTGTATGGAAACCAATTTGACAATAAATTTCATATTAATAAAATAAAATGAAATAAAACATGGAATGAATAAATCATGGGTATAAAAGGCACAACATAAAGAATATAGTAAATGATACTGTAACAGCATTATATGGTGACAGATGGTAGCTACGCTTGTGGTGAACACAGCGTAACATACAGAGAAATCGAATCACTGTGTTGTGTACCTGAAACTAATATAACATTGTGTGTCAATTCCACTGAAATATTTTTTTGAGAGTTAATTTAAATAAATATTAAGAGGGGCACCTGGGTGGCTTGGTCGGTTAAGCGTCCGACTTCGGCTCAGGTCATGATCTCACGTTCCGCGAGTTCGAGCCCCGCGTCGGGCTCTGTGCTGACAGCTCAGAGCCTGGGGCCTGTTTCAGATTCTGTGTCTCCCTCTCTCTCTGACCCTCCCCCATTCATGCTCTGTCTCTCTCTCTGTCTCGAAAATAAATAAACCTTAAAAAAAAAAAAATTAAAAAACAAATAAATATTAAGAGACAAAAAGAGGAATTAAGATAAATTCTCTATGGGGACAGGTGAGACCCTCAGCCATATTTTCTGTCCTGCTGTTCCAGTGCCAGCAGCCAGGGCTGTTTCCCTAGGCAAAGGATTTGAGGAGTCTTTCCTAGAGAAACTGGCACTTCATGGAAGGGGTAGAAGAGGTATGAACATAATAGAGGATTCCAAACTAAAAAGCTGACTCTCCTACTCTGCTCCCCACCTTGAGGCTCACTTGAACCCCACTAGTGTTTATAGAGCCTCTGATAAGCTGGGCCACCTTCTTTTTTTAAATGTTTATTTATTTTGAGAGAGATCAAGATTGAAATCGAGCAGGGGAGGGCAGAGACAGAGGGAAAGAGAATGCCAGGCGGACTCTGCACTGTCAGCACAGAGCCCAGTGTGGGGCTTGATCTCACAAACCATGAGATCATGACCTGATCTGTAATCAAGAATCGGATGGTTAGCCAACTGAGCCACCCAGGTGCCCCTGGACCACCTTCCTCTTAGACCTGAAAGACAGCCAGTGCTTTCTCGACTCTAGAAGAAAACATCTACTGGATGCTCACTGGACTCTAAATAAAAAGCATCCTGGACCAAAAGGGTCAGCACAGAGTGACCTGAGGTGGCTAACTCTGCTGTGTGAAAAATGGTGGTGGCTTTAGAACCAAGCTGCTAGGGCTGGAACCCTGCCCCCATCACTTACTGGCTGTGGTTCTGTGGGCAAGATGGGTTTTGAGCTTCATTGTCCTCTAGTATAAGATGGGAAAAATAATAGTACCTGCCTCTTAGGGTTGTGGTGAGGCTTACATAACATGATACCTATAAAGTGCTTAGAGCAAAATGTGGCACATGATAACCTCTGATATATATGAGAAAGACTTAGAATTTAGGGAGAAAAAGCAAACTTTGAAAATATATCTGACATCTTGCAAAACAGCAGTCTAGGAAACTTCAAACCCTCATCCCCCCCCCCCCCCCCCAACGCACACATGAAGCAAGAAACTAGAGAATAGCTAAAATAATTTTATAGAAGCTCTGGAAAACAGGTCTACAGGAACACCTAGTCAAGAAAAAGCCACATTGAAATGGTACAAAGTTTGGTGGCGTTTTTACGCACCTTTGCACCACCCACTCCCCTCCCCCTCTCCTCCCGCCCCCAGCACAGGAGATCTGAGGGGAGCAACAGCCCAGTTGCAAATTCCCTGCCTCTACCAGGAGGGAGCAGGGCAGACTTTACCTGCAACATTTGAGCTTGTCGGGGGGCTGTTTGGGGAACTGATACCTGTTTTCTCTGAGGTGGGGCAGGGGGGATGCTCATATCTCAAACTGTGAAAATAGTGTTTGTGAAAGCTGCAAGGGGACTCCAGAGCTGCAGATGCCTGGGGCAAGGTACTAGGGGTGAGGGATACAATCGAATATTTAAGACCCTGAGGAGTTGGGTGACACTCTGTGAAATTAAGACCTTTGTTTGTTTTTTTTTTTAAATGTTTATTTTTTAGAGAGAGTCAGAGCATGAGCGAGGGAGGGGCAGAGAGACAGAATCCAAAGTGGGCTCCAGGCTCTGAGCTGTCAGCACAGAGCCCGACGTGGGACTCAGACCCATGAGCCTTGAGATCATGGCCAGAGCTGAAGTCAGGTGCTTAACTTATGGAGCCACCCAGGCGCCCCAAAATTAAGACCTCTAAGAGCAGCTGTGTATACTTAAGAATCAGAAAAGTTCACACACAGGCTCAGGCAAGATGCATGTGTGGAAAAGACTTGAGGAGACCTTAAGCCTTCACTCCAGGCTGGTCTCAAGGCTCAGAACAAACCCTGCTAATTAGCAAAGGTCTTCTTCAAAGACAAAGCCGGTCTGCAAAGACTGGGAAAGGTGGCTGTTTATTCAGATGCCCAATTTTCAACAATAAAATCACAAGGCAATCAAAGGAACAGGAAAACATGGCCCATTTAAAGGAATACAATTAAGTGGTAGAAACTATCCTTGAAGAAACCTAGGCATTGGACATACTAGACAAATGTTTTAAAACTATCTTAAATATACTCAAAAAGCTAAAGGAAACCACAGAAAACTAAAGGAAATCAAGAAAATAATTTATGAACAATATGAGAACACCAACAAAGAGTAAGAAATTAAAAAGAAGACCAAACAAATACTGTAACTGAATTGAAAAGTCCACTAGAGGGACAGTATGCTCCACTGGTCGGAAGAAAGACTAAGTGAATTTACAGGACATTTGAAATTGAGTCTCTGAACAAGACGGACAAAGAAAGGTAAGCAGAGCCTTGAGGACTTAAGAGAGCACTCAACAACAGCAGTATACACATTTCCCCCCCTCAAGTGCGCAGGTAACATTCTCCAGGATAGACCATGTTAGGCTACAAAACTAGTCAATAAGGTTAGAAGATTGAAATTATACAAAGTATATTTTCTAATCACAATGGAATGAAACTAGAACAGTAAGAGGAAAATGGGAAAATTCACAAATAATGGAAATTCAGTACTCTTAGCATCAAGAAGAAATCACAAAGGACACTAGAAAATATCTTGAGACAAATGAAAATGAAAACACCGCATATGAAAAACCAATGAGATATAATGAAAACAGTGCTAAAAGGCTGTAAATGTTACATTAAAAAAAGAGAGACTCCTGGGTGGCTCATGTGGTTGAGCGTTCAACTCTTGATTTCGGCTCAGTTCATGATCCCAGGGTCATGGGATGAGCCCCATGTTGGGCTCCATGCTGAACGTGGAGCCTGTTTAAGATTCTCTCTCTCCCTCCCCCGCCCCCCCCCCACACTGCTCACAAGTGCTCTCTCTCTCTCTAAAGTAAATAAAGATAAAAAAAGATCTCAAATCAGAAACCTAACTCTACACCTTAAGGAACTACAAAAAGAAGAATGAACTAAATCCAAAGCCAGGAGAAAGAAGAAAATAAAGATTAGAACAGAGATAAATTAGAGAAAACAGAAAAATCAATGAACCCAAGATCAACAAAATTGGCAGACCTTTAGCAAGAATGACTAAAAAGAGAACACCCAAATAACTAAAAGAAGAAATGAAAGTTGGGACACTATTACCAAATAAAAAGAATTTTATGTAAGAGAGCATTCTGAAGAATTATATGCCAACAAATTGGTTGACCTAGATGAAATGGAAAATTCCTGGAAACAAGCTTCCAGAACAAAATTACAGACTGATATTCCATGAACAGTGATGCAGAAATTCTGAACAAAGTACTGGCAAACAAAATCTAACGGCACATTAAAAGAATTATATACTATGACCAAATGGATTTACTCTTGGAATGCAAGGATGGTTCAACAAATTAAAGTCAATCAATGTAATATAGTGCTACACTAACAGAGTGTGGGGGAAATAACTACATGTTCATCCCAGCTCAGAAAAAATACTTGGCAAAATTAACCATTAACCATTCTTTTATGGTAACAAACACTCAACAAGCTAGGAATAGAAAGAAACTACCTAAAAATAATAAAGACCATAGATGACACATCCACAGCTAACATCATACTCAGTAGTAAAGACTGAAAGCTTTTCCTCAGGAAGAGGACAAGGATTTCATCACTTCAACATGGTAATGGGAATTAATTCTAGCCAGAGCATTTAGACAAGAAAATAAAAGCATCAGAATTGAGAAGGAAGAAGTAAAATTATCCCTGATCACAGATGACAT
Source organism: Leopardus geoffroyi (assembly GCF_018350155.1). NCBI lineage: Eukaryota > Metazoa > Chordata > Mammalia > Carnivora > Felidae > Leopardus > Leopardus geoffroyi. The sequence goes on along the minus strand of NC_059339.1, from coordinate 28,851,068 downwards.
GATTTTACACACTTACTCACTCACTCACTCACACACACTGTTGGAACTAATAAAAGAATTCAGTAAAGTTTAAGGACACAAAATACACAGAAATCAGCTGTGCTTCTATACACTAACAATGAACAAAAAGGAATAAGGAAATGGTTCCATAGCTTCAAAAAGAATAAAACACTTAGGAATAAATTTAACCAAGGAGGTGAAAGATTAGTACACTGAAGTCTATAAAACATTGCTCAAAGAAGTTAAAGAAGATACTAATAAATGGAAGGACATCCCATGTTTGCAGACTGGAAGAATTAAGAAGCTGTCAATGCTATCCAAGCAATCTACAGATTTAGTACAATCCCTATCAGAATGCCAACAACCTTTTTTGCCAAAATAGGAAATTCCATCCTAAAATTCGTATAAAACCTGAAAGGACCCCAAATAGACAAAACATTCTTGGAAAAGAACAAAGTTATAAATCTCATACTTCTGATTTTAAAACTTGCTACAAAGCTACAGTAGTCAAGACAGTGTGGTACTGGCATAATGACAGATATATAGGCCAATGGAATAGAATAGAGAGCCCAGAAATGGTGAAATTACTTTCCACAAGGGCATTGTTCAGTGGATGAGGGGAAGATTATTTTCAATAAATGGTGCTGGGGAAACCTGACAACCACATGCAAAAGAACCTTCACTTAACACCATACAAAAATTAATCCAGCATGGGACAAAGACGTAAGTATAAGAGCTGAAACTATAAAACTAATAGAAGAAAACAGGAGAAAACCTTCATGACATTGGATTTGGCAATGACCTCTTACATGTGGCATCTAAAACATGGGCAGCAAAGGAAAAATATAGATAAGTTAGGCTACATCAAAATTTAAAACTGCATTAAAGGAAACATTCAACAGAGTGAAAAGGCAGCCTATGGGTTAGGAGAAAATATTTGCAACTCCTATCTGATGAAGGGCTATTATTCAGAATATATATAAAAAATCTCCAACTCAGCAATAAAATATCTGGTTTAAAAATGGGCACAGGGCCTTGGTATTTTTCCAGAGAAGACATACAAATAGCCAAAGAGTGCGTGAAAACATATTGAACATCATTAATCATTAGGAAAGTGCAAATCAAAACCACAGTGAGACACCACCTCACACCCATCAGGATAGCTGCTCTCAAAACAAGTGCTGGTGAGGATGTGGCGGGGATGAGGTGGGGATGTGGAGATGGTGGTGGGTACGTGGAGAAATTGGAACACTTGTATACAATTGGTGGGAATGTGAAATGGTAAAGTCCCTGTGGAAAACAGTATTGTGGTTCCTCAAAAAATTACAAATAGAACTACCACAGGATCCAGTAACTCCTCTTCTGCATATATACCCAATTGAAAGCAGGGTCTATGACCTGTGTCCTTAAAAATGGTTAAAAATTAAAAAAAAAATTAAGTTTAATTATTTTTAAGGTTTATTTATTTTTGAGAGAGAGACAGAGTGAGCGGGAGAGGGGCAGAGAGAGAATGTCAAGCCGGCTCCGCGCTGTCAGCACAGAGCCCAATGTGGGGGCTCAAACTCATAAACCATGAGATGATGACCTGAGCTGAAACCAGGAGTCAGGTGCTTAACTGACTGAGCCACCCAGGTGCCCATATTTTATTTATTTTGAGAAACAGCATGAGTGGGGTAGGGGAGAGAGAATTCCAAGCAAGCTCTGCATTGTCAGTGCAGAGCCTGACGTGGGAGATCATGACCTGAGCTAAAATCAAGAGATGGATGCTTAACTTGACTAAGCCACCCTGGCACCCCCCCCCCAAATAGTTAAAATTTTATATGTGTTTTGACACAATGAAAAATATGTATGTATATACACATACACAGATGATCTATTTTCTAAACATGAACAGAATGCTGTGAAAAGGAACAATTGAGCAAGAATGAGCTCTTACCTATTAAAAAATGAGTCCAGAAAATCTGATTAGTAAGAGTACTTTTATTTTTTTTATTTAAAAAATTAATTTTTTTTGACATTCATTTTTAAGAGTGAGCGAGACAGAGCACGAGTAGGGGAGGGGCAGAGAGTGGGAGACATAGAATCAGAAGCAGGCTCCAGGCTCTGAGCTGTCGGCACAGAGTTCGATGCGGGGTGGAACTCACAGACTTTGAGATCATGACCTGAGCTGGAGTTGGACACTTAACTGACTGAGCCACCCAGGCGCCCCTTATTAAAAAAATTTTTAATGTTCTTGAGGCAGAGAGAGACAGAGTGTGAGTGGGGGAGGGACAAAGAGAGAGGGAGACACAAAATCTGAAACAGGCTCCAGGCTCCAGACTCTGAGCTCCAGGCTGTCAGCACAGAGCCTGATGAGGGGCTTGAACCCACGAGCTGTGAGACCATGACCTGAGCTGAAGTCGGATGCCTAACTGACTTGGCCACCCACGCACTTCTGATTAGTAAGAGTTCTTTAAAAAATTTTTTTGAGAGAGAGAGATAGAGTACCAGTGGGGGAGAGGCAGAGAGAGAGGGAGACACAAAATCTCAAACAGGCTCCAGGCTCCAGACTCTGAGCTCCAAGCTGTCAGCACAGAGCTGGATGCAGGGCTTGAACCCACGAACCATGAGATAATGACCTGTGCCAAAGTCAGATGCTTAACCAACTGAGCCACCCAGGTGCCCCTAAGAGTTTTTTTTTTTAAGGAAAACAGAAAAAATACAGAAGCAGAGGGAATAGTAAAGACGTCATACAGCTTTGGAGTTAGGGACAACAGTTTTTAAAAGACTTAGACAAGATACCTTGTGTAATTGCAGTGTGTTAGGAATACAGTGAACACAGCGTCCAAGGAGAGAGAGCACAGGTCCCGGTGAAAAGATCAGGAATCAGAATAACATGAGATGTTTAGCAGCAGTACTTGTGTGAGGAAACAGTGGGGCAAGGCCACCTGGATCCAAAGAGGAGCTTATTTTAATGGTCTCAATCAAAATTTTAGTTGTTGCTTGATTGATGTTATTTGTACACACAAATAAATAGTTCTATAAGACTTTTTATTTAATAGCAACCCTAGGGGCGCCTAGTGGCTCAGTCAGTTAAGCATCCAACTTCGGCTTAGGTCATGATCTCACAGTTTAGGAATTCAAGCCCCGGGTTAGGCTCTGTGCTGACAGCTCAGAGCCTGGAGCCTGCTTCCTCTCTCTGCCCTTTCTCCGCTCATGCTCTGTCTCTCTCTGTCTTTCAAAAATAAATAAATGTTATAAAGAATTTTTTTTTCAATAAAAAAGAAATGGCAACCCTGATACTCCCCTGCCCTGTTTCCTACTTCTCAGAAGCAAATATTTGAGATTATGTGAGATGTTGATTTCACTTGGTGTTATCTGTGTCTCTAAAAATTCCATGGTTTTAGGCATTCCCTGTTGATCTTCCCTGAACAAGGTGGCTGACTCTTCCCTCTTCGTCTCCTCACTCCCAGAGTTCTTGCTCCCTGTCGGTCCTGTTTTTGGCTGGGCATCAAAGATAATTTCATTTCCTTTTTGCTGGTGAAACATTTTGTTTTTACCCCAGAGTTGAACATTGTCCTCATCATCTTTTTGTTTGTTTTGATAACTTGAGATGTAATTCACTTACCATAGATAGAAGTGGCCCATTAAATATGGTTTCCGGTAGTTTTTAGAATATTTACAGAGTCATGCAACCATCACTCCAATTGTAGAACATTTTTGTCACCCCAAAATAAAACCCTGTACCCATCAGCAGACACTCTCCAATTCCTCTCAAGCCTTCTTAGTCCCTGGAAACCACTTACTTTCTGTCTGTATGGATTTGACTCTTCTGCACATTTTACAGAAATGGAGTCATACAATGTAAGGTATTTTGTGTCTGGCTTCTTTCACTTGGTATAATGTTTTCAAGGTCCATCCATGTAGTTTTCTTTTTATTTTAACTTTTTTATTTTATTTATTTTTTTTGATAGTGAGTACGTGTGAACAGGGGAGAAACAGAGAGAGAGAGAGAGAGAGAGAGAGAGAGAGAGAGAGAGAGAGAGAGAGAATCCCAAGCAGGCTTCACGCCCAGCACAGAGCCCAATGCAGGGCTTGATCCCATGACAGTGAGACCATGACTTAAGCCTAAATGAAGAGTCAGACGCTTAACGGACTGAGCCACCCAGGTGCCTCTTGTTTTGCCTTTAAAAAAAACCTGTATTGGGGGCACGTGGGTCACTCAGTCGGATAAGCATCTGACTTAAGCTCAGGTCATGATCTCACATTTTGTGTTTGTGCCCACGTTGGGCTCTCTGCTGTCAACACAGAGCCTGCTTCAGATCCTCTGTCCCCGTCTCTCTCTGCCTTTACCCGACTCTCTCTCTCTCAAAAATAAACATTAAATTTTTTAAAATAAATTAAAAAACCTATATACTTAAAAATATGTTTTATATGTCTTTTTCAAATTTTTTTAACATTTTTACTGATAAAATTTATGTACCATCAAATTCATCACTTTTAAAGTCTTTTTTTTTTTTTTTTTTTTTTTTTTTTGATAGAGAGGGAGAGCAAGAGAGAGAGAGAAAGAAAGTGGCAGAGAGAGGGGGAGAGAGAATCCCAAACAGGCTCTGCGCCATAAGCACAGAGCCCGACGTGGGGCTCAAACTCACAAACTGCGAGATCATGACCTGAGCCTAAATCAAGAGTCAGCTGCTTAACTGACTGCACTGCCCAAACACCCCAAAATTCATCACTTTTAAAAGCATTCAAGTCAAGGCGCCTGGGTGTCTCAGTCGGTTAGGCGTCTGACTCTTGATCTCGGCTCAGGTCATGATCTCACGGTTTATGAGTTAGATCCCAGCGTCTGGCTCCACGCTGATGGTATGGAGCCTGCTTGGGATTATCTCTCCTTCTTTCTGCCCCTCCCCTGGCTGTGTGCATGTATGCATGTGCGCTCACGTGCTCTTTCTTTCTTTGTCTCTCTCTCAAAATAAATAAAAAATAAAAGCGTACAAGTTAACCATTTTTTTTTTTTTTGTAAAATTTACAGAGTTCTGTAACTATTACCACAGTGAATTTTAGAACATTTCCATTGCCCCCAAAAGATCTCCATGTCCGTCTATAGTTACTCTTTGTTCCCTCCCCAAGTCCCAGGCAACCAATGATGTATTTTCTGTCTTATAGACTTGCTTTTCTGGACATGTCCTATAAGGTGAATCATACCATTTGTGTTCTAGCTTCTTCCACTTGGCATTATGTTTTTGAGGTTTATCCATTTGCAGCCTGTGTCAGTAGTTCCTTTTCCTCACCAAATTTTCCATTCTGTGGGTAATGCTACATTTTGTTCATCCATTCACTATTTGATGGGCTTTGGAGTTGTTATCACTTTGTGAATAAAGGTGCTGTGAACGTCAGTGTGTAAGTTTTTGAGGGGACATACGCTTTCATTTCCTTTTGACAAATACATAGATAGAGGTGGGATTTCTGGGTCATATTTTAAATTTATGTTTAACTTTTTAAGAAATGGCCAAATTGTTTCCCAAAGTAGCTATACATTTACATTAAAAAAAAAAAAAAAAGAAGTCCTTAGCAGAACAAATCTCTGTCCTAATTTCCCCTGAGTTGTAGCTCTATCACATTATTTTGCTGGAGTGATTTTGGAACCTTCTCTCCTGGAGCCCCCTGTCTTCACCTGTCTGGCTTAGTGCTGGCAGGGCCTGCTGCCCACTTTCCCAGCTGTTCTCTTGGGTCTTCTCTTCACCATCAGCATGGGAGAATCTGTAGATTTCTCCCTCATGTCTGTCTGCCTGTCTCTTATGTTAGATCCTGTTTTTTGGTTTCCTGTTTTGGTTTATTCCCTCATTTAAGTAATGTAGTGCCTTTAAAAACTTCTACAGAAAAGGAACACAGAAGACAAAAAGTTTTTGATTCCTTGCTTGCTTGTCTGGAAATGCCTTTATTTTACCCTCATACGTGGTAGATTTCCCTGGATTTAGAATTACTAGCTAAAAATAACTTTCCCAGGGCCCCTGGGTGACTCAGTCAGTTAAGCCTCTGACTCTTGATCTCAGCTTAGGTATTGGTCTCAGACAGGGTCGTGAGTTCAAGCACCACATTGGGCTCCACACTGGGTGTGGAGCCTACTTAAACAAGTAAGTTTCCCTTACAATTTGGAAGATCTTCTTCCATTTTTACAAGCTTTCAACGTTGCTGATGGCCATAATTCTGCTTCTTTGAACCAAACCTGTTTTGTTTTGTTTTTTTCTTGGAAATTTTGAGTATCTTTTGGTACATTGTGCTGGCCACTGAGGTGTTTTCATTTTAGAAACTCCTGTCTCTTTAGGGAAAGAAAACACTAGTTTTTTTCTCTTCCATTTATCTACTCTTTCTAGAACCGTTACTGGAAATTGGAGCTCACGGACTTCAGTTTTTTCAGTCTCCAATTTTCTGTCTCTTTGTCTTTTTGTTTTACTTAGGAAGCTTCTACTTGCACCACATCTTTTAACAGATTTTCATTTTTGCTATCATGTTTGCATTTCTAGAAGAGCTTTTTCTTTGGTTGGGGGGTTAATGTTGTAGATATGTTCCTTTTTAATAGCATCCCAGGGCCCTTGGGTGGCTCAGTCGATTAAGCGTCTGACTTTGGCTTAGGTCATTATCTCATAGTTCGTGAGTTCGAGACCTGCATCAGGCTGTCTCCTGTCAGCATGGAGCTGCTTCAGATCCTCTGTCCCACTAGCTAGCTCACTCTCAAAAATAAACATTTCAAAAAACAAAATTAATAGCATCCCATTCTTGTTTTATGGATATGATATATTTTCTCATTTTGAGTACGTTAATGGCACATTTTTGTTTAACCATTCCATATGAATTTCTTCTGTGTTGTTTCCTCTACAGTTTGGTGTCTGACTTTAATTTGAGGGCTCTCCTCAGGGGTTGGTGGTCCTTGCCTGTCTACTGTGTGTGGCAGAGAGACTGAAAGTTCTGTGTTCTTGGGCCCATCTGGACAGTGGACTGGCTGGACTGTTTCATTGGGGGTCTCCTCCCCTTTGGGACCTCTATCTTGGGCTGGCTAGATTTTTCCATAGCGAAATGTTCCAATCTGCCTGGAGGCTGGGGTTCTGGGAGCTTAGTGAAGGAAGAGGGGCTAGGAGTCTGTCCTCCCCATCTCTAAGTACAGAACCCTGACTTTACCAAGAGACCACCTGTTTGACTTTTTCATCCATAAATCACCCATCTGCTGCTGGGGTGAGGGAGGGACAGGGTTACCTGAGCACACCAAGTATCGGTGATGAGATCTGGGTGTGTCAGCTGCCTTCTTCTTCTGACTTTTAATACGAGAAATTTCAGGTCTATAGAAAAGGTGCATGAGTAATACAGTGAATGCTCATATTGCCTTTACCTGCATTCACCATCCCATAGCCATTTGCTACAGTTGTTTTCTCTACACGTTTTTTTCTGAACTCTTTTGAGAGTGTATTAGTGACATCATGACATTTTACCCCTAAAATGTATCTGTCTTCTGAGAATGAGAACGATCCCATAACACAATACACTTTTCACATGCAAGAAACTTTACAATACTATTATCTTATATACAGTTCATATTGAAGTTTTTCAGTTGTCCCCCAAAATACCTTTTACAGTTTTTTTTTTCTTTTAAATGCAGGATTTATTCAAAGGTTACATATCGTCTTTTCTTGCCATCTTTATCTGTTAATCATGAAGTGTCCCTAGCCTTTAAAAAAAATATTATTCACCTTTTGGGATGAGCACTGGGTGTTGTATGGAAACCAGTTTGACAGTAAACTTCATATATTGAAAAAATAAATAAATAAATAAATAAATAAATAAATAATATTATTATTGATCTCAACATGGCATTGACTTATTTGAAGAGTCCAAACCAGAGGCGCCTGGGTGGCGCAGTCGGTTAAGCGTCCGACTTCAGCCAGGTCACGATCTCGCGGTCCGTGAGTTCGAGCCCCGCGTCGGGCTCTGGGCTGATGGCTCAGAGCCTGGAGCCTGTTTCTGATTCTGTGTCTCCCTCTCTCTCTGCCCCTCCCCCGTTCATGCTCTGTCTCTCTCTGTCCCAAAAATAAATAAACGTTGAAAAAAAAAATTCTCTTTCCTTTTCCCTTTGCCCCTGTTGTTCCCACTCACATCCTACAGGTAAGTAATTCCATTTGTTTCTAGCTTACCTTTCTTGAGTTTGCTTTTGTTTTGTTTTACAAAAATAAGCAAATATATGTATACTTTATTTCCTCTTCTTTTTCTTTGCCTTTCTTGCATAAAATATCTTACTGTGTGTACTCTCAATGGTGTGTTTTTTTGTTTTATAATATTTTCTATTTTTTAAATTTTATTTATTTTTCAGTCCTTCATATTTATGTATTGTTTAATTTACATCCAAGTTAGTTAGTGCAACAGTGATTTCAGGAGTAGATTCCTTAATGCCCCTTACCCATTTAGACCATTCCCCCTCCCACATCCCCTCCAGCAACCCTGTGTTTGTTCTCTATATTTAAGAGTCTTTTATGTTTTGTCCCCCTCCCTGTTTTTATATTATTTTTGCTTCCCTTCCCTTATATTCATCTGTTTTGTATCTTAAATTCCTCATATGAATGAAGTCATAAGATTTTTGTCTTTCTCTGGCTGATTAAATATTTTTTAATGTTAATTTATTTTAGAGGGGGGCAGGGGCAGAGAGAGTGGGCAACAGAAGATCCAAAGCTGGCTCCTCGCTGACAGGAGACAGCTTGATGCGGGGGCTTGAGCTCACAAACTGTGAGATCGAGACCTGAACTGAAGTTGGACACAATCAACTGAACCACCCAGGCGCCCCTCTTTTTTAATTTAACAAAATACCCATAAAGTCACTATATTAATTCATAAAGATCTTTTTCATTCTTCTTTACAGTTGTACTGCACTCCATCTTAGAGATGTACCATACTTTATTTAACCTCCTACATCGTCGTCACCAGGTTCTTGTTAGTCTATGACTAAATAAATGTGATGCCACAATAAATAACCTTGTACATATGTCTCCCCCCCCCCCTTTCAAATTGTTGAAAGTATATCTTCACATTAAGTCTTAAATATAGGATTGTTGGGTCAGAGGGTCAGTGTGTATGTAGTTTTGCTAAGTATTGCCAAATTCCTTACTTTTTGTTCTTTTTAAAAAAAAAAATTTTAATTGAAGTATAGTTGACATGTGATATTATAGATGCCTTACTTTTCTACTTGCCCACCTGTTGGCCTAGAAGTTAGCTTTCTGGGCTCAAATAAGTTGAGTGATTTGCTTCTAAAAAAACCAAAACAACAACAACAAAAAAAAGTTTTGAGACTGACAAATGCTAATAAACTGGATAGGATCCTTGGACAACAGGCACAAATTGAGATCATCCCCAGGCAAATTACAATATATGGTCACCTTCTTCAGCTAATTATTACTTCTCTTTTCCAGTTTTTACAACTTTACCATCTTCTTTTCTGTTTGTCCTTGTGACTATGCCTTTTTAAAAATTCCATTACTGTTGTTTTAATGAGTTTCAGGGGAGACTAGAGGTGAATGAATATGTTCATGTAGTTGGATATCTCTAGAAGCTTCAAAAATGTTATGAACCTGGGAGTTTTACATCCAGAGGAACCGATCATGCATGAGAATGGAATAAAGACATTTTCAGATATGGAAAGATTCAGAAAAGTTGCCCTGCCCTTTCTTAGGAAGATATGTCTTGTAAAAGGAGAGGGTAAAGTAGAAAAAAAGGTGACCAGGGGGTCAGGAAAGAGGGTCCAGTACAGGAGGACAGCATATGGACCCCTAGGATCACAACCATGCCCCAGCCCATAGAGCAGCCCATTCAGACTAGTGATAGACAGTAGGGAGTAGAGGAGGGGCTTCCCAGGGAACAGTGGAACCAGGAGATTCTGATGTGATGTTTTAAGTGTTTAAATTTTTTATTGCTAGCCTTTGTTATTTGCTATAGCAACTGGAAAGAATAGCAACAGATATGCCAAAACCTAAGCAAATTTGAAAATTAATGCAGATAGGACACCTGGGTGGTTCAGTAAGTTAAATGTCTACTCTTGACTTTGGCGCAGGTCATGATTTCACAGTTGTGAGATTGAGTCCCAAGTCTGGCTCCGCACTGGGCATGGAGCCTGCTTAAGATTTCCTCTCTTCCTCTCCTTCTGACCCTCCCTGCTTGCACATGCACTCGCACTCTCTCTCAAACTAAACTAAACTAAACTAAACTAAATGCAAATATTAACTCCAAGACAAAAAGGAAGTTATAGAGAAATGAAATACCTTGTATGCTTTTTGGCTCACGGGTGAAGAATACTTCCATTATTCCACTAACTTTAATTATGCAATTAAATTTTACTCTGTTGGGGAGGTGGGTAAGAGTGTATATGAGCTAAACCTGTACCTGTCCTAATATTAAGTCAATGGACAACATTCAAAATTGATAAAACTGGAAATAGCTGGGTATACCTATTATTAAAAATATGGACACATTGGGGCGCCTGGGTGGCTCAGTCGGTTAAGCGTCCGACTTCAGCTCAGGTCACGATCTCGCGGTCCGTGAGTTCGAGCCCCGCGTCGGGCTCTGGGCTGATGGCTCAGAGCCTGGAGCCTGCTTCCGATTCTGTGTCTCCCTCTCTCTCTGCCCCTCGCCCGTTCTTGCTGTGTCTCTCTCTGTCTCAAAAATAAATAAATGTTAAAAAAATTTTTTTTAAAAAATATGGACATAAATATCAGAAGAAACAAGTAAAGGAGATGTCTTTAGGAAATGGGATTAGGAGCAGGGGACTGGGAGGAGGGGAGGCATATCTTGTGATAGACATAAGAATTAAGACCTGAGGTGAGGATTCCTACCAGGTCATTCTGCTTCTGCCATCTCTGTGCTGGCAGTTGAGACACACGGCCACATATTGAGTGTGTCATAGGACTGTCTGATGGCTTCAGCTTCTGTCACCATCCTTAATGGAAGGTAAGGCATATTTTTCTGTGAAGTTGTGCCTGAGACATTTGTGGACCCTTGAAAATGGGGGAGGCAGATTTTGAACTTGGAACTGACAGGGCTGTATTTTGCAGTTATTCTCTGTGTTGAGTTATATATTGTCCACATGGGTATAAAATGAGAAAACATAAGTCCTCATTTGGTATTCAAAAATTAAAAAAAAAATTTTAATGTTTGTTTATTTTTGAGAGAGACAGAGTACAAGTGGGGGAGGGGCAGAGAAAGAGGGAGACACAGAATCGCAGGCTCCAGGCTCTGAGCTGTCAGCACAGAGCCCGATGTGGGGCTCAAACCCACAAATCACAAAATCATCTCCTGAGCCAATGTTGGAGGCATAACCAGCTGAGCCATCCAGGCGCCCCTCGTTTGGTATTTCAAAAGCATAGGTCTCAAAACCTTGATAGAATGGAGACAAAGATGGTGGTCCTGGGGCTTGCCCACTGGCAAACCTTTACCTCAGGAAGATTATTAATAAGCTCTGTGACCCTGGCTGGGAAGGAAAAGAATGTAAAGAGTATATGACATAATGGAAATACCATTCAAAATTTTATATTTTCAGGCTCTCTGATGTTAGAAATCCTCTTTTGGTAAGCAAGTGTTACTTGACTTACCTATATCTGATTTTTTTTTTTTTTTTTTTTTTTTTACCATGTTTTGGTATAAAGGAAAATGACATGCCTTGGAATGTCCACCTGGACACTAAAGAAGCTCTGGTCTGTCTAACCCTTTATTTGGAGAGGTTACAAGCTCGTCTGAACCCTAATGCCACATTTGAACAAGTTATGTGTTCCTAGAAACACAGAATCACTCACATTTTGTCCTCTATTTACAAATAACGAACGTTGGGAAGCAAGCATTGCCACTGTTTGCCCTGACTCAGTTTCCCTGTTGGACTCGCGGCTCCCCTGTGGCCCCCTGAGCTCTCCCTTTGAGGCTTTTACTGGGAAAGCAGGAAACTTAGCATGCCCAGGGGAGCAAGAGGGGGCTTCCCTGAGCCCCCCAGGGCACACAGGACTGTGCTGCTTGGGAAGATGGGCAGAGACAGGCCTCTAGTGGCCGGTGGCTGGGTTGTGAGGTGGGAGGAAGCTCAGGTCCTGTGGACATGGAGGAAGAAGAGGGCTCACATTTCCCCTCTGTTTTTTACTTCTGCTGTGAAGCAAGTCTCATAACACTTCTGAGTATACTTTCCCATCTGTAAGACATTTCCCTTTCCCTCAACTTTTTTAGTACCGGGTCAACCATGTTGGCTTCTCCTTGCTTCACGTCTCCTTCCATGCACTCCCATTCTGTCTTTGGTGGCCAGAGCTGCTCTGAAGTCTTAGCGAGGACACCTGAAGAGAGCAGAACACAGATGGCAGCTTGTGGTGCAGAGAGTACCTTTTTCAAGATCGCAGGCTGGGCTGGGGACTGGGGGCTGGGGTACACACTCAGACTCTTCCATTTCCAATCACAGGACGTAAGTGTACCCACGGCCAATTGCTGGATGGAAGAGAAGGCGGGCAGAGTGTGTGACCTCTCTGTAAATGGGGACAGGATCATCCACTGTTTTGCTCACTGCTGGATTCCCCATGCCTAGGAGAGTGCCCTAGGAGATTGAAGAGGAGAGGAAGGGAGAGGGAAAGTTGCTTTGTGTTGTCTGCATCTGAAAGCAGTTCTTGGGGGCGCCTGGGTGGCTCAGTCGGTTGAGCGTCCGACTTCGGCTCAGGTCATGATCTCACAGTCTGTGGGTTCGAGCCCCGCATCAGGCTCTGTGCTGACCGCTTGCTCAGAGCCTGGAGCCTGCTTCAGATTCTGTGTCCTCTCTCTGCCCCTCCCCCGCTCACACTTTGTCTCACTCTGTTTCTCAAAAATAAATAAATGAAAGCAGTTCTTGGGCTGACTGCACATACATCAGCTCACACCTGCCAGCTGGTCCTAAGAAGAAACGCTGTCTGTGGTTTGCAGAAGGAAATCTGTGTTGTTAGAGGTCATCCTAAGGGGTCTATGAGGATGTTACTCCAGTGAGCTCTGTCTCCTCCCCAGCTGCACCCATTTCTTGCTTCTCTTGGCCCCCAGGACACTGGGAAGTCCGCGCTGGTGGGTTCCCCTAGTGGCACTGAACAACTGAGTGATGAGGGCATGGCTGTGGGTGATTGTGAAGAGAAATAATAGAAAAGAGAAGGGCTCAGAATTGCCACCTGAGCAAGCAGGAGAAGCCTGTTCAGTGCAAAGTGGCTCCCCCCATCACCACTTGGCTTTCTGGGGACTTCCCTAAGCATTTTGCCTGTTTCCCCATACCCCCTCTGCTGTCAGCCAGCATCCAGGCCCCAGCAGCGCACTCTTACCCTTTCTTTCTCTCCCCACCCTGTGCCCCAGATTCATGTGTCTTTCTGTGAGCATTTTGGTCTGTCCTGAACTGGGTGCTGCTGTGCTTGGTCTGGGGCAGAGGCCAAGACACAAAGTGGAATCGCAGGTCTTGCTTGTCGGGGCAGACAGAGGGAGACGTGCATTTCAGGTGTAGGGAAACATGCACTCACCACACCCACACTTGTCCTCAAGCTTGTCCTAGATGTGTCCGCCTTTGGCCTTTGCCCAGGCTGTGCCCTCTGCTGGGAAGCCCTTCTGTTTCCCTCTGTCCTTATCTCCAGTCCACCATCCCCCAGAAGCCCAGTGTGGTTCTCCCCACTCTTGTGCCTGCCTCCCAGGGAGTCAGGGGATGCCTGTTGTAGCACTGCCCTCTGTCAGAGCTGCCAGTCTCCTGCTGGGAGTGACAGTGCTCAGGATGTGGATGGGCCACTCCAGTCCTGGAGAGCCAATGTCACCCTGAAGAGAGCAGCTGCAGCACATGGATGGCAGCAATGAGGTCATTGTGTTGGCAGTGAGGTTGCGCCAGGGGCCTTGACTGTGTTTCTGCTTTACGGCCTTGCCTTGTGTTGAACTTATCTCAGACATTGGTAGCACATTTATTGAGAGAGATTTGTAATCTGATGGCTCCTGATCCCCATCACATACCTGGGAAGGGAAATACTTGTATTGAATATTTAGTGGGGAAGGAACCAGAGCTGCTAGGGCTCGTGACTTACCCAGGGTCTCAGAAGGAAATAAGGAGGAGCACACACACAGAGACTTGTAAACAGGTTGTTCTGTGGAACCTTTTGGAGGGTAATGAAAAAATGCAAACAACCTGAACTTCGAACCATTAGGGGATTATAATTAAATCCATTCACAAAATACTCTGCAGCCATTAAAGGTGATGTTCTTAAGCACTTTTAGGAATATGGAAAGCTATTTATAGTCTTAAGCTTACAAGGCAAATCATAAGATGGAGTGATGTGATCCCAATATTTTTAGGGATTTATGTAAAAAGAAAAGACTGGAAGGGCAGCAGACCTTAGCATAGTAACAGGTTATATATTTTCGCTTTTCAAACTTCGCGTTTCTTAAGTATTTCACATGTTATTTTATAATGAGAAAAAATACAGTTTATTTATGAAAATAACATCAGGATCTGTGACATGAGCAAAACCAGATAGCTGGAGGAGCTTCAGTCAAGTGGGGCACCATGGAGTCAGGGAAGGTGGGTTTGCAGAAGGCCACCTGCACGCCGTGCCCAGGTCCCCCACATCCTCTGCCTCAGGCTGTCTGGAAGCAGAGCAGGCCTCCTTCTGCATGCAACCATGCAGACCCAAGTTCGACACTATCTGTCCTGACCTTGCACCAGGTGTTCTCACTGTGCACCAAGATGCCCCCATGCGGGCAGAGTGGAGAGGAATGTGGCCCAGGTGAGATGTTGCCTCTGACTTTCCCGTTCTGTGCCTCGGGTACATAGCTTCATGTCTCTGCATCACCCCTCACCTTGAAGAGGGGGGAGAGTGGTACTCTCTGGATGGGAGACCCCACCCTCCCCAGAGAGACTGTGGAAGCACTGATATGTGAATTGCTAGTAGACCGTGGTCCATAAAACTAGAATTATTCCTCATCCTCAGCTTCCTGTTCATACTTCCAGCTGCACATGAGGGCCTGTGCCAGGTGGCCAGGAGCCAGGCAGGAATATCAGAAGGCCCTGGCCTTGAGGCCGTGAGAGGCACCAGCAGGCAGGTGCACAGACACCTATAAAATCTATGAAACCTTGCTGCTCAGGCCCAGTGCAAGTAATGCAAAGGAGGGTGTCACACAGTGTTTCCCTCTTCATACTAAGGAGAGGCTCCCAGGCCATTGGAGTGGAAGGGGAAGCCTGGGCTCTGGAGAGACCTCTCTTCCCTGCCTGCCTGCCATGAACTGGAGCTGCTGAGGGATTTTCAGAAGGATTGACTAGCCCTGTGCTGTGCTAACAGTTGCCTATTAGAAAATGCAATGAAGGAGAGATTTCATTTCATATTAGTAATAACAAAAAGAATAGTTTCAGTAAGAAGTGCATGTGACCCACTGGGCCTGAGCAGCAAGGTTTCGGATTTTTAAAGAACAAGTGAATAACTGGAATACGTGCTACTTCCCACCTCCAACCTGGTTTTCCCAGCCCTGAGTAGGCGGGCTACGCTGGGCTTTATCTTGGCACTGGCCACAGAGAGCCACTTGAGACTGTGTGCCCCGCTGCTACATGAGCAGTGTGTACAGCCCATTTCTCTTCTTGCTTTCAGAAGTGACTGGAGAGTCGCGTCCTTACCATGGGAAGGAGGCTGTGGATCCGCGGCCAGGCCGGGCCCGAGGCAACGACCCCAAGCATTTCCATGCGGTGAATGTGGCACAGCCCGTGCGCTTCAGCAGTAAGTTGCAGACCTGCCCTGTCTGGGACCTAAGCCTTACTGTCCAGCATGGCCCCTTGCAGCCCCTGGCTGTCCTAGGGCCACTTGCCTGGATGAGGGGTGTGCCTCCTAAAATGACCCTTCAGGGCGATCAGCGGGCATCAACCTCCTTTGATGAGTGAGGCTATATGGTGACCCAGCCCCTGAGTGGTGAAGCCATGATGCAAACCCAGGCTCTGGAACCAGGCTGCTTGTTTCCACAAGCCAGCTGCTTTTTGGGGTTGGACTATGCCTGCCCTTTGGTAGATGGAGAAACAGGCTCCGAGAGATGAGGTCCAGCTGATGGGGTGGGAAGACCCTACCTCTGTTGTTAAACCATTTTGGAAGAGACTAGTTATTTAATGAACTTCCTGTAACGTTAAGATTTTAAAGGAGCATTACAAGATTAAAGAAGGATGAAAGAAAAACCACACTGAAACCCCCCTTCTAAATAGGCATGATGATATGTGTAGGTACGACACGCCAGGACAGAAGGAACTGACATGTGATGTGTCCACTGCAATTGGCCATGTTAATACCCATCCCACAGACACTCAGCGCTGGGGAGCATCTCAGAGCCCAGCCCCCGTGTGGTGCCTTGGTTCTGTCTGACAGAGACTGAATGGGCTAGGGGCAGGGGCCAGCCATCCCATAAGCCCTGATAGTGTGCCCGGCCTTGGTCCTTAATAACTGTGAACTGCAAGGTTCTCGTGGTTGAAGGGACGTTGGGCAAAGCTTGGCAAGTGAAGAAACCAAGGCTCTGAGAGGTCAGCCCATCCAAGATCACACAGCCAATGGGAGCAGTGCCAGGATTCAGCCCTGTGGAACCCTGACTCTGTCTCATGCTCGCCCTTCTCATTGCTTACCTGTTTTCTTTTGAACAGGAATACTTCCTTCTATCGAGATAATAATTCCACGAATTTCAAATGATTAAAAAAAGATGAGCCAGTAAAAAGTAATGTTCCCTCCATCCATTGCTCCCAGCCACCGACTTCTGTCCCCAGGGGTTTTTTCCTGGACCCATCCCAAGGTGGCGGTGGGTGAGAAGCTAGAGTGGAAGCCTGCCCTACTGCTCACCAGCCGAGGTGCTTGACCTGTGCACACCTCAGTGTTTCCACCTCTAGCCCACTTGGAGGGAGTGTGACAGGTGGAACACATCACATGTTGGGGCTTAGGAACTGCTGGTGATCTTCCTGCCCCTCAAGCCCATGCCACACAGCAGACATATGCTGTGTGCACTGTTTACCTTCCAAGCAGGGATAACTCTCAGGGTTGGCTCCTGGTCTACAGTGAAGAGTCCTCCTGCATGCTTCTCAGTATGTGAGCAGGCCCTCCCCAGTGGGCAGGTGGCGCTGTCCCCCTCTCTGCATCGCAGCAATGCTGTGGCATGCCTCCTTGGCTACAGGCCAGCACTGCCATTTCCTCTGTTGTAATCTCTGTACCTTTGTTAATAAGTTACACACACATACATGCTCTTAAGTAATAAAAACATGAACATCTATCTTTCACAAGTTTTACTAGTTCCACAGGATGTAGATGCATCAAAAAGTTGCATTTTGTTAACAACTGGCTTCATTGTTGTTTTTGTTTGTTTGTTTATTTACTTTTTTTTTTTTTTTTTTTTAATTTTTTTTTTTCAGCGTTTATTTATTTTTGGGACAGAGAGAGACAGAGCATGAACGGGGGAGGGGCAGAGAGAGAGGGAGACACAGAATCGGAAACAGGCTCCAGGCTCCGAGCCATCAGCCCAGAGCCCGACGCGGGGCTCGAACTCACGGACCGCGAGATCGTGACCTGGCTGAAGTCGGATGCTTAACCGACTGCGCCACCCAGGCGCCCCTGTTTGTTTATTTACTTAAAGAGAGAGACAGGGAAGGGCAGAGAGAGTCCCAAGTAGGCTCTGCAGTATCAGTACAGAGCCTGACATGGGGCTCGAACTCACGAACCACAGACCATGACCTGAGCCAAAATCAAGAGTTGAACGCTTAACCAGCTGAGGCATCCAGGTGCCCCAACAACTGGCTTTGTTAAAAAGTATTATTCTTCATCAGTGTGCACTTAGGAGGTGGGTACTCCAGCATTTGAAGGTTATAGAGCCTTCTATAAGTTCTATATAGGTCCCATTATTTCAGTGGCATTTCTAGCTCTGATCCCGTGAACTTGTATTTTAGGGGAGTGCTGGCCAGTACCCACGTGAAGAGAAAAGGAGAGCTGAGGAGTGGGCTCAGGAAGCAGTGTGCTTGCTGGTGGAGTGGCCAGAGCTGTGTGTTGGGTCAGTGAGGGTGGTGTGGGCCAGGAGCTTTTCTGCTGGTTCCTGCCAGGCCTTGCAGTGAGCTGGCCTGGAGAGATCTGCCGTCTTGTCAACCAGACTTCATCTGAGAATGAAATCCACTTTACCAAAATGCATTCAGCAGCCAGTCTTTACTGCCAAGTAAATCAAAGGCCTTACAGAAATGAGATGAGTCCCTGAATGTACTTGTGCATCAGGCTGCATCTGGGTCTTAGAGAAACTTACATTTCACAGCATATGTGGTCTTACAGGCAGAGGTTACCTCTTGAGCCTCAGTTTCTCTGTTTTTTTTTCTGGGATGATTTCTGACCTTTGCTCAGATGCAGCATGTCTATTTGCATTTCAGAGGAGGATCCTAATTTAGGGGACAACTCCCCTCCCGCCCTTCATGTTTCCTAGGGAAGTGCCCGACAGGATGGCACCACTATGAAGGCACGGCCAGCTGCTACCGGGTCTACCTGAGTGGAGAGAACTACTGGGATGCCGCACAGACCTGCCAGCGCGTGAACGGCTCCCTCGCCACCTTCTCCACTGACCAGGAGCTGCGCTTCGTCCTGGCCCAGGAATGGGACCAGCCAGAGCGGAGCTTCGCTTGGCAGGACCAGCACAAGTGAGTCCTGAGGTGGGGACCCAGGGCCTGAGGTCAAGCCTCCACCCAGCAAGCCGGATACCCACCAAGGACATGGTTTCTGGCCGCCCATTCCACTACTCAGCTTTGCTGGCAGCTGGCACTTTGGGGAAGAGTTTCCACCCACTGGAAACACATAGAGATCCGGGGTTTAGAGCAGGCATCAGGGTGATGTTGGGAGCTGTCAGAGGTGCAGGGATGGACTACCACATTATGTCACCTCGGGCCAGCCCCGTTCGTTGGCTCCCATCCGTGGGTTCAGCTGCAGTGGTGTCAGGAGGAGCTGTTTGATGGACTTCATGGGCCTGGCCTGAGGGGCATGCAAGTGGGTCGGGATCTTGGAAGGATCCGAGAAAGTGGGCTCTGCCAGGCCCTATGCTCAGTGCTTCCATGGGTGTACTTGTTCAGTCTTCCCAGAAACCATAGGAGGCCAGTGGGTGAGAAGACAGGCCCAGGGTGGGTGCACACCTGACTGCGGGTACATATTAGCTGGGGTGTGCCCAGATTCCAGCCCAGGCCGTCCAGCTCCAGAGCCTGGCTCTTCTCCCCAGGGCTCTGTGACACTGCAGAAAGTGTGGAAATTGTAGCCAACTGCCAGCATTTCCCAGGCCCAGAGTTTAAGGGTTTTGCTGGAGGGCAAGTGTGTGCCAAGGACTGTGGTGTTCTTCCTCTGGAGTTGGTGTCATACTGCCCCTTCCATGCTGCTGGGGGTCAGGGAATGGATTGTAGGGGTCACCAGACAGCCAGTGCTCCCTCCCAGGGATGCCACACTGCCGTAGGAGCACGATGACCATGGCAGGTGGAGAGTGAGCCTTCATTTCAAGACCCTGCCTGGGTTTGGCCTCCACCATTACACACTGTGACAAATCATGAGACTTTGCCATTTTCCTTCTACAACTACACAGTGAGAAAAAATAACTTCTAGATCACAGGATGATTGTGAGTCCATGGAGAAGTGAGAAGGCTCAGCCCACTGGGTAGAGAACTCCCCATCTCCCCAGGGCAGGTGTGTGCATGGCAGTAGGCTGAAGGGACAAGAGTGGTATCAAGCCAGGGCTCCCACGGTGGCATTGGGCTTGCTGATAGGCATCCCCAGGACTGTGGCTGGAAGGCTGGGGTGAGAGGCACACACTCGGTGGGTGGTTGTGGCAGTCATCCAGGTCCATGTGCACGGCCTTCTCAGTGCTGTGATGTGCATGCTCAGGAGCGGGCTGCAGGTCTGTGGGGAGCTGGCTCTGAGCAGAGACCAAGCGGGAGACCACGAGCGTGGTTTTACCCAACACTGCAGTGTAGACTCACGTGAGCTTGTGTTTTATTGAGATGTAATTCACATACTGTAAAATTCACCCCTTTAGAATGTACTGTTCTGTGGTTTTAGGTTATTCACAGAGTTGTATTCATGAGGCTGTATATACACCAAGAATAAGATTGGTCTTGCTCAGAATGTAAGAACTTTACTCGATCAGCCAGTAAGATTAGTCTTGGCAGGAGTTACCCAAGATACAGCTTTTTCTGACCTGTGAATTTATTGTTTAGAATTTTAATGCATTTTATTAAAATTAAGCTTCAAAATTTTTAAAAATCATTAATGCTTTAGAAGCTCGGGTTTTTTTTAAGTTTACTTATTTTGAGAGAGAGAGAGAGAATGAAAACGAGTTGGGGAAGGGCAGAGAGAGGGGGACAAAGGATCTGAAGCAGGCTCTGCAATGACAGTAGAGAGCCTGATGCAGGGCTGGAACTCACAAACCATGAGATCATGACCTGAGCCAATGTCAGACGCTTAACCACTGAGCCACCCGGACACCCCAGAAGCTTGGTATTTTAAAGGTCAATATAACTGTAAGATGCCCACACTCACACACAGTCCTTGGCTGTTTCCCTGCTGTGCTGAGATCTCCTGCCTTTCTGCCCTCCTGCAGGTTGTGGGTTGGCTACCAGTATGTCATCACCAGCCGGAACCGCTCCTTAGAAGGCCGCTGGGAGGTAGCGTTCAAGGGTAAGTCTTCCTGGTCTTTCAGAAGAGTTGCTGGGTTTGAAATTGGGGTGGAGGCATCATCCCGACTAGGGGGTATTGCTGGGGGCTCCCCATCCTCTCCCCAGCAGTGCCTGGCCTGTATGAGTGCCTGGTGCAGGGCTTATGGAGAGGGGAGGGCCCTGGATTGCAGGGAGCATTGTGATGTTGGGCAGGTACCCCAAGGCCCTTCTTTCAGGCCCCATGTGGGGGCTGGAGCCTTCTCCAGATTTTCCATTTTCTCCATTTTCTCTTTAAGTTAAGGACTGTAGTTTGGATATAAAAATGAACGTACTGAGTGTATAGCTGACGTGGGCCAGAGAGGGACGGATAAGCCTCTAGGATAGAGACATCCAGAAGTAGAATCCAAACTGGAAGGAAAGCTATCAGGGAGATGGAATTAAAATAGATTGTGTGTGAGGGGTGCCTGGGTGGCTCAGTTGGTTAAGCATCCGACTTCAGCTCAGGTCATGATCTTGGTTTGTGAGCTCGAGCCCCATGTTGGGCTCTGTGCTGACAGCTCAGAGCCTGGAGCCTGCTTCGGATTCTGTGCCTCCCTCTCTCTCTGCCCCTCCCCTGTTCACACCCTGTCTCACTCTCTCAAAACTGAATAAACATAAAAATTTTTTAAAATAGATTGTGTGTGTGTGTGTGTGTGTGTGTGTGTGTGTGTGTGTGTGTGTGTTGCTTTACGGATTTTATGCTGAGCTGCTTGAAAACACCAGTGTAACATAAAGGAAAGCATATCTGCTATGGGCAGCTGAGTCCTGCCCCCTGCCTGTGCCTTCTTCTCCTGCCCCATTGCACTGGCACTGGCAAGTTTCTCCCAGGTCCTGTCTGTGGCCTCTTCACTTGCTCCCTGAGCTATGTTCCCCTACCCTGTCCCTTGTCAGGCCTCGTTTTTGGACTGTTCTTTGGGCCTCTGGTTTGAACTTGGGTCTTGTTCTTTTTCCCCAAACACATCCCAGTCCCACCATGGATGTCTTTGGTGTCTCTGAGAAGAACAAGTGAGGAATGGTGGTCCCAAGGGACCCCACACATCTCACTCTGTCCACCTCACTGTGGAGTCTGAAGGGGCATTGAACTCAGAGCCCACCTGGTTCCCAACCTGAGTGGCTGCGTGGCAGGTGACCGGCTGTGTCTCTACATAGAATGATTGGTGAAGGCACAGACAGTATTGGTGTTCAAAAGCCCCAGGCACCTGGCTTGCCCAGAGAGAGGCAGGGTCCCACGGGGCAGAGGTGCTGAGCCTAGCAGCTGGTAAGGGGCAAGGAGCAGAGATGGTGAATGCAGAGGCCCCAGCAGAGGGGCCTCACCTACCAACCTTTGCTCCTACTAGGGAAGTCACCCCATTCTTGTGTCCTCCAAAATAGCCTACTGTAAGCATGTCCCACATTTGCATTCCCAGAGTTTGTGAGTTTAGATCTCCCACCAGAGTGGAGACAAGTAAATAGCTCTTAGATTTCCAGGCCCAAGAGTCTCCATGTGCCTTGCAGTGGATAAATCTAGTAGCTCCTCATTGCCCTAATCAGAGCCATTGGAGGCGAATCCTAGGTGAAGGCCCATTGCCCTGGCCCCAGCAGAGGGCACTTTCCTTCAGGACAGTATAGACACTCCTGGACACCACTGTCTTCTTGACACTAGTGATTAAAAAGTGGAGATAGGAGTCTGCATAGCATGACAGCATGTTCTGAACTGGGGGCCATGGGACCCTCATCTCATCCCTGGCACGAGAATGAGAGGCCCCAGGTAGGCTCTCATGGCTATGCTTGTCTCGATGGCTCCACTGTGGCATTCGAAGAGCAAACCTGAAATTTAGAAAAAATGTGTGTCAACGCTGGTGGCAGCGGCTCAATGTGAGAGGGACCCGAGGCAAGAGTGAGGCGCCCACACGGACGGTGCTGTGGCCCTGATGTCCAGCAGTTCTGCGTGGGTGCAGCATGGTATTGGCTGCATGTACCTGCCGCAAGTGGACCTGGAAGATCTGTTCTGGATTTAAGTAGTAGCCACAAAATGAATATGTGGCTAAAAAAGCTTCCTCTACTACAAGATAGCTGGCCTAAGATACTTGACACCACTCAACATCATTTGTTTTGGGTTCAAAGAAATTAAAAAACAAAACAAAAACACATAAATCCAAATGTAGCACATGAATTCTTGTTTGTTTGTTTGTTTGTTTTAATTTTTTTTTTTTCAACGTTTATTTATTTTTGGGACAGAGAGAGACAGAGCATGAACGGGGGAGGGGCAGAGAGAGAGGGAGACACAGAATCGGAAACAGGCTCCAGGCTCTGAGCCATCAGCCCAGAGCCCGATGCGGGGCTCAAACTCACGGACCGCGAGATCGTGACCTGGCTGAAGTCGGACGCTTAACCGACTGCGCCACCCAGGCGCCCCATGAATTCTTGTTTTTTTAATTTACATCTAAGTTACTTAACATATAGTGTAATACTCATTTCAGGAATGGTGATTCATCACTTACATATAATAACCAGTGTTCATCCAAACAAGTGTCCTCCTCAATGCCTCTCACCCCTTTACCCCTTCCCCCCTGCCAGCAACCCTCAGTTTGTCTTCTGTATTTAAGAGTCTCTTACGGAGGGGGTGGGGTGCCTGGGTGGCTCACTTGGTTAATGTCCAACTTCGGCTCAGGTCATGATATCACCACGCATGAGTTTGAGCTCCACATTGGGCTCTGTGCTGACAGCTCAGAGCCTGGAGCCTGCTTCAGATTCTGTGTCTCCCTCTCTCTCTGCATCATCCCCACTCACACTCTGTCTCTCTCAAAAATAAATAAACATTAAAAAAAAGTCTTATGGTTTGTCCCCTTCCGTGTTTTTATATTATTTTTGCTTCCCCTACTTTATGTTCCTGTGTTTTCTATCTTAAATTCCATGTATGATTGAAGTCATATGATATTTGTCTTTCTCTGACTAATTTCGCTTAGCATAATAGTTCCATCCATGGTGTTGCATGTGGTAAGATTTCATTATTTTTGATCACCGAGTAATATTCCATTGTATATATGTACCACACCTTTATCCATTCATCAGTAGATGGACATTTGGGCTCTTTCCACACTTTGGCTGTTGTCAGTAGTGCTGCTATAAACATTGGGGTGCATGTGCCCCATCGAAACATCACTCCTGTATCCTTTGGATAAATACCTAGTAGTGCAATTGCTGGGTCGTAGGATAGTTCTATTGTTAATTTTTTGAGGAACCTCCATACTGTTTTCCAGAGTGGCTGTGCCAGTTAAATGTACCACAGTGGATTCTGATGCATCCCAGATTGTGAAGGGAGTTATAAAAACTTCAGTGGACGGTTAGGGAAGCTGAGTCTGGATTTGTAGTGGAGATTGACTCATGGATTTTCAGAGGTGTGACCATAGCGTTGTGCTGTGGACGAACGTGCAGGATGAGCTGCCGTGATCCAGGAGAGAGCTTCAGAGCTTCATAGGGGTTCACTGTGTTCTTCCCTCTGCTTTTGTGTCTGTTTGAAAGTGTCCATATTAAAAGCATCTTAAAAGGTTTCTGCTAAGAAACTGCAGCATGAAAAGAACACTGAAAACACACCCCCAGCAAACACGACAGTGGCAGAGCCCCCACTTCTGCTTGTGAAAGGAGCTGTTTGCCAGATGCCACCTACTTCAGCTGGGCCTGAGAAGTTGGCCCAGGGATGATGCATCACAACAGCAGTGGGAAGTAGATTTAAGTCCTTTGTCATCAATGGCAAACTTACCCCAAAGAAAAGACTATGCCTAAGAATATGAGTGAATGGCAGTAGGAAGCTACCATGGGAAGATGTTTAAAAATACTCATTTCAGGGCACCTGGGTGGCTCAGTCGGTTAAGTATCCAATTCTTTTTTTTTTTTTTTTTTTAATATTGATTCCCTTTTTTTTTTTTTAATGTTCATTTATTTATTTTGAGAGAGAGAGACAGCAAGCAGGGGACAGGCAGGGAGAAAGGGAGACAGAATCCCAAGCGGGTTCTGCACCATCAACATGGAGCCCATCTCAGGGCTTGAACTCGTGAACTGTGAGATCATGACCTGAGCTGAAATCAAGTGTCTGACGCTTAACTGACTGAGCCACCTGGGCACCCCAAGCATCTGATTCTTGATTTCGGCTCAGGTCATTATTTCACAATTGAGCCTTGTGTTGGACTCTATGCTGACAGCTCGGAGCCTGTTTGGGATTCTCTCTCTCTCTGTCCCTCTCTCTCTGCGCCTCCCCTGCTCACATGTGTGCTTACTTCATTTACATCTTGTCCAACGTTTTTCCGAGTTTTGTAAGTATGTGTTGTGTATTGGCACAGTGGTGCTCACAGAGTGTTATCCATATATATGCACTTCTTACCCAAGTATGCAGGTACTCCACTCTCCAGTTGCATTTTTAAAAAAATTTTTAATGTCTATTTTTGGGAGAGAGAGAGCACAAGCAGGGGAGGGGTAGAGAGAGAGGGAGACACAGAATCTGAAGCAGGCTCTGACACAGGGCTCAAACCCACGAACCGTGAGATCATGACCTGAGACGAAGTTGGACCCTTAACTGACTGAGCCACCCAGGTGCTCCTCCCCAGCGCATTTTAAATTTGGATCTCTGCTTGTGAGAGGGGCCTCCTCCCACGGCCTCTCCCTAGGGAGGGAAGCTCTGGCTTTGGCTCTGTCTGCATAGCCCCATGCCAGGGTTCTGAGACCCTGACACTTAAGTCAGCACCCAGTCCTGGCGTGCCCTCCATGGAGGCTGAGAGCGGCCCCTGCCAGAGAACATGGGGTACCATTTTTATAACATTGGTGACCAAAATTTGAAAACAGATCTGTGTTGTCTAAAGGGAATCATCCCCATTTTCCCATAAGCCACTGTGCAGGGCCCAGTGTCATTTCAGTGTCTGGTTATTATATGTGATACTTATTTTAAAATATAAAAATGGAAGCATACTGTGGGTTTGATGTGCCCACGTTGTGTGACTTGCTTATTGAAGACATGCTTAGCGTTGGTACCTTGACCTCATTATCCCCCTGTCTCAGCATGTCCAACTCTAGGGGCTCACTTCTGTCACAGGCCAGGTCCCTGAGTCCTTCTAGCAAAGCAGTGATCTTGTGAGTGGTGTGCGATGCCCAGCGCAAGCTGTGTCACTCCTCCTGTCCATTCTCTGCTCCCATGTTACTGCTCTGAGGTCTACCTTCGTCTCCAAGCTCCAGCTTTTTTTCTTATAGCAGCTGTGATCTTCTGACTTCACATATACTTTACTCATTAGGTTTGTTAGTCATCTGTTTCCAGCCTTTATACCCTCACTCCAATGTGAGCTCTGCAAGGCAAGGATCTCTGCCTCCTGCTGTTGCCCATTGTACCCCGAGTCCCTGCTTACAGGGTGGGCCCTGCAGGTATTTGTTAAATCAGTAGGGGATGTGATTAGGAGGCTGTGTTAGATGCCTGGGGCTGCCCAAAGAGAGTTCGAATTTCTGGCTTAACACAAGTTTACTTTGTCACAGTTCTGGAGGTGGAAGTTCAAAATAAAGGTGTCAGCAGGGCTGCCCTCCCTCCAAAGGCTCCAGAAGAGTCCCTCCTTGCTTCTTCACCAGTGTGTAGTGGCTCCATCTGCCATAGCCATTCCCTTCTCCCTTACTGTAAGGACACTGGTCCTTGGATGTAGGACCCACCCCAAATTCCTGATGATTTCATCTCAAGAGCCAAATAAGGTCACATTCTGAGGTTCCAGGTGGCCATGAATTTGGGGGAGATGTTCCTCAACCCACTGCAGATGCTAATTGAAGACCACACTGAATGTTTTTGGAGATCAGCCTCATTTAGTTCCTGGCAGAGAAAGGATGGAACATTTTTTTTAAATGGGGTATGAGATGCCATAGAGAGGGCAAATAAAATGAAGCCTTGAAAGGAACTAAAGTTTGGCAAAGAGGAAATGGGCTTTTTAGTCACCAAGAAACTGCAGCCCCCATGATCTCAGGGTAAATAGGGCTTCTGACCAGCACAGAGTGAGGAGGCCCAGGTGGTCCCATGGTCACCAGCGGGTGGGAGGAGCCCCCTCCCCTCAGCCCTCCCTATGCCCTTCATCTGGTGGCTTGGTGGAGCCTGAGTCACCCTCACCCCACCCCATCCTCCACTCTCAACTTGGCTCTGGCAGGTTCCAGGCAGCTGGGGGAAGTACAGGAGGTGAGGACCAGGTCCCAGGACTCTACCCTGAGAGTTTATTTGTGGCCTTGGTCAGAGCTTTGCAGTCATGCACTGAAATTGTGCTCTGGGCTGGCAGATAGACTCATGGCTAAAGACTTGTTTCTTTTATAAAGGATGGGATGAGGGGCTCCTGGGTGGCTCAGTCGGTTAAGCGGCCGACTTCGGCTCAGGTCATGATCTCGCAGTCCGTGAGTTCGAGCCCCGCGTTGGGCTCTGTGCTGATAGCTCAGAGCCTGGAGCCTGTTTCAGATTCTGTGTCTCCCTCTCTCTGACCCTCCCCCGTTCATGCTCTGTCTCTCTCTGTCTCAAAAATAAATAAACGTTAAAAAAATAAAATAAAAAATAAAAAAAGGATGGGATGAATCTGTTCCATTTTTGGCCTATAAGACAAGAAGCCAAATAATGAAGAAAACTGTTTGTTTAGTTTTTACATTTATTTGTTTTTGAGAGACAGAACACAAGTGGGGGAGAGGCAGAGAGAATGAGACTCAGAATCCAAAACAGGCTCCAGGCTCTGAGCTGTCAGCACAGAGCCCGATGCAACACTCAAACTAACAAACTCTGAGATCATGACCTGAGGCGAAGTTGGACGCTTAATCAACTGAGCCACCCAGGCGCCCCAAGAAAACAGTTTTTTTTTTTTTTTTTTTTAATTTTTTTTTTTTCCAACGTTTTTATTTATTTTTGGGACAGAGAGAGACAGAGCATGAACGGGGGAGGGGCAGAGAGAGGGAGACACAGAATCGGAAACAGGCTCCAGGCTCTGAGCCATCAGCCCAGAGCCTGACGCGGGGCTCGAACTCACGGACCGCGAGATCGTGACCTGGCTGAAGTCGGACGCTTAACCGACTGCGCCACCCAGGCGCCCCAAGAAAACAGTTTTTAAGAAGGGAGGCAACTCCCCAGGTGAAGGGGCATCTGAAGGAGAAGAAGAAGATACACAAGGGATGCAGGAAGCCTTGTTGGGGAGTAGGGGGCCCAAAGGAAAGACAACAGTGCTCAAGGCAGCACCCACTCTTAGCAATGGAGGCAGGCTCCCCAAATGGTGTGAGAAGACACTGCAAAGAGCCCAGCCGCCCCCCCTGCCCTCTGTCCATGGCCTTCCTGTGAGTCCAGCCACTGGGGCCTCAAAATCCCCTAGCCAAGGGTGTCAGCTGGGGACTGGGCTTCTATCCCGCCATGCTTCCTGAAAGCCCATCTTCCCACCCTTGTCAGGGAGCTGGGAGGCCATGTTCCCAGTGTCTGTGGGATGAAGCCCTGCCTTCAAACTGGCTGGATCTTCAAAACTGACCTGCACGCTTCGTGTTGGGAGCAAATAGAGTTCAAAAGGCATGTATGGGAATGCCTCATTTCTGCTAAAGGGTAAACTGCACTGCCATCTGAGTAAAATGAGAGTATCTCCAGTGATCCACGGCTGGGTTAGCCTCAAGGAATCTTCTGGTGGTCCAGTGTCCGGGGGCTCTCTGAGCTAGAGAATGGACTCTGGGGGCTGGCTGTGCTGTGCCCCAGGTGTGGCCAGAGCCACATCTCCTAGAACATTGCAGAAGAGAGGCTTAGGGGTTCATGGCCCCCTCTCCCAACACCACTGCACCCCAACCCTGGGCTGCCAGGGCAGCATGATTTCTGATTGCCTGATCCCCAGGTCAGAAGGAAGGAGTTCAGTGAGCGACAGGTCTCCCTGGAGCTGGGAGGGGGTCCCAGGGAGCCAGTGCTTTCCAGTTCAGCTGGCCAGCTGCTACCCCTGGTGGGCATTGGAGTCATAATCCTGCCTGAACTGTGTGTTCCGGATGTGTGTGGTGAGCGCCTTTTCAAGCCCTTCTCCTTTTACTAGTAGATACCCTGTTGTAAGAGAGGACTTTCCCTTCCCTTCTCTGTTTATTTGTTTGTTTATCTGTCTGAACTCATACTTTTTAATCCACCGTGTCTTGGCCCACTGCTCTACTCTTCACGTTGTCCAGAGCTGTGCTCATAGAAACTAGGAGAGGTCGTGAATGAATGCCCTGACCACAGTGCAGCTAGCACTTGGTGGCCCACAAGCCCATTGATGATCCAGTTTGGGGGGCATTAGTCCCCACAAGTACTGCATGTGATTGGTACGTATGCTGACATCACGTTATTTCTCCCACAGGCTCCTCAGAGGTGTTCCTGCCCCCAGACCCCATCTTTGCCTCGGCCATGTCGGAAAGCGACAACGTGTTCTGCGCCCAGCTCCAGTGCTTCCACTTCCCCACCCTCCGCCACCACGACCTGCACAGCTGGCATGCGGAGAACTGCTATGAGAAATCTTCATTTCTCTGTAAAAGAAGTAAGCCACCTCTTCCGGTACTCCTAGTAAGCTGTGAGGAAGTGCTTCTCACGAGTTTGTGGCTGTCTGATCTCTGGACCTTGGTGTTGACCTTGAGTAGACTTTGACATCACAGTGCACCAAGCCAGACCCCTATGTCTCAGTGGGGCGGCAGGAGCTCCTTGCCTGGCTCACACGCCACTCTGAAGGGGCACAGGTGCCGTGAGGGGAGGGAAGGAATCTGGGCAACAGTTGATATCCATGAGCCCTCCTTTCTCTTTCCCAGGATAGAGGTGACAATTCCTGCCCTCCACACCTCATTGTTGTTAGGAGATTAAATGAGAATGGTGACAGAGGGCATGCTACATCTTGTGGGGTCTTGGAACCTCTGACTGCCTTGGTCACCTATCCGTACTCTCCTTAGGTCTTTCCAAGACTGCTTACTTCACAGCTGGGCCAGTCCTCACCTCAGCTCATGGTCTTTCCCTGTCCCTCTTCCCGCTCACTTGCCCACATTCCACATGAAGGTCTCCTCCAGCCTCAGGGACTTGCAGTGTGTTGTGCATACTGAGGGCAGGGCTCCTCGTCCAGGCCCCTCTGCAGTGGGCGGAGGGCTGAATTGAATCCAGAGGCCACATGTGAGGCAGGCTGGGTTGCAGCCGATGATCTCAGCACCATTAATTTGGACTATCATCCCCTTGCCTGCTGATTTGTCATGGGGTTCATAGATGTCTGAACCTGTTTCTGGACTCCATTCTGACCCTTGGCTGTTTGTCAGTCCGTGTTGATACCACGCTGTCTTTACGGGAGCTTTGGGATACATCCTCCTAGCTAGTGGTGGGCTTCTCTACCTTGCTTTTGCCCCTTATGTTGTCAATTCTTGACCTTTTTTTTCTTCAGCATCAATCCATTTTTCTGAGCTCCATTATTAGAATTCTTATTTGGTTGGATTCTCCTAGATTTTCTATTTAGACATTTTTGTGTCCTTTTTCAAATCTTTGACTTATTTTTTTATCTGTTTTCCCCTTGTGTTCCTTTACTTGCCAAGGTTTTTAGTGTAGTGTTGATTAGAAGTGCTGGTAGTGAGCTTTCTTATCCTCCCAACCTATGAGGGAAAGCTTTTAATGTTTCAGCGTTAAATATGGTGTGGTACTTTCCTTAAGGTTGAGAAAATACCAGGGCACCTGGGTGGCTCAGTTGGTTGAGTGTTGCACTTTGACTCAAGTCATGATCTCGCATTCTTGAGTTTGAGCCCCATGTCCAGCTCTGTGCTGACAGCTCAGGGCCTGGAGCCTGTTTCGGATCCTGGGTCTCCCTCTCTCTCTGCCCCTCCCCTGCTTGCGCTCTGTCTCTCTCTCAAAAATAAATAAATGTTAAAAAATTTTTTTAAAAAAGACTGAGGAAATTTGAGGTTAAGGAAGTACCTTGTATTCCTAGTTTGCCAAGAATTTCTACATTACAAAAATGTAAATGCATTTTCTGCATTTATTGGGATTACGTGGTTTTTCTTCTTTGCTGATTTATATTGCTGTTTTGTTTATGTTACATGATTTAATTTGTCATTTACTTTTTTACATTAGTAGATTCTCTGATATTAAACCATCTCAGGGTTTTTGTGTATCTGTTCTGGTTTTGCTTGGCTGATAATTTTATTTAGGATTTCTGAACTCCTTTAAGAAGTGAGCTTGGCCTGTTATGGTCCTTTTCTGTGCTTTCCTTGACTAGTTTTTATAATGTATTTGTATGCAGTTTATGAAATGAGTTGGGAAGCATTCTTTTTTACCAGTCTCTAAGTCCGTTTGCACAAGTTGGAGATGATCTTGTCCTTCAGTATTTGCTAGACCATACTTTTTAAGACCATCTGGGCCACCCTAAGTCCGTTTGCACAAGTTGGAGATGATCTTGTCCTTCAGTATTTGCTAGACCATACTTTTTAAGACCATCTGGGCCACCCTGGGAGGGTGATTTTCTAATTTGGTATTTAGATACACAGTTGAGGGGCCCCTGAGTGGCTCAGTCGGTTAAGCTTCCGACTTCGGCTCAGGTCATGATCTCATGGTTTGTGAGTTCGAGCCCTGCGTCGGGCTCTGGGCTGACAGCTTGGAGCCTGGAGCCTGCTTCAGATTCTGTGTCTCCCTCTGTCTGCCCCTCCACTGCTTGCACTCTGTCTCTCGCATTGTCTCAAAAATAAATAATCAAAAAAAATTCTTGATACACAGTTGATGATCCTTGAACACTGGTTTAAATCCGCTTATACATGGATTTTTTTCAGTAAATACAGTAACACTATTGTAAACATAGTTTCTTTTCTTTATGATTTTCTTAATAACATTTTCTTTTCTCCAGATTATTGTAAGAATACAGTATTTAATATATATACAAAATATGTATTAATGATCATGTTATCAGTAGGACTTTGGGTCAACAGTAGACTATTAGTACATACATTTTTGGGGAGACAGCAGTTATACATGGGTTTTCAACTATGCAGAGGTCAGCGCCCCTAAACCCTGCGTTGTTCAAGGGTCCACTGTAATTTCAAACTTAGGGAAAAGTTGTGAGAATGGTATAAAGAACTTCCTCTGATATGCCCCCTGCATAGATTCACTAATCACTTGTATTTTGCCATGTTTGCTCGTCATTTTCTCTCAGCGTATTTCTTCTGAACCATTTGAGAGTAAATTGAAGATATTATGCCCTCGAGGCCTAAATAATTATCGTGTTCCTAAGAACCAGGACACACTCTTCTATAACTGCAGCACAATTATCAAAATAGGACATTTAACATGGGTATGGTGCCCTACAGTCATCTATAATTTGTTATGACCGTTTTGTCAATTGTTTCAATAGTATACTTTAGAGCTTTTTTTTTTCCTGGTCCAGGATCCAGTCCAGAATCATGCACTGCATTTAGTTATAGTGTTTCTTTAATTTCCTTTTGGTCTTTCAGTTTGAGTAATTTGTTTTGTTTTCTTTTCTGTTTTGGGTTTTTCTTTTTTTCTTTCTTTTTTTTTTTTTTTTTTTTTTTTTTTTGTTGTTGTTGTTGTTGTTGTTGTTGTTTTGAGAGAGAGGGAGAGAGCGTGCATGCACCAGTGGTAAAAAAGAGGGGCAGAGGGAAGGGGAGAGAGAATCTTAAGCAGGCTCCATGCTCAGCAAGGAGTCAGTGTGGGGCTTGATCTAACGACCATGAGATCATGACCTGACTGACCCTAAATCAAGAATCAGATGCTTAACTGACTGAGCCACCCAGGCGTGCCTCTGTTTGAGTAATTCTATTAATATGTTTTACTGTTTCTTTCCATGTTCTACTGTGTCAAGTCTGCTGATAAGCCCACTAATGACATTTTCGCCTCTTTGGGGGTTTTTTTGTTTTTGTTTTTTTTAATAAATTTTTTTTTTTACATTTATTTATTTTTGAGAGACAAAGCACAAGTGGGGAGGGGCAGAAAGAGAAGGAGACAAAGACTCTGAAGCAGGCTCCAGGCTCTGAGCTGTCAGCACAGAGCCCAGCGTGGGGCTCAAACTCCCAATGAGATCATGACCTGAGCCGAAGTCGGATGCTTAACCGACTGAGCCACCCAGGCGCCCCACACCTGTTTGTTTTTTACATTTTGTCTGTTTTTCATTTCTAGTGTTTCTATTTGATTCTTGAGTTTTCATCTCTCTGCTGAATTTTCCATCATGTATGTTATCTGCCTTTTCTTTTTTTTTAACGTTTATTTATTATTGACAGACAGAGAGACACAGAGCGTGAGCAGGGGAGGGGTAGAGAGAGGGGGAGACATAGAATTTGAAGTAGGCTCCAGGCTCTGAGCTGTCAGCATAGAGCCGGATGCGGGGCTCGAACTCACAAACTGTGAGATCATGACCTGACCCGAAGTCAGTTGCTTAACCAACTGAGCCACCCAGGCGCTCCTTGCCTTTCTTTCCTTCTGATAGGACTTTTGTGTAGAAGAGTCTTTACAGTAATGGTGGCGGGGATCAGTCTGGGCAGGATTTGGGCTGTACTGTGGATACCCTCCATACTCCCTAGCCTTCATATTCAGTAGATTCCTTGTGTCTGGGTGGATTGGTTTTCCAGAGGGCTCTTAATGTCTGCTCTCCCTTCTGCTTTAGATCTTCCCTTTGGGCCATTCTTTAGAGAGTCTGTCTCTTGCAGATGTCCTAGAGTGTGCGGGCTTCACAAGTGCATCTGTCCCGCCTCCAGCTGGAGTTGTGGATCCAACACCCGGGGGTTTTCACCAGTGCCCTAAAGGCTCCTGGTGTGTGCCTCCTTGGAGGCAGTTGGCATGGGAAACTGGGAGCAAGCTGACTAGAAGCCAGCCAGTTGAGGGGCACCTGGGTGGCTCAGGCGGTTAAGCGTCCGACTTCAGCTCAGGTCATGATCTCATAGTTTATGGGTTTGAGCTCCGCGTCAGACTCTGTGCTGACAGCTCAGAGCCTGGAGCCTGCTACTGTTTCTGTGTCTCCCCCTCTCTCTTCCTGTCCCCCACTCGTGCTCTGTCTCTCTCAAAAATAAAAAACATGTTTTTAAATTTTTATTTTTGATAGAGAGAGAGAGAGAGACAGAGCACAAGGAGTGGGGGACAGAGAGAGAGGGAGACACAGAATCCAAAGCAGTCTCCAGACTCCGAGCTGTCGCACAGAGCCCAATGTGGGACTCGAACTCATGGACTGTGAGATCATGACCTGAGCTGAAGTTGGATGCTTAACCGACTGAGCCACCCAGGCACCCCCAAAAATAAAAAACATTTAAAAAATTGAAAAAAAAAAAAAAAAAGCCAGCCAGTTGAGGTGATTGGTTTGAGGAGCATATTTGGCTTTCTCTGCTAGTTCCTGCCCTGGAAGTGTGGAAGGAAAAGCAGGGAAACTGGCTGTCATTGACCAAATCCTGAATGTTCTGGGCTGATTGCTGCAGAAGTGGTGGGTCAGAGCTCTGTTGTCATGTATGGCCTGGCCATTGTCTGTGTATTTAGCTTCTTAGATATATCAAATCATGAGGCATATGGTATCACTTTGCCCTGA